>NC_092125.1:4100576-5300576 GCF_043159975.1 Macaca nemestrina | reverse complement strand
GCTTTCCATTCTTTCGGGTGTACACTCAGAAGTGGAATTGCTGAATCATATAGTAATGCTATTTTTAACTTTTTGTGAAACCGCCATACTGTTTTCCACCGAAGCTGTGCCATTTTACATTCCTGGATGGTTATTCTTAGAGAACCAAAATCCCAGTCCAGTCTGACAATCATATGTCTCTGGTTCAGCCCGGTGCAGTTTCAAAATGTGATATTTTTATCACACAACAGCTTCTCTCCTCTGCAGCTTGGGCCTTCTTTCTACTTAGAAACCCGCCAGGGAGGGACACGGCCGGCTCATTCTCCCTCCTTGCTTTCTGTCATCTCACGCTCGCTGGCTGGCTGCTTTGGCTCCCCAGGGTCAGGCACTGGGTGGGGTGCAGGGAGTTAGCGACACCACTGACGTCTGGCAGTGGTCCCCTCTGGGTGGGACTGCTGTCCAAAATGACTTTCTCTCTTTGAGTCCCTTTGCGAGTTTCTCAGAAATCCTTTCTCCAGCTACTGGGGAGGCTGAGGCAGGACTGCTTGAGCCTGGGAGGTCAAAGCTGCAGTGAGCTATGATTGAACCGCTGCACACCAGACTGGGCAACAGAGCAAGACCCCATGTCTTTTAAAAATTCCTTCTTGGACTCTGTTTCTGGCAATGCGTTTCCTCTGGCTACGTGTGGGTCATGCTCAGCCCCTGGGATCCTAGCAATCTGTCCCTGTGCAGGGGGTGTCTGTTCCTCCAAAGGCTCCTTGTAGGTAGAGTCCTTTTTTTTTTTTTTTTTTTTAATGGCACCCCTAGGCCAGCTCTTTTGTGCTGTGGGTAGAAGTGTAGCTTCCTCCCTATGAAGCCTTTCCTCTGGTTGCTCTGCCAATGCTTGTCAGCCTCCTGTGTTTAGATGCGTATCCTGGAAGAGCCGGTTACCAGCTCCTCTTTCTCCTAAATTCCACAGGACCCATGTCAAGCTGCTGGTCTGGGTTTCTTGAAGTCTGCTCTTACTCAGGCTTAATGTGGGGTAACCACACCCTCCCTCTCCCGTGAGCTGCAGTGATCACTGGTGACTTTCCAATACGCAGTCCTTCCTGCCCTTCTTCTCCCCTACAAGCCTCCAGGGTGGTGATGGTGATGGGATAATGCTAGCAGAATCAGATCCACAGTCCCCGGTTTTTCTTACAAAGGTGAACTAGTGTCTTCCTCCAGGGCAGCGTTTCTCAACCACAGCCCTACTGACATTTGGGGCCAGAAAATTCCCTGCTGTGAGGCCTGCCCTGTGCATTTCAGGATGTTTAGCAACATCCCTGGCCTCTGCTCACTAAATTCCAGGAGTATCACCTCCAGTTGTGACAACCAAGAGTGTCTCCAGACATTGTGAAATACCTCTTGGGGGGCAAACTTGCTCCTGGTTGAGGAGTACTGCTTGGGGCATCTGGAGCTGCTTTCGGCCTTCGGCGTTCCACAGAGCCCCGTTTTGTTACTCTGTGGTAGATGGCTTCTGATATAAAGGAGCTAGAGCCGGGCTGCAGGCACACCCTGAGGAGACTTGCCAGAAGCTAAATTGGAGTCGTTTCTGTTTACTGCCATCTTCTTGTCTCTTTAGAAAATTCTTGTTTATATGTTGCAACCTGGCCTCAGCTGTAACCCAGGAGGTCAAAAGGCAGGTGACATGGGCACACGGGGAGGGAATGCAGGCTCTCCGCGACCTGCCCCGGCAAGGCCAGCCTTGGTTGTGGGGCGGTTGATAATTAGTGAGCCTTCACAGAGAACAATCATCTGGGCTTCAAAATCCTGCTGCCTCTTCCCACAGGGAGAACCTCCCCTCTTTGTTACCCTAGGCAGATCTGGATTTCTTTCCTTTTTTTTTTCTTTTCTAAGGAAATCAGCAGTTTCCTTGTTAGGTTCTATTGGGATTGGACAAACCCTAAGAGCCAGGGTGTGGGAGCTGAGCTGTCTGAGCCTGTCCTGCTTCAGGTCAGGTGTGTTCTTGGGACCTGGTACAGAGCTGGGCCCTGCATGGCGGAAGGGGAGGAAAGTAGCTGTTATTGACTGGACAGTCTGATAGGAACCCTTCTTTCAAAGATTGTGTGTGTGTGTGTGTGTATCCCAACTAAATGTGTCTGATGGTTGCTCATGGGTGATAAATGGGGCAGGGACCCTCGTGGGCTTCCCAGCCCCGTCGCAAGCCCCTGTAGTGAGTGCTGAGCTCTGGCCTCTGGCCCCTGGTCCCACTCTCTGTTGCCCTCGAGAGCACTTGGCCAGGGAACTTGTCTTGCTCTTGACAGCTCTGATCCCAGAGACCGAAGTGACAGCTTTAGCAATATAACCCTGAATATAGGAGCCATAATCAGACTTACCTGCATTTCTGTACTTTTAGAGAAATGGAAGTATAGGATGAGTAGATGTGCAAGTAAAAGATTATTTAAACATGAGAGGTGATAGGAGAGAAGGCACAGGGACAAACAAAAGAGTAAGAGACAGATGCTGCCAGAAGCAAAATTACATACATAGACCAACAGAAGAATGAAAAATAATAGGAAAATATATGGAAACGCAAAAAGGAAACAGATTTGAAATATAATATCCCACCTGGTGTGCAGCTACTTTACATGAGCCATTCTTGAGAAGGTTCAAGGAAGCGCCATGGGATGGAAGGGTTTTGGAGAATGAGGAGGAGGCGACCTGAGCTATTGAGATAGATATCGAGATAGGGTTCCCTGCCTATGCAATAGCCATTTGCCCATAATTTGCCCCCACCCCCCACCTCCAGCAGGAATTGGGCAAAGATTTTATTCCAGGAGTGAGTCATGATGGGCCTGAACTTATCTTCATTTTGTTAAGTGATTGATCTAGATGTGGCCATGAGACCCAGTGCAGCCAATAAGATGCAGACGGAAGTCTACAGACGGCTTCCCCTCCCGAATCCAAAGGGAGCCCAGCAAGGGCAAAATGTTTTTGCCTCTGCCCCGTTCTCACTTGCTGGGGATGCCCGTGAGAGAATGCGATACCAGAAGATTTGTTAACTAACTTTGGACTCTGAGCTGACAACTATTAGAATGAAAAACCAACCCACAGAGCATGGTGGAACAGAGGAGCAGGAACAGTCTGGCCCGTTGAGCTGCTGCACTACCCTGCACCCACCCACCCCTCCAGACTCTCGTGAGGGCAACAGTGAATAATCCTTACAGTTAAGCCGTGGCTAATTGTTTTTTCCTCCTGATCTAACACATGCCAAGGGAATGCACCAAGCAACTCCTGTATTATATGTTTCCTATTTCTTTAAATGTTCTATTAAACCAAGTTCTTAGGAAATGACTTACATTTTTCTTAAAAAAAAAAAAAATTAAAAAAATCCTGAGAGCTAAGTAAAAGGTTACGGAAAAATAGAATTCTTTACAAAAATAACACACTGCATACATATTTGCTTGATATTGTGAGAACCGCTCAGGCTTAGAGAAACATTTTATAATGTCTGGTGTTGTTGATCTTGGACATGGTTATCTTGCTCTCTGTCAAATGCTGGATTCCCACCGAGAAGCAGCCGCTCACTTTTCCCTCGCTTTTTGTTCTGATGATGCTAACGATCCCTTGCATGACAGACACAGAAAAGAATGCAGGACACAAATGGGGGAATGCATTCAATTCACATAAGAATTTAATGAGTCAATCCAGATTACAAACCCCTCACTGGCAAGGTTATATCTTTGTAGTGATTTGTTCTCACCTCCTTCTATTATTGTTTACTTTCTCTATGCCAGCAACAGTAGTCACAGATTAGAGTGACTCTCGCCATTCGTCAATAGAGGTTCAGTGGCCTGAGGTTTCGAGCTGTGGCTTTTGTTCCAGCTAGATATTTTCATGTAGTTTAAATTAATAAAACATGAAGGAATTTCCAGTATAATGCGTGTGTGCTGCTTTGCTTTTCAATTGCATATTAAGTGTATGCATATGTCTTCCTTCTAAGGAAATAGAATCACACAGCTCTCAGCTTTCACTTGCTCACCAGGTTCCTGTTGATTCTCCCTCGATTTCTTTTTTTAGGAGAAAATATGTAATAAAAACAGGGACAAGAACTTTGGTTTTTCTTGTTGTTAATAACAGAGAATTACCAGAGCCGCTTTTTCTCTCATCCTTCATCATGGGAAAGAATGATGCTAGCAAGGCCTGGGACTGAAGGTCACGCTGCCTGGCTTTGTAGGGACAGATGGCCATTGCTCATCATGTTAGCAAGGAGCTTGATGCTCACTTCTGGACATCAGCTGCTCACTATGTATATTAAGTGATAATTTAGCTTCAGGTGGCACCGAGCCTGGTGCTGTCTCATCTCCTACCACCTTCATGGGAAATATTCAGACAGCAGTACCTTACTTGCCAGTCTTCGTCTTCCATTACAAAACACAAGCAGACTCTTTCATATACCAAATAATGATAATAATACGTACTAGTGCATCTTATCATTCGGATTTTGCTTTGCCACCTAGACATTCTCAATTCCGAAGCCCAACGGACAATTTTGTAAGTTATATGAAAAACAAACCACCTTGTGAAAACAAAGCAACAGGAGCCACAGGGCTGAGGTGGGTGGGAAGGAACAGAGCACAGCAGGGGTTGGGGCAAGGCCACATTCATCAAGAGCTAGACCATTGCTAGGATTCAGAAGAAGACGAACTTCTTTGGTTGTTGGGGCTTTACTGAGAAATTCTCTGCTTCTAAAGTAGCTTACAGTTCTCTGAAGCAGCTGCATCATTAATTCTCACTGAATTCCTGTAAAGTCAATGTCTTCATGGGTAAGTGGAAGAGCCAGGCTTACAGCGCCAGCCAGCTCTTCTTAGATGTTTGTTAATCCCAGGGTCCCAGGTACATGGTCCTGGAAACATTTATTTTATTTTATTTTATTTTATTTGTGTGTGCGTGCGTATATATATATAAATATGTATGTGTGTGTATGTGTATATATATATATATATATAACCACATTCCGCGATGGACTGGGTACAGTATCTACAATATATATTATATAGTACCGGACAAAATATTGAATGAGGGCTATGGAAAATATGGATAGGATTGGAGGACCACAATCCAAAAATCATGAAATCTTACACTTCTGCTAAAATGGACTGACAAATTTGGATCTCAGTTTCTTGGTTACCAGAGGAAAATGGGAAATATGGTAAATTGTAAAATTAAGGAACATATTCTCAATTTCAGAATTCACATTTTCATACAGAAAAAAGCATGCTGCTTTTTTAAAAGATGCAAATTTTTCCTGACTCTCAGGTCTTCATAAGAGTTCTAGCTTGTGACCAGGTGCGGTGGCTCAGTCCTGTAATCCCAGCACTTTGGGAGGCTGAGCTGGGCAGATCGCCTGAGGTCGGGAGTTTGAGACCAGCCTGACCAACATGGTGAAACCCCATCTCTACTAAAAATACAAAATTAGCCAGGCTTGGTGGCACGCACCTGTAATCTCAGCTACTCAGGAGGCTGAGGCAGGAGAATCACTTGAATCTGGGAGGTGGAGGTTGCAGTGAGCCGAGATCATGTCATTCCACTCCAACCTGGGCAACAAGAGCAAAATTCCATGTAAAAAAAAAGTTCTGGCTTGCATCCTTTTTTTTTTGAGATGGATTCTTGCTGTGTCACCCAGGTTGGAGTGCAGTGGCATGATCTTGGCTCACTGCAACCTCCATCTCCTGAGTTCAAGTGATTCTCCTGCCTCAGCCTCCCAAGTAGCTGGGATTACAGGGGTGCACCACCATGCCTGGCTAAGTTTTGTATTTTTAATAGAGACGCGGTTTCACCATGTTGGCCAGGCTGGTCTCAAACTCCTGACCTCAGGTGATCTGCCCGCCTTGGCCTCCCAAAGTGCTGGGATTACAGGCATGAGCCACCACACCCAGCTTGGCTTGCATCTTCAAAGGCCACAGATACTCATGTAATAGGCAACAGGCAATAACTTTACCAATCAATCCATTAAAAGGCTTCCTGCTGTGTGCATAGAGCAATATTCACAAGGCCGAAGTACACTTGAGCCCACACCACAGTGTACCTCACGGAAGCCATTTCTTCCAGAGGAACTCTATTATATGGGCTTAGATCTTCGTATGCCGGTTCTAGAGTTCTAGGGAGGTGTTTGCCTTCAACTACGTTGCAGAAGACACACTCCCTTTCCAGGCCAGATATATGCAGAATCTTGCATGCTCCCTTTTTCTTTCCAGAAGCATCTCTACCAGGCTTTCCTGACTGGTTTTCTCAGGCATGCCCTCATACAGGATTTAAAAGGCAGGGGTGGGCCCGAGAAAACCTCACCCCAATCATTCTAGAGCTGTGACCAGAGCAGCAAATAAAGACATAGTCAGTGACTTCCCTAGCTCAGCCACCAGGCTTAAAAAACAGGCTTGTTTTTTGTTTTGTTTTGTTTTGTTTTTCCCTAGACCATGTTATTAACCATAGAATCATCACGATGCCTGCTAATTCGCTTCTAAGTTATAAGGAAATACCTGTGGGAGGCAACTGAAATTCAGCAGCATATTCAACATACTGAAGAAGGAATTCTGTTAAAGAAGGAGGCCCCCTTGGAAAATGAGCTTTTGCAATGTCTATATAACAAATGGTGGAGGTAGAAATTTCTCTGATGGATGATGAGTACATACGGGTGCCCTTCTCAGCAGATACGGTTAAGGCCTTCCCTCCAGGGATGGACTAGGATAATGGGAAATTATTTTATATTTGCTAAATGCTTTCTACTTTGCAAAGTTCATGCAAACACATGATCTCATTTGATTTTCACAGCATACCTGAAAAGTCAACAATTATCACCCTCATTCCTGATGAAGAAACTGGGGCTCAAAGAGATGATGTGGCCTGTGTAAACTTTGGAGCTATAACTTTCCTCAAACCGTGGAATCCCCCAGGGCCTGCCAACTAGCCAGGTTTTGCAAAACAGACAAGGAGTGGTACTAAGCAGAGCTCCTCCATTCAATCCCAAATTTGTTTAACACATACCTCTGCTTTGGTGCCCTCATTTGCAAAATGGGAATAACATGATCTATCTCACACTCAGAGAATGTGGTGCAATTCCAACCGTACCTGTACCTGGCATCTCGATCTAGATAGTGTTCAAGGAAGGTTGCTATCATTTTTTGTTTGTTTCTTTCTCTGTTTCTTTGTTGTTGTTGTTGTTGTCTGTTTCTTACTGGTTGCCAGCCTCCACCTTTGAATCTTGCTTGCTTGCTTGCTTACAGAGTCTCACTCTGTTGTCCAGGCTGAAGTGCAGTGGTGGGATCTCAGCTCACTGCAGCCTTCGCCTCCCGGGTTCCAGCGATTCCCCTGCCTTCGCCTCCAGAGTAGCTGGGACTACAGGCACCCGCCACTATGCCTGGCTAATTTTCGTATTTTTAGTGGAGACGGGGTTTCGCCATGTTGGCCAGGCTGGTCTCGAACTCCTGACCTCAAATGATGCACCCACCTCGGCCTCCCAATGTGTTGGGATTACAGGCGTGAGCCACCACGCACCCCGCTGGAATCTTTCTTTCTGCTTCTCTCTTGAAGGCCTTTCTTATTCTAAGTTTTACCCGGTGGCATCCTGTGGAATACTAGGGACAATAGTCATCCCAGGAGTAGAAAATTCAGTCCCAGCTGCCCTGTTTTCCTCCTAACCCTGCAATTTTGGACCGGATCCTGCCATCCTGAGTAGTGCATGAGTCTGAAAGAGAGGACTAATGCTAATCCTCTCCCCTGGGACCTCTTAACGTGGATTCCGTTTTTGTTGCTGGTGTTGTGGGTTTGTTTGAGCAGAGCCACTTTAACTTTTAAGGGGCCCCCAAAGTGTTTTCCTGAAAGGGCTGGGTTGGGAGGCCCCCTCTCAGACCCCAGGCTGTGGCCGGGCCACTTCCTCCCCTCATCAGAATGCACCACCACCCCCAGACTGCAGAGTGTGGGAAGAGCTGCTTGGGACTCTGTGGGTCGAGGAACTCGCTGGAATCTCTGCCACGGGGCCCAGAGCTACCCCATGCATGACAGAGAGCGACTTAACGAATGAAGGAGGCTGGTCTCCTGCGCGTCTTTGGACCTGGAAAGGGAGAGGAATTATAAATGACTCAGGGAGCACAAAGAGGGGATTATGGCCCTGGCTGTGAAAGGGGCGAGCCGGCTGATAATGCACTGCTGCAGCCTCGGCTCATTCCGCTCATGCCTTTGAAGATTTCCCTGCAGCCAGTGGCGCAGGAACACAAGCCCGTGGACGGAAGGGCACCACGGCGGCCCCTGGCAGGCACCACCGCGGCCCCTGACAGGCCCCACCTGCAGCCGCTTACCTGTAAACTGATGGATTATGCACAGAGAAAGGGCCAAGGCAGTCAAGAGGTGTTCTGGTTCGTTCTAAGATAGTCACTGAAAGGGCTGCAGCAGAGTGAAATCCTATCCCGATCAGATCTGAATCTGCATTTTAAGAGAACCCCAGCGTATGCTTGGAGTTTTCTCTTTTGTACACCACCTACCTTTTTCATAAGCTGTCCTCCTTAACCGGAGGACAGCTTATGAAAAAGGTAGGTGGTGTACAAAAGAGAAAACTCCAAGCATACGCTGGGGTTCTCTTAAAATGCAGATTCAGATCTGATGGGATAGGGATTTCACTCCGCTGCAGACCTTTCAGTGACTCATCTTAGAACGGAACAAACATTTGATGCTTGGCCTTTTATGTGCATAATCCATCAGTTTACAGGTAAGAGGACTGAGGTGGAGAAAATAACTACATGACTAGGATGAGAACCCGAGTCTCTGGCTTACTATTACGCCTTTTAAAGTAGGTCGCCCGGCACTTTGGAAGACCAAGGAGGATCGCTTGAGCTGGGAATTTGAGACCAACCTGGGCAACACAGCAAGACTCCCTCTCTACAAAAAATTTAAAAAGTAGCCAGGCATGGTGATGCATCTGTACCCCCAGCTACTCCAGAGGCTGAGGCAGGAGGATCACTTGAGCCCAGGAGTTCAAGGCTGCAGTGAGCTAGGATTTCACCACTGCACTCCAGCCTGTCTCTTAACAACAGGCCGGCCGCGGTGGCTTACGCATGTAATCTCAGCACTTTGGGAGGCTGAGACGGGTGGATCATCTGAGGTCAGGAGTTCAAGACCAGCCTGGCCAACATGGTAAAACCCCATCTCTACCAAAAATACAAAAACAGTTAGCTGGGTGTGGTGGTGGGCAACTGTAATCCCAGCTACTCAGGAGGCTAAAGCAGGAGAATCACCTGAACCCGGGAGGCGGAGGTTGTGGTGAGCTGAGATGGTGTCACTGCACTCCAGCCTGGGCAACAAGAGCAAAACTCTGTCTCAAAAACAAAAACAAAACAAAACAAAATTAACTAAAAAACAACCAACAACAAAAGTAGGTGAGTTGAAGCCTGGTCACTCTGAGCCACATGACCTCAGGCCCTTTTGTGCCTCTGTCCATGTCGCCTTTGGAAAATTCAGAATGTTGGAGTGGATACTGAACCCGGATGGGAGTGGGTAGGTGAGAGAGAAGTATGTGGGTGTCTGAATTGGGTTCTTAGTTTAACATTTTACGTGTCTGTGAGTGGTATGAAGTTGGTAACCTCTCACTGCTGTGCATTCTAAGTGGGTCCTCTGAATTTCAAATTCCCTTTGGCTAGAGAGAAGGTAGGGCAGGAGATTGTGAGCTCTGGGCAGTAGGGGATAGCTGGGACTGAACTGTCTGCATCTGGGCATGTAACTCCTCCTCCACGCTATGGACTATGAACAGCAATCCCTTCCCGCCTGGCCCTCTGCTCTCAAACATCTCTGTTCCAAGCTCAGAGATAGGCAGAAGTGCACTCCCACTAAAAACCAGGGCTCTAACTGGGCATGATGGCATTATTTCCCACAATAAAACCAGCCGACCAAACAAATGTCAGAAAGACATTCTTTAGGTCTTGCAGACATTGAAATCTATTCCTTTTATTATAGCTAGGAATAAAATGGGATTTTGTGGAAGCTCTTTTTTAATAATTAACTTACTGTTTTTGATGACTAGTCCAGAAGAGTAAGCAGGAGACTGAGTTTCAAAGCTTGGTCCTAGCTTTTCCTCTCACTACAAGCTTGGGACAAGGCAGTGACCCCCCTAGTGTTGGCCTGTTTATATGGAAAATGAGAAAAATGCATTGATTAACCAAAAAATTAAAAATCTACAACGCGGCAGTTACTAAGCCCGGAGACATAGTTCTCACATGGAACTTATATTCAAACGGGGAAAACAGATAGTAGGTAAGAGACACAATGAGAATTACATATTATAGTGAGTACGATGACGAAAGTGACCATGGTGAGCCGCAATCCCAGGGGACCTTTTCAGAAAAAGCAGCACTTTCCAAAATGTGGTCTGCAGACTCTTGGCAGGGAGTGGTGGTAGAGGTTGAAACCCTTTCAGGGAGCCCACAAAGTCAAGATAATTTTTATAATAATGCTAAGATGTTTTCCTCCCCTTCCCTTTCCCCTCCCCTTCCCTGCCATTCCCTTCGCTTCCCTTCCCCTCCCTCCTTCTCCCTCCCTCCCTTCTCTCCCTTCCCCTCCCCTCCTCTCCCCTTCCCTTCCCCTCCCATCCCCTCCCTTCATCTCCACTTCCCTTCCCTTCCCCTCCCTTCCCCTCCCTTCCCCTCCCCTCCCCTCCCCTTCTCCCCCTTCCCCTCCCATTCCCTTCCCCTGCCTTCCCTTCCCCTTCCTTCCCCTCCTTTCCCCTTTCATCCCCTCCTTTCCCCTCTCATCCCCTCCCCTCCCTTTCCTTTCCTTTTTTTTGAGACAGTCTTTTGCTCTGTTGCCCAGGCTGGAGTGTGGTGGCACAATCGTGGCTCACTGCAGCCTCGACCTCTTAGGCTCAAGCATTTCTGTCATCTCAGCCTTCTGAGTAGCTGGGACTACAGGTTCATGCCACCATGCTCAGCTAATTTATTTATTTATTAATGTTTTTAGAGACAGGGTCTTACTATGTTGCTAGGGCTGGTCTCAAATTCCTGGGCTCAAGCGATCCTCCTGCCTCAGCCTCCCAAAATGCTGGGATTATAGGCATGAGCCACCATGCCTGGCCTCCTTTTTTCATTGTATTTACATTTGCACTGATGAAATAAAAGTCATAATGGGTAAAACTGCTTGCACCTCAGCAAGAGTCAAGCAATACCACCAAACTGTACTAGTAGTGATTGTACCTGTTACCACTATACATTCTAAAAACAAACAAATAGTATGCCACTTTTATTTGTATGTTTTCTTGATGAAATACTGAAGTGTTTAAATTTTATTAAAACTCAACCTTTGAATATACGTTTAAAAAATGTTCTGGAGGAAAATGGGAAGTATGCATATAGCATTTCTGCCACATACCAAAATACTCTAGTTATCTTGAGGAAAAGCATTTGTGCAGTTGTTTGAGTTGCTAGCTAAACTAGCTGCTTTTTTCATGGAATACCACTTTTACTTAAAAGATCATTGACAGAAAAATTATTGTTATTCTGACTTGGGTAACTGGTAGACATTTTCTCAAAAAAAAAAAAAAGAAAGAAAGAAAAAAGAAAAAATGTAACTGAAAGTATTTGTTGCCAGTAATAAAGTTTGAACTTACAAGTGAAAATTGGAATTTTAGAAATCTTATATCTTCCACCTTGAACTTGACAGAATCTCAGAGTGCTTAAATACTTTTCTAATGAGATCAATGTTGATATTAATGAACCTGATTTTTTAAATTTTGTGTAATACAGTGTGTCAACATCTGAGAGATCTCCATAGCTCAGTCAACTACTATTTTTCAAATGATCAGCGCACATGTTACAAAACCATAAATGGGAAAAAGATCCATTCTAAGTGCATGTGTGCCAATGGATTTTAGTGTAATAGAGTAGAAACATTCATTGATACAATTTCAGATTCCACATTGCCACTAAGCTTTTAGAAACTCCCACATATCAAATGTTGGTATAATATCAAAGAAAAATATACACAACTATCTGAAAAAGCTATTAACATACTCCTCCTTTTTCCAATTATACAACTGCACAAGACCAAATTTTCTTCATATACTTCAACCAAAAGAATACATCCCAGCAGACTGAATAATGAGAGAGATACTGATGAGAATTGAGTTGTTTTCTCTTAGGCTAGACATTAAAGAAAGTTGCAAAACTGTAAACCAATGCTACTCTTCTCACTAACTGCTCTGGACAAATCTACTCATTTCTCATAAAAATAGGTGATTTATGTTGTCATGTAATGAACTTGTTATTTTAAGTGGATTAACAAAATTGTTTAAATTTCTCAGTTTTAATTCTTAATAAGGAAATATTGATGGGAAATAACCCATATAAATAAAATCCCTCTGTCTTTTTGGTATGAAAAGAGTCCTGAGAAACAGTCAAAATATTTGAGAACCTTGAAATGAGGTATTCAAGGGAGGCCTTTCTGGGGAGTGCTGAGACCCACAGGAAGAGCATTCCACAAAAGGAAATGTGAGAACAAATGATTAAAGATGGGAAAGAGCTTGAGACATTCAGGGGAGAGAAAGGATAGCCACGCAGGTTCACAGAGATTATTAGTTTAAATGAAAAAATGTGCATGAAACTCCTTGGCATTGTACCTCACACATAGTGAATGTGAACTAAGTAGAATCAGGTGCTGGGAGGGCTGTGTGGTGAGTGGCTGGGGCTTTGCAGTGGGTCCACATACCTTTTGTGCTCACGGACAGCTCTTCCAGTCATTGGGTAGCTGCATCTTGCATTCTTTGCTTTTTCCTTCTAGTTCTTGGACTATGTCAAAAGATCCACCTTTCAGTCCTGGTTCTACAAAGTTTAACTCTGGACCAGAGAGTTGACCCTGCAGGATCTCAGTTCTCACTTCTGTAAAATGGTGATAATAATCCATGCTTCCTTCCCAGGATTTTATGATGGTCAGATGAGAAGGCATAAAAATAATTCAGAAAACGTAGATACCAAGTACTCAGCACTGCTTGCACCTCCTAAAGGCTCAATAAGTGTTTAAGTAAACTGTGTTTGAACAACACACACAACAGTCATCCCTCAGTATCTGTGGGGGAATTGGTTCCAGGACTTACTGCAAATACCAAAATTTATGCATTGTCCAGTCGTTTATATAAAATAGAGTGGCATTTGCATATAACCTATTCACATCCTCCTGCATACTTTAAATCATCTCTGGTTACTTCTAATAGCTAATATAATGTAAATGCTATATAAATAGTTGTTATACTGTGTTGTTTAGACAATAATGACATGACAGAAACATCTGTATCTGTTCAGTACATACTTTTTCCTGAATATTTTTGATCTGTGATTGGTTGAATTCATGGATGTGCAACCCACCGATACAAGGGGCTACCTGTACTTTGTTCCGCTGAATGAATGTATTTGAAAATACAATCTCATGAATCAAAAGCCACACCTGACCCTCCGCAGCACAATATCTGGGGAAGAGTTCTTCCTTTGGCGCATTGAGTGTCCGCAGGCTTCGTGACGGCTTTCTGGAGCCCACAAACATGTAGATGTGTAGTCAGGAATAAAGTTATTGCCCTCAAATCTTGTGATTTGACTTCTAAGAAATTACGTAACAAGATAGTGTTACAGTTACTTACTATGGTTGTATGTTACTTACCAATATATTCTTTTACATCACTGCAGTGGAAAGGTAAATCAGCCAGGTAGACTATGGATTCCTTCCAAACAAACATGTGTGGATTGCCTACTATGCACCAGGCAATTGCTTTTCTGGCCTCTTTGTAGAAGGCATTTTGGAGGAGTTGAAAATTGCTCTGTGCTTTGAGATTAGGAGGGTATTTTTGTATTTATACCCTTATTATAACCTCTGGCTTTATTCATAGTCTTTTCAGGGTTATTCCTAAGGACTGCCATGCTTAGGAGTAAGCTCAGAACGCCTCAACCTTTGGTGCTGCTTGAGGGAAGAGGCATTTTGCTAAAAGCCAGATCAGTTAGTGAAAAAGAATTCAGCCTACCAGGCAGGAGACTCATGGGCCTCTCAAGTGTATACTCTCTCGTGCCACATGACAGGGAACAGATGTCACAGAAGAGACTGGAGGTGATGGTGCTGTTTTTTACTGTTGTTTGTTTACAACAGCTTCTATTTTAAGGAGTCTTATTTTATATTTTATGAAAACATTTCATCACCTATTTAACTAAATTTTACTTAATTATTCACTGTAATTATTTTACAGGTTGCTTCCCTCTTTCTAGGAATTTTGTTTCAATTTAATTTTTGTTTTTTCAGAGTACATCCTTGAGTGAGTTTTTCAGAAAGAGAATAAAGTGGAATACATTTAGAATCCCTGCAGAACAAAAACATTTTTAGTTTGACCTCACGTGTGAAAAATTTGTTGTCAGGTATAGAAATCTTGGATCAGACAACTTTTTTTCCTACAAAGTCTGAAAACATGGCTCATGGGTGTTAGGGTTGAGTAGAGGATTGTGCCAAATGATTTTCTTTGCTTTAAAAGGGAAATGCCCTCTTGTCTGAGACTTCCAAGATATTGACTCTAGAAGAAAAATTATCCCAGACCTGGTCTGGGGAAAACTTTTCTCATGACATATGTCCCATTTCCTT
Organism: Macaca nemestrina; assembly: GCF_043159975.1. Taxonomy (NCBI): domain Eukaryota; kingdom Metazoa; phylum Chordata; class Mammalia; order Primates; family Cercopithecidae; genus Macaca; species Macaca nemestrina. The sequence goes on along the minus strand of NC_092125.1, from coordinate 5,285,987 downwards.
CTGGTAAGAAACTAAAATTTCTGATACAATGCTCGAGCAATTTTAAAATAGACTTTAATGAGCTTAGAGAGCCTACCTTTGAGAAATTAGCATTCTACCCGCCCAGTTCACTGTCAGCCAAGAATTTAATGATTTTGAACCAGGTCTTCTTTTCCAAAAACCTCTCTTTGCCCCTACAAATTTGTCTACCAAGAAAGAAATCCTTTCGATTGTTCCATTTCTGGACTCTTCCTTTTAATCAAGTTTGAAAGAAAACTTTGACAAGTGCTCATGACTCAATTTCCTAAAAAGTTTTGTTTTTTCTTTTTAATCATCATTTTTGGAGTTCAGAAATTTCCCTGGGACATGTCAAAGTGTGAAGGATGACATTGCTGTTGATGAATTGCAAATAAGGAAGGCATAGGAAAGCCATTGATTTGTTCCAGAGTTATTATTATTATTATTATTATTATTTTAGACAGGGTCTCTGTACAGCAGGTGCTGGAGTGCAGTGGTGCAATCATGACTCAATGTAACCTCAAACTCCTGGGCTTCAGTGATCCTCGTGTCTCAGCCTCCTGAGTAGCTGGGACTATACATGCCCACCACCATGCCCGGCTAATTAATTAATTTTTTTTTTTTTTTTTTTTTTGTAGAGGCAGTTTCACTACATTGCCCAAGCTGGTTTTAAATTCCTGGGCTCAAGCGATCCTCCCACCTCAGCCTCCCAAAGTGCTGGGATTATAGGGTGAGCTACCACGTCCACCCTGTTCCAGGATGTTTAACCTGTAAGTAAAGAGGAAGCGATGAAATTGTGGAGGAGAGGTCTTCGGTGGTGGGCAGAGACAAAAGCAGAAACATGCTCATATCACACTAAACACCCTAGCAGCTGCTTGTCAAAACTCTGTACTTAAAAAGTCAGTTGTAAGAGCTGGTTTGAACCATGTTTTTATCTCCTCCAGAGGACCTGAACTTGAGCCCCACAGCAGACCAGCTGAATAAGAATTTCTTGGGCTGGGGTTCAAGTATCATGGCTACTATTTTTCAGTCTCCTCAGGTGATTCTAAGGGCAACCAGGGTTGAGAAGCTCCAGTATAACTATTTTGCTGCTGCATCGGACCCCCGCCATTATTATTTTCAGACACAATCCCCAACTGCTCCTGCCTTTGTTCAATTTCCCCTCTACCTGGTTGCCATAAAGTATCTCCACTCACTTAGATGTATTTTTACCCAATTTAGTCATCAATGCAACAACTATTTGTAGAACTTCTTTTTATGCCAGAATCATGCTGCATGATGGAGGACCTCTTTAGAGGATCCCAGATAGCATGACTAAGCATTCTCTTTCCTTCCTGCATGACTAAGCATTCTCTTTCCTTCCTTATTTGGATCCCAAAAGCGCTGTTCCCAGGCTCTCACTGCCATTGCTACCTGGGACATAGAATACCTTGCTTGTCCCTGGCTTCTTAAGAATAATGTTTCCCTGTTCTCGTCCCTGAATTGACTGCCACCTGATTACTTGTACTCATGATTTCTTGACTGCATCCCTACTACTGAAAGCAGTAGATAGGTAGGGGCAGCAGCCTCCCCAGACAGCTATTTATTGGGGCAGACCTATTCTGGGCTGAAACAGTCTTTTGTCTTTGCAGCATATGCAATACCAGAGACTCAGAATGAGCAGAACATCCATGTGAATGCAGAAGGGAAAAAAATGGCTTGGAGATGGACTCTCAGAGCCTCTTGACCCATGTAACACTCCTTTCTCCAATCATTCCAGTGTTTTCTGCTGTCCTTTTCTCATGAATAAGGCTTCGGGGCCCTTTCTCCTTATCTTCTTTGGGTAGATGGAGCCAGGAGGCACAACAGAGTGACTGCAATTGGCTGAGTGTAAAAGGGAATATACGATTATGTGGTCAATTTATTTTCACCTCATTCATTCTCAGGGGTACATGGTTTTCGCCTCATTGATTTTCTGTGTTCATTGACTTGAAGCCTGCTGCTTATGGGAGGTTACTTCACGTCTTCTCAAGCCATCTTTTTTTTTTTTTTTAACTGCCTTGGCAACTCTCTGCTTTCAGCTTGAACTAGTTTGAACTAATCTCAGTGGTTTACCTACTTAATAAGGATACTTGTCTTTTTCATAGAAGTATTATATGATATAATCTTTTTATTATAAATGTTAGAGTTTGAAGGGATCTTACAGGTTATTCTAGTCCAGCTCCTTCATTCGATATGAGGACACTGAAAACCAGGAGGTTAAAAGATTTGCCCAAGGTCACACAGCTGGAAAAGCAGAAGAGCTAGACTGGGAAGGAAGGAAGGGAGGGAGGGAGACAGAAGAAAGGAATGAAGAGAGGGAGGGACAGAGAGAGGGATGGAGGGAGGAGGATTTTACTCCAGATACAACAGTTGGATGCTTTTGGCTGCAAGTAACATTTGATTCAAACTGGCTTAAATAATCCGGGTATTTATCATCTCACATATCAAGAAGTTCTGAGGCAGGGCAGGCTCTGGGTGTGGATGATTAGGGCTCTGGCTCTGCCTCTCAATGATTCCTTACCTAACCTGTCTCCATGTGTCAGCTGTGTTCTCAGAATGGCTTCCCCCATGGTACCCAGATGACTACCAACAGCAACAGGGGGAACGTGCTCCTCTGTTTACATCCAGATGGAGAGAGCGAAAGCATGGATCAGGGGTCCTGTCCTTCAGACTGATTGATCAACTCGGTTCACACTGGTGCACCTGTCCCTAGGCTAGCACAGTTGGTAAGGAAGGCCATAAGCTTGTGTCTGCATTCCCCAGCTCATCTCTGGCAGGGAGAACGTGCTCACTATAATTCATTTAGACCCATCAGCACCTCGCTCTGGAGATGGATTGAAGTCCATTTCCCATGTGTCACTTGAGTGTCATGGGGGAGAGGTTGGTCCGTATTCCCTTAGAAGGAAAGAAGAGAGGTGTGGATGGGTTGGGTGGGCAACCAAAAGTATCCCCCACACAAGAAGCCAGTAGGCAGTATCTCCCAGGTGAAGCACACGGCACAGAGCCCGTATGCGGCAGATGGTGAATGGCCAGCCCGTGGGGCCGTTCTTATTCTTTGTTGAGCCCTGCTGACATGTGGGACTAACTATACCTTTCAAACTTTACCTGTGTTGGGAAGGGAAGGGATGAAGTGGGAAGGGGACCAGCCATACCTCCTCTTGCCTGTGGAAACTTTATCCTATAATGAGAGTAGCCAGCAGGAAAGAAAACAAGGAGGGCACCCCATCTGATCTGTAGAAGAGGCACCTGTGCCAGGGTCAGGGTGGAAGCAGGTGCATATCTCAGGGCATGAACTGTGTAGGAACTCTAGCCTGAGTAGGAATCCTTACTGCCTAAAGGGATTTTTGAGCTAGCACGAAAGAGAAGAAAGGTTATGAGCCTCACCTGAAAATCCTTCCACTGTTTTGTTTTTGTTTTGTTTTGTTAGAGACAGGGTCTCACTCTGTCACCCAGGCTGGAGTGCCGTGGTGCAATCCTAGCCCACTGCAGCCTTGAATTCATGGGCTCAAGTGATCTTCCTGCCACAGCCTCTGGAGTAGCTGGAACTACAGGTGCACGCCACCCTGCCTGGCTAAGAAAATTCCCTCTTGAATTAATTATAATCCTCTCCTGCCAAAAAGTCATCCTTTTCAGGTGGGGCTGGCAGTGTGTGGCACCTATCAGAGCAACCATGAGACTCCCGACCAGCTATGTGCTTGCCCTTCTCCCGGGCTGTGCTTTTTCCTTCTTATTGAAGTTTTTATTTATGACATCCATGAATGCCAGTCTCAGGGCAGAATTCCCTCCCCACCATGGTGCATTGTTTTGACTTTAGGTCATCCCTAGAACTTTTTACTATTCTGAACACTACTCATCTCGATGTATTTTCCTGGCCTTCTATGGCTGCTCCATTGGGTATGTTTGATGCGGGGAGTGCTTTGAGGTTTGTGAAAAGCGTTTTTGAGAAACTTGCAGTTAGATAACATCCCTGGGTCTCAGTGATCCTTTTTTAAGCACCACCATCATCTACATTAATCATCCTGTTTTTGATGCATAGACAAAGGATGTGGAACTGTTTCTGTAGGGCTTGCGGAGAGGGCTGTTTCTAGGAGCTGTTTCTTCCAGTCTGGAGAGGCAGCTTCAGTCTGAGTTGTGGGGGCGGCGTGGCAAAGCTTCTGGCTCCTGAATTACAATAAGGATTTGAATCAAGAGAGCCCACAAAGATTCTGCCCATAAAGCTGCTTCACTCTTACTTTCTTTTTTTGGAAGTGAGGCCCCAAGTATTAATGTTTTCCCCCACGGAATGCAATGATGTATGTAGAGTGCAAAAAGAGGGGAAGCTCAGAAATTATTCCATGGCTCTATTTTTTTCCTCCCTGAATAACTTACTTGAGTTCTCAGAAGCTTTGGGAGCGTATGCTGGTGTGCTCTGAGTCTGAGTGATCCTGTCTGATGAGGCTGAGGTGTTCTGCTGTTTTCTCAGGCTTGCCAGCAGCGTCTGGTGGCCTCCAATGCTGCTGTCTTCAGTCCCCCTTGCTGACTGTTCTGACAGCCTTGCTGGCTGGCTCCGTCTGGCCCCAGGTCCTAGAATCGATCCTGATGATAGAAAGATGTCTGCAATCTCAGCCCGATTCCCCATCCAATAGCTCTGAGAATTCAATCAAATGCCCCTGCAGATTCAGAATGCCACGCTGTGCCACGTCTGCTAACTTTCTATGCCTGCCAATGTCCTTTGCTGCCAACCAGCTCCAAGGGTAAGCCCTGATCTCCTGTATGCCCCTTGAATTTCTGCATCCCACTGTGCCCTGTGATGCTGCATCCGTTGATGGCTGCCTGCCTTGTTCTAGAACCCCTACCTCTAATAGCCTCTACTAAGCAGAGTCCTGCCCTGAGCCCCAGCCTCCCGGGTGGATTTCTTGCATGGTACATGGCTCTCACCAGCCTCCCTCCCTGGAGCTGATCCATGGCCTGTGCCCCCTCAACACTTGGTCAGCAGTCTCAGCCTCTGCCTGGCTTCTGGTTCCTGAGGGGATGGCTACTGCCTGGGTTTGTCACCGCATTGAATAAAGCATATTGATGGCTGCCTGCATCGTTCCTGAAGGGCTAGGCCCTTTGACATAGTATGTTGGACCAGTGGTTAGAATATGAGGGCTGTAGATGCCTGGACAGTGCAGGGGCGTTGCAAAGAATTTAGGCATCTACATATCCACCGAGATTTATATGTGGAATGTCTTATGGAAATATCTTCGTTATGTTTTGAAAATGTGTACAGAGTTTTCTGTATCTAATGAGGTAGCGATCCATTTAAAAGCATTACTGAATTCATAGCATCTTTTTGTCGCTGTGTATCTTCTCAATCAATCAATGGACGCCAGAAGTCCAAGTACAACACAGCACAGCGTTGACATCTGAGCAAGGCCTCTTATGCAGTCGTTGTCTGCACTGCCCAGCACTCACGGATCTGCTGGCTCCCTTGGGTTGCAGCACTCTGTCTGCAGTGGCAAAACTCCTAAGAAACAGTTCATTCTGCCTTAAATGTGACCCTTTGCTGGAAGTTTTTCCTGCCAGCTACAATAGGCAGGGGTGTGAGAGTTCACCCTCTCTGAACTGTCTCTATTGCTCTCTCAGAGCAAATGGACTGCAGAGTTATACTGGCCTCAGAGCCACTAACCATGTCATGACTGCCTTATGGAGACAGTTCCAAGGGGGAACAGTCTCTGGTTCCAAGCCATGTTTTGATTCAAGTCTCTGAGGATGTCCATACCCCTAATGGCTAATAGAGAAGTGGGGTCCTCGAGCTTCCCAGGACATATGAAGAGCCTACTTTGTTCCCATTAATCTCAGACGCAAGCTCTAGCTTCTGAGATATCTGAGCCAGCATTCACATAAACACCCCATTCTGTAGGAACGAACAGAAGGAAAAGGCAGCCGGAACAAATAACTTCCAAGTTAATATTTTGCCAAGACTCACCCAGACTGGACTAGACCGTAAATTCCTGATGGAAGAAGCTGGGATTCCCCTCCTCCACCCCATCCCCCCTAGGCCCCACTATACTCCATTCTTCGTGTACTCAGGTGTAAGTCTGAGATACTACATTCCAAGGGAGAGTACCTGAGCTCAGGGGCTGAGTGAAGTCTGGCCTTGAACCCAGTATAACCTTCTAGTGGCCCTCTGAACCTCTGAGGCTATTACAGGGGAAGAGGGACCCAGAACCCTAACAGAGGAGGGAGTGGGACACAGGACTGAGTCCCTGGAAGCTTGTTCCGCACCAGGGCGGAAGGTTTCCCTGCCCCTCTTTCAGAAGAGCTGTCCTTGGTGTTGAAGCAAACCTCGGCTGCTTGTGTCCTCTGCAGGGGAGAGTTATGTAAATAACGCCTGCATCTCTGGGAACTCCACTGTCCCAGGTAGTGGAGGGAGCCCTCGGTGGAACTTGGTGAGGCCATTCAGTCGGAACGCTGTGCATCTCCTTTGGCCTGCCCCTGCTGAGTCAGTCTGCAGGCCAGCTTGTTGGGGAAGGTGCGTGTAGGAGAGAAAATAGAGGCCTTGGAGATGCCCCACTAACACCAGGAACCTGGCAAAGGAAAACTCCTGAACTCGGAAAGAGACGCTGATAATAACTAAGTTCCCTCATTTCCGACTATTTAGGGAGAGCTCTGCTACGAGCCTGGGACAAATGTGCTGTGCCTCTGTTGTCTGGATTGTGAAAAAAGCCAAGACAAGGGAAATGATCTGGCCTGTTGTCATGGCAATAGCAGCCCTTCCGCAGCCATCGACGGAGAGCCTGTAGGCTAGAGCCTATGATGTGTGCTGCGGTCACAATGCAGGAAAAGATGACCTCAATTCTTGCCTTCATGGAGCTTATGGTATAAAGGAAGACTCAGAAAAAAAGAGAACAAACAAATACCTATATAATTGTGTAGTCTGAGAAGGAAACAAACGTGCCCTGAGAGAATGACAGCAAATTTACTGTAGACAGGGAAGACCACTCATCAGAGTGATGTTTATTTATTTATTTATTTATTTGAGATGGAGTTTCACTCTGTTGCCCAGGCTGGAGTGCAGTGGTACGATCTTGGCTCACTGCAACCTCCGCTTCCTGGGTTCAAGCGATTTTCCTGCCTCAGCCTCCAGAGTAACTGGAATTACAGGTGTGCACCACCACCCTCTGCTAATTTTTATATTTTTAGTAGAGACAGGGTTTTACCATGTTGGCCAGGCTGGTCTTGAACTCCTGACCTCGTGATCTGCCTGCCTCGGCCTCCCAAAGTGCTGGCATTACAGACGTCAGCCACAGCGCCCAGCCAGAGTGATGTTTAATAATGTGCTGTGATGGATGAGAAGGAACGAGCCCACTCATGAGTATGGAATAAGAGTACTTTGGGCTGAGGGAAAAGTGAGTTCAAATGCCCTGGGGTAGGAAAGAGCTTGCTCCTTTGATGAACTTAGAGAAGGCTTCTCTGAGATGACGTCATAAGAGCTGCTTCCCTAATATCACCTAGTGGAAGGAGAGATGCCCAAATGAAATGGACTCATTGAGTAACTGATGTAACTAGTAATCTGAAGTTTAATCCAAATTATCATTTCAAAGGGAGGTACAAATGCTCAGGAATCTGTCTTAACCAGGCTGACCTTGAATCCTGCTGCCTAATTTTACATGAAGACTTTCAGGCCTGGCACCCTGGCTCACGCCTGTAATCCCAGCACTTTGGGAGGCCAAGGTGGGAGGATTGCTTGAGGCCAGGAGCTCGAGACCAACCTGGGCAACATAGTGAGATCCCATATCTACAAAAAAATGTACACACGCACAGAACTAGCTAGGCATGGTGGTGTGCATCTGTAGTTCTAGCTACTCAGGAGACTGAGGCAGGAGCATTGCTTGAGTCCAAAAGGTCAAGGCTACAGTGAGCTAGGATTGCACCACTGCACTCCAGCCTGGGTGACAGAATGAGACCCCGCTTCAAAACAAAACAAAACAAAATAAATCTTTCAGTAGTTCTGTGATTTTTACTACCAAATGGAACTGTATTTTGTATCAGGACATGTGCCTTTAAAAACAGGAGAGAACTGTGGATTCTCCATGGCAAAAAAAAAACAAAAAACAAAAAACTAGAAAAAGGAAGTCTTAGAAAAAACGAAGAAGCAAGCCAAGGCAGAGACAAAGCTCTTATCTGCACAACCCCAGATTCTGGTCAAGAAAAGCTCAGCAAGATCAGAGAGGAGTCGTAATCTGTGATAAACAGATGGGGAGACATGGAGGGCTGTTGATGGTGGGACCCGGGAAGAGCCTGAGGGATTGGATTTGGTGAATGGAATTTTCTAGGCCAGGTCAGGCTGCCTGACAGTGTAGTTAGTCCAAGAAGAGCTTTTATGTGAGACCAGGAATGGATCCTGGCATGGGGGCCAAAGTTTATAGAACATGTGTCTATGTACATATGTCTGTGTTTACACACGTCGGAAGAACTTGACACAATGAGAAATGCAGTATTGCTGAGTGCCCTCCCAGAGCCTCCGAAGAATCCTCAAGTGAGGGTCCCTGAATCTTAAACCACATTTGCTCCATGCTACCTCTACCTGTGTACCAGATGCCTCATCCAAGGTCATATGACTTCACTTTGCTTGGCATGGAAAAAAGGCACTAAACTTGGATCACACGTTGAGTCTCTGCTGTGATGGTGAAGTAAGAGTCTGGGGAGAAAAAAGAACCAGATAGGTTGGAGTTTAGTGTCTCAGAGGCCATGAGGGCAAAAACTGGAACACAGCTGCTGCCTGCTGCAGGGACAGGATGACGAGAGGGAAGCAAGCCAGACAGGTGACGAGTCTTCCCAGTCCTCCGCCACCTGCCTGCCTCCGCTCTGTGGTAGCAGGAACGCTTTCTCAACTTAGGAACGTCTCTAGCTTCACTTCTAAAAGGAGACTGCCATTGTTGTTGGCAATTAGCACATGAGAGGTATGCCTTAGGCTACCCTTAAACTGGCCTGATCTGCTGAGAAGAGCAATAGTAGAAACAGCCTAAGTCATTTATGAAAGTGGAGAAATGCCTGTTTCCAGGGCCCCAGTGCCCCCTAGCGCTCACCCACCCCCACTCCAACCCTTCGTCCTACTCTTCTGGCAATTAGAGTTTGCCGTCAAACCCATAATTTTCCAAAATGGATCCCTAAACTTTAACTCCACCCTTGTTGCTGTCCCTTTGAAAACATAAGCACACAAATCACATCTCATTGTCTTAGTAATCTGTGAACTAACTACTTTGATTAAACTCTAATACAGTGAATTTGTACTCAAATTGGAAAGGCAGGCCTCGTATACTGTCTTTTCTAGAAATAGTTTTTTTCATTCATTGAGCAAAAATTTACTGAGCATTTAGTATGCATCAGATACTGAATTCAGGGGTGACTATGAGAAGGTCCCTGCCTGGAGGAATCTGTCACCCAGAGGAAAAAGCAGACTCAGTGATCCGTGCAGAGCACAGTCAGGGCATTTGGAAAGAGCATCCTAGAAAGAAAGCAAGGGTGACTGTTAATTGTGGAGAATCTTAAATGCTAGTTCCAGCTGGCAGGTCTCTACTCTAGGATAGCGAAGTCTCAGCATGTGCTTTCCATGCTTTCCGATGGAGAGTCTCCTAGTGCAGCTTGGCCAATCGACGTGATGGGCACTGACTTGGGAGGCTTAGTTCGTAAGTCTTAAGTATTTTCTGCCCCTGTCCAGACAATGTCTTTTCTCTGTTGTTTTTTTTTTTCTTTTGAGATGGAGTCTCACTCTGTTGCCCAGGCTGGAGTGCAATGGCTGGATCTCGGCTCACTGCAACCTCTGCCTCCCCAGTTTGAACAATTCTCCCACCTCAGCCTCCGCAGGAGCTGGGATTGCAAGCACCCACCATCATGCCCAGCCAATTTTTGTATTTTTGTAGAGACGGGGTTTCACCATGTTGGCCAGGCTGGTCTCGAACACCTGACCTCAGGTGATCCACCCACCTCTGCCTCCCAAAGTGCTGGGATTACAGGCATCAATCACCGCACCTGGCCTGTCCAGACAACTTCTGAGGTCTCTTCCTCCATTTAACTGGGCACAACCTTGTTTGGAACTATTTCACAGGAGCTCAGATGAATGGCAGAAAAAAACGGCTGCTCGTTTATTCTTTTTAAATTGTTAATTCATTAATTTATTTTTAAAAACTCATTCACTAAAATCATTTATTCTTGAGTCTTACTCTGGTAGAGAGCAGTGCACAGTGAGACTGACTTTAGAAAGCCAAAGATAGATTTGGCTAGTCCTGCTGTCCTTTCTATTTGCAATGACTTGCAGATATTAGTGGGAGTGACAGAGCCCATCTTCAATTTTAGAGTGGCTATAAATCCATTTGTTCCAAATTCTAGTATCCAGGGGCTGATCCTCACCTGTTTAGCTCCATGAGAAAGTCAGGATTGTCAAAGTGACTGTCCAGGCAGGGTGTGGCCCACAGAGCTGCAAATTGCTTTAAAAACATTTTACTGTGGAGATGTGAGAGCGATTTGGTGTTGCGGAAAGAGATAAGCATGTCAAAGCATAACATCTCTGGTAATTCTTTTCCAAGCAGCATGGAGTGTGTCTTTGCTAATTTAGATCACGTATCTCGTCTTGGTATCGATGATCAGTGCTTAGTTATGTGAGGCACCCACTGAATTTCTTGTGATTGACACTAGGACAGTTACAGGTTGCAAATATCAATATAACCTTAGTTTCCGGACGCTCTGTGCCATGTTTCTGCAATGGGAGTCTTAGATGTTTAAAATGACTGACAGGATATGGAGGTGCTGAGAGTATTACTGCCCATTTCTAATCTTCGGGGGCTCAAAGAATTGTTTTTACTTCCGCTTCCATGTCTGCGCAGTGATCCCCACAACTGCCACCCTACGGGGGTTCTGTCTCTGTACGTCCCCATCAGTCCTATTAGCATGTTTGACTCACATGTTAGAAGTTCAAAATAAAATTAAGTAATGCTAATAACATTTTCAAATTTGTGGATTTTAAAAATTATTTAGAATGCATTTTAAAATTATGGTAAAATAACTCTCTGCTTCACATAACTTTGAAACTTTTTTTCCTTAAAATTTGCAGCCTCCAGGATTTGTAAAAAAATAAAATTTTTATGTCTTTTGTGACAAAGAACAAAGGCCAAAAACCTGCAGTTCCCTTCTACTGTGGGTTGAAATGTGTCCCCCCAAAAAGATTTAAGTCCTAAACCCTGATACCTGTGCATGTGACCTTACTTTAAAACAGGATTTTTGAAAGTTAAATAAAGTTAAAATGAGGTTGTCCTGGGTTAAGGTGGGCACTAGTCCAATGACTGGTGTTCTTATAAGAAGAAGGAAATTTGGACATAGGGACACAGACACACAAGGCCACAAACCAAGGAATGCCAAAGATTGCGAGCAATCGCAGACGCTAGGATGGCAAGGAAGTCTCCTCCCCAGGAGCCTTCGGAACAAACATGGCCCTGCAGACACCTGCACGTTATCAATGAGGACTTCAATCTTCCAGAATTGTGAGAGGTTAAATATCTGGTGTGTATGTGTGTGGTTTTTTGTTTTTTTTTGTTTTTGTTGTTGTTGTTTTTTTTTGAGATGGAGTCTCACTCTGTCGCCCAGGCTGGAGTGCAGTGGTGCAATCTCAGCTCACTCCAAACCCCACCTCCTGAGTTCAAGCAATTCTCCTGCCTCAGCCTCCTGAGTCGCTGGGACTACAGGCATGTGCTACAATGCACAGCTAATTTTTATATTTTTAGTAGAGACGGCGTTTCAGTCTGTTGGCCAGGCTGGTCTTGAACTCCTGACCTCATGATCCACCCACCTTGGCTTCCCAAAGTGCTGGGATTACAGAGCCATGGCGCCCGGCCAAATATCTGTTGTTTTAAACCACTCAGTGGCACTTTTACTGTGGCGGACCTGGGAAACAAACACACTTTCCTTCCCCTAAATTCACCTATTAGATGCTGGGTCCCTAATACAGTGTTTATCTTTTGAAGGGTTTATGAACACCTGTGCTTACTTCTGAGCCAGGCATGTTGGATCTTACAAATGACTTCTTGTCTTATGGGACACGCAGAATCCCAGAGGAATGTTAGCAGCCAAGAGCCAAAGTCTCAGTTTACTGGGCCCTAGTGAAACAGCCCGAGGGATGAGTCAGGGAGGATTGCAATGCTGTTTGTTACCCAAGTTGAGAACTTAGGCTCACAATAGTGCTGCTGTGCTGTTAATAACTGGGGAATTTCCATTACAAGGTATCTGATCACCTTGGGATACCAATGAAGGATCTGAGTTCAATCAAGTGATGACAACACAGGCTGCCTGGTTTATCTTCAAGAAATGTAGCTCCTTGTTTTGACCAATCCCAAAGTGCTGGGATTAATGAGTTCCCTAAAGGAGGTGGTGGCATTTGATATGATTTTATTGTTTTATAATTTGTGGTTTGCAAGCTTCTGTAGTCAGGAGATTTATTTTGCTCCCCTTCTCCCCACAAGAGCCTCCCCTGCAGTCCGGACAGGCTGTGTCATGATGCCTGGTGGTATCTTGTCTCGTCATTGAAATAATTCATATGTTTTGCACAAGATCTAGATGACAACCACATTTTATTTATTTTATTTTATTTTGCCAAAATAGCCATTATCAAACCGGATGAACATACTGGCCATAAAATAGCAATGAATAATCTTATAGCAGGTGATAAGAAAATAAACTCCTCGGTACAGTTTGATCTTTTATATAGGAGATTCCTAAGCATTATATAGTTATTTAAGTCTCAGTCTTGTACTCAGACGCTTCTTAAAAAAAAAATTCCATAATTAATTTGGAGAGTATAGGCTGGGATGGAAGGGATACCTCAAAAACTCAGAACATCAAGTTGAATCATAAGAGGCTTTCTCCCTGACCCACAGAACAGGCGCCACTCTGTGACTAACTATGCTAAATAAATATTCACTAGCCCAGCTAGGAAGACCATGTGTCCACAGAAAGGATATGGTCAAAACAGGAAATAGGGTTCGAAGAAGCAGAATTTGTTCCTGGGAAAAACACTGATGATTTTTGTTTTGTTTTGTTTTGTTTTCCCGCCCAGGCTGGAGTGCAGTGGCAGAATCTCAGCTTACTTCAGGCTTGACCTCCCAGGCTCAAGCAATCCTCTTGCCTCAGCCACCTGAGTAGCTGGGACGACAGGCGCCCACCACCATGCCTGGCTAATTTTTGTATTTTTAGCAGAGACGGAGTTTCACCATGTTGGCCAGGCTGGTCTCTAACTCCTGAGCTCAAGTGACCCGCCCTCCTCGGCCTCCCAGAGTGCTGGGATTCCATACGTGGGCCGCTGTGTCTGGCCTTGATGACTTCTTAATGGATATCTCCATTCCTGTTGCCCTTTTGAGCTTGATTCGTGTTTAAGATGAGTTAAACTAACATTTCACCTCGGTACTCTGATGGTACTCAAAACCAATATGTCCCAAACTAGCACAGTTCAACAGGTGCTAAAGAAATATTTTTGACACAAAAAATTAGCTGGGCATGGTGGTGGGCCCCTATAATCCCAGCTACTCTGGAGGTTGAGGCAGGAGAATCGCTTGAACCTGGCAGGTGGAGGTTGCGTTGAGCTGAGATGGCGCCATTGCACTCCAGCCTGGGCAACAAGAGTGAAACTCTGCCTCAAAGAAACAAACAAAAAAAGAAATATTTTTGAAAGATAAATGAATGAACGGCTCATCTGTCCTGCCTTAAACCCAATGCTCAGAATTTCCTTTATTAGTGAATGGCACTAATGTTTGCAAGCTAGAAACCTCTAAGTTGATGATTCTTCCCTCTGATACTCAGCGTATCTCATCAATCACCCTATCAAGCTTGTCAAGTTTACATTTCCCTGAAATAAAAAGCACACACTGTCTAGTTTGCCTGAAATGGGAAGACCTGGTGCTTCCCCACCACATGGCTTGAGCAGAAATCTTCTCCACCTCACCCAGGCAGCTTGAATTCTTCCCTCTATTAAAATTCTCACGAGCGTCTGTCTTATTCACCTGTAAATAAGGTGCTTGGTCTCCAGTGCTCGGTCTCCAGCCTGTTGAGATACAGTGGATGACGAGGACACGCTGATGAAAGCAATGAGAGGACACAGTGCCGGCCGAGGGGAGGGCAATGGGGCCACCAAGCACAGTCTCTGCTGTCTCTGGCTGAACCCAGTCTGAGACGCAGCCATCAAGTCCTCGGAGAAGCACTGAGTTCAGGGATGGCACAAAGCAGACGCAGGAGCGGCTGGCTGTAAATGGAGGGGCTGAGGTGGGCAATGTCTGTTGTAATCCGCGGCAAGTCTTTTTTAGAAGCAGATAAACGCCCATTTGAAAGCAATTGGCACCTGAATTATGATACTTAGGTGAGCTCTGTCCTTGTCGTGTTCATCGTATTCTGCACTCATCAGCAGGGTGGAGGTGCAGCTTCAGGGACGGAGTGACCAGCTATTAACACAGAGGCAGCCTCAAGTCTTCTCTCTTCCCTGGCCATGGAATGCACCTTACAGGATGCAGGGAAAGCTCCATATGGCGTGGAGAACAGCACCTGGGGCGGGGGGCACAGTCTTGCCCCTGAGAGGAAGACAACTGACACCCCACAAACACTGGTGGACGGCTCCCAGGAGGAGTCAGTGGCCCCGCCTGCAGTCGCTCTCTGTCCCGAATTCTGTGTGCATACGCTGTCCTCCTCATCAGCATCACTAAAGAAGTCCCTTGCTGAAAGTCAGGGTACCATGATGGAGCTTCAGTCATGCTTGAATGTTTCTGTTTTATGGTCCAGGACTGGAGAGCTCTGAAATAAATGGGGCATATGATAATTCGGACATTCCTGGCACTGAGTAAGTTCAGGAAGCAGGCGAGGGGGCGATAGGGCACGGTGAGCCTCTCCACCCTGTGGCATCTGCCAGCCTTGCTCCAGTCCTCAGCAGCACCCCGGGTGCCTTGCACCTCTTTAAAACATGGGGCTCGTGGGCATGCCAGCAGATGCAGAATTCTAGTTTCTTTTAGTTAATTGTTCAGTAGACCCTGAGCCCCAGAACATTTTCCTCTGAGCACAGACAATATCCAGGGTAAGATAAAATCATCTTAGCCTACTAGGTTGATTGGAAGGAGCAACTGCCCTAGCGCCTAAGTGAACGTTGGCAGAACTCAGGCCGGTCCTCTGAAGACCTGGGGGCTTATTCCAGGGATATCACTGACAGGTGGATGGACTGTGGTGGAATCATTTTTATTCTGTAGGATGAAGGCTGCCTAATGCCGGCCTGTGGAAAGTGCCATTCTGCGACCAAGTCATTGACGCTTCACAGGGAGTAGAAGAGACTATGGAGACAATTTCTCCATTAAAATTGACGGATTCACTTAGTCTGAGATTATATCCTTCTTCTCTATTGTAGAGTTTTAAAAAATGCTCTTTCTACCTGAATCAGTAAATAGGCAAATTTAGAATGTGGAACATTCTACAAGACAACTTCTCTTTCTTCAAAGAGTCAAGGTCATGAAAAACCTTTTTTTTTTTTTTTTTTTTTAAATGTGCAGGGAGGATTCTAGGTTGAAGGTTTTATGGAGACATAACAACCAAGTGTAATAAATGGAACTGGATTCAATCTTGGAAGGAAAAAAATCTATAAAGGACACTTCTAAAATAACTGGGGAAATTCAAATATGAATTGTCTATTAGATTATTAGAATTTATGCTAATTGTCTTAGGTGAAACAACAGTATTGTGATTGTTTTGGAGAATATTTTTTTTTTCTTTAGAGATGCATGAGAAAATATTTAGGGGTGAAGTGACATGACTTCTGTAACTGTCAAATGGTTCTTTAGGAAGAAAAGTTAGATGGAGATAAAGCAAAAATGCAAATGATTTGTGAATATAGCTAAGGGGGCTATTGATATTCATTGTGATTATTTTAGCTTTTCAATAGGATTAAAAGTTTTCAAAATAAAATTCAGGAGGAAAAGATTCAATTCCTCCTGTGAAATCTTTTATTGGTACCGTATCTTATGGCTGCAGGCTCTTGCATGACGTAAAGTACTTTAAAATGAAAGCATTTTCGAAATAGCACAACAATCCTCTTTCTTTTATGGAATTATAGTCATAGGTGATAGTTTCTTTGTATTAATATTCAAAATAAAAACGTGTGAACCCCACATTTTTACTGCTGCTGCCTCCTCCTCCTCCTCTTCCTCTTTCTCCTCCTCCTTCTTCTAAACATGATACTGGTCTAGGAATCTGGATGTCTAGAGAGTGCTGCTCCAGTGCTTGGCTTGTGCTATTCAGGGGTCCAACATTCTTCACGTCATGGCACATACAGAAGATGGTAATACTTGGCCAATGGAGTGAGACAGTTAATGTCTGAAGGCAACTAGCGCAGAAGCTCTGGTTGTCCCCAGGATGACGGGGTCACTATCTTGGCACCCCCATGAGTCATCTGGGCCACATAAGTGTGCCACAGTCCACAGGTTAGGAAACTCTGCTTACATGGACAAAAGTACTATGAACTGCTTTCATTATGATTTGAAACATTTGCTTGGAAAAAGTTATCTAGTATATCTAGTATATGTCCAATACACTATGGATTCCTACTTTGATGCTATGAATGAGGTTTAGGTATCACTGTGTATTTGTGATAGCGCTGAATACCAGTGCAGTGGCCCGCCTCTCTAACGCGTTTCCGTCTGTATCATCACTCATTACAAGACTTGTTATAATGGATCTTGAGTTGTAACAAGGTTAACAGAGATGCAAACTCCTACAGGAGCATATGGAGCTAACCCAGGAGCTAATGTTCTATCTCTAGCTTTTGAGATTCAGTCCAGCTTGAATGGATTCAGATGAAGCAGGAAAGAAATCTGAGAACAGGAACCTAGAAAGGAAGCATTAACCCAATTTAATCTTTTCAATGAAGCAAAGTTTCATGTTTGGAGTTCAAACTTCTGAAGTTCTAAATAATTAATTTAAATGCATTGAAATTTCTCTGTTTAGAGGCTGCTCTCATGAAGAGACTGAGCTTAGAAAAGTGGTTTCTCAACCCTCTGGGTGCATCAGAATAGCCTGGCAAGCTTCTTACAAACACAGATATGTGGTCTTTATCCCTAAAACATTGTGAGTCAATTGGTCTGGCATTCTACTGTTCAGAGGCTGCCCACCCAGGGGATTCTAGTGTGCTAGCAAATACTGAAGCCTAGAATCAGAAGATCATAGTAAACAACTGGGAAGTATAAAGTGCTTTGCAATTATGAGACATTATTTTTATGATATGCTACTATCATTTCTTTTCTGTCTTCTCCTGATTTCTCAACATGGTTAACTCATTCCATTTTGAGTGGAGTGTTTTTGGTTTTTGTTTTATTCTTCCTGGAATCCCTGTGGCCTCGTTCTTTCTATTGCTCAGCAAGAACCCACATGCCTGTGACTGGCACAGAAGAGGTAAGTGAGAAGTATCTTCCTGGGCACGTGTGAGAGGCTCCTGATGGAGAGTGTGCTTTCTTTCTAAAGCCAGGTAATACTGTTGTGCCATTTCTCGGTCTAGATTCATCGTGACTTTGCTTCCTTCCATGAACTTGGACACTTTGGAGTCCCCTCCATCAGCTGGATGTCTGTGTCTTGTGCCAGAGAGTACACAGGAAATCAAGTGCTGGCGCCATTGCTTACTTCCAGACTCAGATGCCAACTTCTTTGTTCATAATGCAAAATTTGTTGGTCAGAATAAAACTATGCAAATAAGATGCTCCTATAGCCCAAGATAAAAGTGGGACTTTATTTATTTTAATATTTTTTAGAAACAAGGTCTCACTCTGTCGCTCAGGCTGGAGTGCAGTTGCACCATCATAGCTCACTGCAGCCTCGAACTCCTGGGCTCAAGCCATCCTCCTGCCTCAGCCTTCTGAGTAGCCAGGACAAAAGTAGGACTTTAAATTGATGCTGAGATTTGCAAGATTCAGTTAGTAGGATCCTAGAGAAGTTAAATCACACAGGTTGAAATATCCTAATGATGATGATGATGATGATGATGATGATGACGAAAGCTAACACATAGTGTTTACAATCTGTCAGACCCTAATCTAAGTGCTTTACTCCCATTAACTCATTTAATCTTCACAACAACTCTATGGGTTAGGTACTATTATTATCATCCCTGCATTACAGATCAAGAAACTAAGGCACAAAGAGATTCTTTCGAGGCTTGATTTGCCATTAATGAGTTGTGTGAGCTTGGATACACCACTTAACCTTTCAGGAGCTCAGTTTTCTGGTTGGATTAGTGCATTTCTACAACTCCTTTCTACTCGATGGTTCAGTAACTTTGTGAGTCATTCATTCCTAATGATCTCTGATCTCTTTGTTTCATTTAACCAGGACATTCCACTTCTGCCCATATATCTTATTGATTTGGTGCAGTGATTTATTCTTTTTCTGTCCTTACCCTACTTTTCTATTGACCTCTGTTTTCTATTAACCTCTGTTTCTGTTCCTTCAAACTCTTCTACATTCTTTTCCTTATTAAAAACATCTGGAGAATCTTCTACGTTTTGATAGATTTCATTTCTAGAGGTAGAGAATTTATCTCTGTACATCAACACTGGAGTTTGAGGACTTCCATTTAGAAGCCAAACGCAAATCTTAGAATTTTAGTGAGTCAAACAGTGTCATTTTCCTAAAAAATTAACAGTATAGAAATGAGTGAGAAAATGATGACAATGAGCTGAAATACTGAACTGAAGCACATAGTAACTGAAGTAGCAGCTGGATCATGGTACACAGTGTAAGTCGTTGCACTGACACTATTTTAATGAACACATTTTACATTATTTTCACGAACGTTAATATAGAGCTGCTACTATGCTTGTGATTTAAAGAATGATGTTTAGTGTATACGA
This sequence comes from Macaca nemestrina, assembly GCF_043159975.1. NCBI lineage: Eukaryota > Metazoa > Chordata > Mammalia > Primates > Cercopithecidae > Macaca > Macaca nemestrina. The sequence continues at coordinate 5,267,091 of NC_092125.1, read as the reverse complement.
ATACACCCAATAATGATGCAATGAAGAAGCTAAGATTTTCCATTCTCTTCCAAATTTGAAAGTATGGACAGTGAGATTGAGGAAGCAGGTAGAGCAGTACTTGAGAAATTTAAGAGGACTGAGGTTCTCTGTTTACTCCAGATGTCCAGAGGATCAATAGATAGTCTTTATCTCCATGGTGACTTACTCATTCCAGAAAAACAACTATCTAAAAAGGGAAGCTAAACATAATGATTGCACATTTCTATAAACATTCAGGGCCTTTTCTGCTTTGCACTGGAACCTGAAATGTGTGATTTTCTATTTTATCTGCAAATCAGAAGGTTCTCATGGTCATCATATTAAGAGTTTATATAAAAGAGGCCAGCTCGATGAAGAAGAACATTCTCAGCTCTGTACGCTTACCTGGCACTTCTAGCACTCAATTCTCTATTTTCTATGAAACCAGGAAGTTTATGGATTCCTGCAAGAATTCAAGTGACTCATATCAATGAAGGCGGTGAATACGTTGGGCCCAAACACCATGGGAAACATCTTTGTCAGGGGGAGCAGAAGTTATACTAATTAAAATGTACTGAGAAGGCACAGGGTGGACTCCCAATAAGTTACAGATTATTTTAATCCTAAATAAGGATGTTGCCTCCTGGCATGTTGTACTGCAGGGAATTAGAATGGAAACGTCGTTGGCATTTCTGGAAGTAGGGTCAGCAGGCTCAGATGGGATCCCTCAAGTTAGAAGCTGGGCACATTTTGATAGAGAGCCACCGTTTTAATTAAGTGATATTTAGTCAATCTCCTCTACGTATTCAGAGAAGATTAGGAAAAGGTTCAAAGTGAAAGGATCAGAAACAGATAAAACTTGGAGAGAAGAGTGAAGGACTTGGTATATTAAGAAATAATCAGCAGCCAGGCGCGGTGGCTCACGCCTGTAATCCGAGCACTTTGGGAGGCCGAGGCAGGTGGATCACCTGAGGTCGGGAGTTTGAGACCAGCCTGACATCATGCAGAAACCCTATCTCTACGAAAAATACAAAATTAGCCTGGACGTGGTAGATGCGTGTAATCCCAGCTACTTGGGAGGTGGAGGTTGCGGTGAGCCGAGATCGTGCCGTTGCACTCCAGCCTGGGTGGGGGGAGAGAGAGAGAGAGAGAGAGAGAGAGAGAGAGAGAATGAATGAATCACGGATCCTATAAAGGAAGAGTATGATTGAGTGCAAGGTGCTGGACTCCTACAGGAATACTGGCACATGCTGAGACAGTTGCCACGTGGGGCTGGCGCCTCAGCATACAGACCTCTGGGAAGATAAGACATCACCGGGATTTTTTAGCCAAAAACCTTGATAAGTTCATTCGTTTTAGAGGAACTTGGGGATTCACTGTGGAAACTTAGTGTTTTCTTTTTTTTTCTTTTCTTTTTTTTTTTTTTTTTGAGACGGAGTCTCGCTCTGTGGCCCAGGCTGGAGTGAGCGGCGCCATCTTGGCTCACTGCAAGCTCCGCCCCCCGGGTTCCCGCCATTCTCCTGCCTCCGCCTCCCGAGTAGCTGGGACTACAGGCGCCACCACTGCGCCCGGCTAGTTTTTTGTATGTTTAGTGGAGAGGGGGTTTCACCGTGTTAGCCAGGATGGTACGCCCAGCTAATTTTTGTATTTTTAGCAGAGACAGGGTTTTTCCATGTTGGTCTCAAACTCCCGGCCTCAGGTGATCCACCCGCCTCGGCCTCCCAAAGTGCTGGGATTACAGGTGTGAGCCAGCGCCCGTCTGAAACTTAAGTGTTTTCTGTGTGGATTCTGAAAACCTAATAAAGTTGCTGACATATTTCCTCACTGCGTGTCATCACATATATAGACCCCGTGCAAATCTTTGGACATGATTGTAAGCTGACTTATTATCCATTGTCAAGAATGTTATCGTTAACACGTTCAAGCATTAGTGTATGGATGCAACTTTCATTATCGGAAAGAGCAAGTTAAATGATCCAGGGTGGGCAAATAGGAGGTAGCCTCATGTCCTCTGGACCGCCTATTCTTGGTAAGCCCTCGCTTTTCAAATGGCAAACGCTGGGCTCAGCCTCCACATCTGCAAATGATTTGAGAAGAAAGAATTTGGGTTAAAATTCAGAGATGAATGTTAGCATGCCTTAAAAAGACTTCCCTGAATGCGAAAGGAAAAGAAAAAAACGCTATTTTTTGGTGTGTGGTGATGGAGAATATTAGGATTGTGAGTAGGAAAGTACTTTTTTTTTTTCAACTGTAAAGCTGGAAGAGCATATGAATAAGAATGGTTTGTGCTGGCAGCAGCAGAATTGACATTTGGGAGAGGAGAGAGAAGCTAGCTTCAAGCCGGAGGACCAGATTTTGAGCTTGCTTAGTTCTACCAGGAAACAGCAAGGGCAGGAGGTCTGGCCCTACTACCCGTGTGCACCCGTGGTTAATACTCTCTAGAGCAGAACCGAGAAAATGGGAGTCTATAACATAAACATTAATCCACTTGTATAATTCTGTCAATTAAAAGACCAATAAACAGGCAGCTTAATAGGACATTATGCCATAGATGACTCTAATCGGCTCAACATATTGATTTCCGAGCATTCTCAATTTGTTTATAAGGACCCGGTGTATTCTTTTTTCATTACTTTGCCAACTTATCCCTATGTTGCATGGTTTTTGCAATATATAGTCTTACACGGTAGGAAATGCTGTACCACACTTAATATCGGGCTGGTTTAATAAGATCAGAATAACGTTGACCGACTTCATGTTATCAGATATAAAGTTGGGGTTGCAAAAAGATGGATAGACGCAAAATCGTTGAAAGGGGGATTTTGCCTGGATTCAATCAAAATACAAATCAAAAAATTGTAAAATAGAATCTACCAGCTAAAACTAATGAGCACAAAACTGCATTGATTTGGCCCAGGGTGGACAAATAGAACATCTGGCGTATTTGGCACCAATGACACAGCTGGCATTGTTGGAAACATTTCTGCAGAAGGTGCAGATGCAGAAATGGGAGAATTGGTACAAACAGTGCAGATGGAACAGTTGGAACAGATGACAGTGGGCAGAGCTGGCGATGCTGGCACAGGTGTCACAACCTCAACAGCTGGCACAAGTTGTGACAATCCTGGGATTTCTTAGTACAAGGCACATGTTCATTTTGGCTTTGGCTGCAGAGAGATAAGAGCATTTTATAATTAGTAAATGTGCCATTTAAAAAAGAACTTTTTTCCCCTCCATCCTTAAGGACATCCACCTCCAACTGTTAAAGCTTGGAATATGGAACATTTTTGCAAATTAGAATTTCCCCGAGAAAGCCATAATTGATAAATACAGATTTCATAGAAGAGGTAATTAGATATTTTTGTTCTGATATAGATAAAATTCGTGAATGGGATTTCTTCATAGGAGTTTTGTGAAAAATAAAGTTCAGATTTTTGGAAATGAAAGTACACTTTGCGTTTGAACCACAATTTGTTTGTTATCAACTTAGAGGGTTATTTGTTTCTGAAATATCGTGAGTATTCCCCAATTATATACAATTTTCTGTAGAATCACACTTGAAGATGTGCTCCAAAATTGGAAACCTGTCTACAGAACAGGTTGGGAAAAGAGAAAAAATGCTGGAATACAAAATATGGAGAAATCATGATATTGCCACTTTCAAATACCAATGGGACTTGGCTCTAATTTCCTCTAAAATGCTGTAAGTTGGGCTTGAATAAAAATATAATATAGTATAATCTTTTGGGTAATGACATTTAATATCAGATATAAAGTTGAAAGAACAAAGCAACTTTTTTGTTAGTGGCTAGAAATTATCGTCTTCTAATATATATATATATATATATATATATATATATTTTTTTTTTTTTTTTTTTCAGACGGAGTCTCGCTCTGTAGCCCGGGCTGGAGTGCAGTGGCCGGATCTCAGCTCACTGCAAGCTCCGCCTCCCAGGTTTACGCCATTCTCCTGCCTCAGCCTCCCGAGTAGCTGGGACTACAGGCGCCCGCCACCTCGCCCGGCTAGTTTTTTGTATTTTTTAGTAGATACCGGGTTTCACGGTGTTCGCCAGGATGGTCTCGATCTCCTGACCTCGTGATCCGCCCGTCTTGGCCTCCCAAAGTGCTGGGATTACAGGCTTGAGCCACCGCGCCCGGCCTAATATTTTTTATTGTCACTAAAGTCTAGTCATGTCACAGGAAGGCTAAAAATGATTACTTTGTTAAAAATAATAAAACCAAAACAAGGGATTAAACAATGGGTTCTTAAATCTATAAGCACATGCTCTTGAACATAGTAGGTACTCCACAAATTCTTGTGGAAAAAATGAACCTGTGGTCTAAGAAATATCAATATTCAGAATTAAAAAAAAATCACCCTCACTAATAATAACTAAACTTCTATTAGGAAGAAACCAAACAAATCAGGCCTCAGTCTTCCTTAAAGTCTTAAATTTTATAATATATTTTAACTAGCTTCTTTCCCCCATGGGAAATTATAAATGAGAAAAACTGGTTGGATGTCACCTACTCTATGTCCCCAAGGAAATCCATAATTATTTAGATTTTCAGTTAATATTGAACTAAATCAGCACCATAAATCGGCTTCTATTCATGATTATTACAGCACAGTGAATGTTTTAGATGTATTTTGAGACTTTTGGGGAACCATTACATTAAGGGTTAATTAATTCTCCCTGGTGTCAAGTCCTTGACCATTAACAACATGCTGTCTTTATTTCCAGTTGGCCCTGCATATATTACCTTATTTGATTTAAAAAAAAAAAAAAAAACCCAATAAGTTAAAGGCATTTTAACATATCTGATTGTAATTTCTCCGTTACTTCTACTTTGTTATAACCTCATGTTGAACCCAACGAAACTATTCTTATTGTTCAGCACTTTAGTTCTATCACTTAACTCTAGTTCATTTCTTGACTGAGCTGACAAAAATGTTTCTGCTTAAAACAGATACATTAATTTGTTAATTGTACTTTTGTGACACAGACAAACTAAGAGATGGAGGAGGTGGTGAGAGGGCTTCCTGTTCTCTTGGGCCACAAAGATGATGACAGCTAAATCAGTTCGGAGGAAGAGGTTGGACATGTCCACCCTGTACGTCTTGCCTTGGTCTGAAACACTTCTCTGAACCTCAAATGAACGTTTCTCCTCATCAATAAGTACTTTATAGAAAATGATCAATTCAGGGGAGCAAATGAGGATATTTCTAGGCCTTGACGCTTGAGGGGTCAGCAAAAGTTTTTCTGAAGAATGAGGATGAGGGTGAGTCATTCCTTTGAGCACCTGCCTTCTTCAGGAATTAAATGAAAATTAAACATGAAGCATGCAATTTGTTGGAGTAATTCTATTCCCCTATGCTTGTCCCAGCCACTGTCTATTTCTAAGCACATTGAACTTCCCGATATATTGGTGGCTCATCTTGTGTAAATATCCTTTTCCTTCTCTTAGCTCCAAGACATCAGATGTGCTTTTCTTCCACCCTTCAAGTGGTTGCTCTGCATTACACCTCTCTGCTATCCCTGGAGGGCTTCTGAGTACTATGTGAGCTGGGATTTATGGGAACGGGGACGTTTTCATACAGGGCAGCTTGTCTTTTCTGCCCATGGTAAACTGGAATACATTGTTTTCCTAGGCTTAAAAAATAACTATGTTGAGAATCAGAACAGAAAACCAGACACCACATGTTCTCACTCATAGGTGGGAATTGAACAATGAGATCACTTGGGCACAGGAAGGGGAACATCACACACTGGGGCCTATTGTGGGGAGGTGGGAAGGGGGAGGGATAGCATTAGGAGATATACCTAATGTAAATGACGAGTTAATGGGTGGAGCACGCCAACTTGGCACATGTGTACATATGTAACAAACCTGCACGTTGTGCACATGTACCCTAGAACTTAAAGTACAATAAAAAAAATAACTAAGTTGGAAAGCTGGTGAACAAAAATAAAGCCCATTTACCTAAAATAAAACCATCTACAAATGCAAAACAAAATTAAAGGTAAACTTATGTATTAATTTTAAGACCTCATCTTCTTCCACTTTCTCTGCATTCTCCTGATGCATCAGCTACAGACCCCTAACAAGACCCCAGTCCCAGCTCTTTTTGGAATGATAAGCATCAATTCGTGGATCAGGTATAGCCCCTAGGTGTGTTAGCAATGAGCTTGCTGGTGCTAAGGCACTGTTTTCCCTCCCTTGCCCTACCAGGAGGGCCGTGGGATGGTTATGAAGATGCAATGATGTAGCTGTAAAGCAGCTCATTCTTGCGAGTCTGCTGGAAGTGGGAAAAGAGGAAAAGAGAGATAGGTAAGAATTCGTGTTTTTTGTTTTGTTTTCAATAAAAACCAGAGTAGTCCTGTATGGAGATTACTGGGCTATTGTTTCACTACAGTTTAAAATTGAACTTATTGATGATTTGTGGTTTAGAACTTGCAACAAATCAAGATTTAAGCTGCCATCTATTCCCCTAAACTACTGTGCTGATATCTATCACCATGTTATGTAAATAAACAATTAAATGGAGTGTAGATTCATTTACTCATTTAAAAATGTTTCAGTGTGAAAAAATGTAAAACATACTAAAGAAGTAGATAGTAGACAGACTCAGATACCCATCATGTAGGTTTAACCATTACTAACATTTTGCTAACTTTGTCTCATCTTTCTCCCTGCCATCCACACACATATTTTCTCCCCACTTTCTTGGAGTGTTTGAAAGTAAATTTGAAATGTCATTTTACCCTGAAATACTTCAATGTTCATTTTTAATGGGCAAGGGCAATTTAAAAAACACAACAACCCAGAATGATATTTCTTCAACATCATCTAATTCCTAGTCTAGCCTCAGAGTCCTCTGTTTGTCTGAGTGGTACATTTGTACAATTAGTTTGTTCAAATCAGGACCCAAACGAGGTCCTGATAGTGGCTCTATGGTTTATTTTCTCTCTTTTTTTCATTGTTACTGATTAGTTAGATAAACTAGATCATCTGTCCATAGAACACGTTGCATTCTGAGTTTGGCCCACTGTTGGCTTGTAAAGACATTTAACCTGGTCTTCTATCTCCTGTATTTCCTGTGGATTGGTATTTAGATCTCTAGGCTTGTTGGGATTCAAGTTCAATTTTTTAGGCAAGAATATTGCATAGCTGGTGGTGTACTTCCTATTACAACACGTTATGGGGCAAATGATATCTAGTCATCCCGTGTTTAGTGGTGCTAAGATTGTTCAATGCATTCAGCTGGTATACATTTTTGATGCTTAAGACTGTATTCATCTGTTTTCAAGCTTCTTTTCACATATGGATATTGCTAATTTTATCTCAATCTCTTTGTATAATCACCAGGGAGTCCTTCAATTGTTAACAAATATTCTTTGATATTCATTTTATTACCAAACTTCCAATGGGCAATACCACCTTTCCATATACACACACGTATATCTGGAATTTTTCATAGCACATTTTACATGTATTTTTCTTGCCTATATCTCGTTGGAGGTTAAAACTAAATTATAACACACTTTGTGCGTCTACATGCATGGCCATTTGCAAGTTAACCAATGAATACTAGGTTAGATCAATACATGATCAGTTAACAATTGCAGTAATCAGAGTAAATATTTGTAGTCTGGGTAATTTTCGTTATATTTGCAACCAAAGTTCATCAACGGTTCATTGATGTGTAACCAGTCTAAAAATGGTTGATCCAGTTGTTGCAGGAATCCTAGTGGCTAAATGAACTTAACTATACTGCTGTATCATTCATTGCTTGGCAATTCATCTATGACTATCAAATGTTTGGTAATTTCAATATAGTCAGTATTGCATGACTTGCTTTTTCCTTCCCATCACTGGTAATAAGTATGTGGTCATAAATAGAATACATGGACCAGGAGCGGTGGCTCATGCCTGTAATCACAGCACTTTGGGAGGCCGAGATGTGTGGATTACCTGAGGTCAGAAGTTCGAGACCAGCCTGGCCAACACGGTGAAACCCCATCTCTACTAGAAATATAAAAATTAGTGAGTTGTGGTTGTGGGCACCTGTAATCCCAGCTACTTAGGAGGCTGAGGCCCAAGAATCACTTGAACCCAGGAGGTGGAGGTTGCAGTGAGCCAAGATTGTGCCACTGTGCTGAGTGACAGAGCAAGACTGTCCCCCCCCCCAAAAAAAAAGAAAAAAGAAAAGAAAAGGAGTAGAATACATGGAAATATAGCAAACTACTTAGAAGCAGTTAAATGATAGGGTAATTCCAAAATATAAACATTCATAATTGAAATCCTATGAAAAATGCATACTAAGTTGGATTGTTTCAAATAGATTGTTACTGAACAAATAGAATCAGAATTATATGCAATGAAGTATTAAATAGACATTTTGAATATTCTAAATATTTTTAATCCTTATTTGTTCCCTTGTCTGAAAATGGAAGTGTTAATATCATTGGTTTAGGATTAATAAATACAGAATTGAATGTTTTTCCAGTGGTGATTAATTGTAACCATAAACACTCTCATTAACAATAAACATTTCAAGTTGTTGTGAAATTTTTTTTTTTTTAAAGAGGCAGGGTCTCACTCTGTGCCCCATGCCATCGTGTGGTGGCACGATCATAGCTCACTGCAGCCTCAAACTCCTGGGCTCACGTTATCCTCCTACCTCAGCCTCCCAAGTAGCTGGGATTATGGGCCACCATGCCTAGCTATTTTTTTTTTTTTTTTTAATTTTCTGGAGAGACAGGATCTCACTATGTTGCCCAGGCTGGTCTTGAACTCCTGGGCTCAAGTCATCCTCCTGCCTTGGCCTCCTAAATTGCAGGCATTATAGGCATGAACCGTCAGGCCTGGTAATTTTTTGATAAATCCTTTTTTTTTTTTTTTGGAGACAAAGTCTTGCTCTGTTGCCCAGGTTGGAGTGCAATGGCACCATCTCGGCTCAATGCAACCTCTGCCTCCTAGGCTCAAGCAATTCTCCTGTCTCAGCTTCCTGAGTAGCTGGTATTACAGGCACACACCACCACACCCAGTTAACTTCTGTATTTTTTGTAGAGACAGGGTTTTGCCATGCTGGCCAGGCTGGTCTCCAATTCCTGAGCTCAGGAGATCAGCCCTCCTTAACTTCCTAAAGTGCTGGGATTACGGGCATGAGCCACGGTGCTCGGCCTTTTTGTGAAATCTTGATTAGGAGAAATGTCTTATTTCTGTATGAAGTTTGAGGTTTCACTTCCATTAATTCAATTGATCATTACTGTAATCCAGTGGGAGAGGATATTTGAGTAGAGATGAGAAAGCTGAGATAGGAAGAGAACAGATACCTTATGTCCAAGAAAAGACAAAGCCAGTACTCACAGTCAATGCTCTATCTAATTTGGACTTCCCTCATTTTGTTCTTGAGAAAATATTTAGTTCACTTTCACCTACAGATGTTCTGAAGCCTAGGTCTGTCCAAGGCATTGTGGAAGCTTCCGGTTTGAGCACACTCCACTTGCTTCGGGATTCCAGGAAAGTTTGGTGTCAGAAGATTTCTGCCATCTGTTTTCAGCTTACCTGATAGAGAGCATTTGGTTGTCTTCATAATTCTTGTTTCTCTTGGGCATCTCTGTCTATAACCCTTTTCTTCCTTTTTATACTCACAGGAAAGCTGGATTTTTATGTAGTTTCCTACTTCACTTTCCTTATTGTATAAGAAGAGAAGAAAGTTGGAGAGAGCTACGGTATACGACTTTTGTAAACTATTCATTAGATCCTGTAATGTGATTTTCTCCCTGAAAAATATGAGAAAGTTTTCCCTGGCAACCATCCTTTTAGTTCGTTTCTCTCCCTCCTGATGTTTGTGCAATCTATGTTGGGAAGGATTTCTTTATTAAGCTCCATAAGTTTCCAGCATGACTTCTGCCAGAGACCTGATTTTAAAAAACATATTGCCTTTTTTGTGCTTCTGCTTCCGTATTAAAAATACATTTAATTAAAAAGATTCTCATTAAATACATATTTAAATGGAGATACATATTATGTTTCTTATGATGTTTTTCTAATCTTTTGATAAGACCATAACCATTAAAATTGGGAAATAATATTTTTTCATTGGTTAGTAACCCACTTTTAGATCTTTTCACTGGATATGGAGAAAGTATGTGTTGCTTTTGAGACAATTGCTAAAGTGAATTTAGCAAAAGATCAAGAACTTGAAATTACTGAGCCCAAAGAAGAAACAGTAAAAGGACATCTCTTCAAAGCCCTGTGATTTGTAATCATTCTGAAACAGATCTTGCCCGTCATCTTATTTACTTTAAAAAACAAAGTGAATTATACTTAAATTATAACAAAAAATCAGAGAGATACAACACAACACCTTAAGAGTAATTGTTTATTGTTTTTTTTGTTGTTGTTGTTTTGAGACAGAGTTTCACTCTTGTCGCCCAGGCTGGAGTGCAATGGCATGATCTCGGTTCATTGCAACCACTGCCTCCTGGGTTCAAGTGATTCTCCTGCCTCAGACTCCCGAGTAGCTGGGATTACAGGCGCGCGCCACCACGCCTGGCTAATTTTTCTATTTCTAGTAGAGATGGGGTTTCACCCTGTTGGCCAGGCTGGTCTCAAACTCCTGACTTCAGGTGATCCACTCACCTTGGCCTCCCAAAGTGCTGGAATTACAAGGCATGAGCCACTGTCCCTGGTCTAAGAGTAGTTGTTTAAATAGCAGAGCATGATTTTAAGAAACTCTTGGAATCTTTAAGAACAACGAAAAGCAATTGTTGGTCTTTGATTACTAGAAATCTAGGAGATGGGCTGGAGGTTTACTAGAAAAGCAGATCTGCATTTTTCCCTCCCTGAATCTAGGAGTTTCGTTGCTTTTCAGAGTCCCCTGTTTGGGTCCACTCCCTTAATAAGGTTGAAATCTTTTTAGCATCTGACTCTAAATTTGGGTCATTTCTTCGTTCCTCTTTCTTCTCTCAACCTCCGTCTTCACAATGACAGACTGCATTCCGTAATTGCTGTCTTTTGTAATTGTTCTATCTCCAAATTGGCTGATTAGGGGAGAGACACAGCTGTCCATCAAAATGGTGTAAAGTGGCTGAAACAGCCATCCCCTGAGCTGGAGAAAGTTAATTGCACTTTCTGAGGCTATCCCAGTAGGAGAGGAGCTGAGAAGGGCCCCGGGAATCCCTGTTAGTGCTATTTTTTTCTGAGCATGTCCATTTCTAACGTGAAAAAAAAAATGTAGTAAACAGCCTGTTAATTAGATTTGCAGATAAAATTAAATCAGGAAGTATTGGAAACACACCAGTGAATAAAGAGAAATGCTACACAGGGTTTCTGAGGTTAAAAATATAGAAAGGATCAAACAAAATGAGAATTAAGTCAGACAGGTGTAACCTCAATGATTTAGAGAGGGGAAAAGCTGTAAAGGTAACCAGCAAAAGGGAAAAATCCAGAACACAGTAATGCCAGAGGGACCGGGGGAGACTGGACGACAAATTAGACAAGTTTGCAATATGCCACAGAAGCTAATGTGATTTGGTGCTGTATGTGTAGAGACATCACATCATGAGGGAGAGGTGGAGTAATTTAGTGCATTTGGCAAAGACGCACCTGGAATATTGTGTTCAGGTCTGTGTATCTGGGGAGCAGACAGATATAGAAGAACTAGAGGGAAATCAGCATAAAGCAACAAAAGTGATGAACACGATGGGCTGATTTATGAGAAAAATGGACTGTGTGATTGGGCCTAAAAGTAACAGGAATGGAGCATTGAAATGGAAGAGTGTTTTCCTGATCTTTTATCTGGAAAACTCAAGAATGATTGAAGTGTAATTAGCGTGAAAGTATATATTGTAGTTTAAAAGGGAGAACTAAAATTTGCAAGGAGGGAAACTAGCTATGAGATTATTAAAGTGTCTTTTTAGGGGAGTGAAAGAAGGGCTATGGCTGAAAAAAAAATGAGTTTACATTGTTATCATACTTTTCATTCCAAAGCCGTTAGATTTACCCTGACCACGACCCTTCAACACTGAAGAAGTAGGTGGAACTGCTCATCTATCGGGACCCCAGAAAGCTTCCTGGATACTTGTTCCTCTACAAAGTTCCTCTCAGAAGTCGCCATTTTAAAACTTGGTTTTAGTAATGCTCCCCAGACAAATGCTGGTATCAGATGGCTTCGCTTTTCCTTCTTTTTAGTACTTGGATGTCAGCAAAGGCAGTGACCAAAAGCAACAACTGATCTGCCAATATTATCTCTATGTGTGGCTGAAGGCTGTCATTTAATCTGAGAACTGGCTTCTGATGGCAAAGGGAAGATAAATCTAATTTTTAAGGATCTCAAAATGATAGCTGGAGGAGCAGCATTTTGCACTAGCTAATGAGGCTAATTTGTTCTTAAAATACAAGTTGCTGTGCCTCTTAAATTAAAATTCACTTCTGATGTAAATACAGAAGATATAAATACAGAGAAGAGATATATGCTGTAATTTTTATTTTGCAATTTGGAGCCTGTTCTAAGAGGAGCTGTTAGGAAAGTGATTTTTTTTCTCTAAATTTGAGGAGATCTTTACTTCCAAGCTTCGAATACATGGGAGGACAATGATTAGCATTAATTTTATAAGAAAGAAAACAAACTAAGATGTTTTCTTCCTGGCTAGAGATTACAAAATGCATTGTGCTAGAGATTATTTCCTAAATCATTGTGATTCTCCACTTTCTCATCTGGAAAATGAATGTGGGGGAGAGAATTGCTTTCAAAGTAATTAAAGAGTCCACTGACAAATGCTTTATTAACATTTAGATGTTTAATTAAATCTGCCGGGGAGAAAGTTCGTATTCCTAAGTCAAGGGGTTTCTCTTTTTCCTCTATTCACTGTGGTGGGGACACAGTGAACATTCTCTTGCGGTCTTCCTTTTCATTTTGAATGTGACACAGAGCAGAGCAGGATCTTAAGATAAATTAAAGCAAACAACAAGAGACCTTGAAAACTAAATGGCATTCATTTTCTAAGTAGTCTTTGATCAGCTATTTAAAATAACAGTTTGAACCACAATCTAGAAGAAATAGATACTCTCTTAATGGGGCAATGATATTTAATGCCTACATTAACAAATTATACAGAGTGAAGCATTTAATATCTAGTTTATCTAAGGGATTTATGCCACCCTTTTACTCTAGGTTTTGCTTCTTAACACTGGACTCTGATTTTTTAGCACATAACAGAAATCGGCTGCCCTAGTCTTACCTGAATTTAAGTTCAGGTCATGGAATAAGGAATAAACGATGTTATTTATGTAAAAGAATTAATGAATTGTATCTGGAATTTTGAATGGGTCTGTAACAGATAAACTTCTCCCTTTCCGATACCCAGAATTCACATTAAAGCAATTAAAACTGTTACTAAAAGGAACTGAATTTGCTGTTCACTGACCAATCTTTGTCATCTTTAACACACCAGATGAGAGCCACCACAGCTTTAAAAATAGGAGCACAGGGACTAAAGATGTATTTTTTCCCCTTTCCATCTAGATTGGCAAAGTTTCTTTAAAACTTGCTTCCTTCCTCTGCTTTTTCTTCTTTAATTTAGCATTGTTGAAAAATCCTGGTGTAGGCAATTATTGTTAAAGTTGGAGGAAGTGTCTGCCATGTGAAAGGAAGGAAGGATCTTCGTGGGGAGCCCAGCCTGCGGTGTGAGTTGCTAATATGTGAGACATGTTTTCATCATCAAATGCAACCTCCTTACCATGGTCCCCAAGGCCCTGTGTGATGTGACAGCTGTCCACATCTCCAATCCTGTGCTGTACCCTTGCCCTCCTTCTCTGGCTTGAATATTATGCTCTTCTCTGCCTTAGGAACTTTGTACTTGCTGTAGCTTCTACCTAGAATGGGCCCCCCAACGTTTTTTGTTTTTGTTTTTGTTTTTTTTTAAGACAGTCTCGCTCTGTTGCCCAGGCTGGAGTGCAGTGGTGCGATCTCAGCTCACTGCAGCCTCCGTCTCCTGGGTTCAAGTGATTTTCCTGCCTCAGCCTCCCGAGTAGCTGGGATTACAGGCATGTACCACAACAACCGGCTCATTTTTGTATTTTTAGTAGAGCTCAGGTTTTACCATGCTAGCAGGGCTGGTCTCGAACTCCTAACTTCAGGTGATCCGCCCACCTTGGCCTCCCAAAGTGCTGGGATTGCAGGCATGAGGCACAGCTCCCAGCCCTCCCCTGACTTTTAAGTGCTGGCTCTCTCCTCCCTTTAGGTCTCAACTTAAATGTCACTGCTTCAAACAGGACTTTCCCACGTGCTTAATCTCAGCCCTGGCGCTGCCACCTTTTTCTCTGTCATATCCCCCGTTCAGCCTCCCCCGGCTTTCTGCTCAGCCTCTTCCTCATCCTTTATTCCCTCATAGCACTCCACACAGATGATCCTGCTCGTTCGGTTGTCGTCTGTGTATCGGCCATTTATCCCGTTAGAATGCAGGTTCCACCAGCGCAGAGGACCTGTCTGCTTTGTTCTTTGCATTTTTTCCTGTGCTGAAAACAATGCGTGGCCCCCAAATGTGGGCTAGTCATCCTTCAATGTTGGACATGATTTTAAGAAAACATCTCATTGCACATTTCCAAACATGTCAACTTGTAAAAATGGAGGAGAAAAGAGACATGACAAATCATTGTTTTGGAATACATTCAGGCATGTTTCTTAACTACAGCCACATTAAGCTACAAGGATAGAATAAACATTGCCCACTTCAGCAAACTTGTCTGCATATATACATGGATGCCAGACTATTACCAGCAGAAAGACAGCCAGTCAATAGGTAGGGTTCTTGTCAATGCAAAGGAAATTGAAAGACTAACAAAAGGATACAGGCTGGAAGGTCCTTGAGGCCAAGAGCTTTCACTTCAGTGATTCTTTTGGAGGCTCTAAGACAATTATAGGACACAGAACACATCCACGGCCTAGGATATGGGGGTAAGATGGAATGGGGCATTGTCAAGAGAGATGCCAGGGAAAGGCCAATGGGAAGGATGTGATGTAGGTTCTATTCTCAGTCAGAGGCATTACCAGCACAAAGCATTGAAAACTGCCTTCTTGCCTTTCCCACATAACAGAAGCCTGAAAGGAGGGATAAATCCATGGATACAAAGGAGAGAACCTAAGTCTGGTGTTTTTTTTGTTTCTTTTCTTTTCTTTTCTTTTCTTTTCTTTTCTTTCTTTCTTTCTTCTTTCTCTCTTTCCTTTCTTTCCCTCCCTCCCTCCCTCCCTTGCTTCCTTCCTTCCTTCCTTCCTTCCTTCCTTGCTTCCTTCCTTCCTTCCTTCCTTCTTTCCTTCCTTCCTTCCTTCTTCCTTTCCTTCCTTTCTTCTTTCTTTTTAGACAGAATCTCACTCCGTTGCCCAGGCTGGAGTCTGGAGTACAGTGGCGCAATCTCGGCTCACTGTAACCTCCGCCTCCCAGGTTCAAGTGATTCTCCTGCCTCAGCCTCCCAAGCAGCTGGGATTACAGGCAGCCACCACCACACCTGGCTGCTTTTTTGTATTTTTAGTAGAGATGGGGTTTTACCATGTTGGTCAGGTTGGTCTTGAACTCCTGACCTCAGGTGATCCACTTGCCTTGGTCTCCAGAAGTGCTGGGATTACAGGTGTGAGCCACCCTGCCCGGCCCCTGGGCCTGTTTCAATGGCATATCGAACAGAAAACAAAAATGAAATCTCCCAAGCCCAGTAAGTCTAAGTGCTCATAAGGACTCCTGTCAACCGTGTCTCTGGATCTAGAAGAATCAGAGAAATCTCTCGAGGGTCACTGGCACAAGGGCAAGGGGAAAATGTGCCTATAGGGCAGCAATGGCCAACAAGCCCTTTCCAAGGGTCAGGTAGCATCTCAGTGCTGTGCGTACATTAACTCGGGCAATCCCACCACGACTTTGTGAAATATGTACGGTTATGATTCCTACCTTCACAGATGAGGAAACTGAGACACAGAAAGGGGGAGCAAATGGACCAAGGTCCATCAGGTAGTAAGTGGCAGAACTCACATTTGGACCTGGCCAGGCTGCCTCTAGAGCCTGTCGAGACAGAACTTTCATGTTCTTTACTCTGAAAGCTTAGTTTTAAAAGGAATGCTGTTTTAATTTTTTTATAGCCCTCTTGGGTATATCCTGTTATCTCTGGAAGCAGGAAAACCAGAGTCTAATATTAGGGAATAATTTAAGGCTAATCATGCTTTAAAATGCCTGAGAACATGATAGAAAGAGTATGTAGGAACCCAGCTATAGCTCAGCTGCCTCCCCAGGGGTTTGGTGGCAAGGAGGCTTGCTTCTCTCTGTGAACACTGCAGCATTATATGTAGGGCAGCGTGGAATGCATTTGTGACATCCCAGACAGGTCCACTGGGGTCTTTCTTTTGCTGTACTGCAAGCGATGCTTCATCTCAGCCCTTGTCTCACAGGTCCTGCACTCGCCAGGAGAGGCAGCAGAGCAGGGAAGAAAGGGTGGAGATGTGGAAGGAGGCAGTCCTGGATTGAAATCCTGGCTCGGCCACCGATTAGCTGCATGAACATTGGCAAATTGTTTCACCTCTCCATACCTCCATTTTCTCATCCACCAGATAATGTTAGCAAGATTCACCTTTGAGAGCTAGCATGGGCTTGATGAATGAAATAAGACCTGTGCAAATGTGTAGCCCATGGAAGGCATTCAACAAATGCCGCTCTCTCTCCCCGCTACCAGGCCAAATCCTCACTTGTGTTTGTGATTATGTTTAAGATCATGTTTAGGATCTTGCACGGTGTCTGACTGTTTTTCAGCAGAGGCTAAGGAACATGCCAAATTAGTTTACTCATTTGCAGTTGCATGATAGAAATGGAGGGCATGGAGCACAATTTGAATTCTAAGTCCCTGTGATGCACGCCAGTTTCATTACTGAAGGCACAGACCCAGGTTCAGTGATATAGGCAGGCGATGAGGGGTGATGGGGAACAATGCTTACCCTGATGGCAACAGGAGAGTTAAGGCAATTAAACTGGATTTTACCCCTCCAGAGTCCAATACTTGTTTCTCCAAGTACAGTGAGTTTCAGAGACAGCACATAATGTACCAATAATGAAAATAACTCTGTGAACAGCACGGAAGTAAGTTGGGGCTACTTCCGCCCACACAGAGATGAATTTTATGTGCAGAAGCCCAGCAGAATATAAATGAACTGCTGTATATGAGAAATAAGGAACAAGAAGCTGAGACTCTGGGATAGACCTCGAGAAGAAACCTGCAGACTTTTGTTTACCTCTCTCTCCCCAGAGTAAAAGCATGGAAATAAGGATTTCCTCCTTGCAGGGGTATGGCTGGTTGTCACAAATGCCATGCACAGCAAGTGAGAGTCATGATATCGAGAGCCTCTGATTCTCATCGCAAACTCTCTAGATGCTCCTCTGAGTGTCCTTATTCAGGGCACGAGTCACTGGCAGCAGGTGTTTGTTCATTTTGATAAATGTCAGCTTCTTAACACTCGCTTTGGAGAGGGAAGGAGGACAGACACTGACCCTGCTCTGGCGGAACTGAGGGCGCGCTGGAAGGCAAGCAGCTTCTATGCATCGGAGCCACGGGGGCTAGAGCTGGCCCCAGCCTCCTCTCCCCTTGTCGGTGTGGGGACAACTCAGCACTGGCAGACGTGCTCCAGATGTCCTGCCATCATCTGGTTGATGTAGACTCTGGGGAGCCCCCAGCCTCCTGTGATATACAGAGACAGGAAGCCTCAGGCTTCCAAGTGGTGCCCTAGGGGTTTCTGAAGTGCACTAATGCACTAATTGAGTATCACTGTTTTGCCGTTTTTCCTGCGGCGCCCATCCCTGCCCACTCCTCTTCTCCTAGTTGTTTGCTGTCTGAAGGCTCACTTAATCAAATATCCCACTCAGTCAATTGAATGAATGTTGAACCACACAACGTGCCAAGGCGCTGTCCAAGGTATCAGAGTTCATTACTGCAAATTGCTGTTTACTACCAGAGGGTATGCTCTGTTTTTGCTTCTGTGAAATCTCCTCCTTACAAATGTGAAGCATAATGAAGAATAAAGAACAAAGTGGGGCCAGGTGCAGAGGCTCATGCCTGTAGTTCCAGCACTTTTGGAAGCCGAGGCTGGTGGATCGCTTGAGCCCAGGAGTTCCAGGCCAGCCTGGGCAATATAGCAAGACCCCATCGCTACAAAAGAAAAACAACTAAAAAAGTAGTTGGGTGTGGTAAGATGCGCCTGTAGTTTCAGCTACAGAGGAGGCTGAGGCAGGGGGATCGCTTGAACCCAGGAACTTTAGGCTGCAGTGAGCCACGATCATGCCACTGTACTCTGGCCTGGGTGACAGGGCAAAACTACCTCAAAAAAGAAAAAAAAGTGGTTAAGTGGTATTAATTGAGAATTTTGAGATAAAATGCAGTAAGATGAGATTTTATGATTTTCCATGAAGCTGCCTTCCACATATTTATTTAAACCTTTAAGAGAAGCATCAAATTGAGGTGTGTTTTATAAAAAGTCTTTTTAATCAATAATTATTGATGTATGATCTACTGTGCTATAGTACTGTTAGAAGTCTTGAGAGAGACTTAGAAAAGGTTTAGACATGGTTTAAGCTTTCAGGAAGTTTCTCTCAATGAGTTAGAAAGATTTAATGTATACATGTGAAACAATCCAGGCAATATACAGTTAAGTGGTACATTTTTAAGGGAAAAAATTATATAAGTGCTTTAATTTTAAACTCTTTAGACTTAAGCATGGCCTTGGTTAAAATAAACCCATACTTTTTTTCTAATGTTTTTTGGTTGGAGTAAATATGCATATAAAAATTTACCATAAACTTTACCATTTTTAAGAGTACATTCTGTGATGTGAGTGGTAAATTTTGTTGTGCAGATTAGCACAGATGGAGAAATTGGGAAAGGTGGAAGATCAGAGAAGTCTAATGCTCTCCTAGGAGGTATGACTTGAGCTTTTATTCAAAGAGGGTGGTTAGGACTGGGATAGATAGAGGGGCAAATGGAGGTATGTTTGTGGCACACCAAGATTTACCTGAATGTCCACATCTAGGATTGAAATATATGTAAAATATTTACTTTTATCTTTTGTGGCTGCTTGAATGGGAAATAATAAGCTGTGAAACAAGAATGCAGATATATGTGGAAATTTAGAATAAAATGTCTTATTTTAAATGAATTAAGAATTTGAGGGTCATTTTGCAATCTGGTTACAGCTTTTGTTTTAATACATGGAATTTAAAAAAATCCCGAGTGGCTATCTCAAGGAATAGCTCATTAAATACTGCTGTTCAACAAAGCTGGTTTCAATCTTTTTATTTTTCTATATAATAAATGGTCCACTTCTGTAAAGGTGATAGTTGCTGTATCATCTATTTGCAATGGGAATGGCTACTGGAAACTTCAGAATTTTTTCACAGTGAAGTTATCTTTCTAGCAGCAGCAATGACGTGCTAAAGACTATGCTATGATACATCAAAAGGTTTACAGGTGTCATCCTCAGGGAAATGCAAAGCAAGACAAAACAGAACAAAGATAAGAACGAATTCCATGGCCACATCGGGAAATTCTGATCCGAGTTTGTTATGAAGAGCACTCGGGTGAAGCACAAGGAACAGGGAATCAGAAGACCTGGATTCTGGCCCAGATTCTGGCGCTAAATCACCTTGGCAAAGTAACTCAAGTGGTCCTCAGTCTCCTTGTCTAAACCAGCCACATGAGCAACACGCCTTCCTCGCCACTACATGTCGGGTGAACTTACACAAAACGGAGATAATGCCTGTCTTTCCTAATTTGGAGGATTCTGGGGAGTGTCAAAATGGATCGTAGTATAATAACAAGATGGAAAATGTCATTATTAACCCAGAAGCCATCCCAGTGTAAATGACATAGGGAAACCAAAAAACACCATGTTAGGAGTTTTTTCATTTGGACCACAGAGGTAAACACTGGACTCCTACTAATTCTGGGCATCCTTTAAAAACTGCCACCCATGTGACTTTGGACTTTTTTTTTTATTATTTTCTAGATAAGCTTGTTTACATATATGTTCAACCATGACTCCCTCATTATCTTTCTCCATGCAAGGGCCCTCAGGTGGCATTTGCATTGAGTGGAGTGATTTTTGTTTTCTAAGAGGGAAATTTTACAAACCGTGCTTCACTTTTCTTTCAGCTTGAGCTGTTTTCTCCTGGGAAAACAGCTTTTTGCTTGGCAAAAATGGATGTGAGGCATTGGCGAAAACGAAAGGCCGTTTTCATTGCAAAGAAAACTGCCTTTTGCTTTTGCCAAAAAAAAGCAAAACATATGAGACAAAACCACAAATATTTCCCTGTTTGCAAACCCTGTGAAAACGTGATTTTTCACCAGTGGTGAGAATATTTTCTCACATTACTCTTTCCATTTCTAGAAATTATGGTTTCAATGGTGAAAGTCGTAAGTTACACCTGCAGCACCTTATGACTAGAATCAAATATCATGAATTATTGTTGTTAAACATGTTAAACTTATTTTCCATCAACGGTAACATTGAAGGAGATGGAGCCTTTGCTTTAAGGTTAGGGTCTCAACAAAGTAGAAAGAGAAAAGTATTGAACTACCGGGGACCATTGACACTGAGCAACAAGGCTCAAAAAGGTGTTTGGGGTTCAACTGAGATTTAGTATAGAGGGCGCAGCTGAAAGAATAAAGACTAAGTCCAGCAGCAAAAGAGCATAAAACGGTGGCAATAACACAGTACAGTAGATAGAGAGAACGTTGAAATAGTATCGGGGAGATGTGGTCTCCCTCCTCAAGTGCGTAGTCAACTGGCTGTGCAACCTTTGCCAAATCAGCTCCACCTCCTGTGTCTCAGGCATCACCTGTGAAAGTGCTAGGATTCAATTAAATGACCGTTCGGATTCCTTTCCAATCTAAAGATGTCCAATAACGAGATTGGAAGCGCATTTGAAAAATATAGAAATTGTGAGTATCAAGAGATCTCCACTAATTGACTCCCTTGATTCTGAAATAGGCTGCTAAAGTCAGAAGCTACTTTGGTGTCTAATGATTTATACGAAGGCATTCACATAGCAAATTTAATTTCTTTGTGTTTGTGACTGCCCTTAATACCAATATGCTCTTCCTCATGCCTATGCTAAGCCCTTTTTACTAGAATTAAGCTAATTTCTTGTAATCTTTCCCAGGGAAGTAGTGAGCATCCATTCACCCTTTTTCTATTGTTAAGATATTTAAAATATTAATATAGATGTGGGTCACTCCAAGAAATAAATTTGCTCAGGGAAGTGGCATGTAAGTAAATTTGTGATAAGCGGAATGATATCTTGAAAAAGATTTACTTTTTAAAGCAATTCTATAATGACTTTTTTATCAAGTAAGAAATCACTTTATCAAAATAGATTCCCCAGATGAATTTATTTTATAAAAATTTATTTTTACAGATATTGTCAAGAACCCTCTACAGTTCTTTGCTGTTCTTGACCCACCTCCTTCAAACTTGGATTTTCTGTTTCTCTCTTCTCCTAAGAGCTGCCTGCTGCCTTAGTAAGTGACAGTCGTGAGGCAGACACTGGACTAGGCACGCTCATTCTTGCTCTCTTTATCAGTTATTGACTGCTGACAACATGCTCGACACAGTCGGACACTTGAAATATGTTTTCTCATTTATCCCTATAGCCAGCCCTAGGAAGGAATCATTATCATCCTTGTGTAATCAACACTTTTTTTTAATTTTGAGACAGGGCCTTGTTCAGTTGCCAAGGCAATGGTGCCATCATGGCTCACTGCAGCCTCCACCTACTGGGCTCAAGCAATCCTTCTGCCTTAGCCTCCCCAGTAACTAGGACTGTAAACATTCACTACCATGTCTGGCTACTTTTTAATTTTTTTTTTTTTTTTTTTTTTTTTTGTAGAGATGGGGTCTCACTATGTTGCCAAAGCTGATCTCAAACTCCTGGCCTCAAGAGATCCTCCCGCTTTGGCCTCCTGAAGTGCTGGCATTACAGGCCACTGCACCCAGCCTCCAAGGCGGTCTTCTACACGGCTTCAGCTGCTGAGACAGTCTGCTGCTTATTGGGTACTATGCTCACGACCTAAAAAAAAAGGGGGAAAAAAATCTGCTACTCTGGCCCCAGGAGCTGTGTTTGACCTGAGTCCCTCCCACACCAGGCTGACCTGAGTCCCCTCCCACACCAGGCTGACCTGAGTCCCCTCCCACACCAGGCTGACCTGAATCCCCTCCCACCCCAGGCTGACCTGAGTCCCCTCCCACACCAGGCTGACCTGAGTCCCCTCGCACACCAGGCTGACCTGAGTCCCCTCCCACATCAGGCTGACCTGAGTCCCCTCGCACATCAGGCTGACCTGAGTCCCCTCCCACATCAGGCTGACCTGAGTCCCCTCGCACATCAGGCTGACCTGAGTCCCCTCCCACACCAGGCTGACCTGAGTCCCCTCCCACACCAGGCTGACCTGAGTCCCCTCGCACACCAGGCTGACCTGAGTCCCCTCCCACACCAGGCTGACCTGAGTCCCCTCGCACACCAGGCTGACCTGAGTCCCCTCCCACATCAGGCTGACCTGAGTCCCCTCCCACATCAGGCTGACCTGAGTCCCCTCCCACATCAGGCTGACCTGAGTCCCCTCCCACATCAGGCTGACCTGAGTCCCCTCCCACATCAGGCTGATCTGAGTCCCCTCCCACATCAAGCTTGATCTGCTTGCCTGCAAGGCTCTAACCCTCTTGGTAGGATGTTGACAGGAACGTCTGGGATGGGGTGGTGCTTGGGGGAATCTGGACGTACATTCTGCTGCAAAGGGACAATGCATGGTGTGAAGAGGCTGTGCTGGGAATCATTTAAAGTGCAAAGCTGGTGAAGCCCGTACCTCCTGTAGCAGTCGCTGATCCCAAGCAGCTTCTGCTGTACAGTGCTGGCAAGTGGTCAAGGGTGGACTGCCCCGCTTTGCTGCGTTTCATGGAAGGACTGTGGCCTACACGCCAGAGCTCTTCGAACAAAAACACTTTCAATCCCCTCATTCTGATTTTGTGGGGTTTCCAAGCTGAACTGGCCTGGCTCTTTGGGAGAAGTTTCCAGCCCCATAGCTGCATTGGCCAGGAGTGTAGGGGGTGGGACAGAAGGTACCCACGAGGGTGGCAGGTGGGGCCACTGGCCAGGAGTGTGGGGGGTGGGACGGAAGGTACCCATGAGGGTGGCAGGTGGGGCCACTGGCCAGGAGTGTAGGGGGTGGGACGGAAGGTGCCCACGAGGGTGGCGGGTGGGGCAGATGCGAGGCATTCCAGATAAGGCAGATCACAGGCAGCCAATGAGCATGCTGTCCACGGAGCTTGCTTTCTAGTGGTGGGAATCAAACAAACGAAAAACAGAGAAAAGTGAGAAAGATCCCAGTCAGCAAGACCACATCCAAGGAAGGCTTAGTTGCTTATCAGCCCCATTAAACACAGAGATGATAGTTTGAGCCAGGCTGGCCGTGGGTTCCTGTAATCCCAGCTACTCATGGGGCTGAGACAGGAGGACTGTTTGAACCCAAGGGTTCAAGGCCAGCCTGGGCAACATAGAGAGACCTCATCTCTAAAAAAAAAAACTCGAAAAAGTTTGCAATGCTCCGTTTACTACCTTGATATAAAATTTATGGAAAATATATCTCCAAATATAATGCACTTTAAATATAAAGTGTACTTATCAATATATTACATGTAAATATATAGCAAATAAAAATAAAATATTTTAAATTTGTGTATTGATATAAAATATATTTTGTTTATATGCTATATATTTCATGTATATGTAGTATATGAATTTATTAAAAGACTAAAAGGGCATAAATAAAAGGAAAATAATTTATAAAAAAATGAATATTTATTATAACATGTGAAAAATGCTTGGGTACACCTACACCAGATATTGCTATTTCTCTGGAGGTTATCCCTCGCTTTATTTAGATTTCCACTTACATTTCTTTTTCCCTATCAATGCCTAAAGTGTATAAAAATGTATATCTTTCCCCTGAATAGGAAGAAACTCTTAATAGGTACCACTGTTAGCCTATCTCCTCCAAAACTCATGTTGACATGAGTTTTCCTTAATGTGACAGTATTGAGAGGTAGGGCTGTTAAGAGGTGTGTGGATCATGAGGTCTCTGGCTCCATGAAGGATTAATGGGTTAATGGATTAATGGGTTAATGGATTAATGGGTTAATGGATTAATGGGTTATCACTGTGTGGAACTGGTGGCTTCTTAAGAGGAAGAGAGACCTGAGCTAACAGGTAGCTCACTGGGCCCCCTTGCCACATGATGGCACTGCCTCAAGACTCTATAAAGAGTTCCCACTAACAACAAGGGTCTCGCCAGACATGCTGCCTTGGACTTCTCAGCCTCCAGAATGATAGGAAATCAATTCCTTTTCTTTATAAATCACCCAGTTTCAGGTATTCTGTTAGAAACAACAGAAAACAGACTGAGACGGTATATTTTTGGTCTCGTCTTCCTTTACCCTCCTTCCTGGCGGTTGCTATTCCCTGGAGGTCTAAGACTGGTCTGCTATAGATATTTGTGGTGTGTAGGGAGGTGGAAGGGAGAATCATTTCTCATGTTTTATTTTGTTTTGTTTTGTTTTTTAGTACTGTGGCAAAATCAAATTTGCAGTAATTTCATCTGTTTTTGGTTTTTGGTTTTGTTTTAAGAGACAGAATCTTGCTCTGTCGACCAAACTGGAGTGCAGTGGCATGATCATAGTGCATTGTAGCCTCCAACTCCTGGGCTCAAGTGATCCTCCTGTCTCAGCCTCCCAAGTTGCTGGGATTATAGGTGTGAATCACTGCACCCAGCTTATTTCTGTTTTTAAATTGACGTCCCTAATATTTATTTTCTCTGTTTATTTAAATTTTTTTTTAAAGCATACAGTTCAGTGGTTTTGAGTATACTCACAAAGCTGTGAAGCCATCACCACTATCTAATTCCAGAACATGTTCGCCACCCCACAAAAGAAACCCCACACCTATTAGCAGTTACTACCCACCTACTCCCCTTGGCCCCCAACAATCACTAATCTACTGTTTGTCTCTATGAATTTGCCTGTTCTGGACATTTCATATAAATGGAGTCATATATTATGTGGCCTTTTGTGACTAGTTCCTTACACTTACCATAGCATTTTCAAGATCGCATTATGTTGTATCATGTATCAATACTTTACTTCTTTTTATTTCCTCGTGCCTTGTTGCTTCTTTCTGGATTAATTTCCCTTCTTGAAGTATATCCCCCAAGAATTCTTTCAAAGGGGCATAAAACTGTGGCATAAATTCCCTTAGACTCAGTATGATTGAAAACATCTTCATTTTGCACTCACGTTTAAGTAAAAGATTGGCTGAATATAACTGTTTAGGTTCCAAGTTCCTTACCTTCACTATTTTGAAGATGTTTTTCCACTGCTAGCAAGAATCCGCATAGCAATCTGATTCTTGCGCTTTTTAAGGTGACCTGTTTTTTCCCTCTGTCAGCCTTTAGAATTTACTCTTTAGCATTGATATTCTTACATTTCACTGTAGTATCTAGTTTTGTTTTTCCTCACCCTTTTTGATCTTGTTTAACACTGGATGAGACCTTTTCATCTGAAGCCTTCAACCTTTCTCTAATTCTGAAAATTATTTCTTCAAGTATTTTTCTCCCTGTTTACTTTTCTTCTTTCCTTGGAGGACTCCTATGGTGCAGAGAGTGACAGCTTTACTTCTGTTTTCCACACTGCTTAGCTTTTCTCACATTCCTTCCTTTCCTGATGCTTTCTTTGGGAGTTCTCTGACTTGATATTCCAGCTCACTATATCTTTCTGCATTTGTATCCGTTCTGATATTTAATCTACCAGCGAATCTTTTCCTTGGAAATTATACCTTTCTGCATACAATATTTCTAATAGTTTTATCTTCATAGTCACTTGTGCCTCTTGCAGGTATCCAAAGTCCTCCCACTTATGTTGGAGGCTATTAATTGTGCTCGTTTAAAATTCTTATTCGGTCTCTCCTACTACTTTTGCTTCCTCTGGAGCAGTGGTTCTGTTGTTTTTCTCTGTGAACCCATCTTTTATTCCGTTGGGACTCTCAACTGCATTGGCTCCAGTGTTTGCCTTTAGCGGGAGATGGGAGAAAACCCTGCTTGTGCTTTTGAGGCTCCTTTCGGTTTGGGGAGTGGGGCTGCCTCTACGGTTGAACAGACCCTCATCACATACTTGTTCCACTACTTTCTATTTTCCCTACTTTCTGCACCATCCACCCCCCAAGGAACTACCCAGGACTTCTGTCCCAGTTAAGGTGGTTGTAGGTGGGTGGCAGGGAGAAGATGCTCAGACTCCCGCCAGCCTCTGGCTTGTTTCCTATTCCAGCAGGTGCTGATGTTACCCTCATGCTACTTCTCCAGCCCCACTTTCCCTAGGCTCTGGGCTAGTGTTCCTGTACAAGGGGATCTCCCCAGGCCGATACAATGGAGGGAAAAGGGAACAACAGGAGAGAAGGAATCCAGTGGCTCTGGCTGCCTTCCATTCCAGACCACACTGTACCATGTTAGTTGCTGAGCTTGGCTCTGCGGTCCTCCAGACTCAGCCTCCTACCTCTTCTGGAGTGTCTCCAGGTTAGGGTCAGTGGATGGGGTCAGCATCCCATGCTCCCTCGCTATTTTCCAGCCCTAATATATTATCATTTGTCTTTCCAAATATGAAAGAAATTGTCATTTGACTTAAACCAAAGCTCTTCCAACATTCGATTGGTAGGGCCTTCAGAGTAAAATCTGAAAGCCGTGGTATCTTAAGTGTACTTGAATAGCTTCTAGATATAAAAAGAGACAGTTTCAAAACACAATCAATGGTCTGATTAATATTTCATCTTATCAGAGCCAAGACACTGAGTCCAACCAGTAAGTCTGCTTTCAGTCAGACAGGATTCAGTTGCTTGGTGTTTGACCTTGAACTTCCAAATATAGAAAATGGAAAAGTGCTTATGAGGACATCCATGCAATTGTCAGCCCTGATTTCAAAGGCAACCCATTAATGTAACTATTGGAGAGGGTGTTTTTTGGTGGAGGAGAAAAAATTTAAATTGTTTCTTCATTCAAAGAATATTTATTGAGCATCTACACTGTGCGAGAACCTATACTAATATCTTCATAAGATGTTCTTTTATGTGAGGGATACTCAGAATTGTAAAGTGTAAACTGATCACATGTTTCATGATAATGATGATACAGTCTGAAGAAAGGGTCTCGTTGTTTCTTGTTCTATTACAACTCTAGTCCCAAATAGAATTTAGACTATGTTATCCACAAAACTATAGTTCAGCAGTACTTCCCGGTTCTAGAAACACTGTATTGGAGGGAGAGCTATTTCTTTTTTCTTTCTTATTTATTTATTTACTTTTTGAGATGGAGTCTCGCTCTGTCGCCCAGGCTGGAGTGCAGTGGTACCATCTCAGCTCACTGCAACCTCCGCCTCCCGGGTTCAAGCGATTCTCCTGCCTCAGCCTCCTGAGTAGCTGGGATTACAGGCATGCACCACCACGCCCGGATAATTTTTGTATTTTTAGCAGAGATGGGATTTCACCACGTTGGTCAGGCTGGTCTCAAATTCCTGACCTCATGATCTGCCTGCCTCGGCCTCCCAAAGTGCTGAGATTACAGGCGTGAGCCACTGTGCCTATACAGGGATAGCTATTTTTTTAGGCTATACCCTTCAGGCGTTGGTATAGAAGAAGGTGCCATCTGGCCTGCAGGTACAGGGAGCTGAGAAAAGAGAATTAGCAGAAGGCACTCATAGGCAAATACCTGGGGTAGGTGCTACGGTCTAGATGCAGCACAATACATTATCTGGAATGCTAGTTAAAATGCAGATTCTGGAACCCTTCCAAGAGACACTGAACTAATGTCTCTGGGGTTAGGGACCCAGACATCTGAAAATTTCAAGGCCTTAGCTATGTGTGGGTCTTTCCCATGCACCTAGGTTGAGCTAGGTAGGGGCTGCCCATGTGGGGAAAACAAGGAAAGGAGGGGCCCAAGGGATGGGTAACATTGGAGGAGCACAGGAGCCATGATAGATCATGATAGATATTTCATGATAGATCATGAAAGCATATTTAGAAGACAACCAGAATCCTAAGTCCCGAGAAATAAGATTATGCATCAAGAGAAATGCGTGAGGTGATCCAATCATTGCCAGGGTGGGTTACAGAAAAATGAATCCAAGGATCAAGTGTGGGGTGTACGAGGAGAGTGCTTTGTGAACTGAGATCCACAACACTGGGCCACAGTAGGACTTAGTTTTTAATTAGAGCCTTGTGTCTGTTGTCATGGCATGAAGACTCCTTCAAGATTCAGCTGGTGGCTGGAAAGATTTTGCAAAGTCCTAAGGGGAAGTCCTAAGGCATACTCATCCATCTACTCACTCATTAATTTATTCATGGATTCAACAGTTAGATGTGGCGTATTCATTACTCAACACCTATTAAGGGGATCCCCTACGCACCAGGCACTGTGTCAATGTCGAGACTGTGCAAGGTCACGTGAAGTTTCGTCTTTATCCTAAAAGCAAATGGAAGTCACTGGATGCTTTTAAGAAGAGATGTAACACAATCAGATGACACGTGGAAAGGCCGCTCTGCCACAGTGGAAGGCATGGGCATGGCCACAGGCAGGCCAGCTGGGAGGCTGTCACAGGTTCTGCATGAGAGGTGATGGCTTGGACCGGGGTGGTGCGGAAGGTACAGAAAACAGACCAATGTGAGAGATCCTGATGTGCTAAACTTGAATGGGTAGGACATAATGCTGGATTGAATATGGGAGAAGGGAGGGTTTGAGAGAGAGGGAAATGCCAGAAATTACTCCTGGATTACTGGTTTGAACCACTAGATGGATGATGGTGCTATTCATTGCAAGAGGGAACCCTGAAAGGAGACAGGTTATGGATTGGGATGCTTATAGTCAAGCCATTTCCTCTCGTTAGTCCTGCTCTCCTGTTGCAATCATAGACCACTTTGACTACCTCTGTGAGCTCCCAATGGACCACTTTGGTTACCTCCACAGAGCATCAACTCATTGCTCAGAGCCTTGCTCTAGGAAAGTTTGCTTTCAAAAAAAAACACATTTTTCTATATTTAGGAAGTACAAGTGCAGGTTTCTTACCTGCCCATGTAGTGTCGTAGTGAAGTCTTGGCTCCTGGTGCACCCATCACCTGAATAGTGAGCACTGTACCCAATAGTAGTTTTTCAGCTCTCAGCCCTTCCCACCCTCCCACTCTGCTGCCTTTTGTAGGAGAAGAATGTTTTCTAAATAAGCTGGTGAACACGATGGGAAAACCGTTAGGTAAAATAACCAGGAGGGGATCTGAAAGTCCTATCCCAGCAACAGTGGGTAGGGAAGAACCTGGATGGGTTAGTCTTGGCAATTCTTCAACATGGCTACTGAGCCACTAGCGTCAATCTTTCTGGCTTTCATAAGCTCTTCCCACCACCTAGCCCCACAGAGTCTGTTCCACACATCTATCAGTGCCACCTGTTTGATGGTCCTTTCCTTTAGTTTTTTTCTGACTCCTTTGGAGCTTATGAACAGAAAAATGTCGAAAAGGCAGGCCGAAGACATTACTCAGCCAGACAGGGATATTTATTGAGCCAACTGTGCAAAAAACACTCCACTAGTGTTTTATTTGTTATTTGTCTGTTTGTTTGTTCATTTGTTTTTAGACAGGGTCTCACTCTGTTGCTCAGACTGGAGGGCAGTGGTGCAATCACGGCTCAACTTCTCTGGCTCAGGTAGCCTTCCACCTCAGTCTCCTGAAAAACTGGGACTACAGATGTGCACCACCATGCCGGGCTAATTTTTGTATTTTTTGTAGAGACACGGTTTTACCATGTTGCCCAGGCTGGTGTCGTACCCCTGGGCTCAAGCATCCACTTGCCTCAGCCTCCCAAAGTGCTGAGACTACAGGCGTGAGCCACTGTGCCCAACCTCTACCAGGAATTTGAAGAGGTAAAAAAGAAATGGCTCCCAAAAAAAGAGAAGGTAGAAGCAAAACATCTGGGTAGTTCACAAATTGTACAACCGACTCCTGAAACACAGAAAAAGGTGTGGTTGGTTTTTCAGGAGGTTCCATGTACAGAAGCTGGGATCTCATCATAGGGAGGCGACTGAGCTCCCGGCTTTGCTGTTTCAGAAGGGAGGACTGGCAGACACTTGAAGCTCTTGGGGGTGCTGATGCTAGGATTGTACAGACTTTGACCACGTCGCTTCCTCTCACATTTTCACTGGAAAGGACAAGGAAAACTCCTTACAGGGCAAATGAGCTGTTGACATAAATTACCAAAGTTATAAGGACATCTTCCTGGAAAACATCCCGCTTTTATGTGTAATTTCAAAGAAAATGAAATTCATTCCCTCGTCTAGTGAGTGACTTGATCATAGAGAACTATTTAGGTAAAGCAGAAAATGTTCACAGAATGTTGCGGTGTAAATTATGAGGATAAGGGCCTTCCCTCACTCTAGGACTCACAATAAAAGAGTTGATCCACATTTGGGGTCTAATGACCCCTGAATCTTTTTTTAAACAATGTCATCAAACTTACTAGGGCCCAATTGTGGGAAACTGAGGTAGGGACTTGAAATACCATTTCCTGGCCATGTACTGCATACCTGAGTCAGGCACTGCAGGAGATTCATAGACACTATTCACTTAATTATCGCAACAACCCTGTTAACCAAGTATTATATCCCCAGTTTTACAGAAAAAAAATTTTTTTTCAAAGGGACAAAGGCATTGGCCACACAGCCAGTGCAAGACAGAACCAGATCCAAGAGTTCTGCCACATTCCATTGTCTGTGATATTGTGTTGTCTCCTGTTGCCAGTTCCCTTTCCACCCTTTTGACCTTTTTTCCACTTGGAGAAAATTAATCTTCCTGAACCCCATGAGCCACATCAAGAAGTTCCTGCTGCAGCCTCAGCATCATCTGAAACTTGTTAGCCATCTAAACTCTCAGGTCCTGCCCCAGAACGTCTGTTTTAGTCTGTTTAGGCTACCATAATACAGTACCATAGACTGGGTGGCTTATAAACAACAGACTTTTATTTCTCACAGTTCTGGAGCCTGGGAAGTCCCAGAGCAGGCACTGTGTCTGGTGAGGGCCCATTTCCTGGTTCATACATGGCGCCTTCTTGCTGTGTCCTCACATGGTGGGATGGGCAAGGGAGCTCTCCAGAATCTCTTTTATAAGGGCACTGATCTCATTCATGAAGACAGAGCTTTCGTAATCACCAAAGTCTCCACCTCCTAATAGCATCACACTGAGGGTCAGGAATTCAACAAGCATTTGTTCTGTAGCAGCCACTGAAAATGAAACTCTGGGGTGGGTCCAGCAATCTGTGTTGTAGCAAGCCCTCCAGCTGATTCATAGGAAATGAATGACTTAGAGGGATTCCTTGGGGATCTTTACTAGGACATGTCCAAGAAGTACTCTGGAGTAATTCAAGGAAGTAACCAAGAACTCTTCAGGGCTCAACTATCCATAAGTGGCAGATCACTTCCTGGGGGACTGCAAGGGGTTCTCTGTGTTTGCATGAGTTGAGGAACTGGGCTGGAGGGAGTGACCACCCAGGACCAGCTGTGCCTGCAATCTTTGCCTGCAACATAGGAAAACCTCCCGTGGTTTTCATTTCATAGGAACTCTAGCAGCCCTGGTTCTCTCCAGGTATTACAAAAGAGGCCAACATAGTTTACCCTTACCATTGCAGGGTAGTCCAGGCTGAGCTTTTCTTGTCACATTTCCCACTGTCTGAGTTCTCTTCCTGGCAGGGAGGCTGGCACTGTGGAGGACAGCAGGCTGCTCTGGTGGAAGCTCCTCCAGGCCTTGGCTGGTAGTGGGAGGCCTCCTGTTTGAAGCTGTTGGTGATGCCGTACCTGGGGAACATGTACACTTGGTAAGAAGCGGGTAGGGAGCCAAAGATGGTAAGCTGGAGAGAAGACTGTGAATGAACCCCCAGACAGGAGAAGATGCAGCTGTCCAAGGGTGACCTGAACACCAGAGGGCTGAGAGCAGGGAAGTAGCAAATGCCTGGGGTGAGTGTTATGGTCTAGGAGCTGCACATCAGAATTACCTGGATAAAATGATAGGTGCTAGAGCCCTTCTACAGGTTACTGAATAAGAAACTCCAGAGTTGGGGCCAAAGAATCCATGACAAAAATTTTTTTAGAGACAGGGTACATCTCTGTCACCCAGGGTGGAGTGCAGTGGTGTGATCATAGCCCACTGCAGCCTTGACCTCCTGGGCTCAAGAGACCCTCCTGCCTCAGCCTCCCTGTAGCTAGGACTCCAGGAGCACAGAGCCATGCCTGGTTAATTGAATTTTTTTTTTTTTTCTAGAGATAAGGTTGTGCTGGGACTCCAGGCCCACTGCATCCAGCCAGAATCCATTTTCTTTTTCTTTTTTCTCTTTTGTTTTTTCTTTATTTTTAATGGAGTTTTGCTCTTGTTGCCTAGGCTGGAGTGCAGTGGCATGATCTCAGCTCACTGCAACCTCTGCCTCCCGGGTTCAAGCGATTGTCCTGCCTCAGCCTCCTGAGTAGCTGGGATTACAGGCACGCACCACCACATCTGGCTAAGTTTTGTATTTTTAGTAGAGACGGGGTTTCACCATGTTTCAGGCTGGTCTTGAACTCCTGACCTCGTGATCCTCCTGACTCGGCTTCCCAAAGTGCTCGAATCACAGGCGTGAGCCACCGTGCCTGGCCCAGAATCCATTTTCTAAGAAGCTCCTTGGCTTGCTGACTCTGATGTGGTTGGCCAAGCCGTGATCCTGGGATTTAGAAACCATTGCTGCCTTCTACAATACTACGTGAGCCCACTCAGTATAAAGGCCAGAAATAGGGGGGGTCCCCTGGGATTTGTGTGCACTTTCGGGTACAGATTCAACTTTTCAATCAGTTAGTATATTTGGTGTGGCTGTTTTAACAGAGATGGAAAGCAGAGGGTTAGACCAGATGGTAGATTTATTTCTCTTTTATATGAACGTCTGAGGTGGTAGGGCATCCAGGGTGGCACACTGGCCCTGCTCTACAGGCTTATCCCAGAGGCCCAGACTCCTTCTCCGTTGTCACCTGCCATCCCTTGAGATGCTGTCCCATCCAATAAAACTGGCTCGCAAGCACCACATCAGGGTTCCAGCCGAGATGAGGGGAGAAGAAAGCGCAGTGAGCAGCTTCCTTGGACCAAAGTAATGCAGAAGTGGCAGGTGTCTCTTTCACTCACATCTCATTGGTTGCAATCTGCTCAGATGCCACATCTGTTGCTGGGAAGGTAAGGGAAATAAAACCCTTGGCTTGGTCACCATTGCCCTGCCAAATTTGGGAAGTTTGGTTATTAAAGGGAAAATAGATATTGAGGGTTAATCAGATGCCTCTCCAAGTGGCTTGGAGTCACTATATCCCACTATACCAAGCTAACATCATTATGTTCCATTCTTAGCCGTCCCTTGAACACCACTCTCCTCTGCTTATGTGTTGTGGCCCTAGACATCATGGAGGTTGTGACAGGGTCTGTAGCTGCCACACAGGAGGTCATATTTTAAGCTGCCCAGGGCTGTGCTTCCAGGGGTGGAGCAGAAGGGTGAGGGTGGGTATATTAGTCTGTTTTCATCCTGCTGATAAAGACATACCTGAGACTGGGCAATTTACAAAGAAAAGAGGTTTAATGGAGAACTCAGAGTTCCATGTGGCTGGGGAAGCCTCACAATCATGGCGGAAGGCAAGGAGGAGCAAGTCACATCTTACATGGATGGCAGCAGGAAAAGAGAGCTTGTGCAGGGGAACTCCTCTTTTTTTTTTCTTTGGACAGAGTCTTGCTCTGTCACCAGGCTGGAGTGCAGTGGCAATATCTCGGCTCACTACAACCTCTGCCTCCTGGATTCAAGCAATTCTCCTGCCTCAGCCTCCCGAGTAGCTGGGACTACAGGCATGCGCCACCACGCCTGGCTAACTTTTGTATTTTTAGTAGAGATAGGGTTTCATCATGTTGGCCAGGATGGTCTCGATCTCCTGACCTCATGATCTGCCTGCTTCGGCCTCCTAAAGTGTTGGGATTACAGGCATGAGCCACCGCACTCAGCCTGAACTCCTTTTTTTAAAACCATCAGGTCTCATGAGACTTATACCATGAGAACACCACAGGAAAGACTTACCTCCATGATTCAGTTACCTCCCACTGGGTCCCTCCCATGACCCGTGGGAATTCAAGATGAGATTTTGGTGGGGACACAGCCAAACTCACTATCAGAAAAAGAGAGCTCATGCAGGGGAACTCCTTTTTTTAAAACCATCAGGCCTCATGAGACTTATTCACTATCATAAGAACAGCACAGGAAAGACTGACCTCCATGATTCAATTACCTCCCACGGGGTTCCTCCCACAACACTTGGGAATTCAAGATGAGATTTGGGTGGATACACAGCCAAACCCTATCTGTGAGGTTAAGGGGTCAATAAATGGCAGTGGGTTCAGTGGTCCTGGCTTCACTCCTAGCACCTGCTCACACATCAACTTAAGGTACTTCTCTGGATTCTTAAACTAGGGATTCCCAGTTCTGTTTGTTCGTTAACTCTCATTGAATCCGTACACATTCACCTACAGCTCTCACATCATAAACATCTGTGTTGCCACAGAATAAAATGCAATATTTAGCCTATGGCATCTTACCCATCATATATTTGTACCCAACAAAAATTCTTAAATGTAATGGGAAAATCACTCAACAAAATGTTATAGATTGTGGGCTATGAGCCAAGAAGTGTTTATGGTTGGATTTCTAGCATCTGACACAACATAGGCATACAACAAACATTCTTTGAATGAGCAAACGATTGACTATGAGGATGTGGAGATGAAGCAAACTGAATGAGAGTTTGTCATTCAGTGGGAAAAATGCACGTGCAGGCAAGACCTCATAATACCACTCAGAGAGGCTTCAAGTTCCCTGTTTCTCTTTCATGTCTCAGTGTTGGAGCATCGCCCCATCACTGGGTCAGTCTGCTTACCTCCCTGCAGGTGTGTTTTTGAATTAGCACATTCAACAGTAGCACTGTTGACATTTTGGATCTGTCAGTTCTTTCCTGGGGTTGAGGGGGAAAAGCCTATCTCGTACACTGTAGGATGTGTAGCTGCAGCCCTGGTCTCGACCCACCAGATGCCAGTAGCACACCTCTTCCAGTCGTGACAACCAAACATGACTACAGAAATTACCAGATGTTCCCTGAGGACCAAAACTGTCTTCTTTTGAGAACCACAGGGGTAGACCCATTACACATCTCTTTTACAAGGTGTGCCACAGATGCCGACCAAGCACTTGTGCAAATACTTAAGGACAAGTCTAAGCTTTGCTCTCAGGGATACTGGCTCTTCCCACAGTCCCCCAGCTCATGCAGGGGAGTGGATTTCTGTCTTGGTGAAAATATACATCTTATTCTTAAAGTTTCACAACAGGATGACAACTTTGCCTCCCTCACATCTGGTTTTAGGGTACATGGTTCTCATTCTAACCAATAACACCAAATCTTGTATCAAGTCGGTGGTTAAAAATTTATTCAAGAATTAATGAAATCCAGAAACTGGCCGGGCATGGTGGCTCACGCCTATAATTCCAGCACTTTGGGAGGCCGAGGCGGGCGGATCACAAGGTCAGGAGATCGAGACCATCCTGGCTAACACGGTGAAACCCTGTCTCTGCTAAAAATACGAAAAATTAGCCGGGCATGGTGGCACATGCCTGTAATCCCAGCTACTCAGGAGGCTGAGGCAGAAGAATGGTGTGAACCAGAGCGAGACTCCATCTCAAAAAAAAAAAAAAGAAAGAAAAGAAATCCAGAAACTGTCAGGGTTCACTACGAACATCTGAGATTTGAGAGACAGGTTAATCATTCTTGTGTACATCCTTGTACACATTGTTATGTACGAACTTTAGTGTACAACAGAAACATTTGGGGAGTTTGTATAAATGCATGTTTTGATTCCATTTCTAGAGATTCTGATTCAGTAGATTTAGGGTGGTGCTCAGGAAGCTACACTGTCTGAAAAGCTCTTTTAAGTAATCCGTAGGCTACACTTTGAAAAGAGATATTAATTTCTCCAAGTATTATTTCTGGATGAAATTAGACAACCAGAAAGAAAAACTCTCTTGAAATCTAGTAATAAAAGTCCTTACATTTTATTCCTTTTCAAAATGTTTTTGATGATTATAGAACCTTTGTATTTCCATTCAAATCACCTTGTCAGTTCCTACAAAAGTATCTTACTGTTGTCTAGTCACTGTCTATTTCATTGATTGATTTTAATTCTCTGCATAGCACTTAAGTACTTTTAAATTATCACTGATCTCCTCCCACTAGAATATAAGCTTCATGAGGGCAGAGGAATTATCATTTCTTTTTTTCTTCACTGTATCCCCAGTTCCCTGAGTAATGCCTTTCACATATTAGGTTCTCTATACATATTTATTTTATTATACTTTTATTTACTCATTTATTATTATTATTTTTTTGAAATGGAGTCTCTCTGTTGCCCAGGCTGGAGTGCAGTGGCGCGATCTTGGCTCACTGCAACCTCCACCTCCGGGGTTCAAGTGATTCTCCTGCCTCAGCCTCCCAAGTAGCTGGGACTACAGGTGTGTGCCACCATGCCCGGCTAATTTTTTGTAGTTTTAGTAGAGACAGGGTTTCACCATGTTAGCCAGGATGCTCTCGATCTCCTGACCTCGTGATCTGCCCACCTCGGCCTCCCAAAGTGCTGGGATTACAGGCATGAGCCACCGTGACGTATTTGTTGAATAAAGGAAAAAATAAAAATAAATAAGAGATACCGAATGTGTGTACTCAAGTCCAGTTTAAGGGTATTTTACTGGACAGTAACCTCTAACTTTCTATTAATCATTATATTTTATTAGCCAGAACACCTATCTGGTTAAACAGTTACCTTGTTTCTAACAAATAGGAAAATAATTCATGGCTAAATGACGGGGCTGTGTCTTGTTCCACGGTGGCTGCTTCTCATTAACCTTCATAATACGCAGATCTGCTGTTAAAACGGATGGGTTTCAGGTGATTCGATCAGCCTAATGAAGTGTAGCGCAAGGGTTTTGTAAAGGGGTGCAACTGTCAAGACTTCCTCTGGCAGGAAGGCAGACTCACTGAGACGGCAGCGCGGCACCCAAGACCTGTGCTTTCGTCTTTCTCTCAAACTCACTATCCCTTTCCCTCTTTTTCTCTAGCACTGTTTCTTGACTCATGCCTAGAACTCCACAGCTTCAAGGTAAGTGTCAGGGCTGTTAGTTGCAGGTGAATGAAATCCCAACTCAAATGACTGGAGCAAAGATGGGAACGCAGGGTTGAGAGAGGGGAGGGTTGATATCTGGTCTGGTGGGTGTGGTGCTCAAGTGGTCTCCCAAGAATCCTGCTCACATTTCCCCTGGGGCAGCTTAGTTCTGGGGAAGCTCTCTTTTCACGGTGGTAAGTGGATGTCGGTATCTATGGCCTTACCAACACTCACCTTCTCAGGATGCCCACAGAAAGAATTCCCCTTCCCCAACAGTTCCAATAAGAGCCTTGGAATTGGGCCAGGCATGGTGGCTCATACCTATAATCCCAGTGCTTTGGGACGCCAAGCCAGGAGGATCTCTTGAGGCCAGGAGTTGGAGACCAGCCTGGACAACACACTGTGACCCCATCACTACAAAATAAAACAGAAATTAGCCAGGCGTGGTGGTGCATGCTTGTAGAATCAGCTACTTGGGAGGCCAAGGCAGGATGGCTTGAACCCAGGAGTTTGAGGCTGCAGTGAGTTATGACTGTGCCACTGCACTCTAGCCTGGGCAATGGAGCAAGACTCTGTCTCAAAAAAAAAAAAAAAGGCTTTGAATGGAGTCTCATTTGTTCTAATTGTCCTGGCCTGGATAGCTTAACCACCCAGACGTCACTGTGGCCACTGCACGTGGTGCTCTGCAGGGACAGCCTAGGTCTCACGTCCACTTCTTGGGCCAGGAATGAGGCTAGCGCCACAAAACCCTGGTGGAGTGAGGGTGAGAAGACAGGCAGACATGGGGCAGGAAAAAGTGCAAATGTCCGCTTGAGCACTAAAAGGGGGCCACGGTTGATGCCTTTCAAAGGTGAGGCCTGAGAAGGGTGCTCCTTGCAAGTCTGCCAGTGCTGTGTCTTTCCACATGCTGAGTCCTGGCTCATTGGAGCCCTTGGGAAGCTCCTGGTTGGGCATTTCAGGTGCATGTTGCCCTCTTAGCTCCAGACCTTTGGTTTTGATGGTGCTCTTCCGTTTGTACCCTTGCCGTGCATAATGTTGTGATATAATAAGAAATATATATTTGGTTTTTGTCCCCAGTTCCTGGCCCAGAGTTCCTAAGACCCTTGGAATTTCCATTGTGTTAGGGTCACGCCTAACACATCTTTTGTTACTCATAAGAAGTCCCTTTCAACCACACTTTAGTTTATGTTAATGAGGTGACAAAACCCCTAAGGATGAGGCTGGTTTCCAGGGGAACCATGTGATTAGAGGTCGAAGCTTTTAGCCCCACCACCCAGGAAAAGGAAAGGAGCAAGAGATTGACTTAGTCAACAATGGCCAAAGATTTTATCAATCAATCATGCTTACATAATGAAGGTAATGGAACCTCTATAAAAACCCTAAACAATGGGGTTTGGAGAGCTTCTGGGTTGGTGAACCCATGGAAGTGCTGAGAGGAAAGCGTGCCCGGAGAGGGCATGAAAGTTCTGTGCCCCTTTTCCTATCCCTTGCCCAGTGCATCTCCCCCATTTGGCTATTCTCGAGTTGTATCCTTTATAATAAACTAGTAAACATAAGTAAATATTTCCCTGAGTTTTGTCGACCATTCTAGCAAATTATCAAACCCAAGGAGGGGAATCAGGGCAACAGCTGATTTACAGTCGGTCAGTCAGAAGTTTGGGAGGCCAAGACCAGATGGGATGAGTGACTGGCATCTGCAGTGGGGATATATACTTGTGGGGTACATATATTTTAAAATGTATGATGACGTTATCAACTATCATAACCCTGTTGTGCAGTCAACTAGTTTGTCTTATTGTGGGACTGAGTCCTTAACCTAAGGGGTCTATGCTAACTCCAGGAAGTTAGCATCAGAATTGGGTTAAATTGTAACACACACAGTGTTCACCAAGAATTGAAGAATTGGTGGGTGTGGGATAACTCTTCTCCCTTTGGTGTCAGGAGTGTGAGTGTAATGATAACAGAGTGGTCCTTGGGTGCCCTCCTGTTCTCATTTCCAACTCTGACTTTAATAGCCACCCCCACTCAGGCAACATCCCCCAAGTTGTCCACATGCTATCCCTGACCATATGCCTAGAGTTTCAAATGTGACAACCCAGCACTTCTGCTAACAGAGTAGGATGTATGAAATCTGGATATGGATGGCTAATGGGTACATTAAAAGATAGAATGAATAAGACATGCTCTTTGATTGTACAACAGGTTACTATAGTCCATAATAACTTAATTGTACATTTTAAAATAGCTAAAAGAGTATAATTAGATTATTTGTAACACAAAGGATAAGTACGTAAGGAAATGAATGCCCCATTTTCCATGATGTGATTCCTACTATATACCCACACAATTTTTTAAAAACTAAAAAGAAAGAAATATGAACATGATTCTGCTGGAATCCAAATGTCATCCACTGGATTCATAAGACACCACCACACGTCTCTACATAGAAAAACAAGGACAAGGCCAAGAGTTGGAGATTCAGGAACTCTACCCACCCCATCCCCTTCCCTTTGGGTTCAGTGTAGGCACATCCTGTGTCTCAAGGGCCATAATGAAAGTGTTGTCTCTGGCCATGACCTTCTATTATTTTTAAGTAGCTATGGCTGAACAAAAGACAAATAAAAACTTTCTCTGCTTGACATTAAAAAAATTACTGGCATGTCATATGGTAATTCATTAAAGAATTCTCATTCATCAAAACAATTCATTTTTGTTTGAAGAGGTTGAATAAGCAGTTTCTTGCTGATTTCACTGTGAGCCTCTCTGGCCACATGTGGCTCCGGTTCGTATGTGGTAATTTTATTCTCAAATATTAAGAGCTTTGGGGGGGCATATGTGGAACATTTTAAATCACAGGGTGCTATTTTACTTAGACACCTCCATACAAGCTCATTTCCTTCTTTATGTTTTTTTTCTTTTACAATTCTAACACCTAGAACTTGCATTCAGTCACTTTTTTAAAGATGGGAAAATACACACCAAACGGATTGATTTGAATCTGCCATTGAACTGTATATAGGAAAATGGTCTCAGGGTAATTTTAAAAGTTTTTTTTTTATAATATCCTAACGTAGGGGGAATTATTCCAGAGTTTCCTGGAATTCTGAGCATAATTAACCCTTGTAAATGTGCGCTTTACAAAGTCCTTTATGATAAAGAACACCCAGTTCATTTTTTATGGTAGTTTTGTTTCAACACCACAGAAATAGATAGCTTTTGGATTTCCCCAAAATTTTTTTCTCAGAAATCTTTTTTTTTTTTTTTTTTTTTGAGACGGAGTTTCGCTCTTGTTGCCCAGGCTGGAGTGCAATGGCATGATCTTGGCTCACCACAACCTCCGCCTCCCAGGTTCAAGCGATTCTCCTGCCTCAGCCTCCCAAGTGGCTGGGATTATAGGTCCACCACCACGCCCAACTATTTTTTTGTATTTTTAGTAGAGACGAGGTTTCACCATGTTGGCGAGGCTGGTCTTGAATTCCAGACCTCAGGTGATTCACCCGCCTCGGCCTCCCAAAGTGCTGGGATTACAGGCGTGAGCTACCATGTCCAGCCTCAGAAATCTTTAGTCAGGATGATTTCCCAATATCTAACTTGTGCTATTCATTTAATAGATTTTATCTTTTAAAAGATTCTTTTCCTTTTTTAGCCTTTCAGCTTCTTCTTCCATGAGCCCAGTTTCCTTGGTGAAATCTGAAATCTTAATGCCTGTGCCTCTGACCTCTCCTCATTTTCTTTCCTCTCCTCCGTAGAACAGAGACTGTAAACTCAAAATGCTGAGGTCAGATAGCTATTTTAAATGAGTAAATAGGTTGGGAACGACAGAAAGGAAGCAAAGGGGTATATGGGAACTCTGGAAACCAGAGATCCTAGACTAAGGAGAAGGTTGCCACCATTTAGCGTCAGCTAAGAGTTCCCATAAGAGATGATGACCACAGAGATTGCCAGAAGATACACTTCCAAGAGAAACCAGAGATCTACGTTTTAGTGTGAAATGTTGCAGTTTTAGAAATAGTCAATTATTTTAAAATTTTAAGACTACCCCTTTCCAAAGCCTGTACATGTCCCATAGCCACTAGAAATTCTTTTACTCCATGCTTTCACTAAAGTTACTTCCATTAAAATCTGATTAGGCCATACTCCTTTTTTTTTTTTTTTTGAGACAGAGCCTTGCTCTGTTACCCAGGCTGGAGTGCAATGGCACAATCTCAGCTCACTGCAACCTCTGCCTCCAGGGTTCAAGCGATTCTCCTGGCTCAGCCTCTCGAATAGCTGGGACTACAGGTGTGCACCACCACGCCCAGCTAATTTTTGTATTTGTAGTAGAGACGGGGTTTCACCATGTTGGCCAGGATGGTCTTGATCTCTTCACCTCATGATTCGCCCACCTCGTCCTCCCAAAGTGCTGGGGTTATAGGCATGAGCCACCGTGCCCGGCCTAGGCCATGTACTAATTCTTACTCTTCCCCTCACCTCCTTAGTAGTTGGGCCAGAGTTTTGCAAGTTACGATAGTAACCTGGTAAGTATCTAATGACGAGAGTCCTGCTCCTCCCCTGCTGGTTATTTCAGGCACTGGGACTAGAGCTCTTCCTGGGAAAGAGTGAATTGGGACCAATTTCCCTTGGTGGAGTTTGCCACTGGCCTGTGGACAGAGACTGAGGAGAGAGCTGCTGGTCAGGAAAGAGGTGGCTCTGCCCTTAATGCTGGAAAAGAAAGAACAGCTCAGTTCCAGCCTCCATCTGTCCACTTCCCCCTCTAATCACCTGGTACTTTTCCCTCTGCCCTTGTTAATCCAGCACCTCTGCCACCACTGTCAATACCGGGAGAGGCTAGATACAGGCCCATCCCGTGTACCCCATGTTACCCCCACACACCGCACACACGTAGACACACAGACATACACACATCCACACAAAGACTCACACACACACATAGACACACACATATCCAGACATAGAGACACACACATTCACATACACACAGACACACATTCACACATATAGTGATGCACACATCCACACACAGAAATGTACATTCACATCCACACATATACACACAGACACACACAGACACATACACATCTACATACATTCACACACACAGACACACAGGGAGACACACACACATCCACATGCAAAAATATACACATCCACATCCAGACTACACACACACAGGCGTGCACACACACACAGGCGTGCACACACACACACACACACAGAACTGTCATGCCCTGACTCGTTTTCTTCTCAGCTGCTCTTGATGTTCATTTTTATTTGATTTAACCACAGAAAACGTGGTGTGTCTGGG
This sequence comes from Macaca nemestrina, assembly GCF_043159975.1. Taxonomy (NCBI): domain Eukaryota; kingdom Metazoa; phylum Chordata; class Mammalia; order Primates; family Cercopithecidae; genus Macaca; species Macaca nemestrina. The sequence goes on along the minus strand of NC_092125.1, from coordinate 5,224,437 downwards.
ATTTCCAATGCTGTGAACAGGACCGAAGAAGTGGTGTGTGCTCGGTTAGATCATCCCCCAATTGGTCCACAAGTGTGTGTAATCAGGAGTTGACGGTATTGAATTACACTTGGTTTTTTGACAGTACTTAAGTTTTTAAAACATTTTTGCAGTTAGCATTTTATTTTCAGTTTTATAAATAAGCCCTGTGGCTCCGGTAGCGAAATATTGTCGCTTTTGTTTTTAACAGATTTCAAGACTTGTCAGTAAGGCTCAGAGGCTTGCTTGATGATACTGGGTGATCAGACATATGAGGGTCTCCGAAGACATCTGGACATCAACTTTTTTTTTAGACAGAGTCTTGCTCTGTCGCCCAGGCTCGAGTGCAGTGGCACGACCTTGGTTCACTGCAACCTCCGCCTCCCGGGTTCAAGCAGTTCTCTGCCTCAGCCTCCCGAGTAGCTGGGATTACAGGCGCCTGCCACCGCACCCAGGTCATCTTTGTGTTTTTAGTAGAGACGGAGTTTCACCATCTTGGCCAGGCTGGTCTTGAACTCCTTCCTGCCTTCGTGATCCACCTGCCTCGGCCTCCCAAAGTGCTGGGATTACAGGCGTGAGCCACCGTGCCGAGCCACATCAAATATTAAAGTATGATATTGGCTGACATGAATTTTCACTGAATTGTGTGTGTGGTTTTACTTTTCCTATGATTTTATTTTATTTCTTACCAAAAGTGATTCATTACCAATGGTAACTACACAGGTGACTGAATATTTATAGTGTAGTTAGCTATGGTGTCCCAGTTTTTGGTCTTGTTAATTTGATCACTGTATTTATGATGCACTCAGCCAATTAGTAGGAGATCAAAGACCAGTATTCATTTTCTGACTATGATGATCTGTTTGGTATTTTTTTCTAATTAGATTGGGTCAAGCAGCACAAAAAGAAGGGTAAATGTAGGGTTTCCATGCAATGTTCTTGTTTGTGTATACCTTGCTAAAAAATTTTAAAGCATTACCCTGCTAGCTTATTGCAAACTTATGATCTAGCAAACTCTTCTCTGGGGGAAGCTATATCAATTGGGATTTTTTTTGGCTACAAAATCCAGAAAACCCAACTGAATATAGCTGTAAAAAAAATAATATCTCTCCAAACAGCCAAACTTGGAACAATTTTAACGACAAAATAAAGTAGTACTGGATTGCAACGTAAAGTATAAAGTAAATATCCAGGAATCCATACTGATATAAATAAATGATTGCATAAAGAAGTCAATAAATGGGGGAGAAAAGACAACTCCTCGCAGAAGAATTCCAAATAATTTATGTAAATACTCTGCCCTCAAGGAGGTGGGCCACGCTTCATGCTCCTTCAGGGTGGGCTGCCTGTAGCGACTTCTTTCTCAAGAATACAGTATAGAAAGGGGTGGGAGGAAGAGTAAATTTACAGTGGAGAAACCTCACAAACACTACCCCAGGCAGGAGGTCAAGGTTAGTATCAACAGTGATAAACCATGTTGAAAGCGTGTACCCTTGATACGATGTGATGAAAATGGCACTTTACCTCTGGGGTCTTCCTCCCCCAAACACCATAACCCCGGTATGATTGTGAGAGGAACATCAGACAAATCGCAGGACAGAGGTACCCTACAAAATACTTCACCGTTACTCCTCAAAACTGTCAAGGTAAATCTGAGAAGCCATCACAGCCCCGAGTAGCCTAAGGAACCATGACAACTAAATGCAGTGCGGTGTTCTGGGGAACCCTGGAATGGAACATCAGGCAAAGCTAAGGATATCTGAATACACTCTGGGCTTTAGTTAGTAATAATATATCCAGTATATGGTTCATTAATGGTAACAAATGTACCATACTAATGCAAGATGTTAATAAGAGGGAATCTGGGTGAGGGATATATGGGAACTCGCTATACATCTTCTCGATTTTTCTGTATATCTAAAACTATTCAAAAAAATAGTGGTTTTTTTTTTTTTTTTTTTTTTTTTTTTTTGAGACAAGATCCCACTCTGTCACCCAGGCTGGAGTGCAGTGGCAGGATCATGGGTCACTATAGCCTTGAACTCCTGGGCTCAAGTGATCCTCCCACCTCAGCTGCTTGAGAAGTTGGGACTACAGGTGTGCATCACCACATCTGGCTAATTTTTTAATTTTTAAAATGTTTTGTAGAGGTGAGGTCTTGCTGTGTTGCCCAGGCTGGTCTCGAACTCCCAGGCTCAAGCAATCCTTCTACCTCAGCCTCCCAAAGTGCTGGGGTTACAGGTGTGAGCCACCATGCCCAGACAAGTGTAGTTTTCAAAAAGTCTTATCTTACCTAAAAGAGAGGACTCACAGGACGTGGCCAGAGGCTGTTGATTAAGCAGTGAAGCAATCCTGGAAGCTCAGGTTCTTTCCGCCTGCCTGCTCTGCTCACCTGACGTGGGCTGATCTCCCCTAGTGGGTCTCATGGTTGTAACAGAACCACTGCACTTACCAGGACACAGGCAGACACAACAACATCCAATAGGAGGCAGAAACCATTTTTCATTATGTTTCTTTGTAAGTGTGAAGGTCCTTTCCCTAGAAGGCCCCAGGAGGTCTCCCTTTGAGACCACTGGATGGAACTGGTGCCATATCTGCTCCTGAACCATCGCTGACAAGGGAGTAAGATGACCCCAGCGTCTGACAGGAACAGGACTTCCCTTGAGTCTCATGGTGGGGACATCTGAGCCAACTGGGCTCTTCCAGCCCCTAAGAATAGGCTGAGGAACTGGCCACACTGCTGTGCAAGCTGAGGCAAAGCAAATGACCTTCCTACTTGGAAGAGTTGTGGTTGTATCTGCTTCCCCAGGTTGAACACACCACTCCAGTCCCTGTTAAGCCCCATCCTCTTTGTGTGTCCATTTCTGCAACTTGTGTGAGTCTTTTTGAAGGTTAATGCTTAGGTATTCTATATTAAGCTGTGGGCATATTATTTTTCTCTTTTCTTTCCAGTGGCTGCCTAATGGCTTTACTACTCACTATAACTCTTCCCATCTCTCAACATGAATAGGGAAAGCTGCTTGACTCAGTTCCCTGCTTTGCGTTAGTTTGGAGGTACTTATTTGCAGTGCTCTCATATCTGTGCTCTATTTTCAGGGCTCATATGGAGCTCTGCTAAGGAAAGCCATTTTCCCCCTGCTTTTCATCAGAAAAATGTAGATGACAAGTGCCTATATAACAGACCCTCCATCAGAGTCCTAAACATGTTTCCAATGCCCCGGCACTATTATGCCAGTGCATCCTGTCACTCTCAGTCTCTGTAAATGGTGATATATATTATTAAGATGCTAGATCTTCTACTTGTAGTAATGTGGTTCCTAATAGGTTATGGAATAATTTTTGTAAATAATTATGATCAGTAATCTGGGTCCCACAGTCTTGTTTACAGAGGCAAGAGAGGAGAAAATCCTTCAAAATAATATAGGTAAACCTTTTATATCTTCCAGTGAGAATAAACATTGACAGTAACCACAGTTGCTTTCTCTCTTAAAACCAAGAAAAGGCAAAAAAAAAAAAAAAAAAAAGAAACAAAGAAAGAAAGAAAGAAACAAGTGAGAATAAGAGAGAACTAAAGATCTAGATTCTACAAATGTACTTGTCAGAGAGTGGTGAGTCCTATGGTAAAATAAATCCAACAGGTTTGGAAGCCTGGCTACGCTCCTGAGAAGGGGTATATCAAGGAGACTTTATTCAAGAAGCAAAACCAAACAAAAACAGAGGAAGAGACTGAAAACCACATCATTTCCTGGTAAAGAGTGTACGCTGAATTGGGTGAAGGAATACGGACTCAAGAAAACCCGTGGGGGAAAATTGACGCTTCCTCCCAGCCCCCACCCCGCTTACTTCCTCCGTTTATCTGCCAATGCAGAAAATAAGCCAACAATAAAACAAGCAAAGAAACCACTATCTAATGATAATTTCTGAGCCTTCTATGCCTCTTTTTTCTCACCCAAATCCCTAGAGAGGTGATGGTGTGGACATGAGTTTTATAACAACTGATGAACTTGTTCTGAGAGGAGTGTACGTGTGCACGTGTGTGTGTGTTGTGCTTGTACACACATTCATGCATGCATAAGTGTGTGTGCCTGTGTGCATGTGTGTCTGTGTGTGTGGCTGAAGAGAGGAGTGGAGGAGTGAGACACACAGAGAAACTATGGGGGCACCCGTACTTGTCTGATTTGAAAGGATAATGTTTTGAGCCGAAGGGATTTGATCTCTACCTCATCTAGAAGCTGCTTTAGAACCACAGAAGCCTGGATTGTCTCTACAAAGGGTGCAAGATAAAGGTGTTAGGACAACTTAAAGAGACGGGAGGTGCTAGGAATCGGCAGGTGCCTGATTGCCAAGGTAAGGCTTGAGAATCCTGCTCTCCCCTCAGTCTCTCCCAGGTATTGTTCTTCCAATGCTCCCTAAGTCCCTTCTGGCATGGAAATGTGTCTCAGATCTATTACCTAGTAGAAGACAGTGCCAGGAGGCAGGTCTAAGTGTGCCTACTCTGAAATGGGCTTTGGAAATTAGATCATCCACAATCCCCTGGCATAGTTAGTGGGCAGTTATTAACATTTTCACCAGTGATGAATTGAGGGGTCCTCAGGTATGGGGGAGAACAGTAATGAAAGTACAGTGACATCAGACAGCTCTTTCTGAGCGACGCCAATACACTGGAGAAAGACAATGAAAGGCTGCGAGTGAATAACCACCAATTTAAGGCAAAGTGTGAGAGTTGGAGGACCTCCTTAGCAGCACGTGAAGAGCTCCCCATCTCCTGAAGTCAGAGGCAAATAATAAGAACAAATAAATTGAGGATCATGCCTAGGACTCAATTACAAAGTTAGTGGAGTTTCAGAGAAGATGGGATCCTCAATCCCAGCAAGTTTTCTCTGCCCAGATCATGGCCCTGGTTGGGAAGAAGTGGGAAACTGAGACTTGGGATGGATATATCTGGGTTGATCACTCTTGAGTGAGCCCTGAAAAGCTGGGTTCTCCGCAGTCCTCGAGCCTGTGGAAGTGGCCCACTCCTCCCTGTTGGAGGTTAGCACCCCCACCCCTGCATCCATGAGAATGACGTGGAGGTCTTCACCTTGCAAGGCAGCACATACCCCTCTCCACCTCAGGATCTGCCCCCACATCCACTCCCTGTCAGATCAACCACTAGGACCAAGTCAGAGCATAACCTGGTTGGGGAAATGTTGGGCCTGGTGAAGGAAGAAGGGAACTATATGCTGAAGAATCCATAGCAAACATACAACAGCAGAAGCTGGGAATGTATGTGTGGGACTGGATCCTGAAAGTGCGAGATCGAGAGGGAAAGGATTATAAAGTTGGACAAGGGAGTTTGTTGATATGGGAAGTCTCTCTCATGCTATGGAATTACACATCCTGGCAAGGACCTGGGAGATTATGCTCTAGGAATACACTGTTAGGTTGGCACTCAGAAGTATAGCAGGAGTGACGAGCTACCAGGACTACTAGAACTTCTGTGGAAAATGATGGAGGAAGGGATCAAAAGGCTCAGATAAGTGGGCATGCTAGACTGGGAATACTATTCAATCCTGAAAACTTACCAGCTGACTTTGTTAAATGGGAATCCTCTGATGATGCTATAGAAAGTGAGAGAGAAATCCCATGAGGATCCAGATCCACATCAATGAATATATAGGGATCCAGTACTCTAAGGGATCCCAAAACATCCCCTCCAAAGCAGTATGGAATCTATTGATAAAAGGGCCTTCTGATATGGTGGAGAAGCTCACTGTTGGTTGTCCTCTGCAGGCAGGGACTGATGGCGGGAGATGTTACAGAACTGGGCTTCCTGATAGCACTGAGGATGAAAAGATTCCAAAACAATAGATTTAACCAACAGAATCAAAGTGGGTGTAATTACTATAATGGGCATCTGGGATAGAGTTGGGAAGGGGGTGCTCTGCAGAGAGCTATGGTAATGGTTAACAGAGCTTGGTATTTCTAGGAGCAAGACAGATTGGAGCCGACAAGGGTATTGCTCAATCTGTACCTTAAAAGAAATTAAGAATGAGTGATCAGGAGGCCAAGGGCAGCCATCCTATTAAAACATCATGATCCCTTATTAGTTTCTACATGTGGGTCAGTCTTCAGACCTGGAATCCATTAACTGAAGGAGAACCTGGGTCCTTAGGAGGAAGGATTCTATATCACCATAGCAACTGTATATGATGACGATTTGTCCAATATTTCTCCAAAGGAACCTATAGCCTTTGACTGAGGTAATCATCTGGTTGGGGAAGAGGGATACCCGGACATTTCCAGGATTGTTGGATGCAAGGTCTGTGTTCACATTAATACCTGAGGATGTGCAGCATCATCGTGCTCCTCCTGTTAGAACAGGGTGCATGAGCATCGCGTGATTAATAAAGACCTGGGCCTGGACTGATTCACAGTGGGTTCCCCGGGTCTTCAAACCTACCAAATGCTCATTTCCTTAGTCTCAGTGTATCGTCGGAATGGACATACTTGGTCTTTGGTAAAACCCCACCTTGATTTCTTCATTTGTGAGTTTGTGGAGTGATAACTATTGTAGTAGTGAAGGTGAAATAGGAAAACTCTGGCCGGGCACAGTGGCCCACGCCTGCCGTCCCAGCACTTTGGGAGGCCAAGGCGGGTGGATCGCTTGAGTTCAGGAGTTAGAGACCAGCCTGGGCAATGTGGTGAAACCCCATCTTTACCAAAAAAGCCCCCCAAATTAGCTGGGCCTGGTGGCACACACCTATAGTCTCAGCTACTCAGGAGGCTGAGGTGGGAGGATCACTTGAGCCCAGGAGGTCAAGGCTGCAGTGAGCCATGATCATGCCACTGCACTCCAGTCTGGGTGACAGAGCGAGACCTTGTCTCAAAAAACAAACAAACAAACAAACAAACAAAACTCTGAAACTGCCCCTCTACCCTGGCCAAAAGAGTAAATGAAAATGAAATCAAGATTGCATCCCAGGGAGAATGGTAGAGATTAGTGCCACCCACAAGACTTCAAGTGTCCAGGAGTAGTTGTTCTCCTCATAGACCACTTAATTCACCAGTCTGGGCCCCGTAAAGACCAGAAAGATTCTGGAGGATGTGAACTATGCAGACTCAAACTCAACCAAGTAATAGTTCCAATTTCTGATATTATTACAGACACGGTTTTGTCGTTGTAGTTGTTTTTGCTAGAACGTAGTAACACATCCTCGGGTATGTGGTGTGTGGCCTTGGTTTAGCAAATGTGTTCTTTGCTATTCCTGTCAGAACAGAGTACCAGAAGCAGGTTACATTCACATGGAGTGGATGACAGTACACATTTACCACCTCTCCCCAAACATACATTAACTCTTCTCCCTGCAATAATTTAGTCCAGAGGGAACTTGGACTGTCTGGACACTTGAAGAACATTATATTGGTCCACTAATTTGATGACGTCAAGTTAATAGGTTCACATTAACAAGATGTGGCAAGTAATTAGAGACCTGCTAACATATGTGCTTCAGAGGATGTGAGAAAATCCCACAAACACTCAGGTGTCCATCATATCCATGAACATTTAGTACAGAACAGCTGACTGCATTTCATATTTCCCCTCACTAAGAAGACAGCGTAACACCTGGTAAGCCTCTTTGGGTTCTGAAGGCAGCATTTTCCTCCTTGGAAATATGACTTTGATACATTTTCCAAGTGACATAGAAGGTTGTCAGCTTTGAGTGGGGTCCAGAGCAGGAAAGGGCTCTGCGTCAGGTCTAGGTTGTGATGCAGGCAGCCCTGCTGCTTGAACCGTATGATCAGCAGACCTTCTGTTATTAGAAGTATCTGGGTGGGAAAGTGTGCCATGTGGAGTTTATGGCAAGCCCAATAGGAGATTCACAATGTAGATCCCTAGGGTTCTGGAGCAAGGCCATGCCATCTGCAGCAGAGAATTATATATCATTTGAAAGTATAGCTCCTGGCGTGCTAATGGACCTTGGTTGAAATGAACATGGGACATCAGGTGACCATGTGGCCAGACTGCCCGTGATGATCTGGGTTCTATTCAACCCAACAAGTCCTAAGGTCAGGTGGGCCTAGGAGCAATCCATCGTAAAATAGAAGTAACACATCCAGAATCGAGCATCAGCAGGGCAGGTGGACACAGGGGAGCTGAATAAGCAGGTGGCCCGACCCTCCTGTCACCCACCCCTGCCACACAGCCCCTCTCACTCCATTCATATTTATGATGACCACCTGCATGACCGTGAGGGCTGCAGGGCCTCTTATTGATCAACTGATGGAGGAAGAAAAAGGCCAACCTTAGTGTATGGAAGAGTCAGATTTGCTTGTGGGTGCAAAGCCAAAAGTGAACAGCGGCTGCATGCCGTCCCTCCTAGGAGTGTCCTTGAAAGATAAGGGGAGGGGAAATCCTCCTCCCAATAGGAGGAGCTTTGGACTGTGTTATCATTCACTTTTGAGGAAAAAAAAGTGACCTACACAGAGATTCATGGGTGATGGCAAAAGGCTAGGCCAGGGGCCTGGGAGGAGCAAGAATGGGAATATCAGGGACAAGGACTCTGGGGAAGAGGCATGTGGATAGAACACTGGGAGGAGGCCTTGAGTCACCTTTTAATGCCCACCAGAGAGCATCTGCTGCAGGAGAAGCACCGAACACCCAAATAAACACAATGGCCCATGTATTGTACCTACGGGGACACAGTACCATATAATGGTCACTGACTTTGGGTCCTAGAGGATGCTGTCCTAAGAATGCAGGGTTTCATCTTCAAGCTGGTAGCTAATCTGCTCCTTTAAAAGCCCACCTCGTCTCTCCATTAGGCCAGCAGCTTCTAGGAGATATAATAAGTGACAGGATGAGTAGAGCCCATGGTCAAATGCTCCCTGCTGGAACTTCTTCGCTGTAAAGCGATTCACCCGTCCATGTCAGCTAGCCTCTCTCATGGCCGTCTATGTGCTGGTACAGTTGGTGTATAAACATGGTGGCTGCTACCGCAGGGAGGGAGGGTCCATGTAGGCTCAGCAGCATGGGCTGTCACTCATTAAGGCTGACTTAGTCATTACTACTTCTCAATGTCCAACGTGCAAGTCATAGAGACAAATGCGGAGCCCCAGATGGAGCACCATCCCGCAAAGAGACCAAACAGCCACTTAGCAGGGAGTTGATTCCTTGCATCCTTTCCACTCCAGAAGAGGAAATGATTTATCTTGATTAGAATTGATCCATATTCCAGGTATGAGTTTAGCTTTCCTGCCTACAGGGCCTAAGTGACTATCTGAAGGCCCACAGAGTGTTTGCTCCGCTGACATGGGAGCCTACATCACATTGCATGAGACCAAGCAATCAATTTTACAGCCAAGGAGGTGCAGCAGGAGCACTGGACCATGGGCTCTGCTTGTCCTATCCCATATTCTACCTCCCAGAAGCTGCTGGTCTGGTGGAGAGATGAAACAGGCTTGTAAAGGATCAGTTCAGGGACTGCCTTGAAGGTGATACTCTGCATATCCTCCAGGACCGTAAGTCAGTGACCATTGTATAGTACTGTGCCCCCAGGAGGTAGAATTCACACATCTGGGAACCAAAACGCAAAGGGAGGCGTAGTCCTGCTCACCATCCCTCCCGGCAGCCCACTTAGGGAATCTGTGCCTCCCATCTCTTCTACTCTGGCATCTGTGGGGTCAGAGGGTTTGCTTCTGAGAAGGGGATGCTTCAACCAGGGGGCAGAGCAAGAGTCCCTTTAACCTTTAAACTGCCAGGGGCCGGGCACGGTGGCTCACGCCTGTAATCCTAGCACTTTGGGAGGCCGAGGCAGGTGGATCACTTGAGGTCAGGAGTTTGAGATCAGCTTGGCCAACATGATGAAACCCTGTCTCTACTAAAAATATAAAAATTAGCTGGATGTGGTGGCACACGGCTGTAATCCCAGCTACTCAGGAGGCTGAGGATCACTTGAACGTGGGAGATGGAGATACCATTGAACTGTGATCACGCCACTGCACTCCAGCCTGCGGGGCCACAGAGTGGGACTCTACCCCCCCCCACACACACACACGTACACACAAACACACACACACACACACGTACACACACACACACACACGTACACACACACACACACACACACTGCACTCCAGCCTGCAGGGCCACAGAGACTCCACCTGCAAACACACACACACACACACACACACACTGCACTCCAGCCTGCGGGGCCACAGAATGAGACTCCACCTGAAACACACACACACGCACACAAACACACACATACACACAAGCGCGCGCGCGCACACACACACACACACTGCATTCCAGCCTGCTGGGCAACAGAATGAGACTCCACCTGAAAACACATCTCTCACACACACACACACACACACACACTGCACTCCAGCCTGCGGGGCCACAGAGTGAGACTCCACCCGCACACACACACGCACACAAAAACACACATACACACAAGCACACACACACACAAGCACGTGCGTGCGCGCACACACACACACACAGCACTCCAGCCTGCGGGGCAACAGAGTGAGACTCCACCCGCACACACACACACACACACACACACAAATTTAAGCTGCCAGGCATGGTGGTGCCTACCTGTAGTCCCAGCTACTCTGGAGGCTGAGGCGGGAGGATCCCTTGAGCCCAGAAGTTTGAGGCTGCAGTGAACCATGATTGAACCACTGCACTCCAGCCTGGGTGACAGAGGAAGACCCCAATCTCTAAAAAAAAAAAGAAAAGAAAAGAAAGAAACGTTAAGCTATAGCTGCCACCAGGTCTTCCAGGACCCTTGTGCCCAGAAACTATCAGGCAAGGAGAAGAGTTTCCCTCCTGGCGGGAGTAATTGACTCTGGTCATCAGGAGGAGGTAGGGCTGCTATTTATACATTGGGGCAGGAAACGATATGCCCGCTATGCAGGTGATCTATTTTGGTGTCTATTGGTGTCCCCTGGCAAATTGTGATGATAAGCAGACAAGTTCAGTATGCACAGCCTGAAAGCACAGGTGACCAGGGTCCTGGGAATGAGGCTCAGTTTCACCCCACTGTGTAAGCCACCTGCATCAGCAGAGGTGCTAGCTGGAGGTGAGGGGAATATGGAATGGGTAGAGCTGGAGTGAGGGGATGGGTAGAAGTTACAGAGTCAAGACCAGCTATAGCTACAGAGACTGTAGTTCCTCCCACTAACCTTCCTTTTGAAGTTTCTCCAGGACAAGATAAAAAGAGAATCCTGAAGGCATTGTTCCCAGATGGGGTGAAATAAATAATACAGAGTAAGTAGATTCAAGCATATGAGAGTGGATGTGGTAACTTACAGTCCAGACCCCTGCTCAGGACCCAGGCACCATTTCCCTAGCCTTTGGGAGGGTTTGCAGTCAGCTCACAGATGTCCCTCAGCCAAAGGGAACTCCCCACCCAAGCCTGCACTCCTCCCCAGTGGCAGCTCATGCCAAATATACTGCCAAATATAACAAACATCATGTCCGATGCCTGATGGATGCAGGGGTGAAAAGACTCAGCCCCAGTGTCTCAATTCCATCCAACACTAAAGGGACATCCCAGCTCGGAAGCACCCCGTGTGGTCGGCTGAGGCCCCGGCTGCAGCTGCACCAGACGTCAACGTCTCTTTCCACCCAGTCTTGTGCCCTAACTCCGTCACAGGTGACTCCCCAACACGCCTCACTTAAGTGTGCTGCGGGCTCGTCTCTGAATCCACAGAGACCGGTTCCAGGGAACTTTAACCTGAGACAGACTGAGACAAGATGGATCTCCAATGGATAACCCACAGAAATAGAATGACAGTTTCTGGTGCCATCAGAACATCGATGGCACACTTTTCAGGGTTGTCCCAGCCTAAATTGGAACCCTGGACTCAGTGCTGAAGAATGATATTTGTTGTTTATCGTTTTGCAGAATTCTTCTAACTCAGACCCAAACATCTCCACACTGCCCCCATCCTCAAGCCCTGCCGTCCATCCCACCCCTATTTGTACAGGAACCATTATTCATTTGGCAGTTTATTTGTGCTGCACCAAAAAACCAGAGAAGCCAAAACGAAAGAAAAAGGAAAAGCAAAAAACCAGAAATGGAGAAGTGTTCCCTTTCCAGACAATCATGTAAGTATCCATAATTACCTTATCTCCTTTTATAGAAGTCATGGATTTTTGTGTTTAAACACTGACCACAAAAAGTGACTAGTAAAATCTCTGAAAAGTTAAAGGAAGTGCTTAAATTCCAATTTTAGTAAACTTGTGTCCAATTCAATTTTCTGTGATTTTTAACAGAAATGGAATGTTGGGGAGAACTGGGGAAAAAGCGTAGTATTCTGGTTTGCATGGTAGACCCCATGTGAACAGGTGTTTAAAGTTCACTGCTAGGTAAGCTAGATTCAAATTCAAAACTTTTGTCGAGCAATGACTATTTCAAACTTTTACTTTTTTTTTTTTTTTGCTGACAAAACCTTGTTTTTTTCCCCCGTCCTTTTTTTTTTTTTTTCCAGCAGGAAGGCACAATCATTCTACGATACTGCCAAATATAACAAACATCTACAGATGGGTTGGTCTGCAGCTGGAGGCTTTAACTTTGTAGTATTTATTTGAAATATCCAAGCCAGCAGAGCAGGGCTAAAGCACAGTGGGCACAATTCACAATGTTTTGGCTCTGGAGCAAATAGCAGTTGAACTTAGTTTTTTCAGCTAAAATGGAATTTATGCAGATGTGCTTTGCACTAAATTCATTAAACAATTACATCCTGGTGCAGTTTTCACATTTTTGTAAAGGATTTGCATAAGCACTAATTAGATCTAAAACAATGTTACTGGGCAAATTACAGTGCCGATTGTTCGCCTCGGCTTGCATTCCACATCTGCTTTGCAATGATGATGATAATTTAGGTGCAAGCAATACAAATGCCGGTTTTTGTTACATTTAATAGAAATATTTATTTAAAACATGCTATAGATTAATTGATAATGTAACCATTTTTAAAGAGCCTCCAAATGTTTTCTCACGAACATGGAGTGGAAAAATGCAGTCTGTGAAAATACAGTAGCTGAAACTTCTCACAATTGCTAGCTGGCATTTCCTCAGTGAGGTTTGCTATTGAAAGGCAACTTTGCATTTCATTTGGCTTCAAGCACAAGCTGGGTTCGCTGAATTACAGCAGTGCCTTTGAGAGTGCAGCGGCATTTGACATAAAGGCATAAAGACTTCCCTAAACAGCTCCCAGTCGTGGCAACCCACGCTACCTCTTCTTTGGTCAATCCGTTTCAAAGGCTGACTTAGTATTGGGAAATTATTTAATGGCTTAAGTATTTCACATGTTAGAGTACGTTTTCTTTCTTCCATATTCATCTTCTGTCTACTTTGTATATCATTAAGTATAAGGAGGCATATTAACATTTAAACATAAAATCAATTCTGCTGAAGCGAGGACATTCAGACAGGGTTTCTATGGCAACTTTGAATGTACCAACTTAATTCAGGGTTTGCTCCAACCCAGAGTCACCTCCATTATCGCTCTCACCCTAGACATTCTTTAACTCGCCTGGCCAGCCGTGTAGTCGGGAATCCTGAAGTGCTATCGCTCTGCTCCTGCCCAGGCTAACGGCGGCGACCAGCTAGCATTATCTCTCTCCCTGGGAAGGAGGCCAACCTGGTGAATCAGTTTGGCTTCTGGTTTCCTAAAAACCACTCCTGTTGTTTGACTTTTCAAATGGGTTACTTTTATTGTTTGATAGAGCCAGACATACAACAGCAAGCTTGGTGCCAGCGCTGACAAACATGGAAAGGCAAAATGAAACTCCAAGTGTAATTGTCACAAAAGTCCAAGTTTGGACATATCTCCTCTCTATGAGGGAACACTGTGCTAATTATTAATGCAAAGCACAGCCAGCATTCATGGTGCTCTCAAAATTTAGCATCCATGTTCATTCACTCAGTTTACTGGAGTGCTTCCCTAACCTTTACGCGGGCCTTTCCACTTCATTCTGCGGTTTTTGCTAGGTAAGAGGGATTGGAACTAGAAGGGTGATAATTTCTTCTACAGACTTAATTGGTAAGCCTGAAAATGCAGTGCTGGTGGAATATGAAATTACATCCTCTTTGAAGGAAAACATAATTTAGCACTGGGGCTTTGGGTAGTTTAAAGGTAAAATGTATTATGCCTGTGGAAAAGGCAAAGCAATATTTGTAATAAAAAATGTCACTTTTTAAAGACTCAGAAAAAAGAGAATAATTAGTATTTCCTAACTTGAACCCCAAATTCTTCTTGATTCACCCTGGGAAGGTGTTTGGTTCTATATTTTATTTCTATGTTGTGTTTTATTGTAAGAGGGAAAGAATGAGGATTTAATTTTGACCAAATTAAAAGTAATGTGAGAGTTATTTCCCAAACTCCCAAAAGCTGCCTTTGGACTGATGGAAAATGGAGAAAACTCTAATCAAAACACTGACGTGTATTTATTTATTAATTTGTTACTTATTTGTTTACTTAAGTATTCATTTGAGACAAGGTCTCACTCTGTCACCTGGGCTGGAGTACAGTGGTGCAATCATTGCTGACTGCAGCTTCAGACTCCTGGGCTCAAGCAATCCTACCTGTTCAACCCTCCGAGTAGCCAGCACTACAGATGCATGCCACCACACCTGGCTAATTTGTAACAATTTTGTAGAGACAGGTTCTTGCTATGTTGCCAGGGCTGGTCTCGAACTCCTGCGCTCAAGCGACCCTCCCACCTTGACCTCCCAAAGTGTTATTGGTGTGAGCCACTGCGCCTGGCCAAAGACACTGAAATCTTAGAAAGTTATGAACAATGGGAAGAGTCTTATTATGGTAACTTCTTCAGTCACAACAGCATTAATCACTCCTGTAGCTGATAAAAAGTTTAGGTAACTTCTGAAGTGATAACTAAATGAAATAACAGAGCTCTTTGTAAAACCGACTTAATGCAACTGTTGTACCTTTTGGCGAAAGGGAATCTCGTTTGTGGTTTGACGGCACAGACGATACCATTTCCTGCTCCTAACTTTCTAAGTCACTGGATAGTGACCATATATGGCCCTATGGGGCCGGAGGCAACTCTGGGTTCTATTTTATCCCTCTCCTTCTTTCCTGACCTTCTTCTTTCTCTCATTCAACAAGAGTTTCTGGTTCTTTCTCTGGACCACGGAATCTATTAGGCACTGTAGAAGCAGAGATGAGTGTGCCAGAGGACCTGCCTTTGTGGATTCACACTCTGGTAGGGAAGAGTCATGCATCCTTATCCAACAGGGCACACCCTTGTCATCCCCGATAGAGGTCTGAGGCCATGTCTTGGGAAAAACCCAGAGGTTGGGTGGCTATAGTAGTTAGGAGATAACTTTATTTCCTGGACTACTTTGTATTCGCTGGACCGAACTCCTGAATTTTATTAGTCAGGACATATTATCCAATATAATGTTACAAATTATTGCATATCTGATATAATATTACATGGATGACCTGATCCACTAATGTCCGTCAGGAAAAACACAAATTAGTTGTAACTGAGGATGCTGATCATTGAGGATGCTGTACTTCAGTCCCACAGAGTGTCTCTTCACACTGCCTTGTAGAAGTTGCCAGCATTAAAATTCCCTCTTAAATGAATCTTCTGTAAGGAGCTTATCCTTTTAACCAGTTTAACTTTATATTAACTGGATTAACTTTAAATCATCAGCACTTTGAGGCACTTCTGGTAGAAATTTGCCATTCTAGATGTTGCTTCTGCGCTGGTCGAGTGACTACGTCTCTCCTTGTAGTGGTGTCATCTGTGTGTCCCAGACAGAAACAGCTCCTTGCTATATATGAGAGGAGAATCTCACATTTGGACTTCTGTGTCAGAAAGGCTGACACTATAGAGAAAGGAGCATAGGAGAGATTTTATTTTATGCATTTATGTATGTATGTATGTGTGTATGTACGTATGTATGTATGTTTGAGACGAAGTCTTGCTCTGTTGCCAAGGCTGGAGTGCAGTGGCACCATCTCGGCACACTGCAACCTCCGCCTGCTGGGCTTAAGCACTTCTTCTGCCTCAGCCTCCAGAGCAGCTGGGATTACAGGAGCTCACCACCACGCCTGGCTAATTTTTGTATTTTTAGTAAAGATGGGGTTTCACCATGTTGGCCAGGGTGGTCTTGAACTCCTGACCTCAAATGATCCACCCACCTTGGCCTCCCAAAGTGCTAAAGGTGTGAGTCACCACGTCCGACCAGGATAAATTTTAAGCAAGAAAGTGTAATGTGAGTTTCTGCTTAATCTAAAAGAAATGAATTTCTTTAATAAAACGACTTCTAGCCATTGCTTTGCAAAAGAAAGGGGGAAATATAGTGATGGCAGAGGGAGCCAGGAGCCCACACATAGCTAAGATAACGTTGGGTATCTGAGGCCTGGTGGCCCTACAAGAGAAAGCTTAAAGGGTGGACATGAGACTAAGAGACACACTTAATTTTACCTGGAATTTGCCCTGCCCATTAGCTTCTTGAAAACACTCAACAAAACACACGTATTAGGAGGAAGTTCAGAACTGGGCTGGGCTGCCCTTTCTCTACGAATCCGATTCTGGTTGGTTTGACAACATTTTAAAGCACTTACTATGTGGCAAGTTTGTGTTATGCTTTGAGGATATCACAAGGCTCAAAAAATATGATCCCTTCTTGCCGTCAGACTCTGCTTAGTGGGAGCAGGAACCATATACGTTATTCTGCGTAGCACAAAGCATAGCACTTTATCTGGTACCCAGTAGGTGTATTCTGCATATTGGAGGTAGACCCCTAACAGATCATTTCAATATAAAACAGTAGATAAGATAAGCAATGAACGTCCACAGGAGAGGCCCCAACCCAATCTCTTTGAGTCCTAAAGGATTTGGATATGTTAACTGGGGCCAAGAAAACTGGGGAGGGCTTTCAGACAGACGGAAGGGCATAAACAGAGTCGTGGAGATATGAAAAGACATGGTGTTTGGAAAAACTACAAGTAGTGTGGTGTTATCAAAACCCAGAGGTTGACGTGGAT
Source organism: Macaca nemestrina (assembly GCF_043159975.1). Classification (NCBI taxonomy): domain Eukaryota; kingdom Metazoa; phylum Chordata; class Mammalia; order Primates; family Cercopithecidae; genus Macaca; species Macaca nemestrina. Next base: position 5,207,394 of record NC_092125.1, on the reverse strand, counting down.
CATTGGGAGATAAAACTTGAGAAGCAGATACAAATCAGACTTGTGGGCCGTACAGAGGACCCTGGGTTTACTCTGTAGGCTGTGAGAAAGCACTTGAAGTGTTTTAAGCACCAATCACTCTCCTGTATGATATTATCTCACTGCCTTGTAATAATAACAGCTCATATGTATTGAATGCTGTTTGCTAGGTGCACATCTCAGTGCTTTACAGGCCTTTTCTCATTTTACAGATGAGAACCTTGACTCTGAGAGATTGAGTAATTTGCCCACGGTCACAATTTTAAATGCAGAGCAGGGACTTGAACCCAGGTCTGTCACTGCAGCAAAAGGCAAGGAGAGTGTGCAGTGTTTCACAGAGAAGTATAATAATACCATGGTTTTTGACATTGTTAGTCATCACGGGGGATGTAAATCAAAACCATAAGGTACCACTTTATACCCACCAGGATGGCTAGAATAAAAAAGTCAGATAACAAGTTTTGGGAGGATATGGGAAAATCAGAACCCTCATATATTTCTGATGCAAATGTACAATGTTTCAGTTGCTCTGGAAAACAGTCTGGCAGTTCTGCAACTGATTAAACATGGAGTTACCATAGAATTCAGTAATTCCGCTCCTAGGTGTATGCTATAGACTGAATGTTTATATGTTAAAATTCATATGTTAAATCCTAATGCCCAATATTTGAAGGTGAGGTTTGGGAGGTGACTAGGTCCCTATGGATGCAATTAATGTCCTTATAAAAGAGGCCCCAGGGAACTCCCTTTTCTTTCTACCATGTGAGTTTATATCAAGAATAAGGCCATCTATGAACCAGAATGTTGGCCCTTACCAGACTTGGAATCTACCTGCTATGCTTTGGTTCTGTGTCCCCAGCCACATCCGTCTCAACTTGTAACCCCCACGTGTGGAGGGAGGGACCTGGTCGGAGGCGACTGGATCACAGGGACGGCTTCCCCATGCCGTGCTCATGATAGCGGGTGAGTTCTCATGAGACCTGATGCTTTGAAAGTGCAGCACTTGTGCTTTGTGCTGTGAGTCAAGTAAACCTCTTTTGTTTACAAATTACCCAGTCTCAGGTAGTATCTTTATAGCAGTGTGAAAATGGACTAATATATTGCCAGTACCTTGATCTTGGACTTCCCAGTCCCTAGCACTGTGAGAAATAAATTTCTGTTGTTTATATGCTGTCCGGTTGATGGTATTTTGTTATAGAAGCCCAAAGCCACTAACACAGCACATAGCCAAGAGAAATAAAAACCCATGTCCACACGAACATTTGAACATGAGTGTTCAGAGCAGCATTGTTCATATAGTCAAACGGTGGAAACAACCCAAATATCCATTAATGGGTGAATAGATAAACAAAACATGCTATATTCATACAGTGGAATTTCATTTGGCCATGAAAGAGAATGAAGTATTGATATATGCCACAACATGGATGAACCTTAAAAACATTATGCCAAGTGCAAGAAGTCAGTCACAAAAAAACTATATACTATGTGATCCAATTCATATGCAAGTCCAGAATAGGAAAATCAACAGAGGCAGAGAGTATATTAGTAGTTGCTTAGGGGCAGGAGGAATCAGGCGAATAAGAGGCAATGGCCAAAGGGTGCAAAGTTTCTTTTTGGGGTGATGAAAATGTTCTAAAATTGACTATAATGGCATTTGCATGTATCTGTGAACGTACTAAAAACCACTGAATTGTACACTTTAAATGGGCGAATTTTATGACAGGTGAATTATAGCTTAATAAAGCAGGTTTTAAAAAGAAGCTTTAAAGTTCTCTGAAAGGAGTCATATTCAGAAGGTCCCATAGTACAACACATTTTTAATTACCCTCAAATTGATCAACTTGAGTGGGAGAGTGGTGTTGTTTTCTTTTCTTTTCTTTTCTTTTCTTTTTTTTTTTTTTGAGACAGAGTCTCGCTCTGTCACCCAGGCTGGAGTGCAGCGGCGCCATCTCAGCTCACTGCAAGCTCTGCCTCCCAGGTTCCTGCCATTCTCCTGCCTCAGCCTCCCAAGTAGCTGGGACTACAGGTGCCTGCCACCACGCCCAGCTAATTTTTTTGTATTTTTAGTAGAGACGGGTTTTCACCATGTTAGCCAGGATGGTCTCGATCTCCCGACCTCGTGATCCGCCCACCTTGGCTTCCCAAAGTGCTGGGATTACAGGCGTGAGCCACCGCACCCGGTGGTGGTGTTTTCTTATGAAGCTCCACTGAAAGGGTCATGTGTAGGAATCAGAATATTTGGGTTTTTAAATAGTGAGTTTACAATAACTCATTTTTTTTTAATTTTTATTTTTTTAGAGATAGGGTCTCACTGTGTTTCCCAGGCTGGAGTGTAATAGTGTGATCATAGCTCACTGCACCTTGAACACCCAGGCTCAAATGATCCTCCTTCCTCAGCCTCCTGAGTAGCTAAAACTACAGGTGTGCACCACCACGCCTGTGCAATTTTTTTCACTTTTTTTATAGAGACGTTGCCCCATCTCACTACGTAGGCTGGTCTTGAACTGGCCTCAAGTGATTCCCCTACCTTGGCCTCCCAAGTGCTGGGATTACCTGTGTGAGCCTCCATTCCCTGCTGGAGTCAGAATATTTAGATTCAAATCCCAGCTTTACAAGGTTTCATCACATTGGATAAGTTACTGAATGTCTCTCTAGGCAGCCTTTTCCTCATCTGTCACGTGAAAACAGTACTGGTGAGCGTCTATTTTGTAGGGTTGTTGCAAGGACTGAATGAGAATGGTGGCATAGCACCCAGTTGATGTCTGGTTCCAGTAGGTGCTCAGTGTACACTACTCATTACTATTAGTAATAACCATGTCAGCGTTCATCATAATAGTAATAGAATAAACAACTGTAAAATCATCTCTTCAGATTCCAACAAAACAAATAATTAGATTAGCAAAAAGAAAATCAACTCTAATAGTTTATTTGATTTTGTCATGGAGACATGGATTTTGTCCTGGAGCCCTCCTCACATCCATTAGGAAGACGATTATTTTTAAAACAACAGAAAATAACAAGCGTTGGTGAGGATGTGGGGTATTAAAACTCTAGTGCACCACCAGTGGGAATGTGAAGTGGTGTAACCCCTGTAGAAAACAGTATGGTGGTGTCTCACAAAATTAAAAACAATTATCATGTGATTCAGCAATTCTACTTCTGCATATACACCTAAGAGAACTGAAAGCAGAGTCTTGAACAGATATTTGGACACCCATGTTTATAGCGATACTCTTCACAATAGTCAAGAGTTGAAAGTAAGCCAAGTGTTGATCCATGGATCCATGGGCCAACTAAAATGTGCTATACCCATACAACGGAATACTATTCTGCCTTCAAAAGGAAGGGAGTTCTGACACACGCTACAACACGGATGAATCTTGGGGACATCATGCTAAGTGAAAACAAGCAGGTCACACGAGGACAAATACTGCATGACTTCATTTCTATGACGTATCTACAGCCGTCAAATTTATAAAGATAGAAAAGAGAATGGTGGTTGCCAGAGGCTGACCAGAGGAAGAACAAGAAGTTGTTGTTTTGTAGAACAGAGTTTCAGTTTTACAAGAGTTCTAGAGATTGTTTGCACAACAATGTACTGTGTACAATGTAATGCGAATGTACTTAACACTTAATGAACTGTACACTTAAAAATCATTAAGATTTTGTTACGTGTATTTTACCACTTTTTTTTTAAAGCAATAGTTGCCTGCACTATTAGCTCTATGTCTGAGAGGTGATACAGGGTCATGATGAAGAGCTGCTTTGGACTTCCACAGACCTGGATCTAAACTCTGTTCCACTGCAGTCTAGCTAAGTAATCCTGGTCACCTTCCTCCAGACTCCACTTTTCCAAGATGGAAACTCTATCAGGTTAGGAAAAACTGCTTTATCCAACAGTGAGATGAAAACTAAAGAAGACTTTGCCTGTGCTACATGTTTAATTTTTTTTCTAAAGTTTTTTTAAATGGCTGTCTTCACTGTTACTAATTTTTATCAAAACAGACTTCCTTATAGTGTTTCGGGGCACCATCTTTACAATTAAAAATTCGCTTTTGGGCCGGGCACAGTGGCTCATGCCTGTAATCCCAGCACTTTGGGAGGCCAAGGCAGGTGGATCACCTGAGGTTGGCAGTTCAAGACCAGCCTGACCAACATGGAGAAACCCTGTCCCTACCAAAAATACAAAATTAGCCGGGCGTGGTGGAGCATGCCTGTAATCCCAGCTACTCGGGAGGCTGAGGCGGGAGGATCGCTTGAACCTCAGAGGCGGAGCTTGCAGTGAGCCGAGATCATGCCATTGCATTCCAGCCTGGGCAACAAGAGTGAAACTCTGTCTCAAAACAAAACAAACAAAAATAAATCTACTTTTGAGGAAAATGAAAGGAGGGGGACATTTCACAGATGCTACTGCAAAAAAGACATGTTAGTCATGCATAACCACAATGACCATATCTCTAGGGTTGCCAGGTAAAACACAGGGCACCTAATTAAATTTGAATTAAACATAAACAATGAACATTTTTATAACAATTTTTTAGTGTAAGTCATGTGCTAAACATTGCATTATGTCCCATGCAATATGTGGAATATATTCATATGAAAATATTAACTGGGTGTTATAGTTTGGATATTGGTCTCTGCCAACCCTCATGTTGAAATTTGATCCCCAATTTTGGAGTGGGGCTAATGGGAGGTGTTTGGGTCATGGGGTGGATCCCTCATGAATAGAAGAATGCCCTCGGGGGTGGAGAGTGGTGAGTCAGTGAGTTCTCACTGTTAGTTCCCTTGAGAGCAGGTTGTTAAAAAGAGCCTAGCACTGGCTGGGCATGGTGGCTCACACCTGTAATCCCAGCATTTTGGGAGGCCAAGGCAGGCAGATCACCTGAGGTCAAGAGTTTGAGACCAGGCTGGCCAACACGGTGAAACCTCGTCTCTACTAAAAATACAAAAATTAACCAGGCGTGGTGGTGCGTGCCTGTAATTCCAGCTACTTGGGAGGTTGAGACAGGAGAATCGCTTGAACCCAGGAGGCTGAGGTTGCAGTAAGCCGAAATCATGCCACTGCACTCCAGCCTGGGTGATGGAGGTCTCAAAAAAAAAAAAAAAAAAAAACCCTAGGACCTCCCACTCTCACTTGCTTCCTCTCTCATCATACAACCTCTGCACACACTGGCTCCTTTTCACTTTCCATCATGAAGCAGCCTAATGCCCTCACCAGATGCAGATGCCCAGTCTTGAACTTTTCAGCCATTAGAATCATGGGCCAAATCTACCTTTTTTTCTGTATAATGTACTCAGTTTCAGGTATGAAAAGAAACTAAGACACTGAGTGTCCTGTATTTTGTTTGCTAAATCTAACAACCCTACATATAACATTATTGTTTTTATAGCTCAAATAAGTGACAAAAGTTAGCTCTAAGGAAGAGGAATAACTAGTTTTTTTTTTTTTTTTTTTTTTTCCTAGTACTACAGCAATTCTTCATTCTTGTCCCAGTGTTTGTGTTTGGCTATTATCAAAGAGACATGATAGGCATATGGCTTGATGACTAAAATGGCAACTGATAATGGGTCTGATATATTGATCTTTTATTTTGTCTCCTAATTACAATGGCTTTGAAACAAACAAAAATATACATGGGCTAACTGCCTTATTTTCTTTTCTGCCTCTTATTTTATTAAAGCATCTTAAATATCATTTACTTTGTGCTGTGTCCCTCTCCCCCCATTTTCCTCAAAAGCAGATTTTTAATTCTGAAGATGGTACCCCTGAAACACTATAAGGAAGCCCTGTTTTGATAAAATCAATAACAGTGAAGACAGCCATCTAACAAAACTTTAATTAGGGAATTCTCCTTCCATCTTGGAGTGCCTGTAGTGTTGAATGTGATTTAAATACTGCTGGCCCCACTTGTATTCACCAGACAGTCTCCTGCTGGGGACGGTGCTGTGTCATTAAAATGGAGTCCACTGAGAGAGACAATAGTCACACGGTACAGAAGCATGAAAGCCATGGCAAGTATTTTTCAGCCTTATCTCAAGACGGTCATGTAATGTGTGCTTACAGATTTGATTGATCTGCTCCATGAGACCCCTCTGCTTCTCCATGAGAGTTTGTGTTTGATTTCTCTGGACAGTGGAGTGTGGTGGTGACAACCTGAGAACCAGGAACCAGGAGGCACAGAGGCCACCTCAGGTTCTGCTGCCTGTAGGCCTGGGACTTAAACGTGTCACCAACCCTCATGGAGTGACAGCTGCCATGGCTGAACGATTGGGGCTGATGAATGCACTTGAGGGCAGATGAGAAGGTACCCTCAAAAGAGCTCTGAGAATAGCACCAAGCTGAAGCATGTGTGCAAAGGGCTCTTCTGTTTTCTGGGGCTCCAGCCTCTCTCAAGGTTGATGGGTGGCTGCCTTCTCCACTCCGCCCCATCCTCCCTGCCCCGTCGGCCCCTCTCCTTGCCTGTTGTGGCAGCACTAAGCCATCATTCCCACTGGAAAATGACCTGACTCTGGTCTTCTTTGACCAACTCAGTATCAAAGACGCCCAACAGTGGACCTCATGGTCGCTTAAAGAGTTGAGAAGCCACCTCCCCACATCTTCAAGGGGCACAACAGACCTGGGCATTTTCGTGTAATATTTAATTTATTAGAATGACAAATATAAAAGCCTTGTTTCCTAAAGCCTTTTTTTTCTTTTTCTGTGGAGACAGAATTTCACTATGTTAGCCAGGCTGGTCTCCAACTCCTGGCCTCAGGCAAATTCTCCTGCCTCTGTTCCCCAGGCTGGAGTGCAGTGGCGCAATCCTAGCTCACTGTAACCTCAAACTCCTGGCCTCAAGGGATCCTCCCCCATGAGCCTCTTCCAAAGCACTGGGATTGCGGGCATGAGCCACCTCGCCCAGCCCGTTGAGTAGTTTTTGACTGGCTTGAGTTGAAAGGACTAAATTCCCCTTAAACTATTAGTGCCATTTATGTTAATTATTAGTTTCTTTTAAGCATTTTAAACTGCAGTGATAAACTTAATACACTTAATTAGCTTTCTAAGCAACTCAAATATCTGCTCAGGCTTAAGTTAATAACCCTAACAAAGAAAACCTTCCAACGATTTTAAAGTTTTATAAATCCGGTTAAATTGGGAGTTATGAATATTGTGACTCTCAAATTCTATCAAGTATTCTAATAGTGTTTAAAAGTTAGTAAAATTATCTCATAACATTCAATTTACCACTTAAAAGTCTCAAAATCACACTTATAAAATTGTAGCTGGTAACTTGTGGAGCACGAAAGAGGTGCAGGGCCAAGGTGACCTGGGTTCTGGGTTGACAGAGACTATGTCTTACAAACAGCTGGAGTGCGTACATAGGACAGCAGGAGGGTGGTGGGGGCAGAGAGAGAGGCGGGAGGAATTCTGATTTACATGCAAATGTCGAGAAGTGTCTAGTAGGCAGCTGGAGATATGGGACTGAAGGTTGAGGTGAAGATTTCATTGTCAGAGACAGTGTAGGGAGAGGAAAAAGCAAAGGTCCAACTGAGCCCAGGACATTGGGAGCCCCACACAGGCTCATGATGGACCCAGAGAGGAAATCAGGGGAACAACTAACTCAGCCAGTCCACAGCTCTGGGCCCTGTGCTTTCAACCTTTTGGAGCGGAAAGGCAACACCAGAGGAGCTGTGGCTTACCTGGCACTTGCCATGGTCTTACCGTGTTATCTATGATGTCTTTAACTTTGGGGCTCAAGTTTCCCTCTCTGTGGGATTGAGATGATGATAATGGTTTCTATGGTAAGAGAAGAAAAGAAATTGCTATTCCAAGTCCAACTCATGTCTAAGGAAAATGGCTCTTTAAAAACAGAAATTGACTAAGCAGAAATAGGTCCGGGATATAGGAGCGGATACCAGGGAGGGGCTTGTAAAATCAAGAGGAATTTGGACTTTCTTGGGACTATTTGTGAGCGTGGTGAGGAAGGGTTCAGGAAGGGAGGATGGGGTGGAGAGAAGACCGGGTTGGCCACTGAGGCAGCTGTGAGCCACATTTGGCTACTGAGCTCTTGCAATGAGCTCAATAAGTGTGAAATATACATTGTGTTGAAAGACATTATGAAAAAAAGAATGTTAAAGAAAATCATTAATACTTTTAAATATTGATTACATGTTGAAGTTCAAGTTCCCAATATTGGATAAAATAAGATAGGTTAAAATCAATAAATTAATTTTTAATACCACTACCAGGAAATATTAAATTGCACATGTAGATTGTTTTTCTGTTGGATGGTGCTGGGTTACAGCTATTAACAAAAGGACAAATCCAATATGCCCTATAACAGAGTGGGTGATTTTATTTTTAAAGCACTGTGATGTCTAATATTCAGTTTGAACTTGTTTTGAATCATAGCAAAGTAAACATCTTCTTTGCCTCCCTCCAGATCTTTACATAAGTCTATTCCATACTTAATTTGCTTTTTGTGAGTGCATTTTCTGGGAGCAGAAGTTAAGTTTCACCTATGGGTCTCTGGTACAGTCCAGTGAGAACACTTGTAGGAAGAGGTGATCATGAGAAAGACAGATTTCCTATACCAGGAATTCATAGGTTCATTGGGGAGGGGTTTTAACTTCTGCAGGATGAGGATTTGGAGCTCTGAGCCAAAATCATCTAAGTTTCAGGAGGTAGCAGCGCTCCTGCAGGCATCTGGGTGGCATCGTTTTGTAGGAGTTGTTAAGTTTATGGATGAGAAGTTTAGAAGGCACCTGGTCTAATCCATAGGAAAGATCAGCGACGACAGGATCCAAGCCCCCATGATGAGTGGGAGGAATTGCCTGCCCATCACTTTAACTATTATTGGCTGCCTTCTGGGACGCTCTGAGTAAGCAAGGTGGATGAGATTGGGGAAGGAATTACTGACCAAATGCAAACATAAATGTGGTGTGGGAGGCAGCAGAGCCTTTCTGTTAGAGCAGTTTGTGGTGTATACACCTCCTGTGTAGAGTTGATGTTTCCGCACTCATCCCCAGACACCCTCTTACTCTTTAGGACTAACTCTCAACCCATGGATTATTGAGGGAGGGAATATTGCTGTTGCTAAGACTCTAGGGTTTGATCACCCATGCCTTCTGTATCTCAGTTCCTATCCAGACACCTGTTACACATTTTTACAGCAAGCCTCACACTCACACAGCGGTAGTTTCAGGAGAAAAGACTTCTTGGAACTATTATAATATTTTGTCAAAGTCTGTCTCTCTCTCTCGTTCATTGGTGGCTCCATCCTTTTTTCCACCTTCTGGCTTTGAGGTGGCAAGAGAGGAAGATTCCATGAAGCTCACATTCCAACATTGGAGACAGCCTGGAGCTGTCAATGACCTCCCCATTTCCAAGCAGAAATCATCGCATGTAAGAAGGTACAGGTCCATAATCCCTCATCTGAAATGCTTGGGGCCAGATGGGATTCGGAATTCAGGACTCTGCAGATTTTGGAACATGGTGCGAAAATCATATAACATGACATCCTAGGAAGGCTTGGGGCAGCACTCATAAGCAAACTCATCAATGTTTCTGGAGCGAAACATATGAAGATTCACTCGGTGAAATAAATAAAGACTCCAAATAGCCTCATCTCAGTTCAGGAAAAGTTTTGATGCCAAATGAGTTTGGTCTTCACTTACGAAAACAAACAAACAAACAGACAAGTCTCTTTGACTGTCAGAGCTCTTGGATTCCCTAATACAGAGGTGCAAATATGGGTACACCACCAATGCCAGGGCTCGGTTGGTGCTCAGCTGAGCTGGGCATGCCAATGTGAGCTTTAGTCCCACTAGCAATGCTCCAGTGGATTCTGCTGGCCCTAGAAAATCTTTAGTCTAACTTTGGTATATTTGAGAGAGTCATTCGCTGTCATGTAGTTAGCCAAAGCCTCTGAGAGTCTTCTGAATTTGGGTTCCCTAAACAGCCTGTACCCATCGCCCTTATGGAGGTCAGCCTAGGAATGTTTTCTTTTCTGCCTTCTACCTTGGAGTATTATGGAGAATCAAGAATTTGTATTCTTGGTGTTTGACTTCCAGGTAGTTCATGCATTTTTAAAGTTTTTTTAAGAGATGGGGTCTCACTATATTGCCCAGGCTGGAGAGCAGTGGCTACTGATAGGCACAATCATAGCACACCGCAGGCTTGAACTCCTGGGTTCAAGAGATTCAGAGCAGCAGGGACTACAGGCATGCGTCACTGCACCTGGCACTTCATTTCTATTTAACTAACACTTTAATTGCATGCACTATGTCAGTTACTTCTTTAAGACAGGGACAGTTATAATCTTCATTTTACGGGTTAGATAATGCCCAGGAGGGTTGAGGAACTTGCTCAAGGTCACGTAGGTAGTTAAGTGGTAGAGGAGGAATTAAAGCCACGAATCCACCTTCAGAATCTGTGCTGTTAAACACTATATCATACTCCCCTATGAAACACTGAGTTTACAGAAGGTTAAAAAAAGGGTACACATGGCCGGGCACAGTGGCTCACACCTGTAATCCTAGCACTTTGGGAGACTGAGGCAGGCAGACCACTTGAACCCAGGAGTTCGCGACCAGCCTGGCCAACATGGCAAAACCCCATCTCTACTAAAAATACAAAAATTAGCCAGGCATGGTGGTGCACTCCTGCAATCCCAGCTTCTCAGGAGGTTGAGGCACAAGAATTACTGGAACCCAGGAGGTGGAGGTTGCAGTGAGCCCAGATCGTGCCACTGCACTCCAGCCTGGGCAATGGAGTGAGACTCTCTCTCAAAGAAAAAAAGAAAAGGTACATATAAGAAGAAAGTTTCTTTAATTTTTTTTTGAACCAGAAATAAATATGATTTACTCCTTCCAGAGAGTTAAACTGTACCTTGAAAGCATTAACTTTCCATCTGTGGTCACTTTCTTCGACCTCAAAATAAGATTCAATATAGATTCTTTGTTTTTAAAGAATTGAAAACTAAACAAAAGTTTATTGCCCCAACAATTATATATTTTAACAGAATAATTTGAAATTGAGTCATATTTATAAGGGTAAACTGAATTTCTAGAACTCAGGAATCATTTACATTATAAAGAACTTCCTTACTCTCTTCTGTGCATGAATAGACTTAAAATACAGCAATAACTATTATTGTTCACAATGCTATAGCTGTTACTTGGAACACACAAAGTGCTCTAGCATCACAAATTAATTGTTAATGAGACTATTGCTATTGAAGAGTTATGTTGTTAGGAGGGAATATGATTGTTCCATAGAAAAGATGGTGTCTCCTATGTTGTAATCTTGGGTGGATAAGCAAAGCCCGTATCTGGCCAAGTCATGAGGTACCTCAGACTCCCCTTTCTGTTTTAGGTATGTTTGGACTGAACACGTTCAGGATGCAAGGATCAAAACATATCTTCCCAATGTTCTGGAAAAGGAAGATCAAATACACTTTGATTAGAAATCTATACTCAGCAAATCCATCTGTTTCTATACATTTGTACTTATTTTATCTCCATTTCTTACTAATGAAGTTTCACTTGGAAAATCCCAATCTTGCCTCCACTAAACTGGGAAGAAAAGAGATAGGGACGTGCTGAGGCTGGACTACCTGAAGGCATCGTGGTGTCCAGAGGGCTTGAGGGAGGCAGCAGCTCTAACACCTTAGAGCCTTGGGAACAGTCTCTGTGACAGCTACACTGAGAGGAAAAAGCACAGTGGGAGAGGTTGATCTCTTTCCACTGGGAGATTGATCTGCACTGGGTAAGTCTATTAATCCATAAAGCCTCTTCATCTCTCAGAGTCTGTGATTTCTAGTCTTCTCTAAAAGTCCTAGGCAAAACAGACATTTATGAATGGTATTAAGCAGGTACTATACTGCAGTACAAAACAAAAGCAAAAACAAAAAACAACCTCCACGTCTCAGTGACTTAATGGCTTTTCTCACTCCTGAGGTCCGCCGCAGGCTGGGTGACCCTCCCCGGCATCCGCCCTTCATGCTGTAACGCGTGCAGCTCTGCCGTCTCGGCAGGAGGTTTCCTTGACTGCCTTGGCAAGAGATGAGACGGCTGGAGCGTTGGGCGCTGCCTGTTCGATTCCGACCTGTAGGATTCACAGGTCCACAGTCCATCAGACAGAATTAGTCACAAGGCTCCACCTAAGGGAAAGTGGGTGGGCAACACTGTCACATTCGTCAGAAAGAGAATCATTTATGCAAAAATGAATAGGTTCCAACCCCTTTCTCTTAGGGTAAACTCAAGGAACTGTAGTGAGAGTGGTGTATTTGTTTGCAATATTATTATTTATAGATGCCAGGATGCATGGAAGTGCTAGAAGGCAGGGTGATGTTCTGTGTGTCTTGATATCCCTCATGCCTGCCGCAGTACATGGCATGTGAAAAAAAGCTCAACAAAGCCTTGACAACTAAACAAATGAATTAGGTATTCTATATCCTTCATTTCCCAAGGCATTTCTTTTCTTTTTTTTTTTTAATTGAGACGGAGTCTCGCTCCATCCCCCAGGCTGGTGTGCAGTGGCATGATCTCGGCTCACTGCAACCTCCACCTCCCTGGTTCAAGCAATTCTCCTGCCTCAGCCTCCTGAGTAGCTGGGACTACAGGCATGCGCCACCACGTCTGGTAATTTTTTTGTATTTTTAGTAGAGACGGGGTTTCACCATGTTGGCCAGACTGGTCTCAAACTCCTGACCTCAGGCAATCCGCCCACCTCAGCCTCCCAAAGCGCTGGGATGACAGGTGTGAGCCACCACGCCTGGCCCCAAGGTATTTCTTATTGCTCTTCCTTCCCGGCCCATGTTAGGTACATCACATCAATAAGGCATTCTGTATATCCAAATCACTTCTGATTTGCTGCAATTCATCTTGATGAAACTGGAAGCTTTGGTTCTGCAGCTTTGGTAGCAGTTAGGAAACTGCCAGCAAAGCGGTAGGAACCAAGCAAGGTGCATTTCAGTGTGAACTGAAATTGCTGCCATAGTTGGTCCCTTACCTGACTCTCTTTCCTAAGAAGCAAATTGGTCTTCAGATAAATTTTGCCTGTTAGATTCTTGGCCAGATCTTTAGCCAAACCAACCAGTAAGCCATACTTTGAATATCAAATGCCCTGATCACCATCAGCGGTTATGCTCCTGGCTATTTTTCTCATAATAGCAGTGGGCCTGTGTTAACCACACATTGTCTCTCCTTTGGTTCCCTGGGTGGCGGATGGCACTCCCCTTGTGAGGCGGTTTGGCCCTGCAGCCATGCCTGGATAATGGCGTATCTTGATATCTTGGCTTTGGACTTCTTAAAGCACACTCTCATGAATGAGCAAATGGTCCTTGGCCAGACTCCTAAAAATAACTTGTTTTGCCTGCTGCCTCGGCATCTGACTGCAAAGTTGGTGATATGTATTATTAAGTAAATGTGAATTTAACAAAAGTGTGCTGTGGTTTATGCACTATTAATCTTATGCTGTGCTTTGAAACAATGTCAGGGTTTCTATGGACTTTTGAGTTTACATCTGAATTTGGATATACCAGAGCACTGGGTTCTTTTACTTATCTCTGTGAAATCTTTTATGCAAGGGTTGGTTTTCTCCTCGAGGCCTGGTGTCATGCAACAGAAACTGTGTATGTGCATGGTCATATTTTCATCTGTGTGCAGGCTGCCCCCTTGGGGTTCGAACATTCGTATTTGCTGCTTTTTCCTGCCATATACATTTAAGTGGAAAGAGTTTCATTTAGATGTAGAAAGGCCTGGAGGTGTGAGGAGGTGTAATTTTTCAGTAATGAGCTTAGTATGTATAAAAAGGTAATGGGCAGTTTTATAAGGACTATTTATAAACCACTGAAGGGGAAAAAAGCACACTTCATTCTTGTTATTAGGATGAGGAAACTAGATGAAAAGATTGTTCATTCCAGTTTAACTGATCTATATCAAAAGACTCAGAATAGATGAAAATCGGTATTTCAAAAAGACAGCAGGCTAAATAAAAAATTCCACACAATGTTCATCCCAAGTAGTCTTTTTTTTTCCTTTGTGTCTGTAGTTTGAGCACTGGCGATAATAAAGGAACCTGAAAAATGATAATCTCATTTTTTAGTTATTTGATAGTCTCATAACTGTAATCCAGTGTTTTGACATTGACCGGCCTCTTGTTTGAAAGTATCTTTGGTTACAGACCAGGTTGTTCTGAACTGGAAATGATCTACTTTCTGGGTTTTCTAAAGAAAAAACTTAGGCATATTTAATAAAACTCTAACCACTTATTTACCAAGAAATGCATTAATTCTTTTAATGGTGTTAAATGAGTATCCAGACTGTTACGGTTTTTGTAGTTGTTAATAGCCCACCTGCACTTACTCAGTCTTTCTTTTTTTGAGTATTCATATGTTCACAGAAACTCAGTCCAGATGGTTAGGAATTAGATAAGTTGTTTAAGACAGTGGCACGTTATAAAGATACCCAGACTAGTCCCTGCCTCTTAGGGGTGGGGACAGAGACTGCAGTGAGGTTAAGCATTTCACTCATGATCACACAGTCACTGGTGACTGAGGACATGAATTTAGTCTTTTCAGATCAAGCTGGTGACCAAAGTCTGTGACAACTGCATTCAAAGCCTCAAGTAACAATACGCTTCGTTCAACTGCAGAGGTAAGCCAGGACAGGGCTTCTTGATCTTTGACGAGTAATGGCTTCAACAGGGAGGCTTTAAAAGGCACATATCCTCAGATCCCACGCCAAGACCCTACCCTTGGAGATTTGGGTTCAATAAGTCTGAGGTGGGACCCTGGTATCAGTATTGTGGGAAAAGCCCCCAGGCGATTCTAATGAGCTTTAAAGGTTGTGAATTAGTGATCGAGGCCCATGGTCAGATCTACAAGCCTGGATACACGGAGAACGGTTTGAGGGAAAGAGGGGATTAGTCTAGTTCTGCCTCCACGCCAGAAGGCACAGGAGGGCTGACGGACTCCTGATGGTTTCCTGCAGCTCAGAGCCACGGTCAGGCAGCTGAGCAATCCCTCCTCCTTCCCTAAGCCACAAACCTCTGGCAGATGCTTGGTGATTTCCTTATGGTAGACGCGAGGGGAGTAATCACACCCTTACATGTTAGGAACTTTATCCTCTACATCTCTTTAGAGATGCTAGGGTTCCCTGTGGGCTGCAGGGCTAGGCATTCTCAGGCAACCTCTCATTCCTCACCAGAAATGAAGACCACCCCCAGCCTCTCAAGTCACCCTCTTCGTGATCTTCTTCTCTCAGTCCTGTGGGGTCCTGGTCATTCACATTCATGGTTCAAAAGCTATTTCGGTGCCTGCTCTGTGCCGGGACTGTCAGACATGTGACCCCAGTAATCCCAAACCCAAACAACCCCCACATGGGGCTTTCTTGAAACATGCAGAAAACAAATCAAAAGTCTTTTCATGTATAACTTCAAATTGTTTCCTGGTTTTAGAAAAGCATTTTTGTACCATTTCATCTTGTACCCTAAATAAACATCAATACTTCAGATTTTAGTTAATAGAAAAATTTTAAATTCATTTTTGTATTTCCAGTGAACAAGCCAAAGTGTTAAATCTTGCTTCATTTTCCCCCTAGGAAATAGGCAAATCTGTTAAAATTTACCTTCTGCCTATCATGTGCTTCAAAACTCTGAAAAAGAGCTGAACTTCAAAAATCAAACCATCAAAGGAAATAACAGTGAACAGTAACAACATCTTCTGGGCAGTTCTGAAAATAGAGGCTCTAAAATTTTTATACAAATGCAAGAAAGAGTCTCATGATAAAATGTGATGGATAATAACTTGCCTTATGATGCAGGCCACAAACTCATTATTAAGCCGAAATGGAATTTTAAACATTATTCCTTTTGCATCTATTATTTTTATCTCAATCATGTTTCCTGAAATGGATTGTCTTTGGTAATTGTCCAGAATTTGTGGGAAATGTTGGTTCAATAAAACCATCATGATTGATTTTTTGGAGGAAAATAGAATTCTATCTATATATCTGTCTGTCTGACTGTCTGTTTTTGAAGTGTCTAACCCTGTTAAAAAAATACCCTCAATGATCTTATTTTGCACAAGTATCAGGTAGGTTATAATAACAATAGCCTACAAAATACACAACAGTAGTATAAAAGGAAATGGAAAAGCTCTATCTACCTCAATGATCCATTGTTGTCTCTAGCAATATGCTCACAGACTACCAGTTAAGTGAAATTTTTTTTTTTTTTTTTTTTTTTTTTTTTTTTTTTTTTTGAGACAGGGTCTTGCTCTGTCTCCCAGGCTGGAGTGCAGGGGCACAATCAGTGCTCACTGCAGCCTCTATCTCACAGGCTCAAGCGATCCTCCTGTATCAGCCTCCCAAGTAGCTGGGACCTCAAGTGTGCACCACCATGCCCAGCTAATTAATTCAAAAAAAATTTTTTTTTAGAGATGAGGTCTTGTGATGTTGCCCAGGCTGGTCTCAAACTCATAGCCTCAAGTGATCCTCCTGCCTCAGCCTCCCAAATAATACTTGACAATGATGCTAAACCCTGAATAGAGAAATTATAAGCATGAACCACCATGCCCTGCTTTATTTATTTATTTATTTATTTTTGAGATGGAGTCTTGCTCTGTCGCCCAGGCTGGAGTGCAGTGGCATGATCTTGGCTCACTGCCAACTCCGTCTCCTGGGTTCACACCATTCTCCTGCCTCAGCCTCCCGAGTAGCTAGGACTACAGGCGCCTGCCATGACGCCCAGTTAATTTTTTGTATTTTTAGTAGAAATGGGGTTTCACCATGTTAACTAGGATGGTCTCGATCTCCTGACCTCATGATCTGCCTGCCTCGGCCTCCCAAAGTGCTGGGATATAGAGCCCTATGGAAGCTTTTCTTAATGTCCTCTATAGATGTTCAAAAATTACACCTCATCATGGGAAAAACACACAAACAAAGAGGAAAGGCAGCAGTAAGAACAAGAAGAACAGCAGCTGACCAGGGCTTGAGATTAAAGCCACACCATTTTGGAGAGCTCATCTTCCATTATTAGAAATGTTTGAGTCTTAGATGCTTCAATATTAAGATGATGTAAGAAGATGATTTTATGACATAGTGAGTTGTATCCTTGAGCATGTGGCCCTTGTTAAGTGGGCCTTTAGAAAATAAATTTAAAATTGGGATATTGGAAACTATATTTTCTGTTTATTTACTAGGTAAGAGAAGGCTATGCTCTTGTTTCTTCTTTCTGGGAATACAGCTAGACTAAATTTCTCAGACTCTCTTGCAGTTAATTTTGGGCCACACGACAGAGTTCTGGCCAATAACATGTCAGTAGAAGTGTCAAATGCCACCCTAGGCATGGATCATGTTAAATCTCCTTGTATATAATCTTGTGTGATACCTATTTCTATTCTGTGGGGACTTGGGAGGCCATATATGGAAGATGATTGGAGTCTCCGATGGCCGAGATGGGAAAAGATTGGTCTCTGAATAACTGCATGGAACGGAGGGTCCCACATTCTTCTCCCACCCAACGAGAACACACTGGGCTTGTCTATCCTCAGAAATAAACCTTTCTGCCCTTTGATCAACATCTCATTTTCCTCACCCCTGGTAACTGCCATTCCGTTCTCTACTTCTATGAGTTCAACTTTTTAGATTCCACGTATAAGTGAGATCATGCAGTATCTGTCTTTCTGTGTCTGTCTAATTCCACTTAGCGTGACAGCCTTTCGGTTCATCCATGTCACAAATGACAGGATGTCCTTTTTAAAGGTTGACTAGTATTCCACTGGACACATACCATGTTTTCTTTATCTATTCATCTGTTGATGGACACTTAGATTGATTCCATACCCGGACAATTGTGAATAGTGCTGCAATGAACATGAGAGTGCAGGTATCTCTTCAACATACGGACTTCATTTCCTTTAGATGCATACCCAGGAATAGGAGTGCTGGATCATATGTTAGTGTTATTTTCATTTTTTTAGGGAACCCCCCTCACCCTCCGCCACACAGTTTTCCATAATGGCTGCACCCATGTATATCTCCACCAATGTTGATTTATTTCTTATAGAAACGAACTTGGGAAGGATGCAATCCTGGGCTGGTATGGTAAATTTAGGAAGTCATTAAATTAAGAAGCTTCCTCCAACTCTCCTCTCCAGCCTCCTTGTAATGTGGCTCTCAACCTTGTGGTCCATCAAGTCAGCCCAAGCTCCAACCATCACATCCATATTCCAGACAGTGGAAAGTAACCAGGAAGAAAGGGTCAAAAGGCATATACACGGTCTTTTAAGGAGGCTTCCTGTAAACTGCACAGAACACTTCCACGTGCATTTCATTGTCCAGAATTTGTCATAGGGAGCTATCTAGCTGCAAAGAAAGCTGGGAAATGTAGTTTTTACTTGGGGGCAGTTATGTACTTGAGAGTTTTGTCACTAAAGAAGAAAGGGAGAACAGCTATTGGGGTAGGAGACCAGAAGACTTTGCTATAGTTAATAACTGCAAGCTTCTTACTGTGAGGGAAAAATCGGCTTATATACAATACAATTGTAGACACACACACCTGTGTTCATGTGCACACTTCTTTGTTTATACTTTAACATATGTAACATATATAGCTTGCCATTTTCACCCTAGTCTTAGCCCATCAGAATTCCTCTGTAGTCAGTGAACTAACTATTTTCCAGTGTTTTGGGCATAAACGTAACTCTACCTGATGGCAAAAGAAAAATAAGGATACTTTACATTTTGTGTATCAGCATGCATAGAAATACAGTCATGGGCCACATAATGGTGTTTCGGTCACCAATGAACTGCAAATATGATGATCACATAGGATTATGAGCTTAAAAGTTCCTATCACTTAGTGACATAGCCATTGTAATACCATAGCACAATGCATTACACACATTTACAGTGACGCCGGTATGAACAAACCTACCTGTGCTATCAGTTGTATAAAAGTACAGCACATGCAATTATGTACAATAAATAGTACTTGATAATGATACTAAACAACGATGTCATTGATATATGTTTTTACTACGCTATACTTTTTACTATTATATTTTAGAGTGTATGCCTTCTACGTATTAAAAAAAAAAAAGTTAACTGCAAAGCAGCCTCAGGCCAGTCCTTCAGGAGGTGTTCCAGAAGAAGGCACTGTCATCACAGGAGATGACAGCTCCACGTGTGTTACCCCCCCGAAGACCTTCCAGTGGAAGATGGTGACACGGATGATCCTGACCCTGCATAGACCTAGGTGAATGTGTGTCTTTGTGTCTCAGCATTTCACAAAAAAAAGTGTAAAAAGTAAAAAATAAATTTTAAAAATAGAAAAAAGCTCATAGAATATGGATAGCAATATTCTTGTACAGCTGTACAATAAATACGTTTGTGTTTTAAGCTAAGTGTTATCCCAAAAGAGACAAAAAGATTTTTAAAAAATGAAAAGTTTACAAAGTAAAAAAGTGACCGTAAGCTAAGGTTAATTTACTAGTGAGGAAAAAAATATTTTTAAATAAATTTAGTGTGGCCTAAGTGTCCCGTGTTCATAGAAAGTCTACAGAAGTGGCCGGTAACATTCCAGGCCTTCACATTGACCCATCCTCACCCACTGACTCACCCAGAGCAACTTTCAGTCCTGCAAGCTCCATTCATGGTACGTATCCTCTACTGGTGTGCCATTTTAAATCTTTTACACCTTATTTTTACTGTTGAGATACACAGATACTTACCATTGCGTTACAATTGCTTACACTATTCAGCCTAGTAACATGCTGCACAGATTTGCAACCTAGGGCAATAGGCTGCACCTGATAGCCTAGGTGTGTAGTAGGCGATTGCATCTGGATCTGTGTGAGTGCAGTCTATGATGTTTACACGATGGCAAAATCGCCTAAGGATGCATTTCTCAGCACATACACCTGTCACTAAGTGATTCATGGCCGTAAGTAATTACATGTATGTGTCAGTATAACACGCTCTGCTACTGTTTCAATGTAAGCACGGCAAGTATTATGCTCATCCTATTGGATTTAGGGATGGATATTCCCTATTCTGAGTCTGTTGATGCCAGTGCATGTGTTTGAGTGAATGGCAAGAACTTGCTATACCTTCCATTTCTATAGTGCCTACTACTTTATAGAATTGTGGAGACATCCTGGTAGAATAAATATAAAACAGATAAACTGTCTTTACATTGGATGTGTGGTACATACCGTTCTTTATCATGTTTCCTGTGTACTCTATTTCACGGGCACATAATATACACACCAAATTTCCTCCCTATTTTCTACAACATCAAGGACAATGCCCTGCCCCCATGTAATATTATATTATTTTGTTTTAAAATTGCATCTTCTCTCATTCCCCACCCACCTGTCGGGATACACTCCAACATCGTATTTGGCCATGCTACCACACCCCTAATATAACAGCATATGGCATGTTTCAAACCAAAGATTTAGGATTTTCAGTACCCTCAGCGATCAGGTGTTGGAAGCGTCCAAAAAGTGACCTCTAGAAAACTAGGGCTGCATGGTTTACATTTTACACTGTCTAAATGCTTTACAAAGGACTATCTCTTAATCTCCCACTAACCCTATCATTAAAGTGCACGCTATCATTGTCATCCCTGTTTTTACAGAAGTGGAAACTAAGCCTTGCCTAAGTTAAAGTACAGTTACATAGCTAGGGGCAGCCTGACGCCAACTGCAGATGGTCTGCCCCCAAAGCCCACGATTCGAATCACGACGCCATGATTCAGATCATCAGCATGGCCCCTGACGGTCGGTATCCAGGGTCCCCACAGAGAAGCTTTGCCAGCCACACACATTTGGGGAGCACCGCTTTGTACAGCGTGCTCTGCTCAGACACAATCCCTCTCTGGGAAGGCCTGCAGTCTGGTTAGGAAAATAACGTGATCATATAAAATGACTGGAATATCGAATACCCTATCCACAAGAACCCACTGATCTCCAGGCTGAGGCGGGCTCGTGACTGCAGAAGAATTAAGAATCGTAGGGGTTCGTGGCTGCTGACATACTGTTGCAGACCACCTTCCCTCACTATGAAAGATTCAGTAGTTTGAGGCAAAGGTTTTTTGGGTTTTTTTTTCTTTCCCAGGCAAATCGTGTCTTCCCATGAATTAACCACCAGCCATTTTCATGTGCACTCACTCATCCCCCTGCCACCCCAGTCATTTATTTGCAATCACGTTCGCATATTCTGGGCACTGGAAGTTGGTTCAGTTAACAAGGAAGAAGGAAACTGATAAAGATATTGTTAATGGATCTCTTTGTGCATAAAAAGAACTCCCATCTTCCCTCCCACATGCTGTCCTGAATTCCCCTTTTCCTTCTTCTCAAAGTTTTACTTTTTCTCGGAATGTCTGTGTGTGCCATATGACAGTGATTTTCTGCGGTAATTGCTTTATTCTTCAATAAGAACCTTTACAATAGCAAACTCCTACAATACTTATGTGTAAATTAGGGCTGTTCCAAGGCAAAAAATTGAAACTTGCACGTCGTCATTTTTGATAAATTTTTAAAAATTCCCCTTGAATGTGAGAATATTTGTCTTGTGCCAAAAAAAAAAAAAAAAAACCATTAATTATTTTCTGCATCTAGAGTTTCATGCATTTGGGTTTACATTACAGGATCTCAGAGAGAATAGATCATTAATTCATTTCAACAGAGTCAGCTTACCAAGAAAAAGTGTGTTTCGTTCTGCTTTATACAAAAGTCGAGTACGATTCTATAGAATTGCAATTTTACAATTAGAGTGCTCTTGGGCTTATGAACAGTGTTCATAAGTCGGCTGGCTGTGGAGGGTAGAGGGTGGCTGCGTCCCCAAACAGCAGGGCCCAGCACGAGGGAAACGCCACACACCTTCTCTGAGGGGCCCCAGAAGAAATGATCGCGGTAGCAGTAGCTTTATTTTGCTCACTTGCAATAGCAACAACAAAATGATGCCACAGACGAAAACTGTCATGTCCCACCCGCTCCATCTGTCCTGTGCTGTGCACCCTCATTCTACAAATTAATCTTTCACACATTTTTTAACAAAAAAGTGTTCATGTTATAAAAGAAAAAAAAAAACAAGGAAAACAGAAAAGGCTGTGTAGAAAATAAATTAAATTTAAATTTGATGGCAGTTATGACTTTTTTTATTGACTATAAGAGCAAACAGTCACATCAAATTGGTGCCACTGGCATATAATTAAAACTACAGGGCACCCTTAATGATCTCTGACAATGATCGCGTGTGTTTTTTTTAAATATAGCACGCACATTTTGTCCAATTTGGGCTCTTTTTTCCTGTTGCTTTTGTCCTCTTTCTGAGTGGATATTATTCATGAACTGAGTCTTTATTATCTATTTGGCCATCTGCATAGCATTGGCCATAGTCCCCTGTATTGTAATTTTGAGTGAAAATAAGGACTGCTGGAGATTGCAACACTAAAAATAAATAATAATAACAACACGCTTTAAGAACTCAAAAGTAAAAAACATAAAGAAAAACATTTGGGCTGGAGGTGAGCTTTGGAGGTACGTGGCTTGAAGGTGGGGGTGAAACAAAAATCATTCCATTCCCTCATTCAGCATAATAGAAGCTGGATATTCACTCTGACCAAACTACCATCTAGTTGCCTTGATAAGATAATATGCAATTCTGAAAGCAATGCTTCCTCATGCTGGATTGTCTTTGAAAGAAAACAAATATTTGTTCTCTTGGTACTCTCTTGCTTCAGAAGTCCACAGACTTCTTCGTGGAGGGACAGCCAGTAGCACAGCCTCCTCTGGCTATCAAGATTTTAGCCACTGAATATTCATCTTTACCACGTATTAGGTCCCTTGCTTTTAGTTTAGTGAAGGCAGATTTTTTAAAAAGTTAAAATAATAGAACATATTTCCAATTAAAAAAATATGCGTGGGGGAAAATGAACTGAAAACTAGTATAATTGTTTTATTTCTAAAACGTTGTCTAATTTTATTTGGTTTCCTCCATTCTTCCCCCCAACCCTTTGGATCTTTTCTTTTCTCTCTTTCTGAAATTCTTTTCATCAGGGTTTACTTGCCTTTATTTTCTTTCCACTTGTCAGATCTTCCCTGCAGCCTCTGGAAGGCCATCAAACCAGCTGATTGAAAGATGAATATGAGTTAGCAAAGAAACATCTTCCTGAACAGAATAAATATGCAAGACTATAATATATGAGAAGAACACTTTTGTTTCAAGTGAAAATATACAGTATTCTATTTGTTTTTTAATGTTCTTTGATTTTTCTTTTTTGCTTGTAGTTTATTCCTATTAAACTTGAGGAATATTCAATTAAAGCTTTGCTTCCTCTCTCTCTCTTTCTCACGCTTTCTTTCTCTCTTTTTCATGCACACAAACTGCTTGAGCTCACTACCAAAGCAGAATGAATTCTGTCAATTATCTCATTATTTAGAAAATGAGTTATTTACTTGCATTGAATTATGGTTTAAAATAACTTTCTTGTTGTATTTCTCTTTCCTTCTAAAATTGGTTCATGTATGTATACAGTAATAACCTGAATGGCATAAAATTTTCAAATTTGGAAAGTTTGAGCTAATCACTTTAATATCCATATTGATTTACCTAAAAATAATGAAGAAGTTCTAAAATCAAAAGAGATAACCCAGTTTCCAAAATAGCCCATGTGTACTTGCTCATGGTGGATAAAATTTAGGGCATATGTATTTATTTATTTTCATACCTATTTAACTACTATAGAGAGGGTATGCTGGTCATTTTTAAAAATGATTAAGAGTTAATTTATAGCTTTTAAGACTAATTTAATGACAAATATTCCAATAGCCCCATAATACTAAACTTTTGTATCTAGCATTAATGTTAATTTTAATTATTATACGTTTATATATTAATATTATATCCATTAGTTACCCCCATGAGATCTGCAGAAAATAAAAATGCAATGATATTTTACACAACTGTTTTAAGCCACATCATTCCATTTTCTCTAAATTGATGTGATAATCATTGATATTTTAAAACCTTATCCAGATGTGCGTTTAATAATACAGTACAGATTTCTCTTTAACAAACTATATTTCAAGTCTGATTCTCTAAAACAAAAAATTCCTCCCCCCAAAAAGCAAAATCCATAGTCTAGAGTATGCACAATTGAGAGTCAAAATTTCCACTCTTTTAACATAAGAATAAAGTGATAAAAAAAATCATGTCCTTAAAAATATTCTTTTAGCAATCTGATATAATACGAATACTTTAAATAATACTAAAAGACATTATACTTGTGTGAAATGGTCTGGGCCAATATCACATGCCTCAGTCATTCCTTTGTATTGTTCCTCTAGCCCCCACCTCCTGCTAAAGTATTATATCAAATGTTATCTGATACTAAACATTAACTCTTAACCATAGCTTACAACTGCCCTGAGTTGAACTAGAAATTCCAAGACAGAATAACAAATGGGGCCTCTCTCTCCACTCACTCTCATTCTGTGGGAGTTTTAGAGTTGTTTAGGAAAGCAGGATTTGAAGAATGACATCCTAGCGTGCTTAGGTAAAGTATGTTCATTCTAGAATATTTCTGTAGCTGTTCGTAAATGTCACAGACTGATCATCTCAGAAGCTGTGTAAGAAGAAGGGATCTCAATCAAATGTCTGACCAGATCCCTCCTTATGGCCGTAAGAGTTTAATTTTCATTTAAACAACAATAAATACAGGCATAAGGGTTTGAGATGAATTATGTAAGCCCCTTAGCTACAACCATTACATTCTGCCACCAAGTGAGCTGCTGTTCTCACTTTGTTTTATGGGTTCTGCATAGCCTGTGTTATTATATCTGCCAAATAAAACCCAGCAAACCATGCAAATGAAAATATAATCTTTTATCTCTCATAGTCACCGGATGTACCCAAATATATAATTTTATCGATTCCTCTGCACCAAATGTACTGCTATTAGGACCCTACTGTCTTAATAGGACCTACAGAAAGGGAAAACATTTCTTGCTTGGAGGTATCTTCATTTATATCCACCAATAGCATATGTCTGCAGTTGAGGCTGCACTTGAAAAGTCAGGAATAATTCCTTTCATTATATTTTTAGCTCGTTTATGTGGTTCGATGGAGATCATGGATGCATCCTCAAGGATAAACACCCAAATGACTGTGCGTTTTCAAAGCATGGCAGATTCTAATTTGTTTAAAAACAATAGAGTTTTTTCTTTTGATTTCAGAGTGGCCTAAATATCTGAAGAAAAATGACTTAGTGAATTGTCGATGAACTAGCTCTGCAACTCACCAATCTTAATTTGGGGACTTGGACAAGTCACTTAGCCATTCCATTTCAACATTCTCCTCCAAGTAATGAAAATAACAACACATCTTATGCCTATAAGCGATGTTTGAGGAATAACTCACCTCTAAAATGCCTCAAGGATGAAAAACCTCTTCTATATCCTAGAGAATTGCTATGCTTCTCCCAGGAGTAAAGTCTCTACCATATCCATCTGGGGATATTTCTAGGTTGGGTCAGAGTGCACCCCAAAAAAGTAAATATATGCTTTTCTGGTAGTCTACATAATAAGCTCTCCTTCATCCCAAGTTTAAAGGGAGCAATTCAACATGTAAAGCATTGCTATTCCCGCTAGCCTTGGAAAAAACAAAGGTGTAAGTTATTTCTTTTCACTATCTCCCTTCCCTTCTCCCCTCTTTCCCTTCTCTCTTCCTTCTCTGCTGCCCTCTCCCTTCCTTCCTTCTGTTCTCTCCCTCCCTCCCTCCCTTCCTAGAATATTTCTTGAATGCTTATTATGTGCCAAGCACCAGTCTAGGTGCTAAGGATATTATCATAGAAAGAGTCCCCATCCTGAGGGAGCTTACATCCCACCAAGGAAGACAGGAAACAAAAAACAGAGGCCGGGCGCGGTGGCTCACGCCTATCATCCCAGCAGTTTGGGAGGCCGAGGCAGGCAGATCACGAGGTCAGGAGATCGAGACCATCCTGGCTAACAGAGTGAAACCCCATCTCTACTAAAAAAATACAAACAAATTAGCCGGGCGTGGTGGCGGGCGCCTGTAGTCCCAGCTACTTGGGAGGCTGAGGCAGGAGAATGACGTGAACCAGGGAGGCGGAGCTTGCAGTGAGCCGAGATTGGGCCAGGGCACTCCAGCCTGGGCAACTGAGCAAGACTCCTTTTCAAAAACAAAAAAAACAAAAAAACAAAAAACAAAAAAACAGAGTGGGTATCTTTGACAATGGGAATTTTCCTGGTTCACTTTATCAAAGTAGTTCAAGAGTGCTTCCTTCCAATGCTAGTTCATGCATCTGGTGATGAGCCAGGCCAGATGTTTTGTACAGAGGCTGATGTAATTCCAACCAGGCCTGATGCATGATAAGGATTCAGTGGCTGTTAAAGGAATGAATTTATTTCTGAAATGTGATTAGTTAGGTTAACATATAATTCAAATTACTCAATGAAATGTCAACATATACCTACAATTTCCCCATAAGGTCAACCTAAAACTACGCAATGAATGTGCTATGAAATTCTTATCTCTATTAAGAAAAACCTAGTTCATATTAAGCCAATCTTACCAGAAAACCAGCCAAACTAGTGACTTAGGTATATGAGTGTGCATGTGAGTACACACACACACACACACCACACACACACACCTTGCCTTGATTGTAGCAACCTCATGTCTAGAAAGAGTTAAATGCTGAGTACAGCCTACATTATTTTTTTAAAATTCTTTATTCTTTTATCAAGTGATCTCTTGGCAAAATCAACTGAGTATATTCTAGTCTTCTTTACTTTGGGGCCAGCTATTTCATGAAGTATTATTTAAGAATAATTTGCAAGACAAAAAATAGTGCCATACATCAGCAGAGCCAGGAAGAAGTATTCACATCTCTGCTTTATTTACCTTGCTGCTGCCACCACCAACTCTGCCAGCACCATCGCCACCACCATGGCCTCTACCATAGATCACTTCCCACTGGGATCTTTCCTTCTCTTTCCCCTTCTTCCATTTTCCTTCTTCTGTACTGTCACCATTTTCTCACCATTCTTCACAGCCCTCCCGTCCCTGTAAAGCTCTTGTCCCATATATTGCTCTACTCTGTCATTTGTCTCTGTCTAAAATGCCCTATTGTGCATGTGTCTCTGTCACGCAGTCTCTTGTCCCCGTGTGTTTTAGTGAGCCTGTGTTCCTGCATCTGTCCCATATCCCAAGTGCTAAGGTACGGCATGGCTTTGCAGACCAGTTGTGAGTCCGGTTTCTTTTTTTGAACCCCATTTTTTTTTTTTTTTTTTTGCCATGACCTTGCTGAGCAGCCTCAGTTGTATAAAGTGACTTCAGAGTAATGGGTTTTCAGTTAAACCATGTGACAATGCATTTATGTACAGAGACAGAGAACAAAGAAAGCTTCCAGGCCCCTAGAAGGAATGTGAAATGTGC
This sequence comes from Macaca nemestrina, assembly GCF_043159975.1. Lineage (NCBI taxonomy): Eukaryota > Metazoa > Chordata > Mammalia > Primates > Cercopithecidae > Macaca > Macaca nemestrina. The sequence goes on along the minus strand of NC_092125.1, from coordinate 5,179,917 downwards.
GTTCTCTGAGTTCATATTCAAGAACCACTCTTCCTATTGTCTCCCATAAAGCTATTACTGCAGCTTCAATTTAAAATGCTTATTTTTACTGAGTTTAATTTAGATACACATTTGCATTGTAAAATGGGTACTTCAAAAATAATCATTTTAGTCTTAGGCATAAATGCTAGTTCTTTGTAAGAGAAGTAACTTCCTGAGTTGCATGTTATTGCTAAGGGTGAAGTAAATTTCTGGAGTGAGATTTAACCTTCTGTCTGCTCTTATTACCGGGAATAGTTTGAATTTGGTACGTATCAAGACTTTTGTGTTAAATTTATAGAATTTCTTTATAACCAAAGAGTTGTATTAAGACAATTTTATCTTATTACAGTAGTTAGGATTGGTAAAAACTTATTAGGCATCAGCAACATATTAGTCACTGAAAGAAAAATGAAATCTCATCTTTGTCCAGTGGATTCACAATGACATTTATATATACATAATGAAGATATAAGAGGGAATGATACTATTTTATGTATTGTTGGCACCTAGCACATGGTGGAAATTTAACAAGAACCATGATAATGCAGTTTCCTTAACATATACTAAGTTCTTAGTAAATAACTTCTAGATTTATCATTTTCCTTTCTGCTGGTTTAAATCCAAGAAGGTGCTGCCTTCAAGAGCGAAGCAAGCACAAAAGGGAAGGAAAAATCTCTGCCTGGAGGAGAATGCAGACAGACATGCTGTTTGTGTCTTTGGGTCTGAAGCCCAGCAGCTAACACACAGTAGGTGTGAGGCATCAATATTATCTGGTAACCTCTCTTGTTCTGTTCATTTCACCTTTTCTAAGTTCATTTGCAACCTGAATTTCTACAGACTCCAATTTAAGCAACTTAATACAAGTGAGAGTATTAGCATTCAAATATTTAGAAGTTTTATCCTCTCATTTTGAACAAAACAACTTCTATTTACTAATATTGTACAACATTTTAGCACAATTGATACCCCTGAAGACTTCCATTATTGAAGAAGAGGTTCTGAATATCAAAGGTTCATATTAAATCCTTCTTCAATAGAATTTACTCATCTGGAAGTCACATGTTTAGTTGGGTTGTTTTAAATGGTAAATCTTAAAAAGCCCACAGATGAAATGAGTGCATCTTTTAATGATCCAAAGCAATGCAGCCTTCGACACCACAGATTAACTCCAACATGTGGTATTTGAAGGCATGGGATTTTTAAGGATGGTAGACTTGCCTTTCGAAATTTGTTTTGTTTAGGATATCCTTTAAATAATTTTTAACTGATTGAACTCCCACCAGTGAATGACACAAAGGCATTCTGTGTAGCAAGGAAGCCAGCCAGCCTGGGGTTCAAAAGTGGCCTGGGATTATATACAAAGTGAATGATGAATATATTTATAGCACAAAGTTAACTAGAAAAGGCATCATTGTGTGCATGTTTTTCTTCCATATGCTGTAAGGTATAATGTATTTTATGGGGAGACTGGAGGAGATAGAGGGGAGAGAGAGAGAATGAAAAGAGGGTTGTGAGTTGGGTGGTTACTGAAATACCTCCTTGATTTTTCCTAAATTATTTGAAGTGGCCTGTCTTAGTCCCAACCAAGCTTGAACTATTGGCCTCCTTCAGCCATTATGCTGTCTGTGAAAGCACTGATTTACAGTAAGCAACAAAAAACTGGCTACACAGGAAAAAGAGTTTTAGGGAGACTGTATCCTTTGCTCCTCTCTGTCCTTAAGCCTCAGCAGGTTTGAATTACTGGTGTAGGTTCATTCTGCTTTCATTGGTATACCACCAATGCCTGCTGCAAACCTGCTAAGGACTTTTCATCAAGAGTTTATAACATTATTTCTGTCTCCAGGGCTGAGAATCAGGCTGAATTATCTCCAATTTAGGGCTTACCACAGTTTAGGAATTTAATAAATAGATTCAAGTATCATAGAATTTATAACCCAGGGAACGATTTGACATAGAATGTGCTTTGCAGAATTATATTTTATAGATAAGATTAGAATATATTATAGAGAATTATAAATGCATAAAATACGTATTTTAAGAAAGATGCTATATAAAACATGCTCCCTGTCCACTTTATTGTTGTGATGTGTGTTCTGGTTTGTTCATTTACTTTTTTAAAATCACTGTCTCAACTGCATTTCAGTGTTTCCTTTTCCCTTTAGACCATATCAACCTGTTCATTTCTACATGCCAGGAGAGAGACAGACACAGAGAGAAAAAATCTAAATAAGTTCACAGAATTTCATGTATGCTCTGATCTTGAAAATGAGTGGGCTTAACAGAAGCTTGAACAAACTTTCCAGTTTAGTGTCTTTTTCCTCTCTAGGTTCAAAATCAGTTTGACCTCTACTTACATTTTATTAGATTTTATAGTTATTATATTATCAATATAATACCTTCAAATACCTGCTATTTTACTATTGTTTGCCTCCCTAATTTTTAAAGAAAAATTCCATTCCTATAGGAAATGAATACATTTATAAAACATCAATATCCAAAAACTAGTTTCCAAGATAACTTTTTCAATGTGACCTATTGCATAAAGTGTAATAAAAACACTGAGGTTTTTCAGAGATTTGAGCTGTGGTTCACACTTAAAAGTCAGACCTTCATTTTATGGAGTTGCTCATCAAATTAAATTTTATTTGATCCATCAACATTTTGTACTATTAAATTGTTATTAGTTGAAATGAATATGTTATTAGCACATAAAACTTGTTCCCTGGCAAGGAGGATTCATTTGTATCACTCTTAATTTCAGGACACCTAGGAAAGTATGGATTACCTGGAACTGTACAGGACTGGATTCCTCCCGAGAGAAAGTATGGTATCTTTTCCCAAGAGCTTAGAATGTATACTTTTTGCCCTTTTTTCCCCCCCACTGTGGGGGGCGGGAGAGAAGTATAGATTATTACCTAAAAAACAAACAAACAAAAAAATGACAAACTCTGTCAAGTAGCTTTGTGTCATGGTAATTTGCTAAGCCTGTTATATCGTGGTAAACACCCTACTTTGAGGTGCTTACTTGAGGGGATATTTAGACTTTTACTTATTACCTTCCATGGTTCCAATGGGCATTAAATAAAAATAGTACTCATTCTGTACTACGACTCCTGTGATACCAGCCTACTTTTATTTACAATTTTCATGGTGATAACTTTCCAAAGGATTAAAAGTATCATTTGTATGATAAGTTTATAAGACAGTTTAAAACAAAGAGAGTAAAAACAATTTATTTAAATATGAAAAAAAGGGCATAAAAGACAGTCACACTAAGGGACTCTGTATAAAATGGTTGTAGCAATTGAGGGGCAACAGACTTGCTTCCTTAAATATCCATTTAATCTATATTTCCTGGCCACACTGCTCAGTTCCCAAAATGGATTCTAGTAATGACTGTTAGGGAAACACAGTGCACACACACACACACACACACAGAGGTTAGTTTTTGATGTAGCAATGTCTCCTCCTGCACATCTTTGGGGCTGTTATTCCACTTGTAGGTACATTCTATAAAACATTTTGTTACAGCTATGCCTTGGCTTTAGATGCAGTAGAGCTGAGTTTCTAAGCTTTTTGGAGATAATCTGAGTGTCCTAATATTTTCATGAATTGTTTAATATCCTGACACTATCAATTACTTTATGTCTACTCATCTAGAGATCTGTCATTCTCCTTAATTTTAACTTTTAGTAGATGAGAAACAGCTTTGATAATGCAAACATTTCTTTTTCCCTGAATTTGTTGGTGAAACATGCACTTTTCACATCTCATTTTGTGTGCCTGTATATTTCATTCTTGAATAACATTTATTCCCTACCTTGAAACAGGTCAGACTGAAATTGGGCCTTCTACCGCTAGACTGAAAAGACCTAGAATTCATCGACAGCACAGATACAACAATAGCCTTCATGGAATACAAAAACTCTAGTTCTCATAGGATATCCTTGACCTCAGTGATGAATCATGAGGGCGTAGAGGGTTGAGAAAAAAGTAGACACATCACTACTGTTTCTAACAAGATATCCCAAAGCTATTTCAGTTCCAGGAATTCTGTCTGCTCCTGTTTTTACTTCATTAGCAATTCAACATGTCTGATTTGCCCACACAATACTTTCAAGCTACTTTACCCATTTGACCTGGAACAAAGTGAAAGCACATTTTGCCCAGTTGAAAGGTCTCCTGGCAAGTTGGTTAGCAACAGGCTTGCCAGTCTGGGTTCTGTTAGCAAAGACTAAACACATTTCATTAGACAATTACTAGTGAACTGATTTCCTCTCTATGAAGTTGGGTTTTTGTTTTGTTTTGTTTTTCTATATTCTTCAGCCATTCCCCCTCCCCCACCACCTGTTATTCAACTTTTTACTTGTAATTCTTGCCTCAACACGATTTCCAATTTCTTCACGGCAGAACATTTCCACGTCTTTGTGGCTGTGATTAACGCAGTTTAATTGCCAAGAACAGGTACCGAGTAAAAGTTTATTTGAAGGAAAGAAAAGCGACACAGCAGTCTTACATCGTCCCTCGGCAGTTTAAAGTTGTGGCTAGATACGTATCAATTAAGGAATCAAGCTGAGGCATCTGCAAGTACCAATTTTACTGTAATGCTCTAAAATTTGGTCAGTTGGGGAAGTCTTTACTTGTAACAGTGTAAGTACACAACGGACAGGAGGGTTTTGCGAGAAAGGCAGGCGCTCTGCCCTGTTCTGCCCGTGACATGATGACGTAAGAACGATTCCCAGAAACTGCCTGAGTTGCTCACGTCCCCAGCTCCCCGATGTGCACCTGGGCGCGGGACGCCGCAGGACGGAGGGAGAGCGCTCCTCGGTCCCGCTCCCCTGCGCACTGGCAGGCGAGGACCCGGGCGTCGTCACCCCCACGGGAGGGAGCAGAGAGAGACACCCGAAGAGGGCCTCGAGTCATCCGTGTCCCCGGGTGCCCTGCCTCTCCAGGATACCTGCGTAACTCGCAGCAGCCAAGCCCCACTACGTTTAAAAGTGTATTTGTGGTTGTCACGGTGCACACCGAAAAGCTCGCTCCGCACCCCCAGAGTGCGCGGGGCCTCTGAGCCTGGAAACAAGCCCCTCCCAGCGCAGCTGTCGCCGCCGCCTGCGGGCTCCTTTCACTTTCTCACGGCCAAGTCACCCAGAGGGGCGCCGCTGCTGCCACCGCCGCTGCGCCCGAGGACTCCGCCCCATGCCTCTTCGCTCCAGGCCCCCGCCCGCCCGAGCCCCGCCCACCCCAACAGTTGCTGCCTGCGATTGGCACGCACGGGAGGGCAGCTCCGGCTCGCCACCCCCATTGGCTGGGCCCCCCTGTCAATCCGACGACTGCCCGCCACCCCCTCCGCCTTCCCGAAGAGCCGCCCTCCCATTGGAGGAGTCTGAGGGCTGGGGGCGGGCGGGGAGCGCCGGTCCAGCCGCTTTCGGTCAATCGCAGAAGCCCAACGCCCGGAGGGAGGGAGGCAGGGGAAGGAGAGGGGCGGACTGAGGGTGGGGGGAACATCTGGCCGGCGCCGCCGCGTGCGTGCGTGGTGCGTCCTCCCGCCCCCTCCCTTCCCCCTCCCCCGCGCCCGCCCCCCCGCCCCCGCCCCCCCACCCTGCCCGGCGGCTCCGCGCTCGCTCCCTCGCTCGCTCCCTCGCTGTGTCTGGCAGGCTGCGGCCGCCGCTGGGCTGCTGCCATGGGGAGCCGTTGAGAGTGGGGCCCTCTTCGCTCCGCCGCGCTCCTCCGGCTGCCAGCGGGGGTGGGCGGGAGGGAGGGGCGGGGGGGGAGCGGGCGACGGAGCCGGGATTGGGGGGCGGGGGGGCCGGGAGGGAGGGGGGCAAGAGCCGGAGGAAGCCCACCAAGTCCGGCGGCGGCGGCGGCGGCGGCGGCCGGGAGGAGGAGGAGGAGGAGGCGGAGGACGCGGCGGCGGCGGCGGGGACGCGGTGACTTAGGGCCGCTCCGTGTGAGTCCCGACGCCGGCCCCTGGCCCCTGACCCGCGCCCCCTCCGCGCCCCGGCACCCCGGCGGGCGGGGGGCGCCAGCTGTGCGGCCCCGGCCGGCTGGGCGGCGCGGGCGGAGGGCGGGCCGGGCCGGGGGCGCCCCCGCGAGTGGAGTTAGTTTGTGTGGTTGGAGCTGTTGGGGCGGCGGGGGGCGGCGCAGCTGCGGGAGGCCCGGCCGCGGGGACGGGCCGCTGCAGCTGCGGGGTCGGGCGGGGTGCGGGCTCCCGGCTCCGCGCCGCGCCCCCGCGGGCCGGTGCAGCTGCGGCGCGGGGCGGGCTCCCGGCCGGTGCAGCTGCGGTGGCGCCTCTCGGGTGCGGAGGGCGGCGGGCTGGGGGAGGGGGCTTGGGATCCGCCGCAGCTGCAGTGGCGCCCGGGACGGCCGCGGCTCCGGGGACCGGTGCAGCTGCAGTGGCGCCCGGGGGAGGGGGCCGGCAGGGGAGGGGGCCCTCCCGGGCTGGTGCAGTTGCCCGGAGGCCCCGGGGGCTCGCGCGTCGCGGCGTCGGGGAAGCGGTAGCAACCACCCTCCTCCGGCTGGCTGCTTCTTACGACTTTTCTTTTGTTGCCGTGACCCGGCTCTGTTTTCTCCTCTGTTATTGAAGGTGTTTTCCTGCTGCACCGGCTCTACGCCCTCCACCTCCTTCCCTGTGGTTTTAACCTTCCTCTTTCCCCGTGTGTTTTATGCACGGTGAACTACGTAAAGATTTGCATTGCTTCCCCACTCGGCATCCCCGCCCCCACCTCTCTGAAAAACAAAACCCCAACCTCACAAAATCTCTATGGATCCGCGGTAGCGAGACGTGAAGGGGTTGATTTGTGGAGTGGGAGTCGCTGGCCCATTGCGGTGCTTGGGACTCATTAAACTGTCACTCACCCCCCACCCCACTGGGTAAATGGGGTGATTAATGTCTGATATACTGGAATGGGGCGAGGGCATTTATGGAGAATAGGTGGTGTGGCTGGAAAGAAATTGATCGCCCAAGGATGTCTCCTGGACTAAGCGTTCATAATTATGTCACTCACCGCGAAGTTGGAGAAAGTTAGGTTTGTGACTTTGGGAAAGCGAGAAGGACAGGAGAGTCGTCGGGTTTTGTTACTATTTAACTCTCCGCCATGGCTTTCTAATGGGAACGAAGTGGTTATCACCAGGGCTGGGACGCTGACGCCTCAGGCCCCAGTTCCTTTTCTACCCCTCGCCCTCCCAAGAGTCTGAGGAGATGTATTTGACATTCAGAGATGTCGCAGCACCCTGCCCGGCACCGGTCAGCCCAGCCCGGGTCGCGTTACAGTTTCATCAGCTTTTAGAAAAGACCCACAAACTCTGGCTGAAAAGTTCTCAAACTTACTAGACCTGGCTTCCCCCCACACAAAGATTTTCTTGTGATCATTAAACATGACAGAGTGACACACCCCACACACACAAAAAAGATTGTTAAGGGACACAGATCAAGGGGAAGGCAAGGTTCTGCTTTTTCTGAGCAGAAAGATCAGATATGCAGGTGCAGCATTCATTTTAAGTGACTGTAGCAGGTTGTATCAGTTTATTAATTGGTCTCGTTGAACTGAAGTACTTTCCAGGATTTCAGAAAGTGCAGTTTCAGCTTGTTGGTACTGAGAATTGAAATTTGCATTGACTGTGGCAGTGTAGGAAATTTTTCTGAGAAGGTAGTTGTAGATAAGTCATTAAATAAGAGTGAAATAATAAGGTGAACCAGTCCGAAGTAATGGTTCTGAAGAAGTCTGCCAACGTTTGAGACATGTATACCATTATCTCAGCAGAAAAAAAAAGTGCGGTAATAATGTTGAAATGGGACTGGAGATGTCAAATGGGTTGGTTTAAAAATATCCCTAAACTGCCTTAGAAACTAAACGTTGGAGTTAAATAAAAGTGAATCTGGATTTCCTGAATAGCACCGTGGCTTGAGTGTGCTGTCAGTATGTAAGCCAGTCCACCAACTTAAGACAGAAGTGTTGCTATTCCATAAATACAGTAGAACTCCATATGCTGAGTTTTTCAATTTCTTCTGTTAGAAAGTTTGGAAAAAAAGGAAGACTTTGAAGTATTTTGTTTATACTAACAGAAGAGAAAAGTTCTCCTAAGAAAAAGCTGGTGGCAGGAGTGTAGAGGAGTAGCATATGGCATTAAAAGGAGCACAGCTGGAGGTAGCATTTCCATCTGAACATGATGTCAGAGCAGCTGACAGCCTGCCATCCCTCAGCCTTTTATTCTAACACACAGACAGGGAGTTAGTGTGTGCGGATCTGTGGTGGAGAAGGTATCTCATTCCTCTCTAACATCATCTCCACTTTGCATCTGTCTCTCTTAGTCTGCTTTTTTTCCACCGATGTAACAGACCTGGAGCCAGCAGGACTCAGAGGAAAGGACTTAATCAGGTTTATGTGTCCTAAAGGTAGGAGTAGCAAGAGATTAGATTGAGCATATTTCTGTTTTGGTGTTTTGTTTATTTAATTTTAAAAATCACATTACTTTTCTAACCCAGTTTAGGAATAATATATGAAATTGAGTATTAAATGAACATCTTACTGGAGTTGAAAGTCTTGAGCTTGTTTAGTTTTAATTTTTTATCCCTTTTACTTGAGCGAGTAAATAACTTTAATACACAGAAATATGTCAAGTTTTGAAATGTTAAGAAAGGCTTTAAAATACTGCTTTTGGAAATCACGTTGGATTAAAATGCTTTTTTGTTGTTCACTGCTATTTAGATTTGACTGGGATGGTGGTGGTGGGGAAATACTAAACTGTCTGGAATCCAGCATTCAAACTTATATGAGAAGATTATTCTAGTTAAGAAGCTAGATTGTTGTGTAATTAATTCCACTGTGAAACTTTATTCTTCAAAACATTGAACAGCACTGCTGAAACATACAGCTGTAGTGCTTTTGAAACTGAAGGTTTTTAAGAAGAAGAAAAAAAAAAACTTTTGTCCCCAGGAGAATAGTTTGACTGGTTTCCTCACTTCTCTTTCAAATATATATTTAAGAGATCTTTTATTTCAGCATAACAATAATTATTTGCAGGAGTTTTTGTGTTAGCGACTAATTTAGAACTTGTAGATTTGAGCTGCCTGAATTGGCCAGACAGCTGTAATCGCACTCCTCTATTCTTAATCTCTTTATCTGGGCAGCAGCTGCCATATGGCCACAGTCAGCTGGATCAGATGTTTATAAGCTTCCTTCTTCGTCCCTCTCTGTCCTCTCAGCCTCCTAATTTGATCACGGCTACCTTGTGAGCTGCCCTCCAATCTTTATTTTTAGCCTTCTCAAGGATTAGGATTGATGTTAGCTGTGGGGCACTTAAAGTGATTGTATTGTAAATCTTAGTTTATTCTAGCAGTGGCATCTTGCAGAATGTATTTGGGGTTAGGATAAAGTTTTAGTCTGTCTTGGGCAAAGTGTAGAAGAAGAAGAAGGAGGGAAGTAATTTCTGAATATTAAATTAAGTGTATCTATTCCCAAAATGCACTTGCTGAGATGGGTGGTGTGGAGCCTTGCTTCTGGTCACAGGAAAGGGGAAGTCGGGTCTTTCTTTTTCAGGAGTTTACCCACTGCAGTTGAATTCTGACCCTTTGTACATCTTTGCCTCTCCCCTCCGTCCATTTCACTCTCCCTCATCAGAAAACCAGGGCAATGATGAATATTTGCAAGAATAGAAGCTAGTGGGAAAACAAAACTATATCAAATTAGATTGAAACAAAGTATTTTCTGTTGGCTGAGGTAAGGCAGAACCAGGGGGGGGGGAAAGTTTCTCTTTTTCTAAAAAGGCTTTAAAAAAAAAAAGTTGAACCTGTAAAGCTTTTGAGTTTTATTTAAGCGTTATATGCCTTTATTTTTAAAAGTTAGAATTAATTTTAATAGGAAATTCATTTTGCCTTGCAATGGATCAAAGTTTAGATGAGAATTTTCAGAGTTAAATAAAGCCCCTCTGGTTCCTAATATTCTAAAAGTACAGTTTCTACGAAGAAATATAACAATTTTTTTCTCAGTTCATTTTGAAAAATCTTTGGATTTGTTCATAGTAAAGATGATCTTTTCCATCTGCTGGTGCAGCTCCTGATCTCGCACATGTGTGCTGTACCTGCAAATCTGAAGGCATTAACATCTGTTTTTATACACAGGGCTTTTGTTGTACCACTCTGACTTTAAAAGTAAGTTGTTTGCTAATTTCTGGACTAATTATGCAATTTCATTTTTTTTTTCTTGAATCAGCCAAATGTGTGTGTGTGTTTAAACTGTGCTTTCTAAGTACAGTCAAGTAGCAAAAGTAATAAAAGGAAAAGGATGGTTGAACAAGTTTTCTTGTATGTTCCAGGATATGTTTGGGACTTTCTTTGTTTATTATATGAGTTGTTTCCTTTGAAATTAAAGCTATTTTGTAGGTTTTGTAGGACCTAATTTGATAAGTAGAGTTAGTTAAATTTCTTCTGAAAGAGATCTAAATTCTTATTCTTAGCGAGAGACTGTAGTTAAAGGAAGGCTTTGAAAGCTTGGGTTCAGGGAAGATGGAGATGCGTCGGAGGCTGTCCGGCCGGGGTAAGGAGTTGAGAAAGTGCACGTTTTCCTTCTCGCGTTTAGGTCTCGTCCGTGTGATTTGGTAGTGCTGGGTCATAAGCCCGATTGAAATTCAGGGACATGTACCACGGCGGCCAAAGCGGAATTAATTTTTTTATATGGGGACTAGAGCACTGCAAAGTTGTTCCTGACCAGGCTCTAATGAGAAATTCCTCTCTCCCCAGGTTATGAAGACAGCATGGAGTTTCCAGACCATAGTAGACATTTGCTGCAGTGTCTGAGCGAGCAGAGACACCAAGGCTTTCTTTGTGACTGCACTGTTCTGGTGGGAGATGCCCAGTTCCGAGCGCACCGCGCTGTGCTGGCTTCATGCAGCATGTATTTCCACCTCTTTTACAAGGACCAGCTGGACAAAAGAGACATTGTTCATCTGAACAGCGACATTGTTACAGCCCCCGCTTTCGCTCTCCTGCTTGAATTCATGTATGAAGGGAAACTCCAGTTCAAAGACTTGCCCATTGAAGACGTGCTAGCAGCTGCCAGTTATCTCCACATGTATGACATTGTCAAAGTCTGCAAAAAGAAGCTGAAAGAGAAAGCTACCACGGAGGCAGACAGCACCAAAAAGGAAGAAGATGCTTCAAGTTGTTCGGACAAAGTCGAGAGTCTCTCCGATGGCAGCAGCCACATGGCAGGCGATTTGCCCAGTGATGAAGATGAAGGAGAAGATGAAAAATTGAACATCCTGCCCAGCAAAAGGGACTTGGCGGCCGAGCCTGGGAACATGTGGATGCGATTGCCCTCAGACTCAGCAGGCATCCCCCAGGCTGGCGGAGAGGCAGAGCCACACGCCACAGCAGCTGGAAAAACAGTAGCCAGCCCCTGCAGCTCAACAGAGTCTTTGTCCCAGAGGTCTGTCACCTCCGTGAGGGATTCGGCAGATGTTGACTGTGTGCTGGACCTGTCTGTCAAGTCCAGCCTTTCAGGAGTTGAAAATCTGAACAGCTCTTATTTCTCTTCACAGGACGTGCTGAGAAGCAACCTGGTGCAGGTGAAGGTGGAGAAAGAGGCTTCCTGTGATGAGAGTGATGTTGGCACTAATGACTATGACATGGAACATAGCACTGTGAAAGAAAGTGTGAGCACTAATAACAGGGTACAGTATGAGCCGGCCCATCTGGCTCCTCTGAGGGAGGACTCGGTCTTGAGGGAGCTGGACCGGGAGGACAAAGCCAGCGATGATGAGATGATGACCCCAGAGAGCGAGCGCGTCCAGGTGGAGGGGGGCATGGAGAGCAGTCTGCTCCCCTACGTCTCCAATATCCTGAGCCCCGCGGGCCAGATCTTCATGTGCCCCCTGTGCAACAAGGTCTTCCCCAGCCCCCACATCCTGCAGATCCACCTGAGCACACACTTCCGCGAGCAGGACGGCATCCGCAGCAAGCCCGCCGCCGATGTCAACGTGCCCACGTGCTCGCTGTGTGGGAAGACTTTCTCTTGCATGTACACCCTCAAGCGCCACGAGAGGACTCACTCGGGGGAGAAGCCCTACACATGCACCCAGTGCGGCAAGAGCTTCCAGTACTCGCACAACCTGAGCCGCCACGCCGTGGTGCACACCCGCGAGAAGCCGCACGCCTGCAAGTGGTGCGAGCGCAGGTTCACGCAGTCCGGGGACCTGTACAGACACATTCGCAAGTTCCACTGTGAGTTGGTGAACTCCTTGTCGGTCAAAAGCGAAGCACTGAGCTTGCCTACTGTCAGAGACTGGACCTTAGAAGATAGCTCTCAAGAACTTTGGAAATAATTTTATATATATATAAATAATATATATATATATATACATATATATAAATAGATCTCTATATAGTTGTGGTACGGTCTAAAAGCAGTCTTGTTTCCTGGAAATAAAAAGTTGGGATATTAACTTGTTTTTGCACTTTAGAATAGCATGAGAATCTCACTAATTTAGCATTCTGATAAAAGAAACTTTAGAGCAAGTCAGAATAGAGAGGTGTTTTTCCTTTGAGGGGGTAGGGGAAGTAAGCCAATAAGAACCTTTTAAACGAATCGTCCTATCACAAAATGCTTTCATATGGCTTAATTTTGTCAACACTGCATTGTCTTTTGAGCTCTTTTTTTCCCCCCAACAATTTTTTTTTTTTTTCAGTAGAAATTCCCTCCAGTTTTATTAGCCTCTTTATATGTCTCAAATTGCATGAATTTTTTCTGGCTGTTGGAAACCTGAATGCTTTTAGACCCAAATGGAAAATTTCTGAAATGCTGGATTATCTATTTTTAAACAAGCAGTTGACTTAAAACTTTCTGTGGCAACTTCTGGTTTTCTGACGGTTCCCAGTGAGAGAGATGCTGAAACTACACTGGGATCACTGGGACACTGTCTTGTGAAGGTTTGCTTGGGATGAAAAAGGATATTGCAGCTTCAGCAGTGTTGAACTGTGTGTTTAAAAATGTGAATTACTGTTATTGTATACTGTAATTGATTACATGGGCTGGGGGGGTGTCAAAGAACTTGACAGGTTGTGTTGATGCTCTTAGTTGAGTCTTGAAAAGTAAATATTAACGCTACAGAAATGCATGAGTTTCAATATATTTTTTGTCTTTGTTTGCATTGTATAACTTTAACGAGTGAGTTTAAAATTATTTAATTTCCTTAGAAGAATAGCACCATTTGGAAAAAAACCTGGTGTTATGAAGAACGTAAATGCACTGTTTTTATTTTTATTTTATATAATTTAAATTGACTTTCCCACTGTCTTTAAGTTGAAACTGTTAAGCTGAATAAAAACTTAAGCTGCAAATTGATAACTTCGCTACATAACAAGGAAAATATAAATGTTTACAAACGGCTTAAAGATTTGCATGTGCAGTGTGCATTTATAACAAACTTCTAATTGCACAAAACCCATGCCAGCTCAGAGTTTAGGTGTACACATTTACCCAGTTGAGCATTTTTAGAATAACTACTGCACAAGTTGACAATAGGTCATTCTCTCTCTTTTTTTTTTTTTTTTTGTTTGCTCCCTTTTTCTTTTTCTCCCCTTCTTCCTTACCCTCCCTCCCTTACTCTCCCCCCCCCCACCACCCTCCACCCCCAACTCATGAAAAGATTCTATGGACTGAAAAAGCCCCAGGCTGAAAGGACTGGACTGCCTTGATTGACATGGGGAAGGGGGTTAGTAGACTATGTGGATTGCGGCAGCAGAGGCTGCAGCCTAACGTGTGGTTTTAATGACCAGCACGCAAGGCAAAAAGCATTTTGCACAGTGTTTGTTTTCCTGTCTTGCACTTACAAATAAGGTCTATGGGAGTAGCATGGAAAACGTTTGCTGTTTTTCCCTTTTTTTTTTTTTAATTGCTTTTGTTTAAAATTTGATCGCCTTAACTACTGTAAACATAGCCTATTTTTGTGCTTAAGATACTGAATGGAAAACTCCATTGTGTGTTGCTGGACTGTTTTGGAAATATTTGGTTAAATGTGTGTTAATTTGGCTGTAATGGCATTTAAAGCAAACAAACAAACAAAAAAAAGCTGTGAAAATGGCCTTGGAGCATTATCTTTAGTTACTTGAAGAGTTTCTAGTTTTTTTTAAATACAGTTTATGTTAAAATAATTTTTATTAATTTAGAGAAGACAATCAATGTCTGTGAGAAAACGGACTTTCTTTTGGATTTTCTTTTTGTGGTCATTGTGAGTGATTGCTTTTTCCTTTTCTTAGTTTCACATTCTTCCTTTGTTCTAAAACTTAGACTGACATCTAGCTTTGACAATCATAGTATGTTTTATTTTCCTGAGGGGGGAATAACTTATAATGCTGTTTAGTTTTGTACTATTGGTGTGTTGGTGAATTTTTAAACTGTGTGCTAACTGCAATAAATTATATGAACTGAGAATTTCTTGTGTGTATTTTTTATTGTGATTATGTAGTGTATAGATTCTAAATATGTGTCATAGCTGGCATCTTTAATGTCAATTGTGATCGGAGTTCATGAAATTATTAGAATGCCTTAAATCACTCGAATGGAAAATGTGCAAACATTCTAGTCACATAAGAAGATACTAAATGCACGTTTAAAAAATGTGACCCATTTTCACAATCTAGATCAAGAATGTTGAGGTAATTCCCTAGAAACTCATGAATCAGGAAACTACGTGGCAGCATAGATTTTTAAAAATACACTGTACAACTACTAATCCATATATACCATAAGTCACTTTTCATGTGTAATTTTATCCTAAGTTGATTGGTCAAATCTATTCTCCTGTGTTCTGGTTTAAGTGGAAAATTGAAGGAGACCGGATGTTTTAATTTGGGAGACTGCTTGGCTAATGACTGGAATTCTAGGCAATTGAATTAGCAGGCATGCAATTGTTCACGATTAGCTATATACATCCTTTTTGTTGCTGTGAGAACTCGAAAGTTTCCAGGTTTTAATTCTCCAGTTTTAAACATGTAATTAAATACATGGGCCTTTAAAAGAATTCTGTTCCCTACTTTTTGTGATTGTCCCAACTTTATGCGTACCCAGTTGGGTACACGTCAGGGTGAGAAACACTGCTGGTTGACCTGGGTAGGGAACTGACAGAAGGCTCACACATGCGGATGATATGCTAGGGGAATTGTCACAAACAACCCTGAGTGCAAGCAGTCAGGTAGCAGGCACAGAGAGGTTTTGTAAATCTGCGCTTGTCTCTAACTTCCAACCTTAAATAGAAATATGACTATGAAATTTTACATTCTTACTGTCAAAGGTAAACTCTTTATATCCAATGGCCTATAGTAAGGTCAATATTTTTAACCTCTACATAAGTGGGGTATAAGGTCTGAAGTTTGAAAATATACCATTTACGAACTACCTGGGGGCTTTGGATAGGAAGCCACAGGGATTTTGTCATGAAGTATAATAACATAATTTGGAATCCTAATTTTCATCCCCCTGCCTTTTTTTTTTTTTTTTCTAAAACAGAATTTTTAAAGTATGTAACTTACCCTTGGTTTTAACCAGCCAAATATTGTTTCACATGAAAGGGGAATGTACATTTGACCCTCATAGAATAATTTCTTGAGCAGTTACAAGCTTATAAAAAAGGGAGGGAAGGGGACTTTTTATTTTCAGTTCCTATAGTAACTGGTCAAAGTATCTCACAGTTTCCTGAAGATGTTGAGCGTTTACTTGACAATTTAGTTCCATGGACTAACATCTAATTTTAAGTGAGGAACATTATCTTAATCTTAACTGGATATACTTATAATATTTTGAAATGATTTGGAAGAAATAGCTTCTTAAAACTTTCTTTGCAAAGCTAGAACAGAATATTAATGATGCAAACTGCCACATTTGATAAGTGAAATGAAGGAATCCTTTATTTGCCACATTTAAAAGAGGAAATTAATTTGTCATGTAATCATGTTGGAAACCATTAAAACTGATCCCTCCTTTGACATCTGGCTGATACATAAGTATATTTTAAATATATAGTTTTAGTTACTTTTGAAAAGTTCTTTTTCCTTTAGATAATCAATTATGGACTAGAGTGATGTGGTTCCAGCATTGTGTGCTCGGGGTACCCTAGGGAAGCTCCAAGAAGTATAAAGTGTTAAGGATACTAGTTTCGGATTTCCTTTCTGGTTAATTATGCTATCAGATTAATTGGTGAATCAAATGGAGTTTCTCTTTAACATTTTTTATGAATATCTACAAATAGGTTATTGAAAGGCTGGGAAAAGGAGAACACTGTATTAGCATTTTAGCACAGGTAACATTAAAATGGCAAAAATACTCATTTTCCAAGTAAATCTTTCAAACTACCATCAAAAAATCTTTTTTTCTTTTTTTAACCAAGAAGCGACACTACTTAAAAAATCTTGAACTTCCACGTGTTACGTATAAAACACACACGGACTCTTTGAAGCCTTGACTCAAGAAATCCCATTGTACAGATAAGATTTTTTTTAATGGTCTTAAGGCCTCAAACTTTACTGCATTGCATGACTATTTTATTCCTATAAGGCTTAAAACATTCTTTGATTTCCACTATAACGAGGAAAAGTTTCGCATGCTCTGACTAGGAAACTGAGATAATTTTAGATTTTAATTTGTAGATACTGACCTAAATTTTGGTTATAATTGTTTGTTGCAATGCTTGAATTTGCTGATAAGGTACAGTGAATTGTGTGTGAATTTGAAATGCAGCAAAGAAAAAGCTCCGTCCTTTTCACTGAAATTACTTGACATTAAAATGCTAAAGATACCATCTTTAAAAATAAAGGAATAGTTTTAGTTTTTAAAAGCAAATAGCTTTCAGGAGTTTCATTTTGGCTGTAATCCAAGTTTATCACACTGACAGGATTTTGTCCCTTATGTTAAAATTTTTCTACCTTTGCCTACAAAAACACGGCAAAATATCTTTGTATATAACCCCTTGGTTTAAAATGTAGAACCACTTATCTTTCAACTCTGAGTAGGTTTACTTCCATAAAAAAGAAACGTTTTATATGTCTAGGACCTTCACCCTTGCTTACATTTCCTTAGTATTATAAAAGGATAGCTAAAGTAATCAGATTTTATTGATGACACGGGAGGTTTTTAGAAATATTCATTTTCAGAGGCACTTTAGAAATTAGACTTTCAGTATTTTTGCGAACCAACCCCTTAAAAAAATCTTTACTAATTAACTTTTGTAATTCTCATGAAAGAAGCTAAACTCCAAATTTAAAACACTGTAATCAGAAAGGATGAGGTCACAGAAATGAAACAATGGCATGAAAAGTTTTTCTTTTTAAGTCTAAATACTTTATACTGTATCTGCTTACACTAAATAAATTGTTGAATTAATCATCCAGGTAATTTAGGTTCATGGGGTAGTATTTGTCTAAAAATATTCAAGAACTTGAAATAAATCAGCATTTTTAAAAAATTATCCAGGTAACTTTCCTGATTCGATTCTAACATTTACTAACTTACTGTGCATCATAATTCCTAGGTTTATGTGGTCACGATACTTTTCTTTAGCTGTAGGTACTTTACAAAAAAAAAAAAAATTCTTTGAAAACCAAAATTTTTCTTGACTTTTGGGGCACATATGGCCAAATAAGGTATCTCCTTTTCTAATTTTTGGAAATGGGTTTGCAGTTAAGCTTGCAATTTGCTATAGGAGCATTCTCTAGTTAGTTTGGCAGGAAAGGAGTGAAAACCCCATTTGGCTTTAAAATGTAGCACATTAGTCAGTAACAGTTTCAGTGAGGATATTTAGAGTGGCTTTGAGAGGCCGTGTGACACCCGGAGAGAGTCCATTCACGGAAATGACTTATTTACAGTTTGTTATAATCTCTGTAGTTAATCATTAAATCAAGTAGCTTTTATTAAATGTCAATATGTATGGTTAATATGACTACATAGGAATTTTAAAAAGTCATATTGCCCCAGATATTCATGTTTGTAAAGGGTATATTTGTAGTTAATTTGAAGTGGAGCTTGGAAAATGTATTTGAATATTGGTAAACATTCATAGGACAGATTAAATTTGTTGTTTCAATACATAATGCATACACAATGGTATGAACTTGAAAGAATAGCATAACCTTATTTATGGATGCTAGGCAAACCAGAGCTAACTTTTGATATGTGGTAGCTTAAAAGGATGTATCCTTATCATGTGTGATTTATAAATATATATTACCTAAAACTGTAAAGCAGGACACATTCATTTTATTTTAAAAATCATATTTAATGCAGTTTGCCTTTGAGACGATTGTTAAAGACCTTAACATTTTTGTATGTCTAATGCTCTGAAATGATCTTTGATCAAAGTGAGAGCATTTAGATTTTTTTTATCTGACTCTCTTAAAATTTCTTTTTGAAAACAGCCTCAAAATATACACATACCTTTTCTGTGGACCATGTCTTTGGAACTCTATCATGTAAATTAGCTGTTTGGTAATATTGAAATGCCAATTACATGTTTACTAGGCAGCAAAGCTTCCTAAGGATGTCTATTGGGATAATTTTTGGAAAAGCACAACAGTGCAATAATAGATAATTAAAACATTTAAGAAACATAGTCGTCGTTTGTGAGCCACAGTTACCATAGACGTTGGTGCCAACGATTCGTATTTAGTGTAAAAAAGTCCATTTTTTTCTCATTATAATGGTTTCTGAATGTCACTTAAAACCTTTATGAAGTAGAAGAAATTTGAGCAGAGAACCATAGCTCAAGAAAATCTAATTTATAAAAGTTATTTTTATAACTACCTGTTTTTGAGAAAGAAGGTCGCATGCTTACACATGTGACGGAGGAGAATGGGACAGGTTTATATTCAAAGCCTAGTCATTATCCACGAACCCTTAGCATAAAATTTGTTTGAGGTCTCCAAAATCTCTGAGATTTTCCAACTGAATAAACTGAAAGAAACTGAAGTCTGGCAGATGGAATATTCCTTTAAGTTCTGATTTTTGTTGAGATGCAAACTAAAATTCATACTTTATAGTCGGTTCTCTCTGTTTCTCAATGTCCTTTTATTTACTATAGGAGGGTAAATTTTATGCATCAAGTGATTTTGACACCATTGCACAACTGAATTTTCAAGCCAAGTTTGTTTTTGTGTCTGACTTTCTACCATTCTGAAAAAAAATCGAAACAAATTTAAAATGAACACTGTATTTGAAATGGGCCCTATTTACCACTGGGTACCAGCGAACTGCATATTCCCACTGAGTGAGGGCTGAGCATGCAGATGAAAGAGCTGAGGCATTTTCCAGGGGCTCATGACAATACACGACATCGAATTGGATGAAATCCTTAGGTTAAAAGAAAAAAATAAATTAGGGAATATGTTGGGTCACAATGAAGTTTTGCTTTTCATAGTAAGTGTGAAGTCTAGAAAATGTGGTGATTTCTCACATTCTATTTATATGTTATTTTACTTGAGGGATGCCTCAAAGCAGTACTAGAATCACTTCTGTGCAAAAGGGGGAGGAAGGGAGGGCTTGTCAGCATGCATTCAGTTTGCTTTGTAAAGGTGCTTATCTTGCAGTAAAAATAATATTTTAGTCAAAGTATGACAGGCGGTTTGTAGGCCTGACCAGCATGGAAGGATTTTAAGTGACTGGAGTGTTTCTGTTTAAAAGTCAGTCAAGTAACACCCTCAAAGACTAAGGCGATCAATCCTCCTATTGTTATTCTTATTTAGTAGTACATACATGCTTTTTTTCTCTCTCCTAACATAACAGAACGTGTAAGCCTTCTAACCAAAAACAATCCCAAGCTTACATCTGTATGCTGAATTTTAAAATTTGCATTCTGGCCTGGTGGCTTTTGAAATAATGAACTAACTCTGTTATTCAAATTATAAAAATTCAGTGGCCAGAATGGCCCAATTG
Organism: Macaca nemestrina; assembly: GCF_043159975.1. Lineage (NCBI taxonomy): Eukaryota > Metazoa > Chordata > Mammalia > Primates > Cercopithecidae > Macaca > Macaca nemestrina. The sequence goes on along the minus strand of NC_092125.1, from coordinate 5,159,983 downwards.
TTTTCCATTATTTGTAGACCTATGGTATATGTCTGATCATCCCCCTTACAGACTGCTGCATCACATGATTTTCCACAGAGACTGATCGAACATCACAAAAACTTACAGCTGGAAGGGGCAACAGTGACTTCCGTGTCATTCATCCTGAAAGTGGAGGAGCAGGCATGGGGAGGTGAATGGACTCAAAGCTCTTTGCAAACATTTCATACCTTCCCCAAACCTTTGGTATCTATCATTTTATAGATGAATTTTTCTCTGTTTAGAGGCACACAAAGGCTGAATTCCTTGCTCTGGGCACATCTTTGATCAAGTCTGAATCTGAAATCAACATTCTGGTTATGCCTAAGTGATAAAATTTGCATCATGCAAATATCTATTTACCATGATTACCCGTACTATTGTCTGCAATCTATGTTTACCAATGGAATCTAAGATGGGATTGATGCTATTTCTTTTCCTGACTTTGACCCTATCAACTATTTTAAAAATACATACAGCAGAACGTTCTCTGATGGTGTCAAAGAGGACATGTTTTGGCCCATCTCCTTCCGGCTCACCAAGAGCTAAAACCCTGTCAGGATCCTCCTGACCGACACACACTCACTCTCTCTCTCTGCTTCCAGCTACGAAAGGGTGGCTTGGGTTTCCAAAACATGTTATTTGTTCAACCACAACGAGGCACTGCTCCTTGCAGCTAGTCACTGCAGGGTTGTCAGAGCTGTTGCTGGACGTGCAGAAGGGAGAGATGAAACATGGACCGAGGGCGGCAGCCAAACGGGATCCTCAAAACTTGTTTGCTGCTGAAATGGGAGAATTGAATATTTTTCCACTTAATCTGAAAATTGGCCTTGGTTTCCTGGAATGTTTCTCACCTCCTCTCAGCATCATCTACTGGAAAGAAGGCTCAAGAGAAAGTTGGGGAAGATCTATCAATGCAACACCCGAGGAAACCCACCCCGATACCTTCATTTCTCCATTTGTAAGCCCAGCATAACCATACCCGTGTCACCTTTTTCTTTAGAATAACATGAAAATGAATATGCAAAAGCATTCAGCTTTCAGAGAAAAGATGCTATGCAAATTTGAGGTGATCTCACTATTATAATAATAATTTTTTTTTTGCACTAAGATGAAATGTTTCCTTATCCTAAAGCCTTCCTACCAAGGTGGACTTTTTTCAACGTGGGTTTTTGTGATTTAAATCCACCAAGCACTAATAGTTTCCAGTTTATTTCAGTATTAAGCAGGAAAGCAGTTTCTGCATGAAATGTGAAAATTAAAATGCCATAGTAATGAAAAAGATTCCACATCCTCAGGTGGGTTTTGTAGGTGTGTACGTGTTTAGCTATGCACATCTCATATAACTTACATTGTACTTGTAATTCTTTTCTCAAATCCCAAATCTCTGAAAGCCCTTTCAAATCTCTATGTGATTAACTCGTCCAAAGGCTAAGTTGGATACAGATATTTTTTTCTCTTCAGGCTGAAGAAATCAAGACTGAAAGCTTTGGTTCATGTTTACTCTTCTATCATAAGTATTTTAAAAAGTATGATTAATATATATAATAACGAACAGGCACAGCTCCCCAGGGAGGCACACATATTAAAATGATTTACTCCACTCTCACCAGGAGAAGGTGGTCCATGCCACAGCAGAGCTCAGAGCATCTCAATCTCAGGCCTCGCCTCATCTGTGTGCTCTTTTACGTGCGGGTGCAGCCCACGTTGTGGTGTAATGCAAATCTATGGCTATACTGTATCACAGCGAATACATCCATTTGGAGGAAGAGGCACCTGGTGAAAGGCCACAATGCAATGGAATGCAATGCTGCTATGTTCAATGCTGCTTACAAGAAAACCTTTGAGTAAATATTGCACGGGTCAAACTTACGATCCAACTTTTTCACGTAACAGGGCCAAGTATTGGATGCCTTCAGAATCCCCATTCAGCGTGTCCACTTTGCTCTTTGATGCAATGCCACCTCACAAAAGCATTCGAGCCACAGTCATCTATTTTTTTTCCTTCTTTCTCCCCTTGCTATAATGACCCAAATCTCCCTTTTTATTTTGTAATTTTCATAAGTTTTTTAAGGCAATGACTATAATAATTCATGTTTGGTGAAATAATTATTTTGGTTGATGTATTTCATAGTTTGGTCTCTAAAAAAAGTTAAAAAACAACAACAAGAACCAAAAACAAACAACCCCCCCTCAAGCTTCCCTCTGCTTGATGCCATAGACAAGAGTCCAAAGGACATTAGCTGCTCCATTGCACACATTGGAAGGGAGAGTTTGCTGTGAGCTCAGTCCTTCTAATAGACTGGCAATTTTGTAAAAGGTTTAGAGAATTTTGTTTAACCATTTCTGCATGTGTTTTTAATGAGCTCATGATGGTTTGTAACAAAGGCCAGGTTGTGTGTTTTCCAGCACTTTCTGACCTGATTTCTCCCTGCTGACTTGGGGAGTGGGCACCTGTGCTTCTCTCCTGGCTCACCTATGGGAGTCGGGGTGGTGGGGCCATCTCCGGGCCTGTCTTCATGCCAGGGATGAATCATGTAGTAGGCAGAGTGGAAGGAGTCTCTTTGTTGACAGCTTTCCATCTGGACTTTGGATACGGCTGATGGTTCATGTAGAGCCTTGGTTCGCTGGAAGGGGCTACACGAGTCAGCTCCTCCTTAAGGGATCAAGGGTGTGTAAAACATCAGGAAAGAATGCCCGGGATTTCATGTGCAAAGCTTAGAGAAGCGTTTTATCCTCTGAGTTTCAGGTAGCTGGGGTTGTGAATGTGTATGACTGCAGCTTTGACAGGTCGGTCTTTAATAGTCAATAGGATCATTTATAGCCTCGTTCAGATAATCCAACTGGAGTACACCTGAATAAATACATCAAGCTCAGGTGGCTAAAAGCTAACCCCTTTTGAGTTTAATAATTAAAATAAACAGAACTATGAAGATGAATTTCAGTTTGTCATGCATAAATGTAAGAAGCTCCATAAAGGATGGTGTGCTGTGATTCATATAGGAGTATGATGGATGTATGATACGTTTTCCACAGCTATTTAAGAAAAAACGATTATCTTAGTCATGGGGTAAAGTTATGTGAAGCATTGCACCATCCAGGCTCTGTCTGGGCCAGTACAGATTTTTTTTCTTTTTCTTTTTCTTTTTTTTTTTTTTTTTTGTGAAAGATTACTTCTTGGCAAACTAGATATGCAAACGCCAGAATACAGTAAAACCACATTTAATTGGACCTACTTGCCAACTTCTTGAACACAGCTTGGATTATTCCACTGGAGGCTGCTTCTGTTAAAAGCTGGGGGAGGAGGAAGTGGCATATTGACAAGACTTCAGATAATTTTTTTCACTCGAAGTACAATTATGCAATGAGCCAAGTTTGGAAGTATTTTACTATGTTTAATAATTATTATTAAAGATATTGTAAAACATATGCATTTGTTAAGTGGAATGTAATGGGAGTAAAATCATGTCATCAATTTTCCTTTGGATTTATTTTCCCATTTTGTGTTTTATTTGACAGCCTTCCAAATTGATTCTAGCCAAAACCATGCACTCTAATATATATCATACTTGATATTAAAGTGAGAATGCGGGTAATTTATAGAATCTGAGTGAGAACAGTTTTCTTCTCTTAGCCAGCCTATATGGAGCTGCCACCTCTGCTCAGGTAGCAACCGACACATGCCTTGGACACAGAAAGGAAAATAATAGGGGTCGAGAAATCCTCCACACATTCTTCCTGATAGACGCTCCAGAACCCACATATCCCAGGCATTGTTCAGTGGGAGATCAGGGGCAAGGAGAAGGATAACTATTTCTTTATGTGTGTGTGAATCTAGAGGAACCAGACTCGTCTCTGGAAATGCAAGTGGGAAGTGGGATTCACTGAGAAGCCATCATTCTGCTCAGGGGAGTCCCGACTTCAGGCGAGGCATCCTAAAGGTGACACCACGATCCTTCACCTGGAAAGCTAAGGAGACATGACATCAGTGTGTTTCACATCCTAAGCTTAAACAAATGTATATTGTTTTTATCGCCTCTTTTTCAAGGGGGAACACTGCCCCTGAAACTGCACTCCTTGAAACCGAACAAAGGTGCCATCGCTAATGATTAGCAAGATGCTCCGGATGGTTTGCATCGAACTCCACCTGCTATGTGAAAACCCCATGCTTTTCTCACTTTCCCACGCAAGCTGCTTAGCAGTTGGGTCCTCTCCTCCGAGTGTGGTTATGTGTCGGTTTGACTTCTGCATGCCCTGTGATTTCATTGTTTTCTTCTGCCCTGCCACAGCAAATGACCAATGGAGGCAACCCGCCGACAGAGGAAAAGGGCAGGTCCCTGCATCCATCTCAGTGCCCTGCAGCGGGCGGCCTGTCCTTTCAGGCGGGAGTTCCCAGTGGCATTCCTAGGTGTTTTGAATGTGTGCCCCGGGCTGGGGAAAGCCTCGTGCAGCTCTGCTGCTGCGGGACGCAGGGGGGACTGGAGGGGACGGGAGCAGTGCGAGGCTTTCACGTGCAGAGGGGACACGAGGACGTCTGGATGGCATCCCTGCGAGCAGGGCTCCCGCTGCAGGCCTTTGAAAACCCTGCTGCCCCGGCTCCCAGCGCCTGGGAACTTTCTCCCTGGAGAATGCAGAAAAGCCAGTGATTTCTTAGACATCTCCAGCTTCGCCACACGCAAGGTTGTCCAGGAGCAGTGAGGTTCGGGGTGAGGGCCTGAGCACTTTCTGAAAAGTGCTTGTTTCTCAGAACCTGGAACTAGGAGTGAGGAGTGACAGGAGCTCTGCCCTCGAGTCCTCTGATAGCCAGCTGTGCAGTCTTAAACAGGTGACTTCATCTCTTCATCTTTAAAATAAACCTTTTGGGCCAAATGACTCGAAGATTTTTCCAACTCTATTTTTTTTTTTTTTTACCTGTTTAACTGAAATGCTGATTGAACTTGGGCTGGGAACAAAGAAATCTTTTCTAATTAGAGTAGAAATGATGACTAATACACTGCTCAGGCTTCTGAGGCTCACTGGGATCAAAGGCACACTCACTTGGATAAGGGAGGGCACGGACCGGGCTGCTGAGCGTTTCCACCAGCCTTTGGGTTTTAATATCTAACTATGGTTATGCCCACACATGCTGGCCATGTGCTAGACACACGCTTCCTTGTCTTTGCTCAAGTCTAGTGGCTTTTGGTTTATTTGTATTTTTTAATAGGAGAAACCTGAGAGATCCTAAGTAGATATTAGGCAAGAGCTTGTCTAGTTCCATGTTTTGTTTTGTTTTGTTTTGTTTTGTGTGTTTTGTTTTGAGATAGGGTCTTGCTCTGTCACCTAGGTTGGAGCTCAGTGGTGCGACTGTGGCCCACTGCAGCCTCGGACTCCTGGCTCAAGCCCTCCTCCCATCTCAGCCTCCTGAGTAGCTGGGCCAACAGGCATGCGCTTCCTGGCTAATTTTTTTTTCTTAATTTGTAGAAATAGGGTTTAGCCATGTTGCCCAGGCTAGTCTCAAACTCCTGGGCTCAAGCGATCTGCCCTCCTTGTTCTCCCAATGTGCTGGGATTATAGGCATGAGCCACCGAGCCCAGCCCAGTTCCATGGTTTTTAAAAAATGTTCAACACCTACCTTTAAGAAAGATGATGAGGCAATATCACCTTTGTTTTCGTTGCTGTCGATTAGAGAGAATGACTCCTAAGGAGTCTTGGTTGGACAGCTCCCCGTCACCTTCCCCGACAGGGCCTTACCTATGGAAAGGCTAATTCTAGTAGACAGGCAGCTTCAACAGGAAGTGGCACACCAAAGACCGGCGCTTGTGGATGTGGTTCATGGGATGTGGAGTGTCCAAGGGGATGCTGATAGGCCTAAAGATCAGAGATCATTTGACTTCTGTAGATTGTCAAAAGAGAACACATCACAATTGCAAATGGACTTTAAAATGAGAGAAAACCAAATTTCTAGTGACAATCAGAAAAACGCCACAATCCACCATGGACAGCCACACCACCGACCTAGTCATTCTTTTATATTTCTAGCTTGTACTTAATCCATTCCAGCATGGAGCATAACGCTACCAGTGTTCTGTGAAGAAACAGTCCAAGAGAATGATTGCAGTCTAATTTGCATAAGAGTCTAACTCAAATATTTTCACTTTTTTTTTTTCATTTTGAAGTCACAAAGTAAAATGGTTGAGGAATTTAAGATTAGCATGTAAGCGAGACTGAAATAGGACTATGTTCTCATATTAGTTAAAACTCTTTGGTTGCAAGGAAGAGAAATCCAACTTAAGAGAGTTTAAGCCAAAAAAGAATTTTATTATAAGGCTACTTGGATTCAATGGAATCCAAAAGAGGAATATGGCTAGGCCTTGCAAGCAGCTAGAACTAGAAGCTCAAATGCCGTCTGGATGTGCTCTCCTCTCCTTGCCTCTGATTCTCTTTCTGCTGATTGGCATTTTCTATTCCTCAGTCCACATGGTGGAACAGGGCTGCCAACTGCTTCTGCATTTACATGCCTTCATTTTCAGACACCCAAAGAGAGAGACTGACTTCTTTTGTCAGTTGCAGTTCCCAAATCCTGGGGGAGGGCTCTGATTGGCCCGTTTGGATCAGGTGCCCACCTCTTGACCAATGGTCGGTGCCAAGGGCGAGGCCCGTTGTAGCGAAAGTTAGTTTCCCATGGTGCCATATTGAAGGCAGTGCCTATGCACGGGGGCACGGGAGCAGGGGAGACAGTTCCCCAGAATGAGGCTGGTGCTGAGCTGACGAAGCAATGCGGGCTCTTTACATTTCTCAACAAAAATTGAAGGGAAATGAGGAGAAAATATTATTTCTTTGGAAGTGAGAATAGTATATTCTCCCTTTTGGTGTTTCCAGAGTTCATTTCTAACCCATGGCCAAATGGTTAAGGGAAATAATTTTTTTTTAAGTACAGTAAAATATTAATTACTTTTCACTTAACTTGGCTTATCTAATCTTTTTGCCTTATGACCTTACAGTCTTGGAGCATGTTCACATACACTTTTCTGAAACCCTTAGTTGGTTCATGCCGCGGAGGCCATGGGACTCAGTTGCTGAGCCGACCCTTCAGCTTTTTACTATTGATCCAGGTGCCCTGTGGGTGGGACAGGGGGTGACCAGACAGCTGCACCCAGGAACGAAGAAGGCATCTCCCCTTTCCCCGTGTTCGGGTCGGAGGAAGGAGACTCTGTGGCACTGAAGAGCTCTGTATTCACAGCAGGGATGGAATATGTGTTCTCCACCTAGAAACACTGGAATCTAGGAGGCAAGGGCGTGGAGGAGTCGAGAGCATCAGTATTGGTTAGTGGGAACCAGGCCCTCTGAGCCTGAGCACCCGGGAGTATCAGCCAGGGTACTGGCTACTGACAAAGTCACACTCCCCTTCTCTTGTGCTTTCAGTGCCACTGTCTGAAAATGAAGCTGTCCCTTAGAAGGTCCCTCCTTCCAGCCCCTGGGTGACCTGGCTTTCCTGAGCCAAGAGCAGAGGACCACTGTTTCATTTTTTGTTTATTTAAATTTTTTTAAACTTTTTTTTTTTTGGTATTTTTAGAGATGAACTCTTGTTGTGTCACCCAGGCTGGAGTGCAGTGGTGTGATCATAGCTCACTGTAACCTTGAACTCCCGGGCTCAGGTGACCCTCCTGCCTCAGCCTCCTGAGTACATGGGATTACAAGTGCATGCCACCATGCCCAGCCCCACACAGTTTTTTGTTTGTTTGTTTGTTTTTTGTTTTTTTTTTCTTGAGACGGAGTTTTTGCTCTTATTGCCCAGGCTGGAGTGCAGTGGCGCGATCTTGGCTCACTGCAACCTCTGCCTCCCGGGTTCAAGTGATTCTCTTGCCTCAGCCTCCCGAGTAGCTGAGGCTACTGTATTTTTAATAGAGATGGGGTTTCTCCATGGGGTTTCTCCATGTTGGTCAGGCTGGTCTTGAACTCCCAATCTCAGGTGATCTGCCCGCCTCAGGTGCTAGGATTAGAGGCGTGAACCACCGCGCCCGGCCCATAGTTTGTTTTAAATGGCAGACACAGGCTGGGCTCTGTGGCTCATGCCTGTAATCTCAGCACTTTGGGAGGCTGAGGCAGGAGGATTACTTGAGCCCAGGAGCTCAAGACCAACCTGGGTAACATAGTGAAACTCTGTCTTTACAAAAAAAGCCAAAAAACAAAAAACAAAAATTAGACAGGTGTGGTGGTGTGCACCTGTAGTCCCAGCTACTCAGCGGGCTGAGGTGGGAGGATCGCTTGAGCCTGGGATGTTGAGGCTGCAGTGAGCTGAGATGGTGCCACTGCACTTCAGCCTGGGTGACAGAGCAAGAACCTGTCTCCAAAAATAAAATAAATAAATAAAATAAATGCTAAACACCAGTTGTCTGGATGTGTGGCTCATCACTCTTTAGGTACTCATGGTCCCATCACTAAAGATGCAAAATAATCAGAATCCAGACATGTAAGAGATTGAAGGAAGCTCCTGTTTAGAATTAGGTCCTCAAGGTCAATGTGGGGACACATTGATTCAGGGTGTCACAGACTCTGGAGGAAACAAACGGGGACATTTCAGGCACCATGGGTTTTGTTGTTGCTGTTTGTGCTCTGTGCTCCAATTCGTTTTTTTTTTTCTTTTTGATGGAGTCTTGCTCTGTCACCCAGGCTGGAGTGCCGTGGTGCGATCTCTGCTCACTGCAACCTCCACCTCCCGGGTTCAAGCGATTCTCCTTTCTCAGCCTCCTGAGTGGCTGGGATTACAGGTGTGTGCCACCACGCCCAGCTAATTTTTGTATTTTTAGTAGAGATGGGGTTTCACTATCTTGGTCAGGCTGGTCTTGAACTCTTGACCTCATGATCTACCCGCCTTGGCCTCCCAAAGTGCTGGGATTATAAGCGTGAGCCACTGTGCCCAGCCTGCACTCCAAGTCTTGTGATTTGTATTCGGAAGGCTTTTGGGCCTGACATGGGACTGCTGTCTCTCTTCAGGCCTTTGTTGATCTTCCCGCCTGCCTGCTGCGTGGATGGGGTGCAGATCCCAGTCTGCCCACTTCACCATGATGAGAGCTTGGGCACATGACAAGGTCCCTTGAACCCCAGTTCCTCACTAACATAGGGATTTCAGCAACTCTCTCTCAGAAAGGCCATGAGGACGTGTGAGTTGGTACCTTTTGAGCAGCGGAAGCTTCATCTCTGCTAGGATCCTTTCAGTCACAGCTGACCGAAAACAGACTCAGACTAGTGTGGAGAAAGAAGAGACGATTAACTCACACGACCAGGAAGCCCAGGAGTGGCGCTGGCCTCAGGGGTGACTGGACACAGGGGCTGAAGATGACACTAAGTTCTTTCATTCTCTGTTTGCCTTCCCCACCCTATTTTCATGGGTTCGCTCCTGTATTTCTGGCTGAAAATGGGTTTTCCTCACATGATGGGGGAAGCTTGCCAGAGTTGGAAATGGAACTAATTTAGAGGGGAAATGTTGGTGAAGCGGCTACTGCACACTTGGGCCTGGGGATACAGCAGTTCCTGCCCTCATGGAACTTACCAGCCAATGAAACAATGAAACAAAAAATTACCATAAAGTATCATGAGCGTTACAAACGTGAAGTGAACCGCAAGTGGGACCACACTGTAAGTGGAGTCCGACCTGGCTGATGTGCCAGAGAAGACTCTTCAGAGGAAGTGGCGGGAGAAGAGTCAGCCTATAAATAAGGGGGTGGAACAGTGTTTTGGGCAGAGGGATCAGCACGTGCGAAGGACCAAACAGAGAACTGGGCACATCTGAGGAACTTGCTAGATCTTTCTCAGTCCAATCGGCCTGGACAGAGCACTACGGGAAGGGTGCTTCTCCCAGGGCTGCCAAACAAATCACCACCAACTGGGTCACTTCAAACAACAGACCTCTATTGTCTCATTGTTCTGGAAGCAAGAAGTTCAAAAAAAATTAAGAATCTGGCAGGGCCATGCTCCCTCCAGAGGCTCCGTGGGGGAGTCATCCCTTGCCCCTGAAGTTCCAGTGTCTGGTGGTTCCAGGGATTCCTTGTGGCTGCACCACTCCAGTCTCTGCTTCTGTCTTCACATGGTCTCCTACTCTCTGTTTGTGTCTTCTCTTCTGCCTTTTTTCTTTTCTTTTTTTGCGACAGAGTCTCACTCTATCACGCTGCCTGGAGTGCAGTAACATGATCTCGGCTCACTGCAGCCTCCGCTTCCTGGGTTCAAGTGATTCTCCTGCCTCCTGGGTTCAAGCGATTCTCCTGCCTCAGCCTCCCGAGTAGCTGGGATTACAGGCGCCGCCATCACAGCCGGCTAATTTTTGTATTTTTAGTAGAGAGGGGGTTTCACCATGTTGACCAGTCTGGTCCCCAACTACTGACCTCAAGTGATCCTCCTGCCTCGGCCTCCCAAAGTGCTAGGATTTCAGGCGAGAGCCACTGTGCCAGGTCTCTCTTCTGCCTCTTAAAGGACACTTGTCATTGGATTTAGGGCTCACCTGGGTAATCCAGGATGATCTTCTCATCACAAGATATTTAACTTAATGGCATCTGCAAAGACCCTTTTTCCAAATGGGGTCACATTCAGAGGGTCTGGTTGTTAGGTGTGGACATACCTCTTGGGGGAATCACCATCCAATCAAGAGAGACGCTGCTGGGCTGGTCAGCCAGGCCAGGTCCTAGGGGATCTGGGCCTCACCATAGAGCAGGAGAAAAACATTTCATTTTGCACTCCAGAAAGAACACTATGGTTGTGGAAGTGCCATGTGAGATGCAAGCAGGATGGCTGGCCTGTCAGGAGAGGACCGCTGTGGTCCAGGTGGGAGGTGATGGAGGAATGGGCTGAGGCAGCAGCCGAGCCAGGGATGGAAAGAGAAAAACAAGTCAACAGGACTTGGGGACTGACGGGGCTGGGTGGCTGGCAGCAGGGTGGAGGCAGGGTATCATTGGGTGGTGTGTATCATTGTGATACGTATCCCTTACATTCATTTTTCCCAGGAGACAGTGCTACGCAATAGAAAGAATATTGTCTTTGAAACTGGCGAAACCTGGGTTGAATTCCCAAAGCTCTTTCACTTTCCAGCTTCTTGACCTTGGTTTTGTGTTTCTTATTTTGTCTGAACCTCAGTTTTCTCCTCCATAAAATGGAGATAATAATACTGACTTCATAGGGCCCTTGAAAGAATTATATGGCAGCCTTTGTGGCATAGTGGGCTCTGGGTGGCCACGTGACCACCACAGATGTGTTCATTCCTCCTCCTTCCTCCTGCCCGACCAACGTCCTTTCCTGCTGGGGCTTCCCCGAGCGCTCAGCTGCACCCACCTCCTACTTCTCTCCCACGTGCTTCCTGCACGGCTGGCTCCACCCCACCTGCAGCCTTTTTTTTTTTTTTTTTTTTTTTTTGTCTCCTGGGACCTGCCCACAAATTGCCCTCTCCACTGTCCTGGAACCTTCAACAAATATTTTTTCACCTGTTACCCCTAAGTAGCCCAGGCTGTGAAAGGAACAAGCTGCAAAACGGGTAGTCTCAGCGCCTTGAAGGGGAACCTGAAGGGCTTGCTGAGTTTACTGCCGGCTGCGATGTGTTCGTTCACTGGTTTATTCCTGCAGCTATGCATCCACTCCCTCAACAAACACATAGAGTGGGCGAGGCATTGTCTCGCACCAGGAACACCGAGCTGAACGGAAATGCGGTTCTCACCTCATGAAGTTTACTAATTCTCCCAGGCAACCAGCCCTCTCTGAGCTCATGAATTTTCTGGATGCACTGATTTAGTGGCTTCGCTCTCTGGCTTTGACACCTCCACAGGTAAAGAGGGAGACCTGGGAGGAGCATGAATTGATTCCCCAGTCTCATCCGGGCTAGGTGGACATCAGGACACACAGACAGGCTCCCAGGAGGTGGAACAGAGGCTGGAGCTTCCCTGAGAAAGCAGATACCCCCATCCTACCTCTCAGACACATTTCCGCCTTCGCTGGTGACATTTTTCTCCACCCCGTTTCTTGCCACTTGCCATTCATAATCATTGCTCTAGGTCTGGCAAGCGGAGAGGGCAGGACAAAAATTTGATTTACTTACGACAATGTTTTAAGAGCTCGAGCATAAAAACATGTGGTTTCCTGGGACTGGCCAGCCCAGGAAGTTGGCTGGGACGTTAAGGAGCTGGCTGGCTGACACAAAGTGTAAATGCCTACCACTTCCTACCCTCCTGCCGGAGGCTTGCCTTGCTCTTCTGAGCACTTTCTACCTTCAGGCTGTCTGGAGCCTCGAGGTTCTCCGTGGAGACACTATGCAAATGCGTGTGTTCTGACACAAGACGCAAATGTCAGGAATCCTCTTTCGAAAGGGCCAGTCTCTAAGACTTGCAAAAAAGGTGACCAGAGACTGATCTAAACCTACCACCTGGAAGAGATGTTGGCTGTGAGGAAGGGAGAAACAATGAAATAATGAGATGGTGTGAGCTCTGGAAGGCAGAACCTTCGGGAAAACGAAAGAGTAATTTCGTTCATTGATGAATTCATTTGTTCTACTAAGTATTGTGCAGAGCACTATAGGGTTTACCAAGAATAAAAATTGTCTGTGTCACGGAGGACCCAAAAGAGACCAGAGAGAACATTTTTATTCTTGGTTTACCGAGAATGACAATTGTCCCTATCCTGGAGGACCTAAAAGAGACCAGAACTTTAGGGAAAAATGAAAGAGTAATTTCGTTCATTGATGAATTCTTTTATTCTACTAAGTACTGTGCAAAGCACTATAGGGTTTACCAAGACTAAAAATTGTCCCTGTCCTGGAGGACCTAAAAGAGACCAGAGAGAAAAAGGCAAGTACACACGAACATGTGTTTTGCTTTGAGAATCGTGCAAAAGAGCTGACATGAGGCGGGTACCTCATGTTTAACGTACTCTGCTTCACTAGACGTAAATTCCTGCTAGCTTCCCTAACAAAGCTTCAAGGTAGGCACTAACACTGTTTTACAGATGAGGAAGCTGAAGTTCAGAGAGTAATTTTTCCAGGAACCAGCGTTCCAACCTAGATTGGCTGACTCTGAAGCTTATTAAATCCACCTGTGAAAAATCAAGTTAAGAAACAGGTGAAATGGGCCAGGTGCAGCACGTTGGGAGGCTGAGGTGGGCGGATCACCTGAGGTCAGGAGTTCGAGACCAGCTTGGCTAACATGGTGAAACCCTGTCTCTACTGAAAATACAAAATTAGCTGGGCGTGGTGGCATGTGCCTGTAATCCCAGCTGCTCGGGAGGCTGAGGCAGGATAATAGCTGGAACCTGGGAGGTGGAAGTTGTAGTAAGCTGAGCTCAGGCCACTGCACTCCAGCCTGGGTGACAAAGTGAGACTTCTATAACTTTTATGATACAGTTTTCAATCAGCTGATTTACTTCCATTATTTCAGGAACGCCCCGGCATGTTGCACAAGGCTTTGCCTGCTGGAGCGTCTGGTGTTCAATCTAGACCAGCACGCAGCCCCGGCTTCTTTTGGCCTCCATGGCTGATTCCAAAAGTTCATGTAAGAAGGGGCAAAGAGGGATTTTAGAGCCAGAAGGGAACTGAGCTTCCCTCAGCCTTATAGAAGCATGGAAATTGAGACCCAGAGAGGTTAAGTGCCTGGCCTAAGGTCACACAGCTAGTTAGTGGTGGGGAGACGAGACTTGGTTTTGTCCAGTTCTCCTGCCATCTGTCGCTACTCAGCATAGTAAAGGAGATGGCGCAAGTCATCTGTGGCTCATAGAAGTGCTAGAACAATCCCATTCACGTCTTTGATGGTACCTACTGGAGCCCCATTACTTCCGATTATTCACATGCTCTGGGCACCCGTGGCCAATCTATACGTGACCTTTCCTGGGGTCAGACTTCCCTGGTGCCGTGTGGACTCAACGCAGCACGCAGCCTCAGCCGTTTCGTCTCTTCTGTGCATTAAGAGATCTGTTTACATTTAATTGAAGCTTGGCATACTCTGAGCTGAGGCGGCCTTGCTTTGGCCTTCTGAAAAAAGCATGCAGTTTTGGCCTATGAGTTTGAGTTTCATAGAGTAGCTTCCGATACCGAAGGGAGGCTGGCCCATTACTTTCTGGAGTCTTTCTGAATTGCACAAAACCTCTGTGTATGCCTTCTTTGTTGTTCCTTTCCCAGAAGCATAAAGTCCCTCAGATTCCAAGGCGATGTGGCTGGGAGAGCCCAGGTCCGGTGGGGGCCAGGGATCCCTCCATGTCCACACACGAACAAACCCTCTGCGGTCTCCCGTCCTCACGGAGAGGCTATTATAGCAGAAGCTCCCTCGGCCCCCTTCCCCACCTCCTTGGAGTTGAGGGGGAAGTGAGAAAGGGCTTGGCTTGGTGCCTGGCACACAGCAACCCTCCATAGAAATGCCAGCTATTACTATTGCTATTGTTGCTATTATTCTCACGACTTCTCCATCTTCTGCACCACCCACAGGCTGCTTTGCTGTGAACACGGGGACATGGAGAAGAGTGAATGAGCTAGTGGGATGGGAGTGACTGAGTGTGAAGGTTAGGGAGGGAAATAAAACAGCCCGCAGCTCTGCTGCACTCAGCGCCTTCTCCCTGCCTGCAAAGTCCTTCCTGGCATCTCTGGAAATCCTGACTGCCCCACAAGGCTCCCACCTTCTCCCTCGTTTCTGCACAGCCACTTGGATTAGTACTTGCAACTTGAATGGCTCTTCTCGTGTGCTGCCTTCTCCAGGGCCCACTCATGCCTGTGGCTGTTGCGGCCCTACTCTGTGTCATGCATTTGACATTGCACATCTTATTTATTCATTTATTTATTTATGGCAGGGTCTCACATTGTCTCCCAGGCTGGAGTACAGTGGCATGGACACAACTCACTGTAGCCTTGACCTCCTGGCCTCAAGCAATCCTCCCACCTTAGCCTCCCAACTAGCTGGGACTACAGGCACACACCACCATGGTCAGCCAATTAAAAAAAAAAAGTTTCTTGTAGAGATGGGGAATCTTGCTATGTTGCCCAGGTTGGCCTTGAACTCCTGGGCTCAAGCGATTCTCCTGCCTCGGCCTCCCAAATTGCTGAGATTCATCTCTTTTAAATTCTCACATCAACCTTAGGAAGGAGGTGTTTCCCATTAACCATGACAGATAAAGACACAGGGCTCAGGGCAGTTAAGTGATTGTCTGAGGTCACCATAGAGTGACAGGGCAGAGAGGCAGGCTTGGGTCTGTCCAGCTCCAAAGCCCGTGCTCTGTCCATGCATCTCAACACTTACGGTTGCCGCAGCTGCTGTTGGCTAGCCCTAAGGTGAGCCATGGTCACAGACCTTCGACCCACAGCACAGTCAGGGGATGTGGCCAATTTTCTTTTCTTTTCTTTTCTTTTCTTTTTTGAGACAGAGTCTCATTCCATCACCCAGGCTGGAGTGCAGTGGCGAGATCTCAGCTTACTGCAACCTCCGCCTCCTGGGTTCAAGAGATTCTTGTGCTTCAGCCTCCCTCCAGTAGCTGAGATTACAGGTGCGCGACACCACGTCGGGCTAATTGTTGTATTTTGTATAGACGAGGTTTCACCATGTTGGCCAGGCTGGTCTCAGACTCCTGGCTTCAAGCGATCCACCCGCCTCAGCCTTCCAAAGTTCTGGGATTACAGGTGTGAGCCACCACGCCCGGCCTCGACTTTCTTATTTATGCATTTCTGTGTTGACCATATCTTTTTCAATGAGCTTGCATTACTTGTGTGCTGTAATTGGAAATAATATTAATAATCACTGACAGCACCCTGGACAAGCGTCAGCTCACTGATTCCTCACATAACTCTGGGTGAGGATCTTGTGATGATCATTCTTGTTTTCTAGAGGAGAAAAGCAAGTTGTAGAAATGTTAGATAATTCACCTGCTGTCATCCAGTCCGTAGTGGCAGAGCTGGGGCTTAGACCCTGGTGGGCCTGATTCCCAAGACCTACTGTTGAGCTTTTACTGCTTCCATGTGGAAGAGAAGGGTTTTGTCTCAAGAATACAGGAAGCATTTCATTTATATGAAATATCCATCATCAGCAAATCCACAGATACAGAAAGCAGATTTGCAGTTGCCAGGGCATGGGGTGGACGGCAGGAGATGCAGAGTGACTGTTAACATGTATGGCATTTCCTTTCTTCTTGTTTTTTTTTTTTTTTTTTTGAGACGGAGTCTTGCACTGTCACCCAGGCTGGAGTGCAGTGGCACGATCTCGGCTCACTGCAAGCTCCGCCTCCCGGGTTCAAGCGATTCTCCTGCCTCAGCCTCCCGAGTAGCCGGGATTACAGGCACATGCAACTACGTCTGGCTAATTTTTGTATTTTTAGTAGAAATGGGGTTTCACCGTGTTGGCCAAGCTGGTCTCGAACTTCTGACCTCAAGTGATCCGCTCGCCTTGGCCTCCCAAACTGCTGGGATTTCAGGTGTGAGCCACAGTGGCTGGCAGGAAACTCTTTTCAAGAGAAAAAAAAAAATCTTTGGCCGGGCGGGGTGGCTCGCACCTGTAATCCCAGCACTTTGGGAGGCTGAGGCAGGCAGATCACGAGGTCAGGAGATCAAGACCCTCCTGGCTAACACACTGAAACCCCATCTCTACTAAAAATACAAAAAAAAAAAAAAAAATTAGCTGGGCATGGTGGCAGGTGCCTGTAGTCCCAGCTACTCGGGAGGCTGAGGCAGGAGAATGGTGTGAACCCGGGAGGCGGAGCTTGCAGTGAGCCGAGATCGCACCACTGCACTCCAGCCTGGGCGACAGAGCGAGACTCCGTCTCAAAAAAAAAAAAAAAAAGAGAAAAAAATCTCATGAATGCAGAAAAAGTAGCAGCAGCAGCCCGTGGGGATGGAAAACCCTAAAAACAGCATAGGAACAGATGACCATTGGAATTACCTACTCTACCAAAGGGGTCTGCAGGTTGAAAAATCACACTAGCTAAGGGTTACAGTCCGCTAAGCGCTAAGTTCTTTATGTTGATTATTTCATCAAATGTTCATCAGAACCCTGGGAATAGTTATTTTTATCATACCCATTTCACAGATGAGGAAACTGAGCTGTAGAGGGGTTAAGTGGTCATCACGACACTAGTAAGCGGCCGGGCTGGGCTTTGATTCCAGGTGGTCTGACCTCCAGGTCGACACTGTCACCTGTGTGTCCTGATCGATTACCTGTGAGTGCAGCACCCACAGGCAAGTCCCACTTCACTTCGAGAACACATTCCCATTTTTATTCTCCCTGCTTTCAGCAGTAACTGCTTGTCCAGCAGGGTAAGTGCTTCAGAAACACTGAGCTCGGTGAAACTGCTGGACACAGGAGCCCCGGTGAGACTCTGCCGGATGATGACAAATCATGTTCACATTAACCTTGTGCCCTGAAGGTTGCCTTTGGTGGGAAGCGGCAGAGAAGACGTGAGTTTCTTGCCAATTCCACCTGGTGGAGAGCCTGCCAGGCCTCCTGACTTGTGGTCCTGTCTCTGGCCAGCACGGTGGCTGCTTTTCCTAGGCAAGTGTGTCGTAATGTCTCTCCCCGGGATGGCCAGTGCAGCTGCCCAGGACAGGTGTGCAAAGACAGAGCTCCACTGAGGCAGGGCGAGAAGAGAGTCTCGAAGATTGAAAAACAAAATAAAAAGCCAAACCCATAACCTTCTGCCGTAGATACTCTTTAAAGTCCTGGGGGAGGGGGTGGGCGTTATTATGCTGTGTGTGTGATGAGATACCAGGGCAAGCCACTGTTAATTTTATAATTCAAGTTCTGTTGGAATAAATAACCATAAAAACAACGATAATGACTCCATGATCTGCAAATATTTGCTCTCCACGCAAGTATTTGTGGAAAAAGCATGAAGTCTTGGGTCCTCAAACTTCAGAAAACAGAGTACAGATCTCAGGGAAGCTCCAGGCAGAAACTGAGGGGGCTCCTGGAAAGTCTCTGAGTGTAAATGATACAAGGGCCATCCCTCCGTTGGTTGGCA
This sequence comes from Macaca nemestrina, assembly GCF_043159975.1. NCBI lineage: Eukaryota > Metazoa > Chordata > Mammalia > Primates > Cercopithecidae > Macaca > Macaca nemestrina. Next base: position 5,142,028 of record NC_092125.1, on the reverse strand, counting down.
GTAGGGGAATAATTATATCCTGGCCATTCCGGATTTATTTATTTTATTTTATTTTATTAATACATTTATTTTGAGACAGAGTCTCCCTCTGTTGCCCAGGCTGAGTGCGGTGGTGTGATCTCGGCTCACTGCAACCTGCGTCTCCTGGGTTCCAGTGATTCTCCTTCCTCAGCCTCCTGAGTAGCTGGGATTACAGGTGTGCGCCACTATACCTGAGTGATTTTTGTATTTTTAGTAGAGACGGGGGGGTCTCACCATGTTGGCCAGGCTGGTCTTGAACTCCTGACGTCAGGTGATCCTCCCGCCTCAGCCTCCCAGAGTGCTGGGATCACAGGCATGAGCCACCGCATCTGGCCCCATTTTAGATTTAAATTCCAGAGCCATCCACAACCATTTCCCCTGCTCTGCGCATGCCCCCACTTTCCCCAACCCCAAATCTAATCAGTTCATGGGATCCATCAATGTGATTTCTGCATCGCTTCTCCCCCATCTGCCTTCTTCCTGCCTGTGTCTAGTGCAGTGTCTCATTACCTCCTGTGTGGACCAGTGCAAGGGTCTCCTACCTCGTTCTTCTAGAAACAAGAGCAAACTTTCAAAAGCATGGGTGAGGTCAACTTACTCCCTCGTTCCAAATTCTGTAGTAGCAGCATTTTACTTCCAGAATAAAACACGGACTCCCCAGCCTGGCATGCAATGCACAGGGTGATCTAGCTCCATCAATCTTTTACTCACTACTTATTCAACACGTATTCACCGAATTCCTCCACGCACCCGGTGTCGGCATCCCCTCTGTGCACACCGTGCTGCCAACAAAGTCTTCGTGTCTTCTCTCAAGGACCCCAGAGGGTGGCGGGGGTCACACCAGGGTGCTAAGGACTTGCCCACTGGAGCCCTTGTGAGATCAGGGAAGGCTTCCTGGAAAAGGTGACTTATCTAAAGTCACTTGAAGTCACCAAAGAAGGCATAGGAGGGAGCCAAGAAAAGATGGAGTGGGTGTGGGATGGGAAGGCAAAGGGAGCAGGTGCAAGGCCCAGGGGTAAGGGGGTGTGGGCAGTTCAATATAGCCATCGCCTGTGAGAGGGAAAGTGAAGACAGGAGGAAGTGGGTCTCCGTTACAACAGGCTGGAAGAACCTGTCTGGGAGTTCAGGCTTAATCTTGAGCAGTGGGAGGCCATGGAAGGGTTTAAGCAGGAGAGCGCTTTGAATAGATTTGCATTTTAGAAAGATCATTCTGTCTGGAGTTTGGAGAAAAGATTGGAGAGGGGGAGAAGAGAGGCAGGGAGGTGGATAGGAAGCCCCTTCAGGAGTTCAGGCAGAGGGTGATTGTAGCACTGGGGACGGTGACATAATGAGTTGACAGAGGTAAGAGGTATTGAGGTGCTGAGGGGTCTTGGCAATTATTTGCTGTGAAGGGTGAGAGATGAGGAGGTGACAAGCCCACATCACAGGTCTCTGGCTTGGGTATGCGTGCAGGTGGTGGTGCCGTTTTCTGGGATGGGAGCACAGGACGAGCAGGCCTCAGGTCTGGGTGAGGGTGGGGAAGCATGAGAGGGTGAGCTCAGGTTTCGACATACTAAGAGTCAGTGCCTGTGAGACACACCAGGATAAATACTGATTGAGACTGACAGAAACAGAAAGGTTGAGACAAATCCAAAGGACACCAGTGTCGAAGGAAAGCCTTCAAAAGAGACGGAGAAGGAAGAAACACAGAGGTAGGAGGAAAACCCAGGGAAGTGGGTAATCCAAGGCAGGACATCAAGTAAAATCAGGACAGAAAAGCACTTCTTGGTTGTCCTGAGTCAGGAGGTTGTTAATGACCTTGACAAGAGCAGTGTCCCAGGAGTCGGTGCTGGTATGCAGAGGATCTAGGTTGGGTTGACAAGTTGTCCAAGGTAAAAATGTGGAAGCAGGAAGTGAATACCAGGTCTGTCAAGAACTTCAGCCATGAATAGTGGAGGAAAAGAAGAGGATTGAGTCTGGGGAGGGACAATCTTCAAAAGAGGTTCCCGCTCCCATTCCGCCCCTCCCTCTCTCCTTCCCTCCCTCCCTGCCCTCCCTCCCCACTTCTTTCTCTTTCAACAGGGGGATGAAGGAAGGGGCCAGAGGAGCTGGAGCAGGTGGAGCTCCAGATTCAGGAAGGAGAGGGAATGACCCACAGGGAAAGTTGTAGGGGAGTGGCTCCCAGCCTGGGTGGAGAGGTTGGCAGTGTGGGAGGAGGGATCCCTCTTTCACTGTTGCCAAGAGGAGGAAAGGAGGGGGCAGATGCAGATAAGCCTAGGGGTTGGGGCCAGGAGTTGGGAAAGTCATCTCCTCATCCTTTCTAGCCTTGAATGCTCCTGTGCATCGGGGCCACACGCTCTCCTCCCGAGGTGTGCTGATCTTTCTCGCGTCACCCTCTGCATCTGTGCATCGGGGCCACACGCTCTCCTCCCGAGGTGTGCTGATCTTTCTCCGCGTCACCCTCTGCATCTGCTCAGTGAGTTCCCCTTTATCTGCACGTGCTTCACTCCATCTTTCAACGCAAAGGCATATCCAGATTTTGTGGAGCCTGAAGTGTACACAATTTGGGACAGTTGCTTTAAGAAAAAGAATGCTAAAATAGATCACTTTGGCAAATCTTACAAAAATCCATGGAGATGTGAAGGCAGCTCTTCGGCCCTTCCTGGGACCTTGAAGTGGATCGTTGTAAGCTCCCCCGCACCTGAGGGTTAAGCTTCATTCGCTTTATGTTAAGTCTTCCTCCATTTAAATGTGAAAATCCTACCCAAACCTCAAACTTGAACAACAACAAACAAAATAAAACGAAGAAAGAAACCCCAACACAAACAAAAACCTTCCTGCCTGAAGTTCCTCCTGTTGGAAAGAAGTAAGGAGAGCCTTAGTTTCCCCATCTGGAGAATGGAGCTAAGAGCCTCTATCTCCAAGTCCTGAGGACTTAATGAGGCAGCATATGGACAAAACCTGGCATAGTTTCCTTCCCATAATTGGTGCATACAAAATGATTGCTGAAGAAACAAAGGGATGTATGAACCTAACTCTCTTTTCTCATTTATCACTTTTTTTTTTTTTTTTTTTTTTTTTTTTTTGGTGAGACAGGGTCTCACTGTGTCACCCAGCTGCAGTGCAATGGTGCAATCCTAGCTCACTGCAGCCTCAAACTCCTGGGCTGAAGTGATCCCCCCACATTGGACCCTCAAGTAGCTGGGACTACAGGTGCACATCACCACATCTGGCTAACTTTTGTATTTTTTTGTGGTAATGGTGTTTCACTGTGTTGCCCAGACTGGTCTCAAACTCCTAGCTCAAGCAATCCTCCTGCCTCAGCCTCCCAAAGTGCTGAAACTACAGGCGCAAACCACCTCACTTATCACTTTGACCTACATGTTAGTTATCTGCATGCTCATCTTATCTTTCCCATTAAACTCCAAATACCTTGAGCATGTCTTATTATTTTTGAGTCCTTCCCAAGGTCTATCAGTGTGTCTTGCATACAGTGGGTATTCAATCAATTTATTGAATGAATGGATGGATGAATGAACGGAGAGTATGAATCACTTCATTAAGAAGGAAATTCATTGTTAGGAGAGTTGCTTAGAAATGTGCCTAAATGAGTTTTCCAGTTGAGGCTATCAATTCTTGGTGTCCACACTGGTGGGGATCGGTTAACAAAAGCACAGGAAGGACTGGAGCTGTGTCTTAACAGATAACACGCATTTGGTTGAGGAGGCAGAATGTGGAGAAGTCAGGGCTGGAGACTTCAACAACATTCAGAGTTTAGTTGGTGCTATTAGGAGCCTTCAGCACAAGACAGTCTGTGGAGTGCTGCTTGGGCTAAACACGATAAACTAGAGTACCCCTAAACTAGGCAAAAGCTGTCAAATGCAATTCAGGAAGACGAGTGTAATGAATATGTAGGATAATATGGGTAGATTTCTTACCGGATGCATTTTGAATATATTGCCGCTTAGGGAGAGCTCGTCTCCCGGAGGTACCCACGTGGGGGAAACTACTTTTCTGTTTACTTCCCAAAGGGCTGTTGTAAAGATTAGATGAAAAAAAAAAAAGTAAAAGTGCTTTGTAGACTGTAAATGCCACATAAATATTCTTTATTATCACTGTTATTGTTGCATTCCTGGCCTTCTCTCTCTCCTTCCCCGCTCTTCTCAGACCAGTTTCCTTGAGGTATCATCATTCCCCAAGCACACGAGTGTGTTCCTAGACCCCAGGGTAGCCTGTACCAAGTGGTATGAGACATATATGTGTGTCCGCCTATTCCTCAGATTCGTTTTTACCCCTCAGTCCTGAGCACGATTCCTGGCACAAAATAGGAGCTTGGTAAATATTTGCCGGATAGAAAATGCTCTCAGGTGATGGGAAAATAGTTCTTGGGTCATTTCATCCGGCCCCTTTGGTTTCATCTGACTTTGGTTGTGTGGTCTTCCTAAGAAAGGCGAGTCCAGTTTCCAAGACACTAGACCTCTTTATTATTTCTAGGACGTCAAGGCCAAGCAAATTCCTTGTTACTCTACAAGTCTTGAAAAAAATGACCCTCCTGGAAATTCCTGAAAACCAGGAAACCAGAATGTTCCCGTTCTGATGTAACTTCTAAAAAATTCATAATATCAAATTAAGAAAGACAGTGTTTTTGTTCCTTTCTTCCTTTCTTTTTTTTAGTGGAAAAAGCCCCAACAAAATATCCGAGAATGTGGGTTTCGATCTATGTGATCTTAACCAGAGCACTTGACTACTTGGAGTCTCCATCTCCTCTTGTGTAAAGTGAAGATAATAATTCTGTCTTGGCTTCCTTATGGGGACGTTTTCAAGATGAATCGGATAATGCGTGTATCTCCCGAAGCCCTGCAGCCTTATGCTTCATCCTCTCAGTGCAATCTTTTTAGGCAGGGCACTTGGTAGACACACAAGACATGTATCGATAAACATTGGCAAAGGGTCACAAAAAGGAAATACTAAGAAAATATGGAATAACAGCTCTCTCTGGGGGCAGATCAGTTGGTAGCTGTTAAGAGGTGGATTTCATTCTAAGACTGGCAATGGGGACCATTTGGCAGGAAGAATGGGGATGTAAAGCACAGAGGAGAGAATTCCGGGGCCTACACCCGTCTACTCCTCCTTCCTCCTCTTACAGAGCCGCCTGGTCCCAGGAACCCACCCTCTCCTGTCTAATTGTGTCATAGGACCCTGTGATATGCTTGCTGCCTCTGTATTCAACATCCCCCTCAAAATAGTGGCTCCTTTCCACTGATATACTCAATCTCCACCATCTTTAAAAAAATCCTCCCTCAACCCTATAAACCTTTGCCTCGATTTCTCCCTTTCATTGCCCAGCAACTTAATGGAGTTGAATACTCACTGTTTCTAAATCCAGTGAACACTTTCCTGTCTTCATCTTATTTATTTATTTATTTATTTATTTATTTATTTATTTATTGGGACATGGTCATACTCTGTTACACAGGCTAGAGTGCAGTGGGGTGATCCTGGCTCACTGTAGCCTTGAGTTCCTGGGCTCAAGTAATCCTCCCAGATCAGCCTCCTGAGTAGCTGGGACTACAGGTGTGTGTGGCCATGCTTGGCTAATTTTTAAAAAATTTTTTGTAGAGATGGAGTCTCACTATGTTGCCCAGGCTGGTCTCGAACTCCTGGACTCAAGCGATCCTCCCACCTCAGGCCTCCCAAAGTGCTGGGAGTCACTGCGCCTGACCTCTTTATCTTATTTATGATGCTCGCTCCTTTCTTGAAGTGCTGCTTTCCTGGGGGCATCCAGTACATTACACTGTCCTGACTTTCCTCCCATCTGTGGCTGCTCCTTCTCTGTCTCTGTTACAGGTTGAATTAGATTCCCTCCAAAAGATAAATTCACATCCTAACTCCCGGCTCCTGTGATCTTCGGAATCAAGATCTTTGCAGATGTAATCAAGTTAAATGGAGGTCCTGTTGGATCAGGGTGGGCCCTCATCTGATAACTGGTGTCTTTATAAGAAGAGGAAAATTTGGACACAGACACACACAGAGGGCAGACGGCCATGTGGTGAAGAGGCTGAGATTGGAGTGATGTGTCCACAAAATGAGGAATACCAACGATTTCGGGGAACCACCAGAAGCTAGAGTGAGGCCAGGAAGGATCTTCCCCTAGAGCCATCGGAGAAAGCATGTCCCTGCCAACACCTTGATTTCTGACTTCTGGCCTCCAGAAATGTGAAAGAATAAATTTCTGTTGTTTTCTGCCATGGAGTTTGTGGTACTTTGTTACTACAGCCCTAGCCTCCTTTCAGGCCCAACCTACGTTACATGTGGATTTTCCTAAGTGCTTAGTTCCAGACTTCTAGTCATTTCTCTATGTATCTTCCCTCCTAGGCAACCTCCTCCACATCTACCCTTCAGCTGGGGCTTCTCTCACCTGTACATCCTACCCATCTTTTAGAGCACAACTCAGCCCTTCCTCCCACAGGGAAGCCTTCTGTGGCAGATGCTGCTGGTGCCCACCCACATCTCCTTGGCACGCCTCACTCCCAGTTCAGCTTCTTACTGCAAGCTGCTCCTCTCTGCCCGAGTGCTTTCTCTGGCTGCAGGAGTGCGTGGGGGCAGAACAGAACGGCAGAGAACTGACACCTCCAAGATCAGCCTCCAACAACAATGGATGGGAGTTGGAGAATATATAACCCAGCTTCCTCACCCCTCACTGGGGACCTAGCCTGTCTCCTGAAGGCCCCACGGGACTAAGCCTCCCTTGCCCGGTGGGTAACCTGCTGATTAACTCACCCCATATTGGTTTTCTTCTTTGTCTCACTTCTCTACCCTCATAACTTGCTCCTGAGATTAGCCTGCTCATCCTCAAATCCTTATCTCAGGGTCTGCTTCTGGGGAAATCTAACCAAGACACCTTAACTGAATTACCAGCCTGGGGCAGGTTCTCTGATCATTCTTTCTAACAGCACGAGGAGCCTTGGCTGCTCAGATGTGATTGCAGTTTACCTGCACACATTTCTTTCTGTGATTATTTGAATAATGTCTGTTTTTAGTGCTAGAGCAGGGATCAGCAAACAACAGCCATCAGGCCAAATCCAGCTGCAACGGCTCATTTCCGTATTGGCTATGGCTCCTTTTGAGCTGAGTAGTTTCAACAAAGATCTTATGGCTTGCAAAGCAGAAATATTTACTACCTGGTCCCTTACAGAAAAAGTTTATTGACCCTTGTGGTAGGCTATACTTTTGTATCAGTTAGCTTGGCTGCATAAGAAACTGCCCAAAACTAAATTTTTGAAACAACTACCATTTATATAGCTCACAATTCTATGAGCTGACTGGGTAGCTTTTCTGGTCTGAGCCCGATCAGCTGATTTCTGCTGAGCTCTGTCAAGTGTCTATGGTCAGCTGGTGGGTCAAGCGGCAGCAATGGTCCTAGGATGGCCTCACTCACATTTTAGAAGGTGGTAGCTGTTGGCCAGTGAGACACTGGCAATTAGGCCATGTGTCTCTCACCACCCAGCAGGCTGCCTTGGGCTTCTTCATACAGTGGTGGCAACAGGGGTTCTATGAGTGGCCAAACAGGACAGAGCACACACATTATTCAAGCCTCTGCTTGCATATGTTGTCTAACATCCCATTGCTCAAAGCCAGTCACATGGCTGAGTTCAGTGTCAAAGTGGGGTGGCACGGAAAGGGAACCCACTGAACCTATGCCTACTTTTACAATTCACCATGAAGCTCTGTGAGGGCACAGACCCTGCACGTACTTGCTCACCATTCTATGTCAATGAGTGAAGCACAGTGTCTGGCATAGGGTGGGTGCTGAATAAATGTTCATTAAGTAAATGAATACAATTTAACTGTTTGAATAACAACGACCTTTTATTGAGCCTTTGCTATATAATTGGAGTGGTTTTAGATACTTCACATGTATTAGCTAATGCTTACCTAAGAGGCAGACACCAGTACCACTTTACAGACAAGACAGCTGAGGCTCATGGTCAGGAACTTGCCCTGTAGAGCAAAGGCAATGAGGAATCAGAATTTTAAACTAGTTTGTTTGATTTCAAATCCTGCTCTGTTAACCATCACCCCCCTCCTTTTTTTTTCACTAAAAGCTTTAAATTTTTTATAGTTTCAAATTTCTTCCTTTATTTTACTATTTCATTTTATTTCTTTATTTTACAAATTTCATTTTAAAATTGGGAGCAGGGTGTTTCTCTTGGCTTCCCCAGCCCTTTTTCTTTGGTGGCCCAGAGGTCCTGTTAACACCTCATAACCAACCTCCATTTCAGTGCTGGGTGGTATTTTTGACTTAAAAACTTAGCTTGTGGGACAATCAACAGCCACACACCTAAAATCACCTCTTGACAGCTCAGCAAAATTGAAGGCCAACATTTCACTCAAGAAGGCAATAAATCCAGCCCCCAAGGCGGCCGCTGAGAGGCTCTGAAACAGCGCTGGTATCTTATCTCTCAGACCATTCAGGCCGTACATGAGGGAATCCATGGATCAAAAGCAAAAGAGTCTCCAGAGAACATAGTCCTCGAAATGACCATTGTTTATTCAGAGTTCAATAATTAATCAACCCCACAAACCTTTCTTCAGCACTTACGGTATTCCAGGCATTATGCTACTCACAATGGGAGAACAGAAGTGAACAAGAGTCCCTGCCGTCAAGACTCTCGTCTAAACAGACAATGATTTGGCAATGTATCGAGTGTTCTGGTGAAGACGTGCCCGAAGAGTACACAAGGGGGGCGGTGAGCTCCGTTTGGGTGGGAAGCTGAAGAGGAGAATAGGAAAGTCTCTATACAACCTTGGGACTCTAATTCAGGTTTGAACAAGGTTGGGCTTCCAAAATGGTACATTGGGGTAGGTAAGCTCATGGACTGAGATGTTCATTTGCAGATTTGTTATTTCTGCCACTTGTTATTTGTGCAACTTTGGAAAAGATGACTTCTCTAAGCCTTAGTTTACTCATTCATGAAATGGGTGAGAATCTTATCCACCTTAGAAGGTTTTTGTGAGGATTAAATTAAATATATATATATATATTGTGCTTAGCCTGATTTTGTGCTTAGCCTGATTTTGGGCACGTAGTCAATGTTCAATAAGTGACAGGTGTGATTAGTAGTATTGCTGGTAGTGGCATTCTCACCTATACTGACCATTCCTTCATTCATTTAACAAATATTTGCTAAGTGTCTGCCGTATCTCAGACTCTATGGGGGACACAAAAATGACAAGATGCACATGAAACCTTTCAAAAGGCTTACAGCTTAGTGTAGAGAAGACACTTGCAGAAGTAGCTACCCTCCTGTCTAGAGCTAGGCTTGTATCCAGTAAGATTGGGCCTGGAATCCTCCTGCACATCAGGACTGGTTTCCCTGGAATACACACATTTGCTATCTTGGACCCCTTCAAATCTTTTTGATTTCAGATTTATCTCTTGTTTTTCATTTGTAGTTTCACTTTTGTCTCTCTGTTTTGGTGCTTGACACAATTCTACTGGTACTGACCTCTGGCTTTCATTTTTGGCTAGGGCTGATATTCTCCCTTTGGATGATGTGATCTAGGGCCACTCTAGGCAATCATCTTACCTGAGCTAGCCTGAACAGGAGCCCGATCCAAGCTTAGTCCTTAGGAGTCCACCAGATGGCAAATTGAAGGTAGTGATTGAAAAGCATCTCCAAGAAAAAAATGGAAAAGTGCTACAGAGAGCCCAAGGGAGAGCCAGCCTGGCCTAGACTCTACCACAGTGGCTTGGTGGACAGAAAGCAGCCAGCTCCTGTGTTGTAATTCATTTCTGTGCAACACAGAGCTCATCCTTGCAGCCTCCTAGCTGACCTCATGTGACTCTGCATATACACACCTCTTGTTAATTCATCTAGTGCCGTGAGTTGCTTGACTGTAACTAGACATCTCCAACAATCCATCAGTTTATTTATTAATTATAGCAAACTGGTCTCAGCCACAGAAAATTAGAAACGAAGTTTTCAATAAGCCACATCTCCAGGGATAGTTCACAAAATCAAAAAAAGGAATACCTGGCCAATCTAAGTCATTATCACAATCAAATAGTGCTAAATGGTTCTTCGTGGGATAAGCCTAAATTAAGAAATTGTATTAGCAGCTCTAATCATTATTGATTATTTAATTATCAGCCATTTAAAAATCGTCTCCAGTTTTGAGATTATGGATCAGATTGAGATTTATAACATCCTTCTTTAGTTCACTCTACCCTTTAACAAGATGTATTGCAATGTTTTTGAGTTAGCACTGATCTTACCTCAATCCCCGCCATAGTTCCTTCATTCCATGGCAACCTGGAGCAAAGATAATAATAGCTAACATTCATGGAGTTCTTATTATGTACTAGGAAAGTGTTTGAGTTCATAAATAACTCATCAATGAGAACTCATACATGCTCCTAGCACACATTGTGATTGATTATATTTATTAACTTATTTAATCTTCATAAAACCCTACAAAGTAATTATTATTACTCCCATTTTATAAATAAGAAAACTGAGGCACAAGGACATTTGATTGAAGTGTTCACAATGAATAAGCAGGAGAGCGAAACTTTGAGCCCAGCTAATCTGGCTCCAGGGCCCTAGAATCCATGCCTAACCACTAGGTCACTTCACCTCTAATGCCTCCTAGCTTAGTGTTCATTGCCTGGCGGGTACTCAATCCAGCCAACCATGGGAGTCCCCACCAGATTGTAGGCTCTTTTGAAGACAGCATGGTGTCTTATTTACCTCTGTATCTATCCTTTACCATTGCTAGCACTGAGCTTTGAATTATAGAAACTCAACTCGTGTGTGTGTGTGTGTGTGTGTGTGTGTGTGTGTGTGTGTGTGTAATTGGAAGGGTAAGATTGAGGGAGGGAGGTAGCAAAAAGAGTAAGATAAAGATTTTACTGATTCCAAAAGTAGCCTGAAGTCTAAAGATGTTATAATCTCCACTCAGAATCTTTGGGGGTAAACATCTTTAACACATACGAATATATCAGAGCCAAGCTACACCCTGACTAGAAGACCCCAGGTCTGAGAAATCAGGGCCTGGACGTACTCTCTTTGAGAAACGTTAATAGGTAACAAAGAAAGTCGGAACGGTTGGTGAGTTAATATCTGAAATGCAATTCAGATGAAGTCATATCCAGACTCTGCCAACTTTCAATTGCTTCCAGCATCTTCAAACACCACATGCCAAAATCTTCCCTCTACCTCACTCACCAACACCTCTGCTTCCCAGTCACTGCAGCGCAAAATCCCGTCTTTGAATCCTCCTTCTCCCTGTTCCTCTCTCCCCTACCGCCATCTACCCAATCTCCAAGACCACAGACTCAACCTCCTCCTTATCATGGCCACGGGTCCCCAACTCCTCTTTCCCTGCCAAGTCTCCTGACTGGCCTCTCTGCCTGTTCTCATCTTTCCTCTATCATCTGTGCACCACTGTTGCTATTATTTTTCTAATTGCAGTTTTAGTATATCCTTCTCCTCCTGGAAGATATGTGATAAATCCCCACTCCTGCTGGAGTAGATAGTCCTTTACCTTGAATTCATGGGGCTTTTATCATATCACTCAATTGAGTAATGTAGGTTTTATTCCCGCCTCCCATCCCACATTCAAGTTCACAGTCTCCACTCTAACCCAGGTGTACTATTTCTAGACCCGCACGTGTTACCTGCTCTTCCCTCCTGCCAGGTCTTTATGGACCGCCGCTCCTCCAGCTGAAACCTCCTGTTTCCTGCCTGCCTTTCAATTCACATAAGCTTATTGCTTTTTACCAGCCAAACCCAAAGAGACACGTCATTGAGGGTGGTGAGGCTCTTTTAATTTCTCTTCTCAAAAGACACATTGTCTAGCAGATTGTATTCATCAGCCGTCAGGACACATGCCTAGGTTCTTTATTACCTGCTGTGCTTTTATGTCGGCCTCCTCAATGGGTTGTCTGTCAAATCTGAACTTTGTCTTTCTCAGGGGCAGGTCTCTCTCAGCCTTACTTGTTTACCTCATAGTCTGTGCCGATTACTTTAGAAGACGGCCACTTTGGAAGAAACCTACCTAGCTATGGAGATGCCTCCAAGGAAGGAGGGCAGAGCCAGCAGCCAGGACCATGAACCTGGAGGTGGATGGCCCAAGATGGGATGGGAGGAGCAATTGGGTCCAGGTGCCAGATGCTCATTCCTTTTGACGCCCTTCAACACACCTGTTATTCCTCAAATGCCTTGAATAAAACAACCAAGTCAAATTCTCTTCTTCCTAAAGGGGATCATGATAGACCTCAGCAGGTTTTGGACTCAGCCAATAGAGAATAGGCATTTTTAGTACTTAGAAAATAGGCTCACCAGCCGGGTATGGTGGCTCACACTTGTAATCCCAGCACTTTGGGAGGCTGAGGCAGGTGGATTGCTTAAGCACAGAAGTTCTAGACCAGCCTGGGCAACATGGTAAAACCCCTCTCTAAAAAAAAAAGAAAATAAAAGATGCTCACCTTTGGCTCACCTATGATAGAATGGACATGAGCATTATCCTAGTGACAACTGACAAAACTCATTTCATCCATTTCTGCGTTTTTAAGATGCTGAGTCACTCCTGGCTTGGGATCCCATAATCCCATCTGCTTTAGATAGATGCTAAGTAGGTTATTTATTCTAGAAGTCTTTAACTTCTGTCCTAAGTAGTGGATGCCATTTCTCGCCACACTATTTATTCCAGGTGACCCTTATAAATGGTTCATTCAAGAGGAACTCAGAGTAGGAGCTCTCCCTTACCCAGAATTTTCCTCAAGATACAGACCCCTTAGTTTGCTATGGATCCCGTTAGAACTCTATGACAACTCTCTCCTTAACACGTTTCAAGTCTGGATCTTTAATATTTTGTCCTAGGACTATAACGAATCTAGGTGCATTAGTCCATGACTCTATCCATCGCCTGCTCTACTATTTCATTTCAACAAGGAAAAGACTGAGAGTACCCTCCAAGTTTTGCAGAATAGCCTTTCAAATATCCACAGTCTCACAAAGGGAGGGTGATGCAGTATGAAACAAGCCATACAACCTCAGAATCAACAAGCAACTGTTAATATTTCTTCAAAGACAGAATCATCACTTACTGTAGTTAACTTTTCTGAATACCAGTATATTCATAGTACTCTCCTAGGCACTGAGAAGAGGGCCAAGGTGATGATGGGAAGGTGAGAAAAGAAATAAAATGGGTCATCAACCTTAAAGGAATTACAGGCAATTCCTGTTATTCTTGGTAGTAATGTTCTATAAAGTCTCTGTGAACACTGAATCAAGTGGATACTGAACTCTTCTTCCTAGGGGAAACACAGGGTTATGTTCCTGTGAGCCTCTGGTCACAACATCTTTGTCCATTGATCAATACATGCCTTGTCTTTGTGAGTGTGTGTCTGTTTACAGACATGATATTTAACACATATTGTTAACTCATTAACGTTGAGCTCATGGCCAACAGCATCATAACTCATGGGTGAACAAAGCATATCTACACATGTATTTTCTCCATAAGGCACATCACAGCCTTTGTGCACTTAGGGATGCTAGACGCACTGCAGCCCTACCCTTGGGGGCCATTTTAAATGGCAATAGCATCAACAAAAAGCACAAAGGTGCAAAAAAATGTGTCATTAAACGTACCACAAAGAGGACACTTGTTTACAGGTTGAAAATTAAAATGAGCGGGCAGAGCATCCCCTGGTTTGACCTCACGTGGGAACATGTGTGTGGGACGATTCGAGTTTTTCTCCACTCTGCACACATCTGCGCCTGATTGTGAAAGTGCCACGGTGTTGATTTGGGGGTAACATAAATTCAGCAAGTGGGCAAAGTCACAATTCTGGAATTCATGAAGAATGAGGACAAATTGTGTATTCTGAAAGGCCTGTCAACAACAAATTATACAATTTCTGAGACAGAACTGGGGCAAAAATGAAATATTGTAACCTGGACCAGCTACCTAATTTGCAGGGCCCAGTGCCAAGTGAAAATACAAGGTCCCTTGATCCAAAAGACAGCAGAGCAGGAAGCCACATGTGGGTCTTGCGAGTGAGGGCTCTTTACCGCTGCACAGTTCCTGTGCCCATGAAGCTGGCCCGACCTAACAGTTAAATGACTACATCACGGGGAGCAGGCTTGGGGACTGGATTAAGAAAGGGTTTCTGGAGGTGGTAGCATTTGAACAAAGCCTTGGATGGCTTGAGAAAGTAGCTGAAATGAATGGCTGAACACCACCAATTCACGTAATGCCCACCATATTTACCAACAACCGTCTGGAGGCCTGCTCCGAACTCCATGGCACAAAGGTTGGGTAGCTCTTACCGACTTGACCACGTGCCAGGTCCTGAGACAAATGGTTAACATGCGTTCTCTCATTTAATCATTACAGTAACCCTAAGAAGGGCAATGTTATGGCACCTGCATTTTACAGTGGAGGAAATGGAGGCTTATTGAGGTTAAGTAACTTGCCCAGTGTCACACAGCCAGGCGCAGAGGAATGATTTCAACCCTGACCCTCTGGCCCCCATACTCTTACTTAGAACCTTCCCCAGAGCATATTTCCCTCTTTAATAGGCAATACATGTTGTCCTATTTTTAAACGGAGCCATCCTTGGTAGTCTCACTATCAGTGGGGGCCAGGTAAACACACATGTATCTCAGAGGGGATAGGTGAGGCCGAGAGGGCACCTCCATCCCTAACCTACTTCCCAATCCTATTGGTTCACGAGCAAGGAAGCGGTCATGCCATTGAGACATGGCCAGGGCCCTTACACTTGTGTAATTCCTTAGAGTTTACAAAGTGCTCCCACCTTCATTATCTCATAGGTTCTTGCAACAGTCCCGTGAATTCCAGACACATTTTACAGATGGGAAGCTGATTGTGAGGGAGGACAAGTGACTAGGCCAAGGGGCAGGCAGGCAGGAAAGCAGGCAGCCAGGCCGGTGAGGAGTGAAAGCGGGAGCCGGAGCCCAGACCTGCAAGCTCCTGGTCAATGTTCTTCTGGCTCAGCCCCTCGGCCTTCACCAGGACCATTTTGGTGGCAAGTCGTTTAAAATCACGGTACAGAAACGCCTCAGCTCCACATCTTCCCCTGCCTGACGCCTCTCACTGATACAGTGCAGGTGCGTGTGTCTGGGTTTGCTTAGCAAATGCATTCTCCTTTGGATTTGGGTTCTTTAAGAGTGGGGCAGGAACACAGAGTATTTGATAGGAGAATTAATACTCTGAATAGTATACAAGACAGGAATCTGCTGGCAGTTGAGGCTCGATTTGTGAACTATTCAGCTGAAGGGATTTTCTAGCTTCTCTGAACAGGTTAATTAAGCAAAGTTGCTGGAGGGGGCTCCCCTTGGTATGGGGGCAGGAGGAGCAGAGCAACATTTGAAGACTCGCACACCGACTGGCATCTTTACCCAGCACCGGGAGGCTCTTTGGATCCAAGAGAGGAGGCTTTCCTTGCTTTCCACTTGCTTTGGCTCTGGTCACTGGTCTCTGTCTTGCAGCCAGTGTGCTGAGGCCCTCTTGGGCCCCCTGTCCTGCAGCAGACGTGAGGGGACGGAGGGCTCTTTCTCCTTCCAGCAGCGGCACAAGGAGGAGGGCAAGGTCCTTTCTCTTCCATGTTGAGATGAGCTGTGGCGGGAGGGAGGGAATAAAAAGAGACGCTGGCTCTGTGTTCCAGAATTCATGGTTAGCGTCTGCTGAGGCTATTCGCGCTGTAATGGAAATTAAACAACAAAAGCAGGGACGAAGCAAAACAACCCAAATGATCAAAAAACATTCTAGTGGTGGGTGTAAAACTTGCTTTCTCTCAGCAGCAGAGGTCCAAGTATCCATACCCACTGGAAAGCTGAAGTGCTGAACAGAATACCTTTGTAGTCACTTTTGCTCAGAGACACATGCACACACATACATTTAAGGAGGAACGCGCCGTTCGCTGCCCTATGAAGTATCACACGTCCGCATAGTAAGCAGTATATTTCACACATGAATGAGGGGTCTGAATCTCAAATGTAAGCCACTGGAGATCTGTGAAAATTATCAAAAGGGGTGAGTAGAAATTCAGCAATTTTATTCCGTTCAGTAAGGAATAAGTCTGTGGTCGCTAACCATCCTTCTGTCTCATCAAGAAATTTTGTGGTAGACTCATTCTATGGAAAGTTTGTCTACAGTTTTCCATCTGCTGTGATAATCGTTATTAATCAAGCTGCTGTCATACCATCTTGGGCTGTGATTTTGTTAACTCCTCCATGCTAAGTAGGGTTTGTCCTGGGGAAGGAAGATGTACCTGAGGGGCCCGGATGATGTGTGCTTCCTGCATCACGTGACAAGTCTCTGGGCTGTTAAATACCATTTTCTAAAAGAAGCATAAAATGGGGACTGTGAGCATCTATCTGTTCTAAGACTCACCCATCAGATTCCCTGAGATCCTGTTTGAGGTGGGGAGTCGGTTTCCTACCCCACAGGTTTTCCATGCAGTCCATGTGAATCTCTGATTTCACCAGAAAACATATTCGCTGTCTGCCCCGCAGCTTCCCGTGTCTTGGCCCCTGTTGAGTAGGCACATGCTAAACTCCATTCCCACGCAGTAGGGAGAGGGGACTCCTGGGTCTCTAAGAAGCTGACCCTGAGTTAGTGTCTGGAGCTGCCCCTGGGTCGGTGGTCCACAAAAATCAGTGCTTTCGAGTTTTTTTGGTTTGTTTACTTCATTTTTGTATTATTTTTATGAAGTAATTTAAGGCTAAACAATGTTTTAAAAATAATCTAAAAATTTCATCCACCACCAGAGATACTTAGCTGCATGTGGAGTTCATTTAGAAACTAGAACCCCAGCATTGGGAGACAGCAAACAGAAGGTAGTGGTGGATTTCCATTTTAGGATTAGTGCAATGGAAGACATTTCACAAATATGACTTTGTGCCTAAATACGTAATAATTCATCACACTGGAGATACCAATAAAAATGAACTGTGGCTCACCTTTCTGGAATCTTCCATTGGTAAAATCCCCTCTCCTCTCCTGGCCTGCCTCATCCATCTCCCAATACATCTTATTTTAAAGGCAGAGAGAATTGAGCCTGAGAAAACAGAGGTGTGATTGAGAGAGGTGATATGATAAACATATTCAGACTGATGAACAGAGCTTTTGTAGCTCCTAGTGTAGAATGGAGATTGTGATAATAATAAAACAACGAAGATTTATTGAGTGTTAATGTGTGCCAGACACTGTGCTAATTGATTTATATCCATTGTCTCATTCCGTCCTCACAAGATCCTATGAATAAGTTGCTGTTACTGTCCTGCAACTGGTAAAGAGCAGAGCTAGTGTTTGCATTCAGGTTCCCTCCAGAGCCCATGCTCTTCAACACTGGGCTCAGTTGAGAAAACAGGCGTCCAGCAAAACTAAGAACTGAAGTTCACGATGACTTGACCTCAAGGAGAATTCCTCAGTCTTTAAGGAAAGAGTTAACTACATTCAGTCCTCTGTACTTACCAGGACACTCAGGAGTTTCCAGGTTAACCTGGAATTATCCAGAAGTTCAGGTAGCCTGGAGATAACACTGCCAAACAATTTAGATTAATTAAGATTTAAATTTCTTTTGATGGCTTTTCTTATTGTCCCTAGACTTTCAGGTCTATAACGTGTAGATACCTAGGTTTCCCTTCCTCTTATGGTGTTTCCCTGTTGCACCGCGAACGTTCTGACTTTTGTGCACCTCAGATTTTTGTCTCACTGCCATAGTCCCGCTTTCTTTGCTTGGATGAATTTTTTTTTCTTCGTACTTCCGGGTTTCTATTTTTAAAATGTTTTCGGAATAAGCCCCGGATCTCTACTGAAGAAGGCAGGTACTATTCTCATTGCCTGTTGTCTACCCTCTTGCTCTGCACTAGCCCAACTCCAGTGTTTTAAACTTTCCTTCCTTTACATCCCTACTGCCTTTATTTACATCACTCCTTTCCCAGTTTTCTCTCCTCTTCTATCCTAAATGTTCAACACTGCTCTTCCCACTGAGGAAAGTACCCCCTCCAGGAAAGAGGAGGTTCAGCTTTCCAAGCTGCCAATTCAGCATGGCAGTCGGGAAGGCAACAGAGAAGCATACATTTAAAATTGCTGACAGGCATAGAAAACCCTGTAGGACAGTGGAAAACGGTGGAATCCAGGAATTTTCCGGGGCCGTTCATTACTCACGGAACTTTGGCAGGTTGAAGCCTGCTCACCTCTCCCCGAGGATGAACGCTCCCGCTAATGGAATTCTTCTGTTTTCCTATGGCTCTAGTTTTGTTATCTTTAGGCACCGAGTCAAGCAGCATGTGCCAGTGGGGGTGGCAGCTGCCCCTGCTGTCACTGTCCTGGCATGGCGATGACCCTTCTCTCTGTATCAGCGTCAAGAGGATGCTGTCATCCCATGGCGCCCAGCAAAGCCTCCACCCCACCTAGCAGGGCACCAGGTTGTCTCCAAATCCCTTCCTTTCACCATTAACCGTGAAATACCCAGCCCAGGAAATGAAGGTGAAAAGACCTGTACATGCATAGGTTTCTGCATCCTGATCATACAATTTCTTTTATGTGGGGTTCTTCTTTTGCTGACTATGGTTTCAAATTCTAACGATACTGTAACTAATTCCTGGAAGATGATGGGATTTTTTAAAGCACAATTAAATTAAAGCAGACTTTTCTTTTGGTAAACTTATTTTTAGTGAAGTGTATAGGATTAAAAAAAAAAACCCAACACAACACTAGCAACATGCTCAATCTGGATGTGAAAGCACACTTTCCAGCTAAAATTCCTTACACATATTTTATTAATATCATTTAAGAAATGCACTGGCTTATTAGTCTAATAGAAATTTAACCTTGTATGAGTAAGTATGAATACACAGCAAAGCATCTGAAAAATCTAATTTATAGATACTCAAGTGAAATAATTTAAACTATTAAAAATGCTAATATGCCTGTCGACCTACTATTTAATTTGCATAAAATACCATACAGGGAGTCACTGCCTAAGAGGACAGAAGTGCCAGGATGGAAAATCTGAAACAGTCAGGCTCAGAAAACGTCTAAGGACTCATAGAGCAGGCATCTCCGATTTTAAAGTCAGCCTTAAGTCCTATAAACAACTGTACAACCATTATCTAACCTCTGTATTGTGGTTAGGAATTCAAGTGCCTAATTACATGCTTAGCAAAGAGGAAAAGACACAAGGTCCTTCATGACAGGTCAGCTTTAAAATGGGAAGTGTTTTTACTCAATCTGATCCCCTCATAATAGAAATGATCCTAAAGTTTCCCCCTTTCCTTTCTCTTTTCCACTGAAGAGAATTATGAGTGAGAAAATGCAACCCACTGGGAAGCAAATCCTCACTGCAGACCCGATGGTTGAAATTCCTGACTTGATTGATTGCCCTGATGCACTCCCTTCCCCTGGCAGGAGCATCCTCACCCCTGCCCAGGACCACAGAGCCATCTCCTCCGCGCTGCTCACCAGACCCGCCATCCATTACCCCCTCCACTCAACAGCTGTTTCCTGCTTGCTCCGTGCAACGTGAGGCTTTTTTAAGCCTTTAAAAAAAAGATGTTTATATAGTTTTCATGATTTCCTTTTGGGCTCTAACTAAATGACTGCTCTTCTTCTCTCCTCCCCCATGTCTATATTTGACACCACCAAACCAAGAGGCTGGCCGTCCCAGGGTTAACATCTCAGTGAATTGGACAGGTAGACCAGAGTCACAGGAGGTCACAGCCCTAGCAGCCTTCACCGAGGTGCCAGTGCCATGGCCGACATCGCCACTGGAGCCTCGCTGGAGGGTGAGAGTCACAAAGCCTGCATCTTCCCTGAGCTCTCTCTCAGTACCCAGGAACCACACAGATCGCATCAGGCTCCAACTGGAAAACAGGCTGCTGCCTTCCTTTCCTTCCAGGCAATAACGTAATGGGAACCGGAGGATTCTTAAAAGGAAAATGAACAGCAGAAAGATTGGTGCCTCTGCTATTTCCAGCAGACTGGACAGCCTACACAGAGAATCGTCAGAATGGGCAAACGTACATAGCCCAAATGTAACGTTCACATCCGCAGTACATTTTCCCTTATGCAGAAAAGCAATTCTCAGTATCCTGTAGCTAGACCTTCCTATTGCATAAAGAGTGCTTTCCATTTAAAAAAAAAATCTTCTTTCCATAGTTTACCCAAAGGGCAAATAATGGACTCTTGCAATTGCCGTTTTGTGCCCAGCAAATTTAGGAGACAGAGGAGGAAAATAACTTGCTATTAGTCAGGAGTCACTCAGTGGTAGAATCTAAATTAAAACGAAGTGTCTTTTGAGTCCTCAACTTTCATTTCATCCACTGAGTCACACAAACAATAATATTCAACAGACTAGAAAACACTCATGGTCACAGTGTAAATGCTACAATCTTGTAAATCTTTCAGAAAATTCTTGAGGCATCATAAGCCATTCAGAAACATTTTGAGTGGTTTGTCACCAGATCTTCCAGATGAGATATTGCCTTCGTTTTCTTGTGGCCTATTTGTCCTATTTTAGTACTTTCAGATATAATTTTTAATTTGTATTTGCCAAAAAAACCCAACCTACAGTGACAACATATGCAATAGGTGCAGCTTTGGGGGTGTGTATTTTTTTTGTCTTTGGATGGGAACTGTCAAAAACCAAATCCTAACCCTGCTTAGTTGACAAATACATTTTATAGCTGTTTGAAGATTTAAAGCAATACAGATTGTCTGAGCCAATAAGTTGATTTGGTGAGAGCGGGATGCTAATGAGTCTTTGATCCGTGCAGAGGCCAGTGAGCCCGTAGCACAGCCTCCGCCTGCACCCCTCACCCCGCCAGCTGTCTCGCAAATGCCTGCCATTGGTCACAGGGGGGACCAGGCAAGCTGGGAGTGTGGATGGATCAGCGCAAATCCATCATCTCTCCAAACGCATCACTCAAGTGCTGGTCCTCCACATGACAGACCAGCAGCATTCTCCTTCTGCACAGAGATGGCACTCGGTAATAAAGAAAGGGTCTTTACAAATATTGGTGTTGGTTTTTAAAGGAGATCTTTTTTTTTTTTTGCCTTGTGCTGAAAATAAATGTCGACTGGTATCTATTTCATGACTTGGGCTTTTTAAAGGTAGTGTGTGTGTGGTGAGGTCGGGGTTGGGGCGGAGGAAGCTTCAAGTCCTCGGAAAAGCCGGCTGGGTCCTGGGGACTGACCGTGAGGGTGAGTGATGGCAGGCACGCGATGGCAGCGTGAGGCAGCTGGCCTGCAGCGGGGAGGCCGAAACAACCCGCAGCAGCTGCACAAACGCGAGAGGTCAGGCCGTGTTTGTGGACGCTGACTTCTCCCTAGGCACCCCTGGATGGTGGGATACATCAAAGCCCCACAGCCAGGAATAACACCCAGCGGAGGGTCTGTGTATAAACCCCATCCCAAGATGCTGACCCAGGAGTTAGCTGCAAGCCCTCCGAGGGTGGAGTCACCTTCTTCTTGCACATGCTATTTCTGGAAGTAGGTTGTGTGATGGAGGAGGAAATAACCCACATTCCAATAGTATTGAGAAGGTAAAATTCAAAACAGTGTTCCCATGCTGTGTGGCCACTTTCTTTTTCTGATGGAAGTGCCTTTTAACAGTCAACAGATTTTGATTAAGCCCCTGCAATACACCAGCCACTGAGGCTAAGGGGTGATGACACAGATCCTCAGGTTGAGGTGAGTCAGGAAGGGTTTCCCCGTGGGTGCCATATTATACCTCTTTTCTTATAACTGTCATACTTGAGGCTGTGGAATATCGTTTTAGCCAAAGGCCTATTATGAGAAAAACTAATTAAAAAAGAAGACAGGAAAATATAGTCTCTAAGATCTAGGAGCTAAGATGACGATTATTTTTAATTGTTGCTTGTTGAAAGTGTTGGAGATGTCTAAGAAAGACAATTTTGTATGGCAAGAGGAGGAGACCATGATACACTGAGGAAAACCATGACAAAATTTATAAGGGCCATTTTGAGCGAGAGAAGGTTCCAATTGTGTGTGTAAAGTGCTTGACAGTGCTTGACCCCCAAGAAAGGTCAGTGTGATTTCTGGACTATTTCATATAGAAAGGAAGGCTCCCATTTTTAAATGAGTTGGGCTCCAAAAGCTGACCTGGAAGTCTGTCTCGTGGAATATAGACTGCTCTGCTTTATAAGAACATAAGGCATTTAGGGCCGGGCACGGAGGCTCATGCCTGACATCCCAGCACTTTGGGAGGCTGAGGTGGGCGGATCATTTGAAGTCAGGAGTTCGAGACCAGCCTGGCCAACATAGCAAAACCCTGTCTCTACTAAAAATACAAAAATTAGCCGGGTGTGGTGGTGCAGGCCTGTAATTCCAGCTATGTGGGAGACTGAGGGAGGAGAATCGCTTGAACCAGGCAGGCGGAGTTCGCAGAGAGCCGAGATCACACCACTGCACTCCAGCCTGGGCAACAGAATGAGACTCTATCTCAAAAAAAAGGGATAAAGAATATAAGACATTTAGGGACCCCCACCACTCAGGAAGGCTGAGGCAGAAGCATCACCTGAGGCCAGGAGCTCTGGGCTGTAAGTGCGGTTGGCCCATGGGGAGACTGCGCTAGGTTCAGCATCATTAAGGTGACCACATGCTGCCTGAGGAGGGGTGAACCAGCCCAGATGAGAAATGCAGCAGGTCAAAACTCTTATGCTGATCTCTAGTGTGGCTGCGACTGTGAATAGGCACTGTGCTCCAGCCTGGGCAACAGAGTGAGACCCTGTCTCTTAAAAGCCATATATATATATATATATATATAGAGAGAGAGAGAGAGAGAGAGAGAGAGAGAGAGAGAGAGAGTATTTTTACAATAACGAGAGTCCCCTGATGACCTTTGGAAATGCTTTTTTTCTCTACAATGGCCTCAAGGCCCCACACCCCACTTGTCACCTTGCGCAGACTGCCTTGTGACTGCTGCCCCGCGACTGTCCCCCAGCTTCGGCTGTCCCAGCCACACTGACTCACTGTGCCTGGATCTTGTAAAGTTGCTCCTGGCTCAGGACTTTGCACTGGTTCCCTCTGGCTGGAATGCCAGTCCCTGATCAATCTCTGTGTGGCTCACTGCTTCTCTCCCTCCAGGGAGGTCTTCTCTGACCACAGTCATCCCAACCCTCCACGCTCTGACTCACCCACGGCTGCTTCATTTTCCTCCCTAGCCCTTTCACCTTCTTAACTGCTATGCAAGACACTCACTTTGTTTATTGTTGGTGTCTCCCACCAGCAGGCAGAATCCCCACGGGCAGGAATTTTGTCTATGTTATTCCCTGCTCATTCTCGGTACCTAGAACAGTGTCCGACACAAAGTCAATGCCCAGGAAATATTTATCAGATGAATGTGATTATTAAAAAGATACTTTAGTGACCACTTTGCAGTGGTGGACTCAGGCTTTAGAAGCCCAGCTGTGTGACCGTGAGCAAACGGCTCACCCCAAGTCTATTTACTCACCTGGGAAGCATGCTTTCTCTGTTCACCTCATAGCACTGCTGCGATGAACAAATGCAGCCCTGCTTGTAAAGTGATTTGACACTTTCCCTCTCTAAGCCATGGTTTTCATCTGTAAATTCAGAGTGCCGTATTAGCTATACTTTAAGATCATTTAGCCCTCTTACAGTCCACGGTAATGATGGAGACAAAAATCTGAGCCTCTTTCATGTTGCCTGGTACCGACTGTGATGACTCCTTACGCCTGACGACAGATGCGCTGCCCGGCACTTCCATCCTGTTCCATCCTGAAGCCCCCATCTCTTGTGCCTGATGGCAACAGAATTCTGACCCATGTGCCCATGTCCCTTTGGGGGATCCCTGCTGCCCACCCAGAGCTTCCTGGGTATGCCATTGGGGTTAACTCTGGGGTCTGCTATGCTCAGGTCTTCCTTCTGACCCATTACAATGTGATTGAGGGACTTCTCAGATCCTCCCAAAGAAGGATGGAGGCATCCTCCCATCTACAGCTACTGTAAGGCTTCTGCCACAGGTCGAGGCGGGGATGGATTTTGTGATGATGGATTCCCCAAGGGCTGGGAAACAGAATGCATTGCAGTACCGCGGAACCATCCAAATCCTCTGCCATAGCCTCAAAGCGGAATTGTCCCTGTAAGCCTGAGCTCGAGTATTTCCCTTTGAGTCCCTCCTGCTTCATGGCTGAGCCGTCCTGAGAAAGAAAGAAAGGGCTTCTTCCCCCGAGTTACCTGGAATGACCTTTAGATGCCAGTCAGTTCGCGCTCTAACTTTTGGGTGTCTCTCAGTTTTCACGTCTGCAATGTAGCCTTGGCATATACCGAAATTTAAATTTCTAAGATCTATTTTAAATTTCCCTTTTGTATGTTAGGCAGACTTTCCTTTATCCATCCTGAAATCACCTTTGAAATTTTAGACAAGGGCAGATGTCACTTAATGTGACCGGCCAGCATTCTGCTTGCCGTTTGTTATGTGTGGTGGTTGTTTTTCCCTTTTGCTTCTTTTCTCTTTCTGTCTTTTTTTTTTTAATCACCATCATACTATAAGACCAATTAAAACAAACTTTCCAAAGACTCTTATTTTCTGGCTGAGCTATTCCAACCTCTGACTTCTTCTGAAGCGCGAGATAAGACTTTCTGATTAACTGGGAGTGGGATGTTTATTCAATCTGTTCATTTTATACATTATGGAGACTGCTTTTTAATTTTTATGCCATGTCAGTGGCATATACTTTCTGAAATTAATAAATACAATACATCCCATCAATGTGTGAAATTTTTAAAACCCCGTGTTTCCATAGTTTGACATACAAAAATGTACTCACACACTTCTGAAATCTACTGTCAAATCATTTCACATCTGTACCTAAAGCAAACAGACATAATGCTAACAGCTTGTTAGAATTCAGAAATGCCACCCGCTAATCAGCCCACCTGTGGCATTCTCGGTCCATCTTGCAAGCTGCATAGCCTGCTGCCAAGAAGCTTGACAAGAAAATGTATATTAAATTATTGAATAAGATGGGAAATATTGTACAGTGTGGGATAAAGAGAATGCGCAACGTGTGGCCAATGAACATACTGTACCTTTTCATTATAATGCCTGCCTGGAGGTGACCTAGCTTCCTCCCCATGTGCCATAAATGATGAAGCTACTGCTAAGGCTCTGGATGCAAAGTCGGCAGCGAGGTTTTCATTGTTTCCATCGGCTTTTTGTTATGTGTAGTTGGCATTGGCTAAAACAAAAACTAAGACAAAAAAAAAAGCAGAAAGCAAATTTTGAACTGAGTTAAACAAGAACAACCCCATTTTTCTACAATTCTGTCCTGCGGTTCAGAGCAAAACAAAGAAGATTTCCTGACATTCCTGACATTCTTTAGAAATCATAGTAGCGATCATGTCAATCAACTCCCATCATCAGGTATGATTTAAAATCCTAGAAACATGATCTTTGGATCTTTCAGGGCAAAAAAAGCCTAATAAAATGCAAAGGTGAAATAAAGTGATTTAAGATCCTGGAGCAGAATGGAGCGGCGGATCGTGGAACAAACCATGTGAGTGCCCTCTGCCCATGCCTGGAAGCTCGTGAAGTCGGCCTAAGCGTGACATTGCACAATGCGATTACATTTCTACAAATTATTAGTTTCTATAGAATATGAACTAACGTGCTTACAGACGTGTCTTCTCTGGGGGTCTGTGGGTAAGAAATGTTATTTTAGCATCTGTTCTTTTAAGGCTATTTGCTCTGGGAAGGCAGTGTGTTTTGCCATAAATTTAGGTCATTAATTTGTATCTGTTCTTTGTTTATTTAAGAAACAGGACAAAAGGGCAGCTGCTGAAACATTTGGCTGTGCCGAGGGGTAGTGGGCTCGACATGCTGGAGTTCTGCACATGACCAGCTTGAGTTTGTATCCACAGCTACAGGACAGAACTTTATGGAAACACTTTGCCAAGCCATGTGGTGCTCGGCTTCCCTTTGCATCAATACCCTTTTAATTACCTGATCCTGAGGGGGAAAAAGTTAGGGAAAAGTGTCAGTGCAAAAGCCTAGGAACCTGCCGAGAATCAGACTTCTTTAAAGAAACAGCATGATAAAATGTCTGGCAATTATTCTACAGGACATCGATATAAATCCTGCAACTGGCCTGCAAAGGTAATACTATGACCTATATAATTTGATATTTATAAACTGAAGCACAATAATATCCAGTAAATTGATTGTTAACAACATTTAATGCTCTGAAATTGGCCATTAAGTGCAGAATCATTTGAAAGGCATTATTGTTATTATGAAGCATTGCAGAGGATTTATTTATTATCATAAACCTAATGGACTCAGTAAATTAGGTGTATTTAAAAAGGTCATTTGCTGCTGGTGATACTGAATTCTAAACACTTTAATTCAAATGGATAACAAAACATAGCAGTCTTTTCAAGGATGGTACACATTTAGGCTACTCCAAATAAACAATACAGAAGTACATTTCCTGAAATTTGAATAATAATAATAATAATAATGCGACAGTACCTGTTAGGATTGTTTTAAAAGTCGTATTTGAAAATGATAAAATTTTCTATTCAGAACTACGTACTAGAAATAAAAGAAACAAAGTAAAATTTATCATGACTGAATTTTAAATAAAAAAATTTTGCCTAGAATTGTATTTCATCTGGATGAAATATGATGCCCCCTTTACATTTTTTTTCCCTAGAAAAGTCCTCACTGTGAGAAGATATGGTAACTTGGCCCAGGCTGGAGTGCAGTGGCCGGATCTCAGTTCACTGCAGGCTCCGCCTCCCGGGTTCCCGCCATTCTCCTGCCTCAGCCTCCCCAGTAGCTGGGACTATAGGCACCGCCACCTCGCCCGGCTAGTTTTTTTGTATTTTTAGTAGAGAGGGGGTTTTACCGTGTTAGCCAGGATGGTCTCCATCTCCTGACCTCGTGATCCGCCCCTATCAACCTCCCAAAGTGCTGGGATTACAGGCGTGAGTCACCGCGCCCGGCCGCAATGTGGTAACTTTTAAAATCTCAGCGGTAGACTTGTCTCAGCCTGGGGGCCTATCCTTGCAAGCCACCTGCAGTGTTAATGGGTTTGTCCGAATGTAGGATGGAAATTAAGTACGTCTCTGGACAGCGGTTTTCTCTTTTCTCTGTTGAATGTGTTTTCATGTGAGTAGAAACGATCTTGTGTTTTTCAGATGCTCTCTTTTGAAGAAGTCATAACTGAAAATGTGGTTGGAACTCAGGACTGCTCTTGCAGTTCAACATCAGCTGCAGGCCCTTCCCTGGAACACTCTGGAAGTCTGAGGAACCTGCAGGCACCTGTGGTTGCTGGAGCTGTCTTCTCCAGAGGCAGCAGGCAGTTCTCTGTGGAGGGACCCAGATGGTCTGCATTCAAGAATGTAAGAAAGACCCTTAAGCAAGACCTGTCTTTTATTTTCTCTTGCCCAGTCTTTGGATTCATCATTAGGGTCGCAGGCAAACCCCCGAAATCTTGCTCTCAGAATAAATGTGAATTTCATTCAAAGAAAGAACGTGTTCCCATCATTGCGTTGTTTTGTGGTCAGGTAGTGCAGAGGAAAATTTAAGAAGTATCAAGACACGTGATTCCTGGGAATAGCTGAAAAGATCCTTCTCAACGTTGATGGGAAAAGAAAGAAAAACAAATCAATTAGATGTGAGATCTCATCAGATTTCTTATATTCTGAGACTGTGTTTAGAGAAGAAAACACGGGAAAAAAATGCTTCTTGAATATGCGCATAGCAGTAACTTGGTATTGCACGTATACTATCTTAAGTTCATTAACAAACAATTGGGTGGCTCCTAAAGCATCTTATCTACACAGCACCTACTACAGGTATAGAAATATGCTAGATATTGTAATAATGAATACTATCTGGAAAATACAGCGATTTTTAAAAGTCTTATGGGGGAACTTTGATGTACCAAGTTTGGCATACCTAGACTCATTCTGTAGGCTTAGATTAATTTAAAACTACTTTTTATTTTTTTTTTGTAAACCAAGGGAAACCTAATTGAAATTATTCTAAAACAAAGGGAGAAATCCTCAGAATTTATCAGTCTTAAGGAAACTGATCAACATTTCACCACTGATCTCGGCACAAAGCACTTTGCACTGGTCCCACCCCATCATTATGTTTCAGTTCTATTCACCTCTTGATGCTTTTCTTTTCATCTGACCCCTATCCTGACTCCTGTATTCTCCCAGACTGTCTCCTACTCCCCAAGGGTTTAGTGAATTTAAAAAGTACACACACATAAAAAGATGCTGGATTCCCAATACCAGCATAGCCAAAAGGCATCTATCTAGTTCTTTATTGGACTCTCATTGGCTGTAACAAAGCATTTCATACGTAGATACTGGATTCCCAATACTCTAGCATAGCCAAAAGGCATCTATCTAGTTCTTTATTGGGCTCTCATTGGCTGTCACAAAGCATTTCATATGTATAAAGAAAATACTATATTTCTAATAGAGAGAGAAGATCTGAGCCTCTCTTCTACTACCTATACCTCTTCCATTCTCTAGTCTTGCTCACTTTTCAGTTCTACCCCAATATCCCTTGACTGCTAAGTTCCTCCACTTTTCTCTGTGTCTTTTTCTCCCTCACCCAGTTCAGATGCTCCACATCTGATCATCTTCCCCAGGGTGGCTGTGGCCTTTGGGATGCAGTCTAGGTGTTAAAGGAATGATTATTCATTGTGATCTCCTCCTCCCCTTATAGAGGCTCTACTCCCTAGAGAAGAGTTTGGCAGCATTTTTCTCAAAGTGGATTAAAAAATGCATCACACTTTAAAAAAAACCCACATGGCATCTCTCAGGAGACTTCTTCTGATGCAGGTTCCATTTCTGTCAAGAGAAGATGCAATGTTGTAGCGGAAAAAGCATTCAGCCCGGACTCAGGAGAACACCCTTCCAATCCTGGCTCTGCTAATTATAATACTAACTGGGGATCTTGTACAAGTCACTTATCTCTCTTGGGGGTCCTAGATCCCCAGTGTAAAACTAGAGGTTGAGACTAGTGACCATCCAAGGTCCTTCCA
This sequence comes from Macaca nemestrina, assembly GCF_043159975.1. Taxonomy (NCBI): domain Eukaryota; kingdom Metazoa; phylum Chordata; class Mammalia; order Primates; family Cercopithecidae; genus Macaca; species Macaca nemestrina. Next base: position 5,112,935 of record NC_092125.1, on the reverse strand, counting down.
GCTCTGGCACGCTCCAAGTCTAGGAAATGAGACCCTGAGACTTTGAAAGGAGCCTTTCATCAAAACTAGGATTTGATGCCGGTGAGTAGGCAATTCTACCCTCTTGGTATTTTACCTGCAAATCATAAATTTTATCCTGTTTCCCAAGGTTTTGCTAGAAAGAACATCTACTAATCTAACATCTAATAATAATAATAATCTAATTTAACATCTAATAATCATTTAGAGTACAACTTCCCTTCAGAAATAGGTTTTTTTTTTGAAAGTTTGAACCAACATGCTTCCTCTTCTGGCAACGCCTATATAGTGAGAGGCAATAGATTGAAAAAAAGGGTCAACCTTGTAATTTTGTCTGCGTTTTTGGTGAACACTGGAAAGTATAAGGCTTATTCTGAGAAATCACCCTAAAAAAGAAATATTTTCCTTCTGATTCTACAGCTACAGTTAGATCAACCCATCATTCTCTCTACTTATCTAGTATAGCCTTGTGTACATAGATTTTATACTATTTTAAAAATAAAATTAAGAAACATCTTTTTCATCTTATCTCAATAAATATCCCATGTTAAGTGTTTTCTGCTGTTAAGATTTTCATCATTGGGATGCATTTCAGATATACTTGAAAATCTGTAGAGGATCCAGAACTAAAGAATGAGCAAAACTGCTTGATATTTGCATGAGGAAAGGAGAGAAAAAAGGAGGGAGGGAGGGGGGAAGTAAAGAAAGGCAGTCGGGCCTGGTTGATTGCTCTTAGCCACATTTGTGCATGTATGAGCAAGATCCATGATCCCTGTGTCGGGACAGCCTTCATTAGTACCTCTGAACTTAGAGACTGCAGAAACTTCAACAGCACAGGGAACTAAGGTGCTTTCCTAGCACACTCAATGTAGTGTGCTTCAACTATGTGAAGTACCCTGGAGAGTCTTATAAAATTTTCACTTGATGGCTAATGCTTTGGAAAGTACAAGTGTAATTTAGGCCAATGTTTTCCCCATTCCCAGTTCAGCACACAATAGCATACCTTCTTCAAGCAAAGCCCTCTCTGAGATGTGGGTGTAAACCAAGCTGTCCCCAACACATAGGATGCGTGTGATTGTGTTCCTGAAACTCTCCCTTCTTGCATCTCTTAATCAGCTCCTTTTTCTGAGCTCCCTGCCCAAATCAGGACCCAGCTCAAAGTGAGGCTGCTCATAGCAATGAATCTCAGCTGCTTCCTGAACATCATCTCACTGTAACCACGATCCTGCAGCATCAACCCTTTCTTTGAATCTCGTGTTTTGGACTACATCCTAATAGTCTCTTCTGGATTTGATCAGGGACACTCTCAACTCTCACCCTCCTCCAGATGGGTTAAAGAAAATGTTAACATTTAGCAATAAGTGAGACAAGCATTTGCAAAGACTTACCCTAGAAAGCCCAAATCTGTAAGTAAAATTAATCATGAAGGAGACATTTCTTGGATCTTTTTAACCTCTGTCCACTTAAACCTTTCCAAGGTGCTAGGGTTCTGTTGGTGCTCATCATGTTATTAGGAAGTGATTCAGGTATCAAAAAGAATCAGGCTTGGTGTCAACCAATATTAAATCTTAACTTAGATGTCACGTGAGTTTTAAAGACACAAGAGGCCAACTCTCCAGTCCGTGGTAATTCCCCAAGTTTATAACAGCCCGACATCTAAGTCTATGGATTTGATAATCAAGCAGATAAGTTACTGATGTAAAATTAAACTAACATTTATTAAAGACTTACTGTGTACTAGCCAATGAACTAAGCATTTTCTGTGCATTATTTCCCTGAGTTTTGTCAACTAACTTCTGTGGAATGCGTTATTAGTTCCACTTTAGTAAGCAACTTGCTCGTGATGGTACAGCTACTGAAGCCAGTGAGAAAGGGGGCCCAGGCCCAACACCTAAAAGAGGAGTGCTGTGCTAAACATTAAAATACTTAGTTCAGATTTCTTAAAGCGGTTAATCATGGAATATAGACTTTGAAGCAAATCATCTGTAATGGGAGTATTTGCTCAGGACAGTGGGGGAAGATTAACTGACATGAAGGAGAGAGAGAGGCAGGGCAAGGTGATTCCCAATTTCCAAGGCCCAGGACTGTTATGCAGAGGACAGTAACAGACTATTTTTCAATGTTCCCAAGGAGGGAAATAAATGAATGTCTTCTGGAATATGAAGGATTTGGTTTAAATATATAAAATATTTTCCCATATAGGTAGTTGTGAGACACAGGAATGTGTCTTCAAGGAAAATGACAGAATCTGTTTCGCTGGAGCCCTTTAAAACATAGGATAGATTTTCCTTTGAACAGAAGTGAAGACCCACAGGGAGGATGCAGAATATTCCTTCCCTCTAAGATTCTATAACCATTACTCTAGGATTCTGTAACCATTACAATTCTAAATAGTCTTCTGGCATTACATTCTTCTAGCAATAAGTCATTTGAGACCATGATAGCCAAATATGTGCAGACTCAGAAAGAAGACTGGGAGTCAAAACTGGGTGAAACTCCATTATTTTTAACCTCACGATTCCAGTTTAGATGAGAAATGAGTGCTGGAAGGAAGGGTATGAATCAAGTAAGAGGATTGTATCCTAATTTAATATTTTGTTAATTAAATACAATTAGAACAGTCTTTTTCCTATTCCGGAGGTACAAGACTCTGTCCTGTAAAGCCATTGAAAAGAGAAAAAAAAAAATCACCTTTTTTTTTTTTTGTAGTTCTTATAGTGAAAGCAATTTTTTTTTTTTAAGATGAAGTCTAGCTTTGTCGCCCAGGCTGGAGTGTGATGGCACAATCTTGGTTCCCTGCAGCCTCTGCTTCCCAGGTTCAGGAAGGTCTCCTGCCTCAGTCTCCTGAATAGCTGGGATTACAGGCGCATGCCACCACACCCAGCTAATTTTTGTATTTTTAGTAGAGTGGGGGTTTCACCATGTTGGTCAGGCTGGTCTCGAACTCCTGACCTCAGTTGATCTGCCTGCCTTGGCCTCCCAAAGTGCTGGGATTACAGGCACGAGCCAAAAAAAAAAATTTTTGCTGGAAGCAAATTTTTAATCATTCACAAGCCCTTAAAGTTGTAGTTCACTTCTATTTTAAGCAATAAAAAAATGAAATAATAACTTTTGGAAACAATTAAGGTTTTAAATCTTTACTTCTTAAAGTAATCATTAATCAAAGAAGAAATCTGTATGCATGCAGCAGTTAAATGAAGAATTCAAGGTCTATTTTAATTAGTGATTCATCATAGGTCTGCATTCTTTGGGAGAGATAGGGGCTTGGGGAGATCATATCAGTGATAAATCAGTCTGTGGGAAGTAAGAATTTTGATAAAATTTGGAACTCTGATCCAGGGAGCTGTTTTTGGTGATTTCTTAAGGCTCTGATGGCATGCTGTCACCAGATGCATCATTATTTTGAAACTAAAATAAAATGTGAGAAGGCCTGGGAAAATCTTGTGGGCTGGAAATTGCTTGCGGACGAGTAGGGCTAGCTTGTAAAACTCATTTGCTGGAAAAGATTATTCTTGTCTTTCTTCTCTACTTTCAATCATTGAAAATATTATTCTCTATGTGCCATTAAGTGCCAGACTTTTTTTTTTCAAAAGAAACAATAACAACAATTTCCAAACACTCAAAACATACTTCAACATGCTGTTTTAAGAGAAATATACATGAGCAATGGTTTTGAGCAAAAATCCATTTTTAATCCAGATTATACATTCAGTAGCAATTTAAGAATGTTTGCTTTGATTGCCTTCCTCCATCTCCATCACGCCCCTTACACTCTCTTCAGCAGTTCTGATGTGAGTGTACACTTTCCATTGTTTTCTTTATTGATTTAATCTTATAATTTGAGGTTGGAGACTGATTATCCAGCTTTTTATACAGCAGTACTATTTTTCTTTCTCTGTTTAACACATCGCAGAGAACTGAGTGTCAGGTTTCTATCTCATATGTTCCACAATTCTGTGTTCTGGTGTGATGCCGGCGAAACTGGTATAATTCGAGACAAATAGTGATCTTTCCAAGTTTCATAAAATAAATCCTTATAATTTATAGGAATTAGAAATGCAAATATTGAAACACTTTAGAATAGCACATGGTTACATTCTAACCATTTCAAGGACAGGCAGAATTAGAGAAACTGACCTGACCTCCTCCAAATTACAGCTACCATTCTAGACTGTACAAGAATAAGCAGAATGGCTTCTCTCAGAAGGAGAACAGAGACAGAGAAGACACTCATCACCTTGTCATGATGGCGGTTTCTAGCTTAGAAAGGTGAACACGGTGCTCCCAGGACCACACACACTTGTCCACATGTCCTTTCGGCATTGGGAAATAAAGCAGCATTTAGGTGGGTAAAAGCATCATTCTGTCAGTTGCTGAAGTCTCCACTGTTGATGCCAATTGTGTTTTCCCAAATGTCTTAAAAATCTGTTTAAATAAAAATGTCAAACCCTCGTATGATTTCTAAAGTTGTAGGGGGCATCTGAGGCGAGACGCGTGGTTGGGAACAACATCTTAATGATCGTTCCATCTCCCACAATGCCCAGCACAGGGTTTTGCTCAATAATCCTGTGTTTAACATTAGAATAAATGAACGGGCCAGTGTAACTGATACCCTGATGCAGGCAGCCCTTCTCTGCATTCCTGAATATCTCACTAGTCACCCTGAGTCTATTACTGCTTACCACAAATGGTTCCAAAGCTCCCCCTGAAGTTGAGCCAAAGTTGGTCTGACTGTAATTTCCACCGATGAATCCTGGTCTGTACATTGGAGGGAGTAGTCTGTTCCCTTTACTACAGGATAATCCTGCTAACACATGAAGACGGTTATCACATCTTCCCTTAGGTGTCCCCAGAATAATGTTTTCCCAATCCCTCCACCACTGCTTGTAAGAAAGAGGAAATGACTAGGTGAGTGCTCAGTAAACTTGCGTTTGGGGTCCTGTTGCTGCGAATGATCGATGTGACCTTTGGTGGGCCACTTAATTGCTCTGGTCATTTATAGAGTCATGTATAAGATGGCATTTTTACACTTTTCTGTTTACCTAGTAGTATTGTTTTGCGGAATCAAACCCTCTGAAAATTGTCAGATGTTATGAAAACGTAAGATATTATTATCACAATGAGATGCAGTTTCCAGCCACTTCACCGATCTAGCACGCTTCCCTTGGCTGTGCCCATAGTTTGCCATTGCATTCCTTAAAATGTGGGGACCAGAATTAAATTAACTCACTATTCATCCATTACTGGCCTTTTACAGTAGAAATGAAAGGAGGAGAAAGGAAGAAGTGAACTCATATTATTTAAAACTTACCCGGTGCCAGACCCTTAATTCTTTATTTATTTTACTCCTCATACTAACCCTTGAAGGCATGCGTAGTATAGGTAAGTAAAGAAAACCTTAGAAATTGTAAGTAATTTGCTCATGTCACCAAGGTCGACTTGACTCATGTTCTCTCCACTCTAACATGTTTTCCACAATTTTTATTATTCCCATAATTAGGACACTCTACTTCTATGATTGGAACAGTCAGCAATGACAACATCTTCCTTTGGCTAGAGCATAATGCTGACTTGTATTAATCTTGAAGTAGGCGCAAAGTTTTATGTTTTCATTTTTATTTCGTTTCACATATATTTCTATTAATATTTACACTATACTTGTACAACAGGTTTGGGGGCCTAAATTCCAGCCTTTTTAGAGATCCTTTCTAAACTTGATGTGATCTCACATTATTCACAATCTCTGTTCAATAATTCTTTTTTTTTTTTTTTTGAGACAGAGTCTTGGTCTGTCACCAGGCTGGAGTGCAGTGGCACAAACTCAGCTCACTGCAACCTCCGCCTCCTGGGTTCAACCAATCTTCCCACCTCAGCCTCTCGGGTAGCTGGGATTACAGGTACCTGCCACCATGTCTGGCTAATTTTTGTATTTTCATTAGAAACAGGATCTCACTGTATTGGCCAGCCTGGTCTGGAACTCCTGGCCCCAAGTGATCCACCCACCTCAGCCTCCCAAAGTGCTGGGATTACAGGGTGAGCCACCACGCCCAACCTCAACTTGATCTTTAACTGTCTGTCAAGGGTATGAGTTCAACCATCTCAAATGTGAAGACTGTTCCCCATCTAGGAAAAACTAGAAGCAAAGTGGAAGTTAAGTAGCTCCACTTGTTTCATCCCTAAGAAAGAAGACTGTCCTTCCTTTGTCCATCACCTCCCTCTGTGAACGTGGCCCAGTAAGTCATCCTGCGTCTGAGCCTCCTATGGTTAGTATGCAGAATAATCGCCCACAAAATTCTCAGGTCCTAATCCCTGGAACCTGTAAATGTTGCTTCACATGGAAAAAGGGACTCTGCACGTGTGGTTAAGAATCTTGAGATGGGGAGATTGTCCTGGTGGGGCCTAAATGTAATCACAAGTGTTCTTCTAAGAGGGAGGTAGAGGGAGATTTGATACAGATGGAAGAGGAGGAGGCGAGGTGACCACGGAGGCAGATTGGGACCATGCAGCCGTAAGACAAGTGGTAGCCACTCAAAACCAGAAGAGGCAAAGGACAAGTCCACCCCTGCAGCCTGAGGAGGGAGTGTGGCAGCTGTCGCCACCTTGATTTCAACCCAGTCATACTTATTTTTGGACTTCTGGCCTCCAGAACTCTGAGCAAATAAGTTTCAGTTGTTTTAAGCCACCAGACAGTAGGGGGGTGGTTTGTTATAGCAGCAGCAGGAAACTAATACACTCCCTTGTGTTATTCTTTGATGTTCCTGAAACTCTTGTAATCTCCTTGGATTGTATGCTCCTCCTTCCTTTCAATCTATATACATGTTATTTATGTTTCCATAAAAGTTTCCTTATAATATCTGAGCTTGCCAGACTGACATCCATACTTGACACTGGTCTTTTGAAATGTTGTCATGTAGAGGTCAGAAAACATAAAATACTGTTTGGACAGATATATAACGATTTTCAAATGTCTTCCTTTTTGGGTTTTCAAATATTGATGATACGAGAATGCTTACCAGCTACCAGTTATTATTTGTTTGGTAAATTAAAATTTTTTGTGCTAGAAGTTCTGCAGATGGCAGTAGACCCAGTGAGCTAATAGCTCAGGGGAAATGCCTTTCTGGGGGGGGAGAGACCCAGGGAGAGCCTCCCTTGCAGCTTAGCACCTTCCCCCCAACATCCCGTGTAGCTCTGAGGAATCTCACCTAAATCTGCTGTCTTTATAAAAACTGGACAATCTAATGCCTCTTTTGAATAACCCAATTGGAATTGGGTAGTTACCCCAAGTGTGTCCCAGAGTAACAGCAACGGAATTCATGTTTACTAATCCGTCTTTTCCTGTTCCTGTATTTCTTTTGCCACCTGTCTAATGTTCAAAATAATTAAATCTTAAGAAAAGTGACTGCATTTTAGAAGAGTCTGAAACAGGTCCTGTATAATTTCTGTGTCTGCTCTGCATAAAAAGTATCCTACATTGAAACTATTGAGAAAGGCAGCCACACCAAAGAATCATTTATTGCTCTCAGGCTTACTGAATTTTTGCTCTGGTACCATTAGGGCTGTTATCCGTATCTGGGTGTGAGGAAGGGGATTTGGGTGGGAAAGGAGAGGGGAGTCGCTGAACGGAAAGTGAGGGAGGAGGAAAGAGATAAAGGACGCCGAGAAGAAAGGCAGCAGGTTTGACCGAGATTCCCAGCTGCCCAGTCTCTGAATATCAGAACTCATTTACATGCTGTTGGGGGAGGGGCAGAGAACAGAACTTTCCAAAGCGTGAAGTTCAAGAGTCCGAATATCTGATTCTACTCATTTTCAAAACTGTGTCACCAAATCCTGTTCAGTTCCTAAAGCCCCACCCTCAGATTCCCATGTGCCTGTCTTCAAACATGGTACGTCTTCTTTCTCCAGTGAGATGAAACTAATGTATTCTGCCACATGCTTCAGAAATACTTAACCTTGTTATTTGATAGCCATGTGTTTTCGTGCGGAGGTAGGAGGAGCTGTTTCTACTCTTTTTCACTGTGAAAGAGATGGACTGTTTGAACCGAGAGGGTGCCCCCGGCAGTTGGGAATGGCAGTTGTAACGTAACAAATGCGCTGTGGCCCAGCAGGACCCAGGGGGTGCTCAGACACCTCCCAGAGACCGTAACCCACTAACAGTGCCAATGCCCGTTTCACTTTTCTGTTTCTGTCCTTCCAGGATTCTTGACAAGTGACATCTAACCTATTCACAGACACTTTTTAAAGCAAAATAATAGTAAAATCATGTGAGTGGGTTTTTTTTTGTTTTTTGTTTTTGTTTTTTGGCCCGTCTGTTTCTCTTGTGTTCTTTAAGGTCGACATTCTCATTATTGCATCTTGATATCTTATCTGAGGTTTCAGTCTCTGTCCAGCTCTTGTATTCTGTGATGTATATGGATTTCTTTATTAAGCACCCACTGAGTGGAGGGTGAGATATTTAGCCCTGTGGCAAGCACAGCATGGGAACCTTGATCGTAGAGAGAGGGACAAAATGCCCTACCCCTGTGGATGACAAGAACTCTCCCATGGCAACGTATACCCACAGTATACTTGACAGCAGACAAGGATTAGATCAGCGCTGAAACTGCAGATCAAGAGGGCTGTCAACACTGAAGGTCTTCATCAGAGACGCCGTTTAGGAGCAGAATGGGAGGCAAGGGAGCTGCACTTCTGTGCAGGGCTAGGAAGAGGGAGAGGCAAAGGAGGCATTTGTATCTGGTGCCGAATTTAAAACGGTGCCAAAAAACTCAGGAGTCAAATTAAGCATATTTGAACACAAGAGTTTTGAAAATCACAACTAGTACAAAAAAATCAATAAGGAACAACATGTCAAAATGTTGAAGAACGACAGGGTTGATATTACTGGTTTTTCCCTTTTTTTCTCAGACTCTGTCATGGCTCCACATGGAGCCTGTAAGTGAGGAGGGAGAGGAGATGGAGGAGAGGAGGCTAGTGCATTAGAGATAGTTACCAGGGTACGGATAGAAGAATGAAAAACTCACATAATTCTGTCAGGCAGAGAAGCTTGGCTAGGACAGAGATCCAGGTAAGGGGATGTTAAAAGATAAAAGGTGGGCCGAGTGCAGTGTCTCACGACTGTAATCCCAGCACTTTGGGAGGCCAAGGCGGGTGGATCTTGAGGTCAGGAGTTTGAGACCATCCTGGCCAACATGGTGAAACCCTGTTTCTCCTAAAAATACAAAAATTAGCTTGGCATGGTGGCAGGCACCTGTAATCCCAGCTACTCAGGAGGCTGAGGCAGGAGAATGGCGTGAATCCAGGAGGCAGAGGTTGCATCGCACCACTGCACTCCAGCCTGGGAGACAGAGCAAGACTCCATCTCAAAAAAAAAAAAAAAGAGAAAGAAAGAAAAGAAAAGAAAAGATAAAAGGTGAAATGGAGAAAGAGATGTGGAAGTCATTAAGAGTGAGATGAGCAGTCATAACCTGAGTCTCAACCTATGAGAACTGATAGGCAAGATTTGTCATAGTGAATTACCAAAAACAGTGGGGAGTGTCCCATAAGGACGATTGTAGCAACAGCGTGTAGGAAGGGTTGAAGGGAAGGGAATGGAAAATAAACATTTCCAAAAGAAGTTATAGACAAAAAGAATGTGCAGAACCCAATCATTTCGATATGGCAATAAAGGAGAAAGAAGGAAGCAAAACATATTAGACATCTGCCCACCTTCTGGGTAGAGATGAGTCTCTACTACCCACGAGATCTTTGGCAGTAACCGAAGTGAATGAAGGGCATGGAGTAGCACTGAAGGAAGAGGTGAGAGAGCCACATTTGGGCGTCTTGTGTGTACAGGGGAGATTTGACCCCTGTTGAGGCAAAGAGCTCAAGAGTAGAGGCTCGGAAATAACGGACGAGAGGTCAAGGATTGGTTTCCCACTCAGTAGAGGGTAGCGCTGTTTATGTTTTGGCATAACACATGTTTGTCATGTGGAACTGTTCCATATATCCCATTTAAAGTTCTTGCTCCTATCCCCTTTCCCCACCTCCTCCACCCGTTAAATGTCAGCAGCCCCCTCCACTCACTGGGACAACTGGAAAAGGCCCCACACATATCTAAACAAGATATGGTTTCCTCCAACCCTGGCCCTTTGAGAACTCCTCTGGGGAGGGAAAGAATCTGCATTCAGGGAAGAATTGTCCAAGAGGCACCAAGATATAATAGTGTTGCAGAAAATCCAAAGGCAAAAAGTTCCCCGAGGGAGGGTAGTCAGTGGTGTCAAATGAAACAGAAAGATCAATAAGAACACCCTGAAGAAACAGAAGACAATTGGGGAGGTGTTTCTCATAACACCTTTGGTTGTTCCAAAATGCCTACGTGTTGTCCTATGTGGTCAGTGATAGGACAGCTGTATTTTTTCAAGGAAGGCTCAATTTTCATGTTTTTTTATTATACTCATGCTCACACAGTTACACAATCTGAGGATCTACTCTAGTAAAAATGCCATTATATTTAATCTATGTATTATTTGTGTATATGTTTGTATATGTGCGTGTAATATGGGCTAATTCATGGAAGAGTGTGGTTTGATAAGCGAAAATGTTATCTCATTGTTGTTATGGATCCATTAATGCCATCTGTGAAGCTATCTGTAGGATGAGGATATGTAATCCTTTCACTTTTTTCTAAATGTAAAGAATATTTTTGTGGGCGTGTGGAAATAAAAGGGCAACACACTCATTTAGAAATGAATCTGCCCAAATATAAATGGTAATTTTGTAATTAAAATTACAAAATTAAAAATTAATTTTAAAAATTAAAAAAGCCTGATTCTGGCTTCTTCCTTACCAGTCAAGCTCCTCCAAAGATGTTTGAGTGCTTGACCTGCATTTCTTTGTATCTGTAGTTAATCCTTGAACTTGCAGAAAGGTTTTGTTATGGTTTCCTCTTTTAGAGTATTTTCTCTTAGAAGTGAAATGGAGAAGGTAATTTTTATGTATTATTTTTCATTCTGTTTAGTCTAGTCTTGCAGTTGGATACTTAATTTGGCATATGGTCTTTGGAAGGATCGTGGCTGTCCATTTCCACTGAGTTCTGTTGGTTGTACTGAATCAAATTGGATAAAAATTTTGTGAGTTTCCACTTAACGTTCTATGAAAGTTTTTTCTAAATTGTTGGTTTTGGAAGATTGCATTACTCTAGTTCTAGCTACCATGTTCTCTCCAGATTGCAAAACAGACTATGGAATAACATTTTTAAACATAAAATACAACCCTTAAAGTTTCTTAATTCCTCTTTCTGAATCTCATATTGTCAACAGAGGTCTTTTTTCCCTCTTATAATGTTCAAAATGATCTGCCCTTTTATGAATGCCTTGAGACTATCACACAAAGCTAACGGTGAGGGAGCAGATGCCGCATTCAATTCCAAATAGAAGGAAATCTGTTGTCTCAAATAATCCCTAAATTCAGACACTTTCAGACAGCTATTATCAAGAGACCACATTCTAAGAGCAGATGTGTTATTAAGGCTGAGAAATGTTATGAGGACTTCGTGATCTGACAAATGATTTCAATCTATCCAACATTCCAACATTTCATCTTTTAATAAATTAGAGATTAAAATATCCATTTTGGGGAGGCAATTTGTATAAGGTAGTTGGAAACTGGAGTTGTAACTGATACTTCATTTCCATGCAAAACTGCCTAAATTATACTTACAGGTCCTTTTTATATATAAAGTCTGCTCATTTGACTGAAGCAATTATGATGTATTTTAATCTCTGTATTCAGTCCTATAGCTCCTGCTCACAGACATGAAACACAATTCCTGTTTTTCAGTGAGGAATAAGAAACAAACACAGCCAGGCATTAGTTGCCCCACCTAAATGTGCTCAGTCATTCCTTTATATCCTTCAGTTTACCTTTTCGTGATTATTTAGAGCCTTTTCGGTGAAGCAGTTACTGGAAATTTCTGCTGAGGGCTAACAGTCTCCCTTTCTTGTTGGAGTGTGGTTATCTGCTACTAAACCTCTTTGTGTGTGTGTGTGTGTGTGTGTGTGTGTGAAAGGTGTAATAGAGCTCTTACATTCTTCGGATAATAGAATCTTCTTCTGGGTTCACGTGAATGTTTTCACCGGCCCTGTTCAGAATCACAAATTGTCCCATTCAATAACAAAATGTACATTCCTCAGCACTTGCAAACTGCTTATTACCCACGGGCTGTGCTTTGATCTCCTGAGAATACCTGTGGTGCTATAGGATTTTTACATAATCCTATCATTGTCAAAGAGAATAAAACTTAGATCCAGGTGAACATCAATTACTATCAATAACTCAAAAAGCAACAAAACCACCCAAATTCTCTTCAGCAGGGTTGTCCCCAGCTGTGCATATATTGGAATTTATATTCTATCTGACCTTATGAAAAGCAGCTAATAAAATGTCCTTGAGCAGTTTTCTTTAATCATCTGGAGTTGATCTTCTGGCTCAACATTGGTAGATGCTTCCTGGGTGTGAAATTTGGGAGCAGAAATAAATCATCTAATAATTTTCCTTATGACTGATGTTTTTTTCATCTTTGACCTTAAGAATCAGAATTTGACAGCTAGATTTCAGAGGAAATGGCATTTATGTTATAATTTTTAAAAATATGTTAAATTGTCAAAATCCTAAATATGCAAATGTAGCAAAACAAAAAAGAATGGAACCTTGTGGTTGGGCTGAGGGGCAGCAGTCCCGGAGTGCACAGCAAACAGCTCACTTGGCTCCCATGAGCATGCTGCTGGCGGGGAGTGGTGTTGTCCTCCCTGATGTGCCCACTCTCCAAACACTTCTGATTGGTTTTAACCTATAACAAATTTAAGCTTTATGAATATCGCCATCCCAAACTTGTTCACTTACTGATTCATCCAACAATAATTTAGCTCCTACTGTGTGCAACATGAAATAAACTGAAAAGTCTTCAGAAGGCAGATATTCAAAGAAACTTGCTACAGAGCACAAACATTGTGTAATTGTGATCTGATTGAAGCAACATTTGGTGTATAAGGAGTTGAAAGAACACTAAAATTGGTGGCAACCTTGCCACTTGCAAGCTTTGTGATTTAAGGCATGTTGCTAAGGCTTTTGTGCATCAGATTTCTCACCCCTCTAAAGTGGTCATTGCTAAGTAAGTACCTACTATCTATAATCATGTGTTGGGCACTCTGGGGACCTTATTTAACTTCCAGTAGTTATGAGATCAGATGTACGGGTAATTACAATACAAAGAAGAAAAAAGAGATGAGGTCAGTAAGAGAGGCATAGGTTGCTACTGAAGTCCAGGGAAGCAGGTGGCTATTTGCATTTGGGGATGGATGTTGGGAGGGAAAATGAATTTGATTTGGGTCTTAAAGAGTGGGCAGACACTAGGTGTGGTGGCTCATGCCTGTAATCCCAGCACTTTGGGAGGCTGAAGTAGGAGGATCGCTTGAGCACAGGAGGTCAAGGCTGCAGTGAGCTGTGATTGCACCACTACACTGCAGCCTGGGCAACAGAGCAAGACCCTGTCAAAAAAAAAAAAGAGTGGGCAACATTTCGATGTAGAGAAATAGGTAAAATTTCACCCCAGGCAGAGGGAGCAAGATGGAAAGCACACAGAGGTGAGATGAAGCACACATTTTTAGGTGAAACTCCAAGCATTTTGGCAGCATTAAGTTCTAGTTTTTGTTGATTTTTTTTTCCGTTTTGTTATTGTTTGCTTGCTAGTTTATTTTTGTGAGGAATTCTCTTGGTCTCATTTCTAGGCTCAAGGGAATTCATGCAAGAAAAAATTTCAAAGGTGTGTTAGGCGAGAGGTAGGAAAATAATGGCATAGTGTTCAGGACAAGATGAGGGACACAGGGGCCAAGGGGAGGCAGGGACCTCGTTAAGAAAGAAGTTGAGGCCAAGTCAATACAAGTAGATGCAGAGGAGCAGGCAGAGCTCAGGACAGCGGAGGCAGTCCATACCTAACGCACCTGTGTTCTCTATGACAGGTTGGCATCTGTTGAGTCAAAGGAGCCAGGAGGTGGAGACTGAGAAGATTTAGAAGCTCTGATGAAGTGGATGGAGAATGGAACCAACTGAGGTTATGTAGAATTGGCTCCTGAGGGCCAGATAACATCAGGAATCACGTGCTGGTGATGGAGGAGCCAGATAGGATGGTAATTTCCCATGAAATCTGAGTGGGAGAAGATCAGGAGAAGGAAACACTAAAGATAGAGACAGAAGGCAGAAACTTGATGGAGCCAGGTCATGGAGTAGGCAGGAGATGGGAGCAAAGGTAAAATACAGTAAGTAGAAAGATGGGGCCCAGTGTGGGGGTGGAGAGAGTTCTTGGGGAACTGGGTGCATATTATTTTCGCTGAATAGGAGAGAGGAAGAATTTTCAGGAAATCATTTCTCTCTGGGGGTTAATGTATTGGGAATTTAATTGTGCCTGGCCCAATTTAAAATGCTGAATAAGTACATTTTCAAGGATATTCTATATTGAATATTAAAACTCAATAGAAAAGAGGTATGCAAATAAACCTTTGGGTTCCATTATGTAAATACATCTTTAATGTAGCCAGCACTTGGAAAATAGTCTAACTCAAAGAAGATAAATAGATTTAAACTAATAAACCAACTCCTGCTTGGTGGTGGCTGCTTGGAGTACTGTACTGAAAATTTGGAGGATCAACAGGAAACGGTGTTGTGGTCAACTTGTGACAGCTGGTAAGGTTGCAGAAGAGGAGAGTGGGGTATGTTTACCACATATTTACCATTCATGAAGGTAGACAGAATATACAAGTTAGTTTACCTATCAATTAAATACAATAGTTAACTATATCCTTACAAATTGCAAGTATTTTTTACTTGCAAAGTCCTTTGATCTCTTGCTTAGATGACACATCCATTACAAATTATAAAAATGTGAGCAATATATTTCGTCAAATGAGTGTTTATCTTTTACCTGAGCTAAATTACTATCAGGAGAAATGTTTGGTTAAAGTGAACTATGTCCATGGAAACACGATTCTAAAATCTTCCAACTGCTGAAAGTTTCAAAGACCCTTGTACTTTACAGGCTGACAAAAATAAAAAGATATGCCATGGTCATTTTATAATTTCAGGGAAAAGAAGAGAATTCATTGTTTACTGAGACCTGTTTTAGGTCCTTCACATGTGTTCTCATGTAGTCCTCGGGGTGACTCTGTGAGATGGAAACTGAACGAAGCTGAAGGAGGTTGAAATTCGCTCCAGGGAAACAGCTCTCACATGACAAAGGCGGAAGGCAAACGTCGGTCTCGCTGACTTCAAGTCTGTGTTCTTTCCATCACTAGTGAAGAAGAGGCACATGAATAACTGAAACAAAAAATAAACATTAAAACACTATCAATTTTGCACATAATGGAGGGGAGAAATTATGATCACTACAATGCTGGGAATGTACATCTTAACAAATGGCTCCTAATTTCTTATCAGCAGATTTTAAAAATGCATCTATCTAGGTTTGCTTTAAAAATAGATCAGTTAGAAGGCAAAATTGTATGAGTGGATATTATTAATGATACTGAACTTCCATGTATGTGAACCAGCATTGAGTGGCACTTTGATAACGCTCATCCAATCCTACTTAGCGCCCTTCTCTCTTTTGCTGTCAAAGCTTACGTACGGGTTCATGCTTTGTCTCATAACCTCTTGGTTAAAACGTAACATCTGGGCCTGGTGTGGTGGCTCATGCCTGTAATCCCAGCACTTTGGGAGGCTGAGGTGGGCGGATCACGAGGTCAGGAGATCGAGACCATACTGGCCAACATGGTGAAACCCTGTCTCTACTAAAAATCCAAAAATTAGCCGGGCGTGGTGGCAGGCACCTGTAGTCCCAGCTACTCAGGAGGTTGAGGCAGGAGAATTGCTTGAACCCGGGGGCCGGAGGTTGCAGTGAGCTGAGATCACAGCACTGCACTTCAGCCTGGCAACAGAGCGAGATTCCGTAAAAAAAAAAAAAAAAAAAAAGTGACATTGGTACAGGAAAGGTGGGGCCACATAGCCAGTTCAACACTAATGCAGATATGGATGAAGTAAGGAAAAAGAAAGAAGGAAAGTTGGTCGTCTGAAAGTCCAAAGGCAATGCCAGCTTGTATTCTGGAGAGGGTGCTTCTGGGGTTCAAATATAAATAGTTTTTCTAACTCAAAAACAAATCTAACATATTAAGTGTTTCATTGAAGTCCCCAATTATGTCTAGAGTTTTGCTGAGTTTATTTTAAAATGTATCTTGAAAAGCTGGTGGTCCAAATTTTTCCCTAGACTTACACATGATGAGAATCTGTCTCTTTATATTTAGCTGCAGGGCACCTAACAAGTTCTTAGGCGAAACACATTATTTTGCTAGTACAAGAAGAATAAATACTGTATTTGGAAAGTTCCAGTGTTCTTTAAAATATCGCTGTTTCCATAGCAATAACATAATGTACTAAAGAGTAGAATGGTGTTTCTTTAGAAACCACGTGTATGGATGCATGTTCCCACGAAGGGCTTTGAAGCATCTCACCTGCTTGTGGTCCCAAAATGGAACAACAATAGTAATCGAATCAATCATCATCTTATGAAATGAAACTTGGCCAGTTTTCTACTGCCTAACACGGTCAGCCTTCTGCTTTTGGTCATCTGTGTAGTGTCTTTTTAGGCTCTGTGCTCTTAGATGGGGGAGAATAGATCTATGTTCATTCATTAGTTCATTTGGTCAACAGATATGTATTGAGCACCTATTATATGCCAGGCACAGTTCTAGGCACTGAGGACTCAGTGACATTATGGAGTTTACATTCTAATGGGGAAAACAAGAAAATTCTTTTTTAACAACAAGGAATGTCACATCGTGTGCATATAGAAGTGCTCCTTGGTGATGTCAGTGACATTTTCAATACTTCGCAAGAACGCATGTTGCAATAACGTATGAAAGATGCCGGGAATAATGGAAAAGGAGAGTGCTAGGAATGATGATAACTGATAAGTTGATTCCCGGGGTGCTCTGCCAGGATTCTGATCTAGGATGAACCTCACTACATTAAGGATAGCAAAGGGTGTCTTAGGGGGTTTGGGCAATTAAGGTATTACAAATAAATACAAAGGAATGAGTTCTGTGTGGGTGAACGCTCTTCTGGAAAATGGGGTATATCTCTTAGGATGTAACTTTGATCCTGAAAACTCATATTAAGTTGGAAAGATTCTTTGAATGTTTACCCCCTCTGTTGACTTGGAGTTGAGTGCCTTAGCCTTCCCTGTAATCCTCCAAATTTGTTTTGTGTGCTGACTTTGCCCTGACGAGCCCCACCTTCCTCTGTATCCCCAGCTCCGACTCTCAAAAGCCTTTCTGTGGGGAGTGAATAGGTGGCAAGGATATCACTGAAAAGGTCACTTCTCTGGTTAACTACCAGCCGTCTAGCATCTGGCAAGGGGGTTGCAGGTCACAAATGTCTGCATGCTGGCACCATCACTATTCCGAGAGAGAACAGTAGAAGGAACAGTGTGCCCACCCCCTCCCAGAGGCCACACATCTTTGTCTCCTACACAAGACTTCATTTGTGCTTTCAGTTACAAAACCTTGAAATATTTAGTCTTAAGAAACTCACATCTATTCGCTATATGCAGGCTCCTTTTGTGTGGCAGCCTCGCTAGTGCCCTGATCATAAGTGAGCAGCCACCTCTTGACCCTCCCAGACTCTGAAAGATTTGACTCACTGTCCACATCGCTCCAAAAAGCTCCTGGTTTGCAGACACTTCTCAAACCACGCTGGGAACCGAAAGAGGTTCATGGGCCAGATGCAGGGTCACCGAGTCAGAGAGGTTCTCAGGGCACCCATCCTTTCCTCAGAATCAGACAAGTCAACCAGCTACCCCAGCAGCCTTCCTAGACTCTCAGCGAGGAGCAAGGTCACAAAAAAAGAAAAAATGCCAAAAGGTAAGAGCGGATTTTCAAGGCAGGAACTTCAAAGTCTTGCTTTTGCCCCCAGCAGAGCCAGAGGTCTCAGAGTGGAGGGAAAGTCTCACTCTGTCAAGGTGAATTTTGGGTTGCCAACCACCCAGTTCTTTTAACCACTGTGATTCTACCCAGATGTTCTTTCTTAAATGCAAAGGCATCATTTTCTTGCCAAGAAACGGAATGATTGATCAAGCCTCCTTTAAATCATTTCATCTTATCCATTCCCATCTGAAGGAGCAGATATTGCATTAATATTAATATTCGTATTGTGTCCCTTGAGAGAGAAATGCCCCCTTAACCCCCTGCCCAATTACTGCCATCACTACAGGGATATGAAGTTAGAGGAGGAAGCTACCAATGTAGGGGCTGCAGTTGTTTTATTAGCAACAGCTGGTGGCAGTCCCCTGCCTGCACCCCCCCCTTCTTTTTAAAAATGCTATGCTTGTCAGATCCAGCTTCTTGAGACTGGATGGCAAAGGGTAAGACAGGAACACGGCATATTTCAGCTTTTGCATGCAGAAAAAGGGATTATGCTAAAGAGGGTGCAAGCAACATTCAACGCTGATTAAAAAACTTTACAAAAGATTATTTGCTCTCAATATTATGTAGGTAACATTTGAGCAATTACACAAACATATAGAGTAATTGAAACCACCTGTAGGATTTGAAAAAATATTCTGTCTTCCCTTCTCATTTGTCCAAGATGCTTTAATAGGAAGCAAAATGTGGGCAGCACATGTCTTAGATTTATCCTTATTGTAACTTTGCGTATGTTTACGATCAAGGGTGGAGTTTGCAACACCAGGGCTCCTTCTGCGTTGGAAAGGGTTGACCATCAAAAAGAAATCTGTGCCATTTACCCAGTGGAGAAATAAATCTTCCTTTACTCACTTTTGCCCTGGCTCCTATGTAAGAAGTCCAAATGAACCCTGTTTCATCTTATTTCATCTTTGGAATTCCAGGTAACATTTTTAGGTGTACTAAATTCACACGTGGAATGTAGATTTGAGAGAAACTTTTGGCCAGTTAAATAGCTTTATAATTGCAGCTATTTCATTTTTATTTATTTTTTCTAATCTGATCAAAATTGGGTGAATTTCATGTATGTATGAAATCACTGAGCCCATACCATACGGTCAGAGTGATGCAACCATCCTGGTTTCATAAATACCACTTATATATCTCGTAAATAAGAAAACATGAATTTCAGTAGGAAAACATAAGTATTAGTAGGAAAAAGGCATAGTTAAGAAATGTATTGCTTGCTTAGGTCTATAAACAATGACTGTTGGGAAGAACATGGTTAACGTAATCCAATGGTTAATGTAATCCAAAATGTAGATCCATTATATGCCTGCCTCTTGGGGAGAGAGACAAGAATAATGTCAAATGGAAAGAAATCTTGGCTGTCCTCCTTATTTCTTTCATGTGTAACAAATTTAAGATGTTCATTTCTTCCCTATGGCTCAAATACTATTAATTTTTACAGTTAAAAATTAATTCTAATAATTCTTAAGTTTTGAATTCTAATAATTCTTAAATATAACAGCAACACTTACGGGACTAATGCTTGATAACTCCATGGAACCTTAAAAACAGTAGCAACAATAGCACTGGGAGATGCAAGCTCCCTCTCTAGATAGGGCTGCTTCATGGACCGTGTGTTCCCTGATCTTTGTATGCTCAGATCATCAGGAAGTTTGTTGCGAAGAAAGCACAGACCCCTGCTGTTGGCTGCCATGGTCTGTCTGTGTGATACTTTAGTGGATGCAGACCTGGGGAGATTCATTTGCTTCTTTTTTATTCTTCCACTCTTTAAAAAATGTATTTATTTTACTTAAATAGACATAAAATTGTATGTATTTATTACATACAACATGACGTTTTGAAGTATGTATACATGGTGGGATAGCTATAGCTAAATACAGCTAACTAACAAATGCATTACCTCACGTAGGTATTTTTGTGTGAGAACACTATTCACTCTCTTAGTTTTCAAGAAAGCAATATATCGTCATTAACTACAGTCACCATGCTGTACAATAGATCTCTTGCAGTTGTTCCTCCTGTCTAACTGTAAGTATGCATGCCTTAATCCACATCTCTACCTGCCTTCTTCCCCTCAACTACCCAAGTCTCTAGTAACCACCATTCTACTCTCTACTGAGATCAACATTTTTAGATTCCATATAAGAGTGAGGTCATACAGTATTTGTCTTATTCGTCTTTCTGTGCCTAGCTTATTTTACTTAACATATCTTCTAGATTCATCCATGTTGTCACAAGTGACAGGATTTCATTCTATTTTTTATGACTGAAGAGTATTCCATTATGTATAGATACCACATTGTCTTTATCCATTCATCCATTGATGGACACTTAGGTTGATTCCATATATTGGCTATTGTGAATAGTGCTGCATGAAAGTGCAGATATCTCTTCAACATACTGATTTCATTTCCTTTGGATAGATAACCTGTAGTGGGATTGCTGGATCATATGGTAATTCTATTTTTAATGTTTTCAGGCACCTCTATGCTGTTTTCCATAATGGCTGTACTGATTTATATTCCCACTAACAGTGTATGAGTGTTCCGTCTTCTCCGCATCCTCATCAACACTTGTTATCTTTTGTCTTTTGTATAATAGACATCCTAACAAGACTGAATTGATATCACATTGTTGTTTTAATTTGCATTCCCTGATGATTAGTAATATTGAGTATTTTTTCACATACTTGTTCGCTATTTGTATGTCTTCTTTTAAGAAATGTGTATTCAGGTCTTTTGTCCATTTTTTAGATCAGGTTATTTGTTTTCTTGCTATTGCATTGTTTGAGTTTCTTATATATTTTGATTATTAATCCCTTATCAGATGTATAGTTTGATATTTTCTCCCATTCTGTAGGTTATCTCTTCACTCTGCTGTTTTCTTTGTTGTGCAGAAGCTTTTTAGTTTGATGTCATCCCATTTGTCTATGTTTGTTTTTGCTGCCTGTGATTTTGAGGTCATATCCAAAAAGTCATTGCCCAGACCAATATCTTGGAGCTTTTTCTCTATGTTTTCTTCCAGCAGTTTCATCATTTCCAGTCTTACACTTAAGACTTTAATCTATTTCGAGTTTATTTATGTATATAGTGAGAAATGTGTATAGTTTCATTCTTCTGCATGTGGATATCCAGTTTTTCCGACACTGTTTATTGAAAGTCTGTTCTTTCCTCCATTGTGTGTTCTTGCACCTTTGTCAAAATAAGTTGGCTATAAATGCATGGATTTATTTCTGGGCCCTCTATTCTATTCCATAGGTTGATGTACCTGTTTTCATGCTAGTACCATATTGTTTTGGTTTGGTTTTCTTTTTCTTGTTCCTCCATAAAAACAAATGACAGTACCATATTGTTTTAGTTTTTATACTTTTGTAGTGTACTTTTAAGTCAGGTAGTCCGATACCTCTAGCTTTGTTCTTTTTGCTTAAAATCGCTTTGTGCATTAGGGGTCTTTTGTGAATGCATAGGAATTTTAGGATTGTTTTTTATACTTCTGTGAAGAATTTCATTGGCATTTGTATTAATCTGTGTTGCGTTGTTACAAAGGAATACCTTAGGCTGGGTACTTTATAAAGAAAAGAGATTTAATTAGCTTATGATTCTGCAGGCTGTGCAGGAAGCATGACACTGGCATCTGCTTGGTTTCTGGTGGAGGCTTCAGAAAGCTTTTGCTCATGATGGAAGGCAAAAGGGGAATACGCAAGTCACATGGCGAGAGAAAGAACAGGAGAGATGTCAAGCTCTTTTAAATTACCAGCTCTCATGTGAACTAGTAGAGAGAACTCACTCATTACCGTGGGGAGGGTAGCTAGCCATTTATGAGAGATTTGGCCCCATGACCCAAACACTCCCCCACTAGACCCCACCTCCAACATTGGGGATCACATTGCAACATGAGATTTGGAGGGAACAAACAAGCGGACTATATCAGTATTTTAATAGAAATTGCATTGAATTTGTAGATTACTTTGGGTAGTATGGACATTTTAACAACATTTACTCTTCCAATCCATGAACATGAGGTATCTTTTCATTTATCTGAGTCCTGTGCAATTTCTTTCATCAATGTTTTGTAGTTTTTAGTATAGGTGCCTTTCGCCTCGTTTGTTAAATTTATTCCTAAGTAATTTTTTTGTAGTTACTGTAAATAGGATTAATTTCTTGATTTTTCATGGGCTTCTTATAACTTAGAAACACAATTTTTCAGGAGGGAGAATGCACCATATCCTAAAAATGTTATTTTTAGACACCCTAAAAATTACTGTGGTAGGCAGAATAATGCTTCACCCCCAAACAAAGTCTCTGAACTGGTGAATATATTACTTTACACAACAAAAGGGACTTTGCAGGTGTGATTAAATTAAGGGCCTGGAGATGGGGAATGATCCTGGATTATGCAGGTGACCCAATGTAATCACAAAAGTTCTTGAAAGTGACAGAGGGAGGCAGAAGAAGAGCCTGGAGGAGGTGTGATTACAGAGCAAGGGTCAGAGTGATGTGGTATGAGAAGAACTCAACTTACAGTTGTTGGCTTTGAAAGGAATCATGGGTCAAGGAATGCAGGCATCCTCTAGAAAGTGGAGAAGGCTGGGAAATGGACTGTCCACTAAAGCCTCCAGAAAGAATCAGAGCCTTTTGGGAACCATGGTTTTATTTATTTTAAATTTTAAATTTGTTTATATTTTTGAGATAGGTTCTCATTCTGTCACCTAGGCTGAAGTGCAGTGACGCAATCATGGCTCACTGTAGCCTTGACCTCCTGGGCTCAAGTGATCCTCCCACCTCAGCTTCCTGAGTAGCTGGGACCACAGGTATGCACCACTATGCCTGGCTAGTTTATTTTTTAATTTTTTTATTTTGAGATGGGCTCTCACTATGTTGCCCATGCTGGTCTCAAACTTCTGGGCTCCATGATTTTAGCCCAGTGAGACCTGTGCCAGACTTCGGTACTGCAGAACAGTAAGACAATACATGTGTGTTGTTTTAAGCCACTGAGCTTATGGTAATTTGTTACAGTGGCAACAGGAGACTAATCTACTTGGTATACATGTTACTTTTTGTTTCTGAGGATTCTGTTTGGAATTATGACTCTGACTGCCTCTGGAACGTGTTGCATCAGGAAAACTCACCAAGACTCAAACCAAGACAGAGAAGAAAATGAATATGGAAAGATGAGGATGTGGCCTAAATGAGTAAGTGCAACAAAACTATTTATCATTTCAGTTATATTTTCTGACAGTCCCTTAGAGGAAGCTGTGATTTTAGTTTCAAGAAATGGTACACCTTCGGTTGACATTACTGACATTTGGTTTTATCTAGAATTTAAAGAGTATGACAATATGCTTTCATGTTAATGATTTAGCAGACAGTAACACAAAAATCTGAATTTTAATGCCTTCATTTTTGGCTAATATGTTTATCTCACAGCAAACTAAATAGACAACAGCAAAATCAATATCTTTAATGTTATTCAAGGGCCATCTTTTGAATCTGTGGGAGAAGTCTTGATCAAACAGTTCCTTCTTGTTTCATTCTCTTTCATCAGCGAAGTGAGAGGTGGAAAAGATCTACTAGATCATAAATTAATGATCCTGTGTTAATGCAGATGTCCCCACTAATTAATGAAAGCAAAATGCAAAGCTTGAATATATTGAAATATCTTGCAGTCTAGGAAAAAGATTAAAAATTATTTACCTCATACCTAGCCAAAATTTGTTCATGTTTTACACAAAAAGTAGACATAAAGCCCTGACTCGAAATCTTAATCTCAGTGATTCTTTTTAAACAGATTTCTTCTCTAACTGGGGGTCAGGCAGAATTGGGCAACCTCAGAGCAGACAGAGGGAACTCCCGTGATACTGTGTCACTAGGCGGAGTCGTTGCAACTCAGCTACTTCGTGGTTTTCCCCAATCCCTTTGCTGGGTACACTGATTTCCTGCGAGTGGGTGCCAGATGTGCCACTGGGAGCTATAGGGCTCAGAAAAGATACATTGACTGAATGAGGGGGGAGGCGTAACTTTACAAAATAGTATACTTAGAAATGGACACCAATAACAATCAACATAAATGAATATAGAACCCAAATGTCTTTGATGACCTATCCAGAAATGACACATCATCATTTCTATAGTATCCTATTGGTTCCACTGATCGCCACTACTTATTGTAGGCATGGACTACACGGGGATCTGAATACAAAGAGGTGAGAATGACAGAGAACCATTTTAGAGGCTGACTACCACAGATGGGTTATTTTCCTTCAAAGACATTGGTAAGGTTTAGCTACAGAACCCTTGAGTCTTCAAGCTACAGAACACTTCCTTTAGAACTAGAACATTTACATAACTGTCTGCTCACGTTGTCTTCTTCCAGAGTGATGACTCCCATGATCATGACGTAGGGTCTTGAATGGAAAGATCGATATCAATGTTATGGAAAGAATTATCCACTAAGTAACTCAAGCCCGTGAATAATCTCTTCTGTGTTCTAGGAAAGAACCTTTGTTTTTTCTTAAGGCAAACAAGCAAACAACAACAAAACAGCTCATGCTTGAGGTTAAACCAAATACTTCAAGACTTGCCATTTGGAAAGTCGCTGAACTTATGTGGATTAAGGAAGAATGTCATAGTCTCTTTTACATCCTTGACAAAAGTCTTTTAAATAGCTAATGGGTAAGTCAAGGCTCTGACACTGCTGAAATTATCAGATGTGAAGCAGTGGTGGACACAATCTGAAAATCATCAGTCAAGTCTTAGAGGTGAGCACATGCCAACGTCAAAAGCAATGAGACACGATGGGATGTGGTGTTTCTTTATGTACCGCAGAAGTAAAACCAGGTGCACTGATGCTAAGCATAGCATGTGCTTCATAAACTCAACAAGTAATCAAGATTTTGTGTCCAAGTCAGGCTTGTGTTTGGCAACAAAACTCTTTAATAGTTTTGGAGATGTCAATGGCCTTTGAGGTTTCCAGAAAAGACTGACAGCATAGGAATTCTCTGATAGCATCAGTGTGCACCTAATGGACAGAAACCAAAAGGTAGATGTGTTGAAAGACTTCAGCAACTATCTTCAAGGGAAATGGCTTATTAGCCAATTCTTCTATGACCTTCATCAAATAATAGAAAGAAATGCTGGAGATTCTGAAGTAGATGACTTTATTTGACAGGAATACTGTTTTAATATTCCTTCTCTGATCCAAACTACATCTCTTTTGACTACTTTCCAGGACAAAGTTTCCACAGTTGTGTGTGAATTCTTTTCCTTAGGAATATTATAAGCATCTTTGAGAAATGTATGAAAACAAAGTTTTGTGTTGAAGCGAAACTGCATTATGGTAAGGTTCCAGCCAAAAATAACTACCTTGCCTGATGTTGTTGAGAGGCTGGACAGTTTTGCTGGATTTGTGCTTTCACCAGGAGGATCCGGGCCCCACACAAACACTGTGACTTTTGTATCTCATGATGTTCAATAGTGAAAGTAGAAATAAAGACACGGAAGACTTATCATTTGTTTCTTTTCCGTGACATTTCCCCCAACTGAACTTGGGCCTATGTGAAAAGGTGTCAGGGTATACTTCCTTTCATTGTGATCTGTAGGACACTAATCTCAGCGCCATACTGTGGTAATAATAATTACTTTTGCCTTACTTGACCATGTACAATGGAATCCCTTGTACCCGTTTGAAGCAAAATGATTGATATTAAACACTATTTTTTTCAGAGTCTTGCTCTTTCGCCCAGACTGGAATACAGTGTTGCAATCACAGCTCACAACTCACTTGGGCTCAACCGATCCTCCCACCCCAACCTCCTGAGTAGCTGGGACCACAGGCACACAGTATCACACCTGGCTAATTTTTTTAAAATTTTGTAGAGATGGGGTCTCCCTATGTTGCCAGGGTGCTCTCAAGCTCCTGGACTCAAGTGATCCTTGGCCTCCCAAACTGCTGGGATTATAGGCATGAACCACTGCACTCAGCCATCAAACACTATTTTTAATGAAAGCAATGATCAAAGTAACGGAAAGGCAAATCAAAGAAAAATAATGTTCTCCCAAGGCTCACCCATGAATTTCCTAGGAAACCTTGCCCCATTCATTTAGTTTTTTGTCTTTTCCTCACAAGGTTGAATTTCTTGTGGGCCTTAATCTCTTTGTCCCTACAAGATTTAGTTGTTTCTTACTCTAGAAACACCAGCACTCCAGAAGCCACTTGGAATCACTCACCCCATTCCCCAAATAGTTACTACTCTGACTTCTAATAGCATAGATTAGTTTTGACTATTTTGTACTTTACGTAAATGAAATGATACCGTTTTTACCTTTTGGCACTTCTAATATTCTGCCTGGATTGTGATATTTTACAAATTTTGTGTGTGTTTTCAGTGATGAGAATGCAAGCTCCTTTCTGTAACTTCTTGGTAGAAAAAAGCAGAATCTGTAACAGTGCCTTCAACAGAATGCATTAAACTGAATGCTTCTAAACCTATTCAATTCAGCCAAGCTGGTGGAGACGCAGACTTGAGACCTTACCATGAACTCGTTGGAGGATGGGGATCTAGTTTCTATTCTAGTCATCTTTCCTAGACACCACTCTGTGTGTATGTGTGTGTGTGTTCACATGTGTGCATAGAATTATTCTCTGTCAATTCATCACTGCCTAATTTAACCAACATTTCTGAAATTATGCATGATAATAAAAAATAAGGTGTTTTTTTTCCCCCTGCCTAATAGTATTAATGGAGGATTCATCAGACTGGAGCTGACTTTTGGGATTTATCTGAAACACTATCCTTAGCCTCGTAGCTGCCTTCTGGTGACTTTATTAATTGGTCAGACAAGAGAGTCACAGGGCCCCACTAGGGATGATGGGACCAGTGGGTTGTTTTCCTCTCCAATCTGGGAAACACCCAGCTGCTATGACACTGCGAAAAGACCCTTACACCCATTTCCTATGCTGTTTTTCCTTTTTGTTTGTTTGTCTGACATATTACCACCATTAATGCTTGCCAGAAGCTAGGCAAACCTTTTGTCAAAAACCAACGTGCAACTCTACAGAGAATATTTTTCTGCATCACTTACTTTCATTTTGAGCCTTTTTAGAAGCCTTTTTAGAAGGCTTTTCAATTCTCAGGATTCTGGTAGGCATTGACTTCTGCTATGCACTCAGGACCATAGCAAATGGGTTGTTCTGAGGGATAAGGAAAGAAGCCCTTGAAATGTAGCTTCTTAATGGAGCCATTCTGGGAAGGATTGACCCAGCAAACAGCTCTGATGTATTCACTGCGGATGTTCATCTCTAAACAGCCACAGACAAATCCTGCAGAGTCATGGTAGCGCAAGCTGCTTCAAGTACATCGAGGGAGTGGGAAGACAGTGGCTGAATAATACGGGAGCTCCAGCTGAGAGATGTCTGTGATACAGCTCTAGATTGTGGTGGGCAGAGCTTCAGATCTGTTGAGTTTGAGAGTCGTAGCCAAGATTTCCTGCTCACTGCTTCTATTGTTATTCCCATTGTTAGTTGCTGGCATCTCATATCCTAGATCATTAATCCATCCGCTGGCTCCCTATTGCTAATCCCTTATAGGCAAGACGTTGAGACTGTCCCTTCAAGATTCACAGGGTCATTTCTGGCCGTCTCCTCCACTTTTTCTACACACTGATACTCTTTCCTATTATTCATAAAGCGATAGATCATAAACATGCCGTTAAGCAAGAATGCTAATCAACCAAGCAGCACTGCCGGTGAGTTGGTTCATATTTTGTTCCTTCCATTTGGTTCCAGCTGCGCTCTTCCTGTTTTACCAACTGGGTGAATGGGAGGGGTGTGAGGCATGGTGAGCCCAGCGACGGATACAGAAACACCTTGTCTCCTCATTTGCTTTTGCTGTGAAGGTGACCATCGGGGGGCTGGGTACAGTGACAAAGAGTGGCCTGTCCATCTCCCTTAGTTATCACAGCAGCGACTAACAGGGTCTCCATTTGGACACAAGGGCTTTCTACAGTTTAAACCAAGACAATAGGAAAGAATGTTTTCTTGACCCTTTGCAGGAAATCCTGCCCGACACACGAAAGAATGCAGCATTTCCCGGAGCGTGGGCTGCTCAGGTCTGGCTCTCTAGGATGGACTTGAGTAAACCTGGTAAAAGATGCTTATGCTGTTACAGAATGAGAAAACTCGGCAACATCATCCATGCCCAGAGGTCCTAACGTTCAGCAAAGCCCCACCATGAGTTAGTTGGAACATACAAAAAATGGTATGTATGATTCAAAATAGACCAAAGGAGAGATACGCATCTGACCTTGACTTTGCCCATTTTCTCTGCTTCGTTTTCAGCATCTTACAAAAATACCTCCCCACCAAGAAAAACAGAAGATACTAGTTGGGAAGAAAGGAAAGTGAGATCTGTCTCATGACATTAGAAACAGATGATTGCTCAATATCTTTATTCTGAAAGCCATGGCTTCTAAATTTTTTTAAAAACTGTAAGCTACAATTGTTTTTCCTGGGCCCTGCTGGAAGTCACAGGGTAAATAAGGCACAGCCGTCCTTCCCTTTGCTGGTGGCCCTCTCGGATGGTGACATGTCGTAGCAGCAGTGGTGCCTCTGAACAAAAATAATGAGAGAAACATCTGTCTCCTGCTACGCTCTTTTCCAGGCAAATGGCACTTAAGATTCTTATTTTAGACTTGTAAGTGCTCCCACAAAAAAGCAGCTTCGGTGTTAACCACATCTCCTTCTTTCTTTGAATCTGTGGATCACTTTTTCCTTTGCTTGTATTTTAAGACAGTTTAAAAACAAAGATGACAACAGGATGCGTGCATGTCTCCGATACTGTGGGATTAAGAAAAAAAGAGGTGAAGAATACAGTAGAATGGTGTTATGTGAGTGCAGATAATTCTTCCGTCCTTGTTAAAAGAAATTGGGAGAGGCAATGTTTTGGAAGTGTTTATACCTAATATATTGTAGAGGCTTGAAAATTACCAAGTGAACCAGATCACGAATGAAATGGTGTTGAGAGCGGCGCTCTCTTGTAGTCACAGGGATCATAGTCCAAATATTGAAGAGGACCTACCCTTGTCTGTTTCTCTCTCTCTCTCTCTCTCTCTCTCTCTCTCTCTCTCGCTCTCCTGCTCTTTCTCTGTCTTCTCACACATACACACCCTGGCCCATACACAACTACAACTCACTTTCATCAGGAATTCAGATAATGTCCCCGAGATTAAAGAGCGACTTGTGAACTGGCATCTCCGAAGCAGCGCGCTGGAAACACAGGCTTCGTGCTTTCCCACTGGGATATTTAGACGAGCATATGCATAAAGTGATACCATTTTTTGTTTATTTTGGCTTGCATACAACTAAGACATTTTAGAGCTGGAAGGAACTTCAAAAACGAAGCAGTTCAACCCCTCGGTTTTTCTGATGAGGGAACCAAGGCTCCGCGAAATGCCTCCGTGTGGCCGAGGTGGCAGCGGGGCACTGGATTCTCACGTCTGGCCTCTCCAGCCCTCTCTTCCCAAGGTCTCTCCGCTCTCTCTGGCTTTTCTTCTCCACCTCCTCAGGCATTTCAGATCGACTTCCTCCTCCATGTCGCTCACGACCTCTTCCCAAAGCATTCTGCTGCTGTTATTTGGAAAATAACGAACACAGAAACGATGTGTTTCTGCGGATATTTTAGTGCTCACAGACTTGCAGCATCTGACCAGCCTGAACATAGCACCGCGTGCACGCACACCGTAGAGTGGGCAGGGCACCGGTATCAGTCACCTCAGCATGACCTCTTTCGCTACCCTTCTTTATTATTTGTAAGCAAATATGTTTCTAAAATTTAGTCATGACTTTTAGAATTTTGGATAACCATTTAACGAGATTTAAGATTGCCTAAAAGGAAGATAGAAGAACAAACCTGTATAAGTTCAAGTTTATTCTGAAAAAGTTTTTGGTTAATATTACAAGTTGATGTTCCATTCATCCATCCACCCATTTATCCACCCAGCTATCCTCCATCATCCATCCACCTACCCCACCCACCCATCCATTCATCCATCCATCCATCCATTTATCCACCCATCCATCTTCCATCGTCTGTCCACTTACGCCATCCATCCACCCATCTATCCATCCAACAAAAGTTTTATTCAACCAACATCTCATTCAGAAACATTTTCTGCATGCATCGTAAGTGCCAGTTACTGTGTGCATGATAAGTTACAGAAACACAATCTAGTGGGGAGATAGAAAAGTGTGAATATTGAGGCCGGGCGCAGTGGTTCATGACTATAATCCCAGTACTTTGGGACACTGAGGTGGGTAGATCACCTGAGGTCAGGAGTTCGAGACAAGCCTGGACAACATGGCAAAACCCATCTCTATTAAAAATACAAAAATTAGCCGGGCCTGGTGGTGCATACCTGTAATCCCAGCTACTCAGTGGGGCTAAGGCCGGAGAATTGCTTGAACCCAGGAGGCGGAGGTTGCAGTGAGCCAAGATCACACCACTGTACTCCAGCCTGGGAAACAGAGAGAGACTCTGTCTCAAAAAAAAAAAAAAAAAAAAGAAGGAAAGAAAAGTATGAGTAATGATTATACAATGGGATGGTTGATATGTAGTATACACATAGATACAACATAATGTACTGTTGATAGAGATTTGTGCAAGGCTTTTGATTGAACAATATAAAAGCCACAAAAATGAGAAATAAATATCTCCTGGCAATTAGGAGTTTTAATTAATAGAAAAGATGAGACATGTACACAAAAAAACTCTAATACAAGATAAATGTAATGTCATTTGTTCTGAAGTACTCTGTAATTTATAGCGTTTTAAAACCTGGGGACAGAAACTCCAATATGAAAGTGGTTGTTGTTATTTTGGAATAGGATGGAAAAAGATCTTGAGGGTCAGAGTGTCCCATGGGTTAAAGATAATAATTAGCAGAGAGTGCTACAGTTTAAACAAAGAACCTGGTGTGCCTAAGCAAATATAAACTGTTCAGCTAATATAAACTGTGAGAGAATCGTAGCATCTAGACCAGAGTTGGTCTTCATGACTTAAGGGAAAATTGGAAGAAATAGAGACATTTTATCTTACAAATGAAAATGAAGGCTGAACGTGGTGGCTCATGCCTGTAATCCCAGCACTTTGGGAGGCTCAGGCAGCTGGATCTCTTGAGGTCAGGAGCTCAAGACCAGCCTGGCCAACATGGTGAAACTCCGTCTCTACTAAATATACAAAAAATTTGCCAGGCGTGGTGGCGCACACCTGTAGTCCCAGCCACTTGGGAGGCTGCAGCACGAGAATCACTTGAACCCAGAAGGTGGAGGTTGCAGTGAACTGAGATCACATCACTGCACTCCAGCCTGGGCAACAGAGGAAGACTCTGTTGGAAGGAAGGAAGGAAGGAAGGAAGGAAGGAAGGAAGGAAGGAAGGAAGGAAGGAAGGAGAGAAAGGGGAAGGGAAGGGAGGAAGGAAGGAAAGAAAAACTAAACAGAGAGGGTTTCTAATGAAGAAACACTTTTAAAAACACCTTATTTCACCAAATGAAGAAAAGATGGATATATTCTGATTTCACGCCATAGAGACTCGGGCGAGACTGTTCCTGACACCAACTCCTGCCATGCTCTTGCAGCCTTCAAGAGGAGGAGGGCCGTCACCAAGCCATCTGCTTTGGATGCCAGAGACTGAATTCCTCGGAGACTTTCTGCTTTCCTTTTCTTTGGTGTTATCAAATGCAATGTTGAGCCTTCTGTAATTGTTTTGCACTTCATCAAGTCACAAAAAGGAGAGCTATTATCTCCACAATGATGGGAAAAATTCCATAAGAGGTGAAGCGTTCAGAACCTGTAGATGTAAAAACTAATTCTTTTGTTTAGCTGGGCACCAAGTTGCTACTCCAAACCCCTGCCTTTTTCATGTCTTCTGCCCATGAGGCCCATCTAAAAATGAGAAAAGGGTTTTCTGTATGTTTTCTTATGATGTTTCTTGGAAGAGTGTTTTCTCTCTCGGCTCAGGGCTTTACTAAGTGACATCTCCCTTCTTGCTTTGTTTTTATTGACTTATCTATACATTTCTTATGCTTAGTCCGGCTTCCTTAATTCCAAACCCTAATGTTCATTTAATTTTGGATATTTTAAAAGGATTTTCCAGGCAGCTAGGTTTGCCTTTTTCTCATGCTGAGATTGACCTTTCTAATGCCTTTATCATATTTTCTTGAAGTAGATTTAGCTACTGTGGTATTATTTGCCAGTGAAACCAAAGCACTATGCAAAAACCTTCCTCTTTCCCTATCTCCTGTCTTAAAATGGGTCATCAAGAATTTTGAATTAATCACTTACTCATCAGTTAGGAGATTGAGTGCTCTCTCTACCATTTTCTTCAAGTCCTTTTTCTCAAATAAATTAATAAAAATAAAAGCAACCGTTTGATTAGAAAAACAGAAATTTTTGTCAGTCAAGTCACACTACAGCTAAAAATCCTAATAACCACTTTTCATGTTCCACATAGCCTAATTTTTACATTTTAATTGATTGATTTTTAAATGTTTGTTTTTGTTTTTAATTTTGGCCTACAGCCAATTCTCTAAGCAAACACTGTATTCCAAATTGTGTTAAGATAGTGGCTTGACAGGAAGAAAAAATAAAGTTTCAAACTGGGACTTAAAACCATTTCAAATTATTTTCAATAATTTAGCCCTGCTTAAGGCATTGAAGATCACAGCATCGAGAGTTGTGAAATATCAAAAGAGGTACAATTTTAAAAATATGCACGTTGCCATGATGAAACAGTGGAAGATGAGGGATAAAGACACCGTTTCAAAAATGGAACCTGATCTCCACATATGGAAATATCTGAATTGAGCAAAACTATTCTTCTTAAGCTGAGCTCATTGGTTATTTAAGGACTCATGAACAGATCCATGAATAAAATCCACCTGTGGTGGTTTTAAAACATGGCTGCAAACTCTTTGGCACTCTTCCGTTGAGAGGTGAAATCTCATTCCCTTCCCCTTGAAGTTGGGTTGCCTTTACTGACTAGCTTCTGACAAAGAAAGCATGACAGAAGGGATGCTGAGTGACTCGTGAGGGTCATTAGAAGGTGGATACAACTTCTATCTAGCTCTCTCTCTCTCCCAGGATGCTCACTCTTGGAACCCAACAGTCATAAGGTAAGGAAGCCCAAGCCTCATACCACATGCCAACGATCTGGCCAATGGCTGAGGTCCCAGCTGTTTGAAAATGTACTTGCAATCTGTTTGAATGAAGTGCGGTAACACACATAGACACAGAAATGGCTCTTATGAAGGAAGAAGTTTTTACCCTCACGGATCCCTGGAAACAAAGGCACACCACACCATGGGGGATGATACAGGGAAGTGCTAAGGATGGTCAGGAGGCAGAGAGAGTGAGGGGAAAATGTGGGCAAGAGTCTTTATTGTAGCTTCTGTGGGAAGGAACAGAAAGGCAGGCTGAGGAGGTTTAGGATTGGCTTGAGTAATTTCCGTGGTCTCTAGGATATAGGGGTAGTCTCTAGTTGTCTGGTCCCTGAGCAGATAGGTAAGTGGCCCAAGCTGGAAAAGCTCAATAAAGGAGGTGGTTGGGGTACAGGGCTCTGGATTGGTTGGTTTGCATATGAAAGTCATTCATTATCTCTATGAATTAGCTGGCCCTGGGAGGGGAAGTCCCTCTAGTGCCAGCAAGACCCTGGATGTCCAAGTACCAGGATAAAAGACATGCTTAATACAGCAGCTGACCATCAGCCTCAACTGCCCAACATGTGAGTGAGCAAGGCTTTGAGATGATTCCAGCCTCGGTCACCGTAATCTGACTACAGCCACTTGAGAGACCTTGAGCGAGAAATGTCAACTGGAACTATGTCTGCCTCCCAAACCCAGGACAGACAATAACAACAACAATAACGATAAACGGTCACTGTTGGTGCTTTATGCCACCAGTGGGTAGCTTGTTATGCAGCAATGGGTAACCGGAACACCTTCTGTTTAAGGAATTGACATTGCGTAAATCACTTTTACGGGCCAATACTTATCCTTTCAACATTTAGAGAAATTGTAGGTAATATGGTTTATGTTACACATTCTCACATATAAGTCATTTTCCGTATGATATCCTTTTAACAGCTTAATTATGGCATTTCTGGAATGTTTTAAGCACATAGATTGTCCTTTAAACCATAACGTCTATTTTGAAGCAAATTACTCTCATCAGTTACTATATACAAATAAAGATGTTCATTTTAGCTAAGAACCATTGAAGATGAGAACGTGGCTGCTTGAAGACACTAACGTTATGGGGCAAAAACTAATTGGGCTCCCATCTAGAGAGCATTCATAAAATCATGTTTGCTGGTGTCTAAGAGGCTGTTGCGGTAGCCTTGGAAGAGCAGCAGAGGGGTGCAGGGTTTATACCTGGGCTTGCTGAGATGGGTGAGGCTGAGCTCTCTCCCTCGTTAACTATTTATTCACTTTCATAAAGAGCAGTCCCTGTGGCTTTAGGCCCCACTCATCAGCTTGTTTCTGCTCTTAGCCACTCCGCTAGCAGCACAGAGGCTGGCCCTGGAGACGAACTTGCTCAGCTCACCACCCAGGAAGAAGACACATTCCTGGAGCTGATGCTTACGGGTGTGTGATGGTCACAAAAGAGCAGGTTGTCAGAGGGTCTTCACTCAAGGGGTGCTAACGACCCTGAATCTGAATCTGGAAGGGCAGCCCCTCTCTTACAATAAAAGGAGAGGAAAGCCACATGCCTTCCTTCGGTCCTCCTCTCTAAGCATCTCTGGATGAGGAGGTCTAATGAAGGCCAGTTACTGGAGGCTGCAGAGTATGACCCAGGTGTGCCTCCAGCTCCTCTGCCTACTACCCCTTCTACAGTCCTTCTCCCACCGCCACTCCAGGTGTCCCTGTCCCAGTATTATCTGGGATTTCTGATGTTACCTCAGCATCTGAGACCCAAAATTATGATGCTCTGGTGGTGAAAAGTCAGGTGAGAGTTGGGGATTTGGGGACTGGAGAGCTGTGCCTAGAAGCTCTTCTAATCAGGCCAACCTGGTTATCACCAGCTCAGTGTCCTACCCTGCTCTGTGGATTTACTCCATTGAGAAGTTCCTGTTCTCCCATCTACCACATGAAAAGACAATCTGGAAAAAAACACAACTCAAAACATTTCAGGAAACATAATTGTAAATGCCACAAACTAGAGGTTTAAAGCATTGTTTTGCGAATCCTAAAATTCTGACATTAACATTTTAATAAGTTGTTATTCACACATTTTCAAAATGAAGCCTGAAATTGTCCATAAAGGAAATCTCTTCAGAGGCAAAGTAAGGAGTTCTCCTTCAAGTTCACCTAAATGACTTCAAATGTTTCTACCCTTAAAGACTCTGCATCATCTTGTAGCCCCAGTTCCTAGCTACATAGTGGTGTTCAATGTTGTGTGGTTGAATGAGTGAATGGGGAGAAAAAGATATGGCATCTTTAAATATCAGAGAAGTAACTTATGCACTCAACCAAACAGACCAAGGATGATTGATTCTTCTTTTAACACCAAATACTGGAATGAAGAACTATTTGAGACAGGATCTATACTACTAATTAAATTGACAGCAGTAGCCAATTGTGCCTGAATCTGGCTGCTCTGTGATCAACAACCACCACCCCCTCCACCACACACACACAACATCCTGCCAAGTGAATAATCTTCTCGTTAATTCAATTAAGCTGTTCAGAAATTGATGTCTTGTTAGATGCAGGGGCTGCTTTTCTAGAAAGCTTCATGACTTGATTAAATATGCTCTTTATTCAGAGACAGGTTAGGGTTTTGGTCGAAGGCAAACAAAGAATTTGTTTTTGTTTTTGTTTTTGTTTTAGAGACAGGGTCTCACTCTGTTGCCCAGGCTGGAACGCAGTGGTATGATCATGGCTTATGGCAGCCTCAAACTCCTGGGCTCAAGCAATCTTCTTGTCCCGATCTCCTAAGTAGCTGGGACCACAGATGCATGCCACTATGTCCAGCTAATTTTTAAAATTTTTTATAGAGAGAGGAGGTCTTACTATGTTGCCCAGGCTGGTCTCAGGCTACCAATCCTCCCACGCAGGGCTCCCAAAATGCTGGGGTTTCAGGTATGAGCCACCACACCCAGCCAGAGTGTTGATGACTATTTTAGTTGCTTTTTGTCATTTAATTTATGATCTCAGCATTGGCTACCTGTACATAAATTTGAAAATTTTTCTTTCATGCTATTACTGCTATTATGAGCCTGTAAATCACCACAGGCTAAAATGCAATCTTCCAAACAATGATTTGTGTCTATATTAAATGCAAATGTACAGATATATAAATATATTCACAAATAATTCATTTAAATACTTAATAGTGCTATTGGAAAACCTGGACTATAAGTGTGGGCAGAAACCAATGAATGTAACTGTGTTCTGTCAGCTAAGTAAATGCATAGTGAAATGTGGGTTCTACGTAAGTATCTCGAAAACCAACACTTTCAAAGAAGGAAGAGAGGGAATGAATAAATACAGAGACCCAAACTGTACAATGCCTCTTAGGCTCGACTATATGGGGAGTTGAAATTGCTATTTAATTATTTATATACCGTAAGTATCTTTAAAAAATAAAAAGTGTGGTGGTTTCAACAGCTCGTAATGAAAGAATAGGTATAATAAGGTCCCAAACCATTAATGAAAGATTAAAGAAAAAAAAACACCCCATAGCCGAGAAGATGGGGAAAAGGAAGTCAAGAAATCCTGCTGAGAAAAGCTATACCATTTTTAGTCATTGTTTTGGTGTTCACCTGTTGGCATGAAATGACAGTATAGCAGTGACAAGAGGTGTATCTTGCCTCCAGTATTTAATAGCCTTGTGATTTTGGGCAAACTTCTTTAACCTCTGCATGCCTCACTTCCTTCATCTGTAAAACATGGATAATAATAGTACCTATCTCACTAGAATCGTTAAGAGAATAAGATGCATTAATGTGTATGAAGTGCCTAGAACGGTGCCTGGCACATCATGACCTCTGAGTGTTTGTTAAATAAAAATAAATTTTTATTCAATGATAGCATTCCCAGAGTAAGCCTGAGAAAATAATGAATCATAAAACCGATACCAAAGTCTTTTAAACATATGTACAGGCTGTTGAAGAAAGGGAAATGTAGTTCATTTTGGTGACAACTTTGTGGATGTAGAATAGGAACTGTTGGCTTCTTGCAAGGCTCTCGTTTGAAAAAATGGATACTGAAACCCATCTATATTAGGCAATCAATTTCTTCTTTTATTTCAATGCAATAGATGTTTGTGAAATTGATCTCTATTATTATGATGTCAATATTTGACCATGTTTGACCTGTGAAAGAGTGGAAGGTTGAAGTGGTTCAATGTCATATTAATGGATAAAGAAGAACGATGTTTGTTCCAAACTAAAACGGCTTTTAAGCTTCCACTTTGCTGAGAGTGGATGCTTCTGGATGTTGAAGACACTAGGTGACTCAGGGGAAATCATGAGAACTTTCCTGCGTGTTTGCTCTTCCGTCTAGAATGATGGGACACCATTTCTTAGCTTTAGCCACAAGATTTCCTGGAGTTTCAGAAGAAATAGAATCTTTTCCATCCTTCTCTACTTTATAGGCTCAAGGATGTCAACCCACCCAGGCGGTGAAGGAATAAACTCTGTAAATGATCATCACAGACTTTTTTTCAGCTTGACAGACATTTATCGAGTGTCTCCTAAAAGCCTCACCTTAAGAATATAAGCATCACGAATGTCATTAGCATTATGATCAGCAGTAGCATTTGAATTTTGAGTAGGGACCATTTCGTGAGGACCATGCGCCTGTCGCTGTGCTCGGTGTTTCACAGGCATTTATTTCCTCTCTGAAATCCCTGGGAAGCAGGATCCTTGCCTCTAAGGAGTTGAGAACCCAGAGTGGAAACAGCCAAGCAGCCCTAATGTCATGGGATGAGCTGTCTCCCTGTCCGCTCCTCCAAGCAGATGTCCTCCATGATGCATCTGAACTTACGCCCAGCTGCTCTGCTTCTAAAGGCTGCTCTGGCTACACTCAGTGCCTCTTCTCCAGAGCAAGTCACATCCCATGCTAGAGCAGGAGCTGATGCTTTATTGTGAGTCAAGGGGCAGCATGGAAACACTGAGAGGGAAGGCAGCCTCCCCGGGGGCCATAAAGAATGTGCAATACAAGGGCTGGGCGTGGTGGCTCACACCTGTAATCCTAGCACTTTGGGAAGCCAAGGCAGGAGGATCACTTGAGCCTCAGAGTTCAAAACCAGCCTAGGCAATATGGTGAAACTCTGTCTCTACCAAAAATATAAAGATTAGAGGGGTATGGTGGCTTGCACCTGTAATCCCAGCTACTCGGGAGGTTGAGGTGGGAGGATGGTTTCAGCCCAGGAGGCAGAGGTTGCAGTGATATAATTCCAGCCTGGGTGACAGAGCCA
Source organism: Macaca nemestrina (assembly GCF_043159975.1). Lineage (NCBI taxonomy): Eukaryota > Metazoa > Chordata > Mammalia > Primates > Cercopithecidae > Macaca > Macaca nemestrina. The sequence goes on along the minus strand of NC_092125.1, from coordinate 5,074,433 downwards.
TGCACTGTCTCAAAAAAAAAAAAAAAAGAATGTGCAATACATGTAACAAACCTGCACCTGTGCCTCCTGAATCTAAAATGGAAGTTGAAATTGTTTTTAAAAATGTGCAATAAATCCAGATCTCCTTCTCCCAGCAAGATCTTGATTTCTTGATTTAGACTATGAGTCATATACAGAAAAAGGTAGGATGGTAAATAAAAAGTAAAATCCCTCTACATCTGAGCAGTAGCATTAGGGCTATCACTTATCAATGCCAACTGTGTGCCAAGGGCTATGCATGGACTTATGGGCTCCATCTTCACAGCAATGCTCTGAGGTAGGTACTCTTGTCTCCATTTTATTTATACATTTATTTGATTATTATTATTATTATTATTATTAGAGAAAGGTTCTTGCTCTGTCACCTAAGCTGGAGTGCGGTAATGTGATCATAGCTCACTGCAGCCTCGAACCCCTGGGCTCAAGAGATCCTCCCATCTCAGCCTCCTGAGGAGCTGGGACCACAGGCATGCACCACCATGCCTGGCTAAATTTTTTACTCTTTAATAGGGATGTGGTCTCTATATGTTGCCCAGGCTGGCTGTGAACTCCTGAGCTCAAATGATCTGCCCACCTCAACCTCCCAAAGTTCTGGGATTACAGGCATGAGCCACTGTGCCCAGCCATCCTTCATTTTATTGATGGGAAAAATGAGCCACAGGGCAGTTACGTCACAGCTGCATGGGAGGTTCGAACCCAGGTCTGTCTGGGTCTAAGTCCCAGGGTGTTCTTAAGACATTGAGCCCCTCTAGCCTGGGCACAGCTTTAATTTCTGCCCCTCTCTGCCTCCAACCTTCCCATTCTCTTCCCCCACTCTTCAGTCTCCCCCTTGTGATTTCAGCCTATCCTGGCATCCAATGGTAACTGCAGCCAGGGCCCTGCCTTGTCAGAGATGCCCAAGAGTAGAGGAATAAGATGAGGTTTTATCTAAAACAGGGATGAGGCATTTATGCAAAGGATCCAACAAAACATTAGACAGATTCATGCCTTGGAAGCCTTCCCCATCCTCTAAGGAGAAAGTGACAGAGCTCTGAGGAACCCTCATCCATCAGTTCAACAGCAACATGTTGCTAATATTTGCCAGCTGTGTGACCAGTCCTCCCTCTTACAGATGTGGACACTGAAGCAGGATGAACGTTAAGAGGCTCACCCTGGGGTCACACACAGCACAGCAGGGATTAAAATCCATAGACTTTGAATTTCTAGCCTATTGCTTGGCCTGCCAGCTTACCATCCAGGCCCTCAGGAACGGATGGCTGGCTGCCTCATGTGATTGAGTGTGAATGTACTTTTCTTGCTCCCGATTCACCATTCTCAGGGGCGGCAGTGCAGGGAGCCTGGACTGTCGTTTGCCTGCAGGGCACACAGAGGGAAAGTCATGGGAAACAGCCAGACTCCAGAAGCTGACTTCAAGATCAGGGGTCACTCCTCCTTAAAAACATGGCAGGCAGTGTGAGTTTCCTGTGCTTTGCTGACTTACCAAATTATCTTCAGAACCTCCGATTTCCTCCAGAGGGTTAGAGACAGCAGGTAGGGATTCCAGGTTAACAAGCTCTTCTCATGGATGGCCTTGTCCTGAAATTCTGTGCTGTACGAACGGGAACCACGCCCACTGTCTTGAGGCCAGGGTTTTGACATTTTAAAACCCAACTCCTCTTCACTATGACTAAACAAAGATATATATATATGTAACATGAAAGTGAACCAAGTGCGTATCTTTGGAAAGCCCACACTTCTGAGAAAATGGCAAATAGGCCTCCTTTCTCTTTTAACTGAGAATGAGGAGAGTGAGGAACATCAGAAATTCTGTTTGGTTTGCTTTCCCACAAGGCCAGTGGGGACAGCTGTTGGTTTTAATTCACATCTTGGCCCAGATAAATATTTTCTCTATGGAGAGTACAAGCAGAATTTTCCAGAAGTTTCACATTGAGTAGGTGCTTTCCAGTGATCAGGCCTCCTTGCCCCCCAGAGAATGGCTTCTGTGTGGATAGCTCCATCTGGAACAGGAACAGCCCTCAACAAGCACCAGATTGAGGGTATAAAGGAGTGTACCCTGGCTCCGCTTGGTGGCCCCCTTACTTCCTGTTTCTAAAAGGAGGCTCCGAAATACCAGGGGTCTCACAACCTGAGGCAGCCACTGATTTCAGATTCCAATTTACTCTTAAGATTCGTAATCATGTCTGAATATGTTTCATGGAATTTGTCATTGGCTTATGTCTACTTAATTTAAAAAGCCTGTAGCCCCTTGTTCTTGTCTTATGTGAAGTAACGGTACTGTTTCAATGAATTCTGATGAGGTCAGTTACTTTAGAAGGCCAGGAATTATGGGCGGAGCAGACGCACCAAGGATCCTTCTCTCATGGGCCATAAAATTGTCAGAAACACAAAAATACTAAAGCACAATATTAACATGATCATAAATAAAGATTCAAAGATGATTGTGATAAAGAACAGAATGCCTTATAGGAACTTTTGCAGTCCCTATAAATCAGAGCATCATAAAATCATAATCTGGTAATAAACGTGAGAGGCCACATTCACTCCGAAGTTAGAAGTCACATGTCCCTTGTGATATCAAACCTGCCTATAATTTGTATTTTTTAAATGTTACTATAAATCAGAGCATCATAAACCTGGCAATAAACTTAAGGAGCCAGTTTTCCTGTGCGACTTAGGGTCAGAATTCCTCAGCAAGAGAAAAAAGTTATTTTTTTATAATTTGTATTTTTTAAACATAATATCCAAAGTAATTATTACACTGAATGTATTTAACAAATGTCTACATGAAACAATAAATTACTCATCAGCCTTACATTATAATACCATTTAAAATGTTTCAGACTTAGTAAGACTTCTAATCATTTGGTTGACATAATTCACAAAGGAATTATTTTTCTTCTTACTGTTTTGAGAGCTGCTCATAAGAAATGTGTAGAATCTCAGGTCTAAAGTCTGCACTTCCTGACCAACTTCGTTCCATTTGTAGCTTTTAAACTGACACTCTTGCCTACATTTTAGAAGGTTCTTTTTTAAAAAGAGAGAGAGATGAGAGGAGATTTACTAAGGAAATTGGCTATCATGATTATAGAGGCTGAGAAGTCCCACAACAGACCATCTGCAGCTGGAGACCTTGGGATGCTGGGTTCATGGCTCAGTACAAGCCTGAAAGTGTCAGAACCAGGGAAGTTGATGGCGTAACTCAGTCTGAGGCCAAAGGCTGAGAATCTGGGGTGGCTGGTGTGAGTTCTAGAGTCCAAAAGCTGAAGAGCTTGGAGTTCTGATGTCCAAGGACTCTTAGATGCTGGACCCTGTACTAGGTTACCAGGGATGTGTCAGTGAACAGGACAGACATGGTTCTAGTTCTCACAGAGTGGGAAATATATTGTCCAAGTAATTACACAAATAATTACCTGATTACAAATTTGTATATGTGATTTAAGGAAGACATACAGGGCACTGTGAGAGTGCAGGAAAGGGCACCCTCACTGAGCCTGAGAAAACAGAAAGAGATGACTTTTAAGCTAAAGGACATGACCTGCAAAAGGAGTGTGAACACAGTTGGCTCCTGAGTGTTCCTAGAAGAGGACAACTTTTTCCTCCTACCCAACTCTAATACAGCAGTCATTCAGAACTTTCTGTTCGCACTTCAAGCCACAACATAGAATATCTACCTACAGATACTTATTTAAAAATTCAGCCAAAACTCAAGCACTTTTGAAGCTTGAAGACATTGGATTTTGAAAAATACTTATTTTCTCTACCTGTCAGTCTATCACCCTTTGTCCCACTCATTTGTGTATAACCTCTCACTGCCTAATATCTCTTACCAGGATTTTTGCAGCCACCTCCTTGCCTTAAGTCTTGTCGAAGGAATTGTCCCCACTGCTATCTGGGCGTTCTCGGTAAAACCTGAATTTAGCCAAGAGGTTTCCATTCTTTGCCAGCTCCTACTCATCAGGCTGGGTTAGGTAGCCTTCATCAACAGCATATTTCTTTCATTGTCTTCAATGAGGCACACTGGTGTCGTGTCATTAGATTGTTTTGATTGTATGTACAGGGTCAAGCAGGCAAAGGCTTGGGAAATATTTGAAATCCGCAAGTTGGCATTCACATATTTCAAGAGTCAAAAAGGCAAACCCAACTAATATAGTGGAGGGAGTTAGTTACATCTTGGTGGGAACTGCAGATTTCAGAGAGTGGACAGAAAATTAAATAATGATAAAAATTAAATAAGACTTAAGTCTTGGAACATGGACAAGAGACCAACCTCTTTATCAAGTTTTGGTGTACCTGTTAGAGTGACAATAAAGACACTTCGTTTTGTCTCATCATGGTAGCAGCAAGAATCAAGTCCTAGGTCTTAAAGAAACTTCCATAAACTTGCTTGGGTTAGGATAACAAAACTCTTTTTAAGTGGATAACTTAAATTTTTTTAAAAACTTTGGGAAGCTATAGCATTACATATTTAAATTTTAAAATAAATCAAACCAATATATTAAGACTTTAGGCTAAATTTGGGCAGAGTAAGTATACGTTTGCTATATTTGAATTTTGGAATACTTAAGAAAAATGGGCACATTTCAATATGTAACAGAATACCATTCTACTTTCACATTTCAGTTTAAAATGGGAAATGGAAGTAATTAATTTGACTTATGATTCTAAGTTGAAAAATATAAGAGAATATTACCAAAGTTGTAAACAATATAGAAAAAGTTTAAAGAGGCTTAAGATTCATCATATGAAAAAGTTTCCTTTTTATTAGATTTAAGAGAGCAATGTAGATACTTGGGAAACTTGTTTATTTATCAGACAATTGAAGCATTTTTAAAACGAAGCAGAGTATATTATTTTTATAAATACAATTTTAGATATTCAAAGTAATTTAATTAAGAAGTAAAAGGACTCTTAAAAGTAGTTGGAAAAATGTATTCGATGTTTAAATAGAATAATGAGAGTTGTGGAGTGAACCTAAAATTTAAGGAAAAAATAGGTTTTTAAGTTTGAGAATTTTTGATTTTGATAAATCAGGTATTAATTTTTAAGCCCTTAAAATTCATACAAGAATCAGAAAAATCAAGTTGAAAATGGCAATTATTGGTGGTTTATCAACCTTCCCTTTTATACTGTATCTTGAAGATAAGGGTCAGTTCTCACCAAAATGATAATTTTTTTATTAATATGGCTTTTTCATCCACTGTTTTACCTCTTTCATCAGCTGGCTGACCTCCTGTTTTATTCTGCGTTTATATAGAGCAGGATTGAATATTAAATTACTGTCATTTTTCTTATTTTATTCAGGCAGGCTGAATTTTCAAGACCACACAAGTGGTCTAGAAATGAGCTTGTTTTAAAAATTTGGCTCCGAACTTGTGGCAAATATTTTCAATTCAATATACTATAAATATAATCCTTAGTGCCTGGCACAGTCCCATGGGAGCAGTTTGTGTGCTGAAGCCTGTAACAGAGATAGAGACCATGGACATTGTTTTATCTACCTTGTAAGCTCAGCCCATTTGCTGCATTGGGAAGTAGAAAGGATTGAGTTTTCTTCCAGCCTTCTTCATTGAAGTGTCCTGTATAGTCAGTGATTTACACACTGTGCTCCTGCAGAAATGTTGGGGTCCTACCAACCCATTGTTCACAACCAGCAGATTCTGACTTGTTTCCCAGTACAAGTGACACCCTGCCGTCAGTTCCACCGTCCCTTTCTTGTCCTGTGATCATCAGAGGCTCCCATTTATGAGCCTTCCAGAGTCACAGAACCCGTGTGTACCACTCACCCGCCCACATGGGCATCAGACTTGCCTCGTGACCTCGGCTCAGGTTGTACTAAACAACTGGCAGAAAGGTAACTGCCAGAGCCGAGCTGGACATTAGACACGATCCACAGCCGCAGCCGGGCGTGGCTTCCGCAGCCCCTGGAACCTGAGGGCATGGGGCCCATGCCGGGCTTTGTGGGCAGGATGTGTGCAGGGGGCCGGCAGCTGCTTTGTGCCAGCACAAGTGGGACAGCTGCAATGAACGGGCCAAAGAGCCACCTCAAAGGCACACTGTGCCCAACTTCAAACACAAGGCCTTGCTGCGGACAGCTGAGGAACAGCAGCAGCGGTGGCAGCGGCAGTGGCCACAAACGGGCCGCCTGGGCCCAGCTCTGGGCAGGAGGGAGGGAGGGACGCCCCACCGTGCAGGGCAGCGTTGGGCAATGCCCAGTTACAGCTGCAACCGCCAGCCAACAGCGGTCTGCACATGCACATGGTCAACCAGGGCTGCCGGACGCACAGGCTGCGCTCTCAGCGCGCTCAGAGTCAGCGACATCCATCTCTAAGGTCCCCCCAGACTGTGTCTGTAACGGGTGTACAGGCAATCTTGCTCCGGTTCTACCTGCCTCCATTAGAATGCTTTCCAAATCTGCTGAGGACCACCGATAGGACCCCAGCTATGGAGCTGTCAGCCTAAATACAGAGCCCGGTTCCACGCGCTCCCCAGTCGCTCCCGCCCTCTAACTCTGCTTGACTCATTCTTGTTTCTTGCCCCGACACCAACGTCTCCAGGAGGAATGGGCGTCACAGACGGCTCCGCGCTTATTAACCCATCTTCCTGTCGCGTAGGGGTGGTGGAAGCTGTTGGGATAAGGCACACAGATGTTTCACCACTGAAAACGTCCTTTGATTGAATTGTGTTAGTTCTCTCTAAATCGGTACTCCCCTTGCGTCCTGTGTGTTGCCGTGTTGTTTGTATTAACACCCAGCACTCAGCTCATCCGTGATGAACTCTCAGAGAAAAATTGGGTGGGCTCGAACATAATTTGATCACTAAGAGTGAATGTTTAAGAGAGGCTGATACACTAATTGCTTAGTGATACTAACACCACACACACACACACACACACACTCCCCACTAGATGTTTGAAAGGAAAAAAGGAAAGGAAAAAAGATTTTTGACTTTTCCCAAGGAACTGAGAAAGAAATGTATGGGCAAGAGGTGTCTAGTCTACATATGGAGTTGCTAATATTATTCCACAACTAGTTTTCTTATTCATTTTTGTCACTATTGTTCACACTTTATTTTAAGACCCCTCCCTCACCCTCCACCCACTGCCTTTTGTTCCCAGCCATACTGTGCAACAATCTGAAAGATTCCGGAGCATCTTACTTTACCTCTGTGCCTGTGTCTGGTTCACCCTCGGTGAGGAGTGGGTTAATGGCCTGTTGTTAGAACACAGAGACACGGCACACTACTGCTCTTCAGAAGTTTTAGATGCAGAAGAGTGGGTTCCCAACAGTGAGAGCTGAGGGGTACTGCTCTGGCTGGCTGGCTGGCTGGCTTTCGTTCTTTCTTTCTTTCTTTCTTTCTTTCTCTTTCTTTCTTTCTTTCTTTCTTTCTTTCTTTCTTTCTTTCTTTCCTTCTTTCCTTCCTTTTTTCTTTCTCGCTCTCTTTCTCTCTCTTCCCTTCCTCCCTCCCTCCTTCCCTCCCTCCCTCCCTTCCTTCCTTCCTTTCCCCTCCCTCCCTCTCTCTCTCTTCCTTCCTTCCTTCCTTCTCTTTTTCTTATTGTAATAAACTATGCATAACTTAAAAGTTACCGTTACACTTTTACGTGTACAATCCAGTGGCATTAAGTACATTCACAATGCTCTGTAACCATCACTATCCATATCCAGAGCTTTCTCAGCATCCTAAACGGAAACTCTAGCCATTAAGCACGAACTCTCCTCCCTCCAGCCCCGGATAGTCTCTATTCTTTCTGTCTCTTTGAATTTGCCTATTCTTGGCATTTGTGGTTTGTGACTGGCTTATTCCTTCTGGCAAATGTCTTCAAGGTTCATCCATGTTGGGGCATGTGTCAGAATTTCATTTCTTTTTATGACTGAATAGTATTCCAATAACATTATATCACATTTTATTTATCCGTTCACCTGCTGATGGACAGGTTGTTTCCTCCTTTTGGTTGTTGCAAATAATGCTGCCGTATCTGTTTGCTTTTTGAGAATACACAACTTAGATCTAACTGGCACCAAAGATATCTGTGTAGGAGGACACTGAGGAGTTTTTTGGGACATTTTTACCTTAACTCAGAGTACCCAGAATCCTTGGGTATATGCAATTGTCTACTAAATCAACTTTGTACTGCCTTAAATTTCAAAAACTACTTTTAAAAAGTCAGAGTACACGGCCGGGCGCGGTGGCTCACGCCTGTAATCCCAGCATTTTGGGAGGCCAAGGCGGGCGGATCACAAAGTCAGGAGATCGAGACCTTCCTGGCTAACACGGTGAAACCCCGTCTCTACTAAAAATACAAAAAATTGAGCCAGGAGAATGGCGTGAACCCGGGAGGAGGAGTTTGCAGTGAGCCAACATCGTGCCACTGCACTCCAGCCTGGGCGATAGAGCGAGACTCCGTCTCAAAAAGAAAAAAAAAAAGAAAAGTCAGACTACACTATATAATTTGTATCAAGATGTATTGTTACCGAAAAGGGGTCCAGATCCAGACCTCAAGAGAGGGTTTTTGGATCTCACACAAGAAAGAATCCTGGGCTAATCCATAAAGTGAAAGCAAGTTTATTTAAAAAGTAAAGGAATAAAGAGTGGTGATTCCATAGGCAGAGCAGTGACGTGGATTCCTCGATTAGGAACACTTACAGTTACTTCTTGATTATACACTAAACAAGGGGTGTATTATTCATGAGTTTGCTGGGAAAGGGGTGGGCAATTCCCAGAACTGAGGGTTCCTCCCCCTTTTAGACCATATAGGGTAACTTCCTGATGTTGCCATGGCATTTGTAAACTGTCATGGTGCTGGTGGGAGATTCTCTTAGAGTGCTACTGCATTATAATTAGGGTATAATGAGCAGTGAGGATGACCAGAGATCATGTTCATCGCCATCTTGGTTTTGGTAAGTTTTGGCCGGCTTCTTTACCACAACCTGTTATATCAGCAAGGTTTTTGTGGCCTGTGTCTTGTGCTGGCCTCCTATCTCATCCTGTGACATAGAATGACTTAACCTCCTGGGAATGCAGCCCAGTAGGTCTCAGCCTTATTTTATGCAGCCCCTATTAAAGATGGAGTCGCTCTGGCTCAGGCTTCTGACAGTATTAGTTACAATCTCACAATACCATGACTTTTAGATGGACTCAATATCATAACAAGTAATATCCAGACATCAGACATAGCCTAGAATGTTTACAGAATAGCCAATTTGTACCGAAGCCATTGTTTCAGTAAAAATATCTAATTTTTTGAATGAATTACAGTTTGTCATGCTGTACCCTCCATTGTGCATTATGTGGTAGTTATAATAGCACATCAGAGATGAATACATGTTCATTTTTTATTACAGAAATTAAAAATAAGCAGCTTTACCAATAGAAATTATACGTCTTTCAGGTGGTGTCATCAATAAGAAAAGTCACTATTTGTTTTTTGGTTTTGTTTTTGTTTTTGAGACAAAGTCTCACTCTGTTGCTCAGGCTGGAGTGCAGTGGCGGGATCTCGGCTCACTGCAACCTCCATCTCCTGGGTTCAAGTGATTTCCCTGCCTCAGCCTCCCGAGTAGCTGGGATTACAGGCGCCCGCCACCATGACCGGCTTATTTTGGTATTTTTTGTAGTGATGAGGTTTCACCATGTTGGCCAGGCTGGTCTCCATCTCCAGTGTCTGACACATCATGTTTCTTGAACATATAGGTTCCTCATTCTAGAAGCCACCTAATAGGCAGTAGGAAATAATAAAATAAAATAAAAGGCTGGTTGTCCAGTTGAATGGAGCTCTTGGACTGGGAGAAACTGTACTTCTTAGAGCAGAAAAAAAAAATGCATAAACTTACTTGACTTCAAAGTCCTTTTCCTTGCTCTGCCTCCAAAACTGCTGACCCCTGAGAGATCAAAATGGATGGTGTCGCTGTCATACTCAGTCTTCCTGCCTGCCTATCTACTTGGACTATGGAGTTAAAAAGCCAAGATGAAGGACTGAAACACAAAAACCTCACCACACTCTTCATAATGCTGTGTAGTCTTAACTCTGGAGTAATGAAAAGATAGGCACAAAAACGGTTTCTTTGAGCTCACTTCCTACAGCAGAGACTGGCGAGGATTTTGCGTGTGCATGTGTGTGAGTGTTTCTGAAACAGGGACAATGACATTATTATTGTCTGATATTGTATTCCACATTCTAAAGCCAGTGACTTTGTCTCTTCTGATTGTTGCAAAGCTACTCCCAGCAAGGTTAAGTGCAGTCCTTTGACCTGTAGCATTGTGGGTGGCCTGAGTGGAGACCATGACCCAAGGTCTGCAGAAGGCGAAGGAATAAATAGGAAGGTAGGGGCCTGTGCTGAACTGAAGCTTAAAGCCCTCCAAAAAGAGGCCTCTGACGCATATTTCTTCCTCGGTTGATTAAGCATGGACAGGGGATTTATGGGAAAATGTGTGGAAACCAAGCAGCCATTTTCCATTTTTTCCTACCTATGGCCATGGCACAAGAATGGAGTGGGAGCAGCGATGTCCATAAATAGTCTGGCTTTGGTTTAGCAGAGACAATTCCTTTCACAATCACAGCTTTAGCATGTGCTAAAAAATGACAATGCCATCCAGTGTCAATCCTTCCAGAGAGACCCCTGATTCCTAGTTACAGCAGTAAAACCGCTGGTGGGTGGTCGCTGCTCCTGGTTGTCTTCATTATCATTTCATTGTGCTTCTGTGAGGCCCGGTGCACTGTGGAACTCTCAGGCATTTTTAAAGCCTTTCATGCATTGGAGTGGCTTGACATTCATATTTATATATCTTGCTTGCATGGCAGCAGAATCGCTATTCGTAGGGTCCTCATCCTTTGTGCATTCAAGGTCACACCCCATTTACGTGGGAACCGTAATATACCCTGTGAACGTCAAGCATCGTAACTCAACTCTGCAATCCAGAGTCCCCTTGGGTGCTTCAAGCTCTGCCTCTCGATTCAAAGTCAAAGTGAAACCTAGAATAAGCTTGTTGAACGAAGATAATTTGTGTTTACTTTAGAAACTTTAACAGGTTTACTTTGGAAACTTTTGAAGTTTTGTCATCTTTAAGACATATCCCTCCAAGTTGCATTTTTAAACAAACGTTGGCTTGTCTAAATCAGAAACCTGGGCATCACACCCACGTCTCTTTCCCTCAGTCTCTCTATATAGTGGGTCATCCATTACATTCAATTCTATTGATGAAGCATCGTTTGATCTTCCACCTTCATCCTCATCCTAACCTCTAGTCTTGCTGCTCTCTAATCTGTCGTCTATACTGATGCTACCGGAGAGGGGTCCCAATTCAGACCCCAAGAGAGGATTCTTGGATCTCATGCAAGAAAGGATTCAGGGCCAGTCCATAGAGTGAAGTGAAAGCAAGTTTATTAAGAAAGTAGAGGAATAAAGAATGGCTAATCCACAGACAGAGCAACCCCCAGGGCTGCTGGTTGCCCATTTTTGTGGTTATTTCTGGATGATATGCTAAACGAGGGGTGGATTATTCATACTTCCCCTTTTTAGACCATTTAGACCATTTAGGGTAACTTCCTGATGTTGTCATGGCATTTGTAAACTGTCATGAGGCTGGCAGGAGTGTAGCAGTGAGGGTGACCAGAGGTCACTCTCATGACCATCTTGGGTTTCGTGGGATTTGGCCGGCTCCTTCACTGCAACCTGTTTTATCAGCAAGGTCTTTATGACCTGTATCTTGTGCCGACCTCCTATTTCATCCTGTGACTTTGAATGGCTAACCATCTGGGAATGCAGTCCAGTAGGTTTCAGCCTTATTTCACCCAGCCCCTATTCAAGATGGAGTTACTCTGGTTCAAATGTCTCTGACACTGATGCCAAAGTCAATTTTCTGCAATATAAGCCTAATTATGCCGGGTTCCCCACAGCCTTCAGAGTAAATGGCAACATCCTTAGTAGCCTAGAAGAATCTTCATTGCTTGGTTTCTACCTCCCTCAGTTTCTCCCAGGAGTCCACACCCATGTTCCCTACAGCCAGGTGTCCAAAAGGGCCTTATTCCCTGACACATCCAAGCCTCAGCCTCAGTTCCTCCTTGTTTGGGAGTGCGTTTCTTCCTCCTCTTCTCTTGGCTAACTCCTATTTCTTCAGGAAAACTCACCTTAAGTATATTCTGCTCCCAATGCCTTTCCTTTTGGAGCCCACTGGGGTTGAATTCGGTGCCCCTCCTCTACCCTGATCTGTGACCCTTGACATGCTCTGCACTCTGCCCAGTCGGCGTGGCCCCCGGATTGCCATTGTGGATTTGCTGGTCTCTGTTTCTCATGGACCGTGAAGTCCTATAGAGCAGGAACAGTCTCTTTTCTTTCTCTGCCTCCCTAGAGATTCCATAAGGCTGACCCACAGAGAATGGGTAAGTGATTGTTGGACACATATCAAATAAATGCTGCTAAATTACACATGAAATGATCCTTCAAGGTGGTAGTATAGATCAAGAATTGGAACCCATTACAGTAATAAAATAGTTTCTTGTCTTCCCTTGACATTATATAAGCAACCACTGAAATTCTAAACAGGAGCTCTGAGAGCTGCAGTTGGGAGGATTCCTGCTAGGGACGTGTCACTGCCTCTGATGGCTTAGGGTTTGTCAGGCCACTGTTTCCCTGGGCACATGTTGGTTTGTTTGCTTGCTTTTATGGTTCGTTTGTCATTTCCCTCATAAGGAGATGAGCTGTGGCATCAGGATCTTTCCTTTCTCCAAGGCCATCAATGGTTCACGTGAGAATTTCATACCACATGGCAGAATCGTTCACAATGGAGCCCTCCACAGGCCAAAAGGAAATGGTATATTCAGGGCTTATCCTTTGCGTAGAAAGAACTCTGCATCGTTCACCAAAGCATTTTAAACCTGGGATTTAATCAGTTACTTTGTGAAAACTGAAACGGTGTCCTTCCCCCATTTCTGAGAGCGAATTTGAGATGAGACTGGGTGATATATTATGAGAAAAAAAGAACAGAATGAATGGGGATGGCCCAAAGCTCAGGTGGGTAATTTCCCAGCATCTTCCCCATGCTGCTCCCTGGGGCGTCCCAGGTAAACTGTGCCCTGGCTTCCGGCAGCCTTTCCCTGGTCTCTAGGTGGCCTTTGTTTAAGCATTACATGGATGTTTGCAAGATTATTCAAGTGATTTCCCACAATTTATTTCAAGCATTTACTGTAGGTGGCTTCAGAATTTTAAGTAGCATGTAAACTACAGACCACCTGCCTCAATGCACCATATCCAGCATCGGTTTTATATTCTAACAAGACGGGATAACGCACAGTTCTTGAACTGTTGCCAACTCTCCAGAAAGGCACTGGGTACATCGGAAACGCCTTCCGGGGGCCCTCCTAGCACTGTCCAGAGCATTTGTCCTTCAGAGCCTGGCCCCAGATCTGTTCCTCTCCCCATAGCTGGGTTCACCAAAGACACTTCCTGATAACTGTTCCAGGACTCAACAATAGAAAATGAAAAAAATCAGAGAGTGTTTTAAAGCCCAAGGATATAAAGTACTAAGACTCTTCTAGAACCTGATTGTCCTTCTCCAGTGTGGTAAGCAGGCTCTGACTCACTTCCCTCCTAGAGAGGATTTCCTCCTGTGTATACTCCCAGAGCAAAGAGATTCTTCGAATGCCTTTGCCATTACCCTCATTTCTTCAATTTGCATCTCTGCATATTCTTAGGCTGTGCTGAAGGTGTTTCTAGCCACATGACACTATCTTTATAGCTTTTGGCATTATCCACATTGGTCTCTCCTCTGGGGTGGTCCCTGGGGATTGGGGGCCCCTCACCTTACGTAGGTGTCACCCGGCATGGATATGGTTGTCTCATGTCTAGGGTGCTCCATGGTCAGAGCCGAGCTCCCACATCCCAGGCAGGTCTGGAGCAACCCCCAAAACACAGCAGGCTCTTGTGCTTTCAGGAGGTATCAATGACATCTAGTGTCAGTCTGAACAAAAAGCTACCCTTTGGAAAGAGAGCAAACCAAATTTGTATGAGCTCACAGAACTCTCTCCACTAATCATGCACTTTGATTAAGTGTTCTCACATGATCAATGCTGAGTGAAACTTTAGACCTCACTAAAGTCTCTCAAAGAGGCAGTCCCTGTGCTCCAAACACCTGTTCTTGCCAATGAATCATCATGAAATGCAAAATCAGTCCTATGCAGATAATACTGATGGCCTCATAATATTTTTACCCTAGCTTTGTAGGGCAGTGCATTGGGTGCTGTTTGATGTTTTCATGAATGTGAGTATTGCTGATGCTGATTATTACATTAAAGAGGAGCATTCATTGGATTAAACCTTACAAAGTTTTTGTCTGGTAGATGGGAAGAAACATAATCTTAGCTTTTAGCCTGTGAGCTATTATAATCTTACATTACCATTGAGGGAGATAAGGAGCAAACATGAAAAGCCAAACAAACAGATGCTATCATTTCAGGTACGTCTAAGTACCCTGAGGAGATAAAATAGGGCCCTTATATAAGACAGGGAACCTGGGGGACTGAGAAGGAAGACAGGGCACTGCTTCACCAACAGAGTGAGGAAGGCATGCGTCTCTGAGGAGATGCCAGAATGATAGCCAGGAGGCACACAAATGCCTGGAGAAAGAGTGCCGCAAACAGCAGGATAACAGGTGCAATGGTGTTAAGACAAAAATGGCTGTGGCTAAGTGGACAGTATGATTGGAGTGTAGAGGGCAAAAGGGAAAAGGGTCCCTGATTAGGTGAGAGGAGAACGCAGAAGCCAGAGCATGGAGGCCATTTTGAATTATATTTTAAGCATCATTAAAAGACATCAGCAAACTTTAGGCAGGGGAGTGACATCATCTGATTTATGCTTTAGAAAAATCACTCCATCTGCCCTGTGTAAGATGGTCTGGAGGATGCAACGGGGAGACGAAAACAGGTTAGGAGCAATGGTTCATGGGAGAAATGATGGGACCTGGGGCCCGGTTGTTGCAGTTGAGATGGTGAGCTGTGGTCAGCTTGGGGATATAGTTTGCAAGTAGTGTGGACAGGATGTACTCATGGATTGGATGTAGACTCCAAGGGAAGGAGAAGAATCAGTAATGACTCCAAGCATTTTAGTCTGAGCAGTTGGGTGGACAATGATGCCACGTACTGAAAAGGGGAAAGCTCAGCTGGGATAGGAGGAAGTGATCTGAGGGCAGAAAAAGATGAAAGTTTCAACATCGACACTGTCAGTTGTTGGGTGTCTCACTTAGTCATCTAAGCAAGGATGCTTAAATAAGTATTTGAATCTGGAGCTCAAAGGCATGTCAGGGCTGGATAAATAAATGTGATGTTGTCAACAGCAATGAAATATGTCTTAAATCTATGGGACTGGATGAGATCATCTTGGAAGGATATAAATAGATTAGAAAATCAAGAACGGAGTCCTAGGGTACCCCAACATTTAGAGGAAAGTGACGAGGAGGCGCCATCAGGGGAGCTTAACATAGAACCAGTGACGTAGAATAAGAACAGCTTCCACCTGAGAGAGCCGCAGGGCAAGCAGGTCCTTACGGCACCTCCAGGGGTTAAAGAGCAGGGAGGGAATGGATGGGAACTTTCAGATGGGGAAAGAGGAGAGGAGAGGAGAGGCAAGTTTCTCAGTGTCTACTAGACCATCTCGGTGGAGTAGCTGGGGCGTACTCTGACTTTTTGCTCCGGTCTCATTGGGACTGTCTATCTGGGAGACACAAACCTTCACAACACTCCACTGTGTTGCTTGCTCCACCTTGCTTGTGTGTGTGGGTTCTGGGACTAGAGACCAGCAGTGTCAGCCCCCTCAACTCACCATCAGGATGAAACATCAGGAGATCAAAGGGCCCTGAGAGATTTTTCATTTTAAACCATGCCACAGGCCTTCTACAAAACGCTGCAATGTGAAACTCAACATACCATTTTAAAATCCCAACCAATGCTGTCACCAAGGAAGAGAATCACCCAGTGGGATGCTAGGGGCTCGGACAGCCACTCTCTGACCAGACCCCTTTCTGGAAACTGATTCTAATCACCATAACTCAAATATCACATTTTCCAAGAATTCCATATAAAAAAGAAGAAACCCAGAACCTATTAGGTTTGAGGTTAAGAAGTTGAATGTTCTAGATGGTTCTGGGCCTATTTAGCAAAGGAGATATGTCATTCTTCAAAACCATCCCCCTTTATTGTTTTGTACAGTTTTGTTTTGTTTTGAGAGAGGGTCTCGCACTGTCACCCAGGCTGGAGTGTGATACTGCAATCATGGCTCACTGTAGCCTCGACTTCCTGGGCTGAAGCCATCCTCCCATCTCAGCCTCCTGAGTAGCTGGGACTACAGGTGCACCACCACACATGGCTAATTTTTCTTTTTATTTATAAAAATTATTTAAAATAATATTTATTTATATTTTGTAGGGACAAGGTTTCTCCATATTACCAAGGCTGGTCTTGAACTCCTGGGCTCAAGCGATCCTCTCACCGTGGCCTCCCAAAGCGCTGAGGTTACAGGCATGAGCCACTGCACCGGGCCTGTAGTATTTTTGTTAGAATGGTAATAGTCACAGCTCATGCCTCAATGAGGAATCTCACGGTCATTGTGCCTGGATTCTAATGTCTGTGATAATAATGATGTGAAACTAGCTACATTTCATTAATAAGTTGTCATAACAAGTCCAGAAGGTCTTAACATATCCAGAAGATCTTAAACTGACATAGCATTTTCAACGGACAGAAACCAAGTGGCAGAATTTTTGAGGAAGCATTTATTCCTAGGTGGAGTATACGAAGAGTTAGTATAAGGGAAATAGCTTATTATATTATATTATATTATTATTTTTTGTAGCAAAATATTATAAAAGTATTTTACGTATACTGATGATATTAGTAAAAAATGGACTTCAAATGAAAGTGATTTCAATAGCATAATTGAGCATATATACTAATTGGATCTGTTTTCTCAGTTAAACCGATGGATGCATACAGACAAATGACCAATTTAGTCAAACATTTAACTAAAAAGAAAAGAAAAGGAATTTCTGGTTGTTTGCATGAAAGTATTTGGTTATTTGAGTCCAAACAAGCGCATCAGCATGGTGGAAGTGTCTGCTTGCTCAACAAAGATTAAAAAAGAAAAAAACTTTAGTTTACATTAATTAGATTAGACTTACTTAGACTAATGAGTGGGAGTTTGATGATGTTGAATGTCAGCTTACTAGCACAAACTTCTGCTACTATAGAAAGTGATAGGATATCAGAACTGGGAACCAATAGAAAAGTAATGGACACTTGACATTTGTAATAATTTTTTAAAAAGAAGACTCCATGACGTTAACTAAGTAGTGTGATCTGAGAACAGTGTTCTTCTGCCCAGGTTATCATGGATATGAAAATCTAAGAGAGCTCAGATGACAAGACAAATGCCATATTGCCTATTTTCCCCATTAGTCATGTTTTTGTGGCAGTGATGGGATCTTATAGCTCTTTTGTGTTTTTTGTCACATGTGCAAGAATAACAAGAGCGAATATTCGTATTTGCTTGACAGAACCCTTTTCTGCATGTGGGTCTATTAGAACTTAATTTTCTCAATCTCTCTGGAAGTTTTCAGCTCGAGTAAATCGATTACCTTGGTGAGTAAAAGAGGTATGAAATCGACCATTTGATAAATTCAGGGGAAGAAATTATTTTCCATGTTCCACAGGTAAATTTAAAACATAAGAGCATTTAAAAAGCCATTGGAATTTAGAAGTGAAGTAAAAACCTGTGTGAGCACGTCTAGGAAAACCCAGCTTTTGGGGATTTGAAATAGAATTGCATTTATCTCTTTTTCTTTTTTTTTTTTTTTGAGACAGAGTCTCGCCCTGTCACCCAGGCTGGAGTGCAGTGGCACGATCTTGGCTCACTGCAGCCTCTGCCTCTTGGGTTCAAGCTATTCTCCTGCCTCAGCCTCCTGAGTAGCTAGGACTCAGGCGCCTGCCACCACGCTCAGCTAATTTATTGTATTTTTAGTAGAGACAGGGTTTCACCATGTTGGCCAAGATGGTCTTGATCTTCTGACCTCGTGATCCGTCCACCTCAGCCTCCCAAAGTGCTGGGATTATAGGCATGAGCCACCATGCCAAGCCCCATTTATCATTCTTAATTGCACAAAAAGATATTATAAGCCTTGATTACCTGAGATTGCTGTCTGAATTCTTCCTGTTTTCTTAGCGATATCTGCTGTAGTATTTTTTTTCAATCCCAAATAGAGCTTGTGAAAGAATTTTGTTCACTTAATTGACATGTAAGGTTTTGATATCTGAATGCAGCTTCAACCTCCTGGGCTCAAGTGATCCTCCCACCTCAGCCTCCTGAGTAGTTGGGACCACAGGCGCAAGCCACTGTGCCCAGTTAATTTTTTAAATTTTTTGTAGAGACAAGGTCTCACTACATTGCCCAGGTTGGTCTCAAACTCCTGGACTCAAGTGATCCTCCCGCCTCAGACTCCTAAAGTGCTGGAATTATAGGTGTGGTCTGAATGTATTCTTTTTATCATCATCTCTTTCTTATTGGAAGGCACACAGAAACAATAAAGTAATGGTTGTCTATTCCAGCTTGGTTTCATAGCACGAAGAGGCAGCAAGCCCACCCAAATGAGACTTATACAGGTTGAAATCCTATGGTTTCTTCACCTATTAAATGGGGAAGATAATTCCTAAGTCAGAGGTTTTGGTGAAGATCACCTAAGATAAAGCATGCCCAGTCCCTAACACATAGTAAGTGTTTAATAAATGTTAATATTACCATTATGATCTAAAACCAACTTATGTTCTATTATAACAACCTTCTAATGGGTTCCCTGCTTCTATTCTTACTCCTCTACCCAGTAGTCAAAGTGACCTTTTTTAAACATGTAAATTAATATTGTAATTCTCCTACTTAAAACTACCAACGGCTTCCCATTGCTCTTAGAATCAACTCCAAGTCTTTTCCGGTGATCCACAACGATGCAGCATGCGGTATGTGACCTAGCCCCTGCCGAGCTCTCCATCAGGGTCCTCACCACTCTCCTCCTAGAGCTCTATTGTCGTATCTAATGTCTTTTCTCACCTCACATGTGCAAAGACTATTCCCCAGTACCGCCTTTGCGTTGGTTACTTCCTCTTCTAGGCCTTCCTAGATCATAGCTGGATCTTTTCTGTAGTTTCGGTCTTAGATCTAATGTCATTTCCTTCCCAATCAATCTCTTCCTCCACCCCCAGCATGACTGAGGCATAACTGACAAATAAAAAGTATATATACATATATATATGTATATATACAAGGTGTATAACGTGATATTTTGATATACACATACATTGTGAAATCAATCGAATCAATGTATTTATCACCTCACCCAGTTACCGTGTGTGTGTGTGTGTGTGTGTGTGTGTGTGTGTGGTAAGAATACTTAAGATCTGCTCCCTTAGTGAGTGTTAAGTATGCAATATATTATTATTACCTATAGTCTCCATACTATACATTAGGTCTCCAGGACTTATTCAGTTTATAACTACAAGTTTGTACCCTTTGACAAACGTCTCCCTATTTTCCCCACTCCCCAGCGATTGATAATCACCCTCCTACTCAGTTTCTCTGAGTAAGACTCTTTTAGATTCTACGTAGAGGAGACACCATGCAGTATTCATCTTTCTGTGCCTGGCTTATTTCACTTAGTATAATGATCTCCAAGTTCATTCATGTTGTTGCAAATAGCAGGATTTACATCTTTTTCAAGGCTGAATAATATTTTATTGTGCATGCATATGTGTGTGTGTATATATATATGTATATAACATATGTGTATATATGTATATACACATAACACACATGAGCTACAACACCATTTTTGCCAAATGGGAAATATATTTAAATTATGGAGTCTGTGTCTGCCTAAAATAAATTGTTATCTTTTCTGGTCGATGTATATGTCCAGGATATGGACATAGACACACACTGCATTTCTTCCTCTATTCATCCATTGACAATTAGGTTGGGTCTATATTTTGGCTATTGTGAATAATGCTGCAATGAAAATAACAGTGCAAATATCTCTTCAAGATAGTGATTTTATCTCCTTTGTATATATACCCAGAAATATTACCAGTCTTAAATAGCTCTCTTCTTACCCCACAAACATCTTTATCAAATCACTGTTTCAGTTTTCTATAGCTCTATCACTATCTAAAATTATCTTCCTAACTGACTTGATCATTGTTTTATTTCCCAGTATCCCCTAGTAGAAAGTAAACCCCATGAGAGCAGGATTTTGTGTTTAACAAATAATAGGTATTCAATAAATAGCTGTTAATAAACGAATCAGGAAGAGGGCGAACGCACTCAAGAAATACCACGAAATACATAATAATCTTTAGAACACAATAACTTATATTTCCTTTAAGGTATAGGGGTGTGTGTGTGTGTGTGTGTGCACGCGTGTGAGTGGCATAGAATTTTAGAGTTGATCAAAATGATAAACAAAATCAATAGTGATAGAGTTTCATAATTCTAAGAAAACTGGAAAGCCCTTCCCGAGAGGCCAGAGTCTCAGGGAACATTAATGGGAGTGATCTGGCTTTAATGTGTATGCTCGGTTCAGAGTAAATTAAGACTTTATGTCCAACCTTCTCTCTAGCCATGCTGTAATCTCATACTCACATGGACAATGAAAGGGTACAGGGGAGAGGGCAACCCGAATTTCCTTGTGCATGTTCATTTCCTCAGGATCTGATTCACTTAAAAGACAAAAGAAATAGGAGGTTTTATTGATCTGAGGAAGCCTGAGTTCTCCAGTGTTTCTGTCTTTCCAGGTAACCACACAGCCTCATCCTGGGGAAAGGAGAAGTGGTAACACGTAACTGGCCACCTTCCAAGCTCCTTAGAATAGAAGTTCACGGGAGGAAGAATCCTGATGTGGACCCGTATCTTCAGAATGCTGCGCCTCCCGCCCCCAAACACACTGACCTCTGCCTTTTCAAAGGCAAAATTTGATCCATTAATGTTCTCCAGTGTTGGTTTCATAAAGCATTTGGATGGGCCCTTCTTCACAAATGAATAAAAATGAGTAAAGTCCTCAGAATCAAAGGAAAGCCAGGACTGGCTTCCAGAAGCACGAGGCAACCCAGAGAGTCCATCTGCAGCCAAACCATGCAACAGACCCAGCCACAGCTTAGAGGCTGGCAACAAGTCTGCCTGCAGGATCTGCCAAGGAACCAGATGCTGTTGCTTCCAAAGCTTGGCATCAGGGCCCCTGATTGCCATCCAACAAAGAGGAAAAATAGGAATGATATAATGTGGTGGGATAAAACACATCCCACCTCAACCTTTTTTATTACTCACTGAAAAAAAATATGGAAGATATTTATGGGAAAGTACCAATGTTTTTGGAAATATTGTACATACATTAGCTACAACACCATTTTTGCCAAATGGGAAATATATTTAAATTATGCAGGCTGCGTCTGTCTAAAAA
This sequence comes from Macaca nemestrina, assembly GCF_043159975.1. Classification (NCBI taxonomy): domain Eukaryota; kingdom Metazoa; phylum Chordata; class Mammalia; order Primates; family Cercopithecidae; genus Macaca; species Macaca nemestrina. The sequence continues at coordinate 5,052,917 of NC_092125.1, read as the reverse complement.
TAAATTGTCATCTTTTCTGATCAATGTATATGTCCAGGATATGGAAATGACTCTGCTAATTGAGGATGCTGTCAACCAGTGCACTTGTAAGTTACCAGGAAGTAAAGTTGTGAAGAAGTCAGTCTGTGTATGTGCATAAAATAGCAATTAATGTTGTTGTAATAGAAAGTGAGTTTAAGGAAGATTGGGCTTTGAAAAAGAAGAACTATCCAGTGAAGGTGGAGTGTTGAATTTCATGGTTCTGCAAAGTATTAGGAGTTCTGTGAGGTTGGATGAGATAAGATGTTTATGAAAAAGTAGAATGTAGTGAAGAGCAGTGCGTGCCAAGGCTCCAGGGCGGTATTAATAACCCACTATATGTGACAAAGTACTGTGCAGAGTACTGGTATGTATTGAAAATTCATTGTCATTTCTCTTCCTCTGGGTTTGAAATAAGCAAGTTCGTGTCACTCTGATACTTGTGAAATTTCCATTGTTTTGACAGTGACTCAGGATTCTCCATCTAAAAATTGGAAAAATCAGGTGGCATAAGTGATTGCCTCTTTGTTGTCAGATGAGATGAGGGGTCTGACTGATACCAGCATGCTTCCACTTCTCCCTGGATCCACACTCACCTGAGATTCTGCCCTCGAAGTCACCGCAGGCTTCGGCGGTGCCACGAGAGTTGATTCCAGGAGGCTTCACCTAAAATCCATATCACTTCAGCACATGATCACAGGCAAATTTGTCATCTTAGCTCACTGATAGGCATTTGCAAACAGGAGGCAATCTGTGAGTGACCAGTGAGACTGTGAGGGCTTTGCACAAGTCAAGCCTAGAGCCCGTGACCGAGGAGGAGTTGAGGGGGCAATGCTGTGATCAAGGTGGGACACCTGGGAAAACGCCCCCCTCTTCACTGCTTTGCCGGGCGCATTATTGCATATTCTGTCTCAAAACCGAGAATCTAGCACAAATACCTTAAAAATAAGCTTTTGGTCTAAAATGCATTTGCTTTGTAAGTCACTCATTTAAATGTGAATAGTTGCAATGCAAATATTATTTCTTAACCCCAGATCCTTGGGTTCCTCATATGAATTAAAAAAAAAAAAAAGACAATCAATTTGAATAGTATACAAAGATCATTTCAGAAAGGAATGATGAGATTTTAAATTTTTTATTTTTATTTTCTGTATTTCATACAACTCCCACACTTCACAGAAAGAAATGTGGTTGAAAAAAATATATAGCATTTTCATGTAGAACTTCCCAAAGATCTTAAGTCCCTGGACCCTGTTTCAGAGAAAAGTATTGCCTTAAAGGGCAGCCTGAAAGGCCTGGGTTCAATTGCCTGCCCCTCATGGAACCAGTGTAACTCACACAGACACAAACACTTGTCCACAAGAGCCCACACACCCTTCAAATAAAGACACCGAGAGAGATTAGTAGACCCTTCTTGGTTTTCAGGTCTTGAAAAAACAAACTACCAGGGCCTTCTTTGGCTTAATAGCTCTGAGGATGCCGATTGCTGGAACAAGGCAAGAGTATACTGATCTCTTACAGGTAAGAACAACTGAGACAATGTTTTATCCACAATTTGACCTTCTTATTATTTCCACCACCTCGCATTAGTCCCCCTAAAAGGAGGAAAAGCTTTTTCTATTACAACACTGGCCAGCAAAACCAGAGGTTTACAAAAATGTATTTTTAGTACATTCCCAAATTGGAGCAGAAGGTCAGGTCTAGCTCAGGTTAAAAATGTTATGATATAAACACAAATTCATCATTGTTCCAGTCAGCAGATCATACATTCCAGAGTGGCAGGCAAGGACCATGATTTGTGTCACTGCAGAGAATGATAAATCACTGTGGAAGACATAACAACCAGAATCGTCGCCACCATGTAATAGATCATGATGCACCCCGATCTTTTCCAAACGTTATTTACAGTTATCAGGGTTGAGGACAGCAAAGCACAAATGGATATTAATCTTTGCTCTCCCAGGGCTCGGCCGACTCAGGGTTCCTGTCTCTCAGACTCTGCCCATCATTCTCAGCAATGTGATAAGCTCTAGTTATGTGCAGTCTGTCCAAAAGGGATCAAATATAAATATTTCCAAAAAGAAAGAGTGTTTCAAACCCCATCAATCAAAGCCTTTGAGAACTCTGTTACTGTAGCATTCTGGAAAGGACTGCGATGTGAGAATTTGTTCCAGAAAGGAGCTACTGAAGTAAATGAATGAGGCCACGTTATAGAAAGAGGAGGGAGGTAGGGGTGAGGGTGGGAGGCTGGGCAGAGCTGGCCCCCAGGAAGCTGGAGCAAAGCGGCTTACCTAACCCACAACCCTGGCGCATGAACTGGAGACCTCTTCTTTAATGCCTGTAATAGAACTGCTATTTTATCTTTATATACCTTCAGCTTTCCAACTGTATGAATTAAAGAGATGCCTGTTCCTCTGACATCCAACATATGACCTTAGGTTAGAACTATGTTCACACCTTCTCAGTCCTAGCCTCTGTCACTTTTGGAGGTCCCAACGCCACTCGGTATCACACGTATTAAAATCTACTTACATCCCACATTAAATATAGAGGGTATTTTTTTTTTTTTGCTATAAAAATAAATTTTAAAATTATAATTTTGCTTTCGAAATTTTTTGGCTATGAATAATTTAAATCATGATTGGCAGTGGTTTCCTGGCAGTTCTTGTGCCTACTTAGGAATTCTTGCCTGCAAGAGAGAAAAATCTATACATTGTTTTCAAGTACGGTGTCATTTTTATTAATACTAAATTTAGCAATTAAGATCGCCATAATGCCATTTCTGCAAATAAAATATTTATTAATTTCAATTGTATAGTTTTCTTTTGGGGCCAATAAACGTTTCAATTCTCAAATAATTTCATAGGCCCCTCAATACCTTGTTGCCTAATGGCTACAATCAGCAGTCCCAAGTTCTGAAGAAGAATTGTGTGTTGGGAGGGGATCCCATTCATTAGACCCTGCATTCCTGTGACCTAAGTTCCCCCCGTCCACCCCCCTCTCCCCGGCTATCTGGTATCTCTGTATTTCCCTCACAATAGAGCACACAAAACTCATTTAGGTGCCCAAGGAAGCTGTCCTGTGGCGGAGGGAGCATCAGGGCAGGCCATAGGCCACAGGCCACAGTCCATAGTCCACAGTAGTGGTCTGTTGCAAGGATGATTCCAAAGACTCAAAGAATAAGACCGTCCCCTTTATGTGCTCCCAATTTCTGATCTCCTTTTCAATAGACCTTTAACCCTTGAGATGACAGTCTCTCCTGACAAAGGCCCTATCCTTTCCCTTTCGAGACCCAAGACATGCTTTTGAATCTACGTTCTATTGGTTCAGCAGTAAGTTTCCTTAGGAGTTAGGCCCTAGGTACACCCTTTCCAACATTTCTAACCGTGATAGAAACTGAGAGAATATGCAAATACCTCCTCCTCAGCTCAATTTGGGGAGAGTGTGTATATGTGTGGGGGGAGTGTCTCCCTGATTTATCTCCCTGCTTTCATCTGCTTTCAGACCAGTGCAGAGAGATAGAGCCTGGGAGGTATATTTTAACTATTCCTTCAGTTAAAATAGGCAGGACTAAGAATTCTTTCTTCTGCCTTTTTCTTATCTTTGATTACACTGGTGGGGTTCTTTGTCCCCTTCTGTGCTGTGGAGGTGCCCTCTTGGATCAGCCCCATCCTTCCTGCCTTGGGCAGTCCCTTTAGATTGTGACTCCGACCCTGCAGGTTTGCCCCTCAAATCATCCAGAGTTGCACAAATCACATCTTGGCTTTACATCACTCTCCACCCTCTGCGCATCGCTCTACCCTCTGCGCGTCACTCTACCCTCTGCGCATCGCCCACACTCAGTCCAGCGGAAATCTCAGCGTGAATAACCACATCATGACAAGATCTCCTTTCACAGGGCTTGGTTTACAAAGACCAAATCACAGGTAGCATTTTAAAGGCAGCCCTCCATCATTTCTACTATGACTTCTAAAATACTCAAGACAACAGTTTTATATTTCACTTTCTCTTAGCTTCTTGCTACCTTCCTGGTCATTCCTAATAAGTTTCTTGGTCCAGCTGTTACTTTCTCCCAGAGACCCCTCCTAACACCCTGTTCACAATCACCACAGTCACCGCTACCTTCCCGTATTCCTGTTCCTAACTTACCTTCCCGTATTCCTGCTCCTAACTTACCTTCCCATATTCCTGCTCCTAACTTACCTTCCCATATTCCTGTTCCTAACTTACCTTCCCGTATTCCCGCTCCTAACTTACCTTCCCGTATTCCTGCTCCTAACTTTGGTCTGTTTTTTTTTCCTCTTTAAATAACTTGCCACCTTTTAACCTACAATGTAATTTACTTACTTATTATAATGTTGTAATGCATATTTTTAAAGTCCCCTTGCCAGAATGTAAGATTTATAAGAACAGGAATTTTTGTCCATTTACTCTCTGATACAGAACAAACATCTAGAGCATTTCATGGCACATAGTAGATACTCAACAAATACTTGTTGAACAAATAAATGAATGATACTTCTTCCAGCCCTGAAGTCAGGGTCTTAGGTAAAAACCTCTCCTAGCTGGTGCTGTAGTTTCCTGACTAAATAGTACCATTTACAAACGTATTCCAGATGTCTCATCTGGAAGTTTTCTGAAAACTCGTAGATCCCTTTCTTCCTGGTCAGACCCTTACAGTGCAGCCATCTCATTAGTTGTGTGAACACTGCAGATGGGAGAACGGTTATCATCCAGTCAGGGCTTAGGGATGTGTGGTACAGAAATGGAATTCCTTGTGTCTCAGAAGCCTTGTGTATTGAACAAGCATAGCCAATAGGCCTCCCACATCACCAGAACATGTCTTTGTTTAATTGTGAGTTCACTAAGAACAGGACTGAATGTGACAAATGTAATGATACATTGATTTTGTCAAAATGCTCTTCTACAGTGCACCACAAACAAGTTACAACTATACCTATGAAAGAGAAGTCAAACCTGAAGAGATGAAATGTGGGAAAGATTCCGTCTGTTTTCACTTTGCTTCAAAAGGCAGAACTTAAACCAACAGGAAGATACCTCAGGAAGGTGTTGGAGTACGAGGAAGAACATTCTTACAATTAGACCTATTCAGACATGAAATGGTTGCTTTGAATCTGGACGTCTCTGGTCCCTGGAAGAGTCACTTGGGAGCTGATCACCAGTCAGGGACACTAGGAAGAGCTTTCCCAACATGAGTGAAGGGTCAGACAGAGCAATCGTGGAGGACCAGGACTCTATGAGACCACGGATTATAATGACTCCGTTCCTTGAGAGCCACGCTCCTGCTCTCTGTTTCTAAGAGTTGGACTCTTTTAGATTCTGCATAGAAGAGAGATCGTGAAGTACTTTCTTTCTGTACCTGGTTTATTTCACTGAGTATAATATCCTTCAGGTTCATTCATGTTGTTGCCAATGGCAGAATTTCCTATTCCTGGTCCTCTCCTCTTCTCTGAAAACCAGGAATTACCTTAGCCAGGAGATGAGTAAACTGAGGCATGAGAAAACTGAGCAGATGACCCAAATTTTCACAGTGAAAACTCATGAAAAGAGCATCTATATTTCTGAATTCCATCTTTCCTTCACATCAGATATAATTAGCTTTCAAAGTGAAACGTATCAATCAAACATGAAGGGCAAGGCAGAAATGTTACCATATTCCTTCTACTCGGATGAAACAGAATCAGCTCCTCGCCTTCAAAATTCACTTCATAGGATCCAAAATGAAGTTGAAGTAACCTAATGGGAATATGTGCAACTTTTTTTTTTTTTTTTTTTTGAGACGCTCTGTCGCTCAGGCTGGAATGCAGTGGCACCATCTTGGCTCACTGCAACTTCCGCCTCCTGGGTTCAAGTGATTCTCCTGCCCCAGCCTCCCGAGTAACTCGGATTACAGGCACGCACCACCACACCCGGCTAATTTTTGTGTTTTTAGTAGAGATGGTGGTTCACCATGTTGGCCGGGTCTCGAACTCTAGACCTCAAGTGATCCGCCTGCCTTGGCCTCCCAAAGTGCTGGGATTACAGGTGTGAGCCACCGCCTCAGCCCACCACCATTTTTAATTGCCTCTCAGAGTAGTCAAAAACATTCCAAAAGAGGGAAGATAGGGAACAGATAAAGTGAGTGCCAGAGGGGTTCACAGGAGCAGCATAGACTCATAGGCTGAAAGCCTGAAAGAACACTGCCTCTGGGCATGAGATGACTTCAAAATTTAAAGCACTGTCCAGGCACAGTGGCTCACGCTTGTAATCCCAGCACTTTGGAAGGCAGAGGCAGGTGGATCATGAGGTCAGGAGTTTGAGACCAACCTGGCCAACATGGTCAAAACCTTGTCTCTACCAAGAATACAAAAATTATCCAGGCGTGGTGGTGGCCGCTTGTAATCTCAGCTAATCATGAGGCATGAGAATCACTTGAACCCAGGAGGCAGAGGTTGCAGTGAGCTAAGATCCCACCACTGCACTCCAGCTTGGGCAATGAAGGGAGACTCCGTCTCAAAAAAAGAAAGTAACCATTTTGCAACCCCTGAAGAAATAACTGACTTAGGTAAAGACAGTCAAAAACTTTAAGTTATAGCCAATACCACTAGCATGATGCCTCTCAAATAGATGCTCTCAACAGTAGCTACCATCAGCACCCTTTCCCCTAAGCTCTGAAGGAGTCATTCAAATGGTTTGTGTTGAGCTTATCTGTAAAGCTAGATTTGTGTCCCATTAAAAGGTACATCTAAGGAATCTGATAATCAGTTTCAAAACACCCAAAGACTACAGCTGTGGCCACTGCTCACCTCCCTGCTCCCGGATAGAGGGTCAAGGGCGGGAAGATGTGAGGGGAGCTGTGTGTCTTCCAGGCTCGAGGAACTCTTAATCACCTCCACGATGGGAAAACAGGAAGTTGGCAGAGGCTGGAATTGTATAGATTTTAGTTTCAGAATTGGAAGGGGCAATACAGTTTATTACTCTTTACGTGCTAGATATTTTCAAGTGAGCCAAACACCACTAGACTAGGAGCTGCTTTGGAGTATTTTTATTAGGAAATCTTGAGTCTTAAGAGTTTGGAAGGTCATTTTTCTTATGAAGAAGAGAGGATATCACCTATCAGGAAGCTGTGGATTCTAAAGACAAAATGATGCTATTAAAGAAAATTAACACGGTTTTGAAGGTTTAGCCCACCAAGAATCCTGAGATTCCAAACTTGGAAACTCATAGAAGTCCATCATTGCAGGGTCTTAGGGCCATTTTCCCTCTACTGAACACACCGCTGTGTTGAGTACAAGGCTTCTTGCGTTATCACCACGTCTCTCTGAATGCTCCTTCTTCCCCTTGTCCTTGGGCTGGGTTGTAACATGGTCAGACACCTTCAAACTGTGGACTGAGTTTTTATAAACCTGTTTGCCAGCGAGGGGATGAGAAGGGTGGTTCCGGGGAATAACTATTTATCCATTTTAGTTATTTAATCAACTATAATCTGAACCCCTTCTAAAATTAAGGAGAGGCTTGCTAAAGGTCATTGGAAAGCTGACATGCATTACCCCTGCCTCATAATTGGACATCACACCTCATTTGTAATTCTTTTTGAGCTGTAAGGCATTGAGTGTGAGGGTTATCTCTCTCTTTACTGTTTCTTTCCTCAAATAATCTCTCTCTCTCTTTCAATCTTTCTTTCTTTTTTTTTTTTCAGACAGAGTCTCAGTCTGTCACCTGGGCTGGAGTGCAGTGGCATGATCTCTGCTCACTCAACCTCCACCTCCCGGGTTCAAGCAATTCTCCTGTCTCATCTCCCAAGCAGCTGGAATTACAGGCGCACACAACCACACCTGGCTAATTTTTGTATTTTTAATAGAGACCGGGTTTTGCCATGTTGGCTGGGCTGGTGTTGAACTCCTGGCCTCAAGTGATCCACCCGCCTTGGCCTCCCAAAGTGCTGGGATTACAGGCATGAACCACTGCACTAGTCCACAGACAATCTTTTTGTTCATGTTCACAAAATTGGCACCTGACTTCTCTTCTCTCTTTTAAGGATGTAGCACCAAATCTTGCTTGAGTGCTCTAATGCGCTGAATTTTGGAAGACAAAGTGCTATCCTTCAAACCACCTCTAAACTGTGACCATTTCCTTACCATAGAGGGTATGTTTGAGGAAGAGAAATATCTAGAGCAAAAGTCATTAAACTATGGCCTGTGGGCCAAATTGGGCCTGCCACCTACTTTTTAAAATAAAGTTTTATTAGAATATAGCCATGCACATTTGTCTACATGCTGTCAATGGCTTCTTTGGGGCTAAAACAGCAGAGTCGAATAGTGGCCACAGAAGCTGTATGGCCCACCCCGTCTAAAATATTCACTATTTGGCCCTTTACAGAAAGAGTTTACTGATCTCTGGTCTAGAATACCATATGACAGAAATAGCTCATGATAGGGAGTTGGAAAATCAGCACCCAAAACTCAGCTGTATCTCTAATGACCTCTGCTGCTGTGGACAAGTCACTTGACCTCTCTGTTTCTTCATCTGGAAAACAAGAGAGGTAGCCTATATGTTCTTGAAGTTTCTTTCAAGGACTTAAACTTTGTAATCTGTTTCCTTCTGGACCAGCTCTAACCCAATACTATAACTCCAAAAGGTTTCTGGCACCATCCTGTCACCCAGTGTCAGGAATATCCCTGATCCCCATTCCACAAGTTCCTTCCATCGGGGTGTGCACTCTCAGGCAGGCCCTTCCTCCGTCCTTCTCATAATGTACATGTCCTTTCTTCAGGTACTTGCTCTGTGACTGATCAGGCAAATCTAACAAACAAACCCCAGCTGCAGCCACTCAGCTACAGCCGTGCAGGCCTGGCACTGCTTCAAGTGATTTTCCCGTGTCCAGGAACGTAGGACAAAGCTCTCATTCTCCATACACTCTCCTTAGAGAAATGAACAAAAACCAGAAGGCCAACAAAATTTTTAAAAACTGCATCACCTTTCATCAAGAATGAGAGATCTCTCCATGGAAATCCTTTTTAAAATCTTCTTGAGCAAGTCTTGGTGGCCCAATTATATGGTCATCCATGGAACAACTGACAAGAACCTCCTGTCTGCTTTTGGAGAATCTCTGCTATGTGAGTTCAAATACTTGCTATGTCAATAACTCGCTGGGAGACCAGGCGTGGAGTATCTATCTTCTCTGGGCCTCAGGGCCTCGGGTTGTTCCATGTGCAGAGTGGAAATAACCGTGCCCACCTTGTAGGTTCGTTCCAAGATTACAGCAAAGGATATTAAACCATTAAAGTATTAAAGTATTCTCACTAAAGTGATCTCTTTTCAAAAAACGTATCCTCCTCGGTAGTTGTTACGGCGCCTGCCTGCGTTCCTCCCTGCGGAGGAGACCCGGATGGACTGGCCTTCCACATCTTGCCTCTCTGAGGTCCTTAGGCAGTTCAGAAAAGCTGGAAAAGTGTCAGGTGGAAGTCTCTAGGAATGCCAGGGAACCGGCCTCCAGTCTGCTTCAATTTCAACCCGTCACCTCTCTGAAGACACAGGGGAGTATGAGGGTAGTCATATTATGGGACGGCAACCAGGGCTGCCCTTCCTGGGATCACTGAAAAACTGGAATCGGCCCTTTCTTCTGGATCTCAGAGTTACAGCAGTTCACAGAGCCTTGCCTAATTATTTTCTTACTGAAACTGGTTTTTGCTTTTGACCTCCCAAATTAAGTCTAGAAACTCCTCCAGGGGAGGTACCATGTTTTACTCACATCTGTGCTGTGTATACAGGGCCAGGGCTCAGCATATAGTCAGTGGCTACTCAATGATAGGATATTAATAGGTGAATTAATAAATAAAGGAGTTAATTGACTGGATATTTGGGAAGGGAAGCCTTGAATATGTAGCCTCATTCTTTGTATAAAACAAGGATGGAAACAGAAGGGAAGATAAGGGAACTGTAAACAGAGAAGATTCTGGAAAGGAAAAATGGTACCCAGCAAAAGCCGGAACTAGCAGCAGCCTACGGTGGTCCAACCACGAGCAGGCCAGTTGTCCAACTCCAGGATGCTCGGCGCCAGTCCCCAATCTCCGAGTCGCCAGGCCTCCCCGGGCTCGGTGTCAGAGCCCATGCTGCTGTCGGGAGCAGTCATGCGTGTTACCTCGGCAGCTCAGGCCTCACGGAGCCGTGCCAATTTACCTTCTGCTACAAGGGCCAAGTCACTTCATCCAGCAACTCTGCAGACCCCTGTCCCCTCTCTGACATTTGGGGGATGGCAGCTCCTCGCCTGTAACAAATAGTTTCGAAGAAAAATGCAAAAGCAATCCCCTTTCTTCTGGCTAAGAGAGTCCCCCAATGTGTCAGGTTTACTATCGATGCATCAATTATGAACAGTTTTTGTCTATGTTTCTGTAGTCCTGTAGGGTTCCCTGTTTTCTCTTAGGGACACCGCACAGGCCCATGCCCAGCTCTGGGCAGCCTGGGCACACCTCCATAATGCTAAGCCATGGTGCACTTTTCCCCAGGTGCTGCTTGTACAGTTCCTTGTGCTTTGAGAAACCCTCATGTCATCTGGGGCTGAGCGGAGGACACACAGCCACAGTTCATTCTCACTTACTTTGGTTCAGCTTTAGACGCTATTGTTCCTCTCTCTGTTCTGGGGAGTTCAGGACTTAAGGTTGATAAAGGCTTCTGAGATGTGAGGTCAGTTCCTCTCTGGGTGATGTGTTCCCTGCTTTTCAGGGCCCACAGAGGCACACTGTGCCGCAGTCCTTGAGTAAGCAAGTGGACCCTCCAGATGCCACGTGGGAACCGTGATCACGGCATCTTCACTTGTTCTTGGAGATAAGTGATCAGTGGTGAAGAAGCCTGTGGGTTCAAGTCACGTCTCTGCAACTTACCAGCTGGATGTCCTTCAACAAGTTATTATTTTCTCTGTGCCTCCATTTTCTCATCTGAGAAATAGGGATGAGGATGGCGCCCACTTTGTAGGGTTGCTGTGAGAGTCAGATGAGTTAACATACAACACGCTAGCAACACTAGCGCTTCATGTTAACAATTATTATGATCCCCAGGCCGTACAGTCTTGGGGACCTGGCCTTAATCCTCAGTGTTGATTGCTTATGGGAAATACTGGCTCTGCCTCTCACTAGCTGTGTGATCCTAGAGAGAACACAGCTGCTCTGCATCTCAGTTTTCTTACCGGAAAATGCAAGAATACCTATAGCTACAGAGTTGCTATGCAAATCGAATGAAGTCCTACAGATGAAAATGCTCTGTGAAGAGCTTGAAGCCACACAAATGCTAAGTGATAGGGTAATACTGTCTAGAACGGATGACTGGTCTGTTCTCTCTTTAAAAACATCTTTCTTGGGGGAGGGATTCCAGAATTTGCCCTTGCTCCATGCTGAAGCTCTGCTGCCTGGACGGCGAATCAGTTCTTTATGTTGCTTTAATGGAATTTTTCCCATTTGGTCCTATGAAAGCACGAGCAAAAATTAGTCCTCACCAGCTCACAAGACAGGGAAGCGGAAAAGTCCAGGCCAGAGGGCAGGTGGGCCGATGCGAGTCCAGGTTTCTAGGTAAGTACCCACATCCCCGGTGCAAGCTGCTGCATCTCGATGAGATCTCCTCATCATTAAAGTGAGAACTGTAAGCATATCCTTGCTCATTCATTTGTTCAACACCTGCTTATCGCAGCCTCTTCTGCCATCAGTGCTGCACAGGGCACAGAGTGCGGACAGATCCGATAAGATGCTTACCAAGGAAGGCGACAGGGTCTGCTCCAGAGGAAACCCTGCAGGTCCTTTGGATGCGAGTCACATCATGTGCTTTAGAAGTCTCTCTGCTGCTTTGTCATAAAGCACCCACAATTAAATTGCTCAGAGAGCACATTTATGGACATCATAAACCCACCACTACACACAGGCTCAAGCAACATACAAGTTCCCAAAGTTACCCAGGACTCTGCAAATGCCATTTCTAACTTTTGTTTTCATTCTGGCTTTTTACTATATCAGTGCCTGCTCATTGGTTAAATCTCAAACTGATCAGCTCTGAACCCAGAAGTCACCACGTTGCAGGAAGTCTCAGGTTTGAGTGCTCTCTCCCAGCCCCTGTCCTCCTCCCCATAAAGAACAAACCACCCAGCCAGGTACAGAGGCTCATGCCTGTAATCCCAGCACTTTGGGAGGCCGAGGCGGGCAGATCACAAGGTCAGGAGATCGAGACCAGCCTGGCCAATATGGTGAAACCCCACCTCTATTAAAAATACAAAAATGAGCCGGGAGTGGTGGCGGGCGCCTGTAGTCCCAGCTACTCGGGAGGCTGAGACAGGAGAATTGCTTGAACCTGGGCAGCAGAGGTTGCAGGGAGCCAAGATCACGCCATTGCACTCCAGTCTGGGTGACAGAGGAAGACTTTGTCTCAAAAAAAAAAACGAAAAAAAGGCGCTTGGGCCAGACAATTCATGCCAATCACTATCTGACTGAAGCCACAGGCACACTGCTCCCATGGAGATGAGCAGGAACAGGCCACTTCCCACACATTCTGCAGGACTGAAAAAGCACACCAGGGTGGGTTTTTTTGTTTTGTTTTATTTTTTTGAGGTGGAGCCTGGCTCTGTAGCCCAGCGTGGAGCGCAGTGGCGCAATCTCAGCTCACTGCAACCTTCGCCTCCTGGGTTCACACCATTCTCTGGCCAGGCATTCATGCCTGGTTGATTTTTGTATTTTTAGTAGAGACGATGTTTCACCATGTTGACCAGGCTGGTCTTGAACTCCTGACCTCAGGTGTCAGTTGCTTCGGCCTCCCAAAGTGCTGGGATGACAGGCGAGAGCCACCACACCCGGCCCCAAGTGTCTTTTCTAATCAGCAAACCCAGGGGGAATGAGACCCTTCTGGAAATCCTACCATCCCCACCCTCTGGCTTCCCATAACCAGAGGCTGAAGCAGGTGGCCAGCACGGGCTGTGGTTAGTGCTTGGCCTGTTGTTCCCGCCCGCCCACTCATGGTACCCTGAAGGTAAGTCTGAAAAACACCCAGGCTCAACACTTGGCAGAGTGAGGAGGCCTTCCTGGCTGGACTTGCCGCGCCTGGAGGTCAAGCCCTCAAAGGTGCTTGTTTCACTGGCCAGCAGCAAGCACCGCTCTAGGCCGTTGTACTGGGCGGCCGGCATGTGGGGGCCAGTCATTCACCAATCTCATGGAGTGCTAGATGCTTCCCCAGATGATAAACTGAGGAGAGAAAACAGAATAGACTGAACTTGGCTGGCAAAAATGAGCTTCGGTGGGGAAACAACTAAAGCAAAAACGGAGTAGAGACAGCGGCCTTTCCCAAAGGAAACAAAATGGAGTAGAGACAGCGGCCTTTCCAAAAGGAAACAAAAAGGAGTGGAGAGAGCAGCCTTTCCAAAAGGAAATAAAACGGAGTAGAGAGAGCAGCCTTTCCCAAAGGGAATAAAAAGGAGTAGAGAGAGCAGCCTTTCCCAAAGGAAATGAAAAGTAGCAGAATCAGTCTTGGCCGTGGTGAACAGAAAGGCCTTCATTTGGACAGTGCTATCACCACTGCGTTATCAGGGTTTGGTTTCTGTTTTTTGAAGAACCAAGTGATAGTGTGTAATAAGGGATAGTGTGTAATAAGGGACTGTGTGTAATAAGGGATAGTGTGTAATAAGGGACTGTGAAAGTTGATATTTTTTTAACCTGGTAACTGAACCCCTAAGACCACAACCCAGAGAAGTAATGCAAAAAAAATAAATAAATGAAGGAAAGAGAGAAAGACAAAGAAAGAAAGAAAGAAAGAAAGAAAGAAAGAAAGAAAGAAAGAAAGAAAGAAAGAAAAGAAAAGAAAAGAAAAGAAAGAAAGAAAAGAGAGAAAGAGGACAGGCTATAACTAAAAATGAAATAAAATAAATGAAATAATATGTATATAAAATCTCATCTTGGAATGAAATTATAGCTATACGTATATAAATATTCAGCCCAAATACTCAGAGGACTTCGGGGCAGTGGAGCTACCGTGTATGACGCTGTAACGTTGGATACATGTGATCACAAATGTGTCCAAACCCACTGAATGTACAGCATCAAGACTGAATCCTAATGTACACTATGGATTCTGGGTGATAATGATGTATCAATGTCAGTTCATCGATTGCAACAAATCCACCACTCTAGTCTAGAATGTAGCCATCTTGGGCTGAAATTAAAGATATAGATGCAGAAACGTAGAAATTCAGCCTTAAGATCCGGCCACTGCACTCCAGCCCGGGCGACAGAGCGAGACTCTGTCTCAAAAAAAAAAAAAAAAAAAAAAAAAAAAAAAAAAAAAAGAAATTCAGCCTTAATATATCCAGGAATAGTGGAATGACCAAGCCAAGATCTCAGTACAGTGATCTATTCTATGGCCACTTAAGAGGTAAGAATGGTGTTTATGCTAATATATGGAGATGTATTATGGATCCGATAAGATGCTCTCTGAGGAAGGTGACAGGGTCTATATATGTGTGTATGTGTGTGTTTGTGTGTATACACCTCCATATATTAGCACAAACATCATTCTTATCTCTTATCTCTGTATAGTTATATATATACACATACACACACATATACACACATACATTTATACACACATACATATATTCCCATACACATACTATATATATAAAATATCATATTATGTGGATGAAGTGGAATGCAATATACTATGCACACATTGATGTAAAAATGTGTATGTGTGCAATTTCAAGGCTCGGAGAGAAATTTGGAATGAAGTAAATAAAGTCTTAACATTCCATTTTCTTCCTTTCAGATACTTAAGGACACAATAAAAAATTGAATTTAAAAAGGGAAGTGAGGATGTGGCACAGTCCAAAAGAACTTGGAGGGTCCAGAAAGCGATTCAGAGAAACAAAACTAAAACTCCAGTGCGCATGGAGCTGGAATGGGAATTGCTGTTGTCACAGCCTCCTCCCGCCCCGCCCCAGCCTCCTGGCCTCCACCCACTGTCAGCCCGCCGAGGCTGCCTCCTCTGTTTAAAGGTTTTGCATTTCTAATTTCTGTCTTTTTTCCTCTCAGGTTAGGAAGAGTGAATGCCAGGAGAAAAGGCCCTGTTTAAGTTCTTCCCCGCCTGCCTTTCCCAGGTCCCCTCTACATAGGGCAGTCGCCCATGACGAGCGCTCCAGAGCTTTCCAAGTGCTCCGACTCCACGTTTTGTGGCCCGAGCTCTTTCAGGGCAAGTGAGTGAAGGGAGAGAAGTCACAATCCGCAGCCCCAGAGTCCAGATTTGCCACTGGCAGCAGGTCTCAGGACCCCAGATCCAACAATGGGCTCCCCTGGTCCAGCCGCAAAACATTTATAACCTCTCCGAGCAGTCCTCTGGCAGAGAAAGCACACCGTGAGCTCAGGAAGCTAATGACCTTGAAACTATCCATTTATCTTGGCCTTTCCCCCTCCGTGTGAAATGCCACAAAAAGTGCCAGTCCCTCTCCTTCTCTCCGAAGAAGGATGAGGAGAGCCAGAAAGCCATGCTTCTCCCTTGCTTTTCCTCCTGGGCCAGGCCCAGGGTTGGAATGCCAGTGGGAACCAGGGAGGAGAGGACGTCATTCTTGATCATCCAGGCTGCCTGTCTGAATCCTCCACGAAGGGGAGAGAGCTCACCTGAGTTCGGCTTCGAAGCCTAATGTTTGTCAGCTTCTCCATAAATCTTCATGAGTAGACAATGCTGATCCCTAACAAACCTCCCGCTTGCAGCCAGAGACTGGTGACAACTCTCCCAACTCGAGCTGCGTTGGCAGCCAGTGGTGGCCAACACAGCTCCCAGCCACCTCCGCCCTCCCACCGAGGGGAGGAGGACGGCGGCCACCCTGAGGAATTTGAGCTTCTGAAATCAATCGCTCTTCTCAGTGGCCCAGCATCTGCTTCGGCGACTGCCCTCACCCTGGCACGGGGACATCGGCTTCCTGCTGGGCCTCGCTGAAGCCAAGAGCTGGCACAGTGAGACTCCCCTTTGTTTATGGTGTGGGCCACTTGGGTGTGAGATGTTTCCTCTCCTCTTTCCTGCAACACTCAATTGGATTTGGGTTAAACAACAAATTCATGGGCTGTGGCTGGGTTGAGAAGGCAACTGTCTCAAGCCTGGAATACAAACAAACAAACAAGACCAAAATCAACAAAGAAAAATAAAGTTGCTGTATGTTTGAAAAAGGCAAAGCTGGTTCTAGGATAAGGAACCTCATCTTCCCCAATTCCTGCATCCTTCATTTTATGAGACCATTTTCTTGATAACGTTTCTTTGTCTTTTATTTCCATCAAATCCACATTTCTCTTCTTTAGGGAAACCCTACCAGGACATGTATGTTCTTCCTGTATCAGAACACACCAAGGCTGCTGCATCTTTTGGCTTTTTTGAACCTCCTTTCCAATGCCACCCAGAAGGCAACATGAAGAAAGGACATTTGGGTAAAACGTCTTGAGGAGGGAAGAAGACAAGAAGTAAGGGCTGATATAATGGTCTGCCATTCAAATTGCTGCTTTGTGGCTCTCTTTCTCTCTCCAGAGTTGTTTTTTTATTGTTGTGGTGGTTGTTGCTGTTTCCCAAGTCTGGCTTTAAGGACAAAAAGATATTATTTTCAGGTAAATCAAAAATGGTTGCATTTAAAGTTCCCAGGCTGCCTTGGATACATGAAAAGGTAGGTTCATTTGTTTGCTACTGTATTAATGTGTGAAATGGTTCAATTAATCCTTCCATATGATGTCTGAATAGGTTATTATAAGGTGCTTAGAGATTTGGCAGGCTAAGCCCCATCTTTCTTTCAAGATGCTAAGAAAATGAATGTAAATGCAGGAAACACTGTATGTGGGGCATCTGCTGTCCAACTTTATAATTTGAATGTCAAGGTAATATTTAGGAAAAGTTAACCACAAGAACAAGGACACGAGATTCTCACTGGATGGATTCTTCTGCTGAACCCCCATTTAGTCACATTTGATCCTAAGGGACTTGAGACTTGATTGCCTTCCAGTTTACCAACTCTTTTGTCTTAGTTAAGGCTCTTTTGTCTTCTGTCTAACAAAAAGCAACTTGACCTAGTTTGAACCAAGAATGGAATTTATTAAGAAGTTACTAAGGTATCTCACAGAACCCAAAGGCAGTGGGGTCTCTTCAGGAGCACAAAATGGGAACCCGGAAGGATACCAGGAGTCTAGGCTGTGCTCTTGCTCTGTTTTCTCTTTGTATTTCCAGCTCATTTTTTTTGTTTTGTTTTTTGTTTGTTTTCTTTTTTTGCTCTTCTCTGAAGGTCGGTTTTCTCTGCTGATGCTTTCATATGGGGGAAGATGGTAAATCCAGCTCTTGAGTTTTAAAATGTCCCTGAGTTCCATCCCATGCAGAGAAAGTGGCCGCTTCCAATTTAGGATTTTGCCTTGACAGTTGTACATTTAACATACCTGAGCTCTTTCTTGTTGCCTCATTTGCACCTCATTTGCCTCATTTGTCTTTTCGCCTTGTTCCTTTCTCAATACACCCTGTTCTTGTTATATGAATTTGTTCTCACCTCTCACTTAGGATACTAATTAGATATTTGTGCTTTTTATTTATTTGCTTTTCAATTTCCTCTTGTGTTCCCTTAATTATCTTCTTTGTTTCAGGGTCAGTTTATTGTGTTTAATTCTGTTTTGCTTTGTTTTCTTGCTATTCATTTTATTCTGAGGCCTGGTTCACTTTGTTTTTCCATTTACAATTCAGCATAGGAGAGCGGCTTGGCTTGTTTCTAGATAACTAGGAGGTTTTTCCCTGTTGTTTTACTTGTATGTCGGTTCTCCTGCTTGGTATGGTTTGGATCTGTGTCCTTGCTCAAATCTCATGCCAAATTGTAATTCCCAGTGTTGGAGGTGGGGCCTGGTGGGAGGTGATTGGCTCATGGGGGCAGCTTCTTATGGTTTAACACCAACCCCCTTGGTGCTGTGATCATGATAGTGAGTACTCATGAGATCTGGTTGTTTAAAAGTGCATGGCACCTCCCTGATCTCCCTTCCTCCTTCTCCAACCATGTGAAGTGCCAGCTTCCCCTTCACCCTCCACCATGATTGTAAGTTTCCTGAGGCCTCCCCAGAAGCTTAGCAGATGCCAGCATTATGCTTCTTGTACAGCCTGTGAACCATGAGCCAATTAAACCTCTTCTCTTTGTAAATTACCCAGTCTCAGGTATTTCTTTACCTGAGGACAGATTACCTGTGAGGACAGACTAGTATACTGCTCTTTCATAAATATATTGTTTGACTGGGAAATTTGTAGATGTGAGCAGGGCTCAACAAATAGCAGTTTCACTTCAGAATAAACAAAGGAGGAGTTTCCAGGTGGGGTACCAGATGTGGGGCTGGGAGGCCCCCAAATGTAAGAATGAAGAGGTCTTTATTCTGAGACACTGACATGTGCCCTAGCAGTCCTAGTTCTCTTTAAGCTGGATCCTCTTTTGTTTTGCTTGTGGGTAAAGAACGGGGCTGTCTTCCTAGGAACAGTGGAGAGGACAGGAGAGGGATGCATGGAGGAACAATGGATGCAGTCATTTAGTAAGTAGAATTTTATACCGACCAACCACCAAGTGAGCTTGGAGACTTTCCAGGGATTCTGTTGGGCGAGTTGGTCTTTCTGCTGTAGTAGCCTCTTGGGCTTTCTGGGCTGATTGTTCCCCATGCCGTTTGTTTGTCAATAGGTTTCCAGAAATTTGTTGAAATATCTTGCTCGATAATGATTGTCTTCCACATTTGTGGATTTATTCCTTTACACTCTATTGGAGTCTCAGAAGAGGAGAAACAATTACTTGCTCTCTTCTGTCGTTTTGAACAGGAAATTACTAAATCCCAATTTCACATTCCAAAAGAGAGGGAATCTGATTGGCCCACGTCAGATGATGGGTTCACCCCGGTCTAAAAAACTGGGGATGGGAGGGTGTCATGGTTGCTAAAGGCAACCATGTGGTGGGAGCAGTTCTCAGCGAGTGGGTCACGGTAAGCTGGAGAGACCACCCGAAAGCAGCTACTAACTAACTACACCATGAGTGTTAAGGATTTGGATATTTCTGTTATGTTTGTGACCTGTCTCTTTTTCCCCTGCCTCATTCTGACAGAGCCCAATCCCATGTAACACTCTCATTGTATCCTAAAGCAGAAAGAGGTCCAGTAGTGAGCTGGTAAATGTTTAACAGCAGGCTCACTGTGGGGGTGGGGTGGGGGCATTGAAGTCACTGATCTGCAGCATTTGCTGATTTCTGTGGTGTAAATAATCCTACTCTGGTGGGTTTCAAGCTACATATATGGCATCATTGAACTTGGGTTTTGGAAGAGATGCAAAAATTGACTAGACAGTGTGTGAGCCACCACCAGCACACCACTGGCTATTATACATCCTGACTAAAGTACGATTAACCCACGAAATTGGTTGAATTTATCAAGCTTCTTTGGCTACAAAGAACACAACCCAAATATAGGTAGATTAAGCAAAGGAGAAATTTACTAATAAGAGCCTGGGACATATCATGGAATCCAGGGAAGAACTGGATGGCCATGACTTGGGAAGCACTGATGGCTGCTTTTGGTGACCTCAAAAGCATCATTTTCTGGCTCTTGTCTCCAGAGTTTCACCATTTATGTGACTCGAATCCTATTCCCAGTCTCCAGCTAGCGAAATTCCTGAGAGAGAATCTGATTGCTCTCAAGTTAGGTGTCCTCACCTGGTGAAATCCAGCTCCAACCTGAGGTCAGTGACCTTTAGCAAAAGCATGACTTCCAGAGGCAAGGTCTGCTACACCATTGGTAGGGTTTGATGCAAAACAAAAATGTGGGGTTCCTTGTTTCAAAGCTATTACATATTTTGGAGTGATACAACAGAGCATTAAACCAAGTGCAGAGGGTCCTTATGAGCACCGGGCCCTGTGTGACTGCCCAGGTCACGTGGCCATGAACCTGGCCCTGGCTGGGGGCTCATGCCTGTGGTCAAATTGTGACTTCTGTCTTGGGTTCTCTCTTATAAGGCAACCCATAGAGAGACCATATGGTGAGGGACTGAGGCTCGCCAACCACCACATGAGTGCGTTTGGAAGCAGATAACTCCCCTTTCCCTACCTTTCCCCGATCCCGACCAGCTTTCAGGTGACACTGACGATAGTCCCAATCTCATGGGAGACCCGGATTTGGAGGCACCTGGCTACTCCATGCCTGGTTCCCGACACACAGAGACTGTGAGATAGTAAATGTTGGGGTTTTTTTTAAGTTTTTGAGAGTAATTTGTTACGCTGCGATGAATAAGTTCTACAGCGTTATTCATTACTTCTGGCTTATTGAAATGTGTTGTAATTTACACATGAGCAGTTGAGTCAGTTTATGGATTATATCATCTAGATTTAACTAAATTCACCCTCACAAAAAAATGGACTAGCAGTTAAAAAATATTCCTGCAAAGAAACTGGAAGTTGAAGTTAATGCTGAAAATGCAAACAAAATGAATCCCGAGAAAATGCCTCTTCATCAAATATATCTTAAGGAAAAAGTAGTGATGACTAATTAGATCTGTCAAGGTGGTGGCCAAAAAAGTCAACATTTCTGAAATATAGATTTATATCCACTTGAAATGTTAGCTAATAATGGTAGTATATGTACGAAATTTATTTGTAAATATTCATCTATGTGTACATGTTAAATATTTCACTGATGAGTTGATGATGAAAAAGGTTTAGTGACTACTAAATTCCTGCTTGGACCAGGGCAGGTGGAGAGCACCCAGTCCTCTGTTCTGGGGCCAGCTGGTAGCAACTGCATCACTGCAAGGGAAGGCAGTGGTCAGGTGGCCCAGACGCAGCCTGGAGTTAGCAGCTTGGAGGGAGAAGACGTTTAAAATAATCCAGAGACTTGAAAGCAATTCATGGTGATGAGGAGTAGACTCCCACAGTCGCACATGATGGGGACTCATTATTTTCATTAGGGTGTTAAAAAGAAGAGTGATTCCAGAAGACTGGAAATCCTTAGGAGTACTCAAATTATACATGCAATGGTTTTCCTTTTAATCGTGTTGGAGAAAATGTAATATCCATTCAGAAAAATTAAAAAGTACACATGTACAATGTATCGTTTAATAGATAATAATAAAGTGAACCTATTGTACCTACCACCCAGGTCAAGAAGTAGAAGATTGCCAGCAGTGGAAGCTCCCCGGGTATCCTTTTCTAATCACATCTTTCTCCCTCGCCCATAGAAGAAACTAGTGTTCTGAATTTTGTGGTAATCCTTCTCTGGCTTTGCTTTATAGTTTTCTCACTGTGACGTGTCATCGTAAACAATATGGCTTGGTTTTACTTGTTTTAAAATTTTATATAAATGGAAATCATGTTGCATATATTCTTTTGTCTTATATCTTCTGTTCAACACAGTTTGAGAGTCATTCGCTTTGCAAATAACCACTTCTATTTGTATTAACGGTTGGTCTTCCTTTGTAAGAATATCCAATTTATTTGTCCATTCATTGTTGGTTCAGATTTGAGTTACTATAAGCAATTCTGCCTTAAACATCCTGTTACATATATCCTTGCACACATACATGAGTTTCTCTAGGCTGTGAGTAGTAGTAGAGAACTGAGTTTTAAGTGGAATAAATCTTCAACTGTAGTGGATAATGTCAAGTTGTTTTTCTAAAGCAGTTAAACCAATTTATACCATCCCCTCCGCAACACTGACTGAGACTTCCCATTATTACACATCTTTGCCAATAGATTTTGGCAAATAATACTGTCAGATTTAAATTCTTGCCAATCTGATGAGTGTTATCTCTTTGTGGTATCTCCTTCTATTATCTCTTTGTGTTATCTCTAATGTTATCTCTTTGTGGTTTTAATTTGCATTTGCTCATTACTAATAAAGTGCTTTTACACATATTTGCTGGCCATTTGGATTTCTTCTTTGCTAACTTGCTGGATTTTGCACATTTTTCTTTTGGATTGAGTGTTTCCCATTGGCTTGGATTAGTTCTTTACATATTCTCAATGTATTACAACATTTTTAACATATAACATTTGTATCTTATCCCACCTTGCAGTTTGACCTTTTATTATTCTTATTGTATCTTTTGATGAATACAAGTTTTTAATTTTAATGTAGTCCAATTCATGCATCTTTCATTTTTGAATCTTAAGGAGAGATTGTATATATTTCTCATATGCTAATATTTCATATTATCATCTAAAATCTTACAGTATTTTTCCTTTCACACATAGAACTTTAATCTACCTGGATTTCATCATTGAAAAGACATTCCTTTCTCCTTTCCCCACTGACTTGCCATGGACCTCTATCATATATCAAGTGTCCTTACATATGCCTACCTTTTCTGTCTTCTGCATTCTGCTCCACTGGTCTATTTGTCTATCTCTGGGCTGATACACCGCTATACTACAACTTTAAAAAAATCTCGGCGTCTGGTAGACCACATCCTCCTACTTCAATGTTTTTCTTCAAAAGAGTCTGAGATATTGTTTGTACTTACATAAAAATGTTGTAATCAACTTGTCAAATGCTACAAAAAGTTGCTGAGATTTTGATTAGGATTAGGATACATGAGATATACAAATCTGCAAATCAATTTGGGGAAATAAGGATCTTTCCAATATTGGGTCTTCCCATCCATGAATATAGTATTGCTCAATTTGTTTAGGCTTTCTTCAGTATTTCTCAATGTAGTTTAAAAATTTTTTCCATAGAAGTCTTACATATCTTTTTAAATATTTATATTAGTTGCTTTCCATTTTTATATACTTTATTGTTAATTTATGGAAACACAACTGAGTTTTCTATACTGCTATTATATCCAGCTACCTGAATAAAGTCCCTTATTAATTATTTTGGATTTCTTTTTTTTTTTTTTTGAGACGGAGTCTTGCTCTGTAGCCCGGGCTGGAGTGCAGTGGCCGGATCTCAGCTCACTGCAAGCTCCGCCTCCCGGGTTTACGCCATTCTCCTGCCTCAGCCTCCGGAGTAGCTGGGACTACAGGCGTCCGCCACCTCGCCCGGCTAGTTTTTTGTATTTTTTAGTAGAGACGGGTTTCACTGTGTTAGCCAGGATGGTCTCGATCTCCTGACCTCGTGATCCGCCCGTCTCGGCCTCCCAAAGTGCTGGGATTACAGGCTTGAGCCACCGCGCCCGGCCTGTTTTGGATTTCTTATGAACACAATCTTATCTTTTTTTTTTCTTTTCCTTGTCTTGGTGCACTATCTAGGACCTCCACTACAACATTCACTATTATAATTTTTATGCATGTACCGTACACCTTTGCTATACTGTAAGCTCAATGAGGAATGGGCTTCTGCACAAAAGTGATGTTCAATAAGCATTTGTTGAACATATAATTGAATGAATGAGCTACTCCATCATACAGATGAGTAATCGTACCAAAAACTATGAGTTGTCACAGACGCAGGGGACAAGTTGGAAAAATAGGTTAGAAATCAAAATCAGAGCCAATAGGACAGAATACATTCCTGGAGACCAGAAGGAAGGTGCAGTCTCCATAGACCAGCCAAGTAGACAGACCTACGCTGGGTACAGAAAGAGGGAAAATAATTTATATTCTTATGCCTCAGGCACAGTGTTAGGCACTTTTAAATTCATAATTCTCCTCCCCAGATTCCGTGTGTGTGTGTGTGTGTGTGTGTGTGTGTGTGTGTGTGTGTGTGTGTGTCTGGCTCCTGCTCACCTGTTCAGCCCTGGTCTTAAGACCCTCTCACCTGCCTTGCTCTTTTCCAGTCTGGCTTCTTTTCAGTTTCTAGAAAATTCCAAGCTTCCTCTCCTACTCATGCTTTGCATATCTGTTCCTTCTGCCTGGAAGTTTTTTCTACCAACCCTCCTCCTGGCTGGCCCCTCCTACTTGTCCGCCAGGTCTCTGCTCAAATGTCACTGTCAGGGAAGCCTATTCTCACTTTCGCCATATCGTTCAGCTCTCCAGAAAGTATACGATTAGCACCTGTACTTTCCCTTAAAAAGCTCTTACTGCAAAGGCAATTTAATTCCTGTGTTATTCTTTGATTAATGATAATCTCCCTACTAGATTATAAACTCCAAAAGGGTGCTGACTGTGTCTAGCTTGTTTATTTCTGGATTCTCCAGTATCTAGCCAGTGTCTGGCACTTAGAGGGCTGGTAATGATTGTTCTCTGAACTAAAAACTCTAGACCTTCACGATTGACTTTCCTTTGTGCCACCACCTCCAAGAAGTCTTCCCTGTTTCCCCTAGGTGCTCCCTCCTGCTCCGAATCCCTCTGTCCTTAATTCTATTATGCCACTTAACCTTTGTTGAACCCTCCAGACTTCCCTTCTAGACTGTGCTTTCCTAAAGCTCAATTTACCTTTAGGCTCTCAGCACCTGTGCAGGTGTCAGACACATAGAACACATTAACATAGGATAGCTCGACCTATGTTAATCACATGTTGATATATGATTAAAGATAAGTGAGCAATAAATAAGAAATGAATTTTGTGTATGTGTGTGTATACAAGTATTTGAGAGTTTCTTTTTTTCTTTTTTGAGACGTAGTCTCACTCTGTCACCCAGGCTGGAGTACAGTGGTGCCATCTCGGCTCACTGCAAGCTCCGCCTCCCGAGTTCATGCCATTCTCCTGCCTCAGCCTCCTGAGTAGCTGGGATAACAGGCACCCGCCACTGAGCCCGGCTGATTTTTTGTAATTTTTAGTAGAAACGGGGTTTCACTGTGTTAGGCAGGATGATCGCAATCTCCTGACCTCGTGATCCGCGAGCCCTGGCCTCCCAAAGTGCTGGGATTACAGGCGGAAGCCACCATGCCCGGCCGAGAGTTTCTTACCATGAGGCAGTCTTTTAAATGAAACTAACTAATGGCATGTTTTCCATGATAATTCAGTAATTAATCTCCCCTTGAGAGGATCTAAGGTGGAAATACTTTATACTGAATTACAGTCAGTAGTGTAACAGAGAGGACCTGGTATATATGTGTGGATGTGTATGTAATATATCATATATATTTTTTCTTTCTAAAAAAACTTACAAAAATAAAGAAAATGTCAAAGCCTTTTAAAGGGCGCGATCACGCTGAGTAATACAACCCTTCCTTGATTTTTACATTATTTCAGTATGAGATGTTTTTATGGCTCTTGCTAAAAATAAAAGACATTTCAGAGTTTCTCAGTAAATGAAGCACTGCAGGCTTTTCAGTTTTGTTGTTTCCCCTAAATTAATATAATTAATTAAAATCCATTGCTAGTCTGATTTACAGTCTGTGAGTCAACGAGTCACAGAATCTTATGCTAATAGGGCAGTTCAGCTTTCTGAGCTCTCAGGAATAAACTCCGTCCCGGGAAAGGGCCAAGAAGAACCAGGGTGACAGAGACCCAGAGAGAAAGACTCTTCTCACCTGGCCATCGTATATTTATACTGTGCTTGGAATAGAAGAGTCTGAAAATAATTTGGAAAGACAACTGCTTTTATCAAGTGTAAGAAATTAGTTTAACCGAATTTAAATGCAATTACAGGAGCAGCTGGTGAAGGCTAATTTCTGTTCAGTCTGCTTTCTCAGGAACCGCACCCCCATTCTGTTCCCTGGGAAAGGATCGAGTTCCAAGCTTTATATCACTAATGCCAACGCTTATAGGCTGGTCTTGGCCTAGGGTCAGTGCTCGAGCCACAGGCATTAGCCCTCTCCTGGTGTTTACTTCATTCGCTCCTCTCACTTCCTTTGAAGGAGATTCCAGGTGTGAGTCTCATGTTGACAGTATTTTGAAAGGCCTCGGTCCTTCTAGGGTCCATTCTGATGGGCATCATTGCCTCCATCGCAGCCCGGGTTCTTCTGGTTCATGACAGTGGATTCCTATGTGATGAGGAAAACTGTTGACTTCAAGAACTGGCGAGTTCTTAAATGTCATCTGCCTGGACCAAACCACTCACTTTACAGTTGAGAATGAAACCCTTGAGAGGGAGGTATTTCGACTGCCAGTCCAGCGCCTCTTCCATCACACAACATTACCCCGCCTCTAAAGTGTCAGGCCGGTTGCCTCCAGATGGGTTAAAAATCATTCCCCTCCCATCTGGGTTGATGTTCGTGCCTGTAAGGACCACCTTGAATGTGACGAACTGTAGACACAAGTGTTCAGGCCTTTTTATTTGATGCTGTCCTTCTTAAAATATCAGTCCTTCTAGAATGTGTGAGACTTCTTATTTATTCCCCAGTAAAGATGAACTTAGAGAGTTATTTATAGAAGAAGGATACTGGAAAGCTGGGAAGGCGTTTAGGAGGTGGGGCAAGGAAGAAAGATGAATAAGCTGGGGGAATCCCAAGGTAAACTCACTTTAGAGCTTGGCTTGGCCAGTCCTACTCTTGAGTCCTTATCAAGTTATCCCTAAGGCACTGGGGGTGCCTGTGAAGTTGTCATAGCCTCCCGGGGATCCTCTGCTCCAGCTCTGAACTGGTGGCTCAGGCTAGCCCTGGGATTTCTTTCCCATGTGTAATCTTCCTGGAACCTCAGCTATCAGAAATGCCATGCAAGGCTTCTTATCCCTCAGAAAATCCCCAGATGAGACATCCAGTCTCAGGCCTGGGAAGACCCAAACAGGTTGTCGTGCTCTTTGTTGCTTGAATGTGGGCCTCCCACCAGCAGCCTGAAATTGCCTGGCATTGGCTGAAAGTGCAAGTCCCGGCCTGCCCAGGCCCTACTGACTTGCATCTGAGCTTCTAAGCTCCCTAAGTGGTGGAAATGGCCATTAGTGCTGGAGAAGCACCGTCCCAGTCCATCTTCGGCCTCCAGGCAATTCCACACTGAACCTACAGGAATCTTGACTCCCACACAACCTTTCTGGAAACTCTCACTGATTGTCATTAGGTAATTCACGCTCAGGATGGGGTGATGGTGGTCTGGGAGAAGGTGTGGGGTAGACAGGCATTCCTGTTTTGCTATTCTTTCCTCCACCTCTAGGCCCGTGAAAACCCTTTGGCCTATCCCTAGTGCCTTCTTGCCATCTGACTTTCCCCTGCCCATCTCCTCCCTGCCCGCTAAGCCAGGCTGGGTAGGATGAGACAGCACAGAATTTGACTTTCCAGGACCCAAGAACCACTTTATTCCAGATTTCCTCTAAGCCCTGAAATTCAAAGAGGGAAAGCAGACGAGTATGAGCATGAATGGCAAATTGGTGGGGAAGAGAAGTCACAACAGAACAGCCTGCGAAAGCGAACTCAGAGGGGAAGAGGAGGGAGGGGAGGAGCAGAAAGGAGACGACAGGGTGCGCTGAATGGGGAAATGCGAACCTCCAGAGGGTGTAGCCCCTTCCTCTCTCTCTCCTGAGACCACATGCCTCCTTGAGGCTCTTCTCCTGCCCTCTCAATGCACCGGGTGGTGCTGGCAGATCCACTGCCAGATAGCTTCATGGGGCAGCTGGCATGACCCAGAACTGGGCTCTGAGATCCACCAGCAGCTGCCCAGCAGAGGGCATTCTCCAAGCATCCCCGGCTGGCCTCCGCCTCATCCCACCTGACCTCTGTGTTCACCCTTCTTCCATTTGGAGATGAGGTCTCTCTGCCCATTCTCTCCCACGTGCCTGGGCACCTCCCCGGGTTCAGAACCTGACCACTTTCCCAGCAGCACACACGTATGAGGATGCTCAGGCGTGTGCACATGGGACATGCCCCACTGCTGCCCTGCCACGGGCACTCGCTTTGCACCCCACCCAGCTCGGAAGACTTTTTATGCTCCTGCAGCTCTCTCATCTGCAGGGTCTTAGCTCCTTCCTGCCCTTTCTAATTCTCCTTGGCCCCACGCAGGACAACCCCCAGGGGGACCTCAGATCATCCCCGCTTTTAGCAAGATTCCTGGACTGATGAACGCCTATAAAGGTTCTTCCTCTTAGGCCCCCCAGTCAGCTTTAATCCTCCAAATGCCTACAGATGTGTTTGTGAAAAATAAAGAACTGATCTCACAGGACGAAGGATCAAGACACTTCTCCTAAGCCACAGTTCCCAATCTCATTCTTGAAGGTCTGCTGCCTCAACTCGGAGTTCAGGTCAGGTGAATTTCAAAAAAAAAAAAAACTTTTATGGAAACTGGACCATCCTTTAACTCTGTTGTGTTTCGCATATCGAGGGGGTTTCTCAGACTATTGGCGGGGACAGAAAGGGAGGGGGCCCAAACACATATGCAAAGGTTAATAAATGTTAAAATCTTTGCGGGGAAAGTCCCATCAGAAACATCTAAACACAGGCCAGGCACGTTGGCTCATGCCTGTAATCCCAGTACTTTAGGAGGCCAAGGCGGGCAGATCACCTGAGGTCAGGAGTTCGATACCAGCCTGGCCACATGGTGAAACCTCATCTCTACTAAAATTCCAAAATTAGCTGGACCTGGTGGCATATGCCTGCAATCCCAACTACTTAGGAGGCTGAGGCAGGAGAATTGCTTGAACCCGGAGGCAGAGGTTGCAGGGAGCCGAGACCGTGCCACTGCACTCCAGCCTGGGCAATAGAGCCAGACTCTGTCTCAAAAACAAAAACAAACAGGAAAGAAACACATTAACTACATAACCAGGAGATCCTCTTCCAGTTCTATGATTCTGATGCTATTTAGAGCACCTGCCAGTCACTGAGAAGTAACATGGCTTTTGAGGAGTGGTTAAAAAAAAAAAACGAGGGGGGGCTGTAGGCCTTTGATCTTGAAGGACTTTTTAACTACATGGCAGATCGCAGATCTCACCTGGTTCAAGCC
The DNA here is from genome assembly GCF_043159975.1 of Macaca nemestrina. Lineage (NCBI taxonomy): Eukaryota > Metazoa > Chordata > Mammalia > Primates > Cercopithecidae > Macaca > Macaca nemestrina. The sequence goes on along the minus strand of NC_092125.1, from coordinate 5,024,160 downwards.
ACCAAGCCCTATTCCCAGGCTAGAGTAACTAGCCAGCCGCTGTTGAATGCTTGTTATTTTAAGACCTTAACCCCTAACCTATTCTTTTCTAGGCTGCTATTTTTATAGAAAATTGTCCTTCTTTGTAAAGTCATTTTGTTCAACTTCTGCTAAATCTATGGCCGTTAACATTCCTTCAACAAGCAGCACACAAGAAAACAGATGGGGGAGGGAAAGGTGACAGAGCTGGGCCTGGGGTAAGGATGGAGTTATAGTCTGCAGAACAACACTGAGACCCTCAGGGTCAGCTGAAAGGTTCAGCAGGAAAACGAATTTCAAGTTCAGCCCTCAAAGGCCTGAAGGTAGCCAAGCTTCTGCACAGGACTAGACAGGAGAGTCCTTTAGGCCCAAACAAGGAAAAGTTTTGTTTTCTGGGGATCAACTTGCAGCTCAGTGCATGTGAGGGCTGTTCACCGAGGTGTCTCGGCCAGGTGGTGGATTTCTCCTGTTGTCCTGTAACTTGGCTTGAAGCGGAAGATGACCCATGTCACCTGGCGCCCTGATAACAGAGAGCAAATTCCAGCAAAAAGTGCCCATGCCTAGGTTGGCCATTACCATGCCCAGCAGGCTGCTCCCTGCCATCTGGCCACCTTAGAGAGATCACAGCCGCTCTGCTCCTCGCCCACCTGGCTTCAGCTGCCTCCCAACCGCAGTGACAGGGACAGTGTGGCCAACACTGGGCACAAACTGGGCTCTGATTTACCTGCTTTCCTGCTCCAGGGATTCTGGGGCCAGGTCCCCCAATGCTGTTGTGCCCCAGTTTCCCACAGAATTAATGTCCCTGTCCCTTGGGATAAGCAGTCTTTTAACATTATTGACAAACATTGAAACATTCAAGGCTCAAGTGCATTTGTGGTACTCAGAGTGCTCACATTTGCCGGAGGACCTCCGCAGAGATTTCCTGAAGTGTTAAGAACAGAAAATAAGTACTAGATATAGGGCATGTCAGGGGAAAGTGTGCACACCCTGTGGACATTTAGATGGTTTCGTGTTCCGTTTACAAAGAGGAGATCCAGAAAAATACCAGTCAGAAGCCCTGGGCAGCATACAATCTGACATAATATTACTATGTTTCTTAAAGGGGGATTTTAAATCTGGCCGGGTAATAGCTTGTGATATTCCTACGAATCTGAGCACTTCATCTATTGGTCTGTTTACACAGTGGCTTATTTCACTAGTGAATTATACGAATATACATACTAAAATGCAAAAATATATAGAGATATGTGCAAAGGCAGAGACGGTACATTTAGAACAGCAGGAAAAATCTGGCATCAGATAACGTGGATCACAGGGTTGGTTACTCAGAGAAACACAGTTGAGTCACAAAGAACACGGATGCTTAAGCTGGTTGAGGCTGGATGGTTTCTGAACGTGGTCCTCACCAGTGTAGTGGCATTAATCAACGCAAAAATTGCAGTTACTTTTGCACCACCCTAATAGCTTAGATTTGGTTTTGGCAACGATGGAAAGAAATAAATTGCATGTCAGCACCCAGCCTCGCCCTGGATTTCCTTTTGTGAATCCCCACTCTTAAGCACCCAAAGGTCTTATACTGTCCATTGAATATTCAATGTCTTCCTATAACAGACTTTAAAAGGGTGGTTATTTTTTCCCTATCTCAATAGCAATCAATTAAAATAGCTAAATGTAACTTCCAATCTGTCTTTACAAACATAACACAGAGAATAAAATGTCTATACTTTTCTAGCTAATATTTAGTTATTTTAGACACTCACTTTAATACTAGAATTTCATTAGTCAGAATTTTTCTTTGTGAGTCAAAATCCTGATGTAAAGTTCTACCCTAGCTCTGTCCCAAAGTTGGGAACTTCAAGGTTTCTTGGCGTCAAGCTCTAGTTGGGAGTTTTTGTCCCTCCTTGGGGACAAGACCCAGGGCCTGGGGGACACGAGCTTTGTTACCAGACACAGCTGGGCTTGAATTCTGGTACAACCAGTTACTGTCTCTGAGCTTTGATTTTCTCATTTGCAAAAAGATGTTCATAACACCTACTTCACAGGCATTTTATATGTATTAAGTAAAATAAACATGAAAAGTTTAGCAGGGTGCCTGGCAGTCGGTAATTGAGATGGTCTTCACCATCAGCAATTTCGCATTCTCTTCATTTTCCCAATCATCACTATTCTTAAAATTCATCCAAGATCAGGCCATGTTTCTCCTTTAAGTTTCGTATCACCAGGGGAAGGATGGCCCTGTGGGAGGGTGATGAGATGTGAGGTACATTCCGGCCGCCAGTCCTGGTTCTGCCACCTTGGGCAGTTGGCTTGACTGCTGCAAGCCCCATTGCTCGGTCTATAAAGCGGGGCAACAGCTATCTCCACCTGCAGCTGCCGAGAGGGCCCACGTGGCAGTGTGCAGCATGTGTCTAGGTTTACTACAGATCGGTTTCTCCGGCCCAGTGCGGTGGTTCACGCCTGTAATCCCAGCACTTTGGGAGGCCGAGGCGGGTGGATCATGAGGTCAGGAGTTCGAGACCAACCTGGCAAACATAGTGAAACCCCATTTCTACTAAAAATACAAAAATTAGCCAGATGTGGTGGTGTGAGCCTGTAGTCCCAGCTATTCAGGAGGCTGAGGCAGGAGAATCGCTTGAACCTGGGAGGCAGAGGTTGCAGTGAGCTGAGATCGCGCCACTGCACTCCAGCCCGGGTGAGTGAGACTCTGTCTCATAAAAAAAAAAAAAAAAAAAAAAAAGATTGGTCTCTCTACCCTTCGTCATTTCTTCTTTCCCTGTGATAAAATAATAGAAGCAAAAACATCCAAATGAGATGCCACACATCCACCTAAAAACCATGCAATGGCAGAGCAAAATATTTAGTCTCATTTCATCAGACTCTATTCTCTTTGGGCTTTGCTAGTTCACAATAGGTATTAATCACTTAATCACACGCGCTAATTTATACTCATCTGTTAATCAGTTAATGACTCTTCCCTGAGCATTTACATAATGTCCTTTGCCAGAAAAAAACGCACAGTCTCCCGGAGGCTCCTAGGAAGTGCCTCTTAGATAAGCCTGCTGTATCCAGCAACGGAGGCCACCTTTCAGTGAATTTCAGCCCCCACAGCAGCCTGCCCTGCCTGTACCTGGGAAACGGTTGGCTTGGCTGGAGATCCCCATTTGTTTGCACACGCCTGCGTAGTCATCTGTCCTTTCTTGTCTAGGCTTCTTCCCATGCCCAGATGCACAGCACAATATACTCCCTTGCTACAGTTAATGCACAGCTGGACTTGTGTGCTATTCACGGGCTGGGGTGGGATGAGGAGATAGCAAACAGGTGGAAGAAGGCTTTATCCTCCAAACCTGGATATTCCTGCCTATGACAACGGCAAGGCGGGACAGTGTGACATTGGGACAACTGGCATAAATTGGCATGGACGTTTACTCCAGCAAGGAGGAGCATGTATGATGTAAAGTCTATGTTCCTGGTAGAACAACTCTGAGAGTCAAGTTTAATGACTTGTTGCTATTGCACATCGTGGCCAAGACATTAGTGGAAATGCCTCCCTGGGACTCAGAGCGCCCATTGTCCCACTGTTACTGATTGTATAGCCATGTCACTATCTGCACAGTGTTGTACTGCTTTGATGCTATGGACATGTCACTATCTGTTGAATAGCAACACAGCTTTGGTCAGTCACTGGGGAAGGTGTAGAAACCCTTTCTATGCTAGAGACTGGCTCAGTCCATTACCCCATAATCTCAGTTTCTAGAAAACTGTTCTGGAAATAAGTCACATCATGTTTTGAAGGCGGAGAGGCAGATGGAATCTAAAAGAAGGTAGGTCAAAGACTGACAGAGGCCAGGGAAAAATTGACAAGAAATTTGCCTGAACCCCTCAGATGTTAAGTGATTCTGCTTGATATTAAAACAGAAACTGCACCTGAGTGCTGGGGCTTGGATATTTGGCTACAGCAAACATTTGGGAAAAGCATAGGCCACAGCAGCCTTGGAAGGAACGCATTGCATGTCTGTGTGGAATGATGGTGATGTGAGGTAACTCAGCAAATGCCATAACATGGGTTTGGATTGGGAAGGCCAAAGACTTCTACAGCCAGGTCAGATCCTGAAGGGTTAAATCAGAGTTTTGCATGGTCCTTAAATTTGGTGCTGCTGCTACTGCTGCTCTTTTGGAGGCCACAGAGAAGGTAGCAAGGGCCTGGTGTGGCCTCCAGTAGTCTCCAGCACACTGGCTTGGAATGCAGGCTTTGGGTTCCGAGGATGGACGTCTCCATAACTAACCATCTGGTCAATACTCATCACACTAGTGTGGGATGCAGACACAGAACATACTTAGAGGCAGAATTGATCATCTGGCAAAGAGGAAGAAGTTCACAGCTTTACAAATGAGCTCCTTAGCATTAATTAATTTATTCATTAATTCAACAATAATTTAGGAAGGGTATATTGTATGACAAGCAATGTGAAAATCTTGGTTGGAAGATGGAGGTTATAAAGATATATAAAGTTATACCCCTTTCCATCTGTTTATGAAATCTATACTGGATAAGCCATGCAGACAGCTAAGTAGAATACAACATTAATAAATACTATGTTTGTAGGTGTGTACAGAGCATTGCAGGACTATCGAGGAATATGCAGTTGTCTGAGGAATTCCATTACAGCTTCACAGAGGAAACAGCATTAAGGCTAAGTCTTTTCTGTTTGTTTTTTGTTTTAATTTAGTGAGAGCAAGTTTATTAAGAAAGTACAGGAATAGAGAATGGCTACTCCACAGGCAGAGCAGCCAAGACTAAGTCTTGAAGGGTGATGGGGAATTTTTAAAGGAATAGGAGAAGAAGAATGTGACAGTCTTTAGAATCAGACAGACCTACATCCTAGTGCTAGGTCCACCTAACTGTGTAATCTCGTGTTCATTATTTATCCTTGGTTGGGGGGCGGGGAGGGGGGTCCTGTTTCTCCATCTGGAAAATGGGAATAATAATGCCTACCTTGCAGAATTGTTACAAGAATTAGATATAACCTATGTGCAATGTTTGGCAAAGGAAAGCTCACAAAATAGGTGGTAGTTTTATTAAATTTACCACCTGGGGCTATGAGGAAGGGCATGCAAGACAGAGGACACACTGTGTGTAAAAACAGAGGCTTGTGAAAAGAAATGGTACGTGTAGGCAACAGAAAGTAGACTGCAGACATTGAGAGGAGGAAATAATAGGAGGTGAGGCTGGACAGATGGACTGGGGTCAGTTACAATGAGTCAGCACCATCTTTGGTGAAGAGAGGCCAGCATCCTTCAGCTTTACCCAAAATTGCCATGCCCAAGGGCTCTTTGCTTTCACAGGTGGTTTCAGCTCACTCTTCCTCCTTCTTCCTCCTCTCCACCCCTCCCCACCCCTCTCCATCCATCAAACTCGAAGTCACTACACCATCTCCAGGATGCTCCTATCCTCAGCTCAGCCATATGACACCCCTCCTGATTGTTTAGCAGCCACGTCTATTTAGAGATCCATTGAAAGTCATTTCTATCATTTCTCCTGCAGGTGCATTTTGTGCTAAGAATACCCAACAACAAAAATCCAAGCACGCAAACAAAGAAACGTCAGCGAGATCTTGACACACCAAGGATCCACTGGTCTTTAACTTCAGTCTCTTAGGAGTTGATTGAAATCGTGACAGTACCAACCTCACAGGATTAAATGAGATAGTTATGTGAAGCACAGAATAAGCATTCAAATATATTAGATGCTGTTTGTATCATTATGATAATTAGCTTCATAAAATAATTTATCACTCAGTACTTCTGAGTCCTTACTAGGTACAAGGTATCAAAGAATTCCTTCATAGACGTATAATTTACCTAGGACTTTTCAGGCAGATAAACTCTGCACAGAGGAAAGCACAAACATATGGGAGCAATGCAATTTAATCAGCACCTAATTAGCCAAACTATTTAAAATATACCTCACTATTTTGATGATGAAAACATTCTCACTTCTAAATGCCAGAAGCTGTGTCTTCCCGTAATTCTCTTGGAAAACTGTGAGCAGAGGGACTCTGGGCTCACTGCTGAAGCTTCCTCTCCGTTACATTTAGATCTCATCAGTTCCAGTCATTTCCTTTCTTTGTCATCAGATGAGGCGAGGGCCACTTGTGCCCATCTCTCCTCAATCCGCCATGTTTCTCTGGTGGTGACTGCTCCGTGCGTGGATGGGTGTGCCTGAGGTCATAACTATAAAAGCTAATATTCATCATGAAGACTTACTCCATGGCAGAGACTGTTTAAGCATTTCATGTTCAGTCTTCTCAACAACCCTATGAAATTCATACCACCAGTATCTCCATTTACTGCAAGAAACAAAAGTTCTGAGCGGTGAAGTAACCTGCCCAATGTTCCCAGCTGGTAGGGAATACAGCCAAGATCCACATGCAGGCAGTCTGCTTCTAGCTTCCCTAAGAGTTAGCAAATCCGAGTGGAAACCTTGGAGATAAAAAAGAGTCAGTTGCTGTGAATTAAGCCAGTTCTTACCTTTTGTCTCCCAGTTAACCCAAAGCTTCTCTCACAGAGTCTAAAACAACCCTACTTTCAGCTAGCCCAATAGTAAAATTATGGACCCCCCAAGCCAGGTAAATAAACATTCAGTAATAGATTTCTCTAGGCCAGGCATGGTGGCTCACACCTTTAATCCCAGCACTTGGGGAGGCCAAGGCAGGAGGATCACTTGAGGTCAGGACTTCCAGACTAACCTGGGCAACATAGCAAGACCCTATCTCTAAAAAAAAAAAAAAGAAAAAGAAAAGAAAAAAAAGTTCTCTCTAAACAGATAACTGATAAAAATCTGTTATGACAAAAAGAAACTTAAAACTGGAAGTCAAAGAGACTTTGAAGTCTTTGAAGGTGAATCAAAAAGGAAAAATGCTGTAAACACAGGGAGAGTTTGCCAACTGAGAACAAAGTGCAGGAAGGTCAGCTGGAAAGCTGTACGAAGGACTCGGGTGTCCAACAAACAATTGGACTAGATGATTTCTAAGGACCCTCCTAAACCCTCGGAAGCCATTATTCAATGTGTAATTCCATTTCTTAAACTCCCAGTCTCAATGCTTTCAGTTTCGTGAACTAAGTCACAGCAGATCAACACAGTGTTGTGCTTCCACCTGCCTCCTGAGCCTCTCCACACCCAAACTCCACGTGCCTCAGTCTCTCTGCACCCAAAACCCAACATGCTGGCTCCACCGCCCCGTTTCTGTGCGCCTTCTCTCGGTTAATGGTCTCCCCAGCCCCAGTCACCCTGACTTGATGTTCAGCGTCCTCCTCCATTCCTCTCACCTCCTCAGACTTCACATCCAACTGGTCAACAAGTACCTTCAATGAGTGTATCAACATCAAAGACGTCTTCTCTCTTTTCCTATCCCACTGCTGCCCGAATGGTATACGTAGTGCATACTACCATATTCACTGTGGAAGAAAGAGACAAAGAGGAAAGTCATAGTCCTTCCCCTCAAATAGCTCACAGCCTGGTAAAGGAGGCGGGCACATAAGCACGTAACTCAAGATACTGTGGGAAGAGGCAGAATGGAAATAAAGCAAATTTGCAATAGATCAAGATGTGGAAGGCACCTCGTAACCCCTCACCTAGACCCAAAAGGCTCCTAATCCACATGGCCTCCCTATTGTTCCTCCTTCCAATCCATTCCTCACATGGCCAACATAATCATCTTCCTCTTGGTATGCCGCCTAGTGCTCAGGAGCTTTAGGAGGCTTACACTTGTCGGTGGGGAGGTCAGTGCTAAGAGCAGATTTCTGAGTTATGGTATATATCAATCGTGGTCGAAGCGATGGGAGCTTATGAGCTTGTTCAGAGAAAGCATCCAGAGTGAGAAGAGAAAACGTGAGGATGAAACCCTGGGGAACAATGGCATTATAAGAACTGACAGAAGAGTCAGTAAAAGCCTCTAAAAGAATACTCACAAGCTGGGATGGGAACCAGACAGGAGAAAGAATACAGGGATCATAGTGTAACAAGAAGTCGAAAACAATCGGTGGCATCGAATGTTGCTAAGATTTAAGCAAGAGGAGAACTGAAGACAGGCTCCTGACTGCCTATTGATTAGTGAATGCTAAGCATTTCAGTCGATTGGAAGGATTAGAAATCAGGCTTCAAGCCAAGCATGGTGGCACATGTATGTTATCCCAGCTACTTGGGAGGTTGAGGCGGGAGGATCGCTTGTGCCTAGGAGTTGGATCCTAGCCAGGGCAACATAGTGAGAACTCCGTCTCCAAAAACTAATCTCTAAAAAGTAAAAACTAATTTTTGAAAATTAAAAAAAGGTTTTTAAAAGAAATCAGGCTTCGTCGGTTTGAGATTTGAGTGTGAGGTACAGGAAGGCAGCAAGAAACATAATTTCCTCTTTTAAGAAGGTTGGGAATGAAAGGAATATATTTAAAACACTCTTGTCTTGTATTACATTTATTTGAGCCCTTACTGATTTGAGCCCTTGGTGTTTGTTTTTGTAGTTTTAATTTTTTTTTTTAGAGACAGGGTCTCACTCTGTCTCCCAGACTAGAGTGCAGTGACACAGTCATAGCTCACTGTAACATCCAACTCCTGGGCTCAAGAGATCCTCCAGCCTCAGCCTCCCAAGTAGCTGGGACTACGGGTACACACCACCATGCTAGACTAATTTTTTTATTTTGCTATGCTCCCCGGACTGGTCTTGAATTCCTGGCCTCAAGTGATCCTCCTGCCTTGGACTGCCAAAGTGCTGGGATTACAGGCAGGAGCCACCACACCTGACCTAGTGTTGGTTTTAAATGCTGAGGGCAGAGACTTCCTCTTTCTCTTTATATCCTTACCCCCACCCCCACCCCGTGGTGAGCAGCAGTGTTCAATACATGTGTGTTTATTTACTTGTGGGTGCTTGGAAACAATTTCTTCCATCAACGATTTTAAACACTGTTCAACAGGACTTTTTTTTTTTTTTTTTTTTTGTCCTGTTAATCTGTATTCTCTAAGAACAAACAGGTAACTAAGTAGACAAAGATAAACGTTCATCGATTCACATCTGAGCTATCACAAATTCTGAACTTATAATAGCCCAAATTAAGATTTATTTTTGTAATTTTGGCAGTCCACAGACCCATAACGTAAATCAATAAGAGAACAGGATTTGCATCACAACTCACAGTGTCATAAAACGGTTTATAAACAACTTTGATGGGAATTCCTATTCCCTAAAGAAAAGTTCCCCCGGCGTGCCTTCTTGGGCCAGATATTGGAATGAACTTTATGTTTGATTGTATTTCCCAGAGCCTGATATTCTCTTTAGGATCAGGGTTATGATTCTTTACAACACTAGACCCCAAGCCGCCCCACTGGCTCTGAACACAAAACCATTTCCAACGTGTAACGGCAAGATTTCGTGTGCGTTGTTTGCACAGACGAAATGCTCATTTCCTATGAAAATATCACAGGATCCCATCCTAGCCACTCTTCTCCAGCAGCCCTCCCTTAGGTTAGCCCCAGGATGTTCTGGAAGTCTCTTTAGTCACAAGGCTGGCATCGCCGCCTGTGTCTGTGAAGTGTTCACCAAATCCAAGCGGGTGGAGAAGCACCGATTCCCTGTCGCAGGCCTGAACCTTGCCAGATCCTTTCAACATCTCCCGAGCCTTTCCAACATGGAGGGCTCGCCCGGCCCGCTCGGAGCCAGAGTCCGCCCAGCCCGGTCTGCTCTGCTGAGACTTGGCACGCCACGCCTGGGGCGCTGCGGCTCCCGGCCCAGCCCACGGTGCCAGCCCTTCCGCAGCGGCCTCCAACACCCGGACGCTGCGCACACAGGCCCTGGGCACCGGCGGGCCTGGCTCTCCCTGGGCCCTGGAGACAGAAAGCAAGCACTCAACGGAACACGGGATCAGCGGGTCCCACTACTCGGGGACAGAGAGGAAGCTGAGGAACTTGACAGCGGATGTGGGAAGCACGTGGGGTTCCACCCATGGCGCCCTCTACCTTCTGCAGGCTGCAGTGCAGTTCAGGAAGCACCTCTGCGCGTCCACAGGGTTCAGTGTTAACTAAACCCAGAGACAGCGCGGGAAAGTCATCTTGCCTATCTCCTTTATGTGCTAAATGCTGTCCTGTTGTTCCGAAACATGAGTTAACCCCTCAGCAAAAGAACACCTCAACACACACGCGTGCAAGCACTGAGGTTCCTAATCAAGCCAAATTCCCTCCTTACCCAGTCTTGGGAAAAGAAGTGTTAAAGAGACACCACCCACATCTAGCCTCTCTAGGCGGTGCTGAAGTTTTTTTACTGACATACAAAAAAGGTAATTACTTGAATTCATTGGAACCTAAAGTGGCTTGCTCCGGCTCCCTCTGCGCCAAAGAGGCACTTAGTCATTTCTTCTCTTGTCCATCATAACAGGCACTGCGTCCAAGATATTGCCCAACTCAAATCCTGTAATTCCCTCTAAGTCTATCATAACCTTCCAAAATAAGCTTGTTAGTTTAAAATAGCCTTGTAAATAGCACTCACCAACTCACACAGAGCAAATAATGATTTATACCTGAAAAAAAGGAAAACCGTCAGCATTTGGCTCATCCTACAGGAAAAAAAAATGATGTATTTGTGGGCCACTGTTTTAGCAATATTTACTTGAAAACATAATTTTTCATTTTTTATTGCAAGAATGAAACATGACTATTAGGGAAATTTTAGAAAATACAGCTAAGAAATAAAATAAGATAAACAAACTATAATCCCATGCTGGAGATGTAGCTTATGCTAACATTTTGATTTGTACTCTTCCAGGTCATACTTTCTCAAGTTCTCCTCAAAATGGGATTGTAGTGCTCACCATCCTTTTTTGTGAGGCCATTTTGGAGAGTGAAATCTGTGCCAAGAAATAACTGAGCACACTGGGCAGTTTTAGCCACTGAAACCCAACCAGCCTCGTGGAGTATCAGGTCATACTCATTGGGTTCAAACCACAATAGCTTCATTGGGTGCTTGGCCACATTTTAATTCCATGTCATGGTTCTGGGGAATGGGAGGGAGCAGGGGATGGGGGAGCCAAGAGGACTTACTGTAAGTCAACATGTTTGTTGATCCTGGAACAGTAGCTGAGCCAGAGGACAGGGACGCCTTGCAGGGCAGACAGACAAAGAGTGGGGAGATGGTGCCACCACACAGAAGGGTGGGCTCTATTCTCAGGCACACAGACACGGGGAGCCTCTCCATCTGTGGAGAGGACAGTGGTCAGTGCCTCGCGCTCTGCAAGGCTTTGGGTCCATCAGAAGAGGACCGTCTCCCAGTAGGAGACTTGTTTATTTGGCATTTACCCAAAAGCATTAGGGCTCCTTTCAGAAACATTTGGTCAGGGGCCAATTATTTTAGCATATACTGCAGAGAAAGGAGGTCAATTTAAAGAAAGTTTAGATAAAACAACAGCAGACACAACAAAGCAGCCCTTTAAGGGGCAAAGATGTGGGTGCAGTGTTTCTAGGGAAGGGACACTGACCCCATTCCCTTGAATATGGACAAAGAAGCTCATCAAAGAGGCTCACCAAACCCAGTCATTCATAAGCATGAAAGAGGCCCTCATGCCTCTGCACCCTGGCCAGGAACCAAAGACTCCATCAGCTTTGACACAATCAGTCCTATTAATATGGAGAGGCCTTAGGATTGGAACAAATTCTTCTAGGCAGTCAACTTGCCTTAAACGACCTGCCAAAGCCCATCCCAGTGTTGTTTGTACTCAGCTGAAAAATATCAAGACTCTAAGAGGGGGAAGGAGGAGGGAAGTGGAGCCCACATTTCCTGAGCTCTTGCGAACTGCGGAGCATTCCACGTTACCTCCTCTTGTTGCCTTCACGGTAGTCTCAGTATTATTGTTCTCATTTCACAAACGAGAAAGCTGAGGTTCTCATGGCTTTAAGGGACTTGCCCAGGGTCTCCCAACAATGCGTCAGAGTTAGCACTCAAAGCCCTGTCCTTGGGTTCTGCAAGTCATCTTTGGAACCTCTAAGCTATTCTGCTCCCAGTCTCCTTTTTAGTGTTCTTTGTTTACCATCAATCCTTTCCCGCTTTTCATCTGAAGAATAATCCGTTTCTACGGGACATTATAATGAATGGGGAATCTCGGTTTTTCATAGACTTCCTTCCGGAAAGAACCAGAAGTTGAGATGAGGGTGACCCTCACATAGATGGAAACTTGTATTCCTCTGTTTTAGCTTGATTAACAAGGAAGCACATTGCACACTGAACATTTAATATTTATTCAATGTCATTATTATTTATCATTTAATATTTATCTAATACTTAGCCAGTCCTCCAGAGACACAAATGGGGTGTCAAGAACAAAAAAGCAGGAAAGAAAAAGTGAAGAGAGTGAATAAGACATTCAAAGTTTGAGGGAGGGCCAGGCTTGGTGGCTCATGCCTATAATCCCAGCACTTTGGGAGGCCAAGGTGGGCAGATCACTTGAGGTCAGGAGTTCAAGACCAGCTGGCCAACATGGTGAAACCCCGTCTCTACTAAAAATACAAAAATTAGCTGGGTGTGGTGGTGGGCGCCTGTAATCCCAGCTACTCAGGAGGCTGAGGCAGGAAAATTGCTTGAACCTGGGAGGTGGAGGTTTCGGTGAGCCAAGATCGTGCCATTGCACTCCAGCCTGGGTGACAGAGCAAGACCCTTTACAAAACAAAACAAACAAACAAAAACAAAAGCAAAAAACCCAAAGAACAAATCAAAGTTTGAGGGAGAAGATAAACTTTGTCGCCCTGCGCATTCTTAAATATTGTTCTTCCTAGGTCCAAAGCATTACCCAACAATGCAGTTCCCTTCGAGTGAAAAAGCAATGCTTCCCCGGGCAGGGGGCTGGCCACAGAGCACAGTGCATAGGAGATCCCTGTCCACGGGACACAGATTCCAACTGTGGTTTTCCAGGGCTGGGACCGATGGCCCCGGGCCATCTGTGCTCTCCCAGCAGGACCCCACTAGGTTTCACCGTGACAGCTGAGCGGGGCTAAGATTGCAGTCTTCAGCACTCTGGAAAAAAACAGCTGCTGAGGTTCCTTTGCTTTGCTGGCCTGGTCTCCATTGGCCAATGGGACATTAAGGCCTTTGTTATTCACACAGCAGTTGGAATCTCTGTCCATTTAAGGAAGGAAGCCGCAAGGTAATCCAGCCCTGGCTGTGCCATCAACGAGTGACTCACTCATTTCTGCCACGTGAACTGTAGATGACCCGGGTCCTTCCTCAGACGTGGTCTACAGCCTGCACTCGATTAAACTTAATGGATTCCTGAGGAATATGTGTGGTCTATATATTAAGTCAAATTAAGCCTCATGCACCATAAACCATGCTCTCTGTTTGTTTTGATAACATTAGTGAATAGGAAGGAAAAAAGTTCAGGTCTGGGAAAAGAGCAAGAATGTGGCCACACTGGTTTGCCCCAAAGGGAATCCAAGCCAGTGCCTGCCTGGTACCCTTGGAGGGCTGAGGGTTTCATCCCAGGGGCACACTGGGCTGTGAAAGACTAGGGAATAGCATAGAGCAGAGCATGGTCCTTGGAGTGAGGAGGCACTGGATTCAATCCCTGCTATGACACTTTCTAGCCATGTAATCCCGGGGAGCTAACTAACGTCTCCTGGCCTCGGTTTCTTCATCTGTGGAATGGTCCATCCAAACTTCATAAAGTTGGCGTGAGAATAAAATAAGAAAAGTTTTGTATTAGTTTATTTGCCTTGCTACAAAGGAATACCTAAGACTGGTAATTTATAAAGAAAAGAGGTGCCAAGCACAGTGGCTCACATCTATAATCCCAGCACTTTGGGAGGCTGAGGCAGGCAAATCACGAGGTCAGGAGTTCAAGACCAGCCTGGCTAACATGGTGAAATCTCATCTCTACCAAAAATACAAAAAATTAGCTGGGCATCATGGCAGGCACCTGTAATCCCAGCTACTGGGGAGGTTGAGGCAGGAGAATCACTTGAACCCAGGAGGCGGAGGTAGCAGTGGGCTGAGATCGCGCCACTGCACTCCAGCCCAGGCAACAAAGTGAGACTCCATCTCAAAAAAAAAAAAGAAAAGAGGTTTTTATGGCTCGGGTTCTGCAGGCTGTGCAAGCATGGCATCAGCATCTGCTTGGCCTCTGGTGAGGCGTCAGGGAGCTTCCAGTCATGGCGGAAGGAAAAAGGAACCAGCATGTCACATGGTGAGAGAGGCAGCAAGAGATGGAGGAGGAGGAGCCAGGCTCCTTTAAACAGCCAGATCTCATGCAGACTGGAAGAGTAGGAACTCACTCATCACCAAGAGGATGGCACCAAGCCATTCATGAGGGATCCGTATCCAGGACCCAAACACCTCCCATCAGACCCCACCTCCAACACCGAAAAATTACATTTCAACACGAGATGTAGAGGGGACAGACATCCGAGCTATATCAAGTGTTTAGCACAGTTTGTAGCAAGGGTGCACAGTGAGAACTAATAATAGATGGGAACGTACATATGTTTTTATTCATGTATATGTGCACACATATATGTTTACTAATGCATATATGTATATTGATATATGTAGATGCATATATCCATACCTATACATATAGGTGTATATATGTACTGTATATAAGTGAATATGTATATAAATATATGCATATATCATATATGTATATTTACATGAGTGTATATATTTATGTGTGCCTATATACATACGCATAATTATGTATCAGCCTTTGTATATATATTGGGCCACAAGTTGCAGAGAGCCTAGGCAAGGTTGGCAGAAGGGACACAGTCCCCCAGAAGCTGTGGGCCGAGGAAGGGGTGTGACCCTAGGCGCCCAAGCCTACCTGGGCAGTATAAAGAGCTTTCTCTTCAAGGCCTGCGCTGGTCTGGGGAAGGGAAGCCAGTGTTATCAGGTGGACCCCTTATCAGAGAAGGGCTGTCCTTTCATGTTGTTTTTGCTGTTCTAAAAACAGAAACCACAGGCTATAACTGCTGCAAGTTTCTTCATCTGTGGAATGGTCCATCCATCCTTCATAAAGTTGGCATGAGAATAAGATAGGTAAAGTGTTGCATTCGTGCATTTGTGTTGCTATAAACGAATACCTAAGACTGGTAATTCATACAGAAAAGAGGTTTATATGGCTCACGGTTCTGCAGGCTGTGCAAGCACGGCACCAGCATCTGAATCCAAAGACTTTTGTTTTGTTTTGTTTTTGAGATGGAGTCTCACTCTGTCACCCAGGCTGGAGGGCAGTGGGGCAATCTCAGCTCACCGCAAGCTCCGCCTCCCGGGTTCCCGCCATTCTCCTGCCTCAGCCTCCTGAGTAGCTGGGAATACAGGCGCCTGCCACCACGCCTGGCTAATTTTTTTGTATTTTTAGTAGAGACGGGATTTCTCCATGTTAGCCAGGATAGTCTCGATCTCCTGACCTTGTGATCCACCCGCCTCGGCCTCCCAAAGTGCTGGGATTATAACATGAGCCACCGCGCCCGGCCCTGAATCCAAAGACTTTTTAAAGGGAGAGCCAGTGGCTAAAGTGCCATAAGAAACAATGTCAGTAAGACACACTTGTGTCCTCTGAGTCTCAGGGTAGAAGAAAGGATCAGGTGGCGGTGTGGAGCCTGGGAGAGGAGGTGTCTGCGTGCAGGCCTGGGACGGGTCGTGAGCTGAGGAATGCCACCATGGCACACGTCTGCTTTTCTCGGCCTGCCTATTGCTGACCGGGGCAGTTCTGTTCCCAGGCCCTCAGGAGGGAGGCAGCGTAAATCCAAGCAGCTGAAAGACGGAGGAGTGACCTTTTTTTTTTTTTTCCTAGCAATGACATTGTTCCAACTATGCCACTAGCAATCTGGTCCCGTAACACAGCATAGGACATGTTTTTCTGTATAGCAATCCTCAGGGGCTGCTGCTTCCTCCTTCGTGTCTTAGCCTCCCATCCAAGAGCAGCCTCTGGAAGCATGACGCCTGGTAAAAGGGGACGAGAATGAGCGAAAGGGACATCAAAGTTCAAACAGCCACTCTGCTCTAACTTGGGAAGGAACTTCACGTCCCTGAGCTCCAGCGACCCTCGGTTTCCTCCTTTGACAATGAGGACAAGTGTATTGAACCTCCCAGGGCTTTTGTGAGGATCCAGTGTGATTGTGTCTACACACACAGTGGGGCCTTAGAAGTCAATACAACATTGCACACGTACACCTCTTTCAGGGATTTGCACAGCCTAGGGACTCCTGCAAGATGGCTCATATTTTTGCCCCCAACTCAGCGGTGACATTAAAAAGCACGAGAGGAGCATATCTCAGGCCTGTAACAAGCAGGCTGAGAATGCTGGAGCAGCAGGCTGGGGTCTCTCAGCGCCCTCCTGGAGAGGGAGTCCCAGCCTTTGGGCCAGGACACCAGTGGGCAGGGGGCTCTAGTTGTTATGGGGTGAGTGAGTATAGAAACTCAAAAAGGTTTTCAAAATCAATTTTGTTTTACTTTGGGTTTGACATTGGAATGATTCCAAAAAGATCTGGAGCTTAGATGTGGGCTGGATGTTGGTAGCAAGAATGTCCAATAATACATGTTCTTACATAATGTGTAAGTCTATGCCATCCAGCACTTTCAGCAGCATGTGGGCAGGTGCAGGTGGGAGAGGAGTTTGGGAAGCAGCACAGAATATCTCAGCACCAGGAAGACTGAAAAGGAGGCCAGCAGGCATGCTGAGACACCAGCACCTTCACAGCGGCCCTCCTTCACACCTAGTTACTAGACGGTTCCCAGTAAGAATGTTCATCTCCCTCTGGTCAATAGTTCTTCACCAAATAATCAAAATCAAATAAATCAAAGCCCGGTTGCACATCCATAATCTTTGTTTTCCTTCTTTGCTTTCCAGTCACAGCATTTGGGGCGTTGGCCCATCTCTTTCTACCCCTTTTGTCAACAGAGAGGCTTTGGAATCCTTCCCCTCGCCTCTCCTCACCCAGGGGTGGTCTGACCCTGCCCTCGAAGGAGAAACGCTTGGCAGCAGGGGGTGGAAAGGCTCCAGTGTGGCTGGAATGAACCTAGGGACAGATCCCCGGAGACTGTGTGGCTATTGACTCTCCTGCCAGTTGTCTGGAGAGAGAAGTACAAAGTGTCCACTGTGAGAGGTGCCTATCAGGCCATGCCAATCAGTGAGCAGACGACAGTGTGTGCTTTTGTGATCTGGAAGCCGAATGTGCCCAGGGCGGGGAGGAGTTAGGAGAGAAATTTCTGCAGCCTCAGGGCCTGGGCGCTGGGGAATGTACGATGCCAGTGCTGTCTCCTCGCCTGCCCCACATCAAGTGACTGACTTCGTTGAGATTCTTTGTCAAATTAAAGAGAGAGGCCAGAGGTAGGATGTGAGAAACAGCATCTCTATAGAAAAAGAAATGAAATGCTGCCTCACCTGCAGAATTGCAGTTGTGGAGCAGAGAGAGAAGATACTGCCAAAAAGAAAACAGAAAAAAGAGAGAAGCTCCTGTTTCCTAACTTGTTCATCTCTCATTATCAAAAGAGTTTCTGCGTTTCCAGCGGCGTTTCCCAGGAAAATGGAAATTCGGAAAGAATTCTATGTCATTTTTGGTATAGAGTGAAATATTCCTGGCAAATCGAGCTTTAAGGGAGAAGGCCCAAGGCTCCCTCTCAGATCCAGGACTTCCCTCCAGGGTCCCCAGACAGGTGTCCAACATATTTTCTTGGACTGCAACAAGCAGGCACCACCTTGGGAGATGGAGACCACGAACGAAAGAACACACTCAAATGTGCAGTGGCTGGGACCCGCCAGGTGAACTCTTCTAGGAAAGGGCTGCTGAGTTTCTCCTTGGACCATGAGGCCCTTTCTGGGGCCGCTTACACTGGTCTGCCTTGCCTGGGGGTAATGTTTGTTTCATTAGCCCCTCTAAACGCCAAACTCCTTGAGAGCAGGGACTTAAGCATTTGCGGGTCCTCTGAAGTTCTAAGCTCAGAACCTTGTAAATGACCGACACTTAAAACACATGTCAAACGAAAAAAAAACAAAAGGACGGGGAATATATGGCAGAAATGGCCTCCTTTTCTTGCTGCTCTCCTGCCCATCTTGCGTGTGACCACGGCATGACTGAGTGAGTGAAAACTCAGTCGGAGCCTGAGCCACAGTTAACAGAAAGGTTCTGCAGCCCTTCACCTGGTCCCCAGGGTTCGCAGGTTTCTTCTTAGGGTTAAAGTGCTACGATGTGAAAATGCCGAGTTAAAAGGCAAGGGGCTCCAGTGCCAGGCCCAGTGCTGGGGAAATTGGGTTTGCCCTGAGGGTGAAGAGGGGAAGGAGCAGGAGACACATCTACTTCTGGGAATTGGGGCAGGAGTGGGCAGGGATGGGCTAGGGAAGCATCACCCCCAGGAGAAATGGTTCCTCTGGTGCCCAGGCTGGGAGGAAGAGCTCACCAAGCCTCTAGAGTCCAGGGCTCCCCGCACTGCAACCAAGGAAGGAGAGAAGGTGCTGGCTTCCATCTCGTGGCAGCGATGGGAGGCGGAAGCATCACTCCTACTGGGGACCCTACAGACACAGAGAGGAGCCCGGATCACTGCACTCGTTAACCAGTGGCCCGCTGTCTGCAGGGACTGGTGGCGGGACCCAGGGATTTGTGTAGAGAGTGGAGGAGGACACAGAACTGCTGTTATTTCCTGCGACCCTCGGCAACTTCCAGGATGGCAGCAGGAAAATACCTGTGCGCTGTCACCAGCCTGCTCCCCTTCACCTCCCCCTCCTCGTGGACAGCCCAGCCGGGCACACAGAGGGCAGCACTGCCCATGCCCTGTCCACAGGGACAGGGACCCTGCTGGGGGAGGAAGGCTCTGCTTCCAACTAAAAGCAGAGATGCTGCCCAGGAAGCTCCTCTGCAGGTTCAGGAAGGTGAGCCCTCCCGTTGGTCTCCTCTTTATTTCTTCTAACCTCACCCGAGACAAAAGGAAGCCTTTAAATAGAACAGGGAGAAATATCAGGAGAATGCACATTAAAACCACAAGGAGATACCACCGTACTCCTGCAAGGATGGCCATTATCGAAAAGTGAAGAAACAATAGATGTTGGCGTGGAGGTGGTGAAGACGGAATGCTCATACGTAGCTGGTGGGAATGTGAGTGAGCACAGGCTCTGTGGAGGTTTCTTAAACAACTGCAAGCAGATCTACCATTTGATCCAGCAGTCCCGTTACCTGGTATTTAACCAAAGGAAATGAAGTCATTATATCAAAAACACATCTGCATGCGTATGTTCATTATGGCACAATTGTGAAGATATGGAACCAATGTAAGTACCCATCGATCAATGAGTGGATACAGAAAACGTGGTATATATACACCATGGCATGCTACTCAGCCTCAAAAGAGTGAAATAATGTCTTGGATGGAGCTGAAGGCCATTATTCTAAGTGAAGTAACTCGGGAATGGAAAACCAAATATGCTACCTTCTCACCTAAAAATGGGAGCTAAGCTATGGGTACACAGAGGCAGACAGAGTGGAATAATGGACTTCAGAGACTCAGAATGGGGAGGATGGGAAGGAGGTGAGAGATGAAAACCACGTATTGGGTACGATGTACACTACTTGGGTGACCACTGCACTAAAATCTCTGATTTCACCACTAGACAATTCATTCATGTAACCAAAAACCACTTATACCCCAAAAGCTATTGTAAACTTTTTAAAAATTTTAATAATAAAGTCAAAACTATATAATAGATAACCTCATAAAAATCTTGAAAAAATAAAGAGGACGTGGAAAAACAGCGAAGACTCATTTTCGAGTATCAATAGTGAAAATTAATCCCTGGGACTGTAACAATTGCTCTGGGTTATCCTTGTCTATTCCCCAACACCAGTATCACACACACACATGAGGGCACACACACACACACACGTGAGGGCGCACATACACACATGTGAGGGTGTGCACACACGTGAGGGTGCACACACACACGTGAGGGCACACATACACACTCACACGTGAGGGCACACACACACTCACACGTGAGGGCGTGCACATACACACTCACACATGAGGGTGCACACACACACGTGAGGGCACACACACACTCACACGTGAGGGCACATACACGTGAGGGCACATGCACACACACACGTGAGGGCGCACACACACTCACATATGAGGGCACGCACACACACTCACGTGAGGTTGCACACACACACGTGAGGGCACACACACTCACACTTGAGGGCACACACACTCACACGTCACACACACGTGAGGGCACACACAGACACACGTGAGGGCACACACACACCCTCACATGTGAGGGCACACACACGTGAGGGCACACACACGTGAGGGCATGCACACACACACTTGAGGGCACACACAAACACTCACACTTGAGGGCACACACACACGTGAGGGCACACACACACATGTGAGGGCACACACACACACACACACGTGAGGGCGCGCGCACACACACACACACACACACACAGTTAGTTCACTGCAAAGTGAAGCATCTTCCCTCCGACGCATCAAGATTGAGGTTTAGACAAGAGCCTCCTAAACAGCCAGGAAGAACTGAGGGCCTAAAGTCTCATTAGAACTTTATGCTGCAAAGGGCTGGGCTCAGTGGCTCACGCCTGTAACCCCAGCACTTGGAGAGGCCGAGGCCGGCGGATCACTTGAGGTTGGGAGACCAGCCTGGCCAACACGGTGAAACTTGGTGTCTACTAAAAACACAAAAAGTAGCCGGGTGTGGTGGCAGGTGCCTGTAATCCCAGCTACTTAGGTGGCTGAGGCAGGAGAATTGCTTAAACTTGGGAGGCAGAGGTTGCAGTGAGCCGAGATGGGCTACTGTACTCCAGCCTGGGCGACAGAGCAAGACTCTGTCTCAAAAAAAAAAAAAAAAAAAAAAAAAAAACCCAAAATGTTATGCTGCAAAGAACGCAATTCTTATCATTGATTCTCTTAAAGTCTGAAACCTGTAGCAGAGCCCATTTGTGGGAGGTGTCCTTCCAGCTATTATGCACCAGCTTGTACACGCACCAATCAGATAATTTGGAAAAGCTCAGGTAATGTGGAAATTATTAGAATATTGAAGGCTGCATGTTGACATAAGTATAGGGAAAGGGAGATTAACATTCCTGAATCCTCGATTCCCAAGAAACGTCACACTCTCTCCCAAGCAGCCTCTCGCTGAATCGGGAGGTGGTGGCCAGAGGGCCTTTCATCTGCTATCCAGTGAAACTGAAACTCAGACAAGAGAACAGAATGGTGTGGGGGCGTCGGCTGGCTGTGAAGGAGAGCTGTTGTTGCAGCTCCTGAACCCAGAGAGGAGGAAGGAGAGAGAGCTGGGGACCCCGGTCAAGGCTCGAGGGCCCCTCCTGCCGCACTGAGAGCCTTGCTCTCCCTGGCTTCCCAGCCCCCACTCACCATGTTCCCTGCAGCACACAGTCTGCTGGCCAGTGGCTGGGGAGATTCAAGGCACTGCTTCATCCTGGTCTCCAGAAAAATGAACTCCCTAAACAGAAATGGCATCTCTTTTTGATGCAGAAACTCACTGCTGCTCCTTCTTCAAGCGCACTCCCAGCACCTCTGGGGCATCCACCCTGTGCCCATACCACTGTGGCAGCTCAGGGCAAGGGGAAAAACGGCAAGCATCTGTGAACTCAAGGATCACAGAGCTTCTCACAGAAAGAAGGGATGGAACATTGCTCACAATTAAATGGACTCCCAATGTAAGTGCAAATCAGAGTAAGGGCAAAATCAGTAACCTGGATGAAAGTGTAGAAGCCCCCTGGCCAAAGCTTCTGAGTCTCCCAGGACAGCCCTGATCTCAAATATTCCATCCCCAAAAGCCGCTGAAATGTTCCAGTGTTTCTGGCGTTTAGGGACACCTAAACACCATCTCTCAAATTGCCTCTCGCTCCTGGAAGCTGCTGGCTTGCATCTTTCAGACAGTGGCTACTTTAACTTGGAAACAGTGGTCCCTGCCACGGAGGCCAATTAAGAGTGAACTTTTATCTGTGGTGGTCAGCGATGTCCCTAGAGGAGAAGAAAAAAGGGATGGACATCAGCTGAGGATTGCAAATGATGGGCTGTCTCGACAAGGGGAATGACGGGAGCCGGAGGCCGAGGCTGAAACCCGTAGAGGCAGGGGTTTGTGGCACGCGAGTGTGGGGAGGTGACAGGATGGAAGCTTGGTGTAAGCTGATAATGTGGGGCCTCAAACACCCAACCTAGCAGTGCAGACTTGATGCTTTATGCCGGTGTCTCCTGAAAAACCTAGTGTTCTCCCCGATCTTAACAGATGTTCCATGAGGGATGGGGGCTGGATCCCACTCTCCATCCTTCCTTGTCTTATTCTGTTCCCTGGAAGTCTGGCCTCTACCATGTGCTGGACTCTCATGCCCTTTGGCTTTGGGTTGGGTTCAGTTGGTACGAGGGATTGAGAGAGGAAGCCAGTGTATTTATTCTCCAGGCTCCTTGCCACCATGCTGTTTGCAAGTGTCAGGAAGTGCCCCTTCCAAGCTCATACCTGGGCCCGGCTCTGCTCTCTTCCCTCCCGGTGGAGCCTCAGGTGGGAGCAGCTTCCCTCTGTTGCCAGTCCCTGGGTGTCTCATCATCCCCTTGCCGGTTTTCTTGCTCTGTTCACACTTTTGTTGACTGTCCCCACAATGACTCCTTTCAGGGAGCCATCTGTTTCCTGCTAGGATACCAGTCAAGTAAATTTGGGGGACACGTCTGAAAATTTGCTAAGCTTATTAGCATCTCAAAGCTCCAAAAAGTCCTGCTGTAAAGAAACCCTTAAATTTTGTTTGGTCTACAAAATCGTTTTTTTTTTTTTTCATGGAAAATATTCCCTGAAATGGAATTAATTCTTACAGAGCATAAGAAATGCACTATAAATGAAGGGTCATTTGAGGAGGGGAGTGACAACCTCAAAGCAATGTTTTAGGAAAAGTAGTTTGACCACTGGGAAGGTTGGATTGGGAAGAACAGAAACAGGGAGATCAGAAAGGAGCGTGGGTAATAGTCTCAGCATGAAGGTGTGATTCGGGTCATGGCAGTGGGAAGGAAGGGACATGGAACAGCTTCTACTGGGCCCTTCACCAGTCCCCATGAGGCTGGGCAGCACTGCGGCCTCCAGCAAGAACAGAGCCTCTGCCAGTGGCGAGTTCCATGATTCAGCACTCATATCCTCCTTAATTGTTATTTTTATCATCAAATTTTATTTTATTAGAATTCTTATCAGGAACACTCAGAAAATACTACCTACTACGCAAAAAGTGGACAGGACCCAGACGTAGAATGAAATCTGCTCATTAAATACAATCAATTCTTTCTCCCCAGTGGTGGTACAAGTCAAAAATAGAACCCGTTTTGATGAGAAAACTGCAAATTTTAATAACTGTGACGACATGTTATTAAAGAGGAATTAGAATGCTGAGGAGTATGTTTTGGAGGGCGATTAATAGACCCGCCCCTGGTCTCATGTTAATGTGAAACTGCTTTTTTCTCAAGAACCTCCTTGGTCGAGGGTCTTAATTTATGAGGTTTTGTGTCAGTAGATCTTTTGTCATATCCTTCAATAAGACTAGTACTGCTGTATTCTCCTGACAAACTCCAAGGACCAAAGTGGTCCCAGCAGTTCCTCTTTGTCTTCTGTAGGTATTGCATCATGGCCCGGGAGACTACGCAACCACTTCTGTCTTCCTGTGTTCACATTTCTGCTTAATATTTTTACCCTAATTGAACTTTTTCACAGAAATCCTGAGATAGAACTGAGAACCCCAGGCCTCCCAATAGGCGTGTTGTTAAGGTGGTATAATCAATTCTCAATTATTTTCAACAAGGAAAGGAAGCATTAGAGCTGGTACCAGAGGACTACAGGAAGCCTGCTCAGCAGGCTGGAGTCACGGAGGACTCAGGGGCCAGGCACACACCCTGCCAGTACTACGAGTTCTTGGTTAGATAAAAGCCAGAAAGAGTCTGCCCTGCCTTGCCCTTTCTTTTCTTTCTCTTTCTTTCTTTCTTTCTTTCTTTCTTTCTTTCTTTCTTTCTTTCTTTCTTTCTTTCTTTCATCTTTCTCTCTTTCTCCCCCCTCCCTTCTTTCTTTCTTTTTCTTTCTTTTCTTATCTTCCTCCCTCCCTCCCTCCCTCTCTCTCTTTCTTTCTTTCTTTCATCTTTCTCTTTCTCCCTCCCTCCCTTCTTTCTTTTCTTTCTTTTCTCTTTCTTTCTTTCTTTTTCTTTCTTTCTTTCTTTTCTTATCTCCCTCCCTCCCTCCTTCCTTTCTTTCTTTCTCTCTGTCTCTCTCTCCCTTCCTTCCTTCCTTTCTTTCTTTCTTTCTTTCTTTCTTTCTTTCTTTCTTTCTTTCTTTCTTTCTTTCTTTCTTTCTTTCTTTCGAGTTTCACTGTTGTCTCCCAGGTTGGGGTGTAATGGCATGACCTTGGCTCATTGCAACCTCCACCTCACAGGTTCAAGCAATTCTCCTTCCTGAGCCTCCTGAGTAGCTGGGATGTGCCTTCCACCATGCCCAGATAATTTTTTTGTATTTTTAGTAGAGACAGGGGTTTCACCATGTTGGCCAGGCTGATCCTGAACTCCTGACCTCAGGCGATCCCCCTGCTCAGCCTCCCAAAGTGCTGGGATTGCAGGTGTGAGCCACCATGCCCAGCCAAAAGGATCCCTCTCTAAGTGGTTTGGATCCAGGGGATACAGCCTTCCTGGAGAAGAGTGCATGGGTTTAGAAGACACAATTGCTGTCTCCAATACCCAGGAATAGTCATGGGAAAAAGAGAGAGGGCTTATTCCCTGCAGCTCTGAAGAAGGGCCTGACAAATGGTCAAAATGCTAGAGTATTATGAGGCCAGGTGCAGTGGCTCACACCTGTAATCCCAGCACTTCGGAAGGCCTAGGTGAGAGAACAGCTTGACCCCAGGAGTTGGAGATCAGCTGGGCAACATAGTGAGACTATGTCTCTACAAAAAAAATTTTAAAAATCAGGCAAGTTTGATGGCACCCACCTGTAGTCCCAGCCACTGAGAAGACTGTGGCAGGAGGGTCCCTTGAGCCCAGGAGTTCCAAGTTACAATGAGCTATGATCTTACCAACGCACTCCAGCCTGGGCGACAGAGTGAGACCCTGCCTTAAAAGAAAATAATGCTATGGTACTATGAACTCTGGGTGATAATATGTCAATGTAGGTTCATCCATTGTAAAAAATGTACCACTCTGGTGGGAGATGTTGACAACACAGGAGGCTACTCTGTGGAAGGGGCGGGGAGGTGGGTGGGCAAAGAGAATATAGGAAATCTCTGTACCTTCTGAATTTTGCTGTGAACCTAAAACTAACCCCTGCAAAATAAAGTCAACTTAAAAAATTATAAACGTGGGCTCAATTTTCACTGAACTAAAGAAACCTGCTGGTACCCGTGGCATCTCTCAGAGGGTTGATAATAACAACAGTGCAGATCTGACTTATCACTGGGAGTTGATTATGAACCAGTCTCACCCACATTTCAATAGACAGCAGCTCTTCTTAACTCTCCCAGGAAAAAGAGGGTAGACCCCTCCAGTGATCTCAAATGAACAATATGGCAAATGTTAGTGTAAAAAACAAGATACACAAATCCATTTCCAGAAGATTCTTCCAGTACTTAAACACGTTTAACGTCTTTCCTTGTCACGGAGCCTGTAGAGTGGCCTATTCCATTTTTCTCAGGAAAAGGATGGATCAGTTTCCAAATTCTAAATCCTCATATCCAAAGAGCCTGGGTGAAACAAAACATCTGATCTTCACAGAGCTCTTCTCAATGGGAGCTGAAAAGTGTCTGGGGGCTGGAAGGCTTCGTGAGTCAGTTCCAGGCTATTAGGTCATTTATTGTTTGAGATCATCAAATGCCACGCTCATAAATTAGTCAAAGAGATATAAACATATACACACACTTCCTTTTCAAAAGAAGGAAGGATCTGGAAACAGACTTCTAGAGCTCTTCCCGGCTACTGTAGACCAGTCAGTACTGACCAGGTGTAGAAGGCACAGGAAAATGGGAGATTTGAGTGCCCCCCAAAAAAGCAGTTTTCCTCACAAACCTCCAGACCATGAGGGCTGAGATGACACGCATTATATGGTTGCTTAAAATAGGATGAAGCCGGGCGTGGTGGCTCATACCTGTAATCCCAACACTTTGGGAGACCGAGGCTGGAGAACTGCTTGAGCCCAGAAGTTCTAAACCAGCCTGGACAACACAGTAAGATCCCATCTTTACAAAAAATTTAAAAATTAGCTGGGTGTGGTGACACACATCTGTAGTCCCAGCCATTCGTGAGGCTGAGATGGGAGAATCTCTTGAGCCCAGGAGGTCAAAGCTGCAGTGAACCGTGATGGCACCACTGCACTCAGGCCTGGATGGCACATCAAGACCCTGTCTCAAAGAAAAAAACCCACAAAAAAGCCTTGGGGTAGTTTGAGAGGATTCAGGGGACATAGGTTAGACAACATCTCATCAACTCTTCCAAGCTTAAGACTTCATGACACCCCCTCACGTCCCCACCGCCTCACATCTGCAGGGTCACCAAGAAGAAAGAAAACTCCTGCAGTAATGGAGAAATGGTCCCAAGGAAACTGGAGTCAGCAACAATATAATTGCTGGATGAAAAGTGAACAGACCGTGGGCAACAAAGAAATAAAATAACAACTGCTGGAACATGCAGTCTATGCATTTCCATTCGAAAGTCAACACATCTGGTAACTCACTCTTCTTCAGAGAAAACCCCAATTCATAGATATGGTTGCTGATGCTTCAAGGGTAGACAGATTGCTAAAGGTTGAAGAGTGGATACGTATCCATGCCGAAAGAAAAGGAAAGAGCTCTGGCTAAGGCTGTGTTCAACAGCCAAGACAGCTACTCAAGCGAAGGCATTGGAAAACAAAACCATTTCACTGGCAGTGTTTCATCACGTGGGCACAAGCCAGTGGATTACCCATTTGTTTTCCAGCCAGGTAAAGCAGCACCGTGTGGGACATCTTAAGTCAGCTGAGCTCACTGCATGGCCTTCTAGCCACTGAGAGCCCATCACCCAGCCTGAGTCTCCATATCCTTTCCAGAGGCTGAACTGTGATTCACATGGAGGGCTGGCTGCTCGGAAGTCAAGACTCTGTAAACCAGGGTCCCAGATGCTTTGTGGGAAGGAGTGGCGTTCCTTCGCCTGAGTCCTGGCGATCCTAGAGTGGGCTGCAGAAAGATGTATCGACTTATGTGTGCCAGGCTCAGCCGCATGTCTGGCCGAGTAAGGACAAGATTGGAAGCCACTCCTCCTTTCTGGGATTCTGAGGAAAATATCTCACTGGTTTCCCTTTATGCAACCCAGAGTGCCCTAAACACCTTGTTAGTGGAAAAGGTGGGCTAAGCATCTCGTGTGTCCCTCTGGCTAGCTCATATCTTGGAAGGAACAAAAATCAATAGAGATCTGATGTCCAGCTTGCCCAGAACAACTCTGGAAGGAGTTTCTGAAGGCAACAGTAAAGGAAGCTTTGCAGGTTTGTTGGGGTGATGAAGAGGAGGGACCCAAGGGGGGCCTCATTCTACCCCATCAGAAACCAAAGTCCTCAGGGAAGGAGGGACAGGCTGGAGTCACCTGGGCTTATCCTCTGCTTCTGCCTTCTCTGTGGTCTGTCATCACCGAGGGGGCTCTGCAGACTCTTGACTGAGGCCTGCCTGGGCTGCCATCTATTCCCACAGGGAGAGTCTACCTGGATTAAGTACAGAGCTTCTAAGAACTGTTCTGTATGTTTTCAAGAGAAAAGCAAGCATGGGGTAGAAAACATTGAGAATATGTCTCATAAACAGGATCAGGGGAAGGGCAGGAGGAGAGAGAATGGTGATTAGCTGCCTGTGTCTTGCCAATTATTCTATGTTCTGTTTATGTTTTCAGCAAGTGATTTTCCATTCCTGGTGAAGTGACCACGATGAGGGTCACCAGGACTATCCCTCAGACATCAGGAAAAATACAGACCCAAACAGAAGCAATGTCTGCCCATGGGCCAGCGAGTGCCGAAATATCACAGGTCCTGTTCTGACGCAGGGTTCTCCTCCCTTAGGTATTTTTAAACATGCTTGTAATCCTTTCAGAGCTGAATATGAGGACTTGGGTGATGCCTGATCAGCCAACAATCTGCCTGAAATAAGCCAGTGTGGGCACTCCTCCCCTGTCTGCTGGGACACTTTCCTCACCTGGAGTTACTACCCTTCAAGACACTACCCTGGCTGACAGCAAAGGTGGGAATATTGTCCCTTCCTCAGGGCAGCCTGACTTGATTTCCCAAGACAAGCTTCTTCCAACACAGCACACCTTTTCTTCATAGTACTTAGTACCAATATAACTAACCAATTAATTAAATTGGGTGCTTATTCATTTAACCTTTGCCTCTGTGCTGTGTTATAAACTTTTAGAAGGGGAGACCCTGTCCATCCAGTTTATCTCCAGCTACTGGAACAGAATCTGGTGCCCAGCAGGTGCCCAGTGCCTACTTGCTGGATGAATGACTGTACAAATGAATGGCATTACAGCCCAAGAGGACACTGTTACCTGGAGAGAAAGGATACAGACTCTGAGCCCGTGGCTGTCCACTCATCCCCATTCTGAATGGCACAGCAAGAACAAAGGCTTAGGAATCCTACAGACCAGGATTCGTACCCCACTTCTGCCCTTTACCCACTCTATGATGTTGGGAGAGTTTTCCTGTCTATGTTCCTCAGTGTTCCTATCTGTGAAGTGGGGGAGACTAACAGCGGCCACTTCAATGACTTGGAGGTATAAGGTGCTAAGCACAATATCTGGCACGTAACAGGTGCTCAATAAACATCAGTTTCCTTGGAAGGTCCAGAAGAGAAAATAAATTGCACACTGGCAATAACTGTAGAAGGGTAGTTGAGAGGATTTTAGCTAGAGAGGCAGCTCTTCTGGGAGAGACATCCGGCTTAGCACGTACAGGATCTCTAGATTAGCATGTACACGGACATCTAGCTTAGCATATATAGGTCACACATGAGCCAGGCCTAGAACTGGGGAAGACTGTAGCAAGAGCATTCTCACCTGTCCAGCCCAGTTAGTAGGGAACAAACTCCTTGAAAGAGATGAGGCTATGGTGGTGTCTTTTAAAATATGAACAAAAGGGATACAGAGCAGAGGATGCTCATTCCACAAAGCTTGCAAACCCAGAAAGACAACCATTAGTCTCCATGTCCAAAGCACAGAGCTTGGCTGGGCCTTAGCCCTCTGGGATCCCCATGGTACTCTTCTTCCTACAAGCCTTGCTGTGACCTGGGTAGTTCCAACTCCCAGTCTCAGGAGAGACAAGAAACAGGGGGATGGGGCAGGAAAGGGGAGGTAGGAAGAGAAGGTGAGGCATGGGCGCATTAGCAGGGAGCCAAGCAGGACAAGGGGTCAGAAGAAGGGTGGGGAGAGGATGGAAGGGATAGGTCTGAGGCCGGGGAGAGACATGTGACATGGAGCTGGACGTGTCATGTGTGATCATGCATCCATCTTTTTTCTTTTTAAGAGATGAGGTCTTGCTCTGTTGCCCAGGCTGGAGTGTAGTGCCATGATCATAGCTTACAACAGCTTTGAACTCCTGGGTTCAAGCCATCCTCCTGCCCCAGCCTCCCCACTAGCTGGGATTACAGGTGCACTCCACTATGCTGGACTAATTTTGTTTGTTTGGGGCAGAGATGGGGGTTTCACTATGTTGCCCAGGCTGCCCTCAAACTGCTGGCCTCAAGCAATCCTCCTGCCTCAGCCTCCCAACATGCTGGGATTATTAGACACGCATCTGTCCTTTAAACATGCATATTCTCTGTCCTTAAAATAGGGCTGGGAGCAGCTGAGGCAGTGAAAAAACCGTCCCACTCCTCCACCCACTCACTCCTTCACTCCCTTGGCAGACACTTATCAAGTCTTCACTTCATGCAGACAGCATGCTGGGGACAGAATGATGGGCAAAGCAGACAGTCCACGGCCTCCAGAGAGTCCACAGTGTGAGAAAGCCCTCCATATAACAGTCCCAGCTGCACAGACGCTCCATCCGGCAGGTGCTAAGAAGGGAAAGAAGAGGGGCTTCCAGCAGGCACGGGCTGGGGAGTCCACCCCCAGTTTCCCCTGCTGCCCCCTTTTTTGGGTGACTTCGGTGTCCTGAATGGCCAGCCCTCTTCCTCCCTGAGGAGGGAAAAAGAGCAGAAAACCAATGATCTGTGTCTGGACGCTGGTGATACCCAGGCCTGAGACCCAGAACAGCTGGGCCAGGCTTGAACGACAGGAGTCCAGGGATATGGCCCAGGAGCCTGGTGAGTTTCTGCCCCTGTCCCACCTTCCCCAGGCAGGAATAACAAAAGTAACACTGTTTCCCTGAGTGCTTCATGGAGTCTCGACAGAGGAGGGCGGGTGGATCAGAAGTTACATACTCCACTTCGTAGATTAGGAAACGAAGACCAGACAGGGTAAGAAACCCGGCCGAGATTTCACAATTACTCAGAGGTGAAGTTGGAAGCTGACTCAAGAACCCAGTGGCCTCCTATCCCCGGGCACACTGCCTCCAGACCGGGCTTCCTGGGGCCCTGGCTAGTTTGCATGGAGGCTTCCCAGACAGCCTGCTCGCCCTCCCAGCAAGCCACAGCCGGGTCCTGGGTGAGCCCATGAGAAGAGGCCCCAGGACCCTCTAAGGCAGGCACTGGGGGAGATCTAAGCAGAGTCAAATGCTGAGCTCTTGGCCGGGGGCAGGAATCTCCAGCTCCCTCCTCCCTTTTGGCAGCCACAAGTGTGAGGGCTCCCCTCCCCCCACCCCATCCATTGTAGCAGGGCGCTGCAGAGCAGCTGGCAAACACAGAACCAAACACCTGTGTGCCAGATATTACAGCTGCGTGTGGGAAACGTGATCCGTCTGCAGCGCCTGTCACATGCCGCGTCCAGTTGTTCCACTTGGGGCGGGTTGGAAGAGGATCCATGGGAGAGAACTTTCAGTGGCAGAATTTCAAAGCTCAGGCACCCACCGTCCCCTTCCTCCCACCCCCAGCATTTTATTCGCTCCTCTTTTTTTGGCACTCGGCATTTCCGGCTGAGTTTGCCTTTCACTAATTCCCCAGCGGTGACGGTGCTGGGAGTTGATGCCTCCGCAGAGTGACACACACTACACGACAATAATGAAGCTACTTAGCGAGCTCCGAGGGCTCTTCATCTTCAAAGCAGTTGTTTAACGACTTGCTCCAAGGGTTGCACATCTGGCTGAAATGTTTGTGGATCCCGGGTCGGTGGGTTGCCTTCAAAGCTGGGGTGCCTGGGGGACACCCAGAGGCATCCTGCAGTTGGGCTCAGCACCTCCTCCCTGGTGGGGTCTCATCCCCGTGGCTGCCAACGTGTCTATTCCAAAGTCCCGGGCTCTTCACCTGCTTCTCAGAGACACGTTCGTTTTCTGCCAGAATCACTTTCAGGGCTTTGGTTGATGTTAACAATTAGCCTGCATATGGAAAAGGGGGAAAATAGGACATTTTACAGGTGCTAAAGAGGGTGGGAAGGGGAAGAAGACAAGAAGAAAGCAGCCAGTTGTTTCCGGATATTAACTCACAGAAGCTCTTTCCCCAGAAGGTGGCTTTGCAAGGGTATAAAAGGTTTTCACCCACTACCAGCTAGGAGGCATTTACCATGATGGAACAGAAAAGAGGAAATAAAATCCAAAATAGAAAAGCATACTTCAAATATATCCACCCGACCCGAATGCCACAAGCTCCGTGAGACCTCAAATTTCTTGGGGTTTTGGCCTAGCCAGGAAATAGGAGATTGTTATTACACATAACAGACACCTGTCTATCAAAACCAAGTGCTCCGCACGAGTTATCTTGTTTATTCATCTGATCAATCAACTAATATTTATTCAGTCAATCCTCACTCCAACCTTATGTGGTAGTTTCTATTATTACTCCCAATTTACAGGGAAAAAAGTCAAGGTTCAGGAAATTAAGTGAAACTTAGTGAATTTGTGAAAGGCCTTCTAGATAGTAAGTTGGTAGAGAAAGATCTGAGACCAGACCAGAGATCTGGACCCCGAAGTGAAGAATACGCCAGAAGTCTGGTTGGTTCTCCCCACGGTCCTAAAACACTAGGCTTGGGTGACCTCGGCGGGGGAGGGGGCCAAATGCAGATTGATGCACCACCCCAACATGCTCAAAAGAGAAACCCCAGATTCATATTCTCCAAAGTTCTCACCTCTCTCTCCTCAACGTTCCCTTCAACTAAACACAAAGCACATCGTGGAACCCCATCTCTACTAACAAAATACAAAAAATTAGCTGGGCACAGTGTCACACACCTGTAGTCTCAGCTACTCAGGAGGCTGAGCTGGGAGGATCACCTGAGCCCAGGAAATGGAGGCTGCAGTGAGCTGAGATAGCGCCACTGCACTCCAGCCTGGGTAACGAGAGTGAGACCCTGTCTCAAACAAACAAATAAAATAAATACATAAATAAATAGAAACAAATAAACAGATAAAGTTCTAATTCCAGAAGTCATTTCATACAAACACAAATTAGTTTTTTTACCTTTTCACTTTGAAAAAAATTACACGGAAACTACATCTGTTTGCCCCATCGTCCCCCTTCCTGCACGTCATCTCCCTTGTCAGCCCTGTTGCCACAGAAGGTGGCACTTTCTTGGTCCTGTACAGAATGTAATTTTCACTTGCCCCTGGAAAATCAATATGGAAAGGCTCTAATTCCCCAGATTTCGATTTTTCAGTAAAAAAGTGAAAATGAAACTCTGCGGGATTGCAGCCAAAATGGTGCCCCTGAGCCAACTGCAGTCTGGAAGGAGACTCAGAGTTTCAGAGAAAACACCAACTTTGGACATTGTTCTGCTCAGATGACCCACCAGATGTGAGCAGAAACCAAGGTCTAGGGGTCTATGTCTAGGGGTCTGTGACATAGGCCAGGGGTCTGTGAGACTCAGCAGTGCTCCTTCCCAGAAAGACTTCTCACTCCAGAGGGATTTGGGGCAAAACTCTGCCTGGCCCGAGGCGCTACTGATGGCAGAGATAGTAACAGGGAAAAGCTTAACTTGGGAACCAACACATCCATGACTTAAAATTCTGTCTCCATCGTGTAATGGCTACTTTCTGCTTAGCAGCTCTGAGGATCTTATTTTCTCAACCCAAAGGAGGAGGAGGAGGAGGAGGAGGAGGAGGAGGAGGAGGAGGAGAGAGGCTGAAGTTGTTGATTGAGCTCTCAGCATTGACACGAGGAGTCCATGAAACAATCTACAGGAAGGCGCCCCAAACGAAGCCTGGCTGGGAGGAGACATTCAACAGGGTGCGTTTCCTTCCTGTCGCCACCCCCTCTGTCCCTATAATTGAGGCTGAACAACTGATACCCTTCAGTGCCTAGTGTTGTCAGTGGAGGGCCACAGTGGACTATTCAGTTCCCTACCCTGGGGCCTCCTAATCCCCCCCACGATGGTGACAGATGTAATGAAAATGCTGCCACCCATCTCCAGACTCTGGGACCAGACCCCTCCAAAGCAAAACCACCAAAGGCTCTTCCACAGCTCTTTCTGTGGCTGTTTTGACACTGACCCCTGAGAAAGAAGAGCAGCCCCCAGCTTAAGACCTCATCCTGTAACAGGAGCCGGGCTTCCTGGCTGCTGCTGCTGCTGCTGCGTGCCCCAGGACAGCTCAGCCCGAGCCAAGTGCAGTGCCCGCCGTTAGAGTGCGAGTCCCAGGATGCTTGGCTGCTGCCACCTGATCCTGGTAAGGTCACGTAGCTGCTGGGTGCTTCAGCGTCCTCAGCTGTCGAACAGGTTAATAATAGTGAGGCATGCTCTGACCCAGCGCAGTGGGGTTTAGCCAAGAGAAGCCTCTCTGACAAGTTCAATGATGGGACAGAAAGAGAAGACATTTTAAAGAACAAAACCGCATAGCGTTGAAGTTTGTTATTTCACGCCTATGTTCCTCTTGTGCCCCAAAGCAAAGGAAAGGGAATATCTAAGGTCCCCGAGACAACATACAGCCACTTCTCCAGGTTTCCTGGTGTCTCTCTGTTGAATACTGCTCAGTCTTATGAGTTGCTTTCTTGCCAGCCCCAGTAGCTTCCAAACCTGTGACCTGGAGGCTGTGCGGGGAGGGAGGTTGGGGGAGAGGGAAGGAATGGAGTGGAGGCTGGCTGTTTCAGGGAACCACATAGGGTTTTAATGACTGCCCACCCGCCTCGCCTCCACCTCCAGGTTCACCCAGACTCTATGCAACAGGAGAGGGGCAATTCCTCAGGAATTGCTGTCATCAGAAAATGAAGGGATGGATTCTAGAAGGGTGCCAATAATTGATGCCAAGTACAGTATAAAAGCATTGCTGAATTTTTGTAGGAAAACAAAAATAAGTAAGCAAGTCCGCCTCCCCACACATGAATAGAACCAATTTGATTGACATGAAGAACTGGGGCCTTGAAGACAGTGTTTTCTGGCTGGGCATGGAGACAGGGACCATCGGCCACTAGTGGTTTGGGATTTCCTGAGTGGGAATGCCAGAGATGACTGAAGACTCAGCTGAGACAAGAGCCTCCTAAGCCACACCCATGCAGTTGCTCATCCAACCTTATCTAATAGCAAGAAGTTGGAAACAACCTAAATATCTATCAATAGAAAACTGACTAGGTCGAACATACAATGCCATACTACTTACTGTTCCATTAAAGGCTATTAAAAATGGGTTGGGCATGGTGACTCATGCCTGTAATCCCAGCGCTTTGGGAGGCCAAGGCCAGTGGCTCACCTGAGGTCAGGAGTTCGAGACCAGCCTGGCCAACATAGCAAAACCTTCTTTCTATTTTTTTTTTTTAAAAAGGCTATTAAAAAGAAAAAATAAAGATTTACACATAGAAAGATGCCCCCATAATATAGTATCAAGTAAAGAAAGCAGTTTCTATAAATTGTATGATATTATCCCATGTAGGTTGAAGGGAATCCACACATCTACGTTGCGTATACGCATTGAGAGGTATCCCGAAATATGTTTGCCAAAATGTTACTGCAGCTTCTTCAGGGGATAAGATCTTGACTGATCATTTTTCTTTCTTCCTTGTTCTCTTCTGCATTACTTGACTGTTCCTTTCCCTACAAAGGGTGCTTTCTTTTTTTGAAAAGCACTATTAAAAATCCATCTCTGTAAGAAGTAACTTTCATCTTTTTATCTTGGTGGAAGTTTGTGAGTGAATAGTGAGAAGGGCATTGAACATCTTCTTGATCTTCCAAGATATACTCCGATTCATAGAGAATAAAGCCCTCTGTGATTTCCTAATATCACATAAAATACCAAGGAGAAGGAAAGTAAGGTAGGAGGTCATCCAAAGTATTTCCTTTGACTCTGAGAAATCCTCTGTCCCAACTCTCTTGCAAAGAAAACTAAACTAGCACATATCGTATAAGGTCTGTTTTTCCACAGCCACATCCTCCTCTTTTTTCTTTAGTGCTTCTGTTCAAACATGTATTGAACAGGTGGAATATGCAAGACCTTCTTTTGGGAACTCATCACCTCATCTGGGACCTATGCTTTGTTTCAGGCCTAGTACTTAGAACAGTCACCGAGGCCAAGGTTGTGGTGAAGGAAGCTGAGTGCCCACCTGGGTCTTCTCGTCCGTGGAGTGAGTCAGCACTGATTACAGAGCATCTGAGGCCTCTCAGAGTGAAGTGCATTTGCAAAGTAGTCCCTCCTCTGTGCTCACATGCACCGTCTGGAGAGTCAGGTTGTCCTCACTGACTCAACATCCATTCATTCAGTATTTACCGAGTGCCCACTGACCATCAGGACGGTGCTGGGAGCTGGGTCCAAAGCGGTGAGCTAAGTACACTCTCTGCCCTCAAGGAGCTTACATCTTAGCGGGAGAAGCTGGACAATTAAACACACGCACACACGCTTTACGAGGTCTTAAGTGTGATGCAGAAAGGCCAAATGGGGTGAGGAGACAGAGTGACAGAGTGGCTGGTGCTAGACAGGGCTGTCAGGAAGTTCCCCTTGGATAAGATGACCTCTGAGCAGAGACCTGAGAAAGGTGAGGGAGTGAGGATGAGGATGCCTGAGGAAAGAACATTCCAGGCAGGGGAGCAGTATGTGCAAAGGCCCTGTGGGAATGTTTGCTCAATGCATTCTAGGAGCTACAAGCAAGTCAGTATGGCTGAAGCGCAGCAACCAAGCAGAGTGGGTGGGAAGCAGGCCCCCCGAGGGTGGAGAGGCCCAGCCCTGCAGGGCTCTGTGGGCTGTTGGAAGGACTTGGCATTACATCCTGAGTGGGATGGAAAACACTAGAAGAGTTGTAAGCAATTACATGATCTAACATAGTGGAGGCTGCATTTTTTTTCTTTTTTCTTTTTTTTTTTTTTCAAGACAGGGTCTCCCTCTGTCACCCAGACTGCCATGCAGTAGTGTGACCACAGCTCACTGCAGCCTCAACCTCCGACCTCAGGTGATCTTCCCACCTCAGCCTCCCAGGTAACGGGGACTACAAGTGTGCACCACTACGCCCAGTTAATTTATTGTATATTTTGTAGAGATGGGGTTTCACCATGTTGCTCAGGCTCTCAAATTCCTCAATCCATCCGCCCTCCCTGGCTCAATCCATCCACCTTTCCTGGCTTCCCAGTGTGCTGGGGTTTCAGGTATAAGCCACCATGCACTGGCCATGCATTTTGTTTTTTCTAGAAATGGTGGGAGAAAAGAAGAAAATATACCAAATGAATAAGAATTAAGAGACATAACTTTTTAAAAGAAAGAGACTGTCCAAAAGGACTCCAAACACTGCTACAGGTTTCCTACTTTGCATAACAGTAATTCTATTTACCTTGTATGAATGAATGCCTTTCCTCAAAAAGTATCATAAACAGTATTCAGGCAACGGTCTTGGAAAGCAGAACTATCCACAGGATGACAATAGGAGCCTTGAGTAAAGCAGTAAGTCCCAGTGAGTCACCGGGGACTTTTCCTTCCTTCTTTGCCAGCGTGAAGGCCATTTCCCTCTCCTTTCTCTGAACCCACCTTAAAGATAAGAATGAGCTGGCCGGGCGCGGTGGTTCACGCCTATAATCCCAGCACTCTGGGAGGCCGAGGCAGGCAGATCATGAGGTCAAGGTATCAAGACCATCCTGGCCAACATGGTGAAACCCCGTCTCTACTAAAAATACAAAAATTACCTGGGCGTGGTGGCGGGTGCCTGTAGTCCCAGCTACTGGGGAGGCTGAAGCAGGAGAATTGCTTGAATCTGGGAGGCAGAGGTTGCAGTGAGCTGAGATCGCACCACTACACTCCAGCCTTGCGACAGAGCGAGACTCTGTCTCAAATAAATAAATAAATAAATAAATAAATACATAATAAAAAATAAGAATGAGCCTG
This sequence comes from Macaca nemestrina, assembly GCF_043159975.1. NCBI lineage: Eukaryota > Metazoa > Chordata > Mammalia > Primates > Cercopithecidae > Macaca > Macaca nemestrina. The sequence continues at coordinate 4,986,744 of NC_092125.1, read as the reverse complement.
AGGTGGACCCTTGGTTTCTTCTTTCTGTAAGTCCAGAGTCATCTGTCCTGTCACATTTTATTTTTAGCACTAAATTAATTTTAAAAATCTATTAATAATACAACAATTTATAAAATTAGTAATAGCTAATATTTATTTGGTATCTATCACATGCTTTATAAATATTACTAATTTAAATTGTTGTAAGAACCCTTTTCATCCAACAATTGGGGCATGGTAGATAAAAGAAAAAAAAGAACCTTTAAATACCATTATTACCCCCATTTTAGTGTTCAGGACATTGAGATGCGCAAAGGCTGAAAAAACTTGCACCCAGTTTTATCTGTGGTTCATAGCAGAGCTGGAATTGAAACCTACTGCTGACTGCATCTAAATCCTGTGTTCTTAGCCAGTAAGCTATACTGCCCCTAACCAATGTGCAGGGCCAGAGTCCAACAGGGATATATAAGCATAGATCCTAGTTGCTTGAATTCAGAGACTAGTTGGAGCCAAGACCAACATAGAGAACCGAAAAGGGAGAGGGTAGCCTTGTACCCGTGGGACTGGTCAGACCCCAGAAGGAAGGCTTTGGGGAGCAAGGGCAGCAGGGGCCACGGTGTCAAGGGTTATTAATTGTTACCTATTCACTGTTGCCGTGGGTGGTATGCTGATCTGGCAACCCTTCAAGCAATGTGTATGCAGCTGTGTGAACATGTGTGTCTCCACTCAATGTGGGCCAACTAGGAGTAAGACCTTCTTCTATTGGTAAAGAAAGTACATTTAGCTGGGCGTGGTGGCTCACACCTATAATCCCAGCACTTTGGGAGGCCAAGGCAGGCAGATCATTTGAGGTCAGGAGGTTGAGACCAGCCTGGCTAACATGGTGAAACCCCATCTCTACTAAAGACACAAAAATTAGCTGAGCGTGGTGACATGCGTCTGTAGTCTCAGCTACTCAGGAGGCTGAGGCGGGAGAATCACTTGAACCCGAGAAGCAGAGGTTGCAGTGACCTGAGATCGTGCCACTGCACTCCAGCCTGGGTGACAGAGTGAGACTGTCGAAAGAAAGAGAGAGAGAGAGAGAGAGAGAGAGAGAGAGAGAGAGAGAGAGAGAGAGAGAGAGAAAGAGAGAGAGAGAGAGAGAAAGAAAGAAAGAAAGAAAGAAAGAAAGAAAGAAAGAAAGAAAGAAAGAAAGAAAGAAAGAAAGAAAGAAAAGAAAGAAAGAAAGAGAAAAGAAAGAAAGAAAGAAAGAAGAGAAAAGAAAGACAGAAAAGAAAGTATGTTTGGACACCTAACAGCAACTAAGTTCTCAGCTCAAAAAGTCTGGAGCTTGATGAGGTGAGCCCTTGAGTCGATTTTTCTAGCAGCTCCCATCTATGGAGCACTCATTCTGATCCAGGCACTCTGCAAGGCATTTGCCAAACATGAGTGTAATCTAATTCTCACTGCCTGGGGAGCTGGTTTCTCCATTTTACGGATGAGCTGAGTAAGGTGACTAAGGTCTTACAGCTTAGAGATGTAAGAGCTGAGACCCTATCCCAGTCAATTCAAAGGCCAGTGTCTTAATCTGATGTGTGCTTCCTCATTTCTAGGCACTCAGACTATACTCAGGGTAGTATAAGCAGTGTGTGTGTGTGCATGTGTGTGTCTGTGTGTGTGTGTGTGAGAGAGAGAGAGAGAGAAACAGAGAGAGAGAGCTCTAGTAGGCACTGGAAATCCAAGCAGAGGGCAGGCCCAGACTTGTCCCCTCTAGCAGTACACACAGGAGAGAGGTTTGGGGCTTTAATCCCCATCTGAAGTTTGGCCACTGTTTATCGAACTACCTTGCACAGGCACTCTCAGAACAAAGCTTTTGCTCAAAGAAGCCCACACCCTCAGGCTGGGCAGGTGTGTCTGAGGCTGGGTTTCCTGGCATAGACACGCTGGCCATTTGGGCACCAGCTGTACCCAGGACCTCCATGGATGCCTCTTGTGCCTCCCTGCCCTGCTCCACTCATCTGAGCTCACAAGATGGGCTCAGTTCTCTAGGTTCTTCATCCAGAGTCTCATCCCAGCCCTGAAGGCTCATGGGAGACTGCCAGCAATGGTGAAACCACCAATATGCTGGAAAGAGATGCTGTGGTAGGTCCAGGCCTCACAACCAAAAAGACTCAAAAGCCCTTTCCTTTCGACAGGTTCCTTCTGACCTAGAGGACGATGGCCTCTTAACTTCCAGCCTTGGAATGCATCCAGCCATCACTTATTGAGCACCTACACATCCTATTCCTTGTTTTTAAAAATAAAAGAAAGAGGCTGGGTGCGGTGGCTCATGCCTGCAATCCCAGCACTTTGGGAGGCCAAGGAGTGAGGATCGCTAGAGGCCACGAGTTTGAGACCAGCCTGGGCAACATAACAAGATGCTGTTTCTAAAAAATAAAAAGAAAAGAAAAAAAAAGCCAAGTGTGGTGATGCCACAGTAGCCAGGAGTCGGCCTGTGGTCCCAGCTCCTCAGGAGGCTGAGGTATGAGGATTACTTGAACCCAGGACTTCAACGATACAGTGAGTTACATGATCATATGATCATACCACTATACTGTACTCCAGCCTGGGGGGTGACAGAGCAAGACCCAAGACTCAATCTCAAAAAAAAAAAAAAAAAAAAAAGAGAGAGAGAGAGAGAATTTTTAGTTCTGCTTAGATGTAAAAGGCTTTGTCTATTCACATTGGTATGTGACCTTGTTTGCTATGAGTAGGCATCTGAAACTCTTAATTTATTTGAGTCAACTTAAATCAAGCTGATCTGCAAATTTTAGAAGTTTCCTGTGTGTTATAAAGCACTCAATTATGATCCTCCTTATGTAAAAGAGAATCCACATACTGGCGTTGAACGTATACATTGGGAGGTATCCTGAAAGATGTCCCCCAAAACGCCATGTGTGGTTTTCTTCAGAGGATGAGATGTTGAGTGGCTTTTTTTTTTTTTCCTTGTTCTCTCCTGCATTGTTCAGGAAAGTGCTAGGCAGAGAAAGATAAGTACCATCACCCAGTTAGTCTTTCAAACCTTTCCCACTGGAGCACCTACTGGCACAGACAAGAGTCAATCTGAGTGCCTAACATAACCCAACAGAAAGGCAGGCTTCTTTGAAAGCTTGTGTTCATTCTTTTTTTTTTTTTTTTTTTTTTTTTTTTTTTGAGACGGAGTCTCGCTCTGTCGCCCAGGCTGGAGTGCAGTGGCCGGATCTCAGCTCACTGCAAGCTCCGCCTCCCGGGTTCGGGCCATTCTCCTGCCTCAGCCTCCTGAGTAGCTGGGACTACAGGCGCCCGCCACCGCGCCCGGCTAATTTTTTGTATTTTTAGTAGAGACGGGGTTTCACCGTGGTCTCGATCTCCTGACCTTGTGATCCGCCCGCCTCGGCCTCCCAAAGTGCTGGGATTACAGGCGTGAGCCACTGCGCCCGGCCTTTTGTATTTTTTAGTAGAGATGGGGTTTCACCGGGTTAGCCAGGATGGTCTCGATTTCCTGACCTAGTGATCCACTCGTCTCGGCCTCCCAAAGTGCTGGGATTACAGGCTTGAGCCACCGCGCCCGGCCAAAAGCTTGTGTTCATTCTTAAATGTCATGCAAATGTTGTATTATACTCCACAATATACTGTTTAAGCCTAAAAGTGCTCTTGGTTATTTACCGTCAAGCAGAATTAATGCTCCAGGAAAATACTCCAGATTTATCCTGTGGCTCTCTCCATGTCTCCAGCGTAGATTGCCAGGACTTCTAGGACTGGGGCCACTCTGAGCAGCAAGGAGGTGACAGTCTGTCCAAATCAGGGTTCCATGGACTTCTGGATTCTCTGCTAGTCTCCTCCTTCAATTGTAGAAGGCTCCCTGGCAAAGGATGCAGAGCTCTTTAAATCTGGAAGTGCTAGTCAGGTAAGCTTGAAATGGGCTTTCTTCAAAAGGGGTATTAGAATTCTTTAACTAGAGGCGCTCAGGAAAATTTGCAAGCTCTAGAAAAATCTGTTGCATTAATAATTCCGCTCCAATCCTTGATAAGGTCCTCTAGCTATCTCAAACACACCTCTGGTCCCTTGGACTAAAGATTTATGCTTGTTGACTTTTGTTCTATTTTCTGGTTTTTCAGGACCGACAAAGCCTGTTTGACCAGTCAGGTGAAACTAGTCTTTAAACCCTAATGACCCGGATTAGCCATCTTGAGACTAACAGCTGATATCACTGACAGTGGCCAAGACACAACGCAAGGTGGTGCATGACCTAAGCCCTTGCCAAGCTATGGTCAATGCATGGCCCAGCACTCGATGGCACATGACTTCAGGAATAGTCGCATGTACTCTATTTTCAGGTGATAGGTGTCCCACTTTGGGGTTATCTCACAGTTAACACAGATGGAAAAGTCTATTGAGTGCCCATAAAAATATTCTGGTCTACTTTCTAGTTGTTGCTTTGTATCTGCCAACATGATTTAATTACTGAGGTTGAAACAAAGACTGGCTCTGGCCCATCTACACTGGAGAATGACTCGGGCAGGTTCACTTGGACTTTGACACAAATCACCATTCCACTGGAGTGTGGCTAAAGATGTTTCTGGGTGTCTCAGGACAAGCAACCTCCCTTTAAAGTTGGTTCTGTTTCTGGGAAGACTACTAAAACACACATGGCCAATTTTTATTTCTTAATTAAATGAAGACATTTTAAAATAAATAAAACATACACAAGGGCGTCTGATGCTGTTCCTTATGCTTTCCCTCTATCTGGCATGTGGTCAAGGTCGTGCTATATAAACTAAAGTAATAGGATCTTCTGTGGGGTGCTGGGCTGTTCAGCCGTCAATGCCAAAGGGCTTTGGCAGCAAGAGAGAGCAGGGACACTAAGCAGAAATATCACAGTCAACTTGCTGTTTTCAGTAAGATGGTGATAATAGAAGGACGGAAGTAATACATTGTCAAAAGCATAGAACTGTTGCTCCTCACACACTTGAAACATTGATTATCTGAAATCACCTGGTATGAAAAGAAAAAAAAAAAAAAAGAAACGCAGAAAAAAAGTTTTCTTTAAGCTGAATATTTTTAAGGCTAAAAATGTGCTATTTTCTAGAAGTTAATAAATCACTATGTGACTTTGGTTCAGGTTTTCTGGAAGAACCTCTCTTTGGATTAGTATCAGTTAAGAATGCATTTGGCTACATGTAACAGAAAACATTGCTATAGAAACGGAAAGAACTAGGGCTTGCTTTCTCACACAGGAAAGAAGTGTGGGGGTTGTAGTCAGGGCAGGTGTGGCTGCTCAGTGATGTTCTCGGGGACCCAGGTTCTTTTCATCTTTCTACTCCTCACTTATTCTCAACATCGTCAGGCTTTCCATCTCATTTACTGAATGTCATTGGTATATTTTGACATCTGCATTCTAGGAGGAAGAGCAAAGGGTGAAAAGAGACCTTCCCCTTGGTAAAGCTTTGTCTTTTGACTTAAAGAGTCCGTGTTCTCCAAGGACGTCTTCCCATATCTCAAGACCGGACTGTGTTCAATGGATTCCATCAACCGCCCAAAGGCTGAGAAAGACTGCTGTGAGCTGTGTTGCCACCCTATATAAAACTGGGCTCCCTAAGTCAGGATGCCTGAGGGAGATAGAGATGTTGGGTGAACAATTAGCAGTATCTGTCACAGTGGCTGGGACCTGGTAAGGAATCCTGGTACCTGTATAAAAGTCAGGATCTGGCCAGGTGCAGTTGCTCATGCCTGTAATTCCAGCACTTTGGGAGGCCGAGGCCGGCAGATCACCTGAGGTCCGGAGTTCGAGACCAGCCTGACCAACATGGAGAAACCCCGTCTCTACTAAAAATAGAAATTAGCCGAGTGTGGTGGCACACGCCTGTAACCCCAGCTACTTGGGAGGCTGAGGCAGGAGAATCGCTTGAACCTGGGAGGCGGAGATTGCGGGGTGAGCCAAGATCGAGCCGTTGCACTCTAGCCTGGGCAACAAGAGCGAAACTCCCTCTCAAAAAAAAAAAAAAGAAAAAGAAAAAAAGGTCAGGATCCATCCTTCCAAACAATGCAAATGGTTTTCCACTGAGTTTGCAGCCAACCAGTGGCTACAGTAACGTGTCATCTGAACAAGGGCCACCAGGTCCCAAGGTCTATGATGCCTATGGCCTTGAATGAGGAAAAGAATAAGATTACAGCTGTATCCTCTTATTCCAACCTAATGGTACTTAATGAAATCATTAGCATGCATTACCAGTAAGGTGGCTCATTCATATGGCTCCTGATAAAATACATAGCTTTCATTTACAGCTAAGTAGGGGAAGAGATTCCTTTACTCTGTCATTTGTGCTTCTTTCTTCTCTGCTGAATGTTACACAAGACTACTTAAATTCCCTGTTTCCAGTGATTTAAACAATCGACTACACTTAGCACTTCTTCCCAGCTCTCAATCTTGTAAAAAATTCTATTCTCCTGACCAGCTTAAAGACCTCTCTGGAATTATGCCCGGCATTGTTTGTCATGTTCCTATTTGGGGAGTTTTTTATTCAGGACCCGTGGGCTCAGGAGACTTCTCAACAATGTCAATGGGCTGGGGGTAAGGCTCAATATTCACATATTTCAAAGTCAGGACTGGCATCTACAAGCACTACTTTACAGATTATTCAAAGCTCATGATTTGCTTAAAGCTGGTGATTTTATTTTAAATTTATGGAAGATTGCACAGTATGACTTATAAATCTCACGGCAGGGATTTATAAATGCTGGGCTACTTTTTTAAAAATAATAGCTGTACACAATCAAATTGTATTTGGCTTATGCTTGGTTCTGACCTCCGGATCTCATAAAAATGCTCCTCGACATAACCAGTCATTTTCTATCTTGAAACTGGGATATTGTGATTTTTTTATTCTAAGTACACAAAATCCACAGGCAAGAGAAAATATCTATTAAAAGAAGGGGAGATGAAAGTGAATTCCTTCTACCAAAATGAAGTAAACCAGGCAGTTAAGAACACCTGGCAGGATACAAATGGTCATCTTGTATCGATATTCACCCCCAATTTCTAGTTGCTACTTTTCTTCATTACCTAAGAGAGTGGTTCACTCATTCTTGGGGAAGGACAGTCTTTTCCAGAACAAATGAAAATATTTTCTCAGGGAGGTAAGTATAAGAGAATGGCATATTTGAAGGGCTGGCTCTTCCCTGCGCTTGAGAAAAGGGAACCAGCAATAGTGGTGAAGGCAGATTTTGAGTCCAGGTAGTCTTGTTCCAGAACCCATGTCGCTGACCACTACCCTATACCGTGGGGCTCTCACCATCCAACATGGAGACCAAAGGGCATCCCTGGGTCTCCCATAGAGGGATGAGGAGGGATTCTCGCACCTGTTCTTGGGAGAAGAGGGAAGGGTTGTTTGAACCGGGCATCCTGGAGCACCCACGCTGGGACCAAGGCGGGTGGATCCTACCATCAACATGTAGAGTCAAAAGGAGAAATAGAAAAACAACAAGAGGACAAAAATTAAGTGTAAAAGGCCGATCAGTGAAATCGCTTTCTCATGTGTGAGCAACAGAGCTATAAAAAGAACTTCAAGCAGCTTTTCAGTCAAACCTTTACAGTCTATCCACCCAAGAAAGAGCCTCAAAATTAAACTCTCAACTTTTTATTTAGGGCCAATTTTCATTCAGATGTGTCCTTATTGTACCCCTCTCAGGTCAGAATGATCCCCATCTCGCTATCAGCCAAGTTAGGCTGCACAGCCCAACATATACTCAGAGCTCAAGAAATCTTATTGAAAAAGAAGCTCCATCACCATCCTGTATTTCAGAAGCAGCAATCACATAGCCAGCCAAAGTGAAATTAAGAAATTTGCATGTCATTTATTAATATCCTCCTTGTCTGTCAAGCAGGCTTCAAAAACATATTTTCCTCCTTTCAAAAGAAGCAAATTGTGATGAGCTCATTCACACTAAGGCTCTCAGGCCAGGCTATGTTTCTCCACGAGTATGCAGAGGGTAAACTTCCACAAGGGAACGGTGGCCAATTGATACATTCTTTTCTTTATCCTAGTACCCAGAGCGTTCTTTCCTACATACAGTGTAGTGTCTACAAAACGGTCTCCATTCCAGCATAGTCTTTTTTGAAATCAAAAGTATTTCAAGTTGCCAGCCTGGGCAACAGGGTGAGACACTAACTCTACAAAAAAGATTTTTTTTTTTTAATTAGCCAGATTATGGCATGCTCCTGTGGTCCCAGCTACTCAAGAGGCTAAGGAAGGAGGATTGGTTGAGCCTCGGAAGCTGAGCCATGTTCATGCCACCGCACTCCAGCCTGGGCAACAGAGCAATACCCTACCTCAAAAACAAAACAAAACAAAGCGAAACAAAAAACTCCAAGATACTGTGTGTTAGATTAGGGAATTGTTGGTTTGTTAGATAGGATGATAATGTTGTGGTTCTAAAAGGAAATGTTCTTATGTTTTGGAGATGCACAGTGAAGCATTTAGGGATGAAATGTAATGATATTTGTAATTCACTTTAAAATGTTAGTCAAATTTTTTAATACATAAAGTAAATATGGTAAAATGTTAACAGTGGATATAGCCAAGAAATGGGTTAAGTGTCCATTAAACTTTTCTCTCTGTAGTGTCTGTGATTAAACATTTTCATAACAAAACATCAAAAACTGCAAGATGGAGCTTCCCTGAAAGCTGCCTGGTCTCCTTATCAGACACCTTCCCCCTCTTCTGGCACCTGCAGCCACCTGTAGCCAGGCCTCTCCATTTAAGTTCTGAAGCTGTTGAGGTGCTTTCTCTATGTGCCAAGCGCCATTCTAAGCACTTTTTATTAATTACATCATCTGCTCTTCACCAAAGCCCTATACAATAGCTAATATAGCAACTATTATCCCCATTTCGCTGAGACGTAAACTGAGACCCAGAGGTGTGAATGTGCCCAAGATCACTCAGCTAGTAAGTGTCACAACCAGAATTGCAACCAGGTCATTCATTACTACGTTAAAACACCCCAGCCAATTAGTCATCTGAGGTCACAGTGCTTCTCTCATAAAGGTGTTTGAAGGTGTTGGCCACACTTTACCACCCTACATGATATTAATTACATTCTAGCAGTGCTCTTTCTACATGAGATAAAGTTGGTTCCTGTTGTTGCTTCCCCTTTTTGTGTTTCTCTCAGAAACAAATCAGTGTCTGCTTCTTCACAGACACTGGATAAATAATTATTGATTGCTTTGCTATTTAGTAAGATGGGTCAAGTTCTAGGCTGATAGCAATCCTCGAAGCCTTCACCTTTGGCTGAAGATTCCTCTGTCTCTGTTATTCAAGTATGAGTGGTATAGTCCCCACTCAGCAGGTGATAATCCTCCTCAGAGGTGTCCTGAACCCATTTCTGATGCCCACCTTGGTTTATTCCTGCCTTACCGAATCATTATCAGAAACAACAATGAATAATGTGGTGCATGTTTGTATTGGACTCAAGGAACCTGGCTGAAACCAGCATATCTATCTATCTATCTATCTATCTATCTATCTATTATCTATCTATCTATCTATCTCTATCTTTATCTAGCTATCTATCCATGTATCTATCTATCCGTCTGTCTGTCCATCTGCCTGTCCATCTGTCCGTCTATTTCTTTTTTTTTTTTTTTTTTTTTGAGACGGAGTCTCGCTTTGTCGCCCAGGCTGGAGTGCAGTGGCCGGATCTCAGTTCACTGCAAGCTCCGCCTCCCGGGTTTACGCCATTCTCCTGCCTCAGCCTCCCAAGTAGCTGGGACTACAGGTGCCCACCACCTCGCCCGGCTAGTTTTTTGTATTTTTAGTAGAGACGGGGTTTCACCATATTAGCCAGGATGGTCTCGATCTCCTGACCTCGTGATCCGCCCGTCTCGGCCTCCCAAAGTGCTGGGATTACAGGCTTGAGCCACCGCGCCCGGCCCGTCTGTCTATTTCTATATCTGTCAGTCATCTTATCTGTCTCTATCTATATATCTCTATCTCTATCTCTCTGTCTCTATCTATTGCTCTATCAATCATCTATCTATTGCTATCTTTCTGAATCTATGTTTATCTATCCATTTATCTATCTTTCAATATCTACCTACCCACCTACCTACCTATTGACATGCGTGTAATTTTGATGGTTAGAGGCTAAGAAAAAGTCAGCATCTTTTATTGTGAACGAGTTTATCTAAAGATACAGATTTTTGGAATTCATCTCTACTCCTTTATATTAGAAATATATGCTCCAGTGGGCCTTTGGGGTGAGCAAAGGTATAGCAAAGATCCAATTCCAGAACGGGAAGCTCTGAGTTCACTTGATCAACTTGTGGTGCACAATCACATGAAAGGTTGTTCGCGATGGGCACATTCTGTTCTTACTTTTCTAAAAATGGGTCTAGATTATGCAGTCTCTGAAAACTGTGTTCAGCTCTTGGTTGGTATGTTTTTTCCATTTATTTTTCAAGTGCTGGCTCACAGGAGAGGGAGAGCAGAGACTGGAGGGATGGAGGAAGCCCATCATCACTTCAGGCAGGCAAGACTCCCTAAAAAGACCAGACGAGGGTTGCCAGAGCCCTTTCTGACCATTCTACAGAAGCCCCACAAGCAGCGTTCTCCAAGACGGAATAGCCCAGTTCATTGTGTCCTGAAGGCTGTTCCAAGGGAGGCCGAGGCTCAGGTTGGGCTCTGCAGGTAGCAGGCCAGCCCCCGTGGCAGGGCGTAGTTGCTCTCGCTGTAGCCCACCTTGGGGAAAGGTCTGTCCTGAACTCAGATGTGGGCATCTAGGCCATGGGTCTTGCGTGGAAGGAGGGAGGCCACTCGTTCCCCAGGTCTTGAGGAGTTCAGTTCTGACTCTGGCCAGGAGAGACATGCTCAAAGATTCTCCCAGGCATGTGAGATGGCTCCGGGAACTCGGCCATAGGTAGGGGCTTAGGAAAGATTTCTAAGGAGGAAATCTCTGTGGAGCTTTATGGTTACTGAAAGAGGGTAAAGCATCATGTGGGCCTGTCCGAGGATCATGGAGGCACTTCCGGGGCTTCCCAGGGAGCTGCCCTGGCTGAACCACCCTTCTTCTCTGGCCACACAATTCGTCTACAGCATTCTGTGTGACCTCACAACCTGGGCAGTCTCGGGAATGTGATTGCATGAGCCCGCGTATCCAGCCACTCTAAATTCTGTGCTCAGTAGGCCTGGGATGGCGCTTTTTAAACCACAAGTAGCCTCCAAGTAGTTCAAAAAGCATATTTCTATTGTTTTTCCTTCAAATCACTGGTAATCAGAGAAATGCAAATTAAAACAACAACAGATAGGCTTTTTCTTCCATCAGGCTTGCAAAAGTTTCCAAGAATTGTAGCTAGTGTTTACACAGGTTGAATTACTTTTTTCCCACCTCCAGTCCTGAGCAATACCAGGAAGGAGAAATAGTTCGTAGTTACCATGATCTTTTACATATTAATGTCGTCAGCCTCAATGAAGAGAAACAGGAACAGGGCTGTGAGCACTTTGGAATGGAAAATCATCCCATGTATCTATTTATTAATTAATGCATTCATTCAGGAAATAGTTACTGAACATCTAAGCAGCACAGAGAATGAAGAAGGAAAGTAAAAACACGTTAAATGCTGAGTATATGTGGGGCGTTGAGCCAGACTGTTGGATTAATTATTCTGTGCGTTGGGCAATAAGATCCCCTTTTCACAGATAAAGGGAGGGTAAGTAATTTGCCAAAGGTCACCTAGCTAATGAAAAGTTTGCTGGAGGCTCTGTGAGATGGAACATTCAGGATGTTCCCAGTGCTTCTGGAACTTGCCAGCTGTAGAGGAGACTGAGCAAGCATGGGTAACCCTGACACAGACACTGGGAACCCCGAACCTTGAGGGACTCAGACAATGCACACTCCAAAGAGCCAAACAAGAGGGGATTATTCTGGTGTGGGCAGGGCTGTGCTTAAAAGACATCTCATCTCAGATAAACATGTGAACAAAAGCTTTTGGGATGGGCCACATTACTAAACAGAGGAGGGCAGGGAAGCAAGAGGAACAGAACTTTCTAGAGGAAGAGGCCTGCTTGGGCAAATCGCTAAAGAAGTGTCCAAAGCACACTCAGGAAAAATTGCCAATGAGGAAACCAATAAACAAACATACCCACACCTCGATCTTCACAGCCCTGCAAAAATTCTGGTGAAACCAAACTGGTTTGACGTTCACAAAGAAGATACACAAAAGACACCTGAGGTGGAAGTGCAGCCAACATCCTGTGAATTTCTCCCCAAGACTTGAGCATTTGAGTCATGGGTTTGGAAAGGAGCTTAGGACTAAAGACACAGGTTGTAGAATCATGAGCTTTCAGGCAGTTGGGGAAGTTTTGAAGAAGAGAGACTGTGCTGAGTCCAGGGAAGATGGGTGGGACCCTGAATGATGGTTCCCAGGCGTGGCCACATAACTGGGTTAAGGCAGAGGCATGGAGGAGAAGGTCACTACTGAAAACTGGCTTTTTTTTTCTCTCACCTGCAGTGCATGGCACCCTGCCTTCCAGAGACGAGGTTTCCAGCAACTGTGCTGAATGAATGGAGGATAAATGAACCCAAGCCAGGAACCCAAATTCTTGTATGTGAACATAAACCTACTTCCAAAATTCTTGAGGAATCCCTAACTCAAGTCCCCCAAGTCCTGTTTGGTTGTGAACAGAAAGAGATATTTACAAGAAGAGCCATGGGAACCTGAAAAAATCAGTAGGGAGTGGCAGTCCCTTCTTATTAATGCGATCAAGACCAATACATGTACATTGTAATTGTAAATTCTTTCTGGACTCCACATTTCTCCAAAACCTAAGGATGTCTCCAATTATCTCAAGAAAGAAATGTCATAAGATTCTCAAGACTAAAGTAATGTTCATTGATATCCATGACATGGGAATGGGGAGCGTGTGCTTACAATGCAGCATCTTGAAGGAAGGCACCATACAAAATTCAATGACAGTTCAGGAATAGTAATAGCTCCTATTACTGTTGTTTAGGCCACTCAGTCTTGTTATGGCAGCCCTAGTACACTAATACGATGTATAGCAGTATTAATCATTAGTTGCTTTTGTTGTCTTCAAACAAGTAAAAGAGAAGAATAACTTTTTTTTTTTTTTGAGACGTAGTCTTGCTCTGTCACCCAGGCTAGAGTGCAATGGCACGATCGCAGTTCACTGCAACCTCCACCTCCCAGGTTCAAGCAATTCTCCTGCTTCAGTCTCCTAAGTAGCTGGGACTACAGGCGCCTGCCACCACGCCGAGCTCATTTTTGCATTTTTAGTAGAGACAGAGTTTCACCATGTTGGCCAGGCTGGTCTCAAACTCCTGACCTCAAGTGATCCACCCGACTTGACCTCCCAAAGTGCTAGGATTACAGGCATGAGCCACCACACCCGAACAAGAAGAGTAACTTCCAAGTTTAGATGTACAGTTCAAAATTAGAAAAAATGTTCATGTATGAATTAAAATTTACACTTACGAAACAAAAATATTACACCTCACTATTCACATCCTGTTTTCCTGTTTTAACCTTTAACACAAATGAAAACTCCAAGTTGTCACATAGGACTGGGGTTGGTAAATATTTGGCATAAAGGACCAGACAAGAGTAACCTTTATCTTAAATGTTTTGGACCAGAAGGGTTTGGATTTTGAATTTTGGGGGATTTTTGGAATATTTGCAATTTATGCTAGTTCAACATTCCTAATCTAAAAATCTGAAATTCAAAATGCTCCCATGAGCATTTCCTTTGAGCACCATCTCAGCACTTAAAAAGTTTTGAATTTTGGAGCACTTCAGATTTCGGATTTTCAAATTAGGGATACTCAACCTGTAATAAATATTTTGACTTTGTAGGCCATGTGATCTCTTGTAAATACTCAATTTTGCTGTTGTAGCAATGTATGAACAAATGAGTACGGTGATGTTCTAATAAAACTTTATTATAGACACTAAATAATAATAATAATAATAGCTCCTGTTGATTAAGTGCTTGCATGTTCTGAGCAGAGCCAAGTGCTTTGACATTTGGTTAAGTGCTGTGCCAAGAGCTCAGAATATGATTAGGAAAAAGACACAACGTCTACCTCCTTACTTCCTGTACACTTTCCTGTATAATCCTCATAACCAACCTATCACTAACCCTATTTTATAGTTGAGGAGACTAAAATTATGTAGCCACTCAACATCATGCATCTAACAAGTGGCAAAAAAGAAAAAAAAGAATTTGAACTCAGTGTGTCTGATTTTAGAACCTCTTTCCATAACCCCCACACTCTAGAGCTTGGGAGTCCATTGACAGCAAAAGCATCTTCCAGTCTCACAGGACTGTGGGGCTGTGGTGCGGTCCTGAAAGGCCCATGCACGTGAGGAACACCATGGGAGAGGCCCATGAAAGGACGGGACAGCCTCGAGTCCCAGGGGGAAGCTGCTCCCCAGCACTTTGCCTTATGGCCGGTGTCATGGTCCTGTGTTGGGTTTGCAAAGATCTCAGAGCCTTGAGCCAAGCAGCAGGAAGCAATTTCAGTCTTTGGCCCAGACCTCTAGGCCTCGAAACCGTTCTATCTAATTAAACTTCCATTGCCTTTCATTTCTGCAGCCCTTCTTACAGGAATACCCTCTTTAAAATAAATAAATAAAAGATAAGGGAACTGATGGAGTCAACTAAGAATTTCCACATCTAACTTCCATGAATAACTCACTTGGAAATGGGCATGGTCTGTCTGGGTGTGACTGTGTTTTACATAAACTCTTATGCATGAAGTGGCTCTATTTGCAGCTAGACAGGATCCAAATTTCAGAAGCACTTTAACAACTGACTATAGTTAAAGTTTATTAAAAAATAAAAAATAGAAAAGTCATTTCAACTTTTGCCGGCAGTAAAACTCTGGGAATGGACTCTCCTGGCCTCAAAGCTTTCTTTTCTACTCTGCAGAAGCCGCTGAAGACACCCTCCATGGGCTTAGCCCACCCAAGATACAGCACCCTGCCCGCCGCACTCAGGGAACTCAAGGTGTTCCCTGCTCAACAGTCGAGCAGAAGCAGCGTCATGGCTTACCCTAGCTGTGACTTTGTGCCCCAGTTCTGGTCTCTGAGTCCCTGCCTGGGGTATCCATGCAGTGCCCAGGCCTACTGCTTCTTTGTGGGCTAACCTGAGGAGGCTGGCTGCCTGCCACCATCATGCTGCCATGCACAGAACCTGCTCAGGCTCCTCTCTGGAAAGCTCCTTCACAGCCATTGCCCATCTTTTCTCGTTTTCATATATATATACATATATATATATATATATATATATATATTTTTTTTTTTTGAGATGGAGTCTTGCTCTGTTGCCCAGACAGGAGTGCAATGGCGCAATCTTGGCTCACTGCAACCTCCACCTCCTGGATTCAAGCGATTCTCCTGCCTCAGCCTCCCAAGTAGCTGGGATTATAGGCACCTGCCACCACACCCAGCTAATTTTTGTATTTTTTAGTAGAGACAGGGTTTCACCATGTTGGTCAGGCTGGTCTGGAACTCCTGACCTCAGGTGATCCACCTGCCTCAGCCTCCCAAAGTGCTGGGATTACAGGCATGAGCCACCGTGCCCGGCTCTCTTTCTCCTTTTACTCAGCTTGTCCCAAACTTCAAGGTACAGAAGAATCACCTGGGGAAATTGTTAACCTGCGGGGACTGGCTCGGTAGGCTGGGATGGGGCTTGAGAATCAGAGTTTCAAACAAAGCACCAGGGTAGGTTTGGGAAATAGTTCAAGGCTATGCAGTGTCAAGGATGATGGCCAAAGCAGGTGAGGTAGTCACTGGCCACTACTATTTTTGCCTGCCCAGAACATGTGCTTTTTCCCTATTTTTTTTGAGCACAACAATGGGCACATAGCTCAGTTTGCACCAATCAGAGTCCTGCCCAGAAACGAGGTATGAATGGTGGTGGGAGTGGGGAAGAAGGGGTAGGTGGGAGCAGGCTCTCTTTTCCCTGGGGTTACTAACATGGGAGGGTTGCTGGTAGCACATGCAGGAAGTCCATTGTCAGTGATCGAGAATGAGTTGAACCTACAGACAGAAGTGAAAAGGGTGGAGATGCAAGGACATCATTTGAGCTCCTGCATGCAGTTATACCTGATGCCAGATGCTCCAGCCTTCCAGTTATACGAGCCCATAAATTTGCTTTTTCACTTAAATTGAGTTAGTTCTTGTCACTTGCAAATAAGAGAACCCTGAGTTATATAGTGGGTAAGGCAAGTTGGGGTCAAAAACCGAGGTATAGAGTGATAATGGTTCACACGATGATTCTAAAAGTAATTCCTGGCCGGGTGCAGTGGCTCACACCTGTAATCCCAGCACTTTGGGAGGCCAAGGTGGGTGGCTCACTTAAGGTCAGGAGTTGGAGACCAGCCTGGGCAACATGGTGAAACCCTGTCTCTACTAAAAATACAAAAAATTAGCCAGGCATAGTTGTGCACACCTGTAATCCCAGCTATTCATGAGGCTAAGACAGGAGAATCACTTGAACCCGGGAGGTGGAGTTTGCAGTGAACCAAGATTGCGCCATTGCACTCCAGCCTGGGCGACAAAGCGAGACTCTGTCTCTAATAATAATAATAATAATAACAACAACAAATAATAAATAAATAAAAGCAATTCCTAAAGGCCAGGTCCTGAAATGTTTGAGCAATGACAGTTTTATTGGAATAATTGCCTAGTCTCTCTCTAGATACCACAAACAGAAGGACAGCATCCATTTGGAACGGTTTTAAATGATCTTCTAACTTCATTGTAACAGCTCTTGTGAACCCAGAGTTCTCTGAAGTGAGGTAAAGTGAAGCCATGTACGTAAGCCAGTGCTGTGCCCTGGACAGCAGGGGTGGAAGCGGATACTGCCAGTGAAGTCGAGAGAACATGATTGAGTACGGGGAGTCCTAAGGGCCTGACCTTCAAGTGCCACTGAACTTGAGCTCCTTCATCAGGCAATGTGTGCTCATGCCTTTTCCTGATGATATTGAAACATTCTGCAGAAGCTCCACATGTCCAACGGCTGTTTCCTGGATGTTTAGTTACACAGGTAAAGCTGAAAGTTAACAGCAAATTTGGACTCAAAATCAGCTCCATAAATGGCCTCATTTCCGGGCACAGCCCTTGAAGTCATCTCTGAAAGGTCATCTTCCCAGCCCTGGAGGGATTTACTGAGGCCCCAGGATCTGAGCTAATGTCCAGATCTGTGAAAAGAAAAGCACATGCATGCAAAATAGATTGAGGCCGCACAGCCCGAGTTGTTGGGAAAGGCACAAGCATGTGGTGAGCAAAGACGGAAGAGGAGGTTCCTGCTTCTCTCTGCCACTTCCCTATTTCAGAAAACAGCAGCCCCGCCCAGCAGGGCACCCAGGTTCAAACTGTCAGAGCCTTGAGACTCTTCTTTCTCCTTTTCATTTTCCTCTGCGCTGCCTGCAGGAGCGTGATTCTATCCCAGGGCCAACTCTGACAGCCACCTTCTTCTCTCCGTTCTCTCTGTTGCTGCTTTTTTCGGGCCTTCATTGTTTCCCACCTGAACCACGGTGGCATGGGCCTTGTAGCTATTCTCCTCAAATATATCTTTCATACTCTCACCAGATCCTGTGAAATGTTTTGACGACTTACTATTGACTCACTCACCCCGGGACAGATTGTATTTTCCAAAGATGCCACATCTCCCGTTTTACATGTTCTCACAACATGACTTTGACATTCTTCCCACCCAGAGGTGAAGTCCTCATTCCCTCCCCTTGAACTTGGAAGGCCTTGAGACCCAGCAGAAGTGATGCTATGTGACTTCTTTCAAGACTGGGACCCAAAAAGTGATACTGTTTTAACCTGGTTCTCTTGGGAAACTTGCCTTCAGGCCATTAGTTGCTGTGTAAGCACGAAACCGCCATACTGTACGGAAGCCCAAGCCACGTGGAGGTGCCATGTGTGGGTGCTCCTACTGTGAGGTCCTAACTGACAGCTGGGAATGTGCGTGAACACAGCTCTAAATGATTTCTTCCCCCAGTGGGTGGGTCACCACCCCCCTTTCAGTTCTCCTAGTTGAGGCCATAGACATCATGGAGTTGTGCTTTCCTGACCTACAGAATCCATGAGCATAATAAAATGGTTGTTTCTGTTTTGGCTGGGTGCAGTGAGATTATGGGTGCACCCATAATCTCAGCACTTTAGAAGGCCAAAGCCAGGAGGATCGCCTGGACTCAGGAGTTTGAGACCAGCCTGGGCAACATAGTGAGATCCCCGTCTCTGTAAAAAAGCCAAAAAAAAAAAAAAAATTAGCTGGGCATGGTGGTGCGTGCCTGTGGTTCCAGTTACTCAGGAGGCTGAGGTATGAGAATTGCTTGGGTCCAGGAGGTCGAAGCTACCGTGAGCCAGTGAGCCATGATCACAACACTACACTCCAGCCTGGGCAACAAACTGAGATCCTGTTTCTAAAAAAAAAAAAAAAAAAAAATTATTATTTTAAGCTCCTAATTTTGGGAGAAATTTGTTACATAGCCAACAGCCAATAGATAACTGATATTTTATTTTAAAATGCCTTAATTTGTACACAAAACCTCTGTCAATCACCTGGCTACAACCTGCAGGGAGCTATTTACAAAAGAGGTGAGGTTTCCACAGCTGTCAGACACTGAAGAGAGGAGCTGATCTGAGGGTAATCCAGGCATTTCTAGGCATTTTTTTTTCAGTCTTTACTATGTGCCAGGCACGTTACAGAACTTATCATATCCAAATCTTCAACATGATGGCTATGAGATTAATTATCTTCCTTAATAGTTGTAGGAACTGAAGCTCAGAGGGGAAACATAAATTTCCCCAAAGTGGCCAAACAGGAATCCAAACCTGGGGCCTGATGACGTCAGAGTCCTCGCAGTCCCTACCGCGCTTCTGGAGGAGCCGAGCCTGAGAAAGACAGCACAGAGGAGCACTCGGAATCACTTTGCTGTTCTTACCTTTCCCAGGACATGCCTGGAATCACTTCTCCATTTGGAATGAAGGAAAAACAAAGCAGTCTGGTTTGGCGAGAGAAAGCCCAAGGCCACAATGTCGAACAAACCGGGAGTAATTTGTCTCTATTCTTTTCCATGTGACTGCCGGAGGTTATCCTGGTTTTTATTAGTCCAAACTTCCCCTTTTCAAAAAATAATTCCTTGAAATCTTCTGGGAAATTAACATGGTTCAATCTGGCTCTGGGCTGGCCACCACATGCTCACAGAATTAAGAGAACCTGAGATTTTAACCCTTCGTAGCCACACACACATGCACACGAAACTGCGTGTGCCTCTATAGCTGTGTTGTTTAAGAGGCTGTAAAGAGAATATTCACAGTGGGTGAGCTGTTAGGTTCAACTTTATCTTGGAAAAAATTTCATCTTCTAGATTTGTTCCAATCCAAGAGTTTTACACAATGTGCAGATTTAGTTACATGTCAGCTGCACAGCACAGGAATCCTTTATTTAAGAAATATCAGGAACTAATTATTATACAAGGTTAGGTAGTTTAAATAGCAATTATTTTCAAATATTTCTTAAATAAAATATATTAATAATAAGTAATATAAAATTACAGGGCCGGGCAGGAGGGCTCACCTGGTGTAATCCCAGGGCTTTGGGAGGCTGAGGTGGGAGGATTACTTGAGACCAGGAGTTTCTGACCAGCTTGGGCAACATAGTAAGACCCAGTCTCTAAAATAATAAAATAAAATAACTACAATAGCAGCTTTAAATTCCAATTCTATTCCATATTATAATCAATTACATAAAAAATGTTCTTCATTTTTCTCTTATAATTTTTTTTTTTTTGAGATAGGGTCTCATTCTGTCACCCAGCCTAGAGTACAGTGGCACAGTCATAGCTCACTGCAACGTCAAACTCCTAGACTCAAGCAATCTTCCTGCTTCAGTCCCAGGTAGCTAGAATTACAGGTGTGCACCACCATGCCCAGCTAATTTTTAAATGTTTTGTAAAGATGAGGTCTTGCTATGTTGCCCCGACTTGTCTTGAACTCCTGGCCTCAAGCAAACCTCCTGCCTCACCCTCCCACAGCGCCAATATTACTGACATGAGTCACTGTACTTGGCCCATTTTTCTTTATTTTTATTTTCTATCTAATTGGGAACTTTGGAGATTTACAGTGTCATAAGAATTATTAAAAGGTGGCCAGGTGCGGTGGCTCACGCCTGTAACCCCAGCACTTTGGGAGGCTGAGGTGGGTGGATTCCCCAAGCCAAGGAGTTCAAGGCCAGCCTTGGCAACATGGCAAAACCCTGTCTCTACTAAAAGTACAAAACTTAGCCAGATGTGGTGGTGCACGCCTGTACTCCCAGCAACTTAGGAGGCAGAGGCAGGAGAATCACTTGAACCTGGGAGACAGAGTTTGCAGTGAGTCAAGATTGCACCACTGCATTCCAACCTGGGCAACAGAGTGAGACCCTGTCTCAAAAAAACAGAATTATTATCATTACTGGCCAGGTGCAGTGGCTCACACCTGTAATCCCAGCACTTTGGGAGGCTGAGGCAGGCAGATCACGAGGTCAGAAGATCAAGACCATCCTGGCTAACACGGTGAAACCCTTTCTCCACTAAAAATACAAAACCAAAATTGTCCAGGAGTGGTGGCGGGCGCCTGTAGTCCCAGTTACTCTGGAGGCTGAGGTGGGAGAATGGTACAAACCCGGGAGGCAGAGCTTGAAGTGAGCCAAGATCACGCCACTGCACTCCAGCCTGGGCGACAGAGCAAGACTCCATCTCAAAAAAAAAAAAAAAAAAGGTAACAAAATTTAGTCAGCTAATTTCTTGCTCTTTCAGTATTTCCACATATGTTTCTGGCAATTAAAACATTTTTTTCTGCCAAGTGCAGTGGCTCACATCTGTAATCCCAGCATTTTGGGAGGCTGAGGCAAGAGGGTCACTCAAGCCCAAGAGTTCAAGATCAGCCCGGGCAATATAGGGAGACTCCATCTCTACAAAAACAAAAATAAATTAGCAGGGCATGGTGGCACACGCCTGTAGTCCCAGCTACTCAGGAGGCTGAGGTGGGAGGATCATTTGAGCCCAGGAGTTCAAGGCTGCAGTGAGCCTGTGATTGCACCACAGCCTGGGTGTCAGAGCAAGACTCTGTTTCAAAAAAGAAAAAAATAATAAAAAATTGTTTTTCTCCGGGAAGTTTGGTGGAGGGGAATGGGGAGAGAACAAGCCCCCATCCCTCCACATCCTCTCCCCCATATCATTCTTACAATGAAGGATGGTCTTTGCAGCTGATATCTCCTTATACTCCCCTGTTCCTTTCCTGGGCAGAGGTCCTGGCGATACAGCTCAGGACATCCCTCTGGGAGCTGAGACTGGAAGTGGGAGCCCTTTATTTTTGCCCAGCCCCAGCATCAAGGCTGTCCTCAGAACTACCTGAAACGTAAGAGTGCACATTCACTCAAGGAAGAAGGGTGTGGAGAGCCTCAAAAAGAAGACAGAATCCTGGTGAAGCCTGTGCAGGGACATCACACTTTGTCTCACACCCCTTGACTGCAAAGACATAGCACTGACAGGTAAGAAACAAATCAAAGGCAAAATAACTGGGCTCAAAATAATTACCTCTGTTATTAAAACAAAAAGTGGTGAGCAGCAGCTGAAGCTAGCATCCCATAGGAAGGGACAGCCTAGAATTTGCATCCTGCAGAGTGGGGGAATTACTAGTGCTCCATATGAGAGGGGAACTGGAGTAATTTTCATTGAAGGCAGGGATTCGGATGGGTCATGAAAGAAATCGAAAAATTAAGCTGCTGACACAATAGCATCTGGGGCTTCAGCTTTATAGCCTGCAGAAAGGAAGGCTTTGTGACAAAGAACCTAAATCAAATGTAGTGTCTGTGGATATGGTAGCCTTAATGTCGCTAGGGTCTGGGGTAGGTATGTTGGCTAATTTTATGTGTCAACTTGACTGGGCTAAGAGATGGCCAGGTAGCTGGTAACCCATCATTTCAAGGTGTGTCTCTGAGGGTGTTTCTGGAAGAGATTAGCACAGGAGTCAGTAGACTGAGTGAGAAGATCTCCCTTACCCCTGCAAGTGGGCACCATCCAATCCAGTGAAGGCCCAAATAGAACAAAAAGGCAGAGGAAGGGGGTGGATTTGCTCACACTCTTTGAGCTGGGTCATCCGTTTTCTCTTGCTCTCAAACATCAGAGGTCCTGGTTCTCAGGCCTTTGCACTGAAAGACATTGACACTACCAGCTTTCCTCGTTCTTCAGTTTGCAGACAATAGATCACGGGACTCCTTGGCCTTCATAACTGCAGGAGCCAATTCCCACAACAAATTCATGTGAGTCTCATAGGTATCTTACGGGTTCTTTTACCCTGGAGAACACTGCCTAATATGGGAGGACAGCCCTGTAACAGTAGACACAATTCAGGATTAGAGACCCGGATGCAACAACTCAAAACAGCTGTGAAATCACTGGAAAGGAGAGGGAAACGGGGAGAGTGGGCGAGGTGCAGAGAGAAAACAAACACAAATCTCCCATCCACAATCAGAGCACAAACCCAAATCCCAAATCATAAAGAAATCTAATGAAAATAAATTACAACCCTGAATGGGAGTTGGTTTCTGACTAAATCAATTTTATGGAACAGCCTAGAAAAGATCTTTTCTTTAAAAAAAAAAAAAAGAATGTTTATAATGCACAAAGATATAAATGAAATAATATCTTTCGTTTTAAGACACCAAGAAAATGTAGAGAGGGAAAAAATAAAAGAAGAGTTATATATGAATAAGAATCAACTAGAAGGCTTGAAATATAAAAATAGATTCCTTTGAAAATTCAGTATAGGGCCAGGCACAGTGGCTCACACCTGTAACCCTAGCACTCTGGGAGGCCGAGGTGAGTGAATCACCTGTGGTCAGGAGTTCAAGACCACTTGACCAACATGGTAAAACCCCATCTCTACTAAAAATACAAAATTAGATGGGTGTGGTGGTGCATGCCTGTAATCCCAGCTACTCGGGAGGCTGAGGGTGGGGAATTGCTTAAACTGGGAGGTGGAGGTTGTGGTGAACCAAGATTGTGCCATTGCATTCCAGCCTGGGCAACAAGAGCAAAACTCCGTCTCAAAAAAAAAAAAAAAAAAAAAAATCGGTATATGAGATCACTCTAGACTTGACACAATCAAATAAAGAATATGTTAATTAGAAGAGAATACTGAAGAATTCTTGCAGAACACAGCATAGCGAAACAGCAACAAAAAATGGAGCCCAGCACGGTGGCTAATGCTTGTAATCCCAGTACTTTGGGAGACTGAGCCTAGGAGTTCAAGACCATCCTGGGCAACATAGCAAGACCCTGTCTCTTAAAAAAAGAAAAAGAAAAAGAAAATGTAATTATATGTGTGTGTATGTTTGTATACATATACATATATCTGATATTGAATATATGTATACATATATACACACATATAAGCAGTTAAGAAATACAGAGACTAGATTAAGAAATTCCTAGATCCATTTAATAGAATTCCAAAAATAAGTGAATGCTGGGAATGACAGAGAAGTAATATTTGTAAATGCTAATAATTAATGATTTTCCATAATTGAAGAAAGACATGAAATTCTAGAGAAAGGTGTTCTCAGCTCTCTAGTATGAATCCACATTTGGACTCATCACAGTGAAACTATATAGAACTACTATATAGAACTATAAAGAAACTATAAAGAAAAAATCTTTTTTTTTTTTTTTTTGAGATGGAGTCTGGCTTTGTCGTCCAGGCTGGAGTGCAGTGGCCGGATCTCGGCTCACTGCAAGCTCCGCCTCCCGGGTTTACGCCATTCTCCTGCCTCAGCCTCCCGAGTAGCTGGGACTACAGGTGCCCGCCACCTCGCCCGGCTAGTTTTTGTATTTTTTAGTAGAGACGGGGTTTCACCGTGTTAGCCAGGATGGTCTCGATCTCCTGACCTCGTGATTCGCCCGTCTCGGCCTCCCAAAGTGCTGGGATTACAGGCTTGAGCCACCGCACCCGGCCAAGAAAAAATCTTATAAGCTGCAAGAGAGAAGGGACAAATTATTTGCAGTGAAATAACAATTAGGTATTTGACAAATTTTCTATCATCCTCAATGGAGGCCAAAAGAGAATGCAATTATAGCTTCAAAATGCTGAGGAGAAATAACTACCAACCAGGAATTTTATACAGAGTTAAACTAACATCTAACAGTGAGAGTGACATAAAAGTGTTCACAGATATGCAAAGATTAAGGTCGCTTCCACCCTTACAGACTCTCACTATAAGATGTCCTTTAGCAAGGTGGGGGTAAAAAACAACTAAACCCAGACAGAAATTGTGGTATGCAAGGAAAAAAAATGATGAGTATGAAAGTTGATGGAATATCAATTATAACTAACTATGGAGAGTCAAAACACAAATACAACATAACTTTCATTTAAAAAGCAAAGCTAAAGTTGTTTACACTTATAGCAAAAAGGAGGTAGGTGTGATTATGATCAGTGAGTATTTGAAGAATTCCAAACCAACGAGGGATGAAGGTGAAATGGGGAGTCTTGAGGCAGGGATGATTGGGAGGGGGGAATCAATGTCCCAAAAAGAATCAGAAGAGGAAAAAGTAGCCAAATGGATACTTGAAGAAAAACATTGGAAATGATAATCCACAATATATCACACATATGAAACCTAATTAAATTCAACAAAAAGCAAAGATTATCAGATTAGAATTTTACAGCTATATATAAAAGATTCAATCTGTCAGGAAGATGTAATAATTCTAAATTTATACATAGCTTATAACATAGACCAAAAATATATGAAGCGAAAACTGACTTAACCAAAGGAGAAACAGTCAAATCCAAAATCATAGGGAGAGATATTAACACACCTCTCTCAGTAGCTAATAAGGAAGACCTAAATACTTGGTAATAATATTAAAAAATCGAACAATATGATTAACAAACTTGCACACTGATTAACACATTTAGAGCACTGTACCTGAGAACTAAATAATAGTCATTCTTTTCAAGTACACCTGCACCCTTTACAATACTGACCACACAGCAAGTCTTGACAACTTTGCAAATTTCAAAATTGTATAGACTATATTATCCTACTACAGTAAAATTAAACTAGAAATCAATCACATAAAAGCTAGAAAATCCCTACATATATTCAGAAATTAAGTAATACACTGCTATATTATTTAAGAGTCAAAGAAGAAATCACATTAAAAATGAGAAAGTATTTAGAAATTATGACAAATATTACATATCAAAACTTAGGGAAGTCTGGTAAAGTAATGCGTAAAAGAAAAATTTTAGTTTTAAATACATATGATTAGAAAAGAAGGAAGACTGAAAATCAGTGTTTCAAGCATCTATCTCAAGAAATTAAGGGGGGAAATGGTAAATTAAACAAAAGAAAGTAAAATGAACAAAATGAAAATATAAAAATAGAAGTTAATAAAATAGAAAGCAAACATATTAATGTAAGAGGGAATCAACAAAGCCAAATGCTGGTTATTGGAAAAGGCTAATGAAATTAATAAACCCATAGTAAGACTAACCAAGAGTAAAAGAGAGAAGGGACAATTAAAAACACTAGAAATGAACAGGGAGACATAACTCTACATCCTCATATATTAAAAAGATAATAGGATAATATTATGAGCAACTTTATAACAATTAACTAGAAAATTAGATTAAATGACCACTTTAAAAAGAAAAACATCACTTACTAAATGGACACAAAAGGAGAGACAATCTAGTCTTACAGCTATTAAAGTGAACCTCAAATAAAAAACCTTCCCATGCCTGGCTCACCCCTGTAATCCCAACACTTTGGGAGGCAGAGGTGGGTGGATCACAAGATCAGGAGTTCGAGACCAGCCTGGCCAACATAGTGAAACCCCGTCTCTACTAAAAATACAAAAATTAGCTGGGCATCACAGCAGGCACCTGTAATCCCACCTACTTGGGAAGCTGAGGCAAGAGAATCACTTGAACCCAGGAGGCAGAGGTTACAATGAGCTGAGATCGCGCCACTGCATTCCAGCCCAGGTGACAGTGTGAGACTCCATCTCAAAAAAAAAAAAAAAAAAATCTTCCCATGCCTTCAGGAGTAAATTCTTTACAACATTCAAGGAAATAAATAGTACCAAGCTTACACAACTATTCGAGAGAATGGAAAAGGAGAGAACACTTCCCAACTCACTGTTTGAGAGTGAACAAATTCATTACCAAGAAGAAAATTATAGGGTCAATTCTCTCATAAATACAAAAGAAAGAAAAAGAGAAAGGGAGAAGAAAGGCAGGAGAGGAAGGAGGAAGACAGGGAGGGGGGAGGAAGGAAGGAAGGGGGAAAGAAAGGGGAAAAGGAGGAAGGGGAGGGAGGAAAGAAGGGAGGGAAGAAAGAAGGAAGGGAGGGAAAAAGGGAAAAAAAGGGAGATAGGCAAAGTCAAGCCAATCAACATCAATAAAATATCCCAGAACATCATATCATCCATAGTGGGGTTTATTCTAAGAATGCAAAGTTGGTTTAATATTCACACATATGAAATAGGAATGTATCAGAGTTTAATTTCCTGCTTCATTGAATTCCTGCCATAGAATGTCTCTGTTCTTAGTAAATATAACGTGAAGTATTTAGGGGTAAAAGGACATGCTATCTCCAATTTAGTCTAAAGTGGTACCGAAAATAAGTAACATGCTCATATATATGTGTGTAAAGAAAGAATGATAAAGCAAATGAAGTAAAAAGTAAACAACTGGTAAATCTGGGTAAAGGGTTATAAGAGTTCCTTGCACAAATCTTCAATTTTTATATGTTTTAAAGGATACCAAAATTAAAAGTTATCCAAAAAATAGTGTAATTCACCTTGTAGACAGAAGAGAAAAATCATATGATCATTTCAATAAATGCAGAGGATAATTTGATGAAATTCAGCATTCATTATGACATAAATTCTTGGCAACCTAGAAATAGAAGGACACTACCTAAAACTGATGAAGGGCATCTATATAAAACCTACAGGAAACGTTGTATTTAATGGGAAAATGTTGAAACTTTTTCTCTGAGGCGAGGAATGAGATCACGATGCTACTGTCACAACTTGTATTCAACAGGACCTCCAGCAAAATACAAACCTATCCTAGAGAAACAAGGCTTCTTACTCACCCACCAAAAAAAGATGGAGCTAAATTTAGGTGGTCTTTGATAATCTGACGTTAGATGGGCCGTTCCCTCTCTCCAAAGGTGAAGTGGGTGAAGGGAAGGAAGTGTGCTTGGGGGAAATCCTTCCGGATAGAAACCAAGATCAAAGAGCAAGGGTCTCCTCTAACAATGTTCAAGGTTCTTTGAAGAAAGTTACAAAATACTATCAAAAGGCATAAAAGAAATCCTGAATAAATGGAGAATTAGACCGCATTGATGAATGAGAAGACTACATATCATAAAGATGCCACTTCTTCAGAAACTCTCCACAGTTCTCTAAATCTGATGAGTTCAGATAAAACTTGACATGCTGATCCAAGAAAAAAAAAATGTATATGGGAGAACAAAGGCCAAAAATAGCTAAAGTCCATTTTGAAGGCAAAGAACAAGGAGCCAGGCACTCACCTGTACAAGGAGTGGCTCACACCTGTAATCCCAGCACTTTGGGAGACTGAGACAGGAGGATTCCTTGAGCCCAGGAGCTTGAGACCAGCCTGGGCAACATAGCAAGACCCCATCTCAAAAACAAAAATTATCAATGAAACTTTAAAAGAAAGGAAACAACCTAGAATATAGAAATAACTCTCAAAATTCAACCATAAAATGACAGATAATCCAAGTAAATAATGGGAAATACTGGAACAGGCATTTCACAGAAGACCTACAGATGACAGTGAGCATGAGAAGGGACTTTAGGTTTCCCTACCTATGAGGGAAAGGAATGTTGGAATCACAATAGGATATTTCTGCACAACTATAAGAGTGACTTATAAAATACAGCGGCAACCCACATGTTGACAAGGCTGTGGAGAAACTGGCTCACTCATACCCTGCTGGTGTGCACCAGCTCTTGGCATTTCCCACCCTCTCTGGTTTTGCCATCCCCACGGGTTAAGGGGGCATCTCCTTGCCATTTGGTACATTTCCCTGACGACTAGTGAGGTTTGGCATCTCCTGTGTCAAGGCCCATTTCACTTTCCTCTTTGGTAAAACGTCTTCCATTCATTTTCTAGTTGGGTCATCCATCTCATTCTTCTTGATTTGTAGGATTTTTGTTTGTTTTTACTAAAGACTGGATAAGTCCATATCTTCTCTCGCTCTGTGAGTTGCCTTTTTACTCTTGTGTGTGTATTTTTTAAAAACAACCAAAAAAGATTGCTCTCACAAGCTTGTACATGCAGAGAATATCTCTAGATGGACAGGCAAGAAACTGGTACTAGGGGCTGCTACTGAGGAGGGAAGTGAAGTGCCGGGGAAAGGAGGTATAGGAGATACGCTTTTGTCTGTGTCCTTTTGCATACTTTTTTTGCAAATCTTCATGGGCAAATGCATGTGTTTTAAACTTTGAGACAAAGGAAAGGCACCAGATAGCCATCATTAAGTAGATGCTAACTTTTCCTCTAATTGTGTTTCACAATAGTTGCAGTGGCAAGAAAAAGGCTAAGGGTCCCTGTCCTAGCCAGTACCTTTCATGATTGAGCCTGTGCCCTCTGGTCCTCTCAGTTCAGAGAATGCATCCCCTGGCATTCTAACTGTGGGGCAGTACAGTGCAGCATGGTAGCAACGAGAGCAGCTTCTGCAGTCAGACTACCTGGGTTGTCACCCAGCTCCTCCACCATCTCTTGTATGACCTCGGCAGAATTACCTGGCCTTTCTATGCTTCCGCTAAGGAACACGGCAATTCCTACTGTGGTCAATGTCCCTCGATGGTCCCCGCCTCTGTGGCAGAGGTGATGGGACCTCACTTCCACCATGAGGTGACAATGGACTGTGGCTTCCATCCTAGCACACCTTCCCTCACTCCCTTGCTGTGAAGAGAGTCAGGTCCCATGTTGCAAGCTGCCCAGTGGAGAGGCCTACATAGCAAGGAACTAATGTCTCCAGCCAGCAGCCAGTAAGGAACTGAATCCTGCCAACGAATCCTGCTAACAGCCAGTGAGTAAGCTGCGAAGTGGATCCTCCCCCAGCCCAGCCTTGAGATGGCTCCATCCCAGGATCATCTTTGACTGCAGCCTGGCGAGAGACCCTGAGCCAGAGGGACCCAGCTCAGCCAGGCCCAGATTCCGGAGCCACAGAGACTTGAGATAATCAATGGTTGTTTTAAACCTACAGCAACACAAAAAGGAACAGAAAGACTAGGAAATGTCTCTCCTGAAAAATGCATCATTCACCTGTCCAAAGCAAGGGGTCAGACAGACCAATGGGTTATACAGAACCCCTTCCAGTGAGGGGACCCTATGAAGCTCTCAAAATACAACAGTAAATCCTTGATGTTTAAACAGAGTGCTCAAGGCAACTGGTGACTTGGTGAATTGAATTTCCTGGTTAACTGGATGCATCTTTCTGATGGGATCTTGGAGCTTCGTTGTACCTCACAGATCATTACACACATAAGGAAGCTGAAGCTGAGAAGAATTACCTTCTGCAAGTCGTGAGGCTTTCTCATGGCAAACCCTCGCACAGTGCCTGCCACACAGTAGAAGCTCAATAAATAACTGTTCAAAGAAGGAAGGAAGGGAGAACAGGTGGCAGGGAGAGAGGAAGGGAATCGTTGCCTCTCTATTGGTGAAACTTCTTAAATTCTTGGCTGCAGTGCAAGGAAAGCTTGGACTCATAGTCAGGAGACTTGAATTCAAGTCCCAGCTCCACACTTAGATGTGTAGCCTGGGCGACCCCTTGACCTCGCACTTCCCACCTTATGCCTTACCTGCCCAGGTGCAAAACAGGAAAAAATAATACTTCCCATGTCCTAGAGTCTCAGTGAGATTCCAGTGAAATCTCATATGGGAAGCACTTTCTACAGTGCAGAGTGGTAGACAGATTTTGCTCTCCTTATTTCTAAAATGTGCTGTCCACTGCATTGTCTTAAAAAGCAAACTATAAAAACATCCAGGCCAGGTGCAGTGGCTCATGCCAGTAATCCCAGCACTTTAGGAGGCCAAAGGGAGCAAATTGCTCAAGCCCAGAAGTTCAAGACCAGCCCAGGCAACATAGTGAAACCCTGTCTCTAGAAAAATTAGCCAGGCTTGAGGAATGTGCCTGTAGTCCCAGCTACTCAGGAGGCTGAGATGGGAGGATCAATTGAGCCCTGGAGTTCGAGGCTGCAGTGAGCTGAGATCGCACCCCTGCACTCCAGCCGGGGCAACAGAGCAAAACCTTGTCTCAAGAAAAAGAAAAAGAAAAAGAGAAAGAAAACATCTCCCCAGCACACAGGAGAAGGCTGCTGTCTGGGGGAGGGAAATCCATTTGCATCTTCATCTAACATCATTCACTGACACAAATTTTAAATGAATTGCAACGTCATGTATAAATTACAGTATATGTACACTGTATAATATTACACAGTTAAGAAGAATAAGGCAAAGCTACGTGCACTCACATGGAAAGATCTCCAAAAGCTAGTGTCCTGTGAAGACAACCAAGCTGTCGAATAATATGTACTGTATGCATGTATATTTTCCTATGTAAAAATAAATGCCACATACATGTGTGCACATGCGCACACACACACACATATGCCTCAAATTGAGAGGAAGTCTGAAGAATTCATCCATCAATTGTAACAGTAATTGTCTCTGGGAAAGGTAGCGCAATTGTGTGTGAATGTGGTATTTCCATTTCTCATGAAAACTCACACACACACGTTTCTTGAATTTTTTAATGTGTATGAATTAATTTCAAATTTTGAAAACAAAAATGTTAAAGTTAAACATAAATAATAAAACCATTGAAAGTTGTACATAAATACCTGATCTCCTCCACATGAGAAGGAAAAAACTTTGTGCAAGCAAAGTATAAAACATAAAAACATAAAGCAAAAAAACAATGTGAAAAAAATTATGAAAGAAAATATTTCTATTTTCAGACACAAGTGGCTCATGCTTCCCAGCACTTTGGGAGGCCAAGGTGGGTGGATCACTTGAGGTCAGGAGTTTGAGACCAGCCTGGCCAACATGGTGAAACCCCATCCCTACTAAAAAATACAAAAATTAGCTTGGCGTGGTGATACACACCTGTAGTTCCATCTACTTGGGAGGCTGAGGCAGGAGAATCACTTGAATCTGGGAAGCAGAGATTGCGGTGAGCCAAGATCGTGCCACTGTACTCCAGCCTGGGTGACAGAGCATGACTCTGTCTCAAAAAAAGAAAGTATTTCTAGAATTAATTACATTAAATGCTCTGATGTCAAAAAATAAAGAATATTTAAAAGTAAAGAAAAATGCTTAGCCTGGTGTGGTGGTGTGCACTTGTAGTCCCAGCTACTTAGGAGGCTGAGGTGGGAGGATCACTTGCGCCCGGGAGGTTAAGGCTGCAGTGAGCCATGTTTGTGCCACTGCATTCCAGCCTGAGCAACAGAGCAAGACCTCATCTCTACTAAAAATCAAAAACATTAGCCGGGCATGTTAGTGTGTGCCTGTACTCCCAGCTACTTGGGAGGCTGAAGCAGAAAGAGCACTTGAGCCCAGGAGTTAGAGGCTGCGGTGAGCTGTGATTGCACCAGTACACTCCAGCCTGGGTAGCAGAGTGAGGTCCTGTCTCAAACAGAAAAAAAAAAAAAAGTTAACAAAAACTGGAAAATAATTTAGCACCAAATATGACAAATATGACAAAAAAAAACCTTTATATTATAAAGGATTACAATGAAAAAAAGAAAAAAATAAATAAAAAGCAAGCCCTGTGCCTTCAGCCCGACTTTGGTGTGTAGCACACATTTGAAATTATCACCCATGCCCTTATTTACCGACTGGAAAACGGACATGAAGCTGGTGAGTCACATGCCCCAAGCAGACAAGCTGCACACCCTGGGCTCGCCTGT
Organism: Macaca nemestrina; assembly: GCF_043159975.1. Lineage (NCBI taxonomy): Eukaryota > Metazoa > Chordata > Mammalia > Primates > Cercopithecidae > Macaca > Macaca nemestrina. Next base: position 4,954,731 of record NC_092125.1, on the reverse strand, counting down.
CCCAGCAAGGCCTCCTGCGAGGGGAGGGGGGACCAGCCGCTTTCCACCCACCCCCTCCATCACCTCCCCTGAAATCCTCACACCCTGCGTCTTCCCTGGATCTTGGCAGAACCCAAATTCCTATCCTATTTGAAATTCTTTCTGCTATTTCAGATTTCTCTTTGGGGATGAATTGAGGTCTGCCTCCAAAAAGGAGAAGTCCAGGTACAAGAAAAAAAGTCTCCAGAATTTGCCACACACGAGGTGGCCTCTGGATCCGCGGGAAGCTCAGTCCCTCTTATATTTTTATCTCAAATGATTTCACCACCCTTCCAGCCTCGCAGGGAGAACCCGTGGCGTGTCGCCGGCTGCTCTCTCTTCCTCTAGCTGGAAGGGGCATCGGGCCGGTTCAGCCCCAGAAGGAAAGTGAAACCGACAGGAGATGAACAGCCTCTCCAAAGTCACGTGGACACGAGCCATCATTCCCAACCCACCAAAGGACAGGGCGTCAGCCTGAGGACCATGTGTGCATCCCAGAATGGCTACATTGGACATGAATTTTGAGAAAGAATCAGTCTCCGAGGTTCTCGATGGTGCTTTTGTTTCCATCGGTGGCTCTCCTGTGCCCACCCGGAGCGGAAGGCAGGGACTCTATGAGGAAGTAGGGGCTCTCTCCCCAGGCCCCACACACAGCCTGACAGCCCTGCCTCCCATGGGCACCCCCACCCCTGCCCCAGTGCTGACTGGGCATGGGAGGACTCCTAAACCACCACCACCACCTGTCCTAACGTCATGCGGAAGAAGGGGGGAATTCCTGCACCTAATAACTCAAATCTGGTAGTCAGGCTGATTTGGGACAGGGATAGACAGTTATTTTCAAAGAGAATATTGGATTAAAGTTTACAATTAAAAGACCTTGTCAGCCAGGTGCGGTGGTTCACGCCTGTAATCCCAACACTTTGGGAGGCTGAGGCAGGTGGATCACTTGAGGTTAGGAGTTTGAGACCAGCCTGGCCAACATGGTGAAACCCCATCTCTACTAAAAGTACAGAAATTTAGCTGGGCGTGGTGGTGCACGCCTGTAATCCCAGCTATTCAGGAAGGTGAGGCAGGAGAATTGCCTGAACCCCCGAGGCAGGATTGCAGTGAGCCGAGATCGCACCACTGCACTCCAGCCTGGGTAACAGGGCAAGCCTCCATCAAAAAAAAAAAAAAAAACAACTAATCATCCCTTCAAGCACTTATAAACATCAGGCTCCTAGAGAGTGTATGGGAATTGAGTGTGGACAGATCATTAGTATGCCACCCTTGCCTCTGGAACAGGTGATGACTCGTAAGAATGAGCCGTTCAGTGTGGGGCAGGGGACGGAGCATGCATTAGGGTCAGACAGAACTAGGTAGAGTTCTAGACAGAGCTCTGCTGCTTCCTAGAATAAGACTTGAGCACATTATCTAATCTCTCAGTATTTATCTATAAAGTTGGCATAATAATGAAAATCTCCCCCAGATCTTGCAAAGTCAGTGACGTAGTACCGTGCTTGGCATAGCATAGTGTTGGGCACATATTAGTTAAGATTGCAGTCTCCAACCCTCCTTCTTCAGTTTCTTCATCTCTCAAGTTTGCTACTGTGTTGGCTTTACCTACCTATAGCCATGGACTGAATGTGTGTGTGTCCCCAAAATTCATATGTTGAAGCCTGACTCTCCAATGTGAGGGTATTTGGAGGTGGGGCCTTTGGGGGATAACCAGGTCATAAGGGTGGGGCCCTGATGAATGGAATTAGTGCCCTTATGAGAACAAACACAAGAGCATTCTCTCACTCTCTCTCTGCCACATGAAGATACAGTGAGAAAAAGCTGCCTGCCAACCAGGAAGGGGACCCTCGCCAGACCCTGGATCTGCCTGCTCCTTGATCTTAGACTTCCCAGCCTCCCACCTTCAGAACTGAGGAATAAAATGTTGTTGCTTAAACCACCCAGCCTGTTAAGAAGCCCAAGCCAAGACACTATCTCACAAACTCAGACTGCCTGACATATAAACCCAAGAGCACCATACAGAAACATTTCCTCATAAGGATTGTCAAGTCTCTGATTGAAAAAATCAAAAATTATATTTCTTAAGGTGGGTGGATAGACTGGGAATGTGAATGGACTCTACAAAAATGAATGATACACCTTTGCTTAGATCTGGAATATGCTGGAAAATACTAAGTCAAAGACCAAGTCCTCCTTTGCAGATGTCAGCAAACTTTGACCCAAGGGCCAAATCTGTTTCCCCTGCTGCCTGTTTTTCTTTTACACTGGAACACAGCCATGCTCATTCACGTATGTATTCTCTATGGCTGCTTGTGCACTAAAACCCCAAAACTGAATAGTAGGGACCGAGCATGTATGGCATGCAAAGACTAAAGTATTGACTATCTGTACCTTTCCAGAAAAAGTTTGCAAACCCTGATCTACTGAATACATTTGAATCTTCTATCATAAGTGTCCATAAATCTGAGGCTGAATGCTAGAAATTGAACTATTTAGCTCTAGAGTCAGTTAAGGTTTACAAGGTTGGAAATTGAGACCAAATGAATCTGAAGGTGAGAACCAAGAGGCTTCTGCCTCATTACTGTGTAGTTCTGAAGTGAACTGTAGATCAAAATAAGGCTTGAAAAGAAAAAAAAATAAAAATGAGTTTTTTAAATGCGAGGCAGCACAACGGAATTGAAACAGGACTAACCTGAGAGTTAGCCAGCTGTGCTGTAGTGCCTGGTCTGCCACCAATGAGGTGTGCGATGGGGGCAATCGCTTCATTTCCCAGGGGCTGTTACATGATTTGTAAAATGAAGGGCTCACTCATTCACCAAACATTTCTCGAACTCCTCCTAGGAGGAACTTGCTGTCTTAGACACGGACGTCTGGACCCGCTGATCTCTAAGATGCCTTTCCAGCTTTAGAGCTCCATTTAAAGTGTTTGGTGATACTGGAGCTTTGCGGAGTGGCGATGTGAGGCACCCGGAGTTAACGTGCACACAGTGCTTTTGGTTCTGCGGTGTTTTAATGATATTCACCATGGTGGTAATTTATCGCCATCTCTTCTTTCCAAATAGATCGCGTATTAGTGTAAGTCCAGTCCACTGAGCCAGCTCCTCCCATCTGTGAGGGAGGAGGCAGCCCCCAGACAGCTGTGGACGGGAACTTCACCTTGAATTATGTAACAGTAGCAGGGGATGGGCAGATTGGCCTTCTCAATTATGCTTCCTTAGACTGGCATTTACATGAGTTTGCAGACCCTAAACGCTCACCAGCAGACACAGTGAGGATGGCTTTATCCCTGGAGTAATTAATCCATGTAGCAAAGGGATCTCCAAGGTGCTGCCAACAATCTTGGGATAATTGAGACCTGACAGCAAATAAATCCCCCAGAATCAGGACCGCTTTCACTATCCCAAAGCCCCAAAGTGAGAACCACCTTCCAAAAACTCAGAATCCAAAGCCTGTTAATCCCCTTTTGTGGCGAGCCCATCCTCCTGGACCGCCTGCCCTGCTCTCCTCCCCGATAATACCCATTCAGGGCAGTGACCCCAGTTGGCAACCCAGAGCCGCGTGGGCTGTGGTCAAACAACACCCAGATGAAAACTGCAGCTGATGACCTGGCCTTTCGGGTCAGTAGCTGCTGTGCACAGCTCTCTCCCTGCCTCCTGAAGTTCAAATGCCAGCCTGATTTCTATCTGGAAGCATCCCAGCCCAAACATGGAACAAAAGTTCCCTCTGACAAGCCCATTCGAGTTCCAAAGTATGTTTTTATGTTTGTTGGCAAATAGAACTGTCACCAGCAACAATAACAACAGTGTTTTCCCTCGACTGAAGCTACTTCATTTCTTCACATTTGTTCCAGGGCTGGAACTGGACAGATGAATAATGTAGGCTAGGCGGCTGGCCCAAGTCCTGACCTCGTGCCTCCAAAAGCAAACACAGAGGTGAAAATGGAGACTTGTTTGAACTCTCACTGCCTAATTTAAAAAAGGAAAGGAAAAAAGAAAAACAAACCTCCCACCATCCTATTTCATCAGTGTAGACACTGATGGCTTTTGTTTTGTTTTGTTTTGTTTTGTTTTTCTTTTCTTTTCTTTTCTTTTCTTTTTTTTTTTAATTTCATACTTTTTGAAACATGGAACTACAGCCCTCTACTGGTGCAAGGAATGAAGCCAATTTCTCAATCATCGAGGCTACCCTGCCATCTTGTGGCCATGTGAGGGATGCACAGGTGTAGATCAATTTCTCAGCATCATGAAACATAGTCTAGGTAAGCCGTTGGAAGGGTTCTTCAAAATATTTACATGGGCTTTCCTTTAAGACATTTCAGGAAAACATCTTGTATCGTTTGGGGAAAGCATCAGTGGGATTTGGAATCAGAATGTTGGTTCCGCATTTAAGCTCTATCAATGATTTGTGACTTCATCCCTGAGCAAATCATTTCGTGTTTAGGAACCTGTTTTCTCATCTGTAAAATGGAGGTCATAATCAATGTTTGATTCTTGGAGTTTTGTAGTGTTTATGTAAGATCATGCATATGAAGAGTGCCTTGTCCACTTTAAAATCACATACACATGAATATCTTAAAAATCCCTAGAGAAATAGATTCTATCATCATACTTGGTAAAACTTTAGAAACTCGAAATCTGTTTCAGTGACTAACCTGACTATAGTTGAAAGCCCTGGCCTCAGAATAAAGAGAAGGACTTTACACTGTCTTATGCTTTCCTAAAGATACATACTGCCAAGTTCTCTCCGTTTTCATTTTTCTGATTTAAGTCAAGTCCGTTTCTTCGGCCTTGCTTCACAGGGCCAGCCAATGAATAATGGGGAGTGTAGATGCGTCTTGGAAGGTGAAATAAGTTTGCTTACATGGAATCACAAAGGCTCATTAGTGTGGGGGCTTGGGTATTTGGCTCCCTCATCTTTTGGAAAAAGCCCAAACCTGACACAGCAGCTAAAGGAGCCTTCATAGGATGTCGGTGCTGCACGATGCTGACGCGAGATGACTCATCACACACTAGATGGGTTTGGCCACTGCTTCTGTGCAGCTGTTTGCAGAAAGCCAAAAATTTCCAGTGCCAAGCTGGGGGCTTGGTGAACAAACCCAAATGTTACTGTCCTCATCCCTTGCTAAATTTCAGGTCTGCTTGGGTCCGTGGCCCAACCAGTGTTAAGTCTGCTGATGAAAGTCCAAGGCACTGTCCTCTGTGCCCTCTAGTTACTGTGTCCTCGAGTTACTGAATTTATCATTCATCTCACTGATGCATAAGGTAGGCTTAGGGTACATTTGGCAGCAGGATCAATAGTTTTGCAAAGAAAAAATAGATGCCAGCCAAAGGAACATCAAATCCTTGGGCGAATGATGAGGACAGATGACTCATGTCCAGGCCATCTTCCCTCCGGGCTGGGCTCCGCTGCCTCCATGCTCACCTTCTGTTTCCAAGTTTGGTTCACTAGGCCCATCCTCAGGAAGCCTCCTTTAGGATTCAGAATGAGTCACCAGCCCTCCAAGTGTGCTCGCTGGTGAGGATTATAGGAGTGGGAGGTAAGCTGTGTCTACAGGACATCCTAGGGCACATCTGGGGGATGGAGGTGAAAGGTTATCCCTCTGCCCTGCAGAATGAGGGTCCCCTCTCAATCTCCTAGAGGTGATGTGCCAGAACTCCGGAATCAGAAGGCACTCATGCCTCCTACCTAACTTTTTTTTTTTTTTTTTAATACTGAGTCTTGCTCTGTCACTCAGGCTGGAGTGCAGTGGCGTGCTCCTGGCTTACTACAACCTCCACCTCTCAGGTTCAAGTGATTCTCCTGCCTCAGCCTCCCGAGTAGCTGGGATTACAGGTGCCCACCACCATGCCCAGCTAACTTTTGCATTTTTGGTAGAGATGAGGTTTCACTATGTTGGCCAGGCTGGTCTCGAACTCCTGATCTCAAGCGATGCACCTGCCTTGGCCTTCGAAAGTGCTGGGATTACAGGTGTGAACCATCACACCCGGACTCTTCCACCTAACTCTTACAGGGCTATCCCAGAATCTTCCAGAGAGACCACCCTGTGGATGCAACCTGGGGTTTTCTCCTCCACAGGCCACGTCTGAAAATAGGAGGTTCTTCCTCTCTTCCACACTGCGAGAGAGAGAGCAGTCAGGGAGAGAGATCGCAGTCAGGGAGAGACATAGCAGTCAGGGAGAGATAGCAGTCAGGGAGAGATAGCAGTCAGGGAGAGATAGCAGTCAGGGAGAGAGATAGCAGTCAGGGAGAGAGATAGCAGTCAGGGAGAGATAGCAGTCAGGGAGAGAGATAGCAGTCAGGGAGAGATAGCAGTCAGGGAGAGAGATCGCAGTCAGGGAGAGATCACAGTCAGGGAGAGATCGCAGTCAGGGAGAGATCGCAGTCAGGGAGAGAGATAGCAGTCAGGGAGAGAGATCGCAGTCAGGGAGAGATAGCAGTCAGGGAGAGATCGCAGCCAGGGAGAGATCACAGTCAGGGAGAGATCGCAGTCAGGGAGAGAGATCGCAGTCAGGGAGAGAGATAGCAGTCAGGGAGAGAGATCACAGTCAGGGAGAGATCGCAGTCAGGGAGAGAGATCGCAGTCAGGGAGAGATCACAGTCAGGGAGAGATCGCAGTCAGGGAGAGATCACAGTCAGGGAGAGATCACAGTCAGGGAGAGATCACAGTCAGGGAGAGATCGCAGTCAGGGAGAGATCGCAGTCAGGGAGAGAGATCACAGTCAGGGAGAGAGATCGCAGTCAGGGAGAGATCGCAGTCAGGGAGAGATCGCAGTCAGGGAGAGAGATAGCAGTCAGGGAGAGATCGCAGTCAGGGAGAGATCGCAGTGAGGGAGAGAGATCGCAGTGAGGGAGAGATAGCAGTCAGGGAGAGAGATCGCAGTCAGGGAGAGAGATAGCAGTCAGGGAGAGATCGCAGTCAGGGAGAGATCGCAGTCAGGGAGAGATCGCAGTCAGGGAGAGAGATCGCAGTCAGGGAGAGATCGCAGTCAGGGAGAGATCGCAGTCAGGGAGAGATCGCAGTGAGGGAGAGAGATCGCAGTGAGGGAGAGATAGCAGTCAGGGAGAGAGATCGCAGTCAGGGAGAGAGATAGCAGTCAGGGAGAGATCGCAGTCAGGGAGAGATCGCAGCCAGGGAGAGATCGCAGCCAGGGAGAGATCGCAGTCAGGGAGAGATGGCAGTCAGGGAGAGAGATAGCAGTCAGGGAGAGATAGCAGTCAGGGAGAGAGATCGCAGTCAGGGAGAGAGATCACAGTCAGGGAGAGATAGCAGTCAGGGAGAGATAGCAGTCAGGGAGAGATCGCAGTCAGGGAGAGATCGCAGTCAGGGAGAGAGATCGCAGTCAGGGAGAGAGATAGCAGTCAGGGAGAGATCACAGTCAGGGAGAGATCGCAGTCAGGGAGAGATCGCAGTCAGGGAGAGATAGCAGTCAGGGAGAGATCGCAGTCAGGGAGAGAGATCACAGTCAGGGAGAGAGATCGCAGTCAGGGAGAGATAGCAGTCAGGGAGAGAGATAGCAGTCAGGGAGAGAGATAGCAGTCAGGGAGAGATCGCAGTCAGGGAGAGAGATAGCAGTCAGGGAGAGATCGCAGTCAGGGAGAGATCACAGTCAGGGAGAGATCGCAGTCAGGGAGAGATCGCAGTCAGGGAGAGATAGCAGTCAGGGAGAGAGATCACAGTCAGGGAGAGAGATCGCAGTCAGGGAGAGATAGCAGTCAGGGAGAGAGATAGCAGTCAGGGAGAGAGATCGCAGTCAGGGAGAGATCGCAGTCAGGGAGAGAGATCGCAGTCAGGGAGAGAGATCGCAGTCAGGGAGAGATTGCAGTCAGGGAGAGATAGCAGTCAGGGAGAGAGATAGCAGTCAGGGAGAGATCGCAGTTAGGGAGAGATCGCAGTCAGGGAGAGAGATCACAGTCAGGGAGAGAGATCGCAGTCAGGGAGAGATAGCAGTCAGGGAGAGAGATAGCAGTCAGGGAGAGAGATCGCAGTCAGGGAGAGATCGCAGTCAGGGAGAGAGATCGCAGTCAGGGAGAGAGATCGCAGTCAGGGAGAGATTGCAGTCAGGGAGAGATAGCAGTCAGGGAGAGAGATAGCAGTCAGGGAGAGATAGCAGTCAGGGAGAGATCGCAGTCAGGGAGAGATCGCAGTCAGGGAGAGATCGCAGTCAGGGAGAGAGATCGCAGTCAGGGAGAGATCGCAGCCAGGGAGAGATCGCAGCCAGGGAGAGAGACAGCAGTCAGGGTTTTCCTTCAGGAAGGTGCAAGAGGGTGAGATTTTCTTCAGAGATTTTCCATATTCTCTTTAAACACTTAACAGGAGCCAAATGAGAGTGGAATTAAAAGTACAATGGACAAATCGGAGCTGAAGCACCTACTGTCTAACAAGAGCAGAAGCGATGATGGCCACAGTAAGACTGCAGACGGCTATCGGAGGTTTCTGTGATAGGTGGAAAAACATTGGCCTTGGAAACTCAGACCTCTGGGTTTGAGTGCCAGCCACGGGGCCAAGAGATTCCAGAAGGCCAGAGGTGGGGACTGTCAGAGTCCACTGCTAGACTAACTGGATGTCTTCACATACACAACTGGCAAATGGACCCTTGTAAGATTGGAAAATTTGACAGCAAAACAACAGAGAAGGGGACACTGCCTGTTTTACATACAAACCAATGAATTAATTTATTTGGAGAAATAATCTCATTTTAGGATACTCTTTTTGATTTATTTAGGAAGAACCTATTAATATAACAGGTAAAATAAGTTACCTGCCCTCTAAACTCAATCTCACAAAAGTGTGAGAAGGAGTAGGAGTCAGGGAATTAGAGGGAGGGGTGGAGTTTAGGCAGAGACTAGAGTCTCTTTAGACTTTCAGTTTTCCAGATCATATATAAATCACTTTTTTAAAACTTTTATTTTAGGTTCAGGGGTACATGTGCAGGTTTGTTTTTTTGGTTTGTTTATTTTTGAGATGGAGTCTCGCCCTGTTGCCCAGGCTAGAGTGCAGTGGCGTGATCTTGGCTCACTGCAACCCCTACCTCTTGGGTTCAAGCAGTTCTCCTGCCTCAGCCTCCCAAATAGCTAGGACTACAGGCGCGTGACACCACTCCTGGCTAATTTTTGTATTTCTAGTAGAGACGGGATTTCACTGTGTTGGCCAGACTGGTCTCGAACTCCTGACCTCAGGTGATCTGTCTGCCTGGGCCTCCCAAAGTGCTGGGATTACAGGCATGAGCCACCGCGCCCAGCTGTGCAGGTTTGTTATATAGGTAAACTGTGTGTCACTGGGGTTTGGTGTACAGATAATTTTGTCACCCTGGTAGTAAGCCCAGTACCCAATAGATACTTTTTCTGCTCCTCTCCCTCCTCCCACCCTCCACTCTCAAGGGGGCCCCCGTGTGTGTTGTCCCCCTCCTAGTATCCATGTTTTCTCATTGTTTAGCTCCCATTTACAAGTGAGACCATGTGGTATTTGGTTTTCTGTTCCTGTGTTAGTTTGCTTAGGCTTATGGCCTCCAGCTCCATCCATGTTGCTGCAAAGGACATGATCTCATTCATTTTTATGACTCCATAGTATTCCATATTGTATATGTACCACATTTTCTTAATCCAGTCTGCCCTTGATAGGCATTTAGATTGACTCCATGTCTTCACTATTGTGAATAGTGCTGCGATGAACGTATGTGTGCATGTGTCTTTATGATAGAATGACTTATATTTGTTTGGGTATGTACACAATAATGGGATTAACGGGTTGAATGGCAATTCCTTTTCTAATTTTTTGGTAAATCACCACACTGCTTTCCACAGTGACTGAACTAATTTACACTCCCACCAGCAACGTATAAGCATTCCCTTATCTCTGCGACCTCACCAGCATCTATTTTTTTTTTCTTTTTAATTATAGCCATTTTGACTCATGTGAGATGGTATCTCACTATGGTTTTGATTTGCATTTCTCCAGTGATTAGCAGTGTTGAGCATTTTTTCATATGATTGTTGGCCACCTGTATGTCGTCTGTTTAAAAGTGTCTGCTCATGTCCTTTGCCCACTTTTTAATGAAGTTGTTTGTTTTTTGCTTGTAATTCTAAGTTCCTTACAGATTCTGGGTGTTAGACCTCTGTTGAATGCATAGTTTGCAACTATTTTCTCCCATTCTGTAAGCTGTCCATTTACTCTGTTGATAGTTTCTTTCATTGTGCAGAAGCTCGTTAGTTTAATTAGATCCCATTCATCAATTTTTGTTGTTACTGATATGGTTTGGCTCTGTGTCCCCACCTAAATATCACCTTGAATTTTAATGATCCCCATGTGTCAAATGGGGATTATTTGAACCAGGTGGAGATAATTGAATCATGGGGATGGTTTCCCCCATGCCTTTCTCATGAGAGTCAGTGAGTTCTCAAGGGATCTGATGGTTTTGTAAGCGTCTGGCCTTTCCCCTGCTGGCACTCATTCTCGCGAGAGTCAGTGAGTTCTCACGGGATCTGATGGTTTTATAAGCGTCTGGCCTTTCCCCGGCTGGCACTCATTCTCGCGAGAGTCAGTGAGTTCTCACGGGATCTGATGGTTCTGGCCTTTCCCCTGCTGGCACTCATTCTCGCGAGAGTCAGTGAGTTCTCACGGGATCTGATGGTTTTGTAAGCGTCTGGCCTTTCCCCTGCTGGCACTCATTCTCGCGAGAGTCAGTGAGTTCTCACGGGATCTGATGGTTTTGTAAGCGTCTGGCCTTTCCCCTGCTGGCACTCATTCTCGCGAGAGTCAGTGAGTTCTCACGGGATCTGATGGTTTTGTAAGCGTCTGGCCTTTCCCCCGCTGGCACTCATTCTCGCGAGAGTCAGTGAGTTCTCACGGGATCTGATGGTTTTATAAGTGTCTGGCATTTCCCCTGCTGGCACTCATTCTCTCTCCTGCTCCTCTGTGAAGCGACGCCTTCTGCCACGATTGTAAGTTTCCTGAGGCCTCCCCAGCCATGTGGAACTGTGAGTCAATTAAACCTCTTTTCCTCATATTTAAATTATCTAGTCTGGGGTATTTCTTCATAGCCGCATGAGAATGAACTAATACAGTCACAATTGCTTTTGATGTCTTTGTCATGAAATCTTTGCCAAGTTCTTTGTCCAGAATGGTATCTCTGAGGCTATCTTCCAAGGCGTTTATAGTTTCAGGTTTTACATTTAAGCCTTTAATCCATCTTGAGTTGATTGTTGTACGTGATGTAAGGCCGGGGTCTAGCTTCAGTCCTCTGCATGTGGCTCGCCGGTTCTCCCAGCACCATTTGTTGAACAAGGAGTCCTTTGCTGATTGCCTGTTTTTTCAGCTTTGCCGAAGATCAGATGGTTGTAGGTGTGCAGCATTATTTCTATAAATCCCTATCTAATGAACAATTCTCAGGTTGTTAATAGATAAATGTAACTCCTAGGCCCAGCCCCTAGGGCTAAGTTGGCTGTTCACATTAAAATGGTGATCCTGGAGTCCGGCAACAATTAAACAACTGTGCTCACTCCTATAATCCCAACCCTTTGTCGGCCAGCCTAGAAAACATAGCAAAGCCCCGTCTCTACAGAAATAAAAAATAGCCGGGGCCGGGCACGGTGGCTCATGCCTGTAATCCCAGCACTGTGGGAGGCCAAGGCAAGCAGATCACCTGAGGTCGGGAGTTTGAGACCAGCCTGACCAACATGGAGAAACCCCGTTTCTACTAAAAATACAAAAGTCGCTGGGCGTGGTGGCACATGCCTGTAATCCCAACTATTTGGGAGCTGAGGCAGGAGAATCGCTTGAACCTGGGAGGCGGAGGTTGCAGTGAGCCGAGATCACGCCATTGCACTCCAGCCTGGGCAACAAGAGTGAAACTCTGTCTCAAAAATAAATACATACATAAATAGCTGAGCATGGTGGTATAATCCTCGCTACTCAGGAGGCTGAGATGGAAGGCTTGAATGAATCCAAGGTAATAGTGGGCTATGAGTGCCCCCCTGCACTCCAGCCTGGGCAACAGAGCAAGACACTGTCTCTAAAACAATAATATCCAGACGAATGGTGCTGTTATTTCTCTTCTTATCCACACATCTCTCATCCTTGGTTTTAAACATTTTTCAATGTCTAGCATTCATATTGTTAGGCCTAGTAATTCTCCTGCTATACTATAATCTCTCCTAAGTGTGAGAATCAACTTAACTGCTGGCATCAGAATTTTTGCTGAGAAAAACACGCTATAGTCAATGGTTGGGTGGGAAATGAGCTCTACACTGAAGGGTCTGCATGTCAAGCGGTCTCACCAGTGCCCAGGATGAGGTCACAGCTCTGCATTACTCAGGAGAAGGACCAGAGAGTAGAGAGTAGAAATGGGAAGGAGGAAGAGGACTGCTAAGTGGCACCATCTCTGGACCCCCAAAATCTTCAGCAGTGTCTTCTAAACACAGTACTGCTTCTTGTGAGTGATTTTCTGTTGTGAAATCCAAAGAAGGAGCCCGGTTTTATGGCAGGATAGACACAGCCTAGGAGCGGAAGGCAGCCCCCAGCAGGCCACACCCCCGTCAATTGGCAGCAACCTTCAGGATGACTTTGGCTTCCATCAGAATTGGGAGTTTTGAGACAATGTCACCTGGAATGTCATGATCTCAACTGACATCTGGGCTTCTCAGAGATTAGCCCAGGAATTGGTGTACAAGGATGTTTATCACAGAATGACATATAACATTGAACAATTGGAAACCTAAAGGTACAACAGTGATCTGGTTACGTAAATTAAGGGCAAGCTAAGTGAGGAAATAATATGCAGCCATTAAAAATTGTGTTTTCAAAGAACATTTGATGACCTGGGAAAACCCTGCTATAAGGTCAAGAAAAGACAAAAAATTCAGAATATTACTGTTGGTATTAGTTCCTTTTTTTTCATAGGTGCCTTTTCTTGACTTTAAGACTAAAATTTTGACATAGATGACCCCAGAGTTTGTGGGATTATAAGAGTTTGTGACTTCTTTTTTTCTTCTCTGTGCTTTCCAAACTCTCCATAATGAGTGGAGTAATTTTAAAATCAAGGAAAATAAACATGACTTTTAAAGAGTGGGAGTGCAGCTTGTTTGTGTTCTTCGGTTTACTTGGCAGAGACTCAGGAGAGATGAGCAAGAAGGATGTTGCCCTTAAGTAATGTTTGGTCGTGATTTATTTACACTGTACCTGTTTAGGTAGAGATAACAATTGCTTAGCGGAGATGAGAAGAGATATTATCTTTACGGGATCACCAGTGTTTTCAGGGAAAAAAGAAAGAAAGGAAAATCAGAGGGAAGAGATAGGAAACAGAGGGAAAAATATGTTTAGGCTTTTTTTAAAAAACAGACTTACAACTATCCAGTGATTGGCCGGTCGCAGTGGCTCATGCCTGTAATCCCAGCACTTTGGGAGGCCGAGGCGGGCGGATCACGAGGTCAGGAGATGGAGACCATCCTGGCTAACACGGCGAAACCCCGTCTCTACTAAATATACAAAAAATTAGCCGGGCGTGGTGGCGGCGCCTGTAGTCCCAGCTACTCGGGAGGCTGAGGCAGGAGAATGGCGGGAACCCGGGGGGCGGAGCTTGCAGTGAGCCAAGATGGCGCCGCTCACTCCAGCCTGGGCGACAGAGCGAGACTCCGTCTCAAAAAAAAAAAAAAAAAACAGAACTATCCAGTGATGTCTTCCTTTCTGTCTGTCTGTCTGTCTGTCTGTCTGTCTGTCTTTCTTTCTTTCATGAAGCCTTGCTCTGTCACAATACAGGCTGGAATGCAGTGGTGTGACCTCGGCTCACGGCAACCTCCGCCTCCTGGGTTCAAGTGATTATCTCACCTCAGCCTCCTGAGTAGCTGGGATTACAGGCGCCTGCCACTACACCTGGTTAATTTTTGTGTTTTTCACCATGTTGACTAGGCCGGTCTCAAATTCCTGACCTCAGGTGATCTGCCCACCTTGGCCTCTCAAAGTGCTGGGATTACAGGCGTGAGCCACCATGCCTGACCAATTTCTATTGCACATTTTTGTGTTTCTAGTTCTCTTTTACCAAGTCAAGGAAGTGGAAGTTGGATTATGCGTGTTTTGGCAATCATGCTGGAAAGAATTTACATGTGTGTGCACGCACAGTGAGGCAAGCCCTACTCTCTGTCTTCCACGAATTAACTGGTATAAGTAAGGACAAATAGTTTGGGAGACCTTGACCCCCGCACCTGCCAAGCCCCACAGAATTGAGGAAAGCTTGATCATGGTGCACAGCAGAGTGGAATGTGATGGTTTTCAAATCTTCCTGCTACCAGGCTCAGAGTTGCATGAGGCCAGACCTGGCATATGATGATCCCCGAAATATTTAAGGAATAAATCGTATCAGACAGGGCTGGGTGCGGTGGCTCACACTTGTAATCCCAGCACTTTGGGAGGCTGAGGCAGGAGGATCACCTGAGGTCAGGAGTTTGAGACCAGCCTGGCCAACATGGTGAAACCCCATCTCTACTAAGAATACAAAAATTAGCTGGGCGTGGTGGCAGACGCCTGTAACCTCAGCTACTTGGGAGGCTGAGGCGAGATGATCGCTTGAACCTGGAAGGTGGAGGTTGCAGTGAGCTGAAGTCGCACCATTGCACCCCAGTGTGGGCAACAAGAGCAAAGCCCAGTCTCAAAAAAAATAAAAATAAATAAAAAATAAATTAAAAATATATATATATATATATATATATATATATTTCAGACACTCTGGGTCAGTCAGAAAATGCATCCAGCCCAGTGCCCCATCCCAAACTGTGCTACCGTGAAGACATAGCTGATCTTCTTGATATTGACCACCAAAGAATAGGATCACACTCCCAAGACATCCCACAACTAATTTTGGAGACCATGGCATGACTTGGAATCAAGTACAAGTTACGCTGCTTCTGCCCGTGCAACCCTGGCCAAGCACATCACCTCTCCAGACCCCACCTTTGCAAGCATAGCTCAGGACTCAGGGGTTTTCAAGGTGGTTTCAAGCACTAATAGTCTATGATTCTTTGCCTGTAAAATTTACATGCGAGAGATCGTGTGCGTGTGTGTGTGTCTGCGTACGTGTGTGCATGCGTGCATAATGCTTATTTGCCCAAATGGAAGATAACTTAATGCATAGATGACAATTTCAGTGCTATTTAACCCTAAGGGAAAAATGAAAAGAAACACCATTTGTTGGGCATCTCTTGAGTCTCTGGGACTATTTTTGGGACTATTCTTGGCATTTGTGCCATATTACCACCTTTAATTCTTACAATAACCCTAATTATTCTCTTATGTTATTATACAGTGTGCAGTTTTGGACTCTGAAGCTCAGATGTGAAATATCTAGTTCATCTGGGCATTAACAGCCACAGATAAGAAACCCGGACTAAGCCCAAAACAGCAGATCCCCAGTTCAGTGTATTTGGGAGAAAGCAAATCCCCAAAGGGCAACATATGCTTGGTCACTTAGGGAGGCTAAGTTATATTGAAAACTAGGAAACCACTGGTAGTTCAACTTTGCTATTTATCTCAACCCCCCAGAATTGAGGCAACCTTGATCATGGTGCACAGCAGACTCTAATGCGAGACTTCGAGCAAAAGCCATCAACACTCTTTGGGCCTGAGTTCCCACGTCTATAAAAGAAAGGAATTGGGTGAGAGGATCTTTCCTACCTATTCAGTTTTTCAAATAGTTAGAGTCTCATTCTGTTGCCCAGGCTGGAGGGCAGTGGCACGATCATAGCTCATTGCAGCCTCTAACTCCTGGGATCAAGCAATCCTCCCACTTCAGCCTCCCTCAGTAGCTGGGACTACAGTTGCACACCACCACACACGGCTAGTTTTTAAAAAAATTATTTTTTGTGGAGATGGGGGTCTTCCTATGCTGCCCAGGCTGGTCTCGAACTCCTGACCTCAACTGATCCACCCTCCTTGGCTTCCCAAAGTGCTGGGATTACAGGCGTGAGCCACTGCACCCAGCCCCTCTTCCATATTAAACGTCCATCATTTGCCCCAGACTGTCAGCTTTCACAGGGTGCCTCCAAATTCCAGAGACTGTATCTCGTTGAGCAACTCCACGTTCACCTTTCATGACTTTTCTGAGTTTACTTCCTCCTGGCATTACCAAGCGCTAGCCTCCTTCTGTCGAGCTGTGTGGTTCAATGACTGCTGCAGAGACTGCGAGCAGAGCCGGATGCCAGCCCCCATCTTCCAAGAGGACCTGTCTTGCCTGACACAGACAGGAGCTGCCTGCTGACCTGTCCCCACAGTTGCTCTGTGTCGCAGCCCTCCTTGGCAACCTTCCCCAGCGACTCGCAGGTGTTGCCTGCCACCAGCTCTCAGACACCGCCTGAAGCGTCAGCTGGCCCTGGTGCCTTTGCCATTGGGAATACTGGCACCAGCGCTGCAGAGTACACGGAGCTGTTGTACCCTGGGGCCTTCAAAGGTGCCTTGCACAGACGACGTCCCACAGGGAGGATAGTCTCACCCCATTTCACAGATGGGGAACTGTGACCACAGGACCTCCTCGTCTTCCAAGAAGGAACAAAAGCAAGGTGTCAGCCAGGGCAGAAATAAAAGCTCCAGCACTCTCCCAAAGCAAGGCAAGCACTCATCATCGGTCATGCGTCTTTTTACCTTTTGAAACTTTGTCGGATTTATATATAGCCTCCATCTTGTCCCTCTGAACTCGGCAGGGCTCGTAATCAGTCACTGGGCTGAACACCTGGAACTCTGTGGGGATTATCATTAGAAGGATGCGAGGCCAGGTGTGGTTTTGGACCAGAGACCTATTGGAAAAGGGAGGATTTCTCACTTTCCAAGTTTACTCTGCTCAAGTTAAAACAATTAACCTCCTTTCCCCTTCAAACAACTGTTCTCCACAGCTTTCTACCAGCAATCTTCAACCCAAAGACATAATGTCAAAAGTAGACTCTCTCCCTTTCAGAACCTTCAGATGAAAAGGCAGATCAGACCTGCCCTTGGGGCTTCTTTCTGCCATTGTTGCCTTCTCTTCCCCACCAACTTCACCCCCTCCTTCCAGACACCAGGGCCTCCAGAGAGCAGCATTTTCTCTAATGCTGGGGTCATGGAGCGATGGTAGCAAAAATGGGTTTTGCACAGTTAGGCCCCCATTGCTCTCCTTGCAAGAGTTTGCCAGGCTCGCCAGCAGGAAGGGAAAGGCAAATGGCAAAGGCATCCCCAGTTGGGGTCTTAGTTCTCTTGACGATGTAGCTCTCGGCACAGTCCCCTTCTTGGGCTGTACCCTCTCCCAGACACACACGCGCGCATACAAACACACACACACACACTCAAAAACTCTTGGTGACATGAATATTTTCAGGGAATCACATAGCTCTTCTTACATAATACTATAGCAAGCATGAATTGAGTCCTTATTCCATTCTGGGCATTGTGCTAGGTGATTTTCATGCACTAATGGCTTCATTAAATCTTCACAATAATCCTGTGCAGAAATACGTGGCATGAATTTGAGGCCCAAGAATTGAATGAAATAACCCAGGTCACACAGATAGTGAGTGGCAACGCCAGGGCTTAGACCCAGTCTTATCTGACAGATGAGCTTGCTAGCCGTTGTAGGAGATCCTTTCTGTGACTTAGCAGGTCAACAATAGCTGTCAAGGCATTTCGGGTCTGTATGAGGCAGCCCTAGCCACCTCTTGGCACCTACATGCCTGAGAGCGAAGCTGGCACTCACCCATCTCACGTACACTGACTTTTCCTGAGGTTACACGGAGGGACGGAGATGGCCTGCCACCCTCTGAAAACACTGTCCCATGTAGGATTTCAGATGATGAGAAACAGCTGGTCACAGAAAATTAGCTGATCATCTTGCAGACTTTATCTAACCCAGTGGTTTTCAAACCTAGCTGTACATGAGACAAGTGGAGAGATTTGTTTTAAATCCTGAAGACCAGGCTGTACCAGGTCATAGAATACGTGTTTATTTCCCCTCTGCCTTCATACGTTGACACCACCATCCTCAGTAGAATGGTGTTTGGAGGTGGGGCCTTTGGGAGGTCAAGAGGTCACTGGGGTGGAGTTCTCATGATGCGATTAGTGCCCTTATAAGAAGAGACAGAGGAGAACTTGCCTCCTCTCCCTCTGCTCCCTACCACGTGCTCTTCTGCAGGAAGATGGCCGTCTGTAAACCAAGAGGAGGGCCCTCAGCAGAAACCAACCATGCTGACACTCTGGTCTTGGACTTCCAGCCCCTAGAACAATGGGAAATATGTTTCTGTTGTCAAGCCATCCTTTCTATGGTATTTTTGTTATAGCAGTGCAGATTGACTAAGACATATCTCATGCCAATTAACATGTCGTTGGGACCCAGTCATCAGAATTTTTTTTTTTTTTTTTTTTTTTTTTACAGTATTGCTCTGTCACCAGGCTGGAGTGCAGTGGCACAATCTCGGCTCACTGCAACCTCCGCCTCCTGGGTTCAAGCAATTCTCCTGCCTCAGCTTCCCGAGTAGCTGGGACTACAGGTGCCCACCACCATGCCCAGTTAATTTTTGCATTTTTGGTAGAGATGCAGTTTCACCATGTTGCCCAGGGTGCTCTCAATCTCTTGACTTTGTGATTCGCCCACCTCAGCCTCCCAAAAGGCTTGGATTACAGGTGTGAGCCACTGTGCCCAGCCCCATCAGAATTTTAAGATAATATTTAATATTTTCAAACAATCACAGATTTACCAAAAAAGTTGCAAGTACAATACAAAAAACTTTTCCTGAACCAATGGAGAGTGATTTGCCAAGCTAATCCATCATCTTCCTCACACGTTCTAGTGTTTATTTTCTACAAACAAGGATGTTCTCCTATGTAGCCTCAATATAAGTAGCAAAATCAGGAAATTAACATTGTTACTTCTCTACTAACTAACCCTCAGATTCCATCCAAGTTTCCCCAGCTGTCCTAATAACATTCTTTATAGCAAAAGGATACAGTCCAGAATCCTTTGATCAGTCATTGACCAGGTGCCTTTAGTCTCTTTCTTTTTATTTTATTTTTTAGAGATAGGGTCTTGCTCTGTTGCCCAGGCTGGAGTGCAGTGGCACAATCATGGCTCACTGCAGCCTCTAACTCTTGGGCTCAAATGATCCTCCCTCCCCAGCCTCCCGAGTAGCTGGATTTACAGGCACACACTACCATGCTTGGCTAATTTGTTTTTTAATTTTTGTAAAAACAGGGACTCACTTTGTTTCCCAGGCTGGTCCTGAACTCCTGACTTCAAGCTATCCTCCTGCCTTGGCCTCCCTAAGTGTTGGGATTATAGGCATGAGTCACTGCACCTGGCCCTTTTAGTCACCTTCATTTTGGAAGAGTTGTTCAGTCTTTCCTTGACTTTCATGACCTTGACACACTTGAAGATTATTTTGTAGGATGTTCCTCAGTCTGGGTTTGTCTAACATTTCCTCACAGGGAGATTTTGTTTACTCCTCTTTTGGCAAGAATATCACAGAAACGATGTTATGCTCTCATTGCAGCCAACTGGGTGGCTCACAATTTTCATTTGTCCCATGATTGCTAAAATTCACTTGGATCACTTGATTAAGATGAGGCGTGCCAGGCTTCTTCACTGTAAAGTTGCCCCTTTTCCTTTGTAAATGAATTAGTATTTTGTGCTGAAAGATAAGAGGTGGGTTGTGTGTGGGAAGACTGACCAGCCATTGGTTATTTTTAACATCATGATTTCAAAGGGCAGGTGATTCCGAACTACAATCAATTTTGAGAACAAGTGGCCTAACTCCTTCCTGTGAGGGCCCCCATGACATGAGTTAATTATAACAAGAGCTAAAATTCATTAGCTAACATTTATGGAGCCCTTAACTTTATATGCATCATTGACATCATTACAGCCACTTACAGTTATTATGCATTTATTCAACAAATTCTTACTGAGCACCTACTATGGGCCAAACACTGTTCCAGGAACTGCAAATACAGCCATGATCAAGAAAGACACAAACTCCCTTTTCTTGTGGAGCTGACACTCCAGTGGAATGCCACATGCCAAACACCATGCTAATTACTTTCTGTTCACAGTAACGATGACAATAACAACAATAATAATAGTGATTTACTTTTATTGAGCACTTACTGTGAACCAGACCCTTAGCTCACCCTTACAACAACTCTATGAGGCAGATACTTTTATTATATACTTATGAACTACTCTTTAAGTCAGGGGTAAAAAAAGGCTATAAGCCTCGTAGAAATGCAGTTCACACCACATTTGATACAGTAATGATGTTCCCTCCAGTCCCAGCAAAGATGGCTACAGACACTCAGGTTTTGAAAAGTTCTAGTGAATTAACAAAATACCACCTTACACACAGCAAGCTGGCAAAAATTAGAGAGTTGGACAATATCAAGTGGTGGCAAGAACATGGGAAAATGTGAACCTTTGAGCATTGTTGGTTGAAATATCAGCTGGGGCAGCCATTTGGAAGAGAATTTTCTATAGGTATTCCCTAGGACCCAGGGAAACTATGCTTGGCATATACCCTGGAGAAATTGTCACACAAGGTCACAAAGAGACATACACAAAAGGATCACACAGAGTTGTATGTACTGCAGAGTTGGAGGTAATCTGGGGGCCATACTAGGAAAACAGACAAGCAAAATAAGCTATGTACATTTGGCTAAATGCTTTGCAGTAGACAGAAGAAATCACTTAGACTGTACACATGTATAAATCTTAAAAGAATAAATGTTAAGTCAAAAATGTAAGAAACAGAATATTTGTAGCATAATAACATGTATAAGACTTTTTAAACAATATACAGCTGTGCGTGGTGGCTCATGTCTGTAATCCCAGCACTTCGGGAGGCCAAGGCAGGCAGATCCCTTGAGCTCAGAAGTTTGAGACCAGCCTGAGCAACACAGCTAAACTCTGTCTTTACCAAAAATACAAAGAATTAGCTATGCATCGTGGCATGCGCCTAGGGTCCCAAGCTGCTCAGGAGGCTTCAGTGGGAGGATCGCTTGAGCCTGGGAGGTCCAGGCTGCAGTGAACATCAATCAATTGCACCACTGCACTCCAGCCTGGGCAACAGAATGAGACTCTGTCTCAAAAAAAATGCCTATCTATACAAAATACTGCATATTATGGAGGATATATACATATATCTGTGTGGTGGAAGGTGGATTGGAGGGAGAGGCATGCATTAAATATATAAGTCTGGGTATGCCTGGGAAGCGGAAGGACAATGGGATTGGAGCTGGGTTACAAAGAGGGACATAATAATTAACTTGAAAATAGAAGAGGAGCCTTGTAGGGACCATGATAATAGCATGCTATGAATTGATAATTGCGATCAATTTGATTCTGTGCCTGGGAGCAGAATAGAGTGGGGGAGGCAGTGCATGAAAATATTTGGGGAAAGGCTACATGAACACTCCAGAAAGAGCTTCTTTATACACAACCCTCTCCTAACCTATGCCCATGGAGAGACTGAGGTCTCTGGGACAGTCTCGCCTTTTCACGACCTATTTATCTCATGAAAACCATCCTATATCGATGTCATCCTGACCCCTACCTGAACCACCTCAGTACCCTCCTGGACTTTCCTTACAACAGTGTTCTATGATGCCCTTCCTGGTGATGGAGGGTCAAGACCTGAGGCTACTAGACGCTGGAAGAGACAAGGAAGGAGCCTCCCCTAGAGGCTGCAGAGAGCTGACACCTGGATTTCAAATTCTCCAGGGCTATAAAAGCACATCTTTCTTTTGTAAACCATCAAGTTTGTGGTAATTTGTTAAGGCAGCCCTAGAAAACTAATACAGTTCCTCAATAAATACTTGTAGAATGGAAAAGCAAAGGTCTACAGGATAAATATCCAAACCCGTTAGCATAGGAGACAGCACCGTTTGGAAATTAACTGCTGCGTTCTGGTAGTCTCGCCTACCAGTGAACATGCCCTGCCCTCATGTCTGCCTTTGCAGGTGCCCTTTCCTCTGTCTGAGATGCTTTTCCCCACCTGGACCCCACTGTGCAAGGTTCTTCCCTTGTGGGTCTCTGCGCACCAGAGCTCAGGGAAGATTTCACAGTGTCCCAAGATATGGGTGAAGAAATAGATTTTTTTGGAGAAAAAGAAGCCATGGTCTTCTAACCCTCCCTCTGAAAGGCATGGGAGGGCCTGGGTGCCAAAGGGCCTGCAGGAGAGGAATATATGCCCTTCTGTCTTTTTGTGGACCAAGTGTGAGAGAGCAGCTCTGTCAATGGACTCAGGCTGGCAAAGGTCATTTGGGGCCAAGATGCCAGAGGCAGGTGCAAGTGGTTTCCAGGAGCTGTCTGGGGAGTGTTGCAGACCCCCAGCAGGGCAAGGAGGTGGGGAATACAGGGATGGAGGAAACCTCTCTCCTCTACAAAGTTGAACTGGGATGCAGCCCCTCCTGCTGGGAGAAAGGTAGCACTAGATGATTTTTTTTTTTTTTTTTTTTTTTTTAGACAAGGTGTTGCTCTGTCACCCAGGCTGGAGTGCAGTGGCTCCAGCCTGGTAGAGACGGTATCTAAGTATGTCAACCGGGCTGGCCTTGAGCTCCTGGGCTCCAGTGATCCCCCCGCCTCGGCCTCCTGAAGTGCTGGGATTACAGGGGTGAGCCACCATACCTGGCTCTCCCAGCTGACTCTTGGTACAGGCAACAAAGAGCTCCTGGCTTACTTTGGTACAGCTGTGCTCCTGCATCTCAGTCCTCAGGGAAACGCCTCTTGTTCCTTAGGTATCAACCCAGCCCTGCCTCCTCTGGAGCTTCTCCCTGGCTCTCCCCTTTTCCATCCCATCTATTGGAGCTGACTTGGTGGCAAGGTCTCCACCTGTTTTGTTTTGTTTTGTTTTGTGTTTTTGGACAGGGTCTTGCTCTGTTGCCCAGGCTGGAGTGCAGTGGGGCCATCATGGCTGTTCACTGCAACCTTGAACTCCTGAACTCAAGCAATCCTCCCTCCTCAGTCTCCTGAGTAACTAGGACTACAGGCAAGCCACCACGCTCAGATTGTGTGTGTGTGTGTGTGTGTGTGTGTGTGTACACCCATATATATATCTATTACCCAGGCTGATCTCGAACTCCTGGCCTCAAGCAATCCTACCACCTCCGTGTCCCAAAGCGCTGAGATTACAGGCATGAGCCACCACGCCCAGCCAATCACCTGTATCCTGAATCTGTTTTCTTGATAACTTGTTTGGCGTCTGGCCTCATCTTTCCTGGAAGTAAACATTCCCTCAATTTTGTCCTCCTGTTTCTAGACACTGTTTGTAGGTAGCTAACCCTGCTCCGGGCCTGACTCCTCTCCTTTCCTTATAATCTTCCCATAGCTCTCCCACTTTCCCTGGTGATTTCAGCTCCTAATAGTACCCCCATCCCGCAGCACTCTGGACTTCCAGGAATCCCTCTGTAAATCCATGCACCCAGCACTTCCTCAGCAGGCATTGCTCAATGCCTGATTGCAGCTGGGCACTGTTCAGGGGAATAAAGTAGGAATAAACCCAACATATAGCTTACGGTCTAATGGAGGGACGGATGTTAAACAATGACCACAGA
The DNA here is from genome assembly GCF_043159975.1 of Macaca nemestrina. NCBI lineage: Eukaryota > Metazoa > Chordata > Mammalia > Primates > Cercopithecidae > Macaca > Macaca nemestrina. The sequence continues at coordinate 4,931,171 of NC_092125.1, read as the reverse complement.
ATTTCAAAGAGTAATGAACTGTATGAGATAATCAAAGAATACCATGGGCAAAAGAATGGCCCCTCATTTAGACAGCTGGTGGGGAAGAAAGAAGAAGGTGTCTTTGAGGAAAAGACATCAAAACTGAGGCAGGTGATGAATATGTTGGATGGAGAAAGAGAAAGAAAATCAAGAATCAAGTGCCACGGCCCTGAAGTAGGAAAAGGCTGGATGTGCTTTATGGAGAGAGGGGCAATTCGTGTGGGTAGAACTGACTGGGACACAGCCGGGAGAGATGCCCTGGGGAAGGCTGGGTCATGTATGCAAGGCTTTTCCACAAGGTTACAGGTTTTATATTTCTTTTTTTTCCTTTTTCTTTTTTTTTTTTTTTTTTTTTTTTTTGAGACGGAGTCTTGCTCTGTCGCCCAGGCTGGAGTGCAATGGCACCATCTTGGCTCACTGCAACCTCTGCCTCCCAGGTTCAAGCGATCCTCCTGCCTCAGCCTCCCGAGTAGCTGGGATTACAGGTGCACACCACCACACCCGGCTAATTTTTTTTTTTTTTTTTTTTTTAGTGGAGGTGGGGTTTCTCCACGTTGGCTAGGCTGGTTTTGAACTCCTGACCTCAAGTGATCTGCCCCCCTCAGCCTCCCAAAGTGCTGAGGTTACAGGTGTGAGCCACTGCGCCTGGCTGGTATTTTAGATTTCATCCTAAGTGTAAGAAAGCCATTGGGGTCTCAGGTGGAGGAGAAGGAGGGTCATTCTCTGGTTTTTATTATACAAAGCTTGCTGGGGCTGCTGAATGGGCAGGAGTTTGGTGGGCACAGTGGGGAAAACAGGGCCCGTTTCCATAACCCCAGAATATGGGAGGTCTCTTCATGACTGCATTTGTGAGTCATGTGCCTTCATCCACCTGTATCTTGCTTTGTGATTGTGTTAAAAAATCACTCTGTTTCTTCCCAAGTTTAAAAAAAGAAAGCAGGGACAGAAGTATTAGCCCACTTCCCATTAATGGTCTGAACAGCTGCTGAAATACCCCTGAGTGCAATAAAGACACTGAATGGGATAAGAACAGGTATGACCATCTTTTCCTACCCAGCAAATGGTAATTTCGGTGGGTTGGCATCAACTCGTCTATTTGGCAAGAATCCTGTTGGGGTCTTCTGCTGAGTGGACAGTGTGACAAAGGGCCAAACAAAGGCACGAGGATGGGAAGTGGTCACAGTAGCAAGCAGCCCGGGGAAGAAAGGGCCAGACCCCAGCGTGTCCTCACACCAGTGGATACCTTCTGATGTCTTTACAACTACGTCCATCCTTTATACCACAAGGGTGCTTCTCCAACCCCATGGAATCATTTTCAGGTTTTAGAAGCACCTTTTTGGCCTCTTTCTTCTCTACCCAAAGTAATGTTCCCAGGACTTACCTGGGACTTCATGGCCCCCACACCAGAGACCAACTGGGATCCCTCCAGCCTCTCTGCCTTCCTTTTCTCACACGTCACCTGCAGCCCAGCACCCACCAGCTCCTCTGAGGGAGGCAGCAACTGAACTACAAAACAGGGGGGTGCCAACTACAGGTGTAAACTGTTTTCCTGCCAGTAAATCAAGACACATACACAGCATTGTCGGAGACCGTCTTCACCAGAGGCTCTTGTTGACTATCCTGTTTCAGCCATATGTGCTACAGAGCCCAGCAGGGTCATAATGATTCCATCATGGATACACATTAGAACCTTCTGGAATCCTAAAACCATCCATGCTTAAAATATAGTATATCCGTAAACAAAAATATTATTTGGCCATAAAAAGGAATGAAGTACATTTGGCCTTGAACAATGCAGGGGTTAGGGTCACTGAGCCCCTGCACAGCCAAAAATCTATGTATGTGTTTTGATTCCTCCTAAATTTAACTACTAATAGCCTACTGTTGAACAGAAGTCACATAGTCAATTAATACACATTTAGTATGTTGTATGTATCGTATACTGTATTCTTACAATAAAGTAAGCTAGAGAATAGAAAATGTTATTAAGAGAATCATAAGGGAGAGTAAATATCTTTCCTATTGATTAAGAGGAAGTGGATCATCATAAAGGTCTTCACCCTCATCATCTTCATGTTGAGGAGGCTGAGGAGGAGGAGGAGGGGCTGGTCTTGCTGCTTCAGGAGAGGCAGAGGCAGAAGAGGGGAAGGGAGGAGGGGGAGGCAGGAGAGGCAGGCACACTCGGTGTAACTTGTATTGAAAAAAATCCTTGTATACATGGGTTTCACTCATTTCAAACCCTGATTGTTGAAGAGTCAACTGGACTAACATGTGCTACAACCTGAGTGAAATTCAAAACTATTACGCTAAGCGAAAGAAGCCAGTCACAAAAAACTGCGTTGTACAATCCCATTTAAATGAAAGATCCAGAATGGGCGAATCTATGAAGACAAAGTAGATTAGCAGTTGCCTAGGGCTTGGTGGGGAAGTAAATAGGAAGTGACTGCTAATGGATACTTTGGTTTCTTTTGGAGGTGATGAAGATGTTCTAAAATTACGTCATTGTGATGGTTGCACAACATTGTAAATAACTAAAAACATACTGAACTCTACACTTTCAAAGAGTGGATTTTTTTTTTCAGACCCTTGCTCTGTTACCCAGGCTGAAATGCAGTTACGTGATCATAGCTCCTTTCAGCCTCGACCTCCTGGACTCAAGTGATCTTCCCATCTCAGCCTCCTGAGAGGCTGGGACTACAGCGCACACCAAAACACCCAGCTAATTTTCCAATTTTTTGTGGAGATGGAGCCTCGCTCTGTTGCCCGGGCTGGTCTTGAACTCCTGGGTGATCCTCCTGCCCCAGCCTTTCAAAGTGCTGGGATTACAGGTGTGAACCACCATGCCCGGCTCAAAGGGTGAATTTTATGGCATGTGGATTATAGTTCAGTAAAGCTGTCAAAATACATTGATGACTTTGCTCCACCCCACCCCAATTAAATCAGGATGTCTCGGGGCTGAAGCCCAGGTATCAGTGGGTTTTTAAAACTCCCCAGCTGACAGGAAAAGATTTATTAAGAGATGTAAAATCACAGCTAGATAGGAAGACTAAGTTCCAGCGTTCCATACCACTGTAGGATGACTGTAGTTAACGGCAATATATTACGTAGTTTCAAATAGCTACAAGGAAGATTTTCTATTGTTGTAGAAACGGTGTCTCACTGTCTTGCCCTGGCTGGTCTCAAACTCCTGGCCTCAAGCCATCATCCTGCCTCAACCTCCCAAAGTGCTGTGTTACAAGCATAAGCCATTGCACCCAGCCATAGAGGGAAGATATTCAATGTTCCCAACACAAAAGAATGATAAATGTTTGAGATGACGGGTGCGCTAATTACCTGATCTGATCACTATATGTTTTAGATATATAGAGAAACAATACTATGTACTCATCGAGTATGTACAATTATTATATTTCATTTTTCTTTTTTTTGAGACAGAGTTTCGCTCTTGTCGCCCAGGCTGGAGTGTAATGAAACTATCTCAGCTCACTGCAACCTCCCCCTCCCAGTTTCAAGTGATTCTCCTGCCTCAGCCTCCCGAGTAACTGGGATTACAGGCATGCACCACCACGCCCAGCTAATATTTTGTATTTTTAGTAGAGACAAGGTTTCTCCATGTTGGTCAGGCTGGTCTTGAACTCCCGACCTCAGGTGATCCGCCCACCTCGGCCTCCCAAAGTGCTGGGATTACAGGTGTGAGCCACTGTGCCTGGCCTATATGTCAATTTTTAAAGTTAAATTAAATTAAACTTTTTAAAAAAGCTCCCGGGTGATTCTAAATATGTAGAGGTAGCTGAGAACCACTGGTCTGGTCCAACCCTCTGGTAGGCCCCTGAGGACACGGGGATCTGCAGAGCTGTTGTGACTTTCAATGTCATTTAGTGGAGGCAGGACTAGAACCCACGGTTCCAAAGCCAGGTTATCCCCAGCCCTTCTCTGTGCTCAGGCCCCTGATTGAATCCTGACCAGCCGCTCTCGGGCCTCCCTAACCCCCACGACATCTTTTGAATTGTTCTCTTTCCAAAATATTCAAACTGCTTCACTTGTTAATATTTCTCTTCTAAACCCACGGCCCTCTCCTTGACATTTCTCTAGCTTGTTCATGCTTCACATCTCCCACCTATTATGCAGGCCGGCTTCTTTCCTTCCAGTCAATTTCTTATCCATTATGAATTTGCATGTACAAGTGCCCGAATTTACATTTAACACACACAATCGGTTCTGCCTTCAGTTGAAAAGTTCTACCCATTCAAACTTTACAGTCGGAGAGGAGAATCTATTCATTGCAGGAGGCTAGATCCCTCAGGGAAGCCAGTGTAATTGGCTGTTCATAATTCCCATTTCGAGTTATATGGCTGTTTAAACTTTGAGGAATCTTAACTACAAGTTAATCTTCAGGGTGAGACTATGAGAGGCTTATAGCTGATGTCACTGTTAGAGATGACCGATGTCCAGAAACTAGAAACCTGTTGCAAGCAGGGCTTGATTAGATAGCTTAAGACGAAAAATAAAAAGGCAAAGCTGAGTGCTTTCAAAAGAAGAGTTTAAAAAACTGTTTAATCTACATTTTTGTACATAATATGGTTTGTAAATACATTGGGGGTTTGTGCTTCCTTAGCACTAAGACACTTGTCATACTTTCTCATCTGGAAAGAGCAAAGAGAAGAGTAGTATTTATTTATATTTGTATTCTTTCTCTCCTTTAGGGCTTTAAAAGGAGAAGTGTTTTCTTCTTCATCTTTCTTTTTGTTTTTGTTTTAGAGACAGGGTCTCTGTTATCCAGGCTGGAGTGCAGGGGTGCGATCACTGTTCACAGCAACCTCCGCCTCCCAGGCTCAGGCAGTCTTCCCTCCTCAGCCTCCCAAGTAGCTGGGACTACAGATCCCTGTGACCACACCAGCTAATTTCTGCATTTTTTGTAGAGACGGGTTTTCGTCATGTTACCCAGGCTAGTCTCGAACTCCTGAGCTCAAGTGATCCGCCCACCTTGGCCTCCCAAAGTGCTGGAATTACAGGCGTGAGCCATCGCGCCGGCCTCGTCTTCGTCTTTCTATCTGCCGTCCCCTCTCCTCGCTTTCTCTATTGGAATCCAGCAGAGAATCAGGGCTCAACAAATGTTTTGGACGAAACCCACAGCAGCGAATCTCAGATGGAGGGAAGGGAGTGAGAAATGGGGATGGAAATAGCATAATCAATATAGTCAATATTATTACTATTATTTTGGAGACAGAGTCTCGCTCTGTCCCCAGGCTGGAGCGCAGTGGCATGATCTCGGCTCACTGCAGCCTCCGCCTCCCAGGTTCATGCCATTCTCCTGCCTCAGCCTCCCGAGTAGCTGGGACTCCAGGCGCCCGCCACCAGGCCCAGCTAATTTTTTTTTATTTTTTATTTTTTTTTGGTAGAGACAGAGTTTCACCATGTTGCCCAGGCTGGTCTCAAACTCCTGAGCTCAGGCGATCTGCCCGCCTCAACCTCCCAAAGTTATAGTCAGTGCTGTTATATTACAAGCCGCATCACTCAACAAGGATCCGTGGAGCTCCTCTTCTGTGCTGGGGACGGCTGCGGTGACTGAGGCTGGTTAGTCACTGGACACAACCAGTCACTCTCTCAAGCCGCCTCCGTTCTATAGAAAGCAAACCGCCCCCACGTTGCTGATGGGGAAGTGAGAACTCCCATGAATCCCAGGAAAAGTCAGAGAGATAAAAATACAAATGCTTGCCCCATTTTCCCACACTCCTCATGGCTCTTTCCACAGTTCCTTTTCCTCTGGTCATTGATGAGAGTGAGAAAAAAAAATGGCAAGGAAAAAAAGTCCTAATATCCGAATAGTCACATGAAGTTCTCATCACGCAGTCACCTGTTTTGTGTCATTTAACCTCACAACCTGTGGAAGTGACAGCATTGTTTCCCTTCCTCGGGTAAAGGAGCCAAGATCGCAGGGGACCTGCGATTTGTTCAGTCGCCCAGCGGATAAGACACAGGGCTAGCCGGGAACCGCCAGATCAGCAACGTCCCCGTCCTGTGCCTTCACGTCTTACCACATGGCCTCGCAATGAAACAAGCAAGCTCTGGAGTCCACAAACAGATCTTGAGACAAAAAAAAGAAAAAGAAAAGAAATAAAAAGCAAACAGGAAGCTCCGAGGACTGGGTGCGGGAAGGGGAAGATAGTATATCTCGGCCCAAAGACTGGAATCTTGGCTCGAACACTGCAACATCACTCTCAGAAATGGATGGAGGCCATGAGCGGTGGCTCACGCTTGTAATCCCAGCACTGTGGGAGGCCACGATGAGGGGATCACTTGAGGTCAGGAGTTTGAGACCAGCCTGGCCAACATGGTGAAACCCTGCCTCTACCAAAATAATAATAATAATAATAACAATAATAATACAAAAGTTAGCCGGGTATGGTGGCATGTTTCTGTAATTACAGCTATTCAGGACACTAAGGCGTGAGAATCACTTGAACCCAGGAGGTGGAGGTTGCAGTGAGCTAAGATTGCACCACTGTACTCTGTCCTGGGCAACAGAGTGAGACTGTCTCAAAAAAAAAAAAAAAAAAAAGAGAGAGAGAGAGAAAGAAGAAAAGAAACAGATGGAAAATTAAGTGTTTATTTGAAAAAGAAAAAAGAATTGATGGAAAATATGGCTGCAAAAGCAGCAATGAACTGGTTGAAAGACTGAAGCTCTGTCGTTAGATTGAAAAGTGAGGTGATTCCAATATTCAAAAGCTTGGGACTTTTGTGGCTGACTGAGTTGTAGGCCTCATCCAAGAGATTGTCCAGGAATGGAGAAAAATAGCTTTATTTGAAGGCAGTGGTATAAAGAAAATAATAACAAAGTTGTTTTTTAATCCTAAAAGAGCAAGTGTCCAGGACAGCCCAATTTGTAAGGAGGTTCTTGAGTAACGTCAGTAACAAAACCTCCTGGGAGGATGAAATGCATGCCACTCTGCCTCTCCAGCCTGTAGGTACTGACGGGCCCCCAGCAGCCACCCAAACTCAGTTTCATTGGCTCTTTTCCCAACATCCTTGACAGAGGAGATCTAACTTTGCAAAATCCTCTCCAAGTGTTTCGGGGATCTTGGGTTTTGTCGTATAAGTTCATAAAGAGTTCTCTCATGTTCCTTGGCCCTGGGCCCCTCTGTTTTTTGCTTGTGAAGCCCTTTGAGGGCTGCTGTACGTCACCATCGCAGCTGTGTGGCAAGTCTGGAGTCATGCTGTTATAACCACCCAATGGGTGCTTCCTGCCCACTGCACAAACAAAATCCATTCACAGAGACCACAGCATTGCAGATCACGAGGTCAGGAGATCGAGACCATCTTGGCCAAAATGGTGAAACCCCGTCTCTACTAAACTACAAAAATTAGCCTGGTGTGGTGGTGCACACCTGTAGTCCCAGCTACTCAGGAGGCTGAGACAGGGGGATCATTTGGAGGTGGAGGTTGCAGTGAGCTGAGATCGCACCACTGCACTCCAGCCTGGTGACAGAGCAAGACTCTGTCTCAAAAAAAAAAAAAAAAAAAGAGTTTAATTGACTCGAGGCCAACCATGCCACATGGGAGATGGAGTTATTACTCAAATCGACCTCACTGAAGTCTCAGACGTTAGGAGCTTTTGAAGGATAGTTTGGGAGAAGGGGTGGAGGTGTCCGGGCAATGGATGCTTGCTGCTGATTGGCTGGGGGTGCAATCATAGGGCTGTGGGAAATGGCCCTCCTGTGCCTTAGTCCCTTGTGGGTGGGGCCACAGGAGGGGTTGGTGGGTCTAGGTGGAGGCATTGGTGTGAGACATGAAAAAAAAAAAAAAGACTGAAAAGATATCCCAAAGGCCAATCTTAGGCTCTAGAATGGTGATATTATCTGCAGGAGTAATTTGGGAGGTTGCAAATCTTATGACCTCCAGAATAATGATTGGTAATCATGTATGTCTACACCTTAGCAGAATTCAGGCTCCTGCACCCCGCTAGCCAGGTGGTCTCTCATTACCTTTACAAAAGCAGCTGAGTTTGGGGAAAGGGCTATTATCATTTAACTCCCAAAGTTAGCTTGGCCTACGCCCAGAAATATTAATAATTAATGGCCACTTGAAGGCTAAAGGCAAGATGAGGGTTGGCTAGATCAGATCTCCCTCACTGCCATAGTTCTCTCACTGACCTGATTTTTGCAAAGCGGTTTCATTGTGTTTCTTGTAAAGGTGGAGTAGAAAGTCCCTCTCCCTCCCTCCCTCTGTGTCACATTTTATTACTTGGGTAGTGAGCACTAAAAAGTGTGAGTCCTGGGTCTTGCGTGAAAAGCTTGCAGTTTCAGGCCGGGCGCGGTGGTTCATGCCTGTAATCCCAGCACTTTGGGAGGCCGAGGTGGGCAGATCACCCGAGGTCAGGAGTTCAAGACCAGCCTGACCAACATGGTGAAACCCTGTCTCTACTTAAAATACAAAATTAGCTGGGGATGGTGGCGGGCGCCTGTAATCCCAGCTGCTCGGGAGGTTGAGGCAGGAGACTCGCTTGAACCTGGGAGGCAGAGGTTGCAGTGAGCCGACATCATGTCATTGCACTCCAGCCTGGGCAACAAGAGTGAAACTCCAAAAAAGAAGAGAGAAAGAGAGAGAGGAAGGAAGGAAGGAAGGAAGGAAGGAAGGAAGGAAGGAAGGAAGGAAGGAAGGAAGGAAGGAAGGAAGGGAGGGAGGGAGGGAGAAGGAAGGAAGGAAGGAAGGAAGGAAGGGAGGGAGGGAGGGAGGGAGGGAGGAAGAAGGAAGGAAGGAAGGAAGGAGGGAAGGAGGAAGGAAGGAAGGAAAGGAGGAAGAAGGAAGGAAGGAAGGAGGGAGGGAGGGAGAGAGGGAGGGAGAGAGGGAGGGAGGGAGGGAGGGAGGAAGGAAGGACAGAAGGAAGGAAAAGCTTGCAATTTCTGCCTGCAGTGCTTCTCTGCAGAGACACAAGTCCATGACGCTGGTGTCATGGTTCCTTTTCACTCTCCTTGTTTTTGTTGTTTCAGTTCTTTCCCCCCATATCTCAAACAGTCTCCCCCTCTACTCCAATCAAAAATCCCCGTGCCTCTTCTCCCACCACCCTGCAGACTCAGACAAGACTGCATCTCAGCTTGCTCTCAGGCTGAGAGCACTGATAGCTTGGCTCTATCTAGCAGACAACAGGAAGCCTCTGAAGGGCTGTGAGCAGAGAAATCATTAGGAAGATGCATCTTGGCAGTAGTTCCTCAAATGAATTAGGCGAGAGTGAAACGTCTTGATTCTCAGAGCAGACTCAGCGTGGGACGGCACACTGGTGCCACCTGGAGGCGGCGGGCCTCAATTACAGACGCAGTTTACAGAAAGCTGACAAAACCCTTCTGAAACCGTATCTGAAACACAAAGTCATCGAGTGACTTTTTAGTGCTACACGAAGAGTGGTCTGTTTATTAGGGCTAAGCCAGCAAGGAACAAAACTTCAGGGAAGTGACCCTGCTAGAGACTCTAGGACTAGCCTGGCCCTCCATGTCCTCCCTGGGGAGAGGCTGACTTAAAAGGAGGTTCTTGAATTAGTTGTTTTTGTAATAAAATCTCCCAGGATAGGCTGGGGAGCCCCCACCCCACCACCATCACAGAAATCTATTTTGCAACAGATTTTCAAACCAACATATTTGCCAAAACACAGGCTTGTCATTTTTCAGGGGAAGCGGGAGAACTGGTTCTTACTTCAAGTGAAAACCACCACACAGGAAAGAGAATGTGTCGCTAGCACAGTGGCTCATGCCTGTAATCCCAGCACGTTGGGAGGCTGAGGTGGGCAGATCACCTGAGGCCGGCAATTCGAGACCAGACTGGCCAACATGGTGAAACCCTGTCTCTATCAAAAATACAAAAATTAGCCAGTCGTGGTGCTGGGCACCTGTAGTCCCAGCTATTCAGGAGGCTGAGGCAGGAGAATTGCTTGAACCCGGGAAGTGGACGTTGCAGTGAGCCAAGATTGCACCACAGCACTCCAGCCTGGGTGACAGCGAGACTCCATCTCAAAAAAAAAAAAAAGAGAGAGAGAGAATGTGTCCCCAGACTAGAGACAGGGTGTCACAGGTGACAATGGCAGTCAGAGCCTGCCCTGTTAGCCTGCTCAGGTTTTTCCAGTACTTTTTTTATTTTCACTAAAGATCCTGTGATTTGCAACACAACCTAGGCATTAACACATAAGGAAAACTAGAAATTGAAATGAAGCAGTTTTCAGAATAAGGATTAGACTCCAGAATCCCAGATTCTTTCTGCCAGCATCCACTTAATGACATACTGAAGTATGGAATTCCTGTAATACTAAGTTATTTGTTTCTTCTTTCGAAAAAGGGGCAAACTATATTCCTTATCAGTTTTCTCCAAGTTACTAAGTCCTGGGAAGTTTATCGTGGCTGCATTTTCTCTTGCCCTTGGCTTTACCTCCTCCCTAATATCTAATGTTTTTTTAAGAAAGTTTCTCAGTGTAGAAAAACAAGGTCATTTCTCTGAGTCTTTGCCAAACCTGCACTGGACCTTTGCTTCTGGAGGAATGGGAATTTAAAAGGAGCCCAAGATGGTCATCCGGATTTTCATAAAAAGGAAGAGCTTTGCTCACTCACTTGACACTCGCTGCAACCCTGTGAGGTTTATATTGTTACGCATGTTTTAAAGGGGATGAAATAGATGCTCAAAGAATAATCTGCCCAAGGACACACAGCTGGAAAGTAGAAAAATTAGGATTTAAAATCCCAGGGTTGCCTGACTGCAGATTCCCCTTGCTTCCCACAGCACTGGGCAGAGTTCCTCTTCCTAAAAGTCTAGGGAGGCCGGGCACAGTGGCTCACGCCTGTAATCCCAGCACTTTGGGAGGCCGAGGCAGGTGGATCACCTGAGGTCAGGAGTTCGAGACCAGCCTGACCAACATGGTGAAACCCCATCTCTACTAAAAGTGCAAAAATTAGCTGGGCATAGTGGCGGGCACCTGTAATCCCAGCTACTCGGGAGGCTGAGGCAGGATAATCGCTTGAACCCGGGATGCGGAGGTTGCAGTGAGCCAAGATCGCGCCACTGCACTCCAGCCTGGGCAAAAGAGCGAGACTCTGTCTCAAAAATAAACAAATAAATAAAAAATAAACACAAAAATAAAATAAAAGTCTAGGGAGACGAAACCCAAAGGGTTAAATAAAGCAGGGGGAGCCCTGAGGATAAAAGAAAAAAGGGTTGGATCTGGGTCTGCAGGGAGGGGCCAGGATGTGGACAGGGCCAAGGCAGGAGATGCCTACTGGGAAAAGGAAAGTCTGGGCCCTGGAGGGGGTGTGGCCACTTAGAAGTCAGATTTAAGGTGGGAAAGGAAACTTGCACAAGGTCAAATGGTTAGGAGGAGGCACTGGGAAGGAATCACGCCTTAAGGACTTTCTGAAAAGCCAGGCTCAGATTCTTTGCTCTGCCACTCTGATCCTTGACTTTCCCCACATCTGCCTCATTTTAACATTTTCATTGTATTTCCATATGATTTACTTTGTATTCTCCTTGTTTCTTCCCATTCCAGTCCACTGCCTTTTTCTATTTGGTTTTACTCAGTTGTGGCTATTCTAGAGGAACCAGGGGAAATACAGGCCTCTCTTCTTCGGACTGAATATCATGTAACATCTTCAACTTCATTCTTCCATTAAAGGCAAAGTATGTGCTACAAAATCAAAGTTCACATTCTGCAATCAGCTTCCAAGAGAGTGAAGTCGACTTTACCCTATCTTTTCCATGTTTTTCTTCTAAACTACTTCTGAGCCTTTTCTTCCCTTCTGTCCCCTTCGGAGAGGTGTCAGTGTGGCCGGGACTGAGCTGTGCAGAGGTGGTGGGAGGTGTCCCATGGAGACGGTGCTGCACGGTTCCATGGAGCAAATAAGTAAATTGAACAAGTAAATGTAGAGAGGACCATGGGGGCTAGGTTAGAGCGGTGGCCAGAAGAGAAGGGGGAAGAATGGAAATAACCTTAAGGTATTGAATTGTAATCAGAAGTACATTATGAACTCATAATTTAAAAATACATAAATACAAAAATATAAATATATCTGTGCAGATATAACTATATGAGCACATATATAGAGAGGTGTATACACACACACACACACACACACACTTACAAACAAATCTTAGCTCTATCAGCCAAGCAAGCCTAGAAGCAATATCATCCCAGCAGCAACGAGCACGTGGAACATCTAATCTTGGTTTCTTAATGTCATTCTGCACTGAAAGGAACCAGGAAATAACTGATTCCTGGGACGGTGCAGGAACTAGGTAAGCCTGGAATATCTGATTGTACTAGAAAGGGAAGACATTGCTCAAGAATGATGTGGACAGAGCTGGGTGTGGTGTGTTACAGGAGGCAGTTAGTCAGACATGAGCAGGGCAGAGAGGGCACGTCCCCGCCATGGCCCCAGGACCCGGGATCTCAGACAACCATAAGGTGATGGCCAGGCAGTTGTCACACTGTCTCTCTAAGATAATAATTGGTCACAGCTGTCTCACCAGGGAAAGGTAGTCTCCCAAGAGATAGAAAAAACCTGAAACTGGTGACCAGCAGCTTCCCAGTAAGATCTCGGGAGTTGAGTGGGTGAACACAAGCGTGTGCTCTGAGAGGCAAGTGGTGGGGTTTAACGGGTCTATGACCTTCCTCTAGGAACACTCGATTGGTAAGGGAAGAGCTCCTCAAGTGAGCGTGCGTACAGCGTCATAAACACGCTGTGCACATGGCCCTCCCAGGTGCAGACAGCCCGCCCCAAGGGGAGAATCAGGGGAGAAGGGATACAGCCCCCGTCGGAAGCACGCCAGCGTAAAAAACCCCAAGTCAAAGGTTACACTGTGCACTCACATGTCTCTAGTTGCCTGCTTGGCCCTCTTCCAAGCATACTTTATTTCCTTTTGTTCCTGCTTTAAAACTTTTTAATAAACTTTTACTCCTGCTCTAAAACTTGCCTTGAGCACTCTCTCTCTCTCTCTCTCTTTCTCTCTCTCTCTCTCTCTCCCTCTCTCTGCCTTATGCCCCTCAGTTGAATTCTTTCTTCTAAGGAAACCAAGGAAGCAAGAATTGAGGTTGCTGCAGACCCGTGCAGATTTGCTGCTGCTAACATACTTTGGTGCTGTGACTTGGATATGTTCCCTAGTGGTAAGACCCCTCTTTGCCTCGCCTTCTTTGGCTGGAGGTGTTCAACCCCTAAATGCAGTTTTCTTCTCCCTCTTGCTCTCCTGCTTACTAACCAACCCCCAGAATTATTCCTCTCAGCCACAGTGGCTCTGCTTCCCCCGGCTGATCCCTTAGCTCACCCTGACAGGTGGCTCATGGAGGTGAGGAGGAACTTGGAGTCTGCACCAAGTAGACCTGAGATGCTAATGGCCCTCCTGCACAGGAGGCTGGTGAGAGTGGTAGGGCTAAAGCCTAGGGACCGTGCACTGTCTGGGATTTCCTCTGCTTTTTCAACTAAAATCAGCTGTTTCCCAAAAACCTGCATTGCCTATTCTGTTTTCTCTGTGTGTGTTTTGAAATGGCCTTGTGCACCCACAAGACTATCTGCCTGCGGGGCAAGGCTGCCTTTCCCAGGTTTCACTTTGCATACTGCAAAACTTCCTTCTCTGCCTCACACACACACACTCCCTCTTACTCGTGCATCTGCGGCTCTTGCTGCACTCGCTGGGCAGCAAAGCCACAGGCTCCCTTGTGGATGTCTCCTGAGATTTGTACTTTTTTACCCCACCAGCTAGGATGACCTCCAACTTTTGCCCTGTCTGTTCGCACACTGCTGGGCTGGACACTAATTGGAACCCCAGCTCTGACAGCTCCCGATGACCTTACCGTACACTTCTTGTTCCTGTTATGCCCCAGGACCTAGTTTTCTGGTGGCTTTTGAAGCAGTTTGTGCACCTGCATAGGACCTCACTCTGTGGCCCTTTAAGGACCCCACCTACGTGTGTGTGTGTGTGTGTGTGTGTGTGTGTGTGTGTGTGTGTGTGTGTGTGTGTTTGGTTAGCATCCCTTTGGCAGGAGGAAAAATTCTTCCTTTGCCATTTGTGAGTTCTTACCACCAAGCTCCAAGTCCTCCACAACTTCTTCTGTGTCAATAGAGCAAATAAACGTTGCCCTCTCAAATCTAAGGGCTGCTGTTTTTGCAAGCAAATCCCTTCCATGAGCATCCCTCTCGCTTCCTTGCACTTCTTCCTGTAGCCTCCATTTCTCTAATCGCTTCCACGCCCGTCTCAATATGCAGCAAGATCTTCAAGGTCATATTCAAAGGGAGGGAAGTCCAGCTCCCTTGAGGCATTTAGCTGAAAAACAGGCTTCTCATCTACTGAAAGAACATGGGAAATGGAAATCTGAGAAAAGAGATAACCAGTTTGTTGTAGAATGCTCCGGGCGAGAGTCACTGTGAGGTCATGGAGACAAGGATCTAGGCTGGCTCAAGCCTGCAGGTGCAAGAGACCCACAGGACAGAGATGAAGGTTTCTTCCAGGTGACCATTACCATTAAACAGAGATGAAGGCAAGGTTAGGGGTGCACAGTAAGACCAGTTCATTCCAGAATCCCAAGGATGAACAGGGGGTCCTTGGTTCAGGACCGTATTTCCTCTGTTCTCGAGTGGGTAATTGTGACAAGATGGGATGAAGGTTAAGGGGACATGGTAAGACTGGTTTATTCCAGAACCCTAAGGATGAACGGGGGATGCCCTGTTCAGGATAGAGAAGTAAGAGGGGACACCTTCTTTTTCCTGTTTCCTTTTTTGTCTCCTCTGTTCTCTCTTCACAAATGGGTAATCACATCTTCATACCACGGGACGTGCCCCCTGGTTGTATCCTCCAGAACTGGGAAAAGTTTGATCCTCTTCAAACCTAAAAACAGAAAACGAGTTTTCCTTTGTAATACCATTTGGCCTCAAAACGAACTAAGAGAAAATTACAAAAGTCAGCCTTAGAACCTAGTGCCCCTATGTAGGAAATCCTCCAATCAGCCTCCTCAGTCCTTTGTAACCAAAAGCAGTAAGGACAACAGGGCTAAGGAGAAGGGGAAATGCAGGCACAAGAGGCAGGCTCAAGGACTGGCTGCTTTACAAGCTTGCCAGCCCACTCCAGGTTGCCCTAAGGACAGTCCTTCAGGTAACTGCCACTGGTGTGGGAAGCCAGGCCACTGGAAGGCAAACTGCCCTAATGAGATAAATGGGGAGAAGCCTGGCACAGCTTGCCCCTTTGCCACAGCTCTGCCACTGGAAAGGAACTGCCCTGAGAGCTGAAGGACCCCCAGGACCGGATCCCAATCCTTGATGGCCTTGAGCTGAAGGAGCTCTCTGCTCTGGCTGGCTTCTAAGTCAGACATTGTCATCAGCAAGACAAAGCCAAGGACAACTCTAGAGGTAACAAGTAAAATTATAAATTTCCCTTTTGGGTTCAAGAGCTGCCTAGTCTATGCTAATCTCCTTCTCTAAGCAACTCTTCTCCAAATCCTGTCAGGTAACAAGGCAAATGTCACCCCCTCCCTCTAAAAGAGAAGATTCACTTCCCTTTGGGGCAAAAATATACTTTCCAAAATGGATGACTGCTTACTATGTACCCAACCTCTGAATTCGCCTTCCTCTCTAATTGCCCTATTTCTCCCAAAAAGCTACCTAAATCTTAACTTCAACCTGTACC
Source organism: Macaca nemestrina (assembly GCF_043159975.1). NCBI lineage: Eukaryota > Metazoa > Chordata > Mammalia > Primates > Cercopithecidae > Macaca > Macaca nemestrina. Next base: position 4,915,508 of record NC_092125.1, on the reverse strand, counting down.
ATCCTACTTCAGGGGTTTAAAAATAGCCCACACTTATTTGGATGAGCCCTAGCAAAAATCTAACCGAGCAATCTCTTGAGGGGGAACAACTTCTACAGTATGTAAATAATCTTCTCCTTTGCTTCCCCTTCACAGGACGCATACAACAACATGCAGTACAAACTGTAAATTCCTAACAGAAGGAAAATGACTTTTGTCTAATTCAAAGGTTATAAAGGTAAAGAGGTACTTTGGTTAAGGAAGGTTATAAAGAAAAGAAATTTTATATGAGAAAGGATCTTTTGTCATAAATTGGTGTCCTAAAGAAAAATAACTGATTGTTTTAAAAAAAGGGATGCTTAGGACAAGTGAGAAAGTCCAAGCTTTTCATAGATGATCTGTGTAAGTCATGAAAAGATTTGTGAAAGGGAATTTATAAAAGAAATATTTTAAATTTTTGTTTTTTTATTATTATTTTTACAATTTTTAATTTTTGTGAGTACATAGTAGGCATATATATGTGTGATGTACGTGAGATATTTTGATACAAGCATACACTGTGTAATAATCACATCAGGATAAATGGGGTATCTATCACTTCAAGCATTTATCCTTTCTTTGTGTTACAAACAATCTAATTATAGTCTTAGAGTTATTTTTAAATGTACAATAAATTATTGTTGGTTGTAGTTACCCTGTTGTGCTATCAAATACTAGATCTTATTCATTGTATCTAACTATATTTTCATACCCAATAATCATCCCCCTTCTACTCCTCCACTACCCTTCCCAGACCCTGGTAACCATCATTCTAACACAAATGTGAATTACAATATTCTAATGTGACTTTAGAAATGTTTCACTTCTCAGTAGTTTTGTGATGTGAACAAACATTACCAGAAACAAAAGATTCTATTTTTTCTACTAAAATATCCTAGAGTAGAATTTCAGATATCATGTTGGACTCTTTTCATGTTTATTTGGATGAAAATAAGGTATGTTAAGCAAGTGTAATTATCTCATTTCTATACTGCTTGTATACTTTCTTGAGAAGGTCAGAACTATTTCTGCTCTGATAAAGATAATAATGTTATATACACCTTCACAGAGAACAAGCATGGCTTTTAACCAGTTAAATTAAATTGAAATTCATACTACTAAATAAATGAATAAATAAGTAAATAAATGGAGGAAGGAGAGAAAGTTCTTTCTTACAGTAGAATGCCAAGTAATTAATGTAGAAGGCATGATGAAAATAGCAAACCACCATATGACACTAACATGGTTATAATTTATTCAGATAGGGATCATCCACAAATATTAAGGCTGGTGGGTGGAAGTTGTTAAGGATCAGGATTTTAGCATAATTTTAGAAAATCTCCCCACAAAATGCTTATCAATTGCAAAGGTGAAAATGGTGACTCCATGGAGGAGAAACATGGAAGACACCAACATGACCAAGCAATCAAGATTAACATCACCAGCGATGGGACAGGACAACATCATGTGCTGTAATGTGCCGAGCCCAGGATCCTGTCCATCATTTTCCTGTCAAGAACTCATGGCAAGGTCTGACCAAAATGAAATATCAGATGGAACCAGGTCTAGGGCCATCCTACGGAACAAAAGGCCTGCACTCTTAAAAACTGAAGGATGTGGGGCCAGTTGCAGTGGCTCATGCCTATAATCCCAGCTCTTTGGGAGGCCAAGGTGGGCAGATCACTTGAGCCCAGGAGTTCGAGACCAACCTGAACAACTTGAAACCCTGTCTCTAAAAAAGATACAAAAATTAGCCGGGTGTGGTGGCACATGCCTGTAGTCCCAGATACTCAGGAGGCTGAGGTAGGAGGATCACCTGAGCCCAGGGAGGTCAAGGCTGTAGTGAGCCATGATCACCCCACTGTATTCCAGCCTGGGTGACAGAGTGAGACTCTGTTTCAAAATAAAAACAAAAACAAAAAACTGAAGGATGTGGAAGACAGGGAAAGACTAAGAAATTTTTCCATATTGAAGGAAATCTCCTTCCTTCTATTTGGACATGTGACAACTAAATGTATTGCATGCTCCTGGACCCTGAAAGGGAAAAGAGACATGGTGAGCTGAGCCAGCAAAATTTGAATGGGGTCTGTGGATTGGGTAGCAGTGTTGTGCCCATTATTATTTCTGCCTTGGAGGGTTCGTATAAGTTTTCTAGCACTGTCATAACAAATTATCACAAACCACATGACTTTAAACAACAGAAATGTATTCTCTTGAAGTTCTGGAGGCTAGAAGTCCAAAATCAGGGTGTCAGTAAGCTTGGTTCCTTCTGGAGACCTGATGGACAAACCGTCCCATGCCCCTCTCCTTGCTTCTGGTGGTTGCTGGCAATACTTGGGGTGCCTTGGTTTGTGGCAGCAGATCCCCAGTCTCTGCTTCCGTCTTCGCGTGGGTATCTGTGTGTCTCTGTGTCTCTCTTTGTCTTCACCTTTTCTTATGAGGACACCAGTCTATGGGATTTAGGGTCCACCCTAATCCTTGGATGAATTCAACTGGAGATCCTTCATTACATCTGTAATGACCCTATTTCAAAATAAGGTCACATTCTGAGGTTTCAGGAGGATGTGAATTTGGGGAGAACACTCTTCAGCTATTACAGGGTTATATCTAAAAATAAATTCTGGAGTGTTTAGAGGTGCTGGACATTATGATTGCAGCTTCCTCTCAAAAGGTTCAGAAAATGATAAAAGGGGCTTCAAGAGTTCTTTGTGTACTGTTGAAAGACAAAATTACAACAAATTTAGTTTAAAGATCTTAACTGGCTTTTATGTATGATTCTAAAATCCAGCTACACCTTATTCTGTATAATAGAATGAGTGCTCCTTTAAACAGATAATACGGTTTGGCTGTGTCCCCACCCAAATCTTATCTTGAATTGTAGCTCCCATAATTCCCACGTGTTGTCAGAGGGACCCAGTGGGAGGTAATTGAATCATGGGGGCGAGTTTTCCCGTGCTGTTCTCGTGATAGTGAGTAAGTCTCACGAGATCTGATGGTTTTATAAAGGGCAGCTCCCCCTGCACACACTCTTTTGCCTGCTGCCATGTAAGATGTGCTTTTGTTCCTCCTTTACTTTGCACCATGATGGTGAGGCCTCCTCAGCCATGTGGAACTGTGAGTCCATGAAACCTGTTTTTCTTTATAAATTACCAAGTCTCAGGTATGTCTTTATTAGCAGTACGAGAACAGATGAATACAGCAGAGCAGAGGAAGTTGGCTTTATAGACAGAAAAGGGCCAAGGAAAGCAGAAACAGAACAAAAAGTGGATTGGTTGTTTCAAACTTACTTTCCTTGTAAAGATTCAAGTAGGGAGGCTTCCTTGTCATGCCAACTAAAGTGTCTGGGGGTTTGGCTATTATCTCTCTCACTCCTGATTTCTCAGGAGGTCAGATAAACAACTTAGTTTCAGCTTGGGGACGTGGCACTTCAACATGAAGGACTCTGTTTTGGTTTGGTCATTGGGCCTAGCGCAGGAGCTCAGTCCAAACCATATGGCCTCCTATAAATTTTATTTAACAATACTGTTCTTGCAACTTTTCTGTACACTTAAAACTATTTCAAAACAGGTTGAGTGTGGTGGCTTATTTCTGTAACCCCAGCACTTTCGGAGACTGAGGTGAGAGGATTGCTTGAGCCCAAGAGTTTGAGATCAACCTGGACAACATGGTGAAATCTTATCTCTACAAAAAATACAAAAAAAAAAAAAAAAAATTACCCAACTGTGGTGGCCTGTGCCTGTGGTTCCAATTACTTGGGAAGATGAGGTGGAAGGATCGCCTGAGCCCAGGAGGTTGAGGCTACAGCAGTGAGCCATGATTGCACCACTGCACTCCAGCCTGGGTGACGCAGAGTGAGACCCTGTCTCAAAAAACATAAATTATTTCAAAAAATTACGTAGTTTTGTGTTTGTTTACTTGTTTGTTTGTTTGAGATGGTGTCTCGCTCTGTCACCAGGCTGGAGTGCAGTGGTGAGATCTCAGCTCACTGCAACCTCCACCCCCTGGATTCAAGCAATTCTCCTGCCTCAGCCTCCCAAGTAACTGGGATTACAGGCACCCGCCACCACGCCCAGCTACTTTTTGTATTTTTAGTAGAGACAGGGTTTCACCATGTTGGCTAGGATGCTCTCAATCTCTTGACCTTGTGATTCACCCGCCTCGGCCTCCCAAAGTGCTGGGATTACAGGCATGAGCCGCCTTGCCTGGCCTGTGTAGATTTTTTTAAACCTGTTATTGAAATTATTTGAAGATTTTCATTGAGAAACATTTGGGAGAGAACAAGGCAAGATTTCAAATGTTTGCAAATCCACAGGTTCTGCCACTGTCCTTGTTTTGTCCCTGTGTCCCCACAGATTGGGAGTGGCCCTCCCCGAATGAGTAGAGAGTGAGAGCTCTCAGTCTTTTTATCTAAATGCCTTGTTCTTTGTCATTTTCATTGCTCTTCAGGAGCTTTGAGTGTTGATTTGGGGTGGATAAGATACCTGTGCAGAGGGAACTGATCTAGAAATCGGTCGTGACTATGAGAGACTTTGTTCAAGTCAAATGGAGGATTGGAAGTGTTGTCCATGTCATAGAACCAAGGACCCAGTGCTGAGCTCCCAGGGCTAGGACTGCCAACTCTGGAGAAATCCACAGCCATGCATAGTTCTGAGGACTGCCCATTGCCCTGTGTGTTGAAGGACTTCAGATTTTTATTTTTAAATTCAACTTTAGAGTTATGTTTAGCCTTATCACTCTTACTCTATCTTTCCTGGTTTTCTTTTCTCTTCTCTTTCTTCCATCTTCCTTTTTCCCTCTTCCCTCTTCCTCTTCCACTTCTTCTCCTTCCTTTTCTCCTTCTTCTTCTTTTTGAGACACTGTCTCGCTCTGTTGCCCAGGCTGGAGTGCAGTGGCACACACATGGCTCACTGCAGCCTTGACCTCAAGGGCTCAAGCAATCCTCTCACCTCAGCCTGCTGTGTAGCTAGGACTACAGGTGTGCACCACCATGCCTGGCTAATTTTTAATTTTTTGTAGAAACAGGGACTCACTATATTGCCCATGCTGATCTCAAACCAGTGGGCTCAAGCAATCCTCCTGCCTCAGCCTCACAAAGTGCTGGGATTACAGGTGTGAGCCACTACGTTCAGCTTTCTTTTCTTTTTATTCCTATCAAATAAAGTAAAATGCAATACCTTTTTGCCCATTACATATATTTCTAATCTCAATCTAAAATCTGTCTTCTCATGTTTCAAGCTTTTAATTTAGCTAATGAAAGCTTTCACCTTTTATTTCTTCCACTTTAAATCTAAGGCATTTCATCTTATATTTTTCATTACCTTTCAGATTTAGTAGATTATTTATTTTATTTTTTAGATTTCACTTTTTTTAATTTGTTTGTTTTACTGAGACAGGGTCTTGCTCTGTCATGCAGGCTGGAGTGTGGTGGCACAATCATGGCTCACTGCAGCCTCAACCTCCTGGGCTTAGGCGATCCTTCCACCTCAGCCTCCTGAGAGCTGGTGAGATGGGATTGTTCCCTTGACTCCCTTTGCAGGCAGGAACTGGAGTGGCTTGTTTCACTCAGCCCACCACTGGCCACTCCTCATGGGAGGTGGCATGTGAGTGAGTGAGTGCAGGAACTAGAGCGAACGAACTCTGGAGCCAGCTGTTCGCTCCTCTCTGGCAGCAGCAGGCTCTGTGCAGGCCCTGCAGCAGCGTCCAAGCATGTTACAACCAATTGCTCTTCAGTTCTGCCGTCTGGGGACAGCCAAGTGCCAACCAGCTCAGTGGAGGGTCGGGGTGGCAGCCCCTGCCCTCTTGGCACCCAAGTTCTTGTCCCATGTCCAGGAAGAATCAGGTCACACGAAGTGTTTGAAAGGTGATGAATGCAGAAGACTTTATTGAGCAGTGGGCGGCTCTGGGCAGAAAGGGAGGCTGGAAAGGGCATGCGAAAGTGATGTTTTCCTGAAGCTCTGCTGTCTTTGGCTGGGCCCCTCTCTGAGGCCACACTGTCTGAAGTTGGCCACATCTATCTGTAGTCTCTGGCGCTCAGTTGCTTCTCTGCTCACCACTCAGCTGCTTGTATCCCCAACACTCAGCTGCTTGGATCCGCGACACTCAGCCGTTTGTGTTGCTCTGCCAGCCGAAGTCTTTTAGAGACACAGGATAGGGGCGGGGGGAGGCCCAAAAAGCCGCATTTGGGCAGAAAAATGGGATCAGCTGTTTTCACTTAGGGCCACAGTTCCAGGCTTAAGGCTGGGGTTAAGCCAGGAGCCCAGCCCTTCTGTATCGCTGAAACTAGAGGAGTACATCACCGTAGCCGGCTCATGTTGGTATTTTTTGTAGAAACGGGTTTTCACCATGTTGTCAAGGCTGGTCTCGAACTCCTGGGCTCAAGCAGTCCACCTACCTCAGCTTCCCAAAGTGCTGGGATTACAGGCATGAGTCACTTCATCCAGCCTGTTTTTTCTTTCATTTACCTTTAACCTTTGATCTTTCCTCAAGCTCCCACAGTCCCTTTATTAGCACACCCTAATTTCCTTTCCCTTTTCTTCTTCCTCTCATACAGTGATTGGCTTTGACACTGTCTGTAAAGGAGGGTGGTCTCAGGGGTGTTAGGAGTTCAGAGCTGATGACATGGAAGAGGTTTTTTCCTCTGACTGTCTTTTTTCCTCTGACTGTTCCTCTGACTGTTTTTTCCTCTGACTGTCTACTTTTTTCCTCAGTCTGGCTCACATGATGGCCCCACAGCATCTTGGAGGATGCCTCAGAACCTTTGCTCTGCATTTGAAGGCTTCATCTATTTCAGGGCCATAATCCTCACTGAACTGTTATATTTATATACACACACACACACACACACACACACACACACACACACACATATATATATATATTTTTTGAGACAGTTTTGTTCTTGTTGCCCAGGCTGAAGTGCAATGGCTCAATCTCGGCTCACCACAACCTCTGCCTCCTGGGTTCAAGTGATTCTCCTGCCTCAGCCTCCCAAGTAGCTGGGATTACAGATTTGCGCCACCATGCCCAGCTATTTTTGTATTTTTAGTAGAGACGGGGTTTCACCATGTTGGGTCAGGCTGGTCTCGAACTCCTGACCTCAAGTGATCCACCCACCTTGGTCTCGCAAAGTGCTGGGATTACAGGTGTGAGCCACCATGTACAGCCTATTGTTTATATCTTACATAATCTAATCCCTTGTGTTTTAAAATCAGTGGTGTTCAATATCTAACTCAATTTTGTTCAACAATCCACACCAGTGACACAGCTATGTGTCATGAGCCAGGACAGGAGCTCACGGCACAGCAGCTTGGCCTGGCGGCAGGTGACCCGGGGGCCCTGAAGCTTGGAGAGGGTCTCTGTAGGGGCACTAAGGGAGGCTTATTTTCCTATCTGTATCTTATCTGCTTATTTCCAAGTTGTAACACTCCCCTTCCTGGTGGGCTATGAAGGGAGTTTGGTGTGTGGCTCTCCCAGGCTTCCTTCCCTCCTTATGACAGTGCTGGAAAAACTGGCCAGTATGGCTGTTATTCTGGATGGTTTTTTAAATGACAATAATTGGTGCTGATGGGGGAGTTTCAAAGACTCTCCCTTTTTCTTCTTAATTGCAATAGATCTTACCACCAAGGCCAAGGAATCAATGTAGTTTGATTCTACATTAATTGCACATTCAGGTTCTGGGGCAGTGCCCACCAGATGGGTCAGTAGACCCAGTGGAATCAATGTGAGCCAGACATGGACCAGAACTGCATTTACTGTCTGAACCCCACTTGCCTCCATTCTAACAGGGGTGTGTCATGGCTCTGAGGATGAGCAATGTCGTTATGTAAGAAAGTAACCGTAAGGATCGATGGGGAAAGCCTGGGGAAAACATTACTACTTACAGCCCTGATGCTGCCGAGCTTCTCCTCTTGAGGATCCAGCCTCTTCTTCGGTCACTGGATTCTGGGCTTGAAAAATATCTCAGGCCCCCCCAAAAAGAACAAGGGATTGTAGCTTTTTAATTATTTTTTACAATTGTTTTTAGAGATAGAGTCTTGCTTTGTCACCCAGGGCGAAGAGCTCACTGCAGCCTCAAATTTCTGGGCTCCAGGGATCCTCTGCCTCAGTCTCCTAAGTATGTAGGACAACAGGTGTGTGTCACCACACCTGGCTAAATTTTTTTTATTTTTTGTAGAGATAGGGTCTCACTATGTTGACCAGGCTGATCTCGAACTACTAGCCTCAAGCGCTCCTCCCACCTCGGCCACCCAAAGTGCTGGGATTACAGGCATGCACCACCATGGCCTGCCTGGAATCATGTATTTTTATTATGACAGCTGCCCTCATCCATCCTTTAATTTTTGCTTGTATAAGTTGATCAGTGCTCATCCACATGATGGCCCTCCAAAGCGCCCTAGGAACACCATGTCTATGAAGCATCTCCAAAGCTGTGTGTGAACTTGGTCCTTTAGCTGATCTTCTGATCTTGCCACTCACTATAACCATTGTGCCCCCACACTTCTGACAGCAAAGTGTAACCACCTGATCCCTATTATTTGGGGATCCGATCATCCCCGTTGTCACAGAGATCCCAGTTCTATAATGACCATCAGTGCTGGTCTATCGAGAACAGCTGAACCACTGAGACTCGCCAGACTTTTCAACAATGCTGGTGTCCCTCTGCCCAGTTCATTCCCGATCACTTCAGGAAGTGGCATGTACTTCAGACTCTCCTGCAGAATATCTGGTGAATTTTCCAGCCTCACATTGTGCGAATATGCTCGAGTATACCCACTTCTCTGACCTTTGTGATCTTTTCTTCCACCGCGTGCCACAATAGTTCTGGCACATTGACTTGCTTTGGCATGGATCATTGCTCTCTCCAGCCTCCCCGAAGCCACACTAGCAACACAGTAGTTCTTCATCCTGGGATCCTTGCCAGAGTATTAAATCTTGTATCCTGAGAGAATGTTCTCATATCCATCAAATTTCCCTTGCCCAGCTCTGCACTCCACCCCTGAGTTAAAAATGTACCGAGGATCTGTTTTATTCAGGTACGGTGGGACAGCAGACCTGGAAATGACTGTCCTGAAGGAAGTTCATACTCACACATCCCCGAAACAGGAGGTGCAGCGCACCATGCAGGGCCAGTAGGGAAGGACCAGGGATGCTCAGGAGTGGTAAGAAGAAGAGGGAGAGCAGGCCAGAGCCTTCCTTGGGGTTTTCTCAGGAAAGCATGGGTGAGGCAGAGTAAGTATGCCAAGTAAGTATAGTGTTGGATAGTCTGAATAATTTCAGCTGGCTCTGGGCTACAGGGGTGATCCCCATTTGTCCAGTGACTGCCCTGGGGCAATTTAAGGCGAGGGGAATATGAGCTTGGTGTGTGAGAGTTTTTTTATTTTAGTTTATTTTATTTATTTGAGACAGGGTCTCACTATGTTGCCCAAGCTGGAGTGCAGCGGCTTGTCACAGGCACAATCAGAGCACATGGCAGCCTCAAACTCCCGGGCTCAAGGGATCCTCATGCCTCAGCCTCCCAAGTACCTGGGACTGCAGGCACGCACCACCATGCCAGGCTGGTGTGTGAGAGTCTGATAAAAGAGACGGCTGAGACTGTGGCTTTGGATTGGCTGGTTTGTATATCAAATGCATGCTCACAGGGAGGTCGCCTGCTATCTCTAGGAATTAGCTGGCCCTGGGAGCCTGTCCAGAATGAAGGCCCCAAATGCCAGAGCATTCAGAGTACAGAAAGTAAGAAAAAACAGTCAGTACAGCCCCCAACCTCCCACCCTAATCCCACTCCCTGACTCTGCGCTCTCAGAGCCTAGCCCTGTCTGCACTCTGCTGGCTCCTGCCCACTGAGGTAAGCCTGACCCTGCAGCCCTTTCAGTGTATCGTTCTTTTTCTCCCTTCACAGGTCCTGCACCTCCCCAGGTGGGCTATAGAATATAGTTATTGACCTAATGGTTAAGAGGGCAGGTAAGGACAGACCCTGAAGAGGGTGCCTGCTGTCTTGCAGGGACATGGCCGCTGCACTGTGTTCAAATAAATGGGGTGGGTGCTAGCCCTTAGTATGGAGGAGGGAGCCATTCCCTGGGCTCAAAGGGTTCTGGGGAATCGGGATTTTCAAGTACAGTGATGCATGTGTTTCAATCTCATATGTCCAGGTTCCACTTTCTGCTCATCAGAGCCCTGACCTGGGCAAAGCAGAACTACCTAGGATGAGAGTTCAACACTTTGTAGAATTCCGCTACTCTTATGGTTAAAAACTGGGCCTGATCCTCAGCTTTTTCTGCCCTCTGGTGACTGAAGATGAGGATTCCCTTATATCTTGCCAAGAAGGTCTCTGGTTTTCATACCTAGGTGGTCATTTGTGCCTTCACTGTCAGCCTTTCATCTTTCAAAGCAGCAGTTGCCCCTGCAACAGTCATCCAATTCCACTGTCCTTCATTCTCCCCATGTTTCTCAAATGTCTAATACATTTCAATGGCTACTGTATTCCCCTCCACTCATTTGCCATCCAAATTCACTACTGGCAGAAGTTTTAACAATTGCACCGCTGCCTTTTACCAGGGCTAGGCTGTGCCTCCCCTACCAGCAGTTATGAAGTCCTCATGGCCAACCAGAAACACAGGTGACTCAGCTGCAGAATCCCATCTTAACATCTGCTTTCTTGGAATATTCCTTTTGAAATTAATTGTTTTAAATTATTTGTAGAGGCAGGGTCTCCCTATGTTGCTCAGGCTGGTCTCAAACTCCTGGGCTCAAGCCATCCTCTCGCCTCAGCCTCCCAAAGTGTTGGAATTGCAGGTGTGAGCCACTGCAGCAGGCCATGTCGAAATATCCTTGATGTCCCCAGTTACAGGTTGATTCCTGGGGAAACAGGGTCTAAGATGGAAGTTAGCATGCAGGACGCCTGCTGGAGTTCTCTTGGGATTAACACCCCAGGAGAAAGGGTGACCTCAGCTGACCCCGTGGGCCTTCAGAGTTGTCAAGATCTGGGGCACAGGGTCCGAGCCTTTACACCTCTGCAATGAACAGTCATTGGATACCGACTGCTCTTACAAAAGGACATGACCTTAAGGAAGAGGATCTCTGCAGCCAAGAGCAATTTCTGGAGAGGACAGACAGCTGAAAGCTGTCAGCCAGCAGCACTCCCAGAGTCCCTCAGATTTGCAGGGCAATCTGGATGGTGCACCACCATACCTTGCAATCTGGGCATGATTTATCTTAACTTATTCATCACCCATCAAGGTGCATGCTGCCTGCTTGGACATATGGTCTCTCTTTTATGATTATTTAACCTGTATTTATATTTCATGCTTCATGGCAGAATTATTTAACTTAAGGGCCTTAAATATTCCTCACCCAAAACGCAAGGAAGGGGATGGGGAACATTATCTTCCCATGGGTCGTTTTTCTAGAGACAAATGTACTGACCTAGATGGAATAATTCTCATCTAATGAGCTCAGAACAGAATCTGGAAGGTCAGGGTACAGAAGGCTGATCATTTTGATTAGAAATACTTGAGAGGGATTGTTGGATAATCCCACTAACCATGAATCTAGAACAATGTGACACCGTTAAATTTAACATTTCACCTTGGCTATGCTAATCACTTGGTAAGTTAGTTACCGTTTGAGGTTCTAAAAGTAGGTAAAAAGTCAACGAACCTGGCTCAGCAGCCGAGGCTGAGGCAGGAGGATCACTTGAGGCCAGGAGTTTAAGACTAGCCTGGGCAACACAGCAAGACCTCATCTGTTAAAAAAAAAAATGAATGAAACTACCCTTCAACCATTCTGGTTCGATTCTTAAAAAAGTTTTGTGGGGAGGGGTAGTTCCTTTTCACAGAGGGCATTGATTAAAAAGCATTGATCAATAATGAATGATGATTCATTTATTCATTTAGGGCCTGGCTAGGCCTTAAAGGTATTTTTCACAGGAAGTCTTTGCCACAGAGGAATTTGGCTTATAATTTCACAGCCACTGATAGGGTGTCCAGGTCACTTGGTTTCACTTGGTCTAGGCCATCCCAGGTGTGAATAAAAAGAAATGGTCTCAAAGTTCAGCCGAAACCCATGGGCCGTGAGGCTGCATAGGGCCATTTTCACTCCCAAGACTGGAATGCTGTGCGTACGGGAGCCATTGTCCGTCCATGGTCTACAGCGATTCCAGTGCCTGCAGTTCGACCAATGCTCCCAGGGTGCTCAGTGCAGTTCACATCAGCCTGTGCGCAGCAAAGTCCAGAGAAGAGGCCTCAGTTTGTGGTTTTGGGTTGTTGTTGTTGCTGTTTTTTTCATTTTGCTTTTAAGTCAGAAGAAAAAGAAATCAATTTTTTAATTAAATGTTATTATAACTACAAGAGTATAGTAATCTGCTTGTGCGTATCTTGTGATTTCCCTCTCTCCCAAAGTTCTTAACAGTAAAAGAGCATTGATTTTTGAAGATATAAAAGAGAGGGAGGTCTAGGTTGTGAGTTGCATGAACCCCATTTGCACATTGATGCCTCTGAGGTACAGAGGCGTTTGTATCTGAGGGTGGCAAGATTTAACAAATAAAAATACAGGTGCCAATATTTAATTCAAATTAAACTTGAATTTCACAGAAATAATGAACAGGTTTTGGCATAAGTATATCCCAAATACTGTATAGCATCATGTAGAGTATGTTCCAGGTCTTGCAGGGGCCTGGATTTTATCTGGCAACTCTATCGTCTTTTCAAGTGAAAACTGTGGTTATGCAAAGGACCTTGCAAGGTGAGGAGACCAGCAATTTGCCTGCCCATGACAATCTGAAAAGGGGTAATGAGCTCCAAGAACTGTGGCAGGAGGATAACAAAGAGGAAGACCGCTCGACAAAATCAAACCACCTAGTCAAATACAAATACATGTCAAAGGGAGCTTACGACATTCTGTCACTCAAAACACACTGATAGAACTGGGTTGGCAGACAACTGAGACAGCGTGCAATTGGCGGCTTACAATGAACAAGCCCTGATTTACAGTCGGGGAGGAGCAGGGTGAGGCACGGTGGTGGTGGCCATGTTGATTTCCGGTGAGCAATGGAGGAAGTTAATGTTGCCCTGTGGTTTTAGAATTGTTAAAGGTTGAGCAAGCCTCCACTGTGATCACTCTACTCTCTATGGGAAGATTGATTCTCCACAAGAGGGGCCCTGACTCAGTGCAGAAGGGAGATGAGAAGGAGAATATAAAAGACATCAAGAAATGACAGCCCCGAAGAAGGCAATCATGACATCCAACCTACAAATCCTCTGAAAACTTAAACTTGCCTTCCCTGGCCAGGACACAGGCCAATGTATATTCACACATATCAAGGGTTTCCCTGATTTCTAAGTCCCTGAAGAGGTTCAGTGGTGTTCCCAGTTCTAGGTGTGATTTGACAAATTTCTAATGAGAAAATTATAAATGAAAGTGTTATTTTTGGCCATAAGCAATGATTTATACCTGTATTCCCAGTGCTTTGGGAGGCTGAGGTGGGAGGATTGCTTGAGGCTGGCCAGGAGTTCCAGACCAGACTGAGCAACAAAACCCCATCTCTACAAAAAATTAAAAATAAAACGTGAGGTGGGGCACAGTGGCTCATGCCTGTAATCCCTGCACTTTGGGAGGCTGAGGCAGGTGGATTGTTTGAGCCCAGGAGCTCAAGACCAGTCTGGGCAACATAGTGAGACCCCCACCTCTACAAAAAAAAAATACAAAAATCAGCTGGGCATAGTGGTGCATGCCTCTAGTCCCAGCTACTTGGGAGGCTGAGGTGAGAGGATCACTCGAGCCCGGGAGGTCAAGGCTGCAGTAAGCCAAGATCACACCACTGTACTCCAGCCTGGGACACAGAGCGAGACCCTGTCTCAAAAATAAAATAAAATTAAATAACATAAAAATTAGCCAGGCATGATGGTACATGCTGAGGAGGCTGAGACTGGAGGATCACTTGTGGCCAGGAATTGGAGGCTGCAGTAAGCTGTGATCATGCCACTGCACTCTAGCCTGGGCAACAGAGTGAGACCCTGTCTCTTTAAAAAAAAAAAAAAAGTGCTATTTTAAAAAAAGCTCTTGCACCTCAGTTTTTATTATTTGCAAATCCCCACTTCACTGTGACTTTAGAATCTAATTCAGAAGAACAAGTTCTGTGACCTTGGAAAGTCACTGCTGTTTCCTTGGTTTCTGTCTCTAAACACAGGGGGATGAACCAGCTGATTATAAAGTTGTGTCTCATCAGCCTGGCTAACATGGTGAAAACTCATTTCTACTAAAAATACAAAAATCAGCCTGATGTGGTGGCATGTGCCTGTAATCCCAGCAACTTGGGAGGCTGAGGCAGGAGAATCACTTAAACCTGGAAGGCGGAGGTTACAGTGAGCCGAGATCACGCCACTACTACACCCCAGCCTGGGTGACAGGGCAAGACTCTGTCTCAAAAAAATAAACAAATTAGAAAATAAGGTTGTGTCTAACATGTGCTTCTATGACTCCATGATCATGGAAAGAGTATTTTCTGATGGCCCAGTCTACATTTAGGAGAGGACATTCAACCTTTTTCTTTCTTTCTTTCTTTCTTTTAATTTTTTTGAGATGGAGTCTCTGTTTCTCAGGCTGGAGTGCAGCAGCGCCGTCTCAGCTCACTGCAACCTCTGCCTTCTGGGATCAAGTGACACTCCTGCCTCAGCGTCCTGAGTGGCTGGGATTACAAGCATCCACTACCACACCTGGTTAGCAATTTTAGTAGAGATGGGGTTTTGCCATGTTGGCCAGCTGGTCTCGAACTCCTGACATCAAGTGATCTGCCTGCTTAGACCTCCCAAAGTGCTGGGATTACAGGCATGAGCCACCGTACCCAGCCTCAATCTTTCTGTTTGAAAGCATCATTATCCCTCCCTCAGAAAATAGGGTGGTAACTGTGGCACGTTCCAAGTACAACTATAAATAGGATATTACTGGAAAGTAATTATGGCATGAAGAATTCTAAAATGGTCCCCATGATCTCTGTCCCCTAATATTACCCTCAGGTTATATAGCAAGGATGAAGGACTTTTGCAGATGTTCCATCAGAATCACTGATGGATACAATTCTGCTCTTTGCATTTCATCCCTTTGGCCTAAGGCCCAGATGCCAATAAAGCTAGTGAAGAAAGTAATAGATAAACCTTGTAAGTCATTCATTCTTCACTGTGGATAGGGTTCCAGGTGACTTTAAATTAACCAAAAGAATATCCTGAGTGGGCCCGAGTTAATCATTGGAAGTCCTTTAGAAGAGGAGAGCCGGGGGTGGTGGCTCACACCTGTAGTGCCAGCACTTTGGAAGGCTGAGCGGGGCGGGGGGATCACCAGAGGGCAGCGGTTCGAGTCCAGCCTGGTCAACGTGGTGAAACCCCATCTCTACTAAAAATACAAAGATTACCCAGGCGTGCTGGCACATGCCCGTAATCCCAGCTACTTAGGAGGCTGAGGCAGGAGAATTGCTTGAACCCGGGAGGCAGAGGTTGCAGTGAGCTGAGATCATGCTATTGCACTCCAGCCTGGGCAACAAGAGTGAGACTCTGTCTCAAAAAAAAAAAAAAGAGGGCTGAAAGTTTCCCTGGGGTCAACCCTCCTGCTAGCCTTGAAGAAGCAAAGCACTGTACATTCTACAGCTGCAAGGAAATGAATTCTACCAACAAGCTGAATGAAGCAGATCCATCCCCAGTTGATCCTCCAGATGAGAACTGCGACCTGGCCACACATCAACAACAGCTTTGTGACACCCTGAGCAGAGGACTCTGCTAAGATATGCCTGGATTCCTGGCCAATTGAAACCGCAAGATAATATATATGTTGTTTTAAGGCAAAAATAACAAATAGAAATAAACATGTCATTATCACTCACATATCTGGGTAATGTTCCTTGTGTGGGAAAATAGAAACATAAAGTAAAACACCTTAAAAGAAATGACTTTCAACTCTCTTTCTACCTTCTCTAGATTTTCTCTGTTCCCAGGTTAGGTTGGACTTTGGGGTTATTAGGAGCAACCCAGTAAGACTGGAAGCAGTATTTGTACAAAACCATAGCTCTCAATAATCACACCAGCATAATTTCTCACTTGGATTCTTTTTCTTTTTCCTCTTGCACTTAGGCCAGTTGAACTGGTTTGCCCAGCTTGGAATTGTTCATATATTTTTGATTAGCTTTTGAGAAGACATTTAAAGAGCAGTGGCAAGGTGGACTGGGGAAAGACAGGACAAGACCACCTCTAAGTGTGGAGAATGACCACTGTCCAAACTCTGTGGCAAACAGAGGAACATTTGCTAGGGAACCATTCAAAAAACTCATGAATCAGAGATGATGGCTACAGAAGCACATTTACTTTATTCAAACATTTCTTTAGTGGTTTTAAAAACAAAGTTTGTTTTCTAGTTGGCGAACATACCACAACTATGACTCAATCCTGACTCAGAGCTTCCTGACCAGTCGACTTTTGGAGAGAAAAAAAAAAAAAACAATTCAGGCTGGTGAAGGTGGAGTCACACTGATTTGGCTTCCAGAAACCTCATTAAAACAGCCTTCTTCCAACAGAAAATGTGACTTTTCTTCATCATTTCCTTGTTTACTTTCTTTCTTTTATTTTTAAAAAAGTACATCCCGGCCGGGCGCGGTGGCTCAAGCCTGTAATCCCAGCACTTTGGGAGGCCGAGACGGGTGGATCACAAGGTCAGGAGATCGAGACCATCCTGGATAACACGGTGAAATCCCGTCTCTACTAAGAAATACAAAAAACTAGCCGGGCGAGGTGGCGGGCACCTGTAGTCCCAGCTACTCGGGAGGCTGAGGCCGGAGAATGGCGTGAACCCGGGAGGCGGAGCTTGCAGTGAGCTGAGATCCGGCCACTGCACTCCAGCCTGGGCTACAGAGCGAGACTCCGTCTCAAAAAAAAAAAAAAAAAAGTACATCCCTTTTGGAGGAATTTCAAGAAAGTTTCAAAGTTGAGCCAAGTATGCTCTCTGTGCCCCTATTCCCACATCTATAAAATGATGAGGATTAAATAATCAAATCCATGAGGTGCTGAGAACACTACCTGGGATAAAACAACTGGTCAACTAGTGTTTGCCATTATTAGTATTTTACTAAAAAGCTTGCCAAGGTCTCTTTCTGGTCTCACTTTCCTGTACCCTCCAAACTACAGGCCTTACATGTCAGCCACGCTATATGCCTTACATACTGGTTGTTGTTGTTGTTGTTGTTGTTTGAGATGGAATCTCGCTCTGTCACCCAGGCTGGAGTGCAGCGGCTCGGTCTCAGTTCACTGCAAACTCCACCTCCCGGGTTTAAGCGATTCTCCTCCCTCAGCCTCCTGAGTAGCTGGGATTACAGGCACCTGCCACCACGCCTGGCTAATTTTTATATTTTTAGTAGAGATGGGGTTTCACCATGTTGGGCAGGCTGGTCTCAAACTCCTGACCTCAGGTGATCCACCGTCCTTGACCTCCCAAGTGCTGGGATTACAGGCGTGAGCCACAGCGCCCGGCCCATACTGGTTGTTAAAGGTTAAATTATGTTAAAGGTTAAATTATGTCCTTCTCACCTTGGCCCTAAAAATAACGTACATGTTAAAGTTCTAACTCACAGTACTCCAAAATGTGACCTTATTTGAAAGCCAGGTTGCTGCAGACATAATTAGTTGAGATTAGGATGGAGCCCTAATCCAATATGACTTCGATCCTTATAAATAGGGGAAGTTTAGACACAAAGACACACACACACAGAGAAGACACTGTTCAAGAGACACAGGGAGAACACCAGGAGCACTAGGTGAAGATGTAGGCAGAGATCAGGGTGACGCTCCTACAAGCCAAGGAACACCAGAGACTGCCACCAAACTGCCAGACCTGGGGGGGCGATGCTCCCACAAGCCAAGGAATGCCAGAGACTGCCACCAAACCCCCAGAGCTGGGGGGGTGATGCTCCTACAAGCCAAGAAACGCCAGAGACTGCCACCAAACCGCCAGAGCTGGGGGGGTGATGCTCCTACAAGCCAAGGAATGCCAGAGACTGCCACCAAACCCCCAGAGCTGGAACAGATTCTCCCTTGCAACCCTCAGAAGGGATAATCCTCCTGCTGACACCTTGATCTTAGACTCCTAGCATCCAAAACTGAAAGAAATGTCTGTTGTCTAAGCTTCCCAGTCTCCGGTACTTTGTTACAACAGCCCTAGCCAATGAACACACTTGTACATGGCTTAAATTTTCCCACCTCCTTGTCTATAACCTTTCATTGGAAAAACCTCCCTCATTGCTGCCAGGGGAAAATTGATCCATACGTCAAATGCCTTATTCGCCTGCTTAGATATCTGCAATCACAGTTAACTCATTTCCTATCGGTCTCTATATATGCCACTCATAGCTTACCACAATCCATGTGTATTATTAGCTCATTGGAACTATGGCTGTCTATCTGACTAGGTATATTATATGTCTTGCTATATACATTGTATAGAGTATAAGTCACAACCCAATTATTTCTCTCTCTCTTTCTCTCTCTTTTAAGAGACCAGGTGTCACTGTGTTGACCAAGCTGGTCTTGAACTTCTGAACTCAAGCAATCCTTCCACCTCGGCCTCCCAAAGTACTGGGATTACAAGCATGAGCCACTGCGTCACTGTGCCTGGCCAACCCAATTTTTAAGGACAGATTTGTTTTTTTAAAGCTAACCTTAGGTACTTTTTAAAAAATCAGTTGATTAAAGGAAAACTTCAACCAAATTAAATGTAAAATAATTTAATGGAGTAATGAATGACTCACAAATCAGGCAGCATTTGAATGTGACATGTTTGCTGTGATGCTCTGTGCAGCCACATTTGACTCCGGGAGCTAGCACCCTCTCTACAGTTTCCTTGTCTTCTAAGTAGGGCAGACTTGTAGGTTTCATTTTGTAGTAAGATTCTCTTTTTTTTTCTCCTAAGAATTTTTTTTTCCCAGCCTCTCTGTCGCCCAGGCTGGAGTGCAGTGGCGCCATCTCGGCTCACTGCAAGCTTGGCCTCCTGGGTTTACGCCATTCTCCTGCCTCAGCCTCCTGAGTAGCTGGGACTACAGGCGCCCGCCACCATGCCCAGCTATTTTTTTGTATTTTTAGTAGAGACGGGGTTTCACTGTGTTAGCCAGGATGGTCTCGATCTCCTGACCTCATGATCCACCCGCCTCAGCCTCCCAAAGTGCTGGGATTACAGGCGTGAGCCACCGTACCTGGCCTTTCTAGGGATGTTTTTCATTTAGAGTGTTTGTCCGTATTTTTTTGGAGTCACAAAGGGAAATACAGAGGAGATACAGTGAGATGGTACAAACTTCCTTTTGTGGTGAAGGCAGCCGTTCATTTCCCATCTTAAATGTGATCACGTTCCTGTTCCTAGTGTCCTGCTAGAAGGCCACGTTCCTTCCAGACCTACTGATACCCCTCTAATCTCTGATCGGCAATTCAATGTAGCATGCATTTGTTGGGGGCACCTTAGGGATACGGTGGGGAAATGTGTTTTAGTCATGGGCAGATATGGTAGCCTCATTCAGTGAGAAGTTGATGTGAGAACTGGTGGTCTCATGTTTCCCGTGTGTGTGTGTGTGTGTGTGTGTGTGTGTGTGTGTGTGTGTGTAATTTTTGGTAGAGATGGGGGTGTAGCCATGTTGCCCAGGCTGGTCTTGAGCTCTTGGCCTCAGCAATCCTCCTGGCACAGCCTCCCAAAGTACTGGGATTGCAGGTGTGAGTCACTGTGCAAGGGCCCGAAATCTAGATAAATGGCCCTATCTCCAAGACCAGAAATCTCGGCGTTACCTTTGATTCCTTTCTTCCCCCCATGACCACCCCATTGGCCTGAGCTGTGTTGATTCCACCTCCTATGTATTTTCCTAGCCTGTCTCCGTTCCTGTCCTTATTATCAATGCCTTAGCTTGGGACACCTTCAATTTTCACTTAGAGAGTGAAACTGTTTTCACAAGGATGTCCTTGCTGCCTGTTGCCTATAAACCGCTGTCCACACCCTAAAATGCAAGTTTAATCACATTGATTGTTTGTTATGTGCCAGAGAATGTGGAAAACATAGCACTCATTTAATCCTCATAACAAGTGAAATGATTTCGTTTTTCACAGTTGAGGAAACTACTGAGAACGTGAGGCACTTTCAAAACTTTCACAGTTAATAGATGAGAGAACCAAAATTCAAATCCAATCTGGCTCCAAAACATAACTAAGCACTACATTGCACTGCCCCTTTAATAACTCCCAGGGATTTCAAAATAAAATCCAAACTCATTAATGTGGTAGGCAGAGGCCTTCGAGGATCAGAGTCCTGGTTCTCATTTCCCGAATTTTCCCTCTCCCTACACTCCCACCAGACTGAACAGCTGGATCCTGCTCACTCACCTCTGTCCCTCTGCACATGTTGTCTGCTCTCTCTGGAATGTGTCTCTACCTCTCCTGCCGGCCTCCTTTTATCTTCATGGTTTATGTGTATTGAGCATCAATTTTGTGGCAGGTACATCAATTATCCTGTTTATTCATCATCATAATTCTGTAAGAGATACTCATCTTTGCTTGCTTGTTTTTTGTTTTGTTTTTGTTGTTGTTGTTGTTTTTTGAGACAGAGTCTCACTCTGTTGCCCAGGCTGGAATGCAGTGGCAAGATCTTGGCTCACTGCAACCTCCACCTCCTGAGTTCAAGCAATTCTCCTACCTCAGCCTCCTGAGTAGCTGGAATTACAGGCCCACACCACCACACCTGGCTAATTTTTGTGTTTTTAGTAGAGGCAAGGTTTCGCCATATTGGCCAGGCTGGTCTCAAACTCCTGACCTCGTGATCCACCCGCCTCAGCCTCCCAAAGTGCTGGGATTACAGGTGCGAACCACCGCACCCGGCCTACTCATCTCTGTTTTATAGCAGTAGAAACTGAGCCTTGAGAGGTTAAATAAATTTCCCACGGACTTACGTGATAAGTCAAACCAGGTTTGTTGTGGCCAACTTTTTACTCAATCACTTAAAAAAAAAATCATCTTTTTTAAAAAAGGTATTACATGCAAAAAAATCATCCATTTTAAGTGTGCAGTTTGATAAATTTTGGTAATTGTATGTAACCATGTAACCACCACTATTAAGATATATGATATCCAGCTCTTAATGGAATGGAAAGAAAAGATACATAATATTTCTTTTATTTTAAAAGTTCCTTTGTGCTCCTTTTATAGTTGATCCCTTCTTCTGACCCTCAAGCAACCACTGATCTGATTTCTGTTACTGCAGTAAAATCATACAGTTTGTAGCCTTTGTTCTTTTGTGTTTGACTTCATTCACTCAATGTCCTTGGAATTCATTTATATTCTCATATGTATTGATATTTTGTTCCTTTTTATTGCTGAGTGGTATTCCTCAGTATGAATATGCTAGAATTGTTCATTTGCACATCAACAAATGGGCATTTAAATTTTTTCCAGTGTTTGGCTATTATGAATAAGACCACTTTAATCTTCATATACACATCTTTGTGTGGACATATGTTGACATTTCTCTTGAGTAAATACCTAGGAGTGAAATCGCAAGGTCATGTGGTCAATCTTTGTTTAACTTTACAAGACTGCCATGCTATTTTTCAAAGTGGCTATACTATGTGGCATTCTCACCCTGAGTTTTAATTCTACTTTTCCAATATTTATACTTTGTATTTCTTTTTCTTATCTAATTATACTGGCTAGGACATTCAGTACAATGTTAAATAGAAATGGTAAGTGCAGATATCCTGAACTTGTTCTTGATTGTAGATAGAAAGCATTGACAGCTGTAGGTTTTTAATACACATTCTTAGGTTGAACAAAGTCCCTTATATTTCTAGTTTCCTAAAGATTTTCATCTCAAAAGAGTGATGATTATGTCACATGTTTTTCTGCCTTTATTGAAATAATCATATGGTTTTTCTCCTTTATTCTCTTAATAGTGTAAATTACACAAATTCATTTTTAGATGTTAAATCAATCTTGCATTCCAAGGATAAATACCACTTGATTACAACGTCTCATCATTTTTATATATTATTTGATTCAATTTGGTAGTATTTCTGAGAACTCTTTTGTGTTTATGTTTATGAGGAGTATTGGTCTCATGTTCTCTTGTGATCTCTTTGGTTTTCAAATCAGAATAATATTAGCTTCATAATATACCTTGGAAAGTGTTCTCACCTCTATTTTCTGAAAGGGTTTGTGTAGAATTGATATTATCACTTCCTGAAGTATTTTAAAGAATTCGTCAGTAAAGCAATCTACCCTTGGGGTTTTCTTTGTGGGAAAATTTTAAATTATAAATTCAATTTCTTCATTGATATACTGCTGTTCATGCTTTGTATTTCTTCTTTAGTCAATTTTGGTAATTTGTGTTTTTGAAGGACTTTGCTAAATTCACCTGGATTGTCAATTTTATTGGCATGAAATTGTTTATAATATTTTCTTATTAACTTTTTAGTTTCTGTAGGATCTGTAGTGATGCCTTATTGTTCATTTCTAGCATTGATAATTTGTGTCTTTTCTCTTTTTTTGAAGAATCAACTTTGGGTTTACTGATTTTTCTCTATTTTTCTGTATTCTCTTTTATTGATTCATGCTCTAATTTTTGTTATTTCCTTCTTTCTGTTAGGTTTGGGTTAAATTTGTTCTCATTTTACTAGTTTCTAGGCTTATAATTTATATCATTGATTTGACACCTTCCTCCTTTTCCATTATAGGCATTTGAAGCTATCCATCTTTCCCTAAGTACCACCTTTACTTCATCTCATCGATTTTTGATGTGTTATGTATTCATTTTCTTTTGGTTCAAAATATCTTATAATTTATCTTTTGATTTCTTCTTTGCTCTAATAATTTTTTAGAAACATATTATTTAATTTTCAAGCATTTAGGCTTTTTCTAGTTATTTTATTTTTACTTGCTTATAATCTATTTCATTGTGGTCAGACAACATACTTGGTTTGATTTCAATCTTTTGAATATTGCTGAGACTTATTTTATTATCTAGAATATGAATTATCTTGGTAAACATACCATTTGTGCTTGAATTTACATGCTTCAATTGTTGGGGGGTTCCATCAATATCAATTAAGGTGGTTTGTAATGTTGTTTAGATTTTCTATGTCATTGCTGATTTTTTTGTCTAGTTCTTCCATCAGTTGACAAGAGAAAGAAGTGTTAAAATTTCTAACAATGATTGTGAAATTGTTTACTTACCTCTTTCATTCTGTTGATGTTTTATTCCTGTATTTGAAACTCTGCTACTCAGAGCATATACATTTATGTCTCTCCCAATGAAACACTATAAATCACTACAAAAAGTCTCCCTTTATCTCTGGTAATGCATTTAGTTTTTAATCTATTTTATTTGATATTAATATAACCACTTCAGCCTTATTATGCTAACTGTTGATATGGTATTTCTTTCCAGATCTCTTTATTTTTCTACTTATATTTATACTATTATAATATAATACATTCTACTTATATTTCTACTTATATTTTCTACAATATTTATATCAAAAAGGAGTATCTTGTAAACAGCATATAATTGAGTCCTATTTTCTTTCTGTGATATCATGAAATACATATTTAGTTTTCCTCCCTGTTTTCTGGCATGTAATTTCTCAAACCATTGGAATCTCCAAAATGATAAGTGTCTTTTTGTATACTAATGATTTTACTGATGGCTGGGGTCTTTTGAACAGCCTCAGGATGGGGACTGGTTGCTAAGGGAACAAACCATGTGGTTAGAAGGTTGGAACTTTCATTTCTACCCCCTCCACCTCTAGTGAGGAAAGAGAGGCTGAAGGTTGAGTTGATCACCAACGGCCAATGAGGTAATCAATCATACTTACTTAATGAAGCTTCCACAGAAAACCAAAAGGGCTGGGTTCAGAGAACTTCTAGATAGTCGAACATGTGGAGATTCCTGAAGGGTGGTGCATTTGGAGAGGGCACGGAGGCTCCATGACCTTTCCCACATACCTTGCACTGTGCATCCATTCATCTGGCTGTTTATTTGTATTCTTTGTAATATCCTTTATAATGAACAAGTAAACATATATGTTTCCCCAAATATTGTGAGCAGTCCTACCAAATCAATTGAACTCAAGAAGAGGGTCATAAAATCACCAATTTATAAGCTATTGATCAGAAGTACAATCAGCTCTCTTCATCCCTGGGTTCCACATTCCTGGGTTCAACCTACCATGAGTTGAAAATATTTGGGAAAAGAAAACCAATAAAGAAAATAACAATATAACAATAAAAAATGCAACATTTAAAAATATAGCATGACAACTATTTACATAATATTTACATTGTATTAGATATTATAAGTAATCTAGAGATACTATAAAGTGTATAGAAGGATATACATAAATTATATGCAAATACTACAGCATTTTATAAAAGGGACAGGAACATCTGCAGATTTTGGTATCTCCAGAAAATTCTGGAACCAATCCCTGCAGATGTCAAGGAATGACTGTGTAGGTGACCACTTATTACTTGCAGTTGGCATTTGGAGTGGAAGCAATCTTGTGAGACTGAGCCCTCAACCTGTGGGATCTGATGCTATCTCCAGGTAGATAATGTCAGAATTGAGTTGAGTTATAGGACACTCAGCTGGTGTCCACTGAAGAATCTTCCTTGGGCATTGGTTGCTAGTGAGGATTGCTGACCAGAGGTCATAGACAT
Source organism: Macaca nemestrina (assembly GCF_043159975.1). Classification (NCBI taxonomy): domain Eukaryota; kingdom Metazoa; phylum Chordata; class Mammalia; order Primates; family Cercopithecidae; genus Macaca; species Macaca nemestrina. Next base: position 4,890,783 of record NC_092125.1, on the reverse strand, counting down.
GATCTGTATTGGCAAGTAGAAGTAAAACAGAAGGGTTGTTTTTTCCTTTCACACTTTCATTCTGAAAGTCTCTGCCTTTTGTTGGAGTGTTAAGTCTATTAATTTTAAATGAACTACTGATATGGTTTGATTTGGGTCTACTTTTTTGTTATTGTTCTTTGCTTATCTCATCTGTTCTTTATTCCTCTGTTCCTACATTTTTGCCTTCTCTTGGAGGAAATATCTCAAAAAATGTTAATTATATTTTAGCTGTCTGCATGGATTTTTAGCTAAACATTTCACTTTTTTTTTAGTGGTTGCCCTAAGGATTACTATATGTATATGGGCATATATATACACACACACACATATATACATACATATACATATGCTTGTGGGCATGCATACACACACACACACATATATACACAACCTTTCATAGCTCTCTTACAGTTAATACATACTATTTTCTGTAAAGTATAAAAATCTTACAACTTTGTAAATCTGTATTTTCCCTTTATTCTTTATGTTATGGTTATTACATGTATTATATCTATACAAATTTAAAACTCCAAAATACATTGTTATAATTTTTCCTGTAATCAGTTATATTTTATAAAGAAATTAAGAGAAAAAAGGCAAAAGGAAAAATAAGTTTGTATATCCCAATTATTTGCCATTTCCAAAACTCTTCTTTTGTTTCTGAGGATCCACATTTTCCACTGGTGTTATTTCTCTTTAGCCTGAAGAACTTTCTTTAGCAATTCTTGTAGAGAACATCTACTGGTAATAAAGTCTCTCTATCTTTATTTCACCTAAATTCTTAAAGAATATTTTTGCTGGATATAAAATACTGGATTGACAGTTTTTTCCCAGCACTTTAATTACACTGTTTCGCTTTATTCTAGCCTCCAGAATTTCTGATGAGGAATCTGAAATTAATTAGATCATTGTTCCTCTGTATGTAATATATTATTTTCTCTTGCTCCTTTGTTTTTGTTTGTTTGCGTTTTGGGTTTTTTGTTTGTTTTTTGTTTGTTTGTTTGTTTTTTGTTTTGTTGGTGGTTTACGTTGTTTTAGAAACAGAGTCTTTTTTATTATTTATTTGAAGAGACAAGGTTCTAGCCAGGCATGGTGACTTATGCCTGTAATCCCAACACTTTGGAAGGCTGAGGTGGGAGGATCACTTGAGCCCAGGAGTTTGAGACCAGCCTAGGCAACATAGTGAGACCCTGTGTCTACAAAAAATTTTAAAAATTAGCCAGGATATGGTGGTATGCACCTGTAGTCCCAGTTACCTGGGAAGCTGAGGTGAGGGCATTGTTTGAGCCCAAGAGTTCAAGGCTGCGGTGAGCTATGATTGTGCCATTGCAGCCCAACCTGGATAAAAAAGAGGAAAAGAAAAGAAAAGAAAAGAAAAGAAAAGAAAGAAGGAAGGAAGGAAGGAAGGAAGGAAGGAAGGAAGGAAGGAAGGAAGGAAGGAAGGAAGGAAGGAAGGAAGGAAGGAAGGGAAGCAAGGAAGGAAGGAAGGAAGGAGGGAGGAAGGGAAGGAAGGAAGGAAGAGAGGGAGGGAGTGACGGAGGAAGTAAGGAAGGAGGGAGAGAGAGAGAGAGAGAAAGAAAGGAAGGAAGGAAGGAAGGAAGAAAGAAAGAAAAGAGAAAGAAAGAAAGAAAAGAAAGAAGGAAGGAAGGAAGGAAGGAAGGAAGGAAGGAAGGAAGGAAGGAAGGAAGGAAGGAAGGAAGGAAGGCAGGCAGGCAGGCAGGCAAGAAAATCTCATTATGTTGTGCAGGCTGGTCTTGAACTCCTGGATTCAAGCAATCCTTCCACCTCAGCTTCCCAAAGTGCCAGAATTACAGGCATGAGCCATTGTGACTGACCCTCTTGCTTCTTTGAAAATTTGCTCTTATCTTTTTCTTTCAACACTTTGATTATGATGTGCCTTGGTGTGGGCTTCCTTGTGTGTGCATTAGTGGGTTGTTGTTTTTTAGTTTGTTCAGCATCTTTGTTTGCAAATTTATATCTTTCGTTGAATTGGGGAAATCTCAGCCATTTTAAAATCTTTCTGTACCATTCTTCTTTTCCTCTCTTTCTGTTATTTCAGATACATCCATGCTGGACTGTTTGATACCTTCTAACAGATTCCTGAGGGCTCTGTTTATTTTTTGTCTCCTCTAGGTTTACACCTTAGATAATTTCTATTTATCTCTCTTTATGTTCACTTACTCTTTTCTTTGTCAAGTTCATTTAGATGTTACATTCATTTAGGACACTTTTGTTTCAGAAATTTTATTTTTCAGTCTATAAGTTCCATTTGGTTCTTCGTTATTGTTTCTATATCTCTGTTGAGATTTCTTCTCTGCTAAAATTTTCATTCATTGAAAACGTGTTTTTTTTTTTCATTTATAACAGCTATAATCGAGTTTCAAAATCCTTGCCTATTCATTCCAACATTTTTCCATCCCAGGCAGAATTTTTCTTCTGAGAATTAGTTCAATTTTCTTGGTCTTCGTGTGTCGGGGAATTCTGGATTGTATCTTAGACACGATGAATGTTCAGTCTTAGAGGTTCTGTGTTTTGTTTTTCTCCCCTCTAGTGAGTGTCATTTCCACTGTTTTAGCAGGTAACATTCTGGGTTTAATTATAAACTGTTTTAAGCAGCAGCTGTGGTTTCAGTTGAGACCTTTGGTTTGTAACTCATCTACCTTGAGTCTGTCCCATTTGTTCCTGCTTTAGGAGTGAGTCAGAGATATGGATACATTGATTTAGGAAAGTCGCTCTTCGGCACTTGCCCTTCCATGACTTCCTGCCCCTGTTCTATTTAGCATTTAGTGTTTTCTGACACCACCCTTTTGGCTCCCCAGGCCAGCTGTCAACCCAGGCTAAAGCCACAAAACTCCCAGTCTCCCCTCCTCGCCTGCTCCGAGATAACTCTCCACTGGAATCTGTTGGCCTCTGTTTACTCTCCAGTACCTTCAGGTAGTCACCTTGGTGTTATGCTCAGGTCTTGCCATCGTTTTCTGCATAAAGAGTCATCCAGTAGATGTTAGTTTTTATATCTGGAAGCAGAATTGACACATTTTTCTTACTTTGGGTCAGTGTTCTGAACTCGATTTAGGCATTCCCTGGGAAACTATCCCTGGCTTTTAGGTCTAGGAGAGGTTTAGCCTCTGTATGCTTTCCTAGCACCCTGTGCTAGCCTCCAGCGTTCCATACCCATTCACTCATCCATTCATTCATTCACCAAATAACCGTGTTCCTAAGTCCTGAGGGAACCACATGAATAAGAAAGTGTCCTTTCTCAGATATGAACAGACACTTCTCAAAAGAAGACATTTATGGAGCCAACAGACACAAGAAAAAATGCTCATCACTGGCCATCAGAGAAATGCAAATGAAAACCACAATAAGATACCATCTCATGCCAGCTGGAATGGCGATCATTAAAAAATCAGGTAACAACAGATGCTGGAGAGGATGTGGAGAAATAGGAACGTTTGTACACTGTTGCTGGGAGTGTAAATTAGTTCAACCATTGTGGAAGACGGTGTGGTAATTCCTCAAGGATCTAGAACTAGAAATACCATTTGACCCAGCGATCCCATTACTGGGTATATACCCAAAGGATTATAAATCATGCTACTACAAAGACTTATACACATGTATGTTTATTGTGGCACTATTCACAATAGCAAAGACTTGGAACCAACCAAAGTGTCCATCAATGGTAGACTGGATTAAGAAAATGTGGCACATATACACCATGGAATGCTATGCAGCCATAAAAAAGGATGAGTTCATGTCCTTTGCAGGGACGTGGATGAAACTGGAAACCATCATTCTTAGCAAACTATCACGAGGACAGAAAACCAAACACCGCATGTTCTCATTCATAGGTGGGAACTGAACAATGAGAACACTTGGACACAGGGCAGGGAACATCACACACCAGGGCCTGTCAGGGGGTGGGGGGCTGGGGAAGGGATAGCATTAGGAGAAATATCTAATGTAAATGACAAGTTGATGGGTACAGGAAATCAACATGGCACATGTGTACCTACTTAACAAACCTGCACATTGTGCACATGTACCCTAGAACTTAAAGTACTAAAAAAAAAGAAAAGAAAAGAAAAGAAAAGCATGTCCTTACTCAAAAACTTACAACCAGCGGAGAAAGAAAGATGAGAAAATCAGAGGGTTACCATAAAATTACGGCACCTGAGCCAAACTTCACTGGTCATTGAAAACTTTCCGGAGCACAGGAATCGAGGAGTGCTGGGGAGAATGAACAGTTAGCCAGGCAGACAGCACTTGTGTACGTGTCTGTCTCTTTTCAGATTCTAGACTCCTGGAGGACATAGTCCACATTTTGCTCATATTTTATGCTCAATATTTAATGATTATTTAAGTAAGCAAATGAGTAGAATTTTACAAGCGGTAACCGAAATAAATGTCATAGCAAATTGGAGCAATAGAGGCATGGAAACAAACTTTCCAGTGTGTTCAGGGAACTACAAATAGTCTTTGGAATGTGGCGTCTGCGGGGAGCTGCAGTTGATGAGTCTGCAGCCAGCTGATAGAGGACCACATTGACGATTTGTTGGTGGACTCCTTTCTCCGAGGTTTCACGTTCTGCAATTTCAGTTACGTGAGGTCAACCACAGTCTGGAAATATTAAATGGAAAACTCCAGAAATAAACAATTCGTAAGTTTTTCAATTGCATGCCATACTGGGTAGCCTGAGGACATTTCATGCCATCCCACTCTGTCCACTCGGCACGTGAATCTTTCATTTGTGCAGCATTTCCCCGCTGTCTGCACTCCCTGCCCTTTCATCTTCAGCAGCTGTCTCAGTTATCAGATGAACTGTTAAGGTATTACAGTGCTCGTGTTGAAGCAACCCTTGTTTACTTCATAATGGCCCCAAAGTGCAAAAATAGTGGTGCTGGCATATTGTTATAATTGTTCTCTTTTATCTTGAGTTATTGCTTTTTTTATTTTTTATTTTATTTTATTTATTTTTTTGACAGGGTCTCACTCGGTCACCCAGGCTGGAGTGCAGTGGCACAATCTTGGCTCACTGCAACCGCTGCCTCCTGGGCTCAAGCAATCCTCTCACCTCAGCCTCCTAAGTAGTTGGGACTACAGATGCAGGCTGCCATGCCTGGCTAATTTTTGTATTTTTTGCAGAGACAGGTTCTCACCATGTGCCCCTCGCTGGTCTCAAGCTCCTGAGCTCAAGCAATCCACCCACCTCGTCCTCCCAAGGTGCTGGGATTACAGGCATGACCCCCATGCCAGGCCAGTTACTGTTATTAATCTCTTACTGTGCCTCATTTACAAATTAAAGTTTATCCTATGTATGTATGTATAGGGAAAAACATGACTATCACATTAGGGGCAGGATTTAAAAAGAAAAGATAAATAAAAATAAAAACATAGTATATATAGGGTTTGGTGCTCTCCAAGGTTGGAGGCAGCCACGGGGGCTCTTGGAACATATCCTAGTGGATAAGGGGGACTAAGCAGCAGGCCAGTTAGCAGAAACAGCCACCTCCACACAGCCACCGTAAGGAGTGACTTCTTGTAAGGAGTGACTGTGAGCAAGTAATTCCCACAGCAGTTTCCTAAATTCCACAGGTGTCAGTAAAAGGTACTTTAAAAAATACTTTTAGCTTCACGAATAAGGAATGGATTAATTCTCTGCAAATATTTAAAACCTTTGAAGTCCTTTGCAAGCCCCGTTCTTCTGCTTGGCTGCTGAGGGCCACGCCTGTTCCTGAGGATTACCTCTCCTAGACACCAGCCCACCTTCCACCACACCTCAGCCCTGGGAGGCCTGGTGACCAACTGGGAGTGCCGGGCTCCGAGGTAGAGAGGTGACGCTCAATCAGCTGAAGTGTCCTAGTCTATGAAAAGGGTAGGATTTCTCTTTGCCGAAGAGACAATGCGGGAAACTTAGGAGAAAATAGCAGGAAAAGACATTGCTGCCCAGGTGAACACATATCTCCAGGTGGGGTTTCCTCGGCCTCTGAGGCCTCGCATCTTTGGACGTTGAAGGCGTCCCTCATGTACCACCTGGAATGGATTCTGCGAGTGGAGCTGCACTACTAAATGAAAACTTTCCATTACATTATTGTGAATAATGGACTTGGGTACCTTTTTTAAAGCAAAGGATGTAACATTGCAGGAAAGGCAAAGTAGAATTAAAGAAGAGGAGAGGTAACCATTTGTTTTTCTTTGATGCGCCTAAGTAATTTTTTAAATGTTTTAACTCACAAGGTTGAAAACTGATGGCTGATAAGATAAATTGAACTCCATGTTTTGTTCAGCTTGATCAGTGCACTAGAATTTAAGAAAGCTCCCATTAAAAATCTGGTTTCTCTTGAAGTATGGGAAGACCTGGCAACACTGGGCCATAGCCCCACAACAGCACCAAGAGTCCAGAGCTGAGTGGCAGCTGCTCCCTCTGGTGGGGTTGGATGCCCTCCAACCCCTGCAGGGCACCCCTGTTGTGGTCACTAACCATGTCTGCTCACTTATGCATATCTGCCGGGCTCCTGGAGCATCTAAGTTTTCTGATCCCTGCCTCAAAGACTTCCCAACTTCTGCAACCTTCGTCCCTTTCCTTTCCTGGTTTCTTTCCAGCCATTTCACTCACAACAGGCAAAAGTGGTTTTCCTGCCCTGAGAATCTTTTTAAATTATTCTTGCAAAACAGACCAAGCATGGTGGCTCACGCCTGTAATCCTAGCACTTCGAGAGGGCGAGGCGGGCAGATCACTTGAGATCAGGAGTTTGAAACCAGCTTGGCCATCGTGGTGAAACCCCGTCTCTACTAAAAATACAAGAATTAGCTGGGCATGGCGGTGTGTGCCTGTAATCCCAGCTACTTGGGAGGCTGAGGTAGGAGAATTGCTTAGATCCGGGAGGCAGAGGTTGCAGTGAGCCGAGATCATGCCACTACTCCCACCTGGGTGACAGAGCGAGACTCCATCTCAAAAAGAAAAAAAAAAAAATCATTATTGCAAAGCATATTAGATAGATCCCTGATAGGGGTCACTGACCTTCCCATGAGGTATGAACAAGAAAAGACCAAGGGTTAGGGTTAGGGTTAGGGTTAGGGAAGTGAGGTTTTGCTCTAGATCTGCCCGCGGCCTGTGCTATAACCACTGTTTACTCAGCGACTAGCACCACGCCCAGCATGCTCCATCGGTAAGCTCTGAATGGGTGGAGTAACTTTACTGTGGTCTTACGCAGTTTACTCATTTAACTAAATGGTCTCCGAGGTTTGTCCAGCCCTATTTTCTGTGATTCTGTGGGCAGAGATTTCCTGGTGGCTTCATATGACTGAATGCAAGAATAATGGGCAGGGACTGAAAACTCCACCCAATGTCTGTTTGCTTGTTGTTTCCATAGGTTATTGGGGAACAGGTGGCATTTGGTTACATGACGAAGTTCTTCAGTGGTGATTTGTGAGATTTTGGCGCACCCATCACCTGAGCGGTAAACACTGCACCCTATTTGTTGCCTTTTATCCCTCATCCCCGTCCCATCCTTCCCCTCAAGTCCCCAAAGCCCATTGTATCATCCTTACGCCTTTGCGTCCTCATAGCTTAGCTCCCACATATCCGTGAGCACGTACGATGTGTGGTTTTCCATTCCTGAGTGACATCACTGAGAATAATAGTCCCCAGTCTCCTCCAGGTGGCTGCAAATGCCGTTAATTCATTCCTTTTTGTGGCTGAGTAGTATTCCATCATATATATGTATACACCACAGTTTCTTTATCCGCTCATTGATTGACGGGCATTTGAGTTGGTTCCATGAGTTTGCAATTGCTAATTGTGCTGCTATAAACACGTGTGTGCAAGTATCTTTTTTGTTTAATGACTTATTTTCCTCTGGGTAGGTACCCAAGAGTCGGATTGCTGGATCAAATGGTAGTTTTACTTTTAGTTCTTTGAGGAATCTCCACACTAAAAACTCTGCCCAATGTGAATTCCACTTGCCTGTTAATATTTGTTGCTTCTGTGTTAAGTCTGGGTGCATGGGAGTTTACAAGATGTGGAGTTTGGCTTCTGCAAATGATGAACAAGAAAGTCAATAATTTTAAGACAGTGGGAGTGCAATAGGATCACCCCACAACCCTGCCGGACCTCCAGGTCCAGACCTGTGCCATTATCACTTCGTGCTCTTTCACCTCTGACCTTCCTTTCTGAGAAACTCTCAGTGAGTCTTGGAGACAGAGCTCTGATCACCGTCTCGGGATGGCACTTCTGCTGCTGGTCATTAGATGAGCGGTGCCTCTACAATTGTATTGGTCACAAATGGACCAGCTAAATGGACCACAAAAAATCATCCACAAATGGACCGCAAAACAGCCAGCTAAAGTGCTGGCTTTCCTGGGAGATTCCATCAGCATCCAGAGGCCTAATATCAGCTGCCCTCCCGGATGCTGACTTTGCTCAGAGGAATGAAGAGAAGGGCCGGGGAGGTCAAGAGGGGAGGCTCCACTTGCTGGGGCTGGCCCTGCCTGTTCTACAGTGGTTACCAGGCAACTCTGAGGTTACATTCAACTCTCTTGGGAAGGTAATTGCAGGTATGCACTTTACTTTCATATGACTCTTTTTCTGGTTTTTGTTTTCGTTTTTGAGACAGGGTCTCACTCTGTCGTCCAGGCTGGAGTGCAGTGGTGCAATCAGAGCTTGCTACAGCCTCAAACTCCTGGGCTCAGGGGATCCCCCGACCATAGCTTCCCAAGCAGCTGGGACTGTAGGTATGTGCCACAATTCCCAGCTAGCTTTTTTAAATTTTTGTTGTCCAGGCTGCTCTTGAACTCCCGGCTGAAATCAGTCCTCTCACCTCAGTGTCCCAAAGCGCTAGGATTAAGGCATGAGCCACTGTACCCAGCCACTTTGATATAATTGTATCTCTACATTAATGAATTGTGTTGAAAACTCTGTCTCAACAGAAGACAGGTCAAAGTTCAGTCAGACAAGAGAGGAGATGGTCCCAGAGGGACCCGCCTAAGGTGAGGTGTCTTGCAGGCACAGCACCGCACCCTCACTTAGCCCTCCGGTCAAGGCAGTTGTCATTTCTCTGCAGGCTGCTAGAACAGTAGGTCCATGCACTGAGGAGAGAGGGCCTGCCAAGAGGAAGCCCGGGCCTGGGGCCACTCAGCCCAACATCCTGGGTGTTGGAGCCCACCCAGCCTCACCGCTCAGCCACTTAGACTCATGCACAGGTCCTAGGATTCATTCTGATCCGAAGCAGGAGGATGTGACAGCCTTGACCCCAACTCTCGGGGCTCAACATGCAGCCCATGGTATTTGTTGTCCAGCATTGGTGTGGTGCCTGACAATGATAACCAGCGTCCGGCTTATCCCTGAGACTGAGCCTCCCCACTCAGTGTGTGCTCTGGTTCTTATTGTCAGCCCCTGGATTTGTCCTTTTTCTAGTAGCTGCCCAGCACCCCCCACGCCTCCTAGATTGGAGGCCCTGTGCAGCCTCCTTTGGGGAAGAAGAAGGATGTACAAACATTTGCCAGGTGACTTTAGCGTCCCAGCCAGAATTCCAGACCCTGGGCCACAACTTTTCCTTTTATATCCTCATGGCAGTTGTGCAAGGCTGATCTGGTCCCCCGTATAAATGAAGAACGTTGATGCTATTGAAGCTCAGAGATAAGGACATTTCCCAAGGTCACTCGGCTGGGGAGTGGAGGAGCAGGGTTTGGAGGCCTGGTCAGTCTCACCTGAAAGCGTCATGTTACTCCTGCTGCACTCGGGCCTTTCCCGGACTGAAGTGCGGCTCCAAACTGCATCCGAGTCTGGGCTCTCACTTGCCAGCCGCCTCACTAAGGGCTGCTCCTCCTGGATTTGCCACGGCTCTGTCTTCTCCCTTGTTTGGGGTCCCTCACTGTGGTCAACCTTGCATCCCACGTGGCCAACCAGCCCTGGGGAAGAAAGCAAACTCTGGGCCTGAAACCAACTTGGCCACTTCATAGCTTGCTCCGTGACCCTGAACAAATTTCTTAGTTTCTCTGCGTGTCAGTTTCCTCATTTGTATAAAACCTACCCCATAGAGTGGCTGTACAGATGTGAATCTGAATACCCTTTAAAATCCGGAATTTAAAAGCTTTTTTTCCAGCAATATAGTGAGATATTATCTCAAAATAAATAAATAAATAAATAAATAAATAAATATATAAAAAAGTAAAAGCTTGTTTCTCTGACCATGAGCCTGAACTTAATGTTTAAAACTCTTTGTTTTAGGGCCGTGCGTGGTGGCTCCCGTCTATAATCCCAGCACTTTGGGAGGTCCAGGCAGGCGGATCTCCTAAGGTCAAGGGTTCAAGACCAACCTGGCCAACATAGTGAAATCCTGTCTCTACGAAAAATAAAAAAGTTAACCAGGTGTGGTGTCACATGCCTGTAATCCCAGCTACTCAGGAGGCTGAGGCAGGAGAATCACTTGAACCCGGGAGGCAGAGGTTGCCATGAACCAAGATCGCACCACTGCACTCCAGCTTGGGCGACAGAGCGAGACTCTGTCTCAAAAAAACAAAAACAAACAAACAAACAAACAAAAACTCTCTGTTTTAAAACTCAGCTTGTGTGTGTGTGTTTTGTTTTTTTTTTTTTTTTTGAAACCAACAAGACTGAGACGACCCTTGCAGAGGTTTTCACAGATGATACTGCTATTGGAATCAGTAAATTGTATTGTGTATAACATAGGATATAACAATGTCATGCTGGCATTTGTTATGAATGCAGCCATTAGGCAACAAAGGCAAAGGAAAATCACCGAGTTCTGTAAGCACATTTTGTAACAATGCCTCTTCCCAGGAGGGGCCCCCCGCCCCCAGGCTGACAATTTTCTTCAGGCTCCATCAATGTTTTCCGTTGTTTAAAGACACACATTAATGTAAAGTCTCCTCCCATTCTCTCTGTAAATTACAGCATTCAGAAGAAGTGGCAGCTGCTGCAATTAAGACACAGTTAATTGCCTATCTCCTTAATTGCAATGATAGGATTTTGACAGTTTGGTAAATAAGAATTGTTTGGTTTCCTTTGGCAACTTCAGCCTCAGTCGGTTCTCTCCTGCAAGTGCTAAGTCACCCAGTCTGGGGACAAAGGGCTGTGGTCCAGCGGAGACGGGGACGGGATGGGGCAGGAACTGCAGGTGAGAGGTGGGCAGTGTTTATGATTCACCTTAAGTATCCCCTCTCTGTCTACAAGAGCCTCCCCACCATTGCCCATTCTGTCGCCCAATAAGATCCTCCCAGAGTTTTCTCCCAGATGAATCAGTCATCACATGAGCCTATGAGACGGGAAAAAACAGAAGCAGAATGCCCGCATTGTGGGGCGATGATCTCCTGCTGCTGATGGGCACAGGAGGACGTGATGCTGTCAACTGAGGATACAGAAGCCCAGAGATAGTAAACATACCTAAAGTCAGGGGGCTGTGGTGTGCAAAGCCAGGATCCCAACTCTGGTCTTCTGACCCACAGCCTCCAGCACACTCCACAGAGGCAGGGATTTTGGGGTCACCCAGACCTGGGTTCAGAGCCTACCTTTGCCTTTACCGCCTGTGTAACTATAGGCCAGATACTCAGTGTTTCCAGGCCTTCGCTGCCTCCTTTGCAAATTGGATTTTGTAGTACTCACCTCATAACACTGTGAGAATTTAAAAAAATAATCTGTTGGGCATGGTGGCTCATACCTGTAATCCCAGCAATTTGGAAGGCCCAGGTGAAAAGATTGCTCAAGCCCAGGAGTTCAAGACCAGCCTTGGCAACATTTGGAGACCCTGTCTCTACAAAAAACCACAAAAAGTAGCAAACAGTAGCTAGTCATGGTGGGACGCATCTGCAGTCCTAGTCAGTTGGGAAGCTGAGGTGGGAGGTTTGCTTGAGCCTGGGAGGTCGAGACTGTCGTGAATCATGATTGCACCACTGCACTCCAGACTAGAGGACAAAGTGAACCCTGTCAAAAAAAAAAAAAAAAAGAGAAAAAGAAAAATAATCTTATGAGGAGACTTTAGCAATATGTCAGGCTTATAATTAGGACTCCACAAATGGAAGTTATGTAGTAAGTATGAATCTTGTTCCAAAACTTACATAAATAACTTTGTTTTACATTTCTTTATTTTCCATAAACTTAATTTTGACTGTGGTCTACCTTCCAGCTTCCCATTTCAGGTATTTCCCTCCAGGATCTTTCTACTTATTGATGACACCATATCAAGGAGCCAGAGTCCAAATAGTCATCGTAAGAAAAACTGCACCGAGTTTTCACAGCCTCCTAGGAGACCAGGAGAAATTATTGTACTTGCCTGCCATCCTATGTGTGGCTGCAAAAAAAAAAAAGGCAGGGGCAAGAGAAATAAAACAAGTTTCCATAGTAAAACAGTACATAGCTCATCTTCTACTTTGGTTATGATTAGCACTGAAACATGACTGTCAGCTCTGACTGTGTTGTGACAAACATGTTATTGTCAACCTTTGCTTCCCAGAGGCCACACAAGGCTCGGGAACTGGGATTTCAGTGACAATGGCATCTGGCTCTTTCTCAGTACCCCTGTTGTGTTTTTTCTTTTTTTATAACTCCCATCTTTCCTAAGTATAAAGGTAAAGGAAATATTGGTATACAATATCTAACATTTTTTCAACAAGTGCATGAATGAAGGGAGGTGACTGGGTAGAAAATTCCTATTTAAAAACAAAATTCCTTTACAGGCAGGTAGATCTTGTCCTGCTCAACACATATGTGAGTCTGGCTCTGCAGAGATGGGCTTCAAGGCCGGGTGTGGTGGCTCACGCCTGTAATCCTAGCACATTGGGAGGCCCAAGCAGGTGGATCACCTGAGGTCAGGAGTTCTAGACCAACCCAGCTCACATGGCAAAACCCTGTCTCTATTAAAAATACAAAAATTAGCTGAGAGTGGTGGTGCGCACCTGTGATTCCAGCTACTCGGGAGGCTGAGGCAAGAGAATTGCTTGAACATGGGAGGTGGAGGTGCTGAGATCCTGCCACTGCGCTCCACCCTGGGCCACACAGCAGGACTTGGTCTTGAAAAAAAAGGGGGGGGATGGGCTTCAACGAGATGGAAGCTCATTGCTCTTTCATCTAAACCAAGTCCCGAGGAAAGCAGTCAGGAGCTGGTTCGGTGGCTCCACAAGCATCAGGGAACCAGCTTTCTCCAAATGTATTGTTCCACCATCCTACATTCCCGGCTCCCACCGCAGGGACCCAGTGTATTGTTCCACCATCCTACATTCCCGGCTTCCATCGCAGGGACCCAGCACTACTTGAAGCCCCGCACCTTGTCTGCATCTCCACCAAACAGGATGGAGAAGACCATGCCTTTTAAAAATAGCGCAAAACACTCCCCCTTGCATTTCCTTGGCCAAAATTAGACACATAGCCACACTTACATGTGACATACAAGGACCTGGCCACTCAGCCTGCTGCTACTAATGCATGTTTCACTGAACGCTACAATCTTCATTCAACAGAGGCTGCCAGATGCCACCGTCCCAAAGCAGGTACCCACAGATACTGCACAGTTTCAGCCAGCCCAGTGCTTACCTAACCAGCAAAACTAGATGTTGCCAGTCAACACAACACTGAGACACTGCGATATTCTGACATGAGACATACGCAGTCCTCAGTCTCTTGGCTTTAAAAACCGACTTGGCCTTTGGCCTCCCTTGAACCAAATCCCCTAGAACCTACAATCTGTGTAGATCAGGTTTCCTGCTCAAGAATGTAACTTTCCCACTCACTGCACCATCTGTACACTCTTAGTCTTTCTGTATTTTTTTCTTGAACGAATGAAAGGGAGGCTGAGGAATACAGTCTTTAGTTGAGTCACCCCTGAGCGCAGCTAAAAAGTGAGGTTCTGTAAGGACAGAATAGATATGAGGGACAAACAGCAGTCTCTATCACACCCATAAGTTGGTTTTAAAAAAACATGGTGGCTCACGCCTGTAATCACAGCACTTTGGGAGGATCACTAGAGGCCAGTAGTTCAAGACCTGTCTGGGCAACGTGGCGAAATCTCATCTCTACAAAAAATTTTTACAAATTAGCCAGTCACGGTGGTGCGCACCTGTCGTCCTAGCTACTCAGAAGGCTAAGGTGGGAGGATTGCTTGAGCCCAGGATTTCAAGGTTGCAGTGAGCCCTGATCACACCACTGCCCTCCAGCCTGGATGACAGAGCGAGACCCTGCTTCTATAAAAAAAAAAAAAAAAAAAAGTAGAGTTTAAAGTAAAAATAACCATAGCCCTGCTCCCTCCCCAGCAGGCTTCGGATGTATTCCTGTAGTGATGCTGTGGATTTGAGACACTCCTACCTAGATCCTAAGCAGTCAGATGACCAAGTGGCATCGGGTATAAATGAATGGTGCCATGGACCTGTGCATTTGTCACCACACATTCAGCACCAGCAGCCCACTTGGGCCTGAGCTAGCGAGGAGGCCTGTGCCTCTTTAACCCCACAAACTTCAGGTCAGTAAAAGGAGCACTGGACTTGGAGTCAAGATCTCCAAGGTGAATCAGAGCTCAACTATCTAGTAAGCTACTGATTTTGTGTAGGCGCCAGAAACGGAAATAATAAGGACAATGAATGCACGATGAGAAGTTATCACGGACCAGGCGCTGTGCTAAGCTAATGCACATTGATTCTTTATTCCCTGTAATAATCCTACAATCTAGATAATAATGATCTTACTGCCATTTTTCAAATGAGAAAATTAAGGCTCTGAAAGTAAAGAATGACGAATGAACCAGTAAAGTAGTAGCATGAGAATTTAAAACCCGGGCTCAGACACGGCAACATGGTGAGACCCCATCTCTACAAAAAATTTAACAATTAATGAGGTGTGATGGCACATGCCTGTAGTCCCAGCCACTCTGGAGGCTGAGCTGTGAGGATTTTTTGAGCTCAGGAGGTCAAGGCTGCAGTGAACCATGGTTGTGCCACTGCACTCCAGCCTGGGTGACAAGTGAGACCCTGTCTCAAAATAAAATAAAATAATGAAACCAGGGCTCTGTGGCCAGACTTCTTGCTCTTAACAAACTTCTGCTGCTTCTCACAAAGAAGAGAAGATACATGCCAACCTTCAGGTGTAACTGGGCTGGCACACAGGGAGACAGTACATCGTGATCAGTGGTGTGGGAGAGGGATTACAAGGTCAGGTGGAGGGGACACTCCCTAGATGAAGAATGAATAGAAATCAGCCAGGCAGACAGGCGATGTGTCTGCAGCCAGGAAGCAGCACGCGTGACAGCATGGCTGCGTCGACTGCGTAGTGGCTGCTGGGCTGCAGACATTGTTTCCCATCACAGAGAATGGAAGGGGAGGGTGGAAAAAGATAGTTCGTTTTTCAGCGAGGAAAACATTCTGTAGCAAACCCCCAACAGATGTTTCCTTACATCTTGTTGGTTATGTTGGTTAGAACTAAGTCACAAAGGTGCTCTGAGCTGTGAGGAAGGAGAGAACCATGAGCATAGAACTGAAAGGAATGGGAACTGGGTGTCGCATTGTGCACCTGGAGTACTGGCTACTCAGGAGGTTGCACCTGGAGTACTAGCTATAGGAGGTTGGAGTGGGAAGATTACTTGAGCACTGGAGTTTGAGACCATCCTGGGCAACATAGAGAGACCTTGTCTCAAAAACAAAACAAAACAAAAAACCCAGAGACCAAAAAGTGAACAAAAAACCACACACACACAATACGCGCACACACACACATGCACACATACACACACATACACACACATGCACGCACACATACACACACATACACACACATGCACACACACACATACACACACATACACATGCACACACACACACACACATGCACGCACACGCATGCGCGCACACACACACACGCACACACACACACATATACACGCACACAAAAGGGAACGGGATCTCCAAACTTGGCTGAGATCAACCGTGATCATTCTCTTGGGCTGGGCCTACTGCAACCTGAACGAAACTGTGGTTGTGTTAGCCAGGAAGATATGAGGGCTGCGCCGTGGGGAGGGGACCTACAGGCTCAGCTCAGTCTTTCAAACAGGTCCAAACAAGAGGTGATAAGGAACTGCACCAGCAGATGAGTTGAGAGCAGCACCGTGAGACTATCAGGAAGCAGAAGCGAAAGTACTTGGTGAGCTACCGAAAGCGAAGGCGGAGGAGAAGGATTCTTAGGCTATTCCCAAACTGTGTGACTTGGGTGACTGGGATGTCAGTGATTTAATTAACTGGGGGAGGACGGTGAGGACTGGGGAACACAGGCTAATGAGATGCATAAAATGATCTTATGACTTAGGAGACAATCTGTTGCTTGGGGGATCCTTCAGAGACTTTCCTGTCTCTTGATCTGCTGGGCAAACAAAGAAAGAAAGCAAGAAAAGCCTTTTTGTATAAGCCTCATACAATGGTAAATGTCCCATCTCTTAAATAGAAAGCAGCTGGAGTGGCTGCCTGATCTTATTTCCCTGGCGGCTGTGTCTATGTGACCTGACCCGGACAGACAGGGTGTCATGGAAGCTGCGTCATATCAATGGCAGTGCCCGAGGGACCATGAACCCCTGCTTCTGGGATCCCAAGACCTGACCTGGTACTGCCTCTTTGAGGCATGGTAAGTCCCATCCTTCCTTCAGTTCTATAGTCCACTCCAATAAACTGCCTTCCAAGAAATTAACTTTTTATCAAGTTAATAGTAATTATTTCATAACTTAAAACCAAAAGAACTTTATTTAAGTCCTTGATAAGATCTTTAAAGGTACACGGTATGCCACAAATGCCCACATGCGGTACTTGTGTCACCGTGTTTCCTTAGAATCTAATCATGAGCAAAGGAGAAAAAAATTGACTCTACAGCATTCTACAACTGGCATGGACTCTTTAAAGCAAGTTATTATCATGAAAAGCAAACAAAAGAATGAGGGGGAATAGATTAGAAGAAGCCAGAGCCATAACAACCAAATAGAATGTGATTCGATCACAGGTCACTGAAAAAAAGAGACGAAGAAAAGATCAACTTTGAAAAACATTTTTTGGGTCATTTATGAAAATTCAAATTTGGACTGTATATGTGATGGTATTATAAAATTAGTGTTACTTTTCTTAGATGAGACAGCTGACTGGGGTTAACAGAAAATGTTCCTATTCTGAGGAAATGCATGCTGAAATATTTAGAATTAACTGTCATGATGTCTACTTTCAAATGCTTCAGGAAAAAAATATATAATGTGGTGAAAATATTAAAAATTGGTGAAACTAGGTTGAAGGTACATGAATGCTTATTGTATTCTTTCAACTTTTCTGTAAGTTTGAAATTTTCTAAATAAAATATTTGATTATACAATTATAAATGGTCAATTTACAATAGAGGAAAGTGAAAAAAATGCTTGAGGAGAATACCCAATATGCCATTGTCCCAAAGGACAGTTTATGTTAATGAGTCAGAGTGAGAACTCCCAGTCTACATAGTTTTTGAGGTTTATGGCTGTCCTATATAATTATAACTAACATTTGCAAACCACACAGTGCTGTCACATTCTGCTTGTAATCTCAATGTGAATGAGCATCATGTGGTAGGTTTTATTGCCCTGTTTTATAGCCAAGATGCAGAGCTGCACT
The DNA here is from genome assembly GCF_043159975.1 of Macaca nemestrina. NCBI lineage: Eukaryota > Metazoa > Chordata > Mammalia > Primates > Cercopithecidae > Macaca > Macaca nemestrina. The sequence goes on along the minus strand of NC_092125.1, from coordinate 4,873,146 downwards.
TTTGGTCTATGTTCGTCTCCACGTCTCCTAGAATTTCCTCACTCCTGGCTGGCCAGTACAGGAATGAATACCTCGCAGGTAGTTCTCCAAAATGTGACTTTTGTAAATTTAAAAACAAAAATTTTTTTTCTTTTGTTTTGTTTTGAGACGGAGTCTCCCTCTGTTGCCCAGGCTGGAGTGCGGTGGCGCGATCTCAGCTCACTGCAAGCTCCGCCTCCCGGGTTCATGCCATTCTCCTGCCTCAGCCTCCGGAGTAGCTGGGACTACGGGCACTCGCCACCACGTCTAGCTAATTTTTTGTATTTTTAGTAGAGACGGGGTTTCACCGTGTTAGCCAGGATGGTCTTGATCTCCTGACCTCGTGATCTGCCCACCTTACAGGCGTGAGCCACCACGCCCGGCGGACTTTATCATTTTTAAAGAGTTCAGGCCAGTTATGTTGCAGAATGTTTGAATTTGTCTATTTCCTTATGACTGAAATTCAGATGATTTTCCTTTGACTCATCACTTCTTTCCTCTCTTGGTGGGCCAGGCACTTCCCCTGCAGGTCATGTTGCTGCTCCATGTAATTATCATCTGGCGGCCAGCAGAGGAAATGGGGTAAACCCTGAGGCGGTGGTGAGATGGCCCCTGCATTATCTTCAAGCCATCAAGCCAGGGAGGAACAATAACCCTGCACAGAGATGAATCTGAGTTTGCAAGCTATCAAGTGCACTGACCTCTTTGTCCTCAACCACATCTGAGGTCACCAATCCCTTCCAAATTCAGCCATGATGTTGGTAGAGCAGATTTGCTGGGTTCTTCTTGGGGGCCCCACTACCCTTGTGTTTAAATCCTTAGTCTAATTCTCATCTTTTCCTGCCCCCCTGCTGCAGGAAATGAGAGCTTCTCTGTATGCTGCAAAGGGGGAGCCCTGCTTTCACACTTCGCCTAAATTAATGATGATGTTTGCCGTCTCACTGCAAAGCATAGATTGTATTCATCAGGAACTATCCAGTTTCATTACTCTCATAATTACTTCTCCAACCTCTCAAATGCCTGAGAAACTGCACCTGCCAGTTGCTTCCTCCTCCTCCTACTCTGTCCTTTTGTACTGTAAGTGAAAATTTTTTTTAAAATGGAGTTTCACTCTTGTTGCCCAGGCTGGAGTGCAATGGCATGATCTCGGCTCACCACAACCTCCACTTCCCGGGTTCAAGCGATTCTCCGGCCTCAGTCTCCCGAGTAGCTGGGATTACAGGCATGTACCACCACGCCCAGCTAATTTTGTATTTTTAGTAGAGATGGGGTTTCACCATGTTGGCCAGGCTGGTCTCGAACTCCTGACCTCAGGTGATCCGCCCGCCTTGGCCTCCCAAAGTGCTGGGATTACAGGCGTGAGCCTCCATGCCTGGCCTAGGTGAAAGTTTTAACAGTTACTTTCCTATAGAATGCCAGAGGCCAGCCCTACTCCTCCTCACCGGTAAGGAGGACTTTACTGATAGCCTGCTGGTGGGCGACGGAATCCCGAAGTTCATCTTAGAGTCTGCATCCTCGGCCCGTTCCCAGACCAGCTCTTTCCGATCAGGAAACACTGGGAAACACTCTGACAGGGAGATTGGTGTGGCGGTGGTTTACTGGAGAAGAGAGGCACAAGAACAATCTCCACAACGGAACGAAGGCAGCAGGATTGAGTAGAGGGAAAAATCACTCAGACGCAGCAAAAGCTCTGCCTCAGCCAGTTGATTCCACAGGGAGTTTGAAGCTGGGATGACCCTTCGCAGTTGTCCCAAACCCAGGCAAGGGGGTTTGTCCTTGTCACCCTCATATTGACAAGTCATTGGATACGGCTGCCTGCAGTGGGGAGCACACATCTTAGACATCAGTTTTGTTTATTTGTTTTTGCCTAAGGGCAATTCTTGAAGCGCAATTTAGTTGTGAGTTATCAAGAGGCAACCTACAGTCTCAGCAGGTATGGACACAGCGTGGTCCCTAAGGGGAGTCGAGGCAAGGCACCGCGTTTTCCACTGCAGGGATCCCTGTACTTTCTGTGACTAGAGGGCTCATCTGTTTGAAAGGCACCTTCAGACTGGAGAGGTGGAGGAGCCGGCAGGGGACAGAGGAAGGGCAGGGAATCTGCCGTGTCGGGTTGGCTCCATGTTCGAAGGTGGAAAGTGGATGAGGAGCACGCAGCACAGTTGCTCTGTCCTAGAACGAATTCTGGCTAACTAGCCAGGGCTCCCTCCTGGGAACTGAAATACACGTGGCGCCCTACCCCAATCTTAACTGCGATCTATTGAATGAACTCAAATAGTAATAGTAGAGTCTCTGGATTGAAAAATCTCATACTATTTTAATGTTCCTACTTTTTTTGTATTTTCTGAATTATGAGAACATGTAATTTTTTTTATTTACTTACTTATTTATTTTTATTTATTTATTTTTGGGGGACAGGGTTTTGCTCTTGTTGCCCAGGCTGGAGTGCGATGGTGTGATCTTGGCTCACTGCAAACTCTGCCATCCAGGTTCAAGCAATTCTCCCACCTCAGCCTCCCGAGTAGCTGGGATTACAGGCAGGCACCACCATGCCTGGCTAATTTTGTACTTTTAGTAGAGATGGGATTTCACCATGTTGGTCAGGCTGGTCTCGAACTCCCGACCTCAGGTCATCCACCCCGTCTCGGCCTCCCAAAGTGCTGGGATTACAGGCGTGAGCCACTGCGCCCAGCCAGGACATGTATTATTTTAAAGATTTAAAGGTTCTATGCAAATGAGGAAGGTCTCCGAGATCTCTGACATCACCAAGGGAGAAGTATGAGATTAAGTGGACAGAAGATGACTCCAAACAGTGAATTAATGGTGGATCCTGGGGAGGAGTTATTTAACGAATGTGCTTCCAAACATGAAGATAAGACTTGGATGTATTGTAAGAAAAGGTGATGAGGCTGACCTGGATGGTGGTCAATATGGCCTGGCAATATTTTGCCTTTTGAGAGCGTCAAAGGACAATATGACATGGTGGAAAGATAGACCAATAGTGTTGTGTTCACATTTTGCAGGACAATCCCAATGCCGCTTATCTAAGGAAACACTAACTTTGCCATTTACAAAACCCAGCGGGGAGACTGGAGGACATTTGAAAGCTGAGGGGAATGGAGAACTAGGTGTTAGAGGTCACCAAGCACGGCACAGGCTTGAAGAAATGTCTATCAATGAGCGTCTTGATGCAAAAGCAGCCCTTGTCGTTCAGAGGCCGTTCTGATGAGCAGTCCACACAACCTCTTCTACTGTGTAGATTCGTCATAATTTCGGTTTGACTCTTCAGTTTAGTATTTTAAAATGCACTTAAATTATATATTTATATTTTATATACATGGCGTATATAGTATGATCCCAGTTTTCTAAAATTATTTGTCTATAAAACCCCTCTCTCACTCTTAACCTCCATCTGTTTATATTTCTAGAATGAAATCTAAACTGATACTCACCAATTGTGGACAATGATAATTTCTGACCAGTGAGATTTGTGTTCTTTTTTTTGTAAGTATTATTTATTTATTTTTTGAGACAGCGTCTTGCTCTGTTGCCCAGGCTGGAGTACAGTGGTGTGATCTCAGCTCACTGCAACCTCCGCCTCCCAGGTTCAAGCAATTCTTCCGCCTCAGCCTCCCGAGTAGCTCTGATTACAGGTGCACATCACTACACCCGGCTAATTTTTTGTATTTTTAGTAGAGATGGGGTTTTGCCATGTTGGCCAGGCTGGTCTCGAACTCCTGACCTCAAGTGGTCCACTCGCCTTGGCCTCCCAGAGTGCTAGGATTACAGGCGTGAGCCACCACGCCCGGCCTGTGTTCATTTTTAAACTTTCTTCTTTGAACATCTTACATAAATTACATGGGAATTTTTTGTTCATTTTTTTTCTCAGTGAAGAATATGGGTTATTACTCTTAAAACACCTTTGACATCAAATAGCTGGATTCAAATCATAGATTCATTACAGCCTGGTTGTAGGACTGTTAGGCAAGTTCCTTAGCTTCTCTTAGCCTTCATTTCAAATAGAAATACTTCATTTTCAATAGAGAATCTCCCTCCATGGTGGTCATGGAGATTCTAGATGATGTGTGTCTAATAGCTAAAACGACGTGAGGTGCTTACTCAACAGATCAGACCCAATTTATCATTTCTCTTAGTGTGGTTCCAGTTTGTTGCTTCTGTCCTCATATATTGAAGTTTTCCTTAGCTTATCTGCTTTCAACAAAATGCTGTGTCACCAAGACTCTGTTATTACATTATTTCATGCCTGTTCCATATAGACTAAGCTCCCAGCAAGAACCCAGCCTAGCCCCGGTCTCTCCTGAGTGCCATCTGGAATCTTATGGAAATATTTTACATTCTCACTTGCAGACTGTATTTAACTGAGAAGTGTCCCTGTTTCCAGGACAACCTACTGTAGATAATGCCACTGTTGGCTGGGCGCGGTGGCTTATGCCTGTAATCCCAGCACTTTGGGAGGCCGAGGAGGGAGGATCACGAGGTCAGGAGATCAAGACCATCCTGGCTAACACGGTGAAAGTCCATCTCTACTAAAAAATACAAAAAATTAGCAAGGTGTGGTGGTGGGCGCCTGTAGTCCTAGCTACTCAGGAGGCTGAGGCAGGGGAATGGCTTGAATCCGGGAGGCAGAGGTTGCAGTGAGCTGAGATTGTGGCACTGTACTCTAGCCTGGCAACAGAGCAGGACTCTATCACAAAAAAAAAAAGAGAGACAATGCCAGTGTTTTGGTTTGATTTTGGTTTGGTTTTGACAGGTTGGTCAGAATAAATATTTTTGCCACTTCTTTTTCTCGGGTTATGGCTTGCTTCTACGTAGTGGTGCTATTGTGACACTTCATGGATTGGTTTGAACCATATTTTTAAATAATTAAAGTTCTCCTTTGATACCTGCAAAGAAGCAGGTTGGAGCCTGATCTAGCCTTGGACAAGGCAGAGCTGGCCTCATCTGCCCCTCGTGCCAAACTATACTTCCTCAATTCTAGCTTGCAAAGGGCAGGACTCCTCAGTGTGGCACCACCCAGATTTTCACCTCACGTTGTCCTTGGGACAATCTTTACAGAAAAGAAAGCTCTAGTGATTAGATAGCCTGGATTATTTGCCTACATGATTTTCCTTTTCACACTAATTTTTGCCCTTTCTTTCATGCGCAGCTGGGCTGTCTCTAGAGACCAAAGGATCTCTACTTTTTGTAAGCCTAAGACCTGAAAAGCATTGCCTGGCAAACCTTGTAAGCCGTCGTGCATCACAATACCCTTTGAATGATGTAGAGGAACCAGGCCCCGCCACTGCCACTCTACTGTTGATCCAGCAGCAGGAGGCGGCTATAATCACCACTGGCCTCAGAGTACTTTTAAGAACAAGGAGGTCTGTGCCCACGGCAGCCGAGGCAGGTAAGAGCGGGGTGGGTGTGGGTGTGGGTGTTACTGCCTGTACCTCTCTCGCCTCACTTAGCGGGTGTTACTGCCTGTACCTCTCTCGCCTCACTTAGTGGCTGCATTACTACATGGTTGACTGCATTTCAAATATTTTAGAGATAGGAACTCACAACATAAAGAAACTTTATGGCAAGCCTTTTGGTAAAGCAAAAATTTCTTTTAGAACGTGAATACTCATCCCTCTCAACTTTGAATTCTTGTCATAGTTTTAACTCAATGTGTCTTTTCTTTTTCTCAGAAATGGGTACACCTATGTTTAATAAGATATCTGGTTCTCTGTGATACAAGAATACCTAGGTTTTAAAAACTGTTAACGAGATGAACAGGTCACTGAGTCAGCTGATCGACTGATTCTTTCATTTATTCACTCATTCTGAAGTATGCATCAAGCACTCCTTGGAGAGCGAACACTTTGCAAGAGAATGAGATAGGGAAGGACAAAGAGAGTGAAGATCATGGCCACCAAAACGAAGTGGTCCCCGACATCTAGGAGCTCATGTTTTACCTGAAGAGACAAAGTGCTGTATAAAATGGATGTCTTGGCCAAGCATGGTGGCTCACACCTATAATCCCAACATTTTGGGAGGCCGAGGAGGGAGAATCGCTTGAGCCCAGGAGTTTGAGACCAGTCTGGGCAACATAGCAAGGCCCTGTCTCTATTTAAGAAAACGAACAACAACAACAACAAAAATCCTAGATGTCTTGTTGTTTGAAGAATTTCTGGAGCCTTATCCAAAGCCTGGCAGAGAGTTGTCACTAATTTTTCTTAAATAATAGAATAAATTAATTCAGAAACCAATAAACCAAAAAGGAAAAACTCAGAACCAAAATGCATAGGAGAATTTACCAGGGGCTCTGGGAATTCAGAGGAGGGAAATGGGCCATTTGAAACTCAGAAGAGAGGCCTGGTAGAGAACTTATGGAGGACCTGAACAAAGCCCTGAAGAATGGGCTTAAAGAATGAGTATTCAGGCAGCAGAATTCACTACAGAACTGGTGAGAATCAGGGGAGAGGGGAACCGACCTTCCTGAACTGGGAAAACTGGCTGCCTGAGAAAACAGAAGCAATAGGGGACTGACAAAATAACTCAGTTGCTGCGAGCCCTCTTCTAAACAGCCTCTAGGCACAGATGCTCAAAGGCAGTTAGAAAGGTCGTCATGCTCTTAGCAGGGTGAGTCATGTCAGTCCTAAAGCACTTCCCCACCCATGCCTTCTCTACACCCTCAGGTCACTAGGGCACTGCTTCCCCCAGAGGCTGAACTTCCTCTAATTTCATGAGCACAGATGCAACACTTACAAGGAAAAGGGGCATTATAAAATAAATGCATCCAGAAAATCAACTGATACAGTTTACTCACCAGTTCAAATGCCATTTTCTGACTATTCCACAGGTTTCCATTGACTCACTGAATTTTCCAAATCTTACTAGATATATGACATCAGAGTCTTGGGACCCTAACTCGAATATCCTTCCTCTGTCCCTTCTCTGGACAGATTAATTCGTAACTTGCTAGTTGTCTTTCATGGGGGCCCATAAGTTGATTAAATTTGCTAAATAATTGTGACTGGTTTCACTTGACATTGTACTGGGAGTATCCAAACTGATTTTTTTTTTTTTTTTTTTTTTTGGAGATGGAGTCTCACTCTGTTGCCCAGGCTAGCGTGCAGTAACATAATCTTGGCTCACTGAAGCCTCCACCTCCTGATTCGAACGATTCTCCTGCCTTAGCCTCCAGAGTAGCTGGGACTACCGGGTGCGCACCACCACACCCGGCTTATCTGTGTATGTATATTTAGTTGAAACAGGTTTCACCAGGTTGACCAGGCTGGTCTCAAACTCCTGACCTCAGCACTTTGGAAGGCCTGCCTCATCCTTCCAAAGTGCTGGGATTATAGGCGTGAGCCACCATGGCTGGTCTGATTCAACAACACTTTTTAAAATTCTTTCCTATCATAAAAATAGACGCCAATTTTAAAAATGTTTTTCAACCAAGTCTTCAGAAAGTCATTCTCCTTGAGGAAAGCTTTTCAGATGCTTCATATCAGGGAAAATGTCCAGGTTTTCTGAAGCAAATGTGACTTGTCTGCTCTTAGAGTCTATTTTTTTAGACCTCTGAAAGAGGAGAGGGAGACGCAGCCACCCAGCTGCCTGGAAGGTAATCTGGTACGAAAGGATTCTGTTTTAGTAGTGACTGTGCTTTAATTTTATATGCACTTCTGTGGCTCTGTGATTAATATCTGACTTTATCTCCTTCACCAGACTGTAAGCAACACGACGGTGAAATCACGTGTCTTTTGCTAAACACATTTCCTGTAGCTGCCTGGCAGGGTCAGGCAAAGGTAGTTGGTTAATAAATCTTTGCTGAATGGATCAGTCGATCAGTGATGCTACAGTGGAAGGGAGTCAGACAGACCTGGCTGTGTGAACTTAAACATGTGGTTTAACACTTTCTATAAACTAAGAGGAATCATGAACATCGTGCAGGATTCTTTCAAGGACTGGATGAAATAGCCCATGTGAAAGGTCTGGTGGATGGTGGGTGTCGGCTGAGGTTCTTCTCCACCCCTCTCTACCAGAGGGTAGTTGTTCTTTTTCAAAATCGCTTCAGCTATTTTAGTTCTCTTGCATTTCCAAATAAATTTTATTCTTTTAATTAATTAATTAATTAATTTTTTGAGACCGGGTCTCACTCTGTCACCAGGCTGGAGTGTAGTGGCAGGATCTCAGCTCACTGCAACCTCTGCCTCCCGGGTTCAAGCGATTCTCCTGCCTCAGCCTCCCGAGTAGCTGAGATTACAGGCAGGTGCCACCATGCCCGGTTAATTTTTGTATTTTTAGTAGAGACAGTTTCATCATGTTGGCCAGGATGGTCTCGATCTCTTGACCTTGTGATTTGCCCGCCTCGGCCTCCCATAGTGCTGGGATTACAGGCATGAGCCACCACGCCCAGTCCCAAATAAATTTTAGAATAAGTTTGTCTATATCTACAAAAAATCCTGCTGGGATTTTGTTAAGATAAAGCAGATCATTGTACAGTGAATTGTTATCTTTATTATGTTCTCTTCCAGTCCATGAATGTAGTCTACCTCTCAGGTCTTCTCTGGTTTCTTTCATTAGCATTTTGTAGTTTTCGGCATACAAATCCTGTATATGTGTTGTTTGATTTTCACATATTTCATTTTTAAGCAATTGTAAATAGTTGTGTTTTAAATTTTTGTTCCAATTTTTAATTTATACCTAGAAATATGATTTTTTTACATGTTAATCTTGAATCCTACGATCTTGCTAAGCATAGCTGTTGGTTTTAGGAATTTATTTGTAGATTTCTTGAGATTTTCTACGTGGACAATTATGTCATTTGCAGCTAAGGACATCTGTATACCTCTTATTTCCTTTTCTTCTTATTGTACTGGCTAGGACTTGCGGCACTATGTTTAATATGAGTAATGAGAGTAAACATTCTTGTTTTGCTACTGATTTTAGGAAGAGGGCACTCAGTCCTTAACCATTATGTATGACGCTAGCTGTAGGTTTCTGTAGATGTTCACTATCAGATTGAGAAGGTTCCCTACAGTTTGCTAAGAAATTTTACCACAGATGGGTGAATTTTATTAGGTTCTTTACTATTATTGTATGTTGTACAAATTTGATTTAATCCATATTATATAATGCCAAAAACGTACTGAGAAAGTTGACAAATCTTACAGATTTGTTCCTGAAGTCAGCATGTTGAACATTAACTTTGAGGAAGTTTGTTGCAACGTGCATTTTTAATTCATTTATCTTGGTTCACCTTCTGAACACCAATGTGATAAAAAGTTGTATTGTTAAATTTTAATTTCTGTGCGCGGAGAGTCTCACCTCAGTGGTCTGGGGGCCAACATTAGTTAATGGAGGTGGCTGAATCCTCCTGGGAGCCACGAAGCTGCGCAAGCCTTGACTCATTCTTAGCAATGTACCTTAAGAAATAAATTCAATAGAATGAAACGTATTCATAGAGATGTTCAGCATGACCAAAATGTCCAAAATTAGGGTATTGGGTTAAATAAATTATAACTCACTCAGTTATTCAATGAATATTTGTCAGATGTCTACCATGTGCTAATTATTATCTTTGACCTGACTGCTATAGCAGTAGACAAAATAGACAACCCTGCCCTTTCTTCTTTTCTTTTCCTTTTTTTTTTTTTTTTTTTTTTTGAGACAGAGTCTCATTCTGTCACCCAGGCTGGAGTGCAGTGGCGTCTTTTCAGCTCACTGCAACCTCCACCTCCCAGGCTCAAGCAATCCTCCCGTCTCAGCCTCCCAAGTAACTGGGACTACAGACACACGCCACCTGCCCAGATAATTCTTGTATCCTTTGGACAGATGGGGTTTTGCCATGTTGCCCAGGCTGGTCTCAAACTCCTGATCTCAAGCGATCCACCCACTTTGGCCTCCCAAGCGCTGAGATGACAGGCATGAGCTACTGCAACCACCATGGAGATTACTTTCTAATGAGGGCAGGGTGAAACAAATATAAATAAGATACATAAGTAAACGTACAGTATGGCAAATGGGGAAAAGTGTTTTGGAGAAAAACAAAGTAAAGGCAGGGAAAAGGAGTTCAGAAGTGGGGTGGAGTGGAGTCTTATGTTAAATAGACTGGTGGATGGCCCTCACTAAACTACACAAAGGAATGTGAAATATTAAAATTAAGAATACTCAGCCGGGCACAGGGGGCTCACGCCTGTAATCCCAACACTCTGGGGGGCCAAGGCGGATGGATCACGAAGTCAGTAGTTCGAGACCAGCCTGACCAACATGGTGAAACCCTGTCTCTACTAAAAATACAAAAATTAGCCAAGTGTGGTAGCGTGCGCCTGTAATCCCAGCTACTCAGGAGGCTGAGGCAGGAGAATCGTTTGAACCCAGGAGGCAGAGGTTATAGTGAGCCAGGATTGTGCCTCTGCACTCCAGCCTGGGCGACAGAGCGAGATTCCATCTCGGAAAAAAAAAAAAAAAAAAAAAAAAAGTAGTCTAGCAATGTGGAAAAAGTTTTATGATATATTGTTCAATGAGAAACAAAGAATATAAAATAGGGCCAGGCACAGCGGCTCAGGCCTGTAATCCCAGCCCTTTGGGAAGCCGAGGTGGGAGGATTGGTTGGGCCTAGGAGTTCAAGACCAGCCTAGATAACAGATAACATAGTGAGACCCATCTCTACAAAAAAAAAAAAAAAAATTTTATTTAATTAGCCGAGTGTGGTGGCATGCACCTGCAGTACAAGCTACTCAGGAGGCTGAAGGTGGAGGATCACTTGAGCCCGGAAGGTTGAGACCAGCCTAGCCAACGTGGTGAAACCCCATCTCTACTAAAAACAAGCAAAAAAAATTAGCCGGGCATGGCGGTACACACCTGTAATCCCAGCTGCTCAGGAGGCTGAGGCAGGAGAATCACTTGAACCCGGGAGGTGGAGGTTGCAGTGAGCCAAGTTCGCGCCACTGCCCTCCAGCCTGGGCGAAAAGAGCCAGACTCTGTCTCAAAAAGGAAAAGAAAAGAAGAGAAAATTAAAAATTACAAAATAGAATATCTGCTGTGGTTTAAATATTTCTGTATGGGCCAGGCATGATGGCTCACACCTGTAATCCCAGCACTTAGGGAGGCCGAAGTGGGTGGATTACTTGAGGTCAGGAGTTCAAGACCAGCCTGGCCAACATGGCGAAATCCTGTCTTTACTAAAAATACAAAAATTAGCTAGGCGTGGTGGCGCATGTCTGTAATCCCAGCTACTCAGGAGGCTGAGGCATGAGAATTGCTTGAACCCAGGAGGTAGAGGTTGCAGTGAGCTGAGATCATGCCACTGCACTCCAGCCTAAGTGACAGAGTGGGACGGTCTCAAAAAAAAAAATTTAAGTATGTATATGTGTGTGTATATATAATATATAGACACACACACACACACACACATATATATATACTATAAAAACATGAAAATAGTTGTTTACGCGTAGAATTCATGGATGGCTCTAATATTGTCTTATGGCATTATTTACTCTGGGCATACTATGTTTTCAGTGGTAAATAAAAACATTCAAAGATTTCCTAGGCATAATTGAAATTGAGTGAATGGTAGGGCAAGGGTACAGATAGCACTTTTGTTTGCTTTGGAAGAATTTTACTTGGGGCACATCTAAGTGAGGGTCTTTTATTAAGGCAACTAAACAATTACATATTTAAGGGAGATGAAAGTTATGTTGTTCCTGGTGCTGAGAACAACAGTTGTACAGTACTGGCTGTGACTATGAAAATGATGGTAAGTTTACCATATGTTCATACTTGAGTTATTGCATTTGGATTTGGTATGTGGCTATATTTTTTAAGATGGACTAAAATAAAATGTACTGATATATCTTATCGCAAACTACACTTCTTTATGTGTCCAAGAGATTATGATTAACGGCAAAAAAAAAAAAACAAATGTGATTTGGTATCCCTTACATAAGGTACAGGAAATTCTCTGAAGATCGGTAACCACTCCCAGACAAGGTCCTCTGATTATCGTAGGAGCATTGACTTGGACTCAACCACCACTGCTAATGCATTCCTCTAAAAACATTTGCATGGCATGGCGACCAGAGACAACCCACAGAATGGGAGAAAACATTTGCAAACTACCCACCTGACAAGGGATTAATAACCAGAATGTATAAAGAGCTTAAACAATTCAATAGGGAAAAGAAAATCTGATTTTAAAATGGGCCAAAGGGCCAGGAGCAGTGGCTCACACTTGTAATCTGAGCACTTTGGGAGACCGACGTGGGTGGATCACCTGAGGTCAAGAGTTCAAGACCAGCCTGGCCAACATGATGAAAGCCCACCTCTACTAAAAATACAAAAAATTAGCTGGGTGTGGTGGCGGGCGCCTGTAATCCCAACTACTTGGGAGGCTGAGGCAGGAGAATCACTTGAACACAGGAGACGGAGGCTGCAGTGAGCCAAGATCACGCCATTGAACTCCAGCCTGAGCAATGAGAGCAAAACTCCATCTCAAAAAATTAATTAATTAATTAATTAATTAAATAAAATAAGCAAAAAATCTGAATAGACATTTCTCAGAAGAAGACACATAAATGGCCAACAGGTGTATAAAAAAAAAAGTTCAACATGGCCGGGCATGGTGGCTTATGCCTGTAATCCCAGCACTTTGGGAGACCGAGGCAGGCAGATCACAAGGTGAATCTGGCCATCCTGGCCAACATGGCGAAACCTTGTCTCTACTAGAAATACAAAAAATTAGCTGGGCGTGGTGATGCATGCCTGTAGTCCCAGCTACTAGGGAGGCTGAGGCAGGAGAATTACTGGAACCCAGGAGGCAGAGGTTGCAGTGAGCCAACATCACACCACTGTACCACTGCACTCTAGCCTAGAGACAGAGTGAGTCTAAAAAAAAAAAAAAAAAAAAAAAAAGTTCAACGTTACTAATCATCAGAAAAATGCAATGGGATATCGTCTCGCCTCAGTTAAAATGTCTTTTGTCCAAAAGCCAGGCAATAATGAATGCTACTATGGAGAACAGTGTGGAGGCTCCTCAAAAAACTAAAAATAGAACTACCATATGATCCAGCAATCTCTCTGCTGGGTATATATCAAAGAGAAAGGAAATTGTTATATCAAAGAGGCATCTGCACTCCCATGTTTACTGCAGCACTATTCACAATAGCCAAGCTATGGAATCAACCCGTGTCTATCAATGGATGAATGGATAAAGAAAATGTGAGAGAGATATATATGCATGGAATATTATTCAGCCATAAAAAAGCATGAAATTGGCTGGGCACAGTGGCTCATGCCTGTAATCCCAGCACTTTGGGAGGCTGAGGCGGGAGGATCACCTGAGGTCAGCAGTTCCAAGACATGGTGACACCCCATCTCTACAAAAATACAAAAATTAGCTGGGCATGATGGCAGGTGCCTGTAGTCCCAGCTAGTCAGGAGGCTAAGGCAGGAGAATTGCTTGAACCTGGGAGGCAGAGGTTGCTGCAAGCTGAGATCACGCCATTGCACTCCAGCCTAGGTGACAGAGCGAGACTCTGTCTCAAAAAAAAAAAAAAAAAAAAAAAAAAAAAAGCATGAAATCCTGTCATTTACAGCATGAAGGGAACTGGAGGACATTATATTAAGTAAAATAAGCCAGGCACAGAAAGACAAATGTTGCCTGTTCTTACTAATATGTGGGAGCTTGAAAAAATTTGAACTTGCAGAAGAAAAGAAATTGAGTTTGTGGAGATGGAGAGTAGAATGCTGGTAGAATGATGGTTAGCAGAGGCTGGGAAGGGGAGTGGGGAAGAGGGGATAAACGGTGGATGGTTAATGGAACAAAAATACAGTTAGAAGAAAAAAGATCAGTGTTTGGTAGCACAACAGGTGATTATTGTCTGTAATTTATTGTACATTTCTTTTTTTTTCTTTCTTTTTTTATTTTTATTTCTTTTTGAGATGGAGTCTTCCTCTGTTGCCCAGGCTGGAGTGCAGTGGCTCCGTCTCGGCTCACTGCAACCTCTGCCTCCTGAGTTCAAGGATTCTCCTGCCTCAGCCTCCCGAGTAGCTGGGATTATAGGCATGCGCCACCATGCCTGGTTAATTGTTGTATTTTTAGTAAAGATGGGGTTTCACCATGTTGGCCAGGCTGGTCTCGAACTCCAGACCTCAAGTGTTCTGCCCACCTCGGCCTCTCAAAGTGCTGGGATTACAGGCCTGAGCCACCGCACCCGGCCTGTTCTACATTTCAAAATAACTTAAAAAGTGGAATTAGAATGTTCCTAACACAAAGAAATGATAAATGATTGAGGTGATGGACACCCCCATTCCCCTGACTGGATCATTACTCATTGTATGCTTGTATAAAAATGGCACATGCACCCCATAAATATGTACATCTCCTATATATCCAAAAAAAGCATGGCAACCCATGACCAATTTATTCCCGTACAAGACTGATTCAGAATTTCTAGGCACTGAGCCCTCACTCTATCTTCGAAAGGATAGTTGGGGCTGTCTTTGTTAGGAGCGCAAGAACCCTGAATACCCTGCATTATTCTGTCCAGCCTATCACTTCTGTCCAGCCAATCATCACTTCTGTCCAGCCAATCATCACTTCTGTCCAGCCTGTCTCTTCTGTCCAGCCTCTCATCACTTCTGTCCAGCCTCTCATCACTTCTGTCCAGCCTCTCATCACTTCTGTCCAGCCTCTCATCACTTCTGTCCAGCCTATCGCTTCTGTCCAGCCTATCGCTTCTGTCCAGCCTATCATCACTTCTGTCCAGCCTATCAACACTTCTGTCCAGCCTATCGCTTCTGTCCAGCCTCTCATCACTTCTGTCCAGCCTATCAACACTTCTGTCCAGCCTGTCTCTTCTGTCCAGCCTGTCATCACTTCTGTCCAGCCTCTCATCACTTCTGTCCAGCCTCTCATCACTTCTGTCCAGCCTATCACTTCTGTCCAGCTTATCACTTCTACTGAAGTAAACTCTGCAGTCACAAAGCTTTCGGAGTTCGGGTTATCAAATTAACCCAGAGCTCAGGTGCATTTACAGATTTTCTCTTTCATTGTTTCTTCCTTCCTTCTCTCTCTCTCTCTTTTTTTTTCAAATAATCACAGCAGTAAAAGTACATTATAAATGATTAGGCTCTGTTGGATAGCCAGCTATTCCATTATAATGTAATGCATTTTAAATCTTCAAGTTGCTTTGAAAAACACACTCAGGTGAAATAAAGCAGCTAGCCAGCCAGCAGGCAATGAGTTAACCGTTGTCTATGAAAGGGAAGAGGAGGAGACATCATACACTTTTTTTTTCCAGTCCTTTCTGTCTCCTGGTTACGGAACAGTCCTAGTTTTGTGTTGGCTGTTGGTCTGGGTGCCTTGTGATTGTTTTGATAGAGCATAAGAGTTAAAATAAATATTTCTGCAGCCAGAGGGTTCCAGCCCTGGTTCCTTGGTAACCTCATACAAGTTACTTGACTTCTTCAGTACCTCAATTTCTTGGGAGTAAATAGCGATAAAACTCTGTGGGGTTGCTAGGAGGCTAATAGGAGTTAATACCTGTTACCTGATACATAATCCATGACTGTCAATAGGAACTCACATTTCTCCTTTCTCAAAGATGTTTTCAAGGACACGGAACACTTGCACACATCACTGCCTCGTTTAACCCTGCAGAGAGCTATTGTAATCAATGTGGAGAATGGGAAAATGACTTGCCTCAGGTCACGTATGTCTCAGTCCAGTGTTCTCCTGCTACACCACTAGCCATGTTTGTGCAAACCACAGGCCCACTTGTCTTTATGCATACATAATAGATAGGCAGAGTGCAAAATTCCTAAGGTAAATGGTAAAACGTGTGCCTTTGTCCCCCAGCCACTCAGTTTTCCTTCCCATTGTTTACTCCTTTTCCTGTGATTTTTCTTTTTCTTTTTTTTTAAGACAGAGTCTCACTCTGTCACCCAGGCTGGAGTGCAGTGGTGTGATCTTGGCTCACTGCAACCTCCGCTTCCTGGGCTCAAGCGATCCTCCTGCCTCAGCCTCCTGAGTAGCTGGGACCACAGGCAAGCACCTCCACACAGCCTTTTTCTTTTTTTGTATTTTTCATAGAGGTGGGGTCTCACCACTTTATGTGATTATTTAAATGTAGTAGTTTGCTTGTGGCAAGCCATATTCTCCAGTAAATAATCAGATGTGGGCCAGGCCCGGTGGCTCATGCCTGTAATCCCAGCACTTTGAGAGGCCAAGGTGGGTGGATCACCTGAGGTCAGGAGTTCAAGACCAGCCTGGCCAACATGGTGAAACCCCATCTCTACTAAAAATACAAAAATTAGCTGGGTGTGGTGGCAGGTGCCTCTAATCCCAGCTACTCAGGAGGCTGAGGCAGGAGAATTGTTTGAACCTGGGAGGTGGAGGCTGCAGTGAGCCAAGATTGTGCCATTGCACTCCAGCCTGGGTGACAGAGTGAGGCCCTGTGGGGGAAAAAAAAAAATATGTGATAAGAAATTTTAGACTAGAAACAACATACATGTTTAGTCTAGGATCAGTGTGGGAAACAGAAAGGGGTTAACATACAAAATGAAGTGCTTAAAAAAATCCTCAGAAGGGCTGGAGGAACAGGCTCTGGGTGGGGCCCCCAGGAGGCATCTGGAGCATCTCCCCCAAACTGACCCATCACCGCTAAAGCTATGTCAGTCCAGATCAGGAAGCTGCTTCCAGGAGTATTGAGTTCAAGAACCTACTCCCAATACCACCGCCTCTGCCACCCAGGAAGCTGGAATTTGAACCTTGGGACACAGACTTCAGCCACTGCCTTCACAACAGTTGCTTCTTGTCTGCCCCAAAGCTGGAGATGAGACACTGGACATTTGCTGCAAAGAAGTGCTATGTCTCCACAACCTTGCTGGCCAGTAGAGATCACGGCAGCAGCCTCTGCCTCACGTCCACCTTCCAAATCCCAAGCAAGCACAGCCGATGAAAGGGCTCTCACTCCTAGCTGGGATTCTTGTCGTGAGGGACTCTGGGAAATGTTGTGCTTAGCTTGCAAGAAATGACACAGGATCTTGAGGCACAACTGATCAAAGCAAAAACAAAAGAACAATGAGGTGAGACAGGAGACTATGCCCAGCTAACGTTAGCGCAGTACCTTTGCTTTTTATTTTCTTATTGATTTATACTTATTTAATTTTTTTACCTTTGATTTTTAAAGAAAAGCATATCTGTATTTGCCTTATGCTTGCCATTTCTTTTTGCTCCTTTACTAATCTTGTATTTCCTTCCCTAAATAGCCTGTAAGCATCATCCTTCCACCATGTCAAATATTTTTACTGATTTCTTTCAAGATGGACTTTGCGGTACTAGATAGCTCACCCATGGAACTATGTGTAAACTGGCAATATGATCCTTTACTCTACATATTTTTTTCAGATTCCCATCCATCATGACAGCCATCCGACTACGAGAATTTATTGAGCGTCGCCCACTGATCCCGCCAAGGTATAGTTCTTCCAGAGGCACTGCCTCCAGGGCTGAGGCCAGGCAACCAGGTGCCTGGGGAGTTAGAACTGCACATCCTGCTGCTCATTGGTTGAGAGACCACTGCCAGGGAGTTCTAGGGAAGCTCTTTGGATGTTTCTTGATGAGCAGGTCTATGCAAACCCACTAGCAAAAGTCAGAGGAAGCTGAGATGCCAAAGAAAGAGACTGATAAATCCAGTTTCTTACAAAGAAATATTTAACAGGGACTTATGAACAGAAGCCACATACGTGTCTTGGTGGCAGTGAGATGAGATGGTGGATGTCTGCACCATTACCCCCGAGACCCAGGGTTTAGATACCATAGGGAAAGAGTGATACAGAAGGGATGTAGGGGACAATTGAAGTATGATAACACCAACGCTGTTTGGCCGAAGGGCAGAACTTACAGTAAGTACCTGCTCTGATACCAGGAACTATAGAGAAACTGGAAATCTTAGAGGCCTGGGGTGATATGATTTGGTTGTGTCTCCACTCAAATCTCATCTTGAATTGTAGTTCCCATAATTCCCACGTGTCATGGGAGGGACCTGGTGGGAGGTAATTGAATCATGGGGTGGGGCTTTCCCATGCTCTTCTCCTGACAGTGAATAAGTCTCACGAGATCTGATGGTTTTATAAGTGGGAGTTCCCCTGAGCAAACTCTCTTGTCTGCTGCCATGTAAGATGTGCCTTTGCTCCTCCTTTGCCTTCTGCCATGATCGTGAGCCCTCCCCAGCCATGTGGAACTGTGAGTCCATTAAACCTCTTTTTCTTCATAAAGTACCCAGTCTCAGGTATTTCTTCATAGCAATAGGAAAATGGGCTAATAAAAGGGGTTAATCAGAAGCCAACATGGTGAATTAGCATCCAACACAGAGTTGCTCTAGCCTCTACTTTGGGTTTAGGGAAGTTGTGAGAAAGAGAAACCTCACACTCACTGCAGAATCCAAGCAAACAGGCAACTCCAAATTCCCAAAAGACCAGAAGGATATTGGTTTTTGCTTGGGAAGAGCTTTACTGAGAAGTCTGAGCCACGCAGGCCTACATTTTGGATCGGACCATTTTACTCTGCTTGGGGTAAAACAAACTGCCCCTGTGCTTCGGCACGATGAGAGCTGACAGCACAGATGGAAACTAAGGAGCCGTTTCAATCTTTCTTCAAGGTCCTCTATGGCACAAGAATAACAAGCCCTAGATATGTTTTGTTGTACTAAATTTGATATCAGATGAGTCTGTAAATCCTAACCCCGCTCTCCCTTCACCATCTGTGATGGAGTCTGCAGAAGTGGAGTAGCTATAAATTTGTGACAGAAACCTCACACTGTGATTTGGGCGTCAGCCTCTTGTAGCCCCATTGGCTTCGTGGCTTTGAGCAAGCCTCATGTTTATTTTATTTTATTTTTATTTATTTATTAGGGACAAAGTCTCGCCCTGTTGCCCAGGCTGGAGTGAAGTGGCTGGATTATGATCTTCCAACTCCTGGGTTCAGCTGATCTTCCTGCTGCCTTAGTCTCCTGAGTAGCTAGGACTACAAGCTGCCTGGCTAATTTTTAAATTTTCTGTAGAGACCAGGTCTCACTATGTTGCCCAGACTGTCTGGAACTCCTAGCCTCAAACAATCCTCCTTAGTATCTCAAAGTACTGGGATTACGGGTGTGAGCCACAACACACCCGTAATGTTTATTTTAATATTGAGTTATTTTAGCCATGTTTGGTCAAAAGAGAGAAGTCTTTCTTCCAGAAACTACAGAAGGAGTGAATGGATGGATGTGTCCTTCTTGGGTACACCTTAAGAATTTGCTTTTAAGACCTGGCGCAGCACCTCGTGCCTGTAATCCCAGCACTTTGGGAGGCCAAGGCGGGTGGATCACTTGAGGTCAGGAGTTCAAGAGCAGCTTGGGCAACATAGTGAAACCTATCTCTACTAAAAATACAAAAATTAGCCAGGCGTGGTGGCACACACCTGCAATCCCAGCTACTCAGGAGGCTGAGGCAGGAGACTCGCTCGAGCCCAGGAGGCGGAGGTTGCAATGAGCCGAGATCGTGCCACTGCACTCCAGTGTGGGCAACAGAACAAGACTTTGTCTATTAAAAAAAAAAAAAAAAAAAGAGAAAAAGAAACAAATAAAATAATTGGAAGTTGTGATAAAGGCTATAAAGGAAATGAAAAAGGGTGTGAGAGAGAATAATGAAGGCGGAGAGGCAGGCAGAAGGAGAATGCCTTCTCTAGCCAGGGTGTTCAGGGAACAGCTCTCTGAGCAGTTAACAGCCGAGCATGATGCTGGGTGATAGGGGTAGGGGGGCGGGAGAAGGGAGTGGTCTGGGGAGGAGGAAGTGCAGGTCCAAAAGCCCTGAGTCATGAAAGACGCCATGAAAAGCCCTGAGTCATGAAAGACGCCATGACACGGTGACACGGGGGCTGGAGCTGGGAGAAGGGTGGGGAGGTAGAGGCAGGAGACGTTCCTGGAGGGCTTTGTGGCCCACAACAGTACATTTGAGTTTTACGCTATTACACACGCAATGGGTTGAAGGGTTTTATGCAATGGAGGACCCTGATCTGACTTACTTTTTATGAAGCTCACTCTGAGAACAGATTGTCTGAAGACAACAGTGGGGGTTATTGCAGAGAGCAGGGGGAGGCAATGGTGATCTGGGCCAAGGGGCAGCCGTGAGCTGGAGAAAAGCCGTCCCATGGGAGATCCAGCCTGGAGGGGGAATGCACGGACTTGCTGATGGATTGGACCCATGTGCTGGCAGGTCAGGAAAGGCATCAAGAGCTGTCCCACGGTGAGCACTATGGGTGGAGGGTGGGGGCACCGAGACTAGTTCAGGTGCGGGAAGAGTGGGAGCCGTCAGTGTGCCTGCCCCCCGACCCATGTGCGGCTCTGAGGACAAGCCCCAGAGAGCTGAAGACAGCCCAGCCTTAGGCCTCCAGGGGCCCCAGGACCTGCTGCGCTCAGTTCCACCCAAACCCCCCGACTCCAGGCCAGGTCCAGACACCACAGAGCACCAGGAAGGAGTGGCCAGTAGAGGTTTGTTTCCATTTTCCCCAGAGGAGACCAGAGTTAAATAGGCCCCACAGTGAACAAAACAGATCTCAAACACACCCAGAAAGAGCAAAGCCGCTGGGGAGACAATCAGGAAATACTGGCGCCAGCTCTGTTCCTCTCTCCCCTGCTTCCTCCTCATCCGGGTTTCGGGAAGGAAAGGGTTTTGGTTTTTTGTTTTGTTTTTTTGAGACAAAGGCTTGTGCTGTCACCCAGGCTGGAGTGCAGTGGTACGATCTTGGCTCACTTCAACCTCTGCCTCCTGAATTCAAGCGATTTCTTGTGCCTCAGCCTCTGAGTGCTGGGACTACAGGCGCCCGCCACCATACCTGGCTAATTTTTGTATTTTTAGTAGAGACGAGGTTTCACCATGTTGGCCAGGCTGGTCTCGAACTCCTGACCTCAAATGATCCACTCGCCTCGGCCTCCCAAAGTGCTGGGATTACAGGCGTGAGCCACCGCACCTGGCCTATTTTATCTGTTTCTTTATTTCCTGCCTGTCACCACCCCCAGAATAATAATGGTAAATACTTCTGAAGCTCTTACTCTGTGCCAAGCACTGTCCTAGGTGCATCTGAACTCCTTTAACCTTCACTACTGTGAGTTCCGTATGAGGGAACCAAGGCACTGTGTGGTTAAATGACTGTCCCAGATCCCACAGCCAGTGACTGGCGGACATGGATCTTAAACTCACGTCTGTGCTTATGGTCAGTGCACTTTGCTGCATCTCCAGGTTAGCCCCCTGGGCCGGGCTTACTTCCCTTTCTCTGCAATTCACTATCATGACCTCTGCATTGCAGATTATCATTCTCAGTAGGCCCTGTAGGCACGGTTGTTGAAAACATTAAAATGAATGAGTGAGCAAAATTATCCAGTCATTTATGTGTGGTTTGTCCCCTGGTGACTGATGGCACCTGAGCCTGCCCTTGCGTGGTTTTGCACAAGCATGTATCCAATTCATCCTTAAATGCCCAAGCCTCAGAGCTATGCTATGGAAAACCAGATTAAAATCAGCAGGGACACTGAATCAAAGTAAATGTTAAATGGTTCACACTTAGCAGTGGCCACATAAAATTCTTGTATTCATAATCATATTGGCTGGGCGCAGCTGCTCATGCCTGTAATCCCAGCACTTTGGGAGGCCAAGGCGGGTGGATCATGAGTTCAAAAGATCAAGACCATCCTGGCCAACATGGCGAAACCCTGTCTCTACTAAAAATATAAAAAGTTAGCGGGGTGTGGTGGCACACACCTGTAGTCCCAGCTACTCGGGAGGCTGAGGCAGGAGAATTGCTTGAACCTGGGAAGGTGGAGGTTGCAGTGAGCCAAGATTGCACCACTGCACTCCAGCCTGGCGACAGAGCCAGACTCCTTCTCAAAAAAAAAGAAAAAAAAGAAAAAAAAATCCTATTATATACAACTGTTTACTGGTGCCATCCCCTGGCTACAGGCTGGAGGCCTGTCACTCAGAGAAGGGCTGAGTGTGGCATTGGTTTGTGGAACGCAGGATACTCCTGAAAAGATCACTTTAAGTGGGTTAAATTCAGTGTGTTGTAGAAGATCAAAGATACAGAATTCATGTGTGATTTAAATAGATTTTTAAAACTTCGATCGAAACAGTCTCTGAAGATCCAGAGGCAGCCGTGTGGCCAGCCCATCCTGCGTGGGATGATATTGAAGCAGCGTCATTTTTCTGGGGTACGACCCATGGTTCACTGCCTCACGCCAACGAAATCAAGGACGTGAACACACAAGGAGCGAGGTTAAGAGCGGAGGTTTGATAGGCTAAAGAAAGAGAAAATCTCTCTCTTGCAGAGAGAGGGAGGCCCAATGGGTCTTCTGGCCCCTGGTGAAGCACAGGTTTTATAGATGAGCTTGAGGAGGTGGTGTTTGAGGTCTGGTTTACGTAGGGCACAAAAGATTGGTTGGACCAGGTGTGCCATTTGCATAACATGAGAAGAACTAGTTAGGACTAGGTGTGTTGTTTGCATGGCATGTGAAGAAGCTGACCACCCCACCCTAATATTTTATTATGCAGATGGGTTCTCTACCTGGCTGGGTCACGTTCAGTTGCCTGTTTTTGTTTTTACTATACACGTGGTGACAGAGAAAAGGGAAGATGGAGCCTCCATGTTGAACATGCCTGGCCCCCAGGTAGCCCTTTTCTATGGACACAGCTGCTGGCATTCACCCTGCAAGTTTCCAGCTTGCTTATTCATGTCCGCAGCTCAATTTTACAGGCTGCTCTTTGTTAGAAAAGAAATGACTTTGGGGCTGCTTTTGTTAAAAGGGAAATTCCACCGAGGACTCTGTTGCCTTTTCCATCTGACTAAATAATTTCTGTCTCCTGTATCCACATCATCACCTTGGGAGATGTCAGCCACCAAGTACAAATGTCTCATTTACTCTCATGTACCCATTAATGGAGAAGACAGTGTCATTCCCATTTTACTGATGAGGAAACTGAGGCTCCCCACTTCCTTGAGGAGATTCTTCTGGAGCTGGTAAAACCTGGGAGATGAGGGCACAGGTCCGGGGGCTTCCCAGTCCTTCCTTCAGTTCCGTCTTCTGGACTTACTAGCTTATGTCCATAGCTAAGTTATTTATTTCCCCCGAGCCTCAGTTTCTTATCAGGTATAGTGCTCACCACATTGTCTATGATTAGATAGTTGCCTAAATATGGCTTTCCTGACCAGATTATGAACTCCTGAGTGGAAAGACAATATTATCATCACTGTGTCCCTAGCACCTAGCACACTGGAGACACAAAAGAGCTCACAGTGAGTACTTTTCATTGAGTTAAAAGCATCTTCCAGCCAACATTGCTGTGTCTTTATGGCTTTTCCTATTTTTTAGTGTACAATGTCTATTTGCTGTCTGCCCCAAAATGAGAGAATCACAGAGTTTGTATGAAAATAGCACCGGATTCCTATTTTAAAAAAAAATCATCACACATACCCTTGGGTGGCAGAATGCGACATGGAGTTTGGAGACCTGGGTTTGATTCACAGTGCTGGCACTTCCTCGTTTAAGTGGACTTTACTATTTAAAAAGTCCGCTTAACCTTTCTGGGGCTTGGGCTATTCTTATAAAGCAGAGAGTTAATCAGGTCTACCTTGCGAGGTGACTGTGAGGATGAAGTGAGATCATTTCTGTAAAAATGCTCTGTGGAGCATGAGTCCCAACAGAGCCGGAACAGAGCAGAGTGCGGTCATAAGAGCACAGGCTACCTGGGGCTGTGGGGCCAGGCTCTGGAGGACAGACACCCGTGGCCTCTCCTATGCATGTTGAATGTTGACTGTGGCTAAGCCCAGATCCCGCTCCGGTTACAGCCACACTCCCAGGGAACAGGTTTGCTCTCATGTGGACTGAATACACCACCTCAAAGAGCCAAGCCATCAGGGACTCGAAATCATGCACGGTGCCTGCACCCGCCCAGAGAGAAGGACAGGGCTTTCTACAGCTGGTTAAAACCCAGGTCAACAGAATCACTCTGAGCAGAGCCCTGAGCTGGGCTGGGCTCCACAGCCAAGTCTGAAGAGTCCACACGTGCTTTCACAGTCATTCGCTGAGGCCGGGTAACGCACAGCCTCGGGCCTGGCTAGGCATTTCCCCTTAGGAGGTCAAAACTCTCTTCTCCACCCAGCCAGCCCTCCCTCCACACCCATCTCCTTACGCGCACCTTCCCATTGTCTCTCCACTCTTCCCAAAACCTGCCAAGAGACACTCCCGAGGGGTGGCGGCAGGGAGTGTTACTTGGTGCTGGTGTAAGGATTCTTTATCCTCAAACCAGCTTTTACTGACGGCTTCTAAGGAGCGGCGCTGAGTTTATTCACCTGTGTTCAGCAGCTGTGTGTTTGTATGCACGCCATGGTCAAAACCCAGCCCACCGCCAACAGCCCAGCCACTGTAGAAACCAACGTCCTTTAGGTGGATTCTTAAACGGTAGTGTGGCCCTGGGGTAACATTCCAAGGTGGTGCTTGAGAAAATGGATAGGTGCCTAAGAAAGCTACGTGTCCCACCCCCGTGCATTCAGAAATGGCATTTGTTCCCTTTATTGTGCCAGTTCATCTTTCTTCTTATGACTTAATACCCCATTGTTATTTACCAGCCAGGGCTCAGTCAGATTATCCCAGGCACTGAGCAGGCCCAGACAGCCTGTGGTTTTTCTGCAAATCAGAGCTCCCAGAGGTCCTCTTTGCACAGACAGAGACAGAACTCGCCCTGCTCAGCACTTGCCTTTCATACTAGACAACCGGGCCCACTCTGGCCCTCATACACTCCACTCAGAACCCAATTCTGTCCACGTCTTGGCGCCTATAATTCCCTTTGCTTGGAATCTCCTCCCCATCCCCTTTGCTTACACCGGTCTTAGATACTCCTCCCTCTTCTGTGTCCTATCGACCCTTTATTCAGATCACTATTTCAGCATGTGAAGAGCTTTTTGAGGACAAGGGCTGCTTCTTAGTCAGCTTTGTATCTGCAGAGCCTAGCACAGTGCAGGGTGTTTTGTGTGCGTTCGATAAATGTTGGTTGAGTCGAACTGAAGGCATAGTTTCAGTTTTCATCCATCATCTGACACATATTTAGTGAGATACTTTATGCAAAACAATGTGCTACTTTCTACTGACTCTGAATTTTTTTTTTTTTTTGAGATGGAGTCTCACTCTGTCACCCAGGCTGGAGTGCAGTGGCGCGGTCTCGGCTCAGTGCAAGCTCCGCCTCCTGGGTTCACGCCATTCTCCTGCCTCAGCCTCCCAAGTAGCTGAGATTACAGGTGCCCACCACCACGCCCGGCTGATTTTTTGTATTTTTAGTAGAGACGGGGTTTCACCGTGTTAGCCAGGATGGTCTCGATCTCCTGACCTCGTGATCTGCCCGCCTCAGCCTCCCAAAGTGCTGGGATTACAGGCGTGAGCCACCGTGCCTGGCCTCCTGACTGTGAATTTTTATGGCATCTACTGACTGCTCAGAATCTGTGGGACATCCCGAAAGACCCCACATGTCCAGGCATCACAAAATAAAGTCACCTTCCCAGTGATGGCCACTTACTGTGTTCCCTCTCTTGGGGAAAGGCAGGATTCTTTCCAATGCTCGAAGACGCAGCTTTGTCTTGGACACTTCCCTGTCTTTTACCCTCTATCCTATCTCCTAAAATATCCTCAATCAGCCCTATCCTCTCCATCCACATTTCCATCATATCAGAGCTTCATCATGGCCCACATAAAGCACTACAATCACGTCCTAAGCAGTCTTTCTATTTTTAGTCAGATGGTCTTCAAATTTGTTTTCTGGCTGGGATTTGCACCTGCAATCCCAGCACTTCGGGAGGTCAAGGCTGGAGAATCACTTGAGCCCAGGAGTTCCAGACCAGGCTGGTCAACATAGTGAGACCCTGTCTTTTAAAAAAAATTGTTTTCCACATTGCCATCAAAAAAGATCTTTCTATATCATGTCATGAATCTTGTTCAAAATCTCACAAAGTAGCCTGGGCAACATAGTGAAACTACAAAAAAAAATATATATATATATATATATGCCAGGCACATGGTACATGCCTGTAGTCCCTCCCAGCTACTTAAGAGGCTGAGACAGGAGAACCTCTATGATCCTAGGAGTTAGAGGCTACAGTGAGCTATGATCACACTGTACTACAGCCTGGGCAACAGAGCGAGACTTCATCTCTAAAAGCAAACGAAACAAACAACAACAAACCTCACAAAGATTTCCTATCACCTCCATTAGTAGTCCTCAAACTTTCAGACACAATACCCCCTTTTAAATAACAGATATTTTGTAATATCTCTGCTATTCTTCTGAAATAAAATCTGTAAATAATATAAACCAACCACATATAATTTTAAAATATTAGGTTGGTGCAAAAGTAATTGCAGTTTTTGCCATTGAAAATAATGGCCATTGAAAGTCATAGCAAAAACCCCAATTACTTTTACACCAACCTATCTCATTACAGTTGTATAACTATAATATAAAAGGAAAAGCAATGTACTATAAAATGAGATGTATTTCTGGCCAGGCGCTAGCTCATGTCTGTAATCCCAGCACTTTGCTAGGCCGAGGTGGGCAGATCACTTGAGGTCAGGAGTTTGAGACCATCCTGGCCACCATGGTGAAACCCATCTCTTCTCAAAACACAAAAATTAGCCTGATGTGGTGGTGGGCACCTGTAATCCCAGCTACTCGGGAGGCTGAGGCAGGAGAATAGCTTGAACTCAGGAGGCAGAGGTTGCAGTGAGCCAAGATCGGGCCACTGCACTCCAGCCTGGGTGACCGAGTGAGACTCCATCTCAAAATAAATAAATTAATTAAATAAATTAAAATAGGTGTATTTTAAAGCATAAAACCTGCGCACCATTGCCCTCCAGCCTGGTCTCCCTCAGCCCCGCTGTATTCCACTTGTACCACCCACCCTTGTCCCACTCCCTCTTACGTTCACCCCACAGAAGCACTCCCTCCCAGTCCCCACATGTTAGCTCAATGATGCTCCCAAAACACCTCAAAATTCAGCCTCCAGACAGGGCTCGAGTCCCCCTCCCCGGCTTGCAAGCACCTCGTGCTTTGACATCACAGCGCTGCTTCACATTTAGTCTTTACAGACTTATTGTTACAGTTAAAAAAACAGATGAAATTTTGTAAACATCAAAAATAAAAAAATACAGTATGATGAGCCCCCATTTACCAATTCCTACATTTCTTTTATTATTTTTGTTTTTATTTATTTTTTTCAGACAGAGCCCTCCATTTACGGATTCCCACATTTCTCGTTTTTCTTTGTTTGTTTGTTTTTGTTTTTTGTGAGACCGGGTTTCACACTGTTGCCCAGGCTGGAGTACAGTGGCACAGTCTCAGCTCACTGCAACTTCTACTTCCCAAGTTCAAGCAATTCTCCTGGCTCAGCCTTCCCAGTAGCTGGGATTACAGGCATGTGCCACCATGTCCAGCTAATTTTTTGTATTTTTAGTAGAGACCGGGTTTCACCATGTTGGCCAGGTTGGTCTCGAACTCCTGAGCCCAAGTGATCCGCCCAACTTGGCCTCCCAAGGTGCTGGGATTACAGGTGTCCACGGCGCCCAGCCCAATTCCCACATTTCAACCGTTATCAACATTTGCCCCACTGGTTTTATTTTTCTTTTCATTTAACTTTATTTTATTCCAGAAATATGCTTGCCCACCTGCTGGTTTTGTATATCCACTTATTTCTTTTTTCCTAATATTTTGAACTTAATACATGATACACTAAATATTTCCTTATGAATCCTGAACATAAATAACATTTTATTACAGATGCAGGAGGTTGTGGTGGGAGGAGGGAGGCCTGCAAGGCCCATACACTCAGCTATGGTAGAAAAGGGTTCGTTATGCATGAAAAAGACTCTTACCAGGAAAGTCCATGGGTTTTGGGGGCTCAGTGCCAGGACCTGGGGACAAAGACCAAATACGTTTTGTATTATGCCGCAGCTGGCATTCTTCTGGAATGAACTAATTGTAAGAACGGCTTTCTTCTCACTTTCTGCTCTAGTATATTCATTGCTCACCAAGGAAGAGACCTGCAAGGCTATTACCCTGGGCAGCTGGCAAGACTCCATTTTGATCATGGTGCAAAGAGAGCTCCCAGGTGAGACACCCTCCTCAGTCTCAATTTCCAAGAATGTCATGAAAGTTACAATGATAAAAAGTGGTGGGCAGGGGGAAGATACACTACTCCTCATAATAATGATGACAGCAAAAATAAGTATTATTTAGTGGATAGAAGAGGTTTGGAAGGAAATATACCAAATTGTTAATTTTTTTTTTAATGAGTGGTGACATTATTCTTACTTTATATCTTACTGTTTTGAGACAAGGTCTCGCTCTGTTGTCCAGGCTGGAGTGCAGTGGCAAGATCTTGGCTCACCACAACCTCCACCTCCCAGGTTCGAGCAATTCTCGTGCCTCAGCCTCCCCAGTAGCTGAGACTACAGGCACACGTTACCACATCCAGCTAATTTTTTTGTATTTTTAGTAGAGATAGGGATTCACCATGTTGGCCAGGCTGGTCTCAAACTCCTGGCCTCAAGTGATCCGCCCACCTTGGCCTCCCAAAGTGCTGGGTTTACAGGCATGAGCCACTGCACCCAGCCCATAGGCACTTTGACCTTATTTTATAGTTAGAGGAGGCTGGAAACCACAGGGGTTAAAAGCAGCAAGTAGAATAAATTACAAAATGTTTGACTTTGGGCAATTTTCATTTCTTATCCACGTATCGATTGCCTTATCTATTAAATAAAATAACTGGAGTGACATTCCAGAGCACTGTAAGCACTCGACGTATGTTTGCTATCCTTTGACTCAACATCTAGTATATATTACACATTTCTCTTAATTGCCTGTGACATAGTTGGCTCCTGGGTATCCTCCATGCAAGAAGGGAGCCACAGCATGTGTGGCTTCAAACAGCGCAGAGTCTAAATGTAATCGATGATCAAACAAGAAGTAGCTTTAAGGGCCATTCTGTTTTAATTAGATGAATGAAGTGGAGCTCAGAGAGGTGACATGTTTGGCCTGGGGTCACCCCGTTAGTTGGTATAAAAGTTGGGCTTGGTGGCCGGGCACGGTGGCTCATTCCTGTAATCCCAGCACTTGGGAGGCCGAGGTGGGTAGACCACCTGAAGTCAGGCGTTCAAGACCAGCCTGACCAACATGGAGAAACCCTCTCTCTACTAAAAATACAAAATTAGCTGGGCGTGGTGGTGGGTGGTGCATGCCTGTAATCCCAGCTACTCAGGAGGCTGAGACAGGAGAATCACTTGAATCCGGGAGGCAGAGGTTGCAGTGAGCCAAGATCACACCATTGCACTCCAGCCTGGGCAACAAGAGCGAAACTCAAAAAAAAAAAAAAAAGTTGGGCTTGAATCCATTTACATTTTCTGGTTCCCAGTTCAAGACTGTTTGTTCTAACTCAAATCCATACTATATTAAACCAGTAGGGCTATGTTTTCTGCCAGAGGATAGACAAGAAAGGAAATGATAGACCCCCACTGCCAGAGCTGCTCATGGCCCAACTCCACAGGACACCCTCCACGTTGTGTGAACCCTGACATCGCTCTCCTCCACTTCCCACCGCCACCTCGCCTGGCACCCAAATATCAGTCCTACCAGAGGACGGCTCAATTAAAGGGAACCTTGATCTGAAAGACTTGTGCCTGCCCAAGGTTAGCCTTAAGTGGAAAACTCAATGCAAATGTCAGTCTATGAGCTCATTAAGCTTCTAGTTAAGAAGAAAAAAGAAGACAAGCAAAACAAAACAACAACTAGGAAATAATGACGTTGGCAGGATGAGACCTAAGTTCAGCTCTTGTAGTCATGGT
This sequence comes from Macaca nemestrina, assembly GCF_043159975.1. Taxonomy (NCBI): domain Eukaryota; kingdom Metazoa; phylum Chordata; class Mammalia; order Primates; family Cercopithecidae; genus Macaca; species Macaca nemestrina. Next base: position 4,843,225 of record NC_092125.1, on the reverse strand, counting down.
ATAACTTGATAGGTGTCTAACGGCTTACCTTCCCCAGATATATTCCTCCACCAACTTGATGTCCTTCAGTATTGGAGTCCTTCCTTTGAGTGAAAGTCTTGTCTTCAGAAGGGCATTGATGTATTACTTGAAAAGGGAGAATATTCTGGTGCTAGAGAAACACCCAGTCAGAGGTAGAGGCAGGCTGGCAGTCCAGCAGAGGCAATCTAGGAGCAGTCACCAGGGCCTGGTTCGGCACTCAGAGCCATCAGTGACACAGAAGTGACTAGATTGGTAGTGATGGTCACACAGAATCCGAATTCACAAGAGACTGATGCATTCCCCAGGCCGCTAATGTTTTGATTGACAGTGGGAGTCATTCTTTCGTAGGAAAAGGAGGACCCTCACCATCATTTAAGGCACCTACTTTACAAGGTCACGTACCCGATAAGCATGAAATAAGAACAAGTGGAGGTGGGTGGGTATTCTCAATGATTCTTTAGGCCCATCCACAACAGAGCACCTTCCAATCATCCAGCATCTCAACCTGTTCAGTACCCCATGAGCATGGTCAGATGCTTGCTCTTGCTTTTTCTGAACATCAGGCACAGCCACTCCATTCTTAAAGTCCAAGAGCACACTCTTTCTTAAAGAAGGCCCGTCACAATCAAGGTTACCCAATCAGGCAAACATAACTCATGATGAAGCAGTGTTCGTCTCCTCTGTGACGCTGTGTGATTAGTTCACAGCGATAAACTCACAGAAGGCTATCACCCCCTTTAGATTTAGATGTTCCTAAATCTCAGCTAACACTTAATAGTTTTCACATCAACAGCAGCTCATCTCACCTATTTTATAGTTTAAAAACATAAACGTGTATGAGAACATTTAGAAAACATTCACAATCAAAAACGGAATGATTGAAAGTTACCCACAATATCATCACCCAAAGATAATCATGCAGAATCATCCAGATCTACATCAAAATAGGACGGGATGGGTATTTTGAAACCTTTTTATTTTTGGTAATAGCTGCATTGAGATAATCCACATACCATATGATTTATCCATTTAATTCAATTGAATGAATTCAATTCAATTCAATTCAATTCAATGCATAATTCAACTGAAACCTTTGTTTAAACATGTATTGTGGGCTTTTTTCCATTTCAAAAGTTATAATCCTACTACATCATCCTTTTTTTTTTTTTTTTTTAAGATGAGTCTCGCTCTTGTTGCCCAGGCTGGAGTTTAGTGGCGCAATCTCAGCTCACTGCAACCTCTGCCTTTGGGTTCAAGTGATTCTCCTGCCTCAGCCTCCCATGTAGCCAGGATTACAGGTGACCACCATCCCGCTCAGCTAATTTTGTATTTTTAGTAGAGACGGGATTCGCCATGTTGGCCAGGCTGGTCTTGAACTCCTGACCTCAGGTGATCTGCCAACCTCGGCCTCCCAAAGTGCTGGGATTACAGGCATGAGCCACCACATCCAGCCGTACAGCATCATTTTTAATGGTGGCGTGGCATTCCCACATATTTCTGTGTCATTGTCTAAATAATTTCCTATTTTTTTACATGCAAGCTGTCCCACTCTTTTTATTATCATAAAAACACTTGGACAAGCATTCTTAGAGCTAAGTCTTTGTTGACATCCTAATTGTTGGGACAAAATATGTGCAGATTTTCAAGGTCTTGATATATATCACCAAAGCTGGGCCAGTGAAAGTACACTGCCACAAACGATATTTTGCCATTACATTTTAGTTGTTCTTTGCTTTTCTTTTCCAGAGGATACCTATTTGAACAGGGGTACAGGAAGGTTATAACTGATTTCAAGTCCATCAAACCCCAAGAGGCACATAGTGGTTAGTCTAACCAGATGTATTGATTCCTATTTTATTTTATTTTATTTCTTTGAGACAGGGTCTTGCTCTGTCACCCAGGCTGTGTCTCGGCTCTCTGTGACCTCTGCCTCCTGGGCTCAAGGGATCCTCCTACCTAAGCCTCCCTAGTAGCTGGGATTACAGGTGTACACCACCACACTTGGCTACTTTTTGTATTTTTTTTGTAGAGACGGGTTTTCGCCATGTTGCCCAGGCTGGCCTCGAACTCCTGAGCTCAAGCGATCTGTCCCCATCAGCCTCCAAAAATGTTGGGATTACAGGCGTGAGCCACCACACCAGGCCTGCACTGGTTCCTTGAAGCAACAAACATCCACAGAACAGTTACACTGGGAAAGGGCACCAGGGACCTTGGAGCACGGGGAGTGGCTGTGCATGGGCAGATCTAGTGGAGAGTGTGATATGCATCACCTCCTAGGACCTGTCATTGGAGAGAAGGAGGGATGCTAAAGGGAAGAACAGAGAACAGAAGTCCCTGAACCATCTACTACAGCTTTGCCAGGGCTGGTCGTAGAGCTATGGGAGTCTTGTCAATACTCTCTTGTTAGCCTCATGGCCATTTCCAGGGAATGGATTCCAGCTGGTAAGAAAATGGACGGCTTTTTCCTACTGGGTTTTCAGCAAACTGTTTCTATTTCCATTTAGACCGCTCATAGACTTGACAATTCCACCCAAGAGAAAATATCACTATCAGCCTCAATTAGACCAACAAACGCTCATTCGATACATTTGCTTTCGAAGACATTCAAAGCCTGCTGAGCCGTGGTACAAAGAAACCACTTACCAAAGAGACTATTCTCTGCCGTTCTATGAGATTGGTAAGTCAGGCCAAGTGCTCTTAACTCTCTGAGATTAACCTTGCCTGGGCCACAGATCAGCATCTCCCATGGGCTCGCTGTCTCAGGGAGCCTGTTTGGGACCAGTCGAGTTGGAGGCATGGATATGTGTGTGTGTTTCTGCGTGCAGGAAGAATTGAGGGGGCCTCCCAAGGCGCCTCCCTATCTAGCTCCCTGCAGAGGAGACTTTAGGGATGAAAATGCATATATCCTTTTTAACACGCAGTCTCAAGTCTGACCACTCTTTTCTTTTTTTTAAATTAGACACAGGGTCTTGCTATGTTGCCCAGGCTGGCCTTGAACTCCCGGCCTAAAGCAATCCTCCTGACTCAGTCTCCTGAGTGGCTGAGACTACAGGCATAAGTCACTGCACCCAGCTAATTGCTTAATTCTTTTTTGTAGAGATGAGGGTCTCACTATGTTGCCCAGGCTGGCCTCAAACTCCTGACCTCAAGTGATCCTCCCGCCTCAGCTTCTCGAAGTGCTGGGATTACAGGTGTGAGCCACCACACCTGGTCTTCACTGAGTCCCTTGTCACATAACAAAGTCATTATTGTGCCTAAACATAGTGTTAACAGAACTTTTCTTATTCCCGATTTCAAACTTTACAACAATGATTTGACATTTGGAGGTATGCTTCAGACATTCTAAGTTCCCCTTGTAATATGTGAGGCTGCAGCATGTAAAAAAATACTGAAAGGGGGCTGGGCATGGTGGCTCCTGCCTGTAATCCCAGCAATTTGGGAGGCTGAGGCAGGCAGATCACCTGAGGTCAGGAGATTGAGACCAGCCTGCCCAACATGGAGAAACCCCATCTCTACTAAAAATACAAAATTAGCCAGGCTTGGTGGTGCATGCCTGTAATCCCAGCTACTCGGGAGGCTGAGGCAGGAGAATCTCTTGAAACCAGGAGGCAGAAGTTGCCGTGAGCCGAGATTGTGCCATTGCACTCCAGCCTGAGCAACAGGAGCAAAACTCCATCTCAAATAAATTAAATAAATACTGAAAGGGACTGAGGCTCCCGACATACAGGACCTTGGGGGAGGACATGTAGACACCAATTTAAACATTGTTGTGTTCCTGCTGTCACTGGTGCTTTGAATTTTAGTTCTTGGGATGAATTACTTCATTGACAGACTTTTTTTTTTTTTTGAAATGGAGTCTCACGCTGTCGGCCAGGCTGGAGTGCAGTGGCACCATCTGGGTTCACTGCAACCTCTGCCTCCTGGGTTCAAGTGATTCTCCTGCCTCAGCCTCCCGAGTAACTGGGATTACAGGCCCACACCACCATGCCTGGCTAATTTTTGTATTTTTGGTGGAGACGGGTTCTCACGCTGTTGGCCAGGCTGGTCTCGAACTCCTGACCTGAAGTGATCTGCCTGCCTTGGCCTCCCAAAGTGCTGGGATGACAGGCGTGAGCCACTGCGCCTGGCCAACAGACTTTTAAAATGAGTAAACCTCAATATTTTGGAGGCTCTTACACTGTGGTAGGCACATATTTAGTCCTGAAAGCAGCTCCCTGAAGTCAAGTCCTACTATTTTCCCAATTTTACCGTAGGAAAAGCCAAGTCAGAGGCAGTTTATTAATGAGCCCCAGGTCACACAGCTAGGCGGTAGGAGAAGCAGAATTCAGCCCCAGGTCATTTCAAGCTGTGCTTGAAGATACACAGCCTCTGTCACACCTGAGTGTCACCTGTACTGCTATTTATTTAATAGTTTTCTTTAAAGAGAGTCACTTTCTATTTACTTAAAATACGGAATGCCTGGGCTGGGCCCCTGGGCCCCAGGGAATAGCAAATACAGCCATCAGGAAGAGCAGGACTGGGCGGGAGAAGTGGATCTTGGGGGAGTTGAGCCAAGGATAGGGGTAGCAATAGATGGAACCACCAGGGGAGCCAGGGGTTGCCAGCAGGGGTTTGGGATGAGAGGCTTCAAGCAGGGCAAAGCTGGGTTCTGGAGGCTCAGAGAAGATTGGAGCCTGACCACGTCGGGAGCTGAGGGACTGGGGAGGAGGCTGGAGCTGAGGTCAAGGTCACTGGGAAAGGAGGTGCTGGGAGGGTGTGCAGAGCGGTGGGGGTTGCCGTCCCAGGGGACCCTGGGGAGCGTTGTGGCCATGGAAGCCAGGGATTCATGGGACATGGGTTCGGGCTGAAGTATGAAGGTTGGGGCGGCAGAAGTTGCTGGGGGTTGAGGAGGGGCTAAAAAGAAGGGATCAGAAAACGTCAGTGGGGTTCCCGTCCCCACAGAACTGGCTGAGCAGGTTGTCCTTTCAAGACCAACTGGGAGTTTGAAATCTGTTTCCTTTGCATGGGGAAATCCAGGTGGGCCTCCAGTTTCCAAAGTGACCTTCAACAGGACCTTCTTTGCAACTCCTCTGCTATGAGATCTCATAGACAGACAGACAAACAGATACAAAAGGCGTTCTCCCTTGCTTAGTTTAGAAAACAGTTTTTAATTCTTTCCAAACCTATGGAGCTAAATGAATTTTACAAAGCAATGAAATGCTTACCATCTACTATATATTGTGCCAGTTCATAGAAAGTCCAGGAGATGATTTCAGTCCTGCAGGGAACTCACAATCCAATTGGGAAGATGAAGCTTGGGGACTGACTAAATACCAAATAGGGGAGCAGGAGTTAAAAGATGAGGCCAGGCACGCTGGCTCACGCCTGTAATCCCAGCCCTTTGGGAGGCCAAAGCAGGAAGATCACCTGAGGTCAGAAGTTCGAGACCAGCCTGGCCAACATGGCAAAACCCTATCTCTACTAAAAAAATACAAAAATTAGCTGGGTGTGGGGGCATGCACCTATAATCCCAGCTACCTGGGAGGCTGAGGCAGGAGAATCACTTGAACCCAGGGGGTGGGCGTTGTGGTGAGCTGAGATCGTGCCACTGCACTCCAGCCTGGGTGATCGAGACTCCATCTCAAAAAAAAAAAAAAAAAAAAAAATGAGATCACTGGGACCTAGAATAGCCAGAAGAGCAGCGTGCAGGAATGGGGACCAGAGCTGGGCCTTGATGGGTCAGGTGTGCACAGTGGAGAAGAAACAAGGACAGCAGAGATAGGGACCCTGAAACTAGGGACAGTGCACAGGATGGTGCAGCATGTACGGGAGTGGAGAGGACTCCAGTGAGACAAATACTGGCTTGACTGGGCAGCGTAGAAGGGGCAGTGAAAGATGATATGCGGACTGGCAGAGTAGTAGGAGAGAATACTCGAACAAAAGAGCAGCTGAAGGAGTGTGGGAAGCTGAATTTGGACAACCAGAGCCATTGTAGGATCATAGTCAAGGGAGTGACCCAATCAGCTTTAGAGGACATGAGTCTATCAGTTCCGCTCAGGATGGGTTGGAGAAGGCATGGACTGCAGGTGAGAAGAGCAGCTCACTGTGGCAGTGATACAGTGTGAACGGCATGAAGCATTGGACAGGATCCAGGCATCGCAACACTGCAGGCCTGGAGCATTCTAGCTACGTGGTGTTGGGCAATGTACTTAGCTTCTCTGAACCTTTTTGCTCCTCTGTAAGATGAAGAATCAAAGTCTACCATTGAGGATAGCTGTTAGGATTTAAGGATGTCTGCCATGAGCCTAGAACCGCGCTAAGTGGCATACTCACACACACGTACGTGTACACACTCCTCGCTGCAATTAGTGGTAACAGTCCCCGTTAACTAGGTAGTAGTAGAATTATTGTTAGCCCCATCTAGCAGAAGAGGAAACAGGCTTTGAGACTTTAAAAACTCTACTCAAGCAAGTAGCTGGTAAGTCATCAGTCCAGCCCAAGCGGAGATATGTTACCCTCCAAAGCCCACGCTTTTCAATTAAATGAGGGAGGTTTCAGGGGAAATGGAAAGAAGACTCATATGGCAGAGCATTTGGAGTGAAAAAGGACAGTGCGAACAGAAAAAGAAACGGAGAGAAATGAAAGACAACTCTGCACCCTCTCATTTGTGCAAAATCGGTGATGCTTCTGATAGAAAGAATGGATTTAGGCAGAAGAGATGTAGTCAACTTGGGATCTAGGGACAATTAAAAACACAGTACCAGAAAGTGGTGCAGCCTGGGGACCATAAGAGGAGAAACAGCTTCAGACAGTCCCCTATTTAGTGAGGTTTGCAGCTGGACCAATTCTAGAGATGATTTTTATTTATATATTCACCCTTCATTTATTGAATTATGGATTGAATGTCTATTTGTTATCTATTGCTGAGTAACAAATCATTCCAAAATGTAGTGACTGAAAACATTAATGATGATTTTTTTAAAAAATGTTCTCATGGCTTCTGTGGGTAGGAATTTGAGAACTGCTCAGTTGGGCATTCTGGCTCAGGGTCTCTCTTAAGGTTTCGGTCGGATGTCAGTGGGGGCTGCAGTCTTGCCTGAAGGCTTGACTGGGGCTGGAGGATCCACCTCCAAGGGGGCCCACACACGTGATTGCTGAGGTGGTGCTCGCTGTTGGCTGGAGACCTCAGTGCCTTTCCATGTGGGTCTCTCCATGGGGCTGTGCGAGTGTCCTGACAGCATGGCAGTTAGCTTCCCTTAGACAGAGCAATCTGAGACCACGGTGGAAACCTCAATGCTTTTTATGACCCAGGCTCAAAAGTCACACACTGACACTTCTTGGTCAGGCACAGTGGCTCATGCCTGTAATCCCAACACTTTGGAAGGCCAAGGCAGACAGATCACCTGAGGCCAGGAGTTCGAATACAGCCTAGCCAATGTGGTGAAACCCCGTCTCTACTAAAAATACAAAAATTAGCCAGACATGGTGGTGAATGCCGGTAATCCCAGCTACTCAGGAAGATGAGGCAGGAGAAACGTTTGAACCCAGAAGGTGGAGGTTGCAGTGAGTTGAGGTCATGCCACTGCACTCCAGCCTGAGTGACAGAGCAAGACTCTGTCTCAAAAAACAGAAAACAGAAGTCATACACTGTCACTTCTGATATATCCTGTTAGTCACAGACAGTCAGCTCTAAAGCAGTGTGCAGAGGATTACACAAGGCATGAATACCAGGGGGCGAGAATCACTGGGGTCCGTGCTGGAAGCTGGTGACCCCAGTATGATTTAGTTGTTTGTTGAGCAACTATTATGAACCAGACACTGCTATCTGCCGAGTACAGTGACCAGGGAAGACAAGATACCTGCTTCCGCAGAGCTGACATTCTGGTGGGGGATATAGATCATAGACAAGTGCATTTTTTTTTTCAAATCATAGATTGTGGTAGTGCTATATGGGAAATAAGCAGGGAGATGAGGATAGCTAAAGGAAGTTACTTTAAATAGGGCAGTCAGGGAAAATGTCTATGCAATTTTAGCTGAGCCCTGAAAAATAAGAATGAGTCATATAAAGGGCATTTCAGGCAAAAGTAACAGTAAGTGCAAAAGCCTGGAAGCTGGGAAGGGCTTGGCATATTTGAGGAACAGAAAGGAGACCAGTGTCATTTGGTGGGTAACGAGTTAAGAGGGATCAGGCAACTGGATTTTATTCTAAGAGCAATAGTAAGACATTGAAGGATTTTTAACAGAAGAGTGACATCTTATATTTTAACAGCATTATTTGTATTACTCTGGCTGCGGTTTTTTTTTTTTTTTTTTGAGATGGAGTGTTGCTCTGTCGCCCAGGCTGCAGTGCAGTGGCACAATCTCAGCTCACTGCAACCTCCACCTCCTGGGTTCAAGCAATTCTCGTGCCTCAGCCTCCCAAGTAGCTGGGACTACAGGCGTGTGCCACCAGGCCCGGCTAATTTTTGTATTTTTAGTAGAGGTGCGGTTTCACCATGTTGGACAGGATGGTCTCAATCTCTTGACCTCGTGATCTGCCTGCCTCAGCCTCTCAAAGTGCTGGGATTACAGGCGAGAGCCACCGCGCCCGCCCTCTGGCTGCTGTTAAGACACTGTTTGGAGGGGAAAATGGAGGGGAAACGTTTCGCAGGCAGACCACTGAGAAACAATTTAGTAGGTTAGACCAGAGATGATGGTGCCTGGGACCAGCAGGGAAGATAAAGAGGAGTAAATGGATTCCAGAGATATTTTGGGGATGGCATCAACTGGACTTGGTATATATTTGATGCCAAGAACACTTTCACTTACTCATACGTATCCCTTCAGTAAATAATTTGAAGGCCTATTTAAGTGCCAGTCAATGTGCCAGGTTTTAGCAATACCACGTGAAGCAAAAATAGACACAAGATTTCTACACTCAATAACCATGGATGGGTGTGGTGGCTCATGCCTGTAATCCCAGCACTTTGGGGGACCGAGGTGGGAGGATAGCTTGAGGACAGGAGTTTGAGACCAGCCTGGGTGACACAGTGAGAACCCACTTCTACAGAAGACATTTAAAAATTAACTGGGCGTAGTGGCCCCTGTAGTCCAAGCTACTTAGGAGGCTGAGTCAGGAGGATTACTTGAGCCCAGGAGTTTGGGGCTGCATGAGCTATGATTATACTACTGCACTCCAGCCTGGGCAACATAGAAAGACCCCAACTCTAAAAAATAAATAACTGTAAATAATCATAAAAGTCTACCTGCCTTAAATGCTATGAAGCAGAGTTTATATGGGGTATAGTAAGCCAGAGAAAGCTTCCCTTAGGAAATGATGAGCCAAGAGCTGAAGGATAAGCTAAAAGTTAACTGGGCAAAGAGTGGGGAAACAGGTTCACAGAGAGTACAGCATGTGCAAAGGCCCTGTGGCAGGAAGGAGCACGACACGTTTGAGGAACTAAAAAAAATAAGGGTGTGCTGGAGTATAGAAATCAGGAGGGATCGTGGAGCAGGGTGTGGTGGAGGGATGGCAAGACCAGAGTAAGAAAGAGGTTACAGGTCATATTCAGGGTTTGGCCTCTAGTCTGAGAATAAGGGGAAACTGTTGAAAAGTTTTAAGAAAGGCAGAAGTAATGGTTACAATTTCATTTTGTGAGGGATAAAAGACTACAAACTGGGTTCAGTGTATACTGCTTGGGTGATGGGTGTACCAAAACCTTACAAATCACCACTAAAGAGCTTACCATGTAACCAAATACCATCTGTTCCTCCCAAACCTATGGAAATAAAAAATTTTTTAAAATTCATTTTGAAAATGTTACTCTAACTGTGAAGAAGAAAAGGAGGGGCAGGGTGGGGAGCAGCATGGGGCGAAGATTGAATGTGGAGAGTCAGGAGGAAATTGCAGTGGTTAAAGTTTTTTTCTTTTTTTGAGACAGGATCTCCCTCCCATTGTCCAGGCTGGAGTGCAGTGGTGCAATCTCGGCTCACGGCAGTCTTGACAGCCCAGGCTCAAGTGATCCTCCTACCTCAGCCCCCCGAGTAGCTGGGACTACAGGCACGTGCCACCACACCCAGCTACTTTTTGTATTTTTTGTAGAGACAGGGTCTCACTATGTTGCCCAGGCTGGTCTCAAACTCCTGGGTTCAAGCAATCCACCCGCCTCAGCCTCCCAAAGTGCTCGTATTACAGGCATGAGCCACCACACCTGGCCAGGTTAAAGATTCTTAATTTTGGTTACATTGCTTGGAGTTTTAAAAAATCTGGACACCCAGGCTATACCCAATACCAATTAAATCAGGATCTCTGGGTGGGGTGGTAAAGCGGGGGTCCCAGGCATCAATCGTTTTTAAAACTCCCCAGATAGATCTAATTAAACTAAAGAGCTTCTGCACAGCAAAAGAAACTACCATCAGAGTGAACAGGCAACCTACAGAATGGGAGAAAATTTTTGCAATCTACTCATCTGACAAAGGGCTAATATCCAGAACCTATAAAAAACTCAATAAAATTTACAAGAAAAAAACAAACAACCCCATCAAAAAGTGGGCAAAGGATATAAACAGACAGTTCTCAAAAGAAGACATTCATACAGCCAACAGACACATGAAAAAATGCTCATCATCACTAGCCATCAGAGAAATGCAAATCAAAACCACAATGAGATACCATCTCACACCAGTTAGAATGGCAACCATAAAAAAATCAGGAAACAACAGGTGCTGGAGAGGATGTGGAGAAATAGGAACACTTTTACACTGTTGGTGGGACTGTAAACTAGTTCAACCATTGTGGAAAACAGTGTGATGATTCCTCAAGGATTTAGAACTAGAAATACCATTTGACCCAGCCATCCCATTACTGGGGATATACCCAAAGGATTATAAGTCATGCTGCTATAAAGACACATGCACACGTATGTTTATTGCAGCACTATTCACAATAGCAAAGGCTGGAATCAACCCAAATGTCCATCAGTGACAGACTGGATTAAGAAAATGTGGCACATATACACCATGGAATACTATGCAGCCATAAAAAAGGATGAGTTCATGTCCTTTATAGGGACATGGATGCAGCTGGAAACCATCATTCTCAGCAAACTCTCGCAAGAACAGAAAACCAAATACCACATGTTCTCACTCATAGGTGGGAATTGAACAATGAGATCACTTGGACACAGGAAGGGGAACATCACACACCGGGTCCTATTGTGGGGAGAGGGGAGGTGGGAGGGATAGCATTAGGAGATACACCTAATGTAAATGACAAGTTAATGGGTGCAGCACACCAACATGGCGCATGTATACATACATAACAAACCTGCACGTTGTGCACATGTACCCTAGAACTTAAAGTATAATAATGAAAAAAAAATTACATAGATCTATAAATTGAACAATTTAGTAACATATTGCTAAATTCGAAGTTATAAAATAACAATGGTTTTAAAGGTAAAGATTATATATGTGTTAAAAATTCTAGAAGAATAACAAAAATCTTATCAGTGATTATTTTTAGGAATAGATTGGAGGTAGTTTTTTTTCTCCTATCTGAATTGTCAAATTGTCAACTTTCTTACATAAAAAATATAATTATTAAAAAAAAAAAAAAAACTCCCCAGATAATTCCATAGCACAGCCAAGTTTGAGAAGCAGTGATTTAGGCAGCAGATGACGGGTGTTAGCAGTGTAATAGTTAGCAGATGTATCTACATTTGAGAGATGCATAGGTGGCAATGATTTTATAAACAACAACAGGCCGGCAAAGGGCTGGTCTGCAAGAGGCCTGACAAGGATTCCTTGGGGAAGAGTTTTTCACAGAATAAGAGAAAGAATATTAAGTTGTTTATCAAAGGTATAGGCTGTTTATCCTAACGATTTGGCCAGTGATTGTTTGTTTGTTTGTTTGTGATGGAGTCTCACTCTGTTGCCCAGGCTGGAGTGCAGTGGCATGATCTCAGCTCACCACAACCTCCGCCTCCCAGATTCAAGCGATTCTCCTTCCTCAGCCTCCCCAGTAGCTGGGATTACAGGTATCCGCCACCACACCTGGCTAATTTTTGTATTTTTAGTAGAGAAGAGGTTTCACCATTTTGGCCAAGCTGAACTCCTGACCTCAGGTGATCCACGCGCCTCGGCCTCCCAAAGTGCTGGGATTACAGGCGTGAGCTACCGTGCCCTGCCTAGATTTACAGGGCAGAAGATATATCTAGATTAGCAAGGATTTACATTTATGTTCAGTTCTCTGAGGTGTCTGATTAAATATAGACCATGATAGAGCATGGTTATTGCTTAAGAAATTCTTCCTCAGTTAAGGAAATTCTTTCTCAGTTAAGATTATTTCTCAGCACACATAATTTCATTGATTTCCTTAGGAAACATTTTTCGGGCACTGACTATGTGCAAGACACAGTGGAGGGTATGTAGAAGGCACTGTCCTCAGAGAATTTATAGCCTGGGAGGATAAGATGGCCCCTCGGTGGAAAGTTACCCTTGTATGACTCACCCTAGTGCCAAATAATTCAAATAACTCATTTTTCTGAAATAAAATATATGCCTTTACTGACAGCGTGACCCTTAGGCTCTCTGACCCTCAATATTCTCATCTGTGAAAAGAATAAAAATAGTATCTACCTAATAGAATTGAGATACCGATATAAAGAATTTAAGCATTGTGCCTGTATGTAATATTACTATGCCTTCAAAAATGTTAGTTACTATTAGTATTGAACAAGAATAAACGTGTCCCATAATCAATATCTGTAAAAGACCAATACAATGGAATTGCATATATCACTGAGATTAAGTTCTAAAATCGGTACACAAGGTAAAAATCATGCATGATCAAAGTTATCCTTGAAAAATATCTTAGACTGGCCAGGTATGGTGGCTCACACCCGTAATCCCAGCACTTTGGGAGGCTGAGGTGGGTGGATCACTTGAGGTCAGGAGTTCGAGACCAGCTTGGCCAACATGGTGAAACCCTATCTCTACAAAACACACACACACACACACACACACACACACACACACACACACACACACACACAAATTAGCTCATGCCTGTAGTCCCAGCTACTCAGGAGGCTGAGGCAGGAGAATTGTTTGAACCCCAGGAGGCAGAGGTTGTAGTGAGCCAAGATTGCACCACTGCACTCCAGCCTGGGCAACAGAGTGAAACTCCATCTCAAACAAAAACAAACAAAAACTCTTGATTGTTAAAGAGTGATATTATATGAAATCATTAATGTATTTGGAATACATGGAATTCTCAGCAAGGTGGTTAAAGTTTCTCTGTGGTTATCAACTAATTGTTCATTTTATTTTCCAACAATGACTTTCAAAGGAGTCACCACCACAAATCCACGTGAACAATAATTACATTTTGTCAGATGATAAGGAAATCCAAAAAATCATTTCACACTTTCTTTCCATAGCATCCCCAATCTGTGTAGCGCGTTTCAGAGTTGATAACACCCACGGTTCTCACAACATTGACTGTTGAGTTCACCTGGCTGAACTGTGTATGATTCAACCCATCATACAGCCTACAAGGATCACGAAGAGTTGCTGAATGGAATTCCTCACACTTCTAAATCACTTTAATACATTTCCAGATATAGTGTAATTAGAAGGCCATCATTGCTATTTGACTCCATAAAAAACCTTGAAAAGTCATGTTGTTGCTGACTACAGACAGGATCACACTCGATTAAATCTAAAAATCCTCAAAGATTTCATTTCTAGTCATACTCCTTGGGCTAGTGAAATGTTATCCATTCTTAATATCCAGAAATGTTTATTTCTTGAGATACTGTTGAAGCACTAAGGAGTGTAGACTAGAACAATGAAGGATTAATGATTTTGGAGTCTGTTCTGTGTCAGATGTGGACTGTACCTCTTACAAGCGATGTATACTTGGGCAAATTAATCTTTTTGAGATGGCGATATCAGAGTACCACTGAGAATTACTCTAAATATTAGAGTAATGTAATAAACTCTAATATTCACCTAATAATATAATAAAGTTTTGTTACAATGCAGCCGGGTGCAATGGCTCACGCCTGTAATCCCAGCACTTTGGGAGGCCAAGCTGGGTGGATCACTTGAGGTTGGAGTTCGAGACTAGCCTGGCCAACATAGCAAAACCCCATCTCTACTAAAAATACAAAAATTAGGGATGGTGGCAGACATCTGTAATCCCAGCTACTTTGCTGAGGCAGCAGAATCACTTGAACCCGAGAGGCGGAGGTTGCAGTGAGCCAAGAAGGCGCCTCTGCACTCCAGCCTGGACGACAGAGTAAGACTTCATCTGAAAAAAAAAAAAAAAAGTTTTTTTACAATTTGAAACACTAGGCTTTGGTTCCTTGAGCAATACTTGTATTAAAGTGAAGCCCTCTTTGAACTCTTATTTTCAGATAAGCAAAACTGTTAATGATTATAGATTAGAGGTTATAAAATACAAGGGAACACCAATGGGTATGAATTTAGGAATGGCAGTATCACCCAAGGTAGGAGAGATAAGACATGTGAAATCTCAAGTAAGACCAGTAGTTTTGAGTTCTGCCTCTGCCATTTCCTGGCTGTATGACCTTGGGCAATGTACTTGTCACTCTGTTGCTTCTGATAGCAAATGGGATGTTGAAACAGATTCAAGTTGAAGAAAGACTAGTTGAAAGTGTTTTCTTTGGCTGCTGTGTGGAGGTTGGGTTACAGCAGGAGTGTAAGGAAGAGGAAAGGATATCAGTGTTTTAGGTGAGAGTCCAGGTGGCCTGGGCCAGGGTGTGATGGGGGCGTGGAGAGAAGTAGGAAGTGAAAATTAATTGGATTTGGTTGGTGAGAGAGTGGTCAAGGGTGACTCCCAGGTTTCTGGTTTGTGTTATTATAAGTAACACAGAAGAATGGATGAACTTCATTGATTTCTTTGCTTTTCTCTTTTTTTTTTTTTTTTTTTAAACTTTTGAGATGAAGTTTCCCTCTTGTTGCCCAGGCCAGAGCCCAGTGATGCAATCTCGGCTCACTGCAACCTCCGTCTTCCGGGTTCAAGCAATTCTCCTGCCTCAGCCTCTCGAGTAGCTGGAATTACAGGCACCTGCCACCACGCCCAGCTAATTTTTTGTATTTTTAGTAGAGATGGGATTTCACCATGTTGTCCAGGCTGGTCTCGAACTCCTGACCTCAAATGATCCCCCCGCCTCGGCCTCCCAAAGTGCTGGAATTACAGGCTTGAGCCACCACGCCTGACCTATTTTCTATTTGTTGTGATATCTATCATACCTGCCAAAAATGTTTTGTACATATCCAATTTAAAGAGTAATAATAAAAATACTTATTTATCCCTTAGGTCAGTTGTGAAAAATAATTTCCTAATATACTTAAAGCCTTTGAGTCTCCCATCCTTCTACCCAGACATACCCTCTATCCTGAATTTGTGTTAATCTTGCCTTTGCTATTGACTGTTTTTACCATATACATATCTATTCCCAAATAACATACTGATTGATTTTGTACGGTTTTTAACTTTGTTTATTCTGTTTTGGAGTTCATTGAACTTTTCTAATCCAAAGGTGTATAGTCAATAAAATTTGAAAAAACAAAGAAATCTCTGAAAAAAGAGAAAAAAGAATTGAGGGATGGCAGCAAGTGCAATCTGATACAAAATAATGCACTGGTGAGGTAAGACTAAAAAGGTTTGGGGGTACAGAATGAAATGTCAACATGCAAATTTATGTAATTTATTTCATTTTATTTACATTTTGGCATAATTCAATAATATGCCTCTTAATCAGAGACTGAACCAAAAAAACAATAATTTGACTGAGTCCTTTTTCCCATATTTTAAGTGAATTCATTTGTCTTAAACCCCAAAAGTTATTTTGTTATTGTGCACAACTGCTAAAAGGACAGTGTGTTAAAAATTAGGAGCGAGTAGTCTTTAAATAAATCCTTAATTTGTTTTAAATTCCAGATTGGAACCAGAAATTAGCCACAGTTTCGCTGAATCCTCGACCACTTAATTCACTGCCAGAGCTCTACTGTTGTGAAGAGAGAGGCGGCTTTGAAAGAAATGCTTTTAAACTAAAATAACCATGGCATTTGAACAAAATAACGTTTGGCATTCTTAGGTGGCTCTTTTAGACTAAGTTAATGGCAGCAGAACTACTTTCAATTTAAGTGTGTATACAGATGGCTATAATCCTAAAATATTTACATGTTGCAAATTCTTTGCAGATTAAGTTGGTCAGCTTAGAACAAGGATTCAAGATCTATCCTTAAGAGAACTTGAATTTTAGCCCCACTCCCTCTTATTGCTGATGCTGGCAAGCTATCTTAGATTTAGGCCAATGGTTACACGTGGGATCAGGTAAGATCATTGCGTCTGCACAATAATTGCATCACTGTTGGGAAAAATAAAAAAAAAAAAAACCTGGGGGACTTGGCCAATTAGGAAGAAAACTAGCACTGCAGACCCTCAAGGGGCGCTGGATGGAGAACCCAGGTGTAGTCTGGGGCTGCAGGGAGATGAAGAGGGTTAACTGAGAGTCTGTACACAGGAGTTACTACCCCTATCTTGGCAGCAAGAAAGCCTGACAGCTAGGCATCAGCTCCTCAGGCAGAAAGCTAAAGGGTCTTCTCTAAGGAGAGGAAAGGATCCCAAGGAAAAAAACCTTACATTTGGCTTCTAGGGACCCCTGCCCTCCCCCAGTTCCCCAGCATACTGGTTAGCTCCCTCCTCACTCACTCCAAAGTAACACCTATCGATGGATAAACTTCTCCAAGAATGCAGAGTTCCATGTAGCTTTCCATCGCCTTAGTTTTAGATGTGAAGGGCTAATCAATGATCAAATGATAGGGTTCTCTAGAGAAACAGAATATGTGTATGTGTATATATATGAAATGAAGATTTGTTTTGATGGATTGGCTTGTGCAATTATGGAAGCTGAGAGTCCCAGGATCTGCCATCTGCAAGCTGGAAGCTCGTGAAAGCTGGTGTTGTGGTTCCAGTCCAAGTTCGAAGGTTGGGGAACCAATGTTGTCAGTCTCGGACCAAGTTTGATGGCCTGAGAACTAGGCGTGCTGATGTCAAAGGACAGGAGAAGCTGTATGTTCTGGCTCAACCAGAGATGGCAAATTCATTCTTCCTCCATCTTTCGGTTCAATTAAGGCACTCAAGGGATTGGATAATGCCTGTCCTATTGGTGAAGGACATCTGCTTTATTCAGTCTACTGACTCAAACACTAATCTCCTTCAGAAAACCCTTCACAGACACGCCCAGAAATAATGTTCTGCTAGCTAACTAGGCATCCCTTAGCCCAATCAAGTGAACAAATAGAGTTAACCATCAGGCCAGGTACAGGGGCTCACTCCTGTAATTTCTGTGCTTAGGGAGGCAGAAGTGGGTGGATCACTTGAGGAAAGGAGTTTGAGACTAGTCTGGGAAACATGGTGAAACCCCATCTCTACAAATAAATACAAAAATTAGCCAGGCATGGTGGCACATGCCTATAGTCCTAGCTACTCAGGAGGCTAAGGTGGGAGGATCACCTGAGCCTGAGGGGTTTGAACCTGCAGTGAGCCAAGATCACACAACTAGACCCTAGCCTGGGTGACAGAGTGACACCCTGTCTCGAAAAAAAAAAAAAAATTAACCATCACAAGTTTACCCCTTGTCAACTTGGCACCTATAAACATCTTAAACCATACTTAACTTCCAAAAAAGATAATAACAAGGTTATAATCCTGCCTAACATGATATTAACATTCTGCATATAACTGAAAACGCGCTAATCCCAGGGTGTTTACCTCCCAGAAGAGGAGGTAAAGTCTTTTAATGATGTTTACTCTTTTCCTGATATTCCATAACTTAAATACTATGATGTAGCATTAACAATACTCAAATACTATATATAAGGTCAGTACATCTTATATGATAAAGGAATGAGAGGAAATAAAGCAAACATTTTTGCCTAAAATATGTATGTATACATACAAACACGCTTATTAAAAAATGAGGCCGGGCGCAGTGGCTCAGCCCTGTAATCCTAGCATTTTGGGAGGCCGAGGCAGGTGGATCAGCTGAGGTCAGGAGTTTGAGACCAGCCTGGCCAACATGGTGAAACCGCATCTCTACTAAAAATACAAAAATTAGCCAGGCGTGGTGGTGTGTGCCTGTAATCCCAGCTACTCAGGAGGCTGAGGCAGGAGAATCACTAGAACCCAGGAGGTGGAGGCTGCAGTGAGCCGAGATCGCACCACTGCACTCCAGCCTGGGCGACAGAGTGAGACTCTGTCTCAAAAAAAAAAAAAAAAAAAAAAAAAAAAAAATGAGGACATATGGCAATTACAGTCCTTATTCCTATAACTGGCCACACAGTTGCAACTGGTATTTATAAAATGCCGCCTTCTCCTACTATTCATTCTGTATCCCTTTTGACTTCAACACACAACTCAGCAGTCATGGTTCTTTACCGGGTGGAGTGGCCTAAACCTCCATTGCTGAAGGATCTGGACATTAGTAGTCCTGCCTGGATTGGGTTGGGGCATGGTAATGCTGAGAGACATCCTAAGTGGTCCATATCCCAGACATATTCCTCCTTTGTGGAGGAGTGGAGTAGTAGTTCAATTTCCCCTTGCTCGTCCAGATCAACCGCCCCAACCAGCAACATAACTTCCTGCTTAGCTTGCTGACTCAGAGGCATGAGGATCCTAAAATGGCTGGGCAGCAGCGTTAAGTCCAGTCCAGCGGGTTCATTGTGTCTCCTGGTGGAAGCATTCCTCCTTCTGGAACGAAGGTCTCTAGGCCAGCAGAGCATGACATCCTGGGAAACATTTTGCTAATGGGTAAGAGTGAGTGATGCAACTCCCATTTCTACCTCTTGATTCCTGGATCTGTGAATCCTAGCTATGGGAGAGTGAGCACCGTATACCGGACACTGATTCAGAGCATTTGCAGCCTTCTGGAGAACCTTGCTGCAGCCCTGCAAGCTATTGCCACCTAGCTGCACTGCAACTGATTCTTCAAAAGGCTATTCCACAGCTCTATCGAGCCAGTGGCTTCTGGATAGTGAGGAACATCGTAAGACCAAAAAAATTCCATGAGATAAGCCCATTGCTGCACTTCTGCTGCTGTAAAGTTTGAATTCTTTAATCAGAAAGCAATGCCATATGGAATACCATGATGGTGGATAAGGCATTCCGTAAGTCCACAGATAGCAGTTTTGGCGGAAGTATTATGTTCAGGAAGACAAATCCACATCCAGAGTATGTGTCTATTTTAGTAAGGACAAACTGCTGCCCCTTCTATGATGGAAGTAATCCAGTGTAACCAACCCGCCACCAGGTAGCTGACTGATCGCTCCAGGGAATGGTGCCATACTGGGGGCCAGGTCGGCCTTGGTGAGTTGAAGTCCATGTTGCTGAGCCCATGTGTAACCTCCTTCCTTGCCACCATGGCTATTTTATTCATGAGCCCGTTGGGTAATGACAGTGTTGGCTGGGGAAAGAAACTGGTATCCACGGAATGGGTCATCCTATCCATCTGATTATTAAAATTCTTCTCTGTTGGCTGGGTGCAGTGGCACATGCCTGTACTCCCAGCACTTTGGGAGGCAGAGGCAGGAAAAACTGCTTGAGCCCAGGAGTTTGAGACCAGCCTGGTCAATATAAAACGTCATCTCTACTAAATAAATGAATAAATAAGCCAGGCATGCACCTGTAGCCCCACTATTCAGAAGGCTGAGGCGGGATGGTGGCTTGAACCCGGGACTTTGAGGCTGCAGTGGGCTATGATCAAACTTCTGCACTCCAGCCTGGGCAACAGAGCATATCTTGTCTCAGAAATACAATTAATTAATTAACAAAATCCTCTGTTGAGGTTCTCTTCAATGAACATTCACATGGGATAGATATCTTTGTGTTTTTTGCCCATTTAGACAGATCTATCCAAATACTGTTCCCTAAATTTCTTTCTTTTTTTTTTTTTAATTATAATAGAGCGGCTAGGTGTGGTGGCTCATGCCTGTAATCCCAGCACTTTGGGAGGCTCAGGAGGGTGGATTTGAGGTCAGGAGTTTGAGACCAGCCTGTCCAACATGGTGGAACCCTGTCTCTACCAAAATACAAAAATTAGCTGGGCGTAGTGGCGGGTGCCTGTAATCCCAGCTACTTGGGAGGCTGAGGCAGGAGAATTGCTTGAATCCGGGAGACGGAGGTTGCAGTGAGCCGAGATCATGCCACTGCAGTCCAGCCTGGGAGACAGAGTGAGACTGTCTCAAAAAAAAAAAAAAAATTATAATAGAGATGGCGTTTTGCCATGTTGCCCAGGCTGGTCTTGAACTCCTTTTGTTCTGTCCTTTTTTCTTGGTAAACCAAACCAACGACATAACAACTATTTGAAATTTTACACTAATGTAGAGATTTTGCTGGTCCCCCAAATAAAAACACTATTTCCTTGCAAAACAATCCCCGATTGCAATGGTGGGTCACTCCCAGTTCATCAGATCCCATCAAGCCATGCATTCTCATTCCCCACACCTGGGCTAACGACTGCCATTAATGCAAACCCCAGCAAGAAGGGATAAACAGTTTAGCAAAAATCTACACACTCAGCTGGAGTCAGTTCTGTTACATCCGCGGGGTTGCTCTTTTCTTTTGTCCATGCTTATGAACTTGGAATGTCCACACCTGGCTTGACAGAGCAGCACAGGGGCAGCTTGGACCCAACAGAGGCCTGAACTGGGCAGGTTTCCTGACCCAGGAAACCAGGCAGAACAAAGGTGTCCCAGGGTTTCTCTGGAGCAGGAGCAGCAGCACCATGCCTGTCTCCCATCGCCTGGTCTCCTCACTGAGGGGAGGCCTGGAGAAATGGCAGAGTCAGCAGAGAAGAGGGCCCCCATCACAGCGCAGCGATGCCAGCTGGCGTCTTCCTGCTGAAGCCCTCTGGACGGAGGACATGATCCCAATGTTTGGCAGTGATCCACAGAAAACCCTCTGTATGGAGGGGACCCAAACGGGAACCCAAGACTGCCGGTTTCAGCCTCGAGCACCCCTGTGGACACACACCTGCTTGAGGTTTTCAGAGACGAAAGGAGTGTGGAGGAATGGGAGTGATGGGTGCTGCTGCTTCTCAAGCTCCATCTCAGCAGCCCTCTGTAGCTGGAGGACTGGAAGCCGCTGGAAGCTGCTGAAACCTCTTTGTCTTGTTCTAGGGATGTGGCTGGTGGCATTTGGAGAGTCCCCTGTGGGGCTTCCAGCCTCAGTCCTGGTCAGCAGGGTGAGTGTGCTACCAGCAGTCATAGGGTATTGGGGGGCTCCAGCTCCCAAGGAGGGAAGGGGGGCAGCTTTCCCCGCTGGCCTGAGTGGAGCAGCACCCAGCACACAGACAGGGAGGGCACATCGGTGGGAGCTGGGACAGACACAGCCAGCCCTGAGGGGCTGCTGCTACTGGGCAGGGCCACATCTGAGGCCTCACCCCTACCTCGGGAAAGGGTAAACTGATTCGCATCTTTGCAGTCTGGGAGACGCCACCGCCAGGCATTGATGAACCAGTTACACGTCTGCAGTGCTGACAGGTTGGTCTGACCACAAAGGCTCGGCTTCCCCAGCCCCAGGGGGCAGACATTACAGAGGTGCAAGTATAGCCAGTGCCCGAGGATCTCCACTGACTCCTTGGATAGGTTCCCCCTGAGCTTCCTTTTGCCTGCCAGGGAGAGGAGGCCTTCGTCTTCACCTAGATCACTGTCCAACGTGGTGCCGAGGAGCCAGGCTGGACCTGGGGCAAGCCTTGCAGAGACAGTGGTGAGCCATCTCTACTGACTGCTTCTTGGATGTTCTCCTTGGTCAGGCCCCTTGGCCTGGTACCAGACTCAACCCCTGAAAATCCAGATGAACAAGCAAGGCCCTATCCTTCACTTGGTGCCGTGACCCTGGGCAAGCGTCCTTCCCTCTCTGAGCCTGAATCCCCTCTTCACTTTTCCTAGCGGTTTTCGGGCCCATGCAGCCTCAGTCTGGGCGTGGGGCATCAAAGGCTGGAGGTGTGACTCACCTACCCAAAGGCTCCCCTACCTGCCATTGACAGATCTGCTGGTCACATGGCCCAAGTGGCAGAGCAGCTTGCACAGCACCCTGGACCTGTTGTAGAGTCTTCTTTTGCCCTGGGCCCCCCTCAAAACTCACAGCTTTCCAGGTCACTCAGTAAATGGCCCAGTGTGACACACCCAAATGAATATGCTGCCTCCAAAAATCCAAAGAGTTCCAGCAGGCACTGTGCCTCTTTCTCGGTTGTGGGAGAAGTCAGATGAAACAACTTAATCTTCACCTTAGGAAGGATATCTCTTACCAAAACAAGTATATGAAAATATCTAGTATCAACTGAAATGTTTCCATTCCATTGTTGTAATTAACACCATGAATGGACTTCCTAAACTGATTACCCTACTGTGGGAAACAAATTGGATTCCTACTTTGTTGGATTCTCTTTCCTGATTTTAACAATTTGCCATCCCATTCTCTGCCCTGTGATTTTTAAAAAGCTTATTCAATGTTCTGCAGCAATGTGATTGTATGCTGGCTACACTGCTTTTAGAATGCTCTTTCTCATGAAACAAATAAATTTGTTTGAAATGATGTTCTAAGGAAGGAAGGAAGGAGAAAAAAGAGAAAGAAAAGAAAGAAAAAGGGAAAGAGAGGAAGGAAGGAAGGAAGAAAGGAAGGAAGGAAGGAAGGAAGGAAGAAAGAAAGAAGAAAGAAAGAGGAAGATATATTTCGACACCACACACCACTGGACCCCTAGAAATTTCACTGAGGTAAAGGCCCCTGAATTTCAGTTGGATTTACTGCACACTCTTTGACATGGTAATGTCTTACCATATGTCTACAGTTATTGCTACTTCTCGCTCACTATGTCCAATCAGCATAATGTCATTAAAGTAATGGACCAGTGTGATATCTTGTGGAAGGTAAGGGTGATCAAGATCCCCATGAACTAAATTATGACCTAGGGCTGGAGAAGTGATATGCCTCTGAGGCAGGACAGTGAAGGTGCACTGCTGGTCATGTCACTGAAAGCAAACTGCTTAGGGTGGGCCTTACGGAGAGGGATGGAGAAAAGGCATTTTCCAAGACAATAGCTGCATACCAGGTAGCAGGGGATGTGCTGATTTTCTCAAGCAATGACACATCTGGTACAGCAGCTGCAATTGGAGTCACCATCTGGTTAAGCTTATGATAATCCACTGTCATTCTCCAAGATCTATCTTCTTCTGCACAGGCCAAATAGTGTTGAATGGGGATGTGGTGGGAATCACCACCCTGTCACAGTTTCCTTAGGTAATGCAGGGTTTCCTCAGCGCAGGAAAGGCTGACGTCACTGTGAGCAGGAACGCCACTGTCACTGGGGTTGGGGAAGTCACTTCCACTGGGATGGGGGGACCGCTGGCAAAAAAGACTCATCAGATTTTAGGGGCTCAATGTCTCCAGCTTTATCTAGGCCTTCCCAAACATCCCCATTTCAATTGACAGGATTCCACTATTTCCTAATTAATGCCTCCGCTTTAAGAGCGGATGCTGTGGGGCTGGAAATTCAACATGTGCTAAAATTCATCAAGTCCCAGGATTTGATTCTCAGCAATTTCAGTGACCTTAGGAGCAATAACCAATGCTATTTTACTCCTTAGTTTTCAAAAAATGTTCAAAAATATAATATACGGAACCCTTGAGGTCGCTTCCTTTTTTTTCTTTTCCTGAGATAGAGTCTCGCTCTGTCGCCCAGGCTGGAGTGCAGTGGCACAGTCTCGGCTCACTGCAAGCTCCGCCTCCTGCGTTCACGCCATTCTCCTGCCTCAGCCTCCCGGATAGCTAGGACTACAGGCACACGCTGCCATGCCCAGATAATTTTTTGTATTTTAGTAGAGACGGGGTTTCACCGTGTTGCCCAGGCTGGTCTTGAACTCCTGAACTCAGGCAATCCGCCTGCCTCGGCCTCCCAAAGTGCTAGGATTACAGGCATGAGCCACCTTGCCCGGTCCCCTTGCTTCTTATAAGGAGTTGATTAGGGAGTATCCAAACATGAACTATTAGGGCTCTCTTTACTACTGGATACAGAGTCATCAGCCCCTTTAAATCCAATTAGATTACACAGCAAATTTCAGAAGCCCCAGAAACAATTCAAAAAACTCATTCTTAGAATTTTCTTATTCTAGTACAATTCTTGGTACCAAAATCTGCATTCATTAGGGTTCTCCAAGGAAATAGAACTAATACAATGTGTGTGTGTGTATATACAGATAGATAGATAGATAGATAGATAGATAGATAGATAGATAGACAGACAGACAGACAGACAGACAGACAGACAGATACAAAGAGACTTATGAGGGACTGGCTCACATGAACGCCACGACTGGAAGGTCCCACAATCTACCATCTGCAAACTGGAGGCCAAGGAGAGCTGGTGGTGTAGTTCTAGTCCAAGTCAAAAGGCCTTACAACCAGGGGAGCCAATGGTGTTAAGTCCCAGCCCAAGTTCAAAGGCCAGAGAAGATGAATGTCCCAGCTCAAGCAGAGAGCAAATTCACTATTCCTCTGCCTTTTTGTTCTATTAAATATGTGGACACTCAACAGATTGGATGATGTCCATCTACACTGGTGAAGGCAGTCTTTATAGTTCATTGATTCAAATGCTAATCTCTTCCAGAAACACCCTCACAGACACACCCAGAAACAAGGTTTTAACCCGAGGGACTGGGCATCCCTCATCCCAGTCAAGTTGACATATTACCATCACATAACTTTATCATTTGACATGAGATTTGTCAAAATAGTTATATCCGTAAAATGCAAAAGAGCAATCTTCCTAATTTCCCTTCGAATT
Organism: Macaca nemestrina; assembly: GCF_043159975.1. Classification (NCBI taxonomy): domain Eukaryota; kingdom Metazoa; phylum Chordata; class Mammalia; order Primates; family Cercopithecidae; genus Macaca; species Macaca nemestrina. Next base: position 4,818,371 of record NC_092125.1, on the reverse strand, counting down.
TCTTATTTGATCTGTTGGTTAAGAGTGTTTTGTTTAATTTCCACGTATTTGTGAATTTTCTAGTTTTCTTTGTTATAGATTTCTAGTTCCATTCCATTGTAATCAGAGAAGATACTCTGTATGATTTCAGTATTTTTAAACTTGTTTTGTAACCTATCCTCTGTCCTGGACAGTGTTCCATGTGCACTTGAGGAGACTGTGTATTCTGCTATTGTTGGGGGAAGTGTACTATTTAATTTATAATGTTAATTAAGTCCTCTATTTCCTTATTAATGTTCTAAATGTTCTAATAATAATAAATTTTATTATTAAAATGGGGTACTGAAGTTTCTATTATTGTGGAACCATTTCTCCGTTCAAATCTGTCAGTGTTTGCTTCATATATTTTGGTGGGGCTCTGTTGCTTGCTGAGTATGAATATGTTTATAATTGTTACATCTTCTTGATGAACTGACCCTTTTATCAACAGATAATTCCCTTCTTGGTCTCTTGTAACAATTTTAAATGTAAAGTCTATTTTGTGTGATAACTTTTTCCATCCTTTCACTTGCAACCTATTTGTATCTTTGGATTAAAGTGAATTGCTTGTAGATAGCATACAGTTGAATTTTTTTTTTTTTTTTTGAGACAGAGTCTCGCTGTCACCCAGGCTGGAGTGCAGTGGCGCGATCTTGGCTCACTGCAAGCTCTGCTTCCCAGGTTCACGCCATTCTCCTGCCTCAGCCTCCCAGTAGCTGGGACTACAGGCACCGGCCACCACGCCTGGCTAATTTTTTTGTATTTTTAGTAGAGACGGGGTTTCACCATGTTAGCCAGGATGGTCTTGATCTCCTGACCTCCTGATCCGCCCACCTCGGCCTTCCAAAGTGCTGGGACTACAGGCGTGAGCCACCATGCTCGGCCTGAACTATCTTTTATATCTAATTTCCTTCATTACTGCCTTCTTTTGTCCTGAGCTGATTTTTTTTGTAGGGTTCTGTTTAATTTCCTTATCATTTCTTTTGTGTATATATTTTAGATATTTTCTTAATGGTTACCATGATGATTACAATTAACATCCTAAATTTGTAACAATATTATTTTAATTGATACTAACTTCAATAACATACAAAAACTCTGCTCCTATACAGTTCTTTCCTGACCTTATTGTTGTCACAAATTACATTTTTATGCAGTGTACCCAATAGCATAAATTTGTAATTATTTTTTATGCATTTTGCATTTGCCTATTATATCATGTAGAATAAAAAGTGGAGTTGCAAAACAGAAATACATTAATACTGGCTTTTACCTTTTTAACTTTACTGGAGATCTTTATTTCTTCACTCAGCTTGAAGTTACTGGCTAGTTTCCTCTCATTTCAAACTGGGAGACTCCCTGTAGCTCTTCCCCTGTAGCTTTTTTTTTTTTTTTTTTTTTGAGACAATCTTGCTTTGTCACCCAGGCTGGAGTGCAGTGGGGTGATCTCAGCTCACTGCAACCTCTACCTCCTGGTCAAGTGATTCTCCTGCCTCAACCACCCCAGTTGCTGGGATTACAAGCACCCACCACCACACCTGACTAATTTTTTTTGTATTTTTGGTACAGACGGAGTTTCACCATGTTGGCCACACTGGTCTCAAACTCCTGGCTTCAAGTGATCCATCCCTTGGCCTCCCAAAGTGTTGGAATTACAGGTGGGAGCCACTGAGCCTGGACATGTAGCACTTCTTGATGGGAAAGGCCTATGGGTAATATTCTTCCTCCACTTTTGTTTATCTACTTATGTCTTAATTTCTCCTTCATATTTGAAGGATAATTTTGTCAAATATTCTTAGTTTTTTCTTTTAGTACACTAAGTAAATGTTATCCCATTTTTTTTTTTTCTGGCCTCTATGATTTTTGTAAGAAATCAGCTTTTAATCTTACTGAGGATCCCTTCTACATGATGAATAACTTCTCTCTTGATGCTTTCAAGATGCTCCATCTTTGTCTTTTGATAGTTTCATTATGTGTCTCATTGTAGATCTCTTTTGTGTTTATTCTACTTTGAATGCACTGAGCTTCTTGGATTTGTAGATTCATGCCTTTCATCAAATTTTGGAACTTTTTGATGAACTATTTCTTCAAATATTCTTTCTGCCTCTTTCTGGGACTCCCATAATGCATGTTGGTCCACTTGATGGTAGGCTCCCTTAGGCTTTGTTCACTTTTCTTCATTTTCCTTTCTGCTCCTCAGATTGAATAATTTCAGTTGTCCTGTCTTCAAGTTCACTGATTCTTACTTCTACCTGCTCAAATCTTCTGAATTCCTTTAGTAAATTTTTTCATTTTAGTCACTGTACTTTTCAACTCCAGAATTTCTATCTGGTTCCCTTTCATCATTTCTCTTCTTGGATATTCTTTTGTTCATACATCATTTTTCTGGTTTCCTTTAGTTCTTTGAGCATATTTGAGACAGTTGATTTAAAGTCCTTGTCTAGTAAGTCTGAGGTATCATCTTTCTGAGGGATGGCTTTAGTCTTTTTCTTTTATTTCCTGTGAGTAGATCATACTTTCCTGTTTCTTTGCAGTTTGTTGCTGTTATTGAAAATGGACATTTGAATATTATAATGTGGAAACTCTGTAAATCAGTTTTTCTTTTCCCTAGGGTTTGCTGTTGATTGTTGAAGGCTAAGATTGTATTACTGATTTTTCGAACCTGTTTTTGTTTTTGTTTTTGCAAAAACTGTACTCCTTTTTGTATTAGTTACTGAAGTCTCTGTTCCTTTAGTTTGTGTTCGGCTACTGCTTTGACAAAGATTTTCTTAAATACTAGGATTACATACACACACACACATACAAAGCTCTGGGCTCAGGGATTCCAACTCTGCCTCAGCCTTCTCTTCTCGCACTAAACCTAGAGATCAGCCAAAGGTGAGAGTTTAGGATCTTCTCAGGTCTTTTCTGGGCATGCGTCCTGCCCTGAGCACGTATATGGCTTTCTATATTCCCTAATTTACACTTTTGAACGACCTAATTTCTCAAATAAACTCTCCTCTGTTCTTCCTCCCGGGCTTTAGATTGTGTATTATATGCCTCAACTGTATATCATCTTTTGCTCCAAGCAGTTGTGGTTTTTTTGTTCTCCCTATAATGTTTCCAAGCAATGCTCACCACTTTTCCATCCTAGGTGAATTCTGAGTTAGATAAAACACAGATGGGTACTATGTATCAGCCCTTCAGGTAGCCACAGAGAGGTTAAAATAGAAAAACCACAATAATTTGCAAATAAGGTCTGCTCTGCTCCCTTTAGAACCAGAGACCAGGCACATTGGCAATGCAGGTTGCTTTCTTCAAGATTGCCATTGACCTGGAAACGGGATGGGCAAGGACAAGTAAAAACACCACACAGCTTTCCTACCATTTTTAATTTGCCTTCTTCTTGATTTGTTGTTTGCCTGATTGATGTAAACCTGTGTTTTCCAGAGTTCTGACAAAGTTCATTCTGACAGTTCCTATTTGTTTTTTGCTGATTCTGTGGAGAAATGGGTATCTGGAGCTGAAACTCTGCCATTTTTCTGATGCCAGCCCCAAAATTTATATCAAATGCAAAAGACCCAGAATAGCAAAGTCAATCTTGAAAAGAACAAAGCTGGAGGGCTTGTACTCCTCAATTTCAAAACACGCTATAAAGCCACAGTATCAAAACAGTGTGGTGCTGGTATAATAACAGAGGGGCAAAGGCATTTCCATGGGAAAAGAATAGTATTTTCAACTAATGGTGTGAGGACAAGTAAACATCTATAAACAAGGAGATAAACTAAGACTTTTACCTTGCATCACATGAAAATTAACTCAACATGGATCAAAGACGATTTTGTGAAATGGTCTTTCACATGTGAAAGTTTAAACTATACATTTTTTTAGAATACAACATCAAATAAAACTTTTAATGACCTTGGATTAGGCAGATTCCTTAAATGTGACACCAAAAACCACCTAGGTAAGGAAAAACTGATAAATTGGATTTGACTGAAATTTAAAACTTTCGCACTTCAAAAAACATCACCAAGACAATGAAATGGCAAGCCACAGACTAGAAAAAAAATTTGCAAATTAGATCTAATACAGAATCTGAATCTAGAATGTATAATGACTTCTCATATAATTAAAAAACAACCAATTTGGCCGGGCGCGGTGGCTCAAGCCTGTAATCCTAGCACTTTGGGAGGCCGAGACGGGCGGATCACAAGGTCAGCAGATCGAGACCATCCTGGTTAACACGGTGAAACCCTGTCTCTACTAAAAAATACAAAAAACTAGCCGGGCGAGGTGGCAGGCGCCTGTAGTCCCAGCTACTCGGGAGGCTGAGCCAGGAGAATGGCGTAAACCCGGGAGGCGGAGCTTGCAGTGAGCTGAGATCTGGCCACTGCACTCCAGCCTGGGCGACAGAGCTAGACTCCGTCTCAAAACAAAAAACAAAAAACAAAAAACAAAAAACAACCAATTTAAAAATGGGCAAAATATTTGAATAAACATCGCCAAGGATATATAAATAGACATTAAAAAATGCTAAAACATCATTAGTCATATTAGGGAAACACAAATTAAAACAAGAAACTAACAGTTCATACCCACTAGAATGGTTATAATCAAAAGATACATAATAACAAGTATTGATGAGGATGTAAAGAAATGGAAATCCTTATACATTGTTGGTGGGAATGTAAAGTGATGCAGTCACTTTGGAAATTTCTTTTAAACGTTAAACATAAATGTATGATCTGACCCAGAGATTCCATTCCTAGATATCTACCCAAGAGAAACAAAAACCTATGTCCACACAAAGACTTAAATGCAAATGCTCACAGCAGTACTATCATAATATAAAAAAAAACCCTGAAAATAACTCGAGTGTCTATGAACAGATGAAGAAAATGTGGTATATCCATATAATAGAATATTATTCAGCATTAAAAAAGGAATGAAGCACATGGTATTGTTTCAAAAGATATTAAAAAATCCAGCTAGATGCAAAAAGATTAAATATTGTGATTTCATTTATGTGAAATGTCCAAGAAAGGCAACTCTATTGAGACAAAAAGTAGACTTGTGAGGTTGGGTGTGGGAATGGGGGTGACTACAAATGGGCAGGATGAATCTTTACAGTGTGATGGAAATGTTCTAAAATTGCATAGTAATGACAGCTGCATAATTCTGTAAATTCACTGTATCATTGAACTGTATACTTAAAACAGGCAAATGTTATAATATATAAATTATACTTCAATAAAGATGTTTAAATAAAAACCATATGCATGTATCACATTGATAAAAAATAAAATGACAAAGCCAGAAAAAAACGCCTAAGAAAGGTGAAAGAAGACTGATGGATGCTGTGTATAAAAGTCACCCAGATCTTTTCTTCTCAGGTAGATTCTAGAAAGATGGATGCTGTTCTACAGAAACATCTAGGCTAATGGTTGTTGGTGTTTCCAAGCAAAATTACTTTTCAACCTTAAGAGAAAAAAGCAGTGGGCAGCAAGTTAAAAAGCCAATAATATCTTCTTTCCCTAAATTCCGGAAGCATTTTCCAAACAGGCAATCTTTTAGCTTGTACAGTATGACTCTGGTATCTAATGATAGCATATTCTTTCATTTGTAATATCGGTATTTGTGTCAGTGTGGTGTTCATATGGTTTCTAAAGACCAAGCCTATAACATGATGTCAAATGTCAACATCTCAATTATCCTTCCTCAAAAGTATACTGACCATGATTTACACTGTGGATTCCTAAAATTATTAAACACTGAATGTACTCAGTTCTCAAGTACATTTCAAATAGCAATTTATTCTCAATAACTGCTATAACTCATTTCTTTTTTTTTTTTTTGAGATGGAGTCTCGCTCTGTCCCCCAGGCTGGAGTGCAGTGGTGCGATCTTGGCTCACTGCAAGCTCTGCCTCCTGGGTTCATGCCATTCTCCTGCCTTAGCCTCCCAAGTAGCTGGGACTACAGGCGCCCGCCACCACGCCCGGCTAATTTTTTGTATTTTTAGTAGAGACAGGGTTTCACCGTGTTAGCCAGGATGGTCTTGATCTCCTGATATCATGATCCGCCTGCTTCGGCCTCCCAAAGTGCTGGGGATTACAGGCGTGAGCCACCATGCCCAGCCTATAACTCATTTCTTAAAAATAAGTTAAAAACTATATGCTCTTAAAAATATAAATGGTACAAAAATGTATAAGGAAAACTTCAAAGTTCTCTCCTAGTGACCAATGTTAACCATTTGATATACACCCTTGCATATTTTGTCCTTGGTTTACACCAACAAATATAGTTTTATATTTTATTCCCTCCTCTCTTCTATTTCATAGAATACCATCTTATGCTATTAACGGACCTTCACATTGTTTTCAATTACTTATGAAATAGGGCTGCCTTTTTCTTTTTTTAAATGTATTTTTTTTTTCCCCGAGATAGTCTCACTCTGTCACTCAAGCTGGAGTACAGTGGCATGATCTCAGCTCACTGCAACCTCCGCCCCCGGGTTCAAGTGATTCTCTTGCCTCAGCCTCCCAAGTAGCTGGGATTACAGGTGCCTGCCACCACACCTAGCTAATTTTTGTATTTTTAGTAGAGATGGTGTTTCGCCATGTTGGCCAGGCTGGTATCGAACTCCTGACCTCGTCTTGGCCTCCCAAAGCGCTGGGATTATGGGCGTGAGTAACTGAGCCCGGCCTTCTTTTTTCTTTTTGTAGTGTGATTGCTGGTGGGTCAAAGGATTTGCAAATACAAATTTTAACAGATATTGCCAAATTGCTTCCCCTACAAACGGAACTAATTCACACTGTAACCAGCAGTTTATGAAATTATCTATTTCTCCACATTCTTAGTAGCACTGATCTTTTCATATTTACCAATTCGAGATGAGAAGTGGTTTCTCAATGTTAAGTTATATTTTTTAATCTATAGGGAAAGGTGGAGGTGGATACTTTCCATGTTTTGGGCCATTGATACTTCTTTTTCTGTGGACTGCTTGATATATATTAATTTTTTTGTCCATTTTTCTATTACTTGTCACTTTATTCGCTCTTTGTACATTAGGGATATGCATTGAAATATTTTTTCCCAAGTTTGTTTTCTAAGGCTTTTAAAAAAAACTTTGTTCATAATACTATATATATATACACACACACACGCACATATATATATACACACATTTATATATATATAAAAACTTTTATATATATATAAAAACTCAGTTCAATCTGAACATTTTTTCCTTAGGTTCCTGAGTTTGCTGTTTTTATGAAGGTGGCTTTCCCTAAGATTAGATAAGCCTGTGTTAAGCTCCCAAATACGCTTGCATCTATTTCTGGAATGTCTATTCCATTTCTCTTGTGTATTTGTTCTTTCTCATAGCAATGCTATATATTTTTTATATATTTTTATTACAGTAGCTTTGTAATGTTCTAACATCTGGCAGGAAAAAGACTCCTCTCTCAACATGTTACTTTCTCAAAAATGCCTCAGATATTCTTGCATCCCTATTCAACTATATTCATTAATTAGTATATTAAAAATATGTATTAAATAGGCCCTCTTCCCATTTCAGTGTCTTGTTCTGCCATACAGTTTCCATCTACTGAGTTTTGAAATTTAGAGTATATAGTTTCAGCAATTTTCCTGTACTCGCATTAGGGCCTTCTTAAGCATAATACAGTAGTCTCCCCGTATCTGTGGTTTCATTTTCATTGGTTTTAGTTACTGTAGGCCAAACCTGCCCCCAAAATATTACATTGAAAATTCCAGAAATAATTTATGAGTTTCAAATTGCAAGCAGCTCTCAGTACGATAATGAGACATCAGGCCATCCTTCTCTGTCCTACCCAGAATGTCAATCATCCCTGTGTCCTGTGTCTCCAAACTGTCTGCAGTACCTGCCTGTTAGTCACTTAGTAGCTGTCTCGGCTATCAGATCGAGTGGTTAATCAGATCGACTGCCTGGTATCTCAGTGCTTGTGTTCAAGGAACCCTTATTTTACTTAATAGTGGCCCCAAAGCACAAGAGTAGTGATGCTGGCAATTCAGGTATGCCAAAGGGAAGCTGAAAAGTACTCATTTCAAGTGAAAAAGTGAAAGTTCTGTTGAAGGAAATAAAAACAAATCTCATGCTGATGTTGCTAAGATTTACAGTAAGAACAAATCTGTGAAATTTTGAAGGAGGAAGAAGAAATTCATGCTAGTTTTGCTGTCACACCTCAAACTGCAAAAGCTGTGGCCACGGTGCATGGTAAGTGCTAAGATGGAAAAGGCATTCCATTTATGGGTGGAAGATATGAACAGAAAACATCTTGTGATTAACGGCAATGTGTCACTCCAAAAAGCACTGAGCCCATGCAAAGACTTCAGCAAGGAATCCCTTGAAATGAGTGACACCAAGCCATTCCGGACTCAGGAACACAGAAGGTCAACAGTAGCCCATTGCTGTATCACAACGCCCACATCACTTCACTGCATCTGATCACGGAGGCATTGTAGCATCTCCCATGATCACAAGAAGGGTAAATACAGTACAATAGAAGATATTTTGAGAGAGAGAGCACATTCACATAATTTTTATTATAGTACATTGTTATAATTGTTCTATTTTATTATTAGTTATTAATCTTATGCTATGCCTTATTTATAAATTACACTTTATCACAGGTATGTAATTGGAAAAAATAGTACACATATGATTTGGTACTACTACCCACAGTTTTAGGAATCCACTGCGGGTCTTTGAACGTATCTCTCATGGATAAGGGGGGAACTACTGTATGTCTTGTATTATATTATAGTCTTCTTTCATGTCAAACATGGTTTTGGCCAGACGTGGTGGCTCATGCCTATAATCTCACACTTTGGGAGGCCGAGGCGGGCAGATTACTTGAGGTGAGGAGTTCGAGACCAGCTCAGCCAACACGGTGAAACCCCGTCTCTACTAAAAATCAAAAATTAGCCAGGCGTGGTGGCGTGTGCCTGCTATCCCAACTACTCAGGAGTCTGAGGCAGAAGAATCGATTGAACCCGGGAGGTGGAGGTTGCAGTGAGCTGAGATCGCGCCACTGCACTCCAGCCTGGGTGACAGAGCGAGACTCTGCCTCAAAACACACACACACACACACACACACACACACACACACACCATGATTTTACTCCTTGAATTTACTGCCAAGCTAATCAATCTCATCAGCCCCTCACTCATTTTGTTTAGTTGCTCCAACTTTCCAAGTTCTTCCCAGCCTCTGGGCCTTTGTACAGTACACGTCCCGCTGTCTGCTCTGTACTCATCGGCTTGGTCTGTTAAGACATTATTTCCATTAATGGCTTCTCCAACCCCTGCTAAATTAAGACTAGATTCTCATCCATCAGACCTTGTACTTTTCCACTGCAGCATGTAGCTACTGTTCACAAATCTCTATTTGGTTACCATGCTGTCCCCCACTATAGTGAGTTTCAGGAGGACTGTGCTCCTGTCACCACTGCATACCCAATACCTAGGTAGAGTCTAACACCTATACTTGAAAAGGAGAATGGGTTCTTTGTATCTGTTTCTGAACCATTACTAAAAATACATTTTAATAGTGCAATACTTGTAACCAAGATAAGAATGCAGACTTTAAAAGCCCATTCATTTTCTATTAAACAGAAATTATATATTCATTATACATTACTTTTACATATAAGTCATTATTGATCAATAATTGGCTTGTAGGATAATCTGTACTGTTCTTTATACTTACTGAGTCTAATGATACTGCTCCTATTTTAGAATTTTTCTTGAACTAAGTATTACACTACAGAGATAAAGCTCGGTCCTATATACTAGTATTACTAACCTCTCTTAGTAGAACAAAAACACAATACGCAAAGCATACTAGAAATATTTGGTTCTTTTAATCAGCTATTGATGGTATAATAAAATAAATTTAAGTGGCACCTAATTTAACATGTAAAATAGTTCATTAAAAGATAATCTACAAAACAATGTTATGCCTAATTGTCAAAATAACACCTTTTTTTTTTTTTTTTCAAGAAAGGAGAAATAAAGGCATAATCAAAATTATGGCTAACAGCTTGGGTTCATTTTGACACTTACAGATGATTTTGTAGGCATATCGGCAGGCACAATGTTGAAAACCAATCCACTAGATTTAAAACTAATGGTAAGATAAAAAAGAAAAGATATACATTTCAGAGGTAATGTTTGAAGTTAAAGAAAAATATCCACCATCTATTACAACAGATCTTTTAATGACTATTTTTAACATAAACGTTGTTTTGGGAAACATCTTTTCTCTTTGAACATTTCACTCAATGTTCAATGTATTAAATCACTGACAGAGAGAAATCAGTTCTGTGCTCTGTACAAATTAAAGGACCCATGAATATATAACCCCTCCCAACCCGCCAAAGCTCAGGTTTGCAATGGTCTCAGCAGAAAATAAACAGCCCAAAATTTAAACAGAATTCATAGCATTACAAAAGTTTACAGAACCCCTATGTTTCCATCATTTGTTTCTAACAACAAAGATTACAATAACAGAATTGAATGATCAGAATGTAAAAATATTTGTGCAAAACTGCATTAATTGTTCTTACCATCTAATGGGGTAAAACTTAAGAACACGCAATGACAATAATGAAGAAAAACTACATTAAAAGTAATTCTACTTTAGATATCAAACAACACGGATGATACTATTACTAAACATTGGAAAAAAAAAACGTGGCACCATGAGAGCAGCAGGAGCAACAAATGATTTGGCAATTCCAGCTAAGGAAAGCTGACACTGGAATATGCCAAAGTTAATCTCCACAATAGGCATCCATCTGAAAAGACTGGAAACAACTGTAGGGCTTCAAACTTACTTCAATGTCTTTATTCTTGAATTTGCAGGTCATAAATGAAATATTTAAGAAAGTCTTTTCCTCTCCCTCTCAAGGAGTGTTTCTTGTGCTACTGGCAATCATTAAAAGAGCTGAATCATCGACTCTCTGGATTTACCAACACCAATCCATTTCACTAGGAGAAAACAAAGAGAAAAGGAACTGCATCAATTCATTTCTAATGTTCACTCTTTGGGATTAAAAAACAGGTGTCCCCCACTTTTCTCAGTATCACCATAACTTTCCCCTAAGTGCCCTTTTGATGTTCTCTATTCTGTTAGCAGACTGTGCCTACTTCTAAACAGGATGTACAAACAAGACCCGGCACAGGATAGTATGCCTTACTGTTCCCTTTTTAACTGTGAAATATTTTCAATTTCCTCATTTCTAATGACTTAGGATAGTAAAATATTGACCAAAACCAGCAGAGACCTACAGAAAGTCTGATCGAGTTCCTGATAACTGGCCAAGATAAACATCTTAAACATCTAGATGAGAATATGATTTTAATTTGCACAGCCTTAGAAACTGCCCACTACGTGAGTCTATGGAAATCGAATCATCTGCACCACATGGTTTTAGATTATTTGCAGAATTACCAGCTTCCTTAAGGTACTGTTAGGATCAACCTTTGTGGTATTTTACAGATTTCTGTTACATTCATTGCTGTTTATATTTCAAGAAAATGCTGACTAAGAGCAGTAAGCAAATATGCTTACTAAATTTGACATCAAGCTAGGAGGGAGGAATCATGCTGGAAACGAACCACAAATACAAATGAACCACAAGGCAAAATCAGAGTAAGTGCATAATAGATTTTATATGGAGGACACATCCCACACACTTCACTTTTTCTTATCCTTCAAATACCCATCAATGCCAACAAAAGGATATAAGGAAAAAGCCATCTGTTAAAAGAATGACTTCACATAACTAGATACAGCCATAACGCTGTTATGCCTAACTCCCTCGCCATCTTACATGTGTTCTTTAATAAACAGTCTTAACTATTTTTAAGAATTCTTTTCTTACATTTTTTCTAGTGAGATTTCCCATTTTCTATACCTATTACTTCCCAATGTATTTTCAGGAAACTAAATCTCAAGGGTAGTTTAACCCAAACCATAACCGTTTTTAATCCCCCAAAAACACAAACCATTTTTGGTGGTGGTAGAGATACACGAGGATTTGTTATTAAGAGGAAGAAAGGAATGAGACAATGTCACAGGATTAAAAAAAAAAGACTAAGGATTAAAGACAGGGTCAGAAAGGGTGAGAAGTAATCTATTATTTCTACAAAGATGAACACTATATTTACTTTAAGGAATAAAATTATGACTTTAGATCTTCCTGGGCATTTATGCAAATCATGTGCACTCTGTAAAGGAACAACGATCTTTCCTTTATTCTATTTCAAAGGCAGACAGGTAAGTTAAAAGAAAAGACAGTCGGCCGGGCATGATGGCTCATGCCTGTAATCCCAGCACTTTGGGAGGCTGAGGTGGGCAGATCAACGAGGTCAGGAGAGACCAGCCTGGCCAATATGGTGAAACCCTGTCTCTTACTAAAAATACAAAAATTAGCTGGGCATGGTGGCGCATGCCTATAATCCCAGCTGCTTGGGAGGCTGAGGTAAGAGAATAGCTTGAACCCGGGAGGCGGAGGTTGCAGTGAGCCGAGATCCCGCCACTGCACTCCAGCCTGGGACAGAGCGAGACTCCGTCTCAAAAACAAAAAACAAAAAACGAAAGTAGAGACAGTCATTCACAAAGTGTCTTTTATGTTTACCTGGAATTTGAAGCTCATCTTCAATAAATCGAACATAGTTTTGTGCATTAACAGGTAGTTCTTTAAATGCCCTTGCATTTGATATGTCTGTGTTCCATCCTGGGAGAGTCTTATATTGAACTTCAACTTTATTTAAGACTTCTTGGTTTGCTAAAAGTTAAAGAGGACATTTGTTCATGGTACACACTGCTTACTGTCAAACAACTTTTTGATATATTGCAGGTTCAGAATCTCTTTTCAAAATCTTTGGAGCCAGATACGTTCTGGGATTTAGAATTCTTCAGGTAGTATAAAGGTAAAACAGTGCAAATACCATCTGGGGTAGTATTCTATAATCAAACATATTTCTGCAGCAACACATATGATTATTCGCTATAAGAGGATAAAGATTATGTAATACTAACATTAGTTCAAGTCTGGTTTTGCTGCCAAATGAATCTGGGTGCTAAACTTAAAACTTTCCAATTTTAAAGCTTATTGAATTTCCATTCTATTGATAGGGATTGTAGATCTGCATAATGACAGCAACCTCACAGAAAGAAGGCCTGCATACCTGCTGTCTTCTGAGAAATCTATGGTTCTGCTTGAAATTTTCTTCATTATTCCACCTATTTTCTCTGTATCCCCTAATGGAAACTGAAAATGCACTAAAGAAGAGTTTCTTTGACTTGAGTCAATATAGTGTATGCTATGGTACTCTGCCCAGATTTCTCTGAAGACTGAGAGCTGTGGGAGCTTTGCCTGCTGACCACTCACAGTTCAGAGCCTCTGCAGGACTAGCCCTCCACCAAAGGGAGTTGCTGCCCCACAGCAGCCCATATCCATTGACTTGTCAATGTGGGAACAGAAACAACCTGGGCACTTAACCTTAATTTGGGACAACTGTCAAGGGCTATGTTAGCTCCAGAGCTCCCTATGGGATCAGCGAAGGCTTGTTTACAACTATATTGCAGTGCAATTTCTCCCTCTGCATAATCCTGCTTCTCCCACTCCCTCACAGATGTTGTTGCTCAGTGCACTTATGAGCAAACACGCCTATGTGCAAATCTCTACATTGGAGTCTGTTTCCTAGGGAACTCAATCTAAGATAGCTGGCACCAGGAACGGTCAGAGGAAGATAGCTCTAAAACGAGAACTAAGAGGCAGGATCACTGGCTAGCTGGCTGGCTGGCAATGAGGACTATCACTGGGGTAAATAGAGTATGGATAGCCTGTATCTGAGGCATTGAGATTTGAGCACAGTGGAACAACAGAACTGGATGGCTCTTGATGAATGCTATTCATGAACTGGAGAAAGATAATGCAACCTGTCTGGCAGAACTTAGACGAAATTCCATCTCCTATAGCAGAGAGCAAAACAAGACGAGGATTAAGATGATAATTCAATCATACAGACTGCAAAGCTCCAGAAAAACCTGAATTCTGCAATCCAGCAAGTTTGCTATGGCAAAGTCAGAGCTTTGTCTGGGAAAAAGTGGGGCCCTGAGACTCTGAATGGGACATCTGAATTGACGTACCTGAAAATCCTGAATCCCTAGATTTTCCAAACTCTCTGGGTCTGCAAAACGTCCCACTACTTTCTATGAAAGGTTGTGGCATCCTGTTGCTTGAAGATGATGAAGAGGCCTCTGGCTTGCAAGGCAGCATGTACCCATCTCACATCTACCTTCACCTTCCCTTCTGGTAAGCAAATAACTAGGCTCAGGTCCCAATGTAACCTGGCTAAGGTTAAGTGCCCAGGTTGTTTCTGTTCCCACATTGACAAGTCAATGGATATGGGCTGCTGTGGAAGCCCATCCAGGAAGGAAAGATACTATATTCTAAAAGATCTGCAGGAACAAGCCAACATTTGCCAGTAGGCACTAAGAGAGTGTATATGGAACTGGATCCTGAGGGATGCTGGGTGAAGGGGGGCAGCAGGTGGTAGGACAAAGTTGAGTAAGAGTATATGGTAAGAGAATATCCTCTCATGATGCATGACACAGAGATGATGCAAACATCCTGCTAGGAATGCTCTTGGAAGCTTAGAAAAAGTAATGAACCATACTAAGTAGGTATGCCGGAAGTGCTGTGGTAGGTGGTAGGAGGAATTAAGAGAATCAGTGGGGCTTCCATTTCTAGTCATCGTAAAATACACAGTTCCCAACCAGTTCTCAAAGTGACAACTCCTTCTAGGCAGTGGACAACAGGCAGGCACCAAGCCATGGCTCCTGGGAGAGAAAACTCACAAGCAAGCCCAGAAGCCACCCAACTTTCTGCCTAGGAACAATTTCCTGACCACAGTTCAGAACACTGGTGTAAACAGAGAATGGCAGCTCCGCTGACCTGGGGAGGTAGACAGCTGACTTCAGGAAAGCTGAAGCAGCCAGAATCAGCAGGGCCAGGCATCAGAGAGGAGCTGCAGAGAGAAGGGCCCCCGAGAAGTCCATGTGAGAGTCCCATGGCCACAGGAGGACGCCACAGGCAAGAGCAGGACCAGCAGAGGCTTCCCAGACCTCAGCTGCTACACAATGGGGGGACTTCGACCAGACTCTAGAAGCCAGGCAGTGCTTCTGAAAATGGAGGGACAGGGAGCACTGGTGCCCAGCACTGCTGGAGTGACGAGACCTCATTATTCTACCTGAACTCTCCTGGTATCCAGCAGAGCCACCAGAAAGGCTGCTCTTTAAGAATAAAAGCCACGCCCTTGAGTGAAACCTATGACAAACCCCCCATAATGAAGCCAAAAACCAAGATCTATAGAAGAGACAAAATTTGGAGACTGACTTATACCAGCTTAAAGTTTGAAAAACATCTTGGGTTTTCCACGTAACTACACAACAAAGCATAAAACCAAACTATACAAGTTCAAGATGATCAGTGAATAATTCAATTGTCCCCTAAAACAAGAATCAACACTATTCAGAGGAAGATAACAGAATCTGAGTCTCTTTAATATATCATCCACAATGTCTAATAGTCAACCAATAGTCATTAGGCATAGAAACAGTGATCCACAACCAAGGAAAAGAATAGTCAACAGAAACTCGACTTGAGACGGTCTAAATGTTAGACTAACAGAAAAAATGTAGCTAATATAAATTAAGAAAATTTCACGGTGAAACCCTGTCTCTACTAAAAAATACAAAAAACTAGCCGGGCGAGGTGGCGGGCGCCTGTAGTCCCGGCTACTCTGGAGGCTGAGGCAGGAGAATGGCGTAAAAACCCGGGAGGCGGAGCTTGCAGTGAGCTGAGATCCGGCCACTGCACTCCAGCCCGGGCGACACAGCGAGACTCCGTCTCAAAAAAAAAAAAAAAGAAAATTTCATTGTTACTGAGTGAACAGATAGGGAATCTCAGTAGAGAAATAGAAAGTAGAGAAGAGAACTAAATGGAAATTCTAGAAATAAAAATTCACCAGTGGGTTTAAAAGCATATTGGAGATACTGATCAGAATCATTTACCTCTTCTAGTGACTCCATTCCCTTGCCTGCTGGCTTTGGCACATGAAATCCAACATGATAGGGGGAGCCTTAGCTTTAAGCTTAATAGGACTCTTGCTTCTACTTTCCCGCTGTGATAGCCAGGGTAGGGGCTAATTTACACCACTAACCTTCCTCTTGTAAGCTTCCCTAGGAAAGACAACAACCAGAATCCTACAGGAGCTATTCCCAGAGGCTTGTCAACTTATTTTACCCTCTTTAAGCACTCTCTGCTACTGGTGGGGAGTACTGCATGTTGCTGATTCATAGCTCCGTCCCTCTCCAGGAACTGCTCTTGGCCAAAGGGAGCTACCTCACTTGAGGAACAGCTCTTATTTAGTGGCTAGTTGTGCAGAGGCACAAAGTTCTGGCTACTTGCCTCAATTTAGTACAACTCTAAAGGGCCACCCTAGCTCTGTGGCTCCCAATGGGATGGGCTGCACTGCATTTCAACTAGTCCCTCTGCTTCTTTCACAAACGCTACTGCTGAAAGCATTCTCTACTACACTTCTTGGATACAAATCTCATTTCAAGAGTGGTTCCAGGGGATCCTGACCAAGAACAGCTTTAAAATTAAACACATGAAATTGACCAGTTTTATCTGTTTTGTTAGTTTTTAATATTTTAATTAAAAGAATTTGCTGTAATGTTCTCTATGGTAGACCTTGCCACATGTCATTATACTTGGTTAGATTATTCTCTTTGGTGTCTGAAGTTATAACTCTTGAAATAGCTTTGTAAATAGAATTAAGAACCAGGACATAACATATTGGAACAGCCAGTTTTCCAAGTGAATATTATCCTACAATTGGCAGTAGACACTTTTTTATAAGATATCTAGACTCCCTCTATACTTATATACATGTAAGAAAAGGAAAGATAATATGCATTTAATTTCTAAGAACTCAGAGCTATCCTTAATTCCTAAGAAACAGTGGTCATAAGGTAGTCACAAAACTTACCGGCTCATCAAGTTTTATTAAGCTAGTCAATATTCCTTCATTTGGCATATTCCTAATCCTTATCAAATGACTACTATAGAATAAAGGGCAGAGAAAGTCATTCATGGGGCCTGAAGGATAGGGAGGGCTAATGTATTGAGAGCCAGCTTAACAAGACATGGGCTCTTCTTACCCCTCTTCTTACCCACTCTAAAGAGTGGCATACTTTCCCAAGGAAGGGAGAAACACCTCCATGGAAACTACTTTCAAAGGAGGGCAAATGAGACTCAAGAGCAGTATGGCTGGGCTCAGAGGTCCATGTTTTTTTCTTTTGAGTTTGAGCACATGCTTGTTGTGACCCAACAACTAAATAAGTATTAGCTATGAACTAAATAACTAATAATAAGTGAGCTAATTTGCACAAATCATAAAGGGCATATCAAGCCTGTTGCTATCTATCTATCACAAGTTATATGGAAGAGCTTTATGAAATTGCTATAATACATTCACCTTATAGTATCCTTTAGATATTGCCTACAAGAAAATACCTGGGATATGAGGTATGATTTCACCATCTAACTTGTAAGCAACTCCAACTTTGATTTCCGTAAACATGTCCAAAATATCCAGCTTGGTAAGTGCCAACCTAATTTTGGAAGAAAAGGCAATGTTAAAAGAGCAAACTCTTAAAGGCTCTACTATCTAATTTGATTAATGCAGGAGTAAAGAAAAATTCATGCAAAGCTGAAAGTTCTAAAGCAATTCTGAAAACTGGTTAGGATTAGATTTTAAAGCGTGCCACACAGAAGACACTAGAGGACAACGTACACTGAGTTCCTTTGCTAGTAATTGTAATAGATTTTCACTGAGGAATTTTGCTTTCTTTTTTGATTGTTTGTTTTGAGACAGTCTCACTTTGTCATCCAGGCTGGACTGCAGTGGCACAAACATGGTTCACTGCAGACTCAACCTCCCGGGCTCAAGTCATCCTTGCACCTCAGCCTCCTGAGTACCTGGGACTACAGGCGTGTGCCACCAGGCCCAGCTAATTGTTTTGTATTTTTTGTAGAGACAAGGTCTCACCAAGTTGCCCAGGCTGGTCTCGAACTCCCAGCCTCAAGCGATCCTCCTGCCTCTCGGCCTCCCAAAGTGCCAAGATTATATGCATGAGCCACCATGCCCAGATCAGCTTTCTTATGATTGATGAACAAACAACATGTATTTGCAGGAGGACTGCCTGGAGTTAAGGTTGCACTGTGGCCGTGGAACACAGCAGAACTCACTACACTACATGGATGATTAAGATACATGTACATTTACACACATGCCAGCATCCCTCAGTTCTTCACTCTGGTTACCATCACCTCTACCCTTCTGGTCAGAAATTGTCAAAGAAGAGTGAGAAAAACCACATCAAGGACCTCTTCATGATACATCAAAATTTCCCGACAAACTGACCGGAAAACAGGTTTTAAAGAGAAAATCTGTGGAAATTAGATAACAAACTAAATTTGGGATTCTTGTCCAAAAATTTTATTTTTAACCTTATTGTTATCTACTGGAAGTTCAGTCTAACACAGATATGAACACATTTATTTACCTATTCATGTATAAGCATTAATAACAACTTAACTTTTCCTGAGTATTTTCGGTTAGCCAGGCAGTGTGCTATAGACTCTACGTTTCTCACCTAATTTTAAAAATACCCCTGTGAAGTAGGTAATGCTGTTATATAGATTTTAGAGAGGATAAAACAGAGGCAGAGAATGATTAACTTGCTCAGCTACACACGCATAATGCACAGATTTGAGATCTGAATCCAGGAACGCAGACGTTAAGCCCATGTGCTAATCACTAGGTACATCGCCTCCCCTCTGTACATGCTCATGGTGTCTGTGCTATCAACCTATCTATCTATTCACCTATGTATCCAGCTGTCTGACTATGTACCCTATTCTGCCTGCCTCGATACTTACATGCATGTAAGAGTATCAAGATTCTTTTCAACAACCTTGGATGTCTAGGAGGATAACTTGGGGTCCCTCTCCTTGTGTACCCTTCCCCCTATATCTTGGTCTACTTCTGCTTGGCACTACAATTTCAATATGGAGTCTAAAGAGTGAAATTTTCCTATTAAGGTACTCCACAAAATTAAACCTATGGCCGTTAATCATCTATGATTTCCTGAAATATTTTTAAATGTTTCTGAAGAATACTCACGCAGTAAATCCATTGATCATATGAGCATATTTGAGCAAAACGAGGTCCAACCAGCCACATCTTCTTTTCCTTCCAGTGGTTACACCAAACTCTCTACCTCTTGTTTGTAGTAATTCTCCAATTTCCTACAGAAGAGAAAATAGAACTTTAGGATTAGAATAGCAGTGCTATATATGTGATGGAATAATATATACTAGAGACCACAGCAAAGCCTCTGTGAGATAAACGTCTTTCAGGTAATAACTAAATTGAAGACAGAATTTCACAGAGATGATGGATTTCATCTGAGGGAGGCATTATTTGGAATGCTTCATTTACTACCATTTTTTAAAGTCAGTATTTTTTACAATGTTATACAGACAACTTCCTAAAATTTAGATTGACAGATTAAGAAAAAAACTGAGTATTTATTAAATAAACGAATCCAGCCAATTCTTCCAAGAGCTGTAGTTTGATATTTTTCCTGGAAACCATAAGGCAAACATATCTAAGAAGTCATTGATATCATAATGCCCTTCTGAAGAAAACTAAGATCGAAAACATGCTCAAATATCTAAGCTAAGGTCACTTCCTACAATTTGTTTTTCCTATGATCTACCTAAGTCCCTGATTTGCCCCTTTCTGCTTAAAGCTATCATTTCATTATCTCTTATAGTCTGGCATCATTACAATTACACAGTTTTTATTTATTTTTGTTGACTTTATTTTTTTGAGAAAGAGTCTCGCTCTGTTGTACAGGCTGGAGTGCCATGGTGCCATCTCAGCTCACTGCAACCTCTGCCTCCTGGGCTCAAGCGATCCTCCTGCTCAGCCTCCCCAGTAGCTGGGACTACAGGTGCTTGCCACCACACCCAGCTAATGTTTGTATTTTTTTTAGTGACAGGGTTTCACCATGTTTCCCCGGCTGATCTTGAACTCCTGGGCTCAAGTGATCTGCCTGCCTCTGCCTCCCAAAGCGCTGGGATTATAGACAGAGGCCACCATGTCCAGCCAAAATTATGTATTTAGGAAAACGTTGTTCTGACCAATCTTGCAAATTGAGTGAAAGGTACAGGAGACAATAATTCATTAAGAAAAAAAAAAGAAGAATGAATTTTTAATACATTTTGATTATTTACTTAGAATAGGCTTACATTTTCTTGCTCTGTAGGAAAGGCACCAATACCAACTCTAGTTGTATAAGCTTTCACAACTCCATACACTTCTCCAACATTTTGAGGGGGCATACCCAAACCAGTACAAACACCTCCAACAGTACAATTTGAAGAGGTTACAAAAGGGTAAGTCCCTAAAAACAGAACCAGACATTAAAATATACTATACACATAAACAACACATTTTAAAACAGAAATACCATTACAATTCTACATTTGAGTATATTATAGGTATCTAACAGATCTGAACTGTAACTGCCCCCTCAAAGTCCCAATGTTTTACTTTTTATTCATTTTAGCTGTAACAATATAAAAACGAGGTTAGAGCTTTAACTGAAGTGCTTACCAGAGCAGCTCCTTGAATGCATGTACAGTTACTGACTCAGCTCTTTATGGTAGCTACTCACTTAATGGATTATGAAGAAATTTAATGCTGAAACTCATCTACATGTTTTCAGAGTTCCCTGTTAGTGTAAAACAAATATGACTCCCTCATATGAATATTTAAAGTGTTGTAGCAATCTGGAGTGACGGCAACACAAGAATTTTGTAGTATTCAACATTTCCCCAGCTTTTAATCTCTACTTAGGGAATAACCCTCAAATTACAAGAGCTAGTTAAAGAGTGGCATACTTTCTCACCCCCAAAGGTCTCATTCATATTTAACTATTCACTCCACCAAGCAGACACTCTGTTTTCTTTCCGGACTGGCTAGGCATAGTACGGTATAAAAAATACGTATCTACTATACAGAAATACACATTCTTCAATAGTTTACTTGGAGACAAAAGCCCATGAAATGTCAGTAAAAGCTGAGAACAATCAGACTAATCATGAGAAATCATATTTAAATGAAACGGTCAACAAACTAATGAGGCAGTAGTTTGAAGAAAGAAGTTAAGCATTAATTAACCTTTTGAAGATGAAGGAAATGCTCTGAATTCAGAGTCTCATGCCCAGGGAATTAATCTATATAAATAGGCTTTTATAAATCTTGCTTAATAATAATGTACCATTTTTAAAAGGTTGAATTAAAGATGCATATTCTTCCACAGAATTTATCTTACCTTACAGTTCCAGGCATTGAAACTGAACCATAAACCAATGAAAACCACAATTTACAGAACCTCAGACCTACTGAACTCAAATGATTTTATTTTTCTAATAAAATAGGGAACTTAACACATGTATTGTGTGTTCTGTAATATTCCTTTAAAAAGAGTGCCACAAGACAACAAACTTTCATCATTCCTGAATATACAAGCTAAAAACATTGTTTTAAAACTCCTTAATGCTAACATTACTTATTTATATCTTAACTACTTAGGGTTCAGTTAAGCTCCCTTAACTATAAATTGTACCTTACTTACCAAAATCAATATCTAATAGTGCTGCATTTGCACCTTCTACCAAGATTTTCTTTGGTGGTCCATGTAGGGCCTCATATAGGAAATAAACTCCATCTCTCACCATTGGTTTAATCCTTTCCATATAACCCTATACACAAAGACAACAACCAATTTCCATGTATATTAAAAAATGTTTAACGTAACCAGAACAAGAATAAATTACCTGACTTTATGACATGAAAACTGACAAACGCAAAGCAGAAAAGGACTGGTGACGGTGCTCACTCTATTGTAACATTTGGATTAGCTTTCATCTCTCATGCTGATTTTCCAGAAACAGAAAAGAGGCATTAGCTCAACAAAAACTAGAGATACGGTGAAATTCAAAGGTTCTATATTAACCTCACTGCAAATAAAACCCTCTCAGCAAAGTAGTCATACTTCATAAAACAGCTTTCAGGAAAATAAAAATAAATGACTATATTACGTTGTGCTTTTAAATTTTGTGAGGTATTTGAAAAGTTGCATTTATAACATAAAAACCACGATTTTTTAAATTTTATTTCATTTTTTGAGACAGAGCCTTGCTCTGTCACCCAGGCTGAAGTACACGGTGGGAACATGGCTCACTTGCAGCCTCGACCTCCCAGGCTCAAGCAGTCCTCCCACCACAGCCTCCTGGGTAGCTGCACCACCACCATGACCACCTACATTTTTTTTCTTTTTTTTTTTTTTGGTAGAGGTGACTTTGCCCATGTTGCCCAGGCTGTTCTCAAGTGATCCACCCACCTCAGCCTCCAAAGTGCTGAATTACAGGTGTAAGCCACTGTGTCTGGCCAACCATGAATTCTGAAACTTGCATCAGAGTGATTCTCAAAATGTGGTGAGGGCCACAAGTTACACTGCCAAGTATGCAACTATTAGTGATTGATTGCTGTTATTCTTTTAAATTTTATCCCATTACTGTAACATTATCTATCTCTACACTATTACTAGTAGATAATGTCCAATACTATGTAACACACGGGCATTATAAAAATTTCTCAAAGCATTTAATTGTTAGTACTACTGCTTAACTTCAGAACTCAATTTAAAATGTAAAATAACCAAGAGCTTCCCCTAAGGCCTTATAGTATAACTGCATGAAACCTAGGTTCAACTATGTTTAAATATGTAGACTATTATGGAAATTCCAGAATCTACTCATGAACCCACCGGAGTGCGTTAATACCCACTGATAAATGTCTAGATCGCTCCTTGGCTCTAGCCTCCAATTTCTGACTTATTCCCGTTTTAGTTCTATTTTCATGCCTGAAATGACCACACTAGTCATCCCACTTGTTTCTTAAAGTTTTCTGGTTCAACACACGTTACCTATAAGAATCTTCTTACCCAATTCTATTTATTATTATTCATCTACTTTACATTCATGTGGAACACATATAAAATGGAATTGAAAAGCCATACTCATACTTTGGCAAGTAAATATGTCCAAGTTGCTAGTCAAAAAGTTAAAATATTTGTTGCATAATAGACTGGGTATGGTAGCTCATGCCTATAATCCCAGCACTTTGGGAGGCCAAGGCAGGCAGATTGCTTTAGCTCAGGCATTCACGACCAGCCTGGGCAACATGGTGAAAACCCATCTCTACCAAAAAAAAACTAGCAGGGTGTGGTGGTGTGCCCATAGTCCCAGCTACTCGGGAGGCTGAGGAGGGAGGATCCCTGGAGCCTAGGAGGTCAAGGCTGCAGTGAGCTGTGTTCATGCCACTGTATGAACTGTGTGACAAAGTTCATACAGTTCATACAGTTCTCGCTTTGCCTGGGTGACAAAGCGAGACCCTGTCTCAAAAAACAAAATAAAACAAAATATTTATTGCATAACTGAATAAAAAGAAAATGGCAGTCTATTTGTAACAGCAATCAGTCCACTGAAATGCAAATACCTAACATTTAAAACGTTCCTTGTAGGTCATATTTGTTTAGAACTCAGTGATAGGGCAGACCTAAGGTCTGCATTTATTCTAGAATGGCATATGAGGTTTGTAGATTCCTACTCAGTTCTGGAACTGATACTGATACTTATTTATAGATGAGAAGAAATAATAATCAGATTCACAGGAAACAGTTTGAAGTTCATCAAAAATAGTAAAAGGTGAAAGAATGGAGAGGATAGGAATTTCAACTACTGACCAATGTAAGCACCACTGACACCTAATAGTTGCCAAGAAAAGACTAATCTTTCGTCAATTACCTTATTTGTCTCTTAAGAGTGCAGTGCTAAAGAAACTGGCCCTATGGGGTTATCCTTCCTAAACGGGTTGGTTAGCCTGAAAAGTTCTCACTCAGCCCTCTGCTGATCTATCCTCCAACTGTTAGAAGTGATTTTTAGATAATGCAAATCTAGTCTTCTTTCTGTTCAAAATTTCCTAGTAGCTTTTCATTATCTCCAGGATAAGATCTAAACTCCCTGTCATTGCACATGAGACGTATGATCTGGACTCTGTCTCCTTTACTTCAGGTACTCCTCCTGCTCCCTACTCAGTATTTTATCTAAACCATATCATGTAAAGTCACTTAAACATACCATGTCCAAGACAAACAATTTCCTTTGCCAGTTCTTACCCAAAGCCTGCAGGAATGAAAAGATCTAGATGCCAATTTGGCAAACAAGTATTAAAAAGAACATTAAAGAGATCAGAAAGCATTACCTTGAGTTTCTGTAATTCACCTTCAATGTCTATTTCCAAAGTAGGATATATAGATTTGTATTGGTTAGCTAGAACTTTAAACCTGAGAAATACAGATAAATCAAGACATTACCACTCTGTACAAAAATATTTAAAATAGTATCATTTGATTTCAATGATTTCTGCAGATGGTAAATGATCTTAACAGCAAATTAATCCTGAAACTGACGTTACCTTCTGAGAAATAAAATTTAATAAAGGAGATCAGCCATATGAATACATAAGACATTCAAATTATTTTTTACTCAAGTTTAGGCATAGCGACAATATAATTAAGGTGATATGTGTGTAGGGAGGGAAGAGAAATGGAATGACTAAAATCTGTAAACACAAAAGACTTAAATCTGAATTAACTGTATTATACTGTACCATAACAAACAGGGGCAGTTTACACGATACTTGTAAAAGAGAAAGAGGCAGACATTAGCAATCTAACATTCTTCAGTAAAGGTGCACTGCCAGTGCAGACAAATGTTACGTGGTTGATTGAAAGGGGATACAATGTCATTATAGCTTTGATGCCACTTGTTATTATACACAACCAACTCCCTATCATTGAGTCACTGAGTAGCTTTTTGATGACTACTAGGTTTCCCATGGAGATCTGGCTACAGAAAGCATGTGTTAACGTAGCATCTCTGTTTTTCAAGTTGAGCTTGGTATACAATAATTCACCAGTATCTGAGAGCTAATGATTTCTGGGTGGGAGGACATAAGGAGTCTCCAGGCCTGAAAATGCAAGGATCAAGACCTTAGAATGTAACAATCCAAGGACTGCCACAGCCCCTGGAATCATTCTATTTCTCAGGAAACCATTCCATATTTCAATTCTTAAATATAACTCTGCCTTTGTCTTCTTAGGACATTCTATTAAACCACCGTCATGTTATTTTTCATGAAGTTAATCTGTAACTAAAGATTAAGTATAATGTAATAAAGATAACTTGAACATTTCAAATCTTAAAAAGGCCAACCACCACTATTTTAACTAGAACACTGACTGTACCATTTTACACCCTAGGTTTTAAAAAAAAAATCTAAAAATGCATTCATTCCTTCCATTTTCAAACACAAGTTAGTTACCTCTCAGAGAAGCCATCAAAGTCAGAAACAAGGTCGCACATCCTGAGTCCACTCCGA
This sequence comes from Macaca nemestrina, assembly GCF_043159975.1. NCBI lineage: Eukaryota > Metazoa > Chordata > Mammalia > Primates > Cercopithecidae > Macaca > Macaca nemestrina. The sequence goes on along the minus strand of NC_092125.1, from coordinate 4,792,668 downwards.
GCAGCTTTGGACGAATAAACTGGGCCAATGCCCTTTTTTGTTGTACCCAAACTTAAAAACAAATCCAAACAAGCTTTAAGTTAGACAAGAAAGATGTAGGTCTTATGGTCAGATCATTACAGTGAATAAAGTTACATATGACTATTTTCTGTTTATATTATTTCTTGCTAAGTATATGTTCATAATCCTACTGATTTTCTCTAAAACAGGATATTCTAATACTTACTTTTCTTAAACTTCTGGTCTAGAATTAAAATATAAGGGTCTGTAAATGCTTAAACTGTACCAAAAACAAAAAACAAAAAACAAACAAACAAAAAACACACACACATACTTTTTTCCTGCTTGCTCTTGTCTCTGTTGTTCCTGGATACCATCAGCTGCTTGATGAAAATCAAATACTGAGGGGAAATAAAACCACAGTTGTTGAAACAAAGATAATACACAAAAGCAAAATACACTGCATTTCAAATTACTGAAGTTATAAATCCCTTCAGCCTCATTTCAGTATAACAAATTAAACACATTTTTAAAAGTGATAATGGTAGAAGATGATAACACCAACTAGTACATTAAGATGAAAATCTGTCTGATCTTTCACTCTTATTTATTACAGTCTATACTATTTAAAAAACTAAGTCATTAAGAGGTTAATTTTGAAACATTCTGCCCTAAAATTTTACAAAGGTCAATTTACAAAAATACTCTTTTTTCTTTAGGTTCTGGACTCCTAGAATCTAGGGCTCATGTTGACACCTTCCTTTTCCTCACTAGTCTCGAGCTTCCATCATCTCTCACCAAAACTGTAGTCTCCTAGTGTGTGTACCTCTTTCCATTCTTAGACATCGCTAATCCAAATGCTGTCATGCAGCCAAAGCATCTTTCCAAGACACAAATATGGCATTCACACCTCCCCTGCCCTTAAAACTCAACAGTTTTCCACTGCTCTAAAAAAAGAGACAAAATTATTTTTATTATCTGGCCTCCTTGCACAGTCTACACTTTCATCTTATACTCATGCTCTGCCACCCGCACTGCCCTCTGGTCACACTGGCATTCTTTGCAGCCCTCAGCTATAAGGCATGTACTTCTGCATGAAATATTGCCTCTTTCTACACCTACACATAACTTGTACTCTTTCTCCCCTGCCAATGCTCTGAGAGTATTAGGATCATGTCAGTTTAGTCTACTAGTTGATTTCCAGTGCAAACAAGTCCTCAAATATTTACTGACTGAACAAATAGCTGGTTTATAGAAGAGGCAGAACTGGAATTTTGGTCTCTGAACTTCTAACCAAGGCTTCTTGTTTTTTGTTTTGTTTTTAAACAGTTTTATGGGAATATAATTTATATAGCACAAAATTCACCCATTTAAGATGTACAATTTACTGATTTTTAGTATATTTAACCATAGTTTCTTTTTGCTAATGAAGTCACTGTTTCCAAATAATTAAGTTGAAATGTGTAGATGTTTAACAGAAAGACTGATATGAGGTTCTTGGGATTAATGGTAGCATCTGTAAAAGAACTATTTAGAAGCATTAGAAGACTGATATTGAAGTTATAGATGGTGAAGCTAGAAAAGTCTGATAACCCAATCTAAACCCATCCTCTGATTAACCCTGCCCATAAAACCATGTATGTACTCTTCTCTACTTTCCTCCTTTTGAGACACTACTAAAACTGTCAAGGCAATCCTCCTGACATGCTTGGCAAGGTTAACCACCATAGCTTTTTATGATCAACAGGTTTCCCTGGTGCTGTTAGTAGGAAAGTTTTGATACTGTACATGCTAATCAGTTATATTTCAGAAACTAAATTTGTGTGATTTAAAAGTATCTAGTAAGCAATATCTGCCTTAGTGCCACACAGTTAGGTAACAGTAACACCTTTAAAGTCATATCAGTATACTGCACACCAAAAGATATCTACAAGAATGCTCAGGGTAACAGTATTTGTAATATCCCAATATTGGAAACAACTCAAATTTTCATCAATGGTAGAATGAATGGATTTTTAAAAGTGTGAAATGGTCATATAAAGGGATACTGCACAGCAATGAAAAAGAATAAAATACTCTTTATGTAAACAATAATTTTGATCTGTAAGGGTCAGTTTATCATCATGTTCCCATTTTATTGCCCAAGCAATAGTCTTTCTCAGTTACTTGAGAGGCCAGAATAGTTCTGAAGGGCTGTTTCATTAAACCCTGAATTTGCAAATCAGTTACGACAAGATTGAGATCTTAGAGTATACCATTCTCATTTCTTTTGAATAAAAAGACATTTGAAAGTAAATGTTTTGTTTTTTATGCTCAAAGAAATTTAAAAAGCAACTGACAACCCACAGATAAATGGTTGCTGCAAAGCAGGTGAACCATATTTTTCAGACATTAATTTAGCGCCTTGTCACAGAGCTAATGCTTTCCTTGGTTTTTCTAGGCCCCAGGAAGCAATTAGTGTAATCAGAATAATTACGTTCATAAGGCTTCATCACGGCATGGAGCATTAATGCCTCCACTATTACTGTTTTGAAAGAACAGCCTTGGAATATCTGTTTCACTTTCTACAGCCTAGATATTGCAAACAAAGAAAACATCATAATTGTGCACCTTTAGTTAAGTTTATTAACAGCATTTTAAAAGTTTTAATTTACTATTATACTTAAGTTTTATTAACATGATTAATGTTATACCATATTTAGTATGAGACTCGGAACATGTAACAGCCACTTTGCTTGCTTTCTCACATCTCCCTGAGGTCTTGGACTCAACTGTCACTTTTCAGTGAAGGCTCCCCGGCCACATTACATACAACTGTAGGCCCCTACCTCCTCCTTCAAACTGCCTGCCATTGCCTAGCTCCTTTCTCTGAGTTACTATTTCTCCTCAGAACTGAGCACTATATGCCATGCTACATGGATTACACATTTCTAGTGATATGATCTGTTTTCACTAGTACACGATATGCTCCATTAAGGGATGCTTTTGGTCTTTTCCACTGCTGAATCCTTAGTGCTCAGCACCATACCTGACACAGTAGGCATGCAATACATCGATATTAAATAAAAGAACAGACACCTAACAAATCTGGATTTCATATTTAATTTTTTTAAGGGTCTCAACCACTCATTAGGCCATTTTCCCTCAATAAGCATCTCTTATAGTACAAACTGAGTTATGAGATTCAGTGAACAGGGCAAAAGTTTAATGCAATAGGTCCTTGCATTAGTGTGCTAATGTAAAGAATTGGCCAGCAACTTAATAATTTTTAAGTTGCCTTAAAAAAATCAACTGCTTAAACCTTCTAAGTGAAATACTTGAAGGTAACTCGAGTAACTAAAAGATGCAATTATAGCCCCTACAGCAACTACCAAAATTCATAAATTCATAAAACAAGAGGTATAGCTAGTAAGTTAACAGTGGGGATAATATTAAAAATGTTCAGTGTAAAAGAAAGCAGGAAAAGAAGAAAAATAAAGAATAAATAAAAAGAAAACAAAGAGCAGACATAAATCTAACCATAGTGATAATTAACTATAGTAAAAGTAAATAGTCTAAACATTCCAATTAAAGGATAAAATTGTCACAATGAATAAAATGCAAGACCCAACTACATTTTGTCTATAAAAAATACATTATAAGATCCAAAGAGACAGACACACTAAAGATCATTAGAGGATGGAATGCGATACACCATGCAAATAGTAATCTTAAGGTAACTCTAGTGGCTATATTAATATCAAAGTAGATATCAGAATAAGGAATATTACCATAAAGAGGATATTGTGGTATTAACATTCATAGCTTATTAGATACTTTTAAATCACACAATAACAAATTTAGCTTCTGAAAAGTAACTAACTAGTACATACAGCATCAAAACTTTCCCACTAACAGCACCAGGGAAACCTGCTGATCATAAAAAGCTATGGTTGTTAATACCAATTCATAATGAGGAAAGGTTCAATGCATCAAAATCAGAACTGTAAACATACATGAACCTAACAGAGCTTCAATGTGCATGAAGCAGAAACTGACTGACTTCAAAAGAGAAATAGACAAATCCACAATTATTGTCAGAGGCTCAACACTCCTCCCAGTAACTGACAGAATATAGATAGAAAATCAGCTGGGATACAGGACTTGAACAACACTATCAAACAATTTGATTTAATTGGCATTTAAAGAACACTCTACTCAACAAGAGCAGAGCACATATTCTTTCCAGTGCATGAAGACCATTAACCAAACAGACCACATCCTGAGCCAGAAAAGAAGTCTCAACAAACTAAGATTAGGATCATAGAGTATATTCTCTGTTCACAATAAAATTAAATTATGAATAGAGAGAAATCATGAAAATCTTCCAATATTTGGAAACACGAACATCATACTCAACATATAGGTTAAAATATAAATTATGTTATTTTGAACTGAATGGAAATGAATGTATAAATAATATTTGTGGAATATAGCTAACATAATTACATGTGTTAGAGGAACACATGTAATTTTAAATGCTTACATTAGAAAAGAAAGGTCAGGAAGGAAGAAAGGAAGGGAGGGTGGGAGGAAAGGAGGGAGGAAGAGAGCGACGTCGGTCTAGTAGAGTTCATGATCCAAGCTTCTAAAGGAACTACAAAAACGAGCAAATTTAAACCAAAGAAAGTAGGAAGAATAGAAAGAGCTGAACCCAGTGAAACAGAAAATAGAGAAAATGGTTTTTTGGGAAGAAAAAAAAAAAACCCACAAAATCAATAAAATGGATACCATGAATAAAAGAGGGACATCACTGAAGACTACAAAAGTTACCAATAATTTGAGAAGTTAGACGAATACATTTCTTTAGGAAACATAAATTACTAAAACTGACACAAGAAACAGAAAAATCTGAATATCCCAATATCTATTAAAGAAATAAAATTCATAATCTTCATGGAATTCATAAAAACATCCTCACAAAGATTTTCTATAAACATTTAAACAAGAAATATTACCAACCTCACACATAACTCTTTCAGAAAAATAGAAGGCACCAAAATTGAAGAACAGACAACAAAACTAAAGAAAACTACAGAGCAGTATTTGTCAGGATAAAAACAGTATATCTTGACCAAGTACAGCACTTAAGTTAGCTGTTGGGTGTACACATATATGAATAAAACACGTAAAATTCTTTCCTTTGTGGACACAACCTGTGTAAGGTGTTTTTACTGATTGGGGAACTAGTGACTGCAAAGGAAATCACTTGCCAGAGGATCTATAATCAAGATTTGGATCCAGATCCCTCAGTTTCAAAGCCTATAGTTTTTTCCATTGTACTACGCTCCATATCACCCACCACACTTTTATACAGAATCTCATACTACGGAAGATTTTAAAAATCCTTGGAAGTAAATGAACATTTTGAAGCATCTATATGCCAGATCCTGTACTCAGTTCTGAAATGAGAATTCTAACGCCTTAAATTACAATGGAGCTTACAAAACTGTCCATTCAGTGCCATGGTGACAGGGCAGTCTCTAAAGCAAAGACGGAAGCAGTTTCACAGCAACGATTTTCCAATTAGTTTTCTGATTTTTTAATGATACTATTTACTCCTTTTCACTATTATAGAATTGATTATATTAAAATACATGTTTCTGACCGGGCAGTGGATTACGCCTGTAATCCCAGCACTTTGGGAGGCCGAGGCGGGTGGATCATTTGAGGTCAGGAGTTCAAGACCAGCCTGGCCAACATAGCGAAACCCTGTCTCTACTAAAAACACAAGAAAATAAGCTGGGCGTGGTGGGACATGCCTGTAATCCCAGCTACTCAGGAGGCTGAGGTACGAGAATCGCTTGAACCCAGGAGGCGGAGGTTGTAGTGAGCCAAGATCATGCCACTGAACTCCCGCATGGGTGATAGAACGAGACCCTGTCTCAAAAAATAATAAAATAAAATAATAAAATAAAAAATATGTTTCTTGTAAGACTTTTTAAGGACCCTAGGAAATGAACCTTATAGGCTTATAGTAACACACATTTTAAAGCACAACACATCCATTATTACACATATTACTACTAACACCTAAATTTTAGTCTGAGCTTATCTTCTACAGGCTCAGTCCTCTGTCAGAAATACTTTCCTTTAAGGACATATATTTATGGGAAAAAAATCATTATTAAAGAAATATAATTGTAAATAAAATAATAATATTCATTTACATTTATTATGGCTCAAACTACATTACTTTCCTTTTACTCTAGGCCTTTTTACCCCTTCCCATACTACTTTGTTGTTTTGTTTTGGTGGTCTAAAATAATTAAGTAACTTGCTTAACCTCTATGCTGTACCAAGGATGGAACTGTTAAGTGACAGACCCAAAGCAATTGCAATGAAGAAGGAAGATGGAGAATCCAGACAGGAACAGGGATATGTCTCTTAACACGATGTTCTTTCCAACAGGCTGATATCATCAGCATACATTTATATCTGCACATAGCCCAACTACCTGATTACATACGCTGATGCTATACGTTATTCAAAGGGCAGGTATTAGGGATTATTCTGTTTTGCAATCCTAAATTGTGGTATGCTGATTAAGATAATGAATTTCACAGAGCAGACAACATAACAAAAAGCCATTAGAACGTTCTGAAGATAAGTAGTGGTTTTTATCATCTAATGCAGTGCCTTGCTTTATCCACAATAGGAACAATGGATACCAAAAAGCTACACATAAAATCACGAAGGTAAAAGAAGATAAAGTTGACTACTGGTAACAGAATAAATAAAGCTAATGAGTAGTAAGTATAAGCAAACAAAAACGCTACAAAAGTACTTCACAAAAACATATTTTTCCTTATACACCTAGGAAACTGCCAATAAGAAAGAATATTGGTAGGGCTGGAGGCAGTGGCTCACGCCTGTAATCCCAGCACTTTGGGAGGCCAAGGTGGGCAGATCACCTGAGGTCAGTAGTTCAAGACCAGCCTGACCAACATGTGAAACCCTATCTCCACTAAAAACACAAAAATTAGCTGGGCATGGTGGCACACCTGTAATCCCAGCTACTCAGGAGGCTGAGGCAGAAGAATCGCTTGAACCCAGGAGGCAGAGGTTGCAGTGAGCTGAGATCACCCCACTGCACTCCAGCCTGGGTGACAAAGCGAGACTCCATCTAACAACAACAAAAAAGTATTAGTAACACTGTATTGCTTCCTATATGATAGCACAACAGTGATATATAAGTTTAAAATTCAAGTCCTAAGATAAGCTAACAAACAAAATATAAATATTTTTAAAATCAGAAGCTTAAAATGGGCAACGAAAATGACAACCTCCTTCTTCTGAAAACCAAAACAAAACCCTTTTGTCCTTATCCAAATTGCATGTTATCATTTGGGACTGCAAAGCTTCTTTGTTTCCTTTGGTTTTTGTCTTGGTTATGCATCTATGTTATTAATTATTCTGGAAATATAAAAGGTGCCTTTTAAATAAAAGTATTACTGATAATACTATCATAGTTTAAGTATAACCAGGTGAAATATAAACTATTCACAAGCTTAGTTTTATGTTAAATACAGAAGTATTCCACATTTTATCCAGTTACACTAACAAACAGCTATCAAAGTCTTTGCATTCAAGGATAACCAGCCTACTAATAGACAACATACAGGAGGACAACAAATATTGACATAAAACTGTTTTTCAGTAAAAACAAAAAATTGTTCCTTTCAGACTTTACAGATTAAGAAGCCTGTGGCACACAATGTAACAAAGAAGCCAGTTTCATATAAAAACTGTATGTTAATCCAATAGAGTTTACTTTAAATAAGTTATTTTATTTGGGTTACTAGGATTATACCTAGGATTCAAGTCTGTGGCTATTATCTGGAGGGACCATTATTTGATTTCTGTGCTTGGCTGATAAATACTGTTAAGTATCTTGATGAGGCTGCCTTTTAAATAGAGGCCAGTGTTAAAACTAGAGCAGCTACTGCCACAGGACACATACATATTTAAATATAATTTAAGAGTGCAGATCAATCATAGAGAAGTTTCCTACATGGTTTTTACTGATTTATTTTCTGGTTATTGTCTCTTAATCATGTCACTGCTAATTAACAATTCTATTGGTTCTGAAAGAGAAAAATAACAGAAAAGAAAATCCCAAATTTATTGGTAGTGGCTGAAATTTAGGTTAGTCTGAACAATCTGAATCACTTAAAAAGCAATAATTATTACATTTTAGGCACAAAGACTCACTCTATCTGCAAAATGGTACACTTACTTTTACAAGAATATTACATGTACAAATAAATGTTCTTTGCATTTGATGTGGCTTATTTTTAAATAGAATTAGAGATGTCTTATGAAATACCACTTGTATTACAAATTTGCTTAGCTAACCTTTTTTTCAAATAGGTAAATTTCAGCCTAGACTTTGTTAATAAAGAAAAAAAGTTAGTAAGTTTTTTTTGTATTTAGAACTCAATTACTACAATCCATCCTACTTATGCTAAATAAAAATAAAAGACAAAATTAGTTACCAAATACTTTCATTTGATAAATTTCTGATAAAAAGATAGTTACAAATAAATGCAATATATCCACCTTACCAATATGAGCTCTGTCAGATATAATAAGCCTTTTTTCCCAGCCTTCTAGTCCTGGAGAGAAAGGGGAAAAAGATATATTTTAATTGAATATTCTGTACAGCAGTTTTAAATCTTAATTTCTTTTTTTTTTGAGACGGAGTCTCGCTCTGTCGCCCAGACTGGAGCGCAGTGACGCGATCTCGGCTCACTGCAAGCTCCGCCTCCCGGGTAGCTGGGACTACAGGCGCCGCCACCTCGCCCGGCTAATTTTTTTTTGTATTTTTAGTACAGACTGGTTTTCACCGTGTTAGCCAGGACAGTCTCATTCTGCTGACCTCGTGATCTGCCCACCTCAGCCTAAAATCTTAATTTCTTTAGAAATATGTCTAGGCCGGGCATGGTGGCTAATGCCTGTAATCCCAACACTGTGGGAGGCCAAGGCAGGTGGATCACTTGAGACCAGGGGTTTGAGACCAGCCTGGGTAACATGATAAAACCCCATCTCTACTAAAAATACAAAATTAGCTGGGCGTCGTGGTGGGTGCATCTAATCCCAGCTACTCGGGTAGCTGTGGCACAAGAATCACTTGAACCCGGGAGGCAGGGGTTGCAGTTAGCCAAGATTGTGCCACTACATTGCAGTGTAGGCAGTGGAGCGAGATGCTGTCTCAAAAAAAAGGAAATACAATGTCTAAAAGCATTTTTTTTTTTTTCTTTTTTTTGAGACAGAGTCTCGCTCTGTCGCCCAGGCTGGAGTGCAGTGGCCGGATCTCAGCTCACTGCAAGCTCCGCCTCCCGGGTTCCCGCCATTCTCCTGCCTCAGCCTCCCGAGTAGCTGGGACCACAGGCGCCGCCACCTCGCCCGGCTAATTTTTTTTGTGTGTGTGTTTTTAGTAGAGACGGGGTTTCGCCGTGTTAGCCAGGATGGTCTCGATCTCCTGACCTTGTGATCCGCCCGTCTCGGCCTCCCAAAGTGCTGGGATTACAGGCTTGAGCCACCGCGCCCGGCCTAAAAGCATTTTTTACTGAAGCAATCATGTTTGTATCTTTTCTTCTGTATAGGAAACATCATGTCTAACAAGAGTTTTCTCACGTCATTCACTCCATAAATAAATTCACTCACATGCTATCTTTCCAAATGTCTTGCTCTAAAAGCTCCAAATTCAAACCAGTCACATCCACATAAAATATTTCTAGGAATCCAAAAGGCAAATGGTAGAAAAACATCATGCTGGGGAGGTTAGGTACCTGGCAGGCAGAAATTTGCTAGGGGAGGTTAGGTACCTAGCAGGGAGAAATTTGACAGAAGGGAGTTAATTTTAGGAATGGCACCCTTTCCCAAAAGATAATTATTATAAAAAATATGGGCCGGGTGTGGTGGCTTATGCCTGTAATCCCAGCACTTCAGGAGGCCAAGGCGGGCGGATCACCTGAGGTCAGGAGATCGAGACCATCCTGGCCAACATGGTGAAACCCTGTCTCTACTAAAAATACAAAAATTAGTTGGGTGTGGTGGCGGGCGCCTGTAATCCCAGCTACTCAGGAGGCTGAGGCAGGAGAATCGCTTGAAGCCAGGAGGCAGAGACTGCAGTGAGCCGAGATCGTGCCACTGCACTCCAGCCTGGTGACAGAGCAAGACTCCATCTAAAAAAAAAAAAAAAAGCACAGAAAATAAGCTTTTTCACTAATTCTTCTAAGGTACTACTGTTAATTACTGTACTTACTACAGTGAATTGTAAGGAGATATATCTGTCTCCCCATTTAACTGTGGAAGACCTAGAGGAGAGGCTGTGAGTTTTCATAGCACAGGGCCTGTTATCCAATAAGTGGTTTTAAAAATTATTTTTGGCTGAGAGCAGTGGCCTATAATCCTAGCACTTGGGGGACCAGGGCAGGAGGATTGCTTGAGGCCTGGAGTTTGAGACCAGCCTGGGTGACACAGAAAGACCCCATCTTTACAAAAATAAAAAAAATTTAAAAACCTGGCCAGGCATGGTGGCACGTGCCTACGGCCCCAGCTACTCGGGAGGCTGAAGTAGGAGGACTGCTTAAGCCCAGGAGGTAGAGGCTCACTACTGTGTTCACACCACTGCACTCCAGCATAGACGACAGAGCAAGACCATGTCTCCAAAAAAAAAAAAATGCTTGAATGAACAAATGAATCCAAATTGATGTTTTTCTTTAAAGACAATACTAAAGACAAACTGCCAAGCTGCAAACATTTCAAAACTAATCTTTAATAATGAAAAATTTGTTTTTACCTTAAGATTTATTTTTAAAATATATTCCTTAAAGATTAAAGAGGAGAACCTCCTCGGTAACGTGCGAAAAAGTAAACCTGGAATATTAAGCGTCCCCCTCTATGGTTGTTTCGACACACAAACATGTACTCTAAAATTAGTTTAGGAGATACAATAAAGAAAATAGGAGCAAGAAATTCAGTAAAGTGGAAAAAGAGCAGGGTCGGATAGGCTAGAAGGAAAAAGGGAGTAGGGCAAACTTATTAAAGGAGATGAGAACAGAGAGCAGCACCAATATAAAAATCACAGACTAGGTCACAGGTAAAAACGCAGAAAGGAGAAAAGAGATGGTAGCAAAGACAGGGTTCTGTAAAATCACATTTAGTGGTTAAGAACACTTGAGGACAGATTGCTACTTTTAAACCTGAACAGGGCAGGACGCGGTGGCTCACATCTGTAATCCCAGCACTTTGGGAGGCCAAGGCTGGCGGATCACAAAGTCAGGAGTTGGAAACCATCCCGGCTAACATGGTGAAACCCCATCTCTACTACAAATACAAAAAATTAGCCAGGCATGGTGGCACGTGCCTGTAGTCCCAGCTACTCGGGACTGAGGCAGGAGAATCGCTTGGACCCAGGAAGCAGAAGTTGCAGTGAGCCGAGATCGTGCCACTGCACTCCAGCCTGCATGACAAAGCAAGACTCCATCTCCAAAAAAAAAAAAAAAAAAAAAAAACCTGAACAATACTTTAACAGTAATTGCGTCTTTTAAATGTGAGCTAATTCAAGGGGAAACTATACTAATGATTCTCCTCAATTATGTATTACAGGTTGAGATTCCCTTATTCCAAATACCAGAATATTTCAGATTTCAGATTTTTTTTTGGACTTTGGAATATTTGCATACAAATAATGAGATCTCTGGGGTGTGTGGCTCAAATATATACATGAAATTCATTTATGTTCCATATACACCTTATACACATCAACTGAGGCAATTTTATACAGTATTTTAAATAATTTTGTGCATGAAAAAGTTTAGGGACCCTCCTCCTCCTCCTTCTCTTCTTCCTCCATCCTCCTCCTTCTCCTCCCTCCTCCTCTTCCTCCTCCATCTGTGGTTGTTTACCAATACCAACATTCTTGACTCTGAATTTATATGCTGATAAGTAATTATTTCCTTACAGTTATTCACATGCAAGTATTTAACAGGAAAAAATATGACATACCACTAATACAGTGGAAAAAATGTGTTCAGGGTAACTAAGCAGTACAGCAGCAGCACCAGAGTATCTGTATCAGCTGGCAAACAGCAGTAACAACAAACAGTAGGCTTTCAGTCTCCATCTGTATTCTATATTTCATTTATTACCACAGTTGGAACATCCAGCTAGCACACATGCCACTTTATTACCCTCTGTGGGCACGCTTGTGTGGGGGAATCTGGGCGTGCATGGAAAAGATATATGAAAGCTGAAAGGGGAGAAGGCCTTTTTTCCCTTGGAGACACTGAATAAACTGTGTGTGCGCCTATGTTTGGACTGTGACTCGTTGCATGAGGTTGGGTATGGAACTTTCCACTTGTGTCATGTCTGTGTTCAAAAAGTTTCAGATTTGGGGAGCATTTTGGATTTCAGATTTTTGTATTAGAGATGTTTAAACTGGGTTTGTATTATCAAATTCCCCTCACACCCTAATGAGATGGCCAAGGTTAATGTAAACACACCTCTAAAAATCCAAGAGATCAGTAAAGGCAAGAATCCAGGACTATTTCTTTTAAGAAGATGGGCATGGATATATTGCATAAAAGCAGCATTTACTTCATTTAGAAGGAGGGCCCTAAACAATTCCCCTTACATCTGTGTAGCATGGGGGGGGTAAAAAAATTCCCTTTTATCCCTGAGTTGTAGCAACAAAAGGAGAGCTCTAGAACTTTCAGAAAACAAGACTGACAGTGTACAAACTCAGGAATTTCCTAGTTTTGCCACCCACATATTGTAATTCTAGCTACCTTAAGATAAAGTTTACAGATAACCAATGTGTAAAAAAATCAAGACTTAACATAATGACGTAAGATGTTAGTCTTCTGTTTAAAACAGTGTTTATAATAAATAAAACTTAATAACTGACATTAAAAATTTGTCCTATAGTAGCCTGCAATTTTAAAGTATAAGACAAACATGTTGTTTGCCTGGCATAAGATCCTAATAAAACTTTACAAAGAACAACTGGTTACCTAGTAGACTCATTCTTTCATACCTTTTCCTTTTTGAACATTTTTCTCTGCTTCTTCAAACAATCCAGGTAGATGAATTACCACACCATTTCCTAAAGGAAAACCAACAAATCCCAGCCGTAAGCCACTATAATTACAACTCAGACACATGTAACTTAAAGGACATTCTGATTTACCAGGGTGTTACCACAGAAATGATTCCAAGTTTTCATAGGAGTATAATTTAAATACATAATGGAACATAATATAGTGAATATTTTATGCTAGAATTATACTCAATGAAGTTGAAAATTTCTTGGAAACAAAGTGAAATATGTTTTTGAAGGAAACTATGTTAATTTTAAGCAAATGGAACATGGTCACAGTACACACTAAATCAGTATCTTTCAGGTTGGGGAATCACACCCTATCAGGTCACAAGTCAATTTAGTAGGTTGTGATAAGGATTTTTAAAAATTAAAAAGTAGAGTAGAAAAGATCAGATTGCATCATGTATTGTAAGGGTTCAAAATAAACTCATGAACCTCTCGTATTTCTTACCATGAGTCATGGTTGAAAGTATTTGGGGAAAAAAGTATTTGGAAAACTGATTCGATGATCTAATACTTCTTTATAGAATTAAGATTGTCAGTGAGCACAAATGAATGCAAAGTAATCATTCCAAAAAGTATTACTGTTAAAACACCTTACAGTGACAAATAGCCAAAGTCAGGTATATTCCAGAAGGTATCAAGGTCAAAATTAGTAAGAGATCAATGAACCACCTGGTTAGTGAGAGATGAAATCAGTTTTGATGATAAAAAATAAATGCCATTATCAATTGGTGGGGGGAATCCCCATGCAGCTCAGTTTATATACTTACCAATGAATGCAGTGACATTTGGATTAATTATTCCACTGGGTAAGAGATGAAAATCATATTCCACAGAATCCACAACAACTGTATGGCCAGCATTATTTCCACCCTAAAATATAAGACAGGGGAAAACTAAGTTTGATGATAAACGTGACAAATAACATATCTCCTTCCAAAGTGAATTAATGACTTCCTGCCAAAAGGTCAACTTAAGAGAGTCCAAATATTTGCCACCTTTACTGATTCGTGAAAGGCTTTAAAATAGTTTGGCTGTCTCCTTTCCCCACTGTAGTACACTTGAGTGATTATTCTGAAAGAATATGGACATTGGGGAATTCAGGTTTCTGAAAGACAGAAAATCATACTCCTTCTTAAAAGACGGAAAAAAGTGAAAAAAATACATAGAGCAGTTAGTCTGTCTTTGGCTATGGAGGATTATGGCAATCTAACTAACCATGATATTCCATCTACACACAAAAAAATCTCTAAGAGAAGAGTAATCTATCCAGTTACCCTAACTTGATGTAAATATGCATATAATTCCCATCGTCTTAAGACTCTGTCAAGCAACTCTGTGACCTGAAATTTGTATTCTTACATGGACTTAACAAGAATCTCCCCCAAATATTGGTTATCCTTGGCATCTAATTTATATACCAGTCTTTTAGGTTTGGTTAGTGACAGATCCCCAGAACCTGCTCATCTCTGGATAAAATAATATCGTGCATCAAGGAACTGCTAACACTGAGAATCATACTATAAACTCATGATGAAATTTGCTTTCTACGAAGCTTATGCAGAAATAACAAAATGGAAAAAGTCAAATTACAAAAATTAGGTACAAAGGAGACTAAATATTAAGTAACCAGATAACTTTTCTAATTTATATGTTTAAAAAACATGGAAGAAAACACAAGTTTTCACACTTGTCAGCTGATTACATATATGTTTAAACTTCTATACAACATTAACAGACTTTTAAAAGTAAACTCGGGATGTATTTGCAACAAATAAAAACTTTAACAACATCCTTCTATAACAAAAAATACCAATCAAAACTATATTGCCTGAGAATGAGGGCTGATCACGAGGCTATTTTTCTTTCATTTTTAATTTTTGTTGGTACGTAGTAGTGCATATATTTATGTGGCGCATGAGATATTTTGATACAGGCATATGAGTAATAATTATATCCGGGTAAATATGGTATCCATCAACTCAAGCATTTATCTTTTCATTGTGTTACAATCTAATTATACTCTGAGCTATTTAAAAATGTATAATAAATTACTGTTGTAGTCCCCTGTTGTGCTGTCAAATACTACATGTATTTTTATCTAACTAGATTTGTATACCCATTAACCATCTCCCCACCCCACCCCCAACTCTTACCACTACCTTTCCCAGCCTTTGGTAACCATCCTTCTACTCTCTATCTCCATGAGTTCCATTGTTTTAATTTTTAGCTCCCACAAATAAGTGGGAACATGTGAAGTTTGTCTTTCTGTGCTTGGCTTACTTCACGTAACATAATGACCTCCAGTTCCATCCACGTTGTTGCAAATGACAGGAGGATTTCATTCTTTTTTTGGTTGAATAGTACTCCACTTTGTTTATGTACCACATTTTCCTTATCTGTCTGGGTAGATATCTGCCTGCTAATTATTCAAGGCTCCCGGGCTTTTTAGCTAGCAGGTAATGAATCCTGCCAGAACTCAGTCCTTCCCTTCAAGGCAGCAACTTCTCTTCTGGCCCAGGGTATGTCTAGAAATTTGTGCTGGAACTAGGGCCTGTGATGGGGAGCTCAGGACTTCCCCCAGTACCCTGTCCTACTGTGGCTGGGATCCAAATTGCAAGACCAAATCCTCCGGACTCTTCCCTCTCCTCTCCTCAAGTGGAGGGAAGGAGCCTCTCCTGGAGCTGCATGCTGTGCTGCCTGGGGTTGGGGGAACGGGGGCACAAGCACTCCCTTGGCTATCTTGGCTGGTGTCTCACTAGGTCACATGCCCCCCAAGTCCACTGGCTCCAAGTCCAGCACAACACCGGAACTTGCCCAAGAACTGCAGTCTTTGTGGCCCAGACTATCTTCCAAATTTATTTAGGACCCCAGAGCACTTTAGCATGTGCTGGCTAGGCTTGCTGGAACTCAGGTTCTGCCCACTAGGATGGGCACTTCCCCTCTGGTAAGGGCTGGTCTGGCTGAGTTCTGCCCAGTGTTGCTTTCTGTTGTGACAAGGGCAGCACTGAGTTCCAATGCAAAGTCCTAGGATCACTGCATTCTCCTGCCTCTAAGCGTACAGATTATCTCTCAGTGCCCCATGGTTGCTGGGGGTGGGGAAGGGGTGGTATCAGCAATTCAAGACTGTCTTTCCTACCCTCTTCCATGCCTCTTTCAGTGATAGGAAGTTAAAACCAGGTACCTGATTTTTGGTTCTTATGAAGGTGCTTTTTTGTGTGGGTAGTTATTAAATCTGGTGTTCCTGTGGGAGAACAATTGGTAAAGGGTTCTGTCTGACCATCTTCCCCCATTCTGCCCGATCCACAAGGTTATTTTTAACAAATTGAATGTTACTACTTTTACCAAATCATCACCAATTATGAGGTCACAAAAATGCTAGAAAAATTGGCCCTGCTAAAAAAAAAAAAATCTTCAAAAAGCAAGTACCTATTTACATGGTGTTTTGCACTGTATAAAGCAAAGAACTCTTTGAAGACTAAGGTATGGCATATATTTAAAATAAAAAAACTTGGCAGTGTTGGACTAAAATCTGTAAGACACACTTTGGAAAGGCACAGGCAGACAGAAACAGGGATGATGGGCAACACCTTCAGGTGACACCAAAAAGGAAACAGGTGCATTAGTTTTTATTATTTATTTTTAAATAGGAAATTCCCACATATGATACAGACACCAAATGGCACAGAAGTATGCACAGTAAAATGTGAAGCCTTTCTCATGCCCTTGCTGTAAGACAACCAGTTAGCACAAGTTTTTGGTGTCTTTCCTGAAGTGATTTTTGCATGCAAAAAATATGTACTGTTTTATTTTACATATACAATGGTAGCAAATTATATACAGGTGAGCAGCTTGCGTACTTCCATAACCTTGCAAAGAGAATCATCTCATTCTTTTAACAGTTGTATTTTATCCTTTTGTATATGTACATATATCATAACTTATTATACTGGTCCCATAATGAGAGGCATTCAGAGTGTTTCCAATCTTTTTTTTTTTTTTTTTTTTGAGACGGAGTCTCGCTCTGTCGCCCAGGCTGGGGTGCAGTGGCCGGATCTCAGCTCACTGCAAGCTCCGCCTCCCGGGTTTACGCCATTCTCCTGCCTCAGCCTCCCGAGTAGCTGGGACTACAGGAGCCCGCCACCTCGCCCGGCTAGTTTTTTTGTTATTTTTTAGTAGAGACGGGGTTTCACCGGGTTAGCCAGGTTGGTCTCGATCTCCTGACCTCGTGATCCCCCCGTCTCAGCCTCCCAAAGTGCTGGGATTACAGGCTTGAGCCACCGCGCCCGGCCTGTTTCCAATCTTTTGCTACTATAAACAATCTTGTAATAAACTTCCTAGTATGTATTATTATTTCACACTTGTGTAATTTTATCATCAATTCTGATAGAATCCTAGGACATATAGTATACACCAAAAGAACATTATTTATCTTAATTTAGTCTTTTAAAAATAACGTACAGGGTAATTCTTACCTGTATTTCAGTTCCTCTTGTTACAAATTACTAAGTTTAATAAATTTTTACTAAGTTGTTATAAAGTATTTGGTAATTTTGAGACAACAAATAAGGTATTATTATCAAAGCCAAATCAGGTTTTTTTTAGAGATGGGGTCTCACTATAGCCCAAGCAGGCCTTGAATTCCTGGGCTCAAGCAATCCTCCTGTCTCAGCCTCCTGAGTCCCTGAGACTACATGTGCATGCCACCCTGTCCAGCTACAATCAGTTTATTTTTTTAAAACCAGTTTTTAGGCCGGGCACGGTGGCTCACGCCTGTAATCACAGCACTTTGGGAGGCCGAGGCGGGTGGATCACGAGGTCAGGCAATTGAGACTGTCCTGGCTAACATGATGAAACCCTGTCTCTACTAAAAATATAAAAAATTAGCCGGGGTGGTGGTGCACACCTGTAGTCCCAACTACTCAGGAGGCTGAGGCACGAGAATGGCGTGAACCCGGGAGGTGGAGCTTGCAGTGAGCCGAGATCGCGCCACTGCACTCCAGCCTGGGCGACAGAGCAAGACTCTGTCTCAAAAAAATCCCCCAAAAAACAAGTTTTTAAAATTTCATCATTTGCTCAAGGTTAAAAATAAACTACTCTAATTTTTGGAGTAGACCCTTAAAGTAAGTCTCCTAATTTACATAAAATTACTTTTATAGATATATTAATATAATCATTTGATGAATTATTATTTGACAATTATTACTGGCAGTGCATGACAATGTTCTTTTTGTGCAACAAAAGCTTACTCTCTTAGCTAATATTTTACCAAGACAGGTAGTAATGATGGAATTAACCATAATAAAGAGGCAATGGTTGCTCTAGACACACACACACACACACACACACACACACACACACACATATAATTTTTTAGGCAGATGGTTGTGATGGATGACTTTAGAAGGAAAAATTGGCTTAACTCCTTAAGTTTGTCCAAGTTTATAGGTAGTGCAAGCTGGAAAGTTCAGCAGTAAAAGACTTAAAGTCACACGGTGGTATAAAGTTTGCTCATCCAAATATTGATTATTATATGGTTTAAATATCATTTAAATTGTTTCAGTGTGTAAATATGGTTAAATATACCCAGAAAAACCCTAGATTATCCTACGTAGGATTTAGAGGAAAATATTTCTATTTCTATTTGGTCACTAGTGCTCTGGGGGGCAGTTGGGGCATAACTTTTAATCTCGAAACGTACACTATGCAGAAGGGTCTTGAGGTGAACTGAGAAGGAGCTGCTCATAAGGAGTTTCTTGATGAGGTAATCTATATACGAAACAAGTTTTAGTATACTGTATTTTATAAAATGCAACAGACAAAGCTTCAAATTTAAAGTGCCTATTTGGATGCCAAACCTAAAATATTCAGATTATTCACCTTGGGACTTCAGGCAATTGTCCTCAAACAGAGATTACACTGGTCCAAGGAGAGGTCACGTATTAGCAGACAGCAAAACAAAGAATTTCAAATATGAGCACCACAACCAAAACCAGTTTCAAATACGAGCACCCCTCAGTCTCCCACCCACATATTATAAGGGCAGATGGAGCTGCTCCTACATGGGCCCATGGGCAACTCCATGTAGTATGTGCCAGGATGAGCAACAGCAAGGATGTGTTTGATTAATCATGTTCCATGATTCTCCCGGGTAGCACTGGGGAGGCCAGATAGTACCAAATAAATGATGGGAGATATTTTGTTGTTGTTGTTCTACTTCTAATGGAAACATACAATTTCCTTTTCAATCCCAATTTTCCACAAACCAAGCTTGATCAGTTATCTTCCACAAAAGTATGAATCTTATAATCACATGAACAGTTACACTAATTACCTCCTGCTTCTTTGTCAAACTCCCATAACACTTATGATCCCAGTCACTCTTGTAGCATTTAACAAATACTTTCCATTACCATCGCTGTATATTCTATACTACTTAAAAAAAAATAGAATATGTTCAATTAATAGTTATATAAACAAAGGGCTGTGGAATCTCAACGTTGTTTCTGGATCAATTACATCCAACAGGGAAAATATTTAGTAATAAATCTCAAATATAATTTTTTGAACTTTTTTTTTCCTAGAAATAAGTCATATTTCTGAATTGGTAAAATGCTTTTCTGAACATACATTTTTGGTATCTGCCACAGTTAACCAAATGTCTGTCCATTTTTGTGTAGCCTTTATACAGTACAGATTTCACTGACATCATCCTTGCATCTGAGTATTAAAAACAGTTGACATTGTTCTTTTCAGTCCTCACAACATCCCTATGAAGTAGGTGGTACTGACTCCATTCCACAGATGGGGAGGCCTAGGCACAGAAAGGTACGTGGCTCCTCACAAGCCACGTGGCAGGGAGGCAGGGAAGGAGGGAGGGAGGCAGAGTGGCAGAGTGGCTCTCCAGCCACGTGCTAACACCGCCTTCACATTCACACTTCCATCAGTGCCACAACACTGCAAGGCAGGCTTTCATGTTGAGGCCAATTTTTAAACCATTTTAATTCTGAAATATACCCCTCTCCAACCCCCCAAGAAACAAAAAACAGCGTAAGTCCACAAGTAGCTATGCGGCAGGTTTCTTTGAGGAAAAGCACAAGCTTATAATGCCTTATATGATGCTCTTATATTAAATATCAAGAATAAATGCACGTTAATTTTATTAGGGTGAACAATATATGAAAGAAAATTCAATTGCGGTCATAAAACATCCCCTAATATAATATATATTTTATCAATTTTCTTTGACTGTTATTCTTACATTAAGATTAAATACAAAGAAGATATTAAATAAGCTTCTTAATTACCAGGAAAAAATGTATCTCATCACAGAGCTATGAAATAAACTGGAACATCATGACAGAAACAAAAACCAGGACTAAAATTCTATGCTCTCAAAGCTGAAAAGCAAAGTTTCAGGTGTATGCTTTTAGTTTTTACAATCAATACATAGCTGATTTTCATTATTTTAATTAAGGTTAAAATAATACAAACCAATTTAACTCTATTTTTTCTTCCAGAAAAGCACTACAGGTCAATAGCATATTAGACTGTTGGAAAATAATTTACAAATAGGAACAATCCAGAACAAATGCTTCCTCATACCTTATTTTCCCATACAAAATTAACTCCAGGTTACTTAGAGCTTTTGCATGCTCAGTCCCCCTCCTTTTCCCTTACTTGTAAATCATAGGAATCATCTCCCCAGCCACAGCAAACTGATCCAGGCAGGGAAACATGTTTCAACCTGAGCCAGTCAGCTCCTCCCCCTTGGGAATCTGAATTTCAGTACTGAGGAGGAAAGCAGTAGCAGTCTGAGACGCCTGTCACCTACGGGAAGCATCCTAAAGAAACAGGCTGCCAGTTCTAGCTGCTGAGATTCCAGGTGCAGCCTTCATCTCAGGCCACCATCCTGCTCTTCCTTTAAACAAATCCCCATTTTGCTTGAGTTAGTTTCTTTCCATTGCTTGCAAACAAAGAACACAAACAGTTCACAAAACAAACTTACTACCACATAGTATATATACCCCTTGCTGAGTTTACATCTCGTACTAGTAAAACTGAATATTAAAATGATTAATTGCTAGATATTAATAACATTTTATGCTGTCAAGGACAACACTTTAAAGCATTACTGCAGGATATAGGAATGATATAACAGTATTTAGTTATTTTGTAACTGTTCTCGTTTTCCATGCATTCCTTTTCTTCCTAATTTGATGTTAAGTTTACAGAAGTCGGAAGACAAGTGTTTTGAATGTTCTTTCCATGACTCCTCAGAACCAGAGGCTGTCAAATCCAATTATAGAATAAAATTTTGGATCAGGAAATGCTAATATGTATAAGCTTCTAGCTAAGAAGCTCCAAAGGTCCAGGGGAGGTTAAAAAAAAAAAAAAAAAGGTTGGAAAGGAATTAAATGATATTAGTCTACAAAAGTGACTTTTGATTCTTAACTTGGTTTTGCTACTGGGCCTTCTCCTTCCCCAAATCACTCCTTTCTTCACTCCTGCAAATATAATTTTTTGAACTTTTTTTTTTCCTAGAAATAAGTCATATTTCTGAGTTGATAAAATGCTTTTCTGAACATACATTTTTGGTATCTGTGTGGTAGAGAGATGAAGGCAGTGAATGATCCTCAGTGTTGTAGACCTGAAACAATGGTCTCTTTTCCAGAATACAGGCCCAAGTGTCAAGGGCTAACAACTTCATGCACAAAGCCCAGAGGCATTTTTCTGGCTACTTAGTTAGGCCTCTGTGTCTTATCTTTGTCCTTTTGCTTTGAATACATGAAAACAACATACTGTAATCACAGAGCTCAAAATGAACATCAGGAAGTCAGTGACCACTATGGATTACAGTAGACAGCAGCAATGTCTCAGATCCCGTGCCCCTAAACTATTTCAGCAACTGAAAAGGGGTTGCTACTTTTCTGTTTAGTCTTCAAGCTTCTTAAGAGCCTAAAAATCTTTGGAGTCAATGCTTATTATCTATGCTGCTTTCAGGGTAGATTGTAAGATCTGTATCTCCTCCTTTCCAGACAAAACATGTTACCATTCACCAAAACTAAAGCACTTATCAATCCACAGCAATAGTTATAAATGAAGATTGTTCTTTCACGAAAGCATTCACATAACTGCAATTAGCTTATGATTCCAAAGTAGAGCAGGTTAAGTTACTACCAGCAAGTTGATCAAATTTAACTACTCATCAGTAACCAGACACACTAGATAGGAAGAGAAAAAAATATACAGGGTATCTTAATTTCTTTTTAGCAAAGATATCCAAGCTCAGTTATCCATTAAAGGTTTAAAAGTATCCACTTTACTTTGCATGATTATAGTTACCTTCTAGTTTCATACACACGTCACAAATGATGAAAAGCTCAGATACCTTATATTTTAGACCTTACATTACCATTATGAAATAACTTCTCACAATGAAAGTGGAAGGAGGCATTGCCTGAGAGGATCTTAGGTTCCTAATTAAGAAGCTTTAGACTCTGGCTACCAAACTCTAATATTCTTTCACACTCACCAAACCAGGGTCATAGCTGAGAGCATAAGACATCCAACCAAAAATGTATAAACCAATGATATCACACAGCTCTTTGTGAATGTTTGATAAAAATTCACCTAAATACATTCATGAAAATATTTTCTTAAAAACACACTGAAATTAAACTAGAGATTTCAAGTCAAAAAAGTTTTCTTACTAATAAAATTCTTCCTTTAAAAAAGATGTTAAAACTTAATATAGACAAAAATCTCATTTTCAGAAATCTCATGGAGCCTCTTTTTTAAAAAGAATTTTATTATGTGAATCAAATATAAATTTTGGTTCAATGTAAAGAACTATCCCATCCCAGAGCCAGAGTAGCCACAGGAACTCCCCGCTTCATTTATTGTTCTTTTCATTGCTTTCAGTAGGCAATACTGAATGTTGATGTTTCTGTTGATAAAAGTATAATAGTCACCAATTTTTATTTATCATTATTTAGTCCACACTAATCTTCGGTGTCAACATCTGACACAGTCCCTGAGAGGTAAGACAGCTGGATTCGTATCCAGTTACAGCAAGAAAGCTACTAAGTACATATCAATTTATTGGTTCATTCTAGATTTGCTCTAGGCAACAGTTTTTCTTAGAGATACTTGAAAATATCCAACAAACCCATCCATTCCTACCAAAGTTAAAGAAACAGAATAATTTTGATCAGACACCACTGAGATGGTCTCATATACATATAAAAACTCATGCCTCAAAAGCAGAGCTGACAGGATACTATATTTACTAACTGAAATAGCAACCTAGGACATCCTCATTGACTGAACATTGAGATTTACTGTCCTCAGCGGAGAAAAGCTAGTTATTAGAACCCTACATGGCATTCAATTGAAATAGTTCAGGAGATACATGAAAAAGAGATAAATATCAGTTACCTATTTTCTCCTAGAAACAAGAAATAAGATTTTAATATAAACCAAGCCTTTGAATGGTACAATGTAAAACATTCCAGCTAAAAAACTAAGCAACAAATGTTAATCCAAGGAATGCTAGGAATTCCACCTTAAATGTATGTCACCAGTCAATTAAATTGTCCAGAGAGATGTTAAAACAATTTCAAGAAAGGGTTACTATTACTTATTTCAAATAAATTTCTAGGGGTGATCTTGCCACCCAGAATACACTGGTTGAGTATTTCCCTTCTGCTTCATATAGTATTAGGCGCTACAGAACAAAAAAACGAAGTCCCCCTTTTGAGAAAATTTACATTCTGGTAGAGAAACCACAGTAACCAAACAGAACAAGATTTAACCAAGTATAGTATAACAGACATTGGTAAATACTTATATACTAGGGAAATGCTATAAATGATACAAAAAGAATCAGAAAATGGAAATAGCAATTGTTATAAACCTGGAAGAATGGCTTACCTTAAATGCTAATTACCTACTATCCTGGCAGATCATTTTAGCTGTACAAGGTCAAGGCATTAAATAATACTAACATTTTCTTTTAAATTACCTTTCACCTTTAATTTCAAGGAGAAAGTCTCAGTTTGCTGCTGGTATGTCTTTTATGCTTCTTTAACACTTACTAATAGTGGTTTCAGATCTTCAGCAGATACTTGTATCTAGCTAGAAAATAGTAGTATTTTTTCAGTATGTTTATTTTTACAGCAAGCTTTTAAAAACATATATCAAGTGATGGGGTCTGCCTTCCCTTATAACTAACTTTAGTATTTTCTTTTTGTATTGGCTTTAAAGCCTTGGAGAGAAAACACAGGGAATACTGCTCTAGCCTTTCCTGATCACAGGCAACTTCGTGTGTGTCATTATAACCAAGACCACCAAACTTACTTTCCTCAAAAACAATGAATAAGCCTTTGCTTAAAGCCTGGTATAAACTACTACAGTTAAGAAGTTTCTGTAGTTTCTACTCAGCAAAATAAAGAAACCAAAGCACAGTATTTTACTTTGAGAGAATTTGGGAAAAAACAGTATTAGACTTCCTTCTGTGATGCCAGAAAGGGACCTTTTTGGTCCCATACTTTAATCCCTTGAAACACTTAGGCTAGTACCTTTCTCCATCCCGACCTTCTCAATATTTTTGCTTACACAGCAGTTGTCCCCCAGATTGTGAGCTCCTTGTAGGCACAATCCCTGCCTTTTTCAGATTTTTGACTCCCAGGCTAAGTGATCCCCTGAAGATACTCAGTGTTTACTAGATGAATGACCTGTACCCAGGGTTGGGCCTCTATTTAATTCTTCTCTCTTCTTCTTAAAATAAATATTGATTTAAAATTAAGGCATCAGTAGTGGCTGTCCTTTGATGTAAGTGCTACATATTTACGGATCTGGGGAACCTACCAAGTTATAAATAACTTCCCATAAATCCTGAATCTGAACAACACAGGCCTTAAGCGCTGTAAGAGTGAAAATGCCATTGGGTTTGCATCTAGTGTTTCCAAAAAGGCATTTTATATATTAAAATTTATCATTAAATGCAATGCCAGTTTTTCTTTTTAAAACTATATTTTATGTTGGGAGAAAGTCCTTATGATTCTACTGGTGAAATATGGATACATTATGTGTACATCATTTCTGGAGAAACAGTGCTGAATAAAATTTGAACTCATGACATCAATATGGCAGAATATATTCAACTCTAACAAAGGACATGTTTTCACTAACACACAAAACTTAAGACATCAGACAAGGCAATCCAAGCTCACAATGTCTTACTGTTGATTTTTTCCAGCTCTCTATACACACTCAGTAAGAACTCCAACATTCCAATTTTAAAACCTAGGAGAACTTCATTAAGTAGATGCCAGCTTACTAGGGCTAACCAAATAATACAAAGTTACCAAGGTAAATCACAAAAGAGATAATGCTTAAATCTATTCATTACTCATCTATTTTTTGCTAACAAGACTAATAAAGAATCCTAATGATACACTCTTAAAAGGCACTAGAAGAACATAAGGATTCTATAAGGAAGGTAGTTAGGTCAAAAATATATAGATGAGGGAAGTCTGCCTAACAGCGCCCCTCATTTGTTTCTCCACTATCTTCAGGTAACATTTTAAAGCCAAACTTAGTTCCTTCTCAATCACTTCTCTAGACTTTCCAAGGGCATCAGATCAGGTCGGTCCACGACTTCAAGACTACTTTCTTGGTAACATTAGTAACACCTTCTCCAAGCTACAAACTACTTCTAATATTTCTCGATAGAATATTAAATTGAGAATCCTTTAGAATAAATACCATAATGGTTGTGTTCTCCAAACCTTCTTACAACCCATAGTGTAGCTCAACCTGAGCTACTTCCACGTAAAGATTTCAAGATGTCAGTGAAGGAGACACACAGGCCTCCGCCTCTCTCCGCTTCTAGACAGCAAGAAAGTTCGGCGTTCTGGTGCGTCTTCCCCACAGCATGACCAGATCTGAATGTAAGACAAAAGGTAGGTAAAGGCTGGATTTCTGGAGTATTTCCTAAGAAAGTGTGGGGCAAGAATTCAATGGCAACACCCTCCAGAGTGCTAAGGTACAAAGTGTGTTGCCAGAGGGGTGGAGAAGTAATAGGCTGGAAGGGAAGGAGGGAGAGGTGGTAGTGACGGTTTCCTAAGAGGCAATTAGTGTAACAGCTATTTCAGAATGGACAGGGTGGATTTCTGCATGAAAACAAAACAAAATGAAACAAGGTAAATCAGAGAATATTTGCAGTATTTGCATTTAGCTCTTCTATATACCTGTGATTTCACTGTTTCTGCATGCTCAGAATGGTATTCAAGGGGGCCTATGACTTACTAGAACATATACAGCATGGCACCATCATATCATGCCATGTATGTTCAAAAACAAATACTCTTGCAACCTAAACAGACAGCAGTTAACTTCAAATATTAAATTATGCTTTGTTTTGAACGTGGTTATTACTCATCTACTTAGAATTTTGAAGCTGGAGAGAGTTATCTGAGAGCCTTTACAAAGGCCTCCCCTGTATGTTGGTTCAAAGGAAACGACAAATAGGAAGAAAGCTTACATCGAAAACCACGTGTCTCCCGTTAGAAGTTCATTACCACCTCGTTTTCCGAAAGTGCACTTTCGATGTCACCTTGGCAATGCAAATATTTATTTCTAAAGACTCAATTTGATATCCATGTATTTACTTTTTTTCAACAGAGAAGGGATTCCTTCCTCTGGGACCAACTAGTAAAAGTAGTTTCTCCTTAACTTTAAGGTACGGAGCACATTGTAAAAACAAAAACAAGAAACTCAGGGCCCTAAAACAACAGTCCAAAGCCCAGAGGTGGGTGGGTTTGGATGTCAACAAAGTGGACCAGAGGAAGCAAAACACTGCATGCCACAGTCCTGCAGACGGGGGATCGGCGAGTCTGGGTTTCAGGACATTTCGAAACAATCCACTCCCACTCCGCCGCCCTGGGCGGGGTGGGGGGCGGTGATGGGGGGACTCTGCCGTCGCGCCGGGTCTCCGCCCGCAGTCGGAAGAGTTGGGAGCAGGCCTCGGGCGGTAGCTCCTCAAACTCGGACCGCATCCCACCTCCACCCTGGCCTCAGTCCCGGGGCGGAGCACCAGTCCCCAGACGCCAAACTGCAAGTCCCCAGGCATCGCGCATCTCTCAAAGGCTCCCCGCCAGCCCACCTTTTCCTCCAGAACCACCCCAAGTTTCACCCGACGCTCCAGGTCAGGGGTCCCCGACCTCCCGCCATTTCTCCACGTCGCCGCAGCTCAGGACAGGAGGAGAGAGCCTCAAGGTGACACCTCATTTTGGCCAGTGGATCCGGGTCCTGGGTCCGAGTTCCTGGGCACCAGGTGCCAGGCAGCCCGAGCTCCCGGGCCCAGCCTCCCGTGAGAGGCCCGTCGCCTCACCTGGCAGCGGCACACGATGTCGGCATCCTGCGCCAACAGATCCACCACCTTCCCTTTGCCTTCGTCGCCCCACTGCGCACCGAGCACCACCGTCACCCGGTTTCCTCCGGGCCGCGCCCTGGGGCGGCCGCAATCGCCGTTGGGCAGGGAGGATGCCGCCGGGTAGGTCTTGGCTAACGCCATGGCTCCGGTGACGCGAGGAGAGCCCGAAGGAGAGGCGGCAGCCGAGGAGTGAACGAACCGAACTGCTCTGCGGCCGCCAGCCACATGCGGAGGAAGAAGGAGCCAGAGGCCGGCCCCGCCCCCGCCCCGCCGGGCCGCCACCCTCCAGCCAGTCCCCGCCCCGCTCTCCGCCACAGCCCGCTCAATGGGGGACCATGACTGCCCCGCGCAGGCCGGCCTCGGCAGCACCGCCCGCAGGAAGAGGCCGTGGTGGCGGCAACCGCCACCACCCCGGGCCGAGGCCACGCCCCTTCCGCGGCCTGGCGGGCCACTCCTGTGCGAACCTTGCGAGCGGAAAAGGTCAGGGGCGGGGCTTCGAGAGCGCTTCTCCTTCAGCACCCCGCCTACCCGCTCTACCTCTCGCTTTCAAACTGGAGAGGCGCGGAGGCGCGTGTGGAGCGTCGGACTACAACTCCCAGCACGCAACGCTCTGGGCTGCGGCGGCGTATTCTGGGGCCACTGTGTCTGCCATCTGCAGGTTTGTCTGGATTTGTCTTTATTAAGGAATGAACGTGTACAAAATACAAAGTGTGGAATTTCTCAGTACAAACAGCATAAAATCGGAACGTGTAAGTGTAGAATTGGAAATTGAAAGTCTGGAAGTAACAGAGATGGGGACAGGGATCAAATAAGACAAAATTCAAGGCCGGGCGCGGTGGCTCAAGCCTGTAATCCCAGCACTTTGGGAGGCCCAGACGGGCGGATCACGAGGTCAGGAGATCGAGACCATCCTGGCTAACACGGTGAAACCCCGTCTCTACTAAAAAAATACAAAAAAACTAGATGGGCGAGGTGGCGGCACCTGTAGTCCCAGCTACTCGGGAGGCTGAGGCAAGAGAATGGCGGGAACCCGGGAGGCGGAGCTTGCAGTGAGCTGAGATCCGGCCACTGCACTCCAGCCTGGGCGACAGAGCGAGACAACGTCTCAAAAAAAAAAAAAGACAAAATTCAACAGTAAGGCGATAAGGTAAAGGACATGAGATCTGAAATCAATAAATCAAGTAAAGTCCTAATTCTCATTTTACACAGTAATAACAAAGGCTCAGAGAGGAGGAGTGGATTACCTATGTCATATATAGTACATATATGCAGATACTGTCATGCACTTCTTTTCTTTTTTTAAATCCCCACAACCATATAAGGTAGGTGATCCTCTATTATCCTTATTTTACAGGATTTGAAAGCTAGGTAACTTGCCCTAGTGAGGCCTGAATTGGTACTTCGATAATCTGAGTCCAGAGCCCTTGTCCTTCCTGTAGATTCCACTCTCTCTTAGTTACAGTTGTAACTAGATTCTGGCGTATACCTACTGTTCATCCAATGCCCTTTCAACTCCAACACAAATTAACCATGATGTTTAATTCTGATAAAAGGTGCTTCAAAAAAAGTGGGAATAGAATCACATTACATGTACCATCTCCCAAATCGCCTGGACATACTGTATGTTCACTAATGGTCTCTAGAGCGCACTTTAGTATTTTATTTCTAGTCAATGAGTTAAGTCAGGAACATTGAGAACCTGCTATTTACTAAGTGTCCTGGGCACTGATAACATAGGAGAAATAAAGATACAATTGCAGCCCTCAAGGATTCAAATTATTCGGTCTATTGATTAGTAAACAGATTAATTATAATACTATGTGATAATTGGTGTCTATCTTGGCCTTATTACAAGATCACAAACGTTTTGGAAATGAGAATGCCATCTATTTCTTTCTACTCAAATGCCCGAGGTAGTGCTGGGCAGATAGTAGATACTGAATAAGCACATGTTACTAATCATTTCCATTCAATTTTTAAAAATCATTTATGGGAGACTGATTGGAGTAATAAAACAACTCTGGTTTCCTGCGCAGCCAGCTCTACATGAATTACTATTTCTTTATTGCCATTCCCCTGTCTCGATGAATCGACTCTGTCTCGGCAGTGGACAAGGTGAACTGCTTGGGTGGTTACAAATTTGGGGGCGTGTCTGGGATTGCTGTTGTGGCTACCTGCTTGTGGTTCAGTGGCCCCCCTCCAGCGATGGATCCAGAAGCCTGCCCAGGTGGCCACCCAGTTCTCTTGGACTGGGGGCTGACTCTGGTACTCTCTCTACTGGCGGGGCGCTGCCAACCCAGTGTGCATGGATTTAATTGCAATGGAGAAATAGTCCTGGGGAGATGTCCCTTAACTGTAACCCTATCACAGGGTGTCTGTCTGTAGCCCCATTGCGTGGCGGGGTGTCTGGATTGGAGAGCATCCTAGGTGCTGCCAATGCCTCCTTTCTCCCGACTGGTTCTGTAGCCCTATGGTGGGGTGTCTGTAGCCCCACTGCAGGGTGTCTGTTCGGCTCCTGGGGGGTCTCAGTTGGCTCTAACTAGTAGGAAGAGTCCAGGTTTGGGAGACTTCTCCTCAATCAGGAAGATTTCAAAGAGGTTTCTCAGAAGGAGAATAGGAGGATAGAGGGAAGGGATACTCCTGGAGTTCTTGGTTAGGGATCTGATTGGGAAGGCCTCTGTCCTCTCGTCTTTGTGTGTGTTTGTCTATGTGGAAGGGATCTCAGAAGAGGTTGCTGATGGAGTCCAGCAGACCTAACTCAGACCCCTCCGTATTTGTCTGGTCACATTTGATGAGCCCTAGAGAAGGCTCAACAGGCCTATCTTGGGGCGACTATCTGCTCTTCCTTTTGCCCAGAGACCCCATGGTGAATTACCATTCCGAGGTCATCCCTCCCCACCTGGAGTGGATCAAAGACAACAGGGACCAACGGGAGAAAGGTTTTGAGCTTTGCCAGGCTGCTACTGGGTGCTGAATGAGGTGACTAATATGTGTTTTGTTATGTGTGTTTTGCTGGGATGGAAAATGTTAATTTGGTTCCCCACGCAGCCCTCTGGGCAGCATCTTGCAAATTAAGAATCTTGTCTATGGTTCCATAAAGCAGGAAAGGGTGACTTTCACTTGTAAAGTGGCTGGAACCCCACAGCTATAGCACAAGCAAGCAGGGTCATCAAAAGCCACTCCATTCTTCTGGAAGCTGCAGAGAAAGGGAACCTGGAAATCTGGTATGTTGGCAAAAAGGGTGTGAAATTCTTACCAGACAAGTTTCTGGTCTCTCTCTCTCTCTCTCTCTCTCTCTCTCTCTCTCAGTAAATAGTAAACTGTTTGTCTCCTCTGCAAGGGTTTGATGAATAGAAAAAAGGATTTGTGAGACTAGTCTTAGGCTGTAGCAAATCTGGTGTAGTTTTGTGCTAAGAATTTGTCTTTCTGTGTTCTGTAGTGGAGAGATGGTTATCCACAGGATAGAACGTGGCTTTAGGACCCCTATAAACCTGCTTTTCAAGCCAGCTTGGCAGGCTGGTCAGTTACAAACTTTACTACAGGTCCCTGAAGCCAATACTGTGTGAAATTTCTCTGTCTTGTATTGTGTCCTTAAGAGCTTAACTTTGTGACCATGTGGAGATACTGAAAGGACACAAAGATAGATGTGTACCCGCCCCCCACCCGCTACACCCTTGTTCTGCTCTCTAATCTTTGCATATACCAGAGATTTCGTAAGTTCTGTGAGTACCTGGTTTTCTGCACGTACCAGAGATTTTGTTTTGCACATACCAGAGATTTTGTAAGTTCTGAGGCAAGGTCACAAGACGTGTTTAAGTAAGATAAACTCTTGCTGCCATAAACCTGCTCTCCCGCCTCAAAGTTTGAACCAAAATATCAGAAATGGCGGGAACCAACCATAGTTAGCCAAATCGCCTTGTTCAAACACTAGCCAATCATATATCTGATTTGTATAATAACTCTATGCCCACTTTTCTTAGACTATATAACACTGCTCGGAGCTCAGTGGGGGAGCTCTCCTGCCCGTCTCGTTTCACGAGCGAGGGAGAGTTCCAGGTTCGAACCTGTAATAAAGATCCTTGCTGCTTAGCTTTGACTCTGGACTCTGGTGGTCTTCTTCGGGGAATAAACGGTCTGGGCATAACAAATGGGGGCTCGTCCGGGATTTCCCCCAAGCCCACCAGACCCCCCAAGTCAATGGATCTTAATCTGTAGGTAAGCCGGCTTTGTCACTGTCTCTGTCTTTGTCTCTGTCTGTCTCCCTGAAATTTCGCGAAATCCGTAATCTGTAATCTGTATTGGTCTGTTTTATAAGTGGCATGGTCTTGGCGGACGCGATAAAAGACAGCCACTCGGGACTGGTGGGAGACGTCCCCCAGTGCCCATCTGGGGGCCTCCATCCTTGGTTGCCCCGTCTGACTCAGGTCGGAAGTCCGACACGTGCTCGCGGAGGCTCATCGTTTCTCACTGTCTGTCCGTTATTGTTAAGTGTTAAGTGTAAGTCCAAAACGAAACATAAAACCTTTTCTTCCCCTTCCAGGACCGGACCTGTCGGATACTCCCCTCTGCTTCACACTCATTTTCGTCCCTCCTTCTCTTTGTAGGAGCAGTCCAAAGATGGGCAACAACCAGAGCACGCCGCTCTCACTCCTTGTTACCAATTTTAAGGATGTGAAGGCTCGGGGGCGTAACTTAAGCGTAGAACTCAAGAAGGGAAAGCTAGTTACTTTCTGCCGTTCGGAGTGGCCCTCTTTCGGCGTAGGGTGGCCCTCCAAAGGAACTTTCTGTCTCTCTATTATTACTAAGGTAAAAACTAAGATTTTCCTGCCAGGGCAGTCAGGACATCATGATCAAATTCCTTATATTCTAGTGTGGCAAAATATTGTGGAAGACCCACCACCCTGGATAACTCCATTCATCCTTGAGCCTTGCAAGGTCCTAGTAATGCGACCTACACGACAAAGGACTCCCTCTGCTCCCTCGGCCCCTGTGCTGCCAGATAGCCAGGACCCCCTAACGTTAGAACCCACACTTCCCCCACCATATCCGCACCTTATCCCGCAGGACCCAGTCCCCCAGGGTGGTGCTTCCGTAGAGGGAAACCGAGAAGCGGAAGCAGCCGAGAGCGAAAGTAACCCGGGGGGGCCGGCCGGCCGAACGCGAGGCCGCGTACTGCGGGACCAAGCTTCCCGACTCCCTGACTCCACCGTAGCCCTGCCTCTCAGAGAAATAGGATCGCTCGATGATACCGGGCTCTCCCGTCTCATGTATTGGCCTTTTTCCACTAGTGATTTATACAATTGGAAGTCCCAAAATGCTCGGTTCTCCGATAATCCCAAAGATCTAACCTCGTTGTTAGACAGTGTCGTGTTTACTCACCAGCCAACCTGGGATGACTGTCAACAGCTCCTCCGAATCCTGTTCACAATGGAGGAGCGGGAAAGAATCCAAGTTGAGGCCAGAAAGCTGGTTCCAGGAGATGACGGCCAGCCAACTGTAAATCCTGACCTCATTAACGCGGCTTTTCCTTTGACCCGGCCCAGATGGGACTACAACACGGCAGAAGGTAGGGGACGACTGCTCATTTATCGCCAGACTCTAATGGCGGGTCTCCGGGCTGCAGCTCGCAAGCCCACCAATTTGGCTAAAGTATATTCTGTGTTACAAGGTAAGACAGAAAGCCCCGCTGTGTATTTAGAGAGATTAATGGAAGCTTTCAGACAGTATACCCCTATGGACCCGGAAGCACCAGAAAATCAGGCTGCGGTAGTAATGTCCTTTGTAAACCAGGCAGCATCAGATATTAGAAGAAAACTCCAGAAATTAGAAGGTTTAGAGGGAAAGCAGATTCAGGACCTCCTTCAGATGGCCCAGCGAGTTTATAATAATAGGGATACTCCAGAAGAAAAACAGTTCAAGGCAACCAAAGAAATGACCAAAGTTTTAGTAGCAGCTTTCCCCCAGGCAGGGAATGGCCAAAGCAGAAAGCAGACAAAGCAAGGCTCTAGGCAAGGATTAGAAAAGGATCAGTGTGCTTATTGCAAGGAACATGGTCACTGGATTAAAGACTGCCCAAAGAAACGGAGACCAGCTAACCCTACCTCCGTACTCGTTACCCAGGATTCTGACTAGGGAAGACGGGGTTCGGACCCCCTCCCCGAACCCAGGGTAACTTTGCAAGTGGAGGGGTCCCCAGTTCGCTTCTTAGTCGATACTGGGGCGGAACGCTCAGTCCTAACCAAACCAATTGGAAAAATGTCTAAGAAAACATCCTGGGTGCACGGGGCCACAGGCATCAAAAAATACCCCTGGACAACCCAGAGGACTGTAGACTTAGGAACGGGAAAAGTCTCCCATTCCTTCCTAGTCATCCCAGAGAGCCCCTGCCCTCTACTAGGGAGGGACTTGCTGACAAAAATGAGGGCCCAAATCCACTTTGAGCCAGAAGGGCCCAAGATAACTGATTCCCAAAACAGGCCAATATCTATCCTGACTGTCACCTTAGAAGATGAGTACAGACTCCATCAAGAGCAAAAGCCCCCCGATCAGGAAATTGACTCTTGGCTCCAGCGTTTCCCTGAAACGTGGGCAGAAACTGGGGGCTTAGGGCTAGCTAAACATCGACCTGCCATATTTGTGGAAGTTAAGCCAGGGACGGACCCGGTTCGGGTTCGGCAATATCCTATGCCCCTGGAGGCAAGAGAAGGAATTACGCCCCATATCCGCCGACTCCTAGACCAGGGAGTCCTACGGGCTTGCCACTCATCCTGGAATACTCCACTGTTACCTGTTCGTAAACCCAGCAGTACGGACTACAGGCCAGTACAGGATTTAAGAGAAGTTAATAAAAGGGTCATGGACATACATCCCACTGTGCCCAATCCATACACCCTTCTGAGTGCTTTACATCCCGAAAAACAGTGGTATACCGTTCTTGATCTAAAAGATGCTTTCTTCAGCCTTCCTCTGGCTCCCAAAAGTCAAGGACTCTTTGCATTTCAACGGACGGATCCTGAGAGGGGCATCAACGGTCAGCTAACATGGACCAGGCTGCCACAAGGGTTCAAGAACTCGCCAACCCTGTTCGATGAAGCCCTTCATGAAGATCTGGGTGAGTACCGGCGGCAACACCCTGAAATAACTCTTTTGCAATATGTTGATGATCTCTTAATAGCAGCCAGATCCCTGGAAACTTGTGTTCAAGGGACTGAGGACCTCCTGAAGACTCTGGGGGAGCTAGGCTACCGAGCCTCAGCAACAAAGGCTCAGATCTGCAAGTCGGAGGTAACTTATCTGGGGTACCTATTAAAAGGGGGGCAACGCTGGCTAACCAAAGCCCAAAAGGAAACAGTCCTATGCATCCCTAGACCCCAGTCGACACGGCAAGTGAGAGAATTCCTGGGGTCGGCAGGGTTCTGTAGGTTATGGATACCCGGATTTGCTGAGTTAGCCAAGCCCCTATACCAGGCAACAAAAGAACGGCAGCCCTTCAATTGGACGGAAGAGGCTGAGCTGGCCTTTCAACAAATCAAAACTGCCTTGTTATCAGCCCCCGCGCTGGGGCTCCCTGATGTCTCCAAGCCCTTCCACTTATACGTAGATGAAAGTAAAGGTGTTGCAAAAGCCGTGTTAACACAGTACCTAGGCCCCTGGCAGAGGCCAGTTGCCTATTTGTCAAAAAAATTAGATTCAGTGGCTGCTGGCTGGCCACCCTGCCTGCGGATAATCGCGGCGACCGCCCTAATGGTCCGAGACGCTGATAAACTTATCATGGGGCAAGAGTTGCGCGTTATAACCCCGCATGCCATTGAAGGCGTCCTCCGGCAGCCGCCAGACCGATGGATGAGTAACGCCCGGCTCACCCACTATCAAGGACTGCTGTTAAACCCCCTCAGAATAACTTTTCTGCCCCCAACCTCTTTAAACCCTGCTTCACTGCTGCCAAATCCAGACTTGGACGCCCTGTTCCATGAGTGCACTGAGATACTGGCTCAGGTGCATGGGGTGCGGGAGGACCTGCAAGATCGTCCGCTCCCCGACACAGAACTCACCTGGTTCACTGATGGCAGCAGCTACGTCCACCAAGGCCAGCGGTATGCAGGAGCGGCTGTAACGTCAGAGACTGAGGTAATCTGGGTGGAACCCTTGCCTCCAGGGACATCGGCCCAAAGAGCCGAACTGATAGCCCTCACACAGGCCCTCACCCTAGGGGCAGAGAAAAAACTAACGGTATACACGGATAGCCGCTATGCTTTCGCTACTGCGCACATACATGGGGCCATCTACAGAGAAAGGGGACTATTAACAGCTGAAGGCAAAGAAATAAAAAGCAAGAGATCCTAGCTCTATTAACTGCTTTGTGGAAACCAAAGAAATTGGCTATCGTACGTTGCCCTGGGCATCAGAAACCAACTACGCCAATTGCTCGAGGCAACTTCTTAGCCGACCAAACCGCAAGGAGCATAGCAAAAGCTCCCAGTCAGCTCCTCGCGCTCCAGCTCCCCGATCCTGGCCCGCGAAATTTGCCATGTTTTCCCGACTATACCGAACAGGATCACGAATGGATGAACACGCTTCCCCTAAAACAGGTTAAAAATTGGTGGTGGACTGATATAAATGACCAAACCATCCTACCAGAAAAATTAGGACGGCAGGTGTTGGAACACATCCACCGGACAACCCACCTGGGTGCCCGGCGAATGATGGACTTAATCAGGCACGCCAAGTTTAGAATCAGGCGCATAGCTGAACTGGCCAGCGATGTCACAACAAATTGCAAAGCCTGCCAACTAAACAACACTTGCCCCCAAACCCAGACCACCGCAGGAATTAGGTGTAGAGGAACTAGGCCTGGTATCTATTGGGAAATAGACTTTACTGAGATAAAGCCTGGAAAATATGGGTATCAGTACTTACTTGTCTTTGTAGATACTTTTTCAGGATGGACAGAAGCGTTCCCAACTAAGAGAGAAACTGCTCAGGTTGTAGCAAAGAAAATTTTGGAAGAAATCCTCCCCAGGTATGGCTTTCCCATCCAAATAAGGTCAGACAATGGACCAGCCTTCGTTGCTAAGGTAAGTCAGGATTTGGCTTCCATTCTTAGGGCAAATTGGAAATTACATTGTGCTTATAGGCCCCAAAGCTCAGGACAGGTAGAAAGGATGAATCGGACTCTGAAGGAGACCTTAACTAAATTGACCATGGAGACTGGCGCTAATTAGGTAGTACTTCTCCCCTACGCTCTGTTCCGGGCCCGAAATACCCCTTACAGACTGGGCCTCACACCATATGAAATCATGTATGGCAGACCCCCACCCCTGGTCCCCAGTCTAAAAGATGACTTACTCAAACCTGAAACTGAAAATGTCTCTGAGCTCCTGTTCTCCTTACAAGCCTTACAGAAAATTCACCAGGAAATTTGGCCCAGACTATGAGAACTGTACGAGGCAGGACCTCCGCCGACGCCTCATCCGTTCCAGCCGGGAGACTGGGTCCTAGTCAAGCGCCACCGGCAAGAAACTCTTCAACCCAGGTGGAAAGGACCACTGCAAGTACTCCTGACTACTCCCACTGCTCTCAAAGTAGAAGGCATCACTTCGTGGATCCACTACACACACGTCAAACCAGTGGACCCAACATCCGACCTTCTCGAGCCATCTGGAGCACCGGTTACATGGACTGTAGACAAAGCTAAGAACAATCCCTTAAAGCTAACCCTGCGCCGTCACCCACATAGCCGTAACCATGTCTAGCTTGCCTATGCTTTTATGCCTTATACATCTGACTCTCCTAACTGCTGCGCCGTCTAATCCCTATGTCTGGAGGTTCTGGATCTATGAGAAAAAAACTCACCCCGGGGAAACCCCCCAAGTGGGTAAACTGCTAGCTAGTGCAGACTGCCCCCCCTCCGGGTGCAATACTCCAATTTACCTCAATTTCACTAATTTCCAAATTGCCCAACCGGGGATACCCATGATTTGTTTTGAATATGATCAGACTGAATATAATTGTAAGAATTATTGGTGGCACCAGAATGCAGGTTGCCCATACAACTATTGTAAAATGCACTCAGCCAGGGTATGGGACGAATACCCGAGAAAGTCTAACCTCCTCAGGACTCGCTACCCGACAGGGACTCCCAACATATTCACTTGGATAATAACAGATCCAGGGCACTCCCGGTGGACATCGCCCCAACATGGGGCAGTCTACTACGATGCCAGTAGTAGCTGGCCTAGTAGCCACCTGTACTTGTGGCGGAGTCTAGTCCAGATTCGACCCTTAATCCATACACGAATCCACAGACAGGAAACCAAGCTATCACAAGACTTGCAGCCCTTCTCCTGGCTAACCCTATTACAAGAAGGGCTAGCATTCGCCAACCTCACTGGTTTAGGCGACCTGTCCTCTTGCTTTATGTGTGCAACCTTAGGAAGACCACCATTAACCGCTGTTCCCCTTTCCTCCCCACCCACAAACTATATGCCAGATTCTAATTCATCAACAGTTGCAATACCTGATGTAGCCCTGTACCGTGACCCATACCAAGAGAAATACCCCTATTGTTATTCAGCATTTAGTAGCAGCCTCTGCAACCAGACGGCTACATACCCTAATAGCCCCATACGTGCTCCCCCTGGTGTGTTCTTCTGGTGTAATATGACTCTGTTAAAAACTCCGTCCAAAAGCATCTCTGACGGACAGTTGTGCATCCCTGTTACACTAGTTCCCCGACTGACCCTGCTGACCCCGGCAGAGTTCATAGGCTGGGCAGGGACTGCCCCAACTGAAACTGCGCGACATAGACGAGCAGTTTTTCTACCACTAATTGCCGGAATATCCTTAACCACCTCTGTCGTCGCAGAGGGGTTAGCAGGAGGGGCCCTACAACACTCCATGATAGAAAACGACAAGCTGTTACAACAGTTCTCTGTTGCTCTGGAAGACTCCGCCTATTCCCTAGCCTCCCTTCAGCGGCAGCTCACCTCCCTAGCACAGGTCACCCTTCAAAACCGCAGAGCCTTAGACTTACTCACGGCTGAGAAAGGAGGTACCTGTATGTTCCTCAAAGAAGAATGCTGTTTCTATATAAATGAGCCAGGGTTAGTTGAGGAAAGAGTCCAATGCCTACACGAACTAAGCTTAGAAATGAAAAAGCAACAGTTCACTACAGCCGCTAACAATTGGTGGAGCTCTTCAATGTTTTCCCTTCTGGCACCCCTTTTAGGCCCCCTAATGTCTTTACTACTTCTATTCACTATAGGCCCCTGTGTGGTAAATAAAATTTTACAATTTGTCAGAGAAAGGTTTGATACCATCCAACTAATGGTCCTCCGTAGCCATCACCAGCCTCTCCTGCACCCAGAAAGTGAGGCTATATTATAAGACTCTGGAAATCCAAGATTGGACATCCAGTTACTTATGAGAAGGGGGAAATGAAAGGACACAAAGATAGATGTGTACCCGCCCCCCACCCGCTACACCCTTGTTCTGCTCTCTAATCTTTGCACATACCAGAGATTTCGTAAGTTCTGTGAGTACCTGGTTTTCTGCACGTACCAGAGATTTTGTTTTGCACATACCGGAGATTTTGTAAGTTCTGAGGCAAGGTCACAAGACGTGTTTAAGTAAGATAAACTCTTGCTGCCATAAACCTGCTCTCCCGCCTCAAAGTTTGAACCAAAATATCAGAAATGGCGGGAACCAATCATAGTTAGCCAAATCGCCTTGTTCAAACACTAGCCAATCATATATCTGATTTGTATAATAACTCTATGCCCACTTTTCTTAGACTATATAACACTGCTCGGAGCTCAGTGGGGGAGCTCTCCTGCCCGTCTTGTTTCACAAGTGAGGGAGAGTTCCAGGTTCGAACCTGTAATAAAGATCCTTGCTGCTTAGCTTTGACTCTGGACTCTGGTGGTCTTCTTCAGGGAATAAACGGTCTGGGCATAACAATACTTTCTCTTGGTTTCTGCCATCTGGAAGACAGGAATTTGGAGATTTGTAGGTTAGCCCTAAACATTTTCTTGAGCAGTTAAAAGCCTTTGCAAGCTTGAAATTGGCTTCTTTAGGCTCCTGGGAAGAATAGAAACTGCTCAGTGCTGTATAACTCAGTAGCTAAGGCTTTGCCTCTTGACAGTGGGGGTCTGCGTTCTATTCCTGGCTTCCAGAATGATTCCCCTCTGGTTTTTTATTTATGTAACTTTGCCATTTATTGAGGTTCCCCGCCTCCCCCGCCCCCATGGATAGCTTCTGATTTCCTGTCTTGAATTTTCCTTTCTCTAAACTACCCTGGGGGAGATTCTAAATCTTGTAGAAAAAAAAAAACTGCTTACCATCTCTTTGAGACAACTGTGTCCATGGTTAAATTATAACCTTAGTTAAAATGTATTAATTTCATATGGGAAGTTACCTGTGGTAGAATTCAAAAGCCAAAAATATTGGCCACTTGGCATGGCTAAAGTTGGGTAATAAAATTTTTAAGGGTTTGTTTTTTAAAGAGCACTATGGTTAAGAGTCAGCTTAATTAAAAGTGGATAAACCAGCTATATATATATTTAAAAGGCCTTTATGTTTCTGTCTTCTTGGATCTTGTTTTTCTGGAAAAAGATCTTTTTGCCTTCTCAGTCAACTGAATTATTTTCCTCCACTTTTTTGTTTTGCCTATCTTAATGCACACGAGAGGCCGTGAGATAGCTTCCGGCAGCCTGGGACTCCTTGGGAAAAACAGGAGGCACCACAGTCCCCGTTTTGGAAGAAAGCTCTGTTTTCCTCATGAAACCCCGAGAATTAAAAACAGATAGATCCCTCTCAAAATCAAAGGCTCTGTTCTGTTTTGCATTGTGTTATCTGACGGTTTTGAGTTTTAGGGGTATCAGAAATTACTTCTCATTCTGAGAGAGCTTTGGTGTGTAACAACCAGGTAGGAAATATGTTTTAGAGGTTGGCTAATAGTAGTTATGGAGGCATACTTGAGTCTTTGCACACTTGGATCAGAGAAGCACGCTTTGGCCACCTGGAAGACATGGAAACATTCCCCCTGCCCCACAGAGAGAGGAGACTCCCATGGGGGGTGGTCTAATTACAAATGGACTAATTGGCTTTGCGGTGCCTTGCAATGAAATGCACAGTCGGTAAAAGCACTGCACTGCCTTCTCTCGAAGTATTTCCCTCCTCTTGGGATCCGGGATCCAGTATAAAACGGAACCCTTATTTTTAAGAATCTGTCTTTGCCTTCAGTGGCTTATTTGCTGCTTATTTGGCCCTAGAAGCACAAGCTTTCCTGGCCCTGTTCCTCCAGGGGCTCCCCCATGAAGCCAGTAATCCAATTAAAAAACTGGCAAATGAAAAATCTTACAAGTGCTGAATCTTCTGTCTGGTGTGTGATGTTTATATAAAAAAGCTCTGATTAATTTCCTTAGAAAAATGAGCACTTACATCACATATTTTGTCAGAAAAATAGAAACTTGAATGCCTTTTTAGTCACATGACTTTAGTAATCTTTTGGAAATAAAGACAGTTTTAAAGATTATTGGTAAAATGTCATGAAAATATAGACATTTAGTCTAAATTAAGATCAGATATCAGATTTGCTAAATGCTTTAAAGTCAAATTGTTCCTTGGACTTTTTTTTTTTGAGACGGAGTCTCGCTCTGTCGCCCAGGCTGGAGTGCAGTGGCGGCATCTCAGCTCACTGCAAGCTCCGCCTCCCAGGTCTACGCCATTCTCCTGCCTCAGCCTCCCAAGTAGCTGGGACTACAGGCGCCCGCCACCTCGCCCGGCTAGTTTTTTGTATTTTTTAGTAGAGACAGGGTTTCACCGTATTAGCCAGGCTGGTCTCTATCTCCTGACCTTGTGATCCGCCCGTGTCGGCCTCCCAAAGTGCTGGGATTACAGGCTTGAGCCACCGCGCCCGGCTGTTCCTTGGACTTTTGAAAATCGTTTGATTTACCTACTTTGGAGCATTAGGTTATAAATAAGGCCTGGGGACACATGGACAGCCATGCCCCTAGTTATGCTGAAAACAGGCCTTATCTTCACTTCTGTCTGGTGTCCTAGGTTCCACCCCTAGAATTAACTCACTCACTGATCAGGTTTTT
This sequence comes from Macaca nemestrina, assembly GCF_043159975.1. Taxonomy (NCBI): domain Eukaryota; kingdom Metazoa; phylum Chordata; class Mammalia; order Primates; family Cercopithecidae; genus Macaca; species Macaca nemestrina. The sequence continues at coordinate 4,750,973 of NC_092125.1, read as the reverse complement.
CACTAAAATGAAAGTTGCTAACGTGAAACTGAGATTACTGGAGAAACAGTTTTACATACAAGGTGTGTAGGGAATTTTTTTTGGTAAAAGATTATAAGAAGGCATAGGAATATGGCTTTTGTTAAAGGGCATGTAATTTTGTCTAGTTCAGAGGGTTTTAAAGATTGTCTCACCCTAAAAGAGGAACGGAACAAATCTGAAGGTTTAAGCAAAGTGAAAAGGTTTGTAAAGGGTGAATCTAAAAAAAAATTCTGTGGGTATAAATAAGTTGGCTAAGAGCTGAAAGAAATAATTAGCTTTTTTCTGTAGGTTAAAATATTAAAATCATACTGATGTGGGGCCAGAATCTGGGCCCCTGTGTCCAAATAACAGGGTTTTCTTAGAAAACTGATCTGCTGTTTGATGGAAAATTGTAAAGGGTTCTAAAAAGTTTATGAAAATCTTACCTTATTGTCAAACTAATTAAAACTGGATAGAGATATAAAACTTTATTTAAAAAACTAGCTTTAACATTAAAGATGCACATGAAATTTGGTTTTCTCTTCTGAAGACGATTTTTATGTAATGTTAAAAGATAATGAAAGGGTTTTGTTTTCTCCTTTGGATAAATGGCAGGGGAAAAAAAGGAGGAGAGAGAGAAGAGAGATTCAGTTGGCCTCGTGCTATTTTCATTGGATCTTCCTTTGGAAAGCTAAGTCACCTCTATCACAGTAAAGGTTTTTCTTTTTTTTTTAATTGTTTTGGAGTTATCATTTTGGCCAAATGAATGACTTATAGTGACCTGGGATTCTATTTTGTGATATCCAGTGTTTTAAACCTTTGATATTTGATAGACTTTCCAAAATCAAATTATAAATTATGTCTCTTTCTAACCTAATATTTTAGATATTAGGTCCTCTAAAGTCCAAAAATCATACAGGAAGCATTGTCAAATATAAAATGGTGTTCGGCTTTCTTTGGTCTATATTTGTGTAAATGTGTTATTGGTATATGTTCCAAAATTAGGTAAAACTGCTATAATTCTAATATGACTTAGGATATGTTACCAGTAATAATTATAATTATTATGTTAAATGACTGTGTGCCACAGAGGTAAATTTCTTTGTCAGTTGTGCCTTTAACAGTGGCTGCCCTAAAATGTTTTTGTCATCCACAGACAATTGTTGTCTCACGTTGGTGCTCTTTAAAACATGATTTTATAATCAGCTATAAAATTTAACAAGTGCTCTTAAATGCAGGTTTCTGATTAATAACTCTGGGAGATTGTGACATTAGAATAGAAAAAACTTTTCAAATAGAAGAGGGAATGGTGTTTGGTTTTCTTTGGGGCTGTGTTTGTATAAATATGTTACTGGTATGTGTTCCAAAAGTATGGGAAATTTCTCTAATGTTATAATTTAGTGTACATTATTAATAATTATAATTGTTATGTAAAATTGTTGTATGCCACAGAAGTAACCAAAATTCCTAGTCAGTTGTAGCTTTAATAGTGGCTATGGGCTTTTGCCATCCACAGACCTTTGGTCCTTTTCAAAAGGCAGTTTATATGACAGATATAGGACTCTGAGTGCAGGTCTCAGATAACTTTAAAAATTGTGTTATTGGAATGGAGGAAAAAAACCAAACTTATAGGGCTCTCATGGAGAGCTAATGTGTTAAACATTGCTAAACCTTTTGTTTTCAGAGTCAGGAGAACTTACTTCTTTAGAGCTATTTGCAACTTCTAACAAGTGAGTAAAATATACTCCTGTGAACAAAATTTAGAGTATATTTGTTCCTCTCTACCTGATTTCTCCAAAATTTGGAAACTATTTGTGAATATTCTCAATTTATGGCAGTATGGTTAATTGCATAAGTGCAATAAGAATCTGTTTTCTTTTGTAACAGAACACAACTGGAGAAATTGGTTATTTTACCAAGGCCTTGACTGGAATGGCATGCTTCCTTTAAAGAATCAAAGTTGACTTACAGAGCCAATTAAAGCCCATTGGGGAATCTGGCCTCATACCTTGTCGACACAGAGTCCCTGTACAAGGTTCCTGACCTGTGGTAAGTAAAGAATGTCACTTTCTAACGGGCCCAGGAACTCCAAGTTATCTTGAGACTTCAAGAGGAAAGGAATTTTCGAATACCAACTCACAGGTATTTGAGGCTGGGCTCAGTTTTTTTTCTTTTTTTGAGTCGGAATCTAGTTCTGTCGCCAGGCTGGAGTTCAGTGGCTCAATCTCAGCTCACCGCAACCTCTGCCTCCCAGGTTCAAGTGATTTTCCTGCCTGAGCCTCTCGAGTAGCTGGGATTACAGGCATGCGTCACCACGCCCAGCTAATTTTTGTATTTTTAGTAAAGATGGGGTTTCACCTTGTTGGCTAGGACAGTCTTGATCTCCTGACCTCGTGATCCACCCACTTCAGTCTCCCAAAGTGCTGGGATTACAGGCAGGAGCAACTGCGCCCAGCCTAGGCTCACCTTTTAAAAAGTCTTATCTGAGATTCTTCGTGGGACAGAGTTCTATCAAAGCCAATGAAAAAAGCCTAAGTGAAAAATAATTATTATTGCTGCACTTTATGCAAATAATCAGGCCAAGTACAGTAAGACTAAAGTTTATTTTATAAACAAATCAGTTCTATCATGGTTTGTTTTGAATAAAAATGGTGATGAGAGAAAAAAATTATGCTTCAAAAGAAAAACTATAGTACACTGTTGTTAGGTGTTCTTGAGGTTTTTTCTGCAGTTTAGACTAAACACTAAATTCTTTGTGGGTTAGAAGTCCCCAGACTAATGCTTTCAAATCTTTGCTTTTAAGATTGGGAATTGTACTCCTCATCCTAGGATTCATTATTTACCTTATAGCAGGCTGTTCACTTAAACATTGTAGTAAAACTATAGATGAGAGTACTAATGTGTTTGCCATGCCAGCCTTGGAAACCCAGCCAGGCCTGCATGAGTCGCTTAGACAGTTGCACAGCGGTTCCACTCTTCTCACCTTGGAGTTCACTCCCATTCCCATTACGTCCTCTGTCATCTGGAATAAGCCAGAGTGATCAACGGCCTTTTCCCATCTTCATAACCTACCCAAAGGGAAGGATTGAAACCATCTTTGCAAAATTATGATTGAGACAGTGAAAGAGATCTAACTTAATGGACTGTATCTTGCTTCTAACCTCAAAGCTGTCATTGTTCATTCCTGGGCATAGGCTGAACTAACTTTGGACTTTGGGAGAAATTTAGTTTATAGTTTACATAAAGACGGTAACAGCCCTTTCCCAAAGCAGACCTCCTTCTTGCCTGGAGACTAGATTGCCTTTGTAGGACTAACATTAACCACAAGATTTGAAAATAAGTTTAGGAATCATGCAGCTGGAGGATACAAGATTCTGACTCTCCCTGAACTGCTCCTAAGATTAGTGCTGGAGAGATTTTGCAGACCCTGTACTTGCTGGATCAGCTGGCACCACCCAGATCAATCAACTGGCTCATCTGTTCTTGTGGCACCCGCCCAGGAAGTGACTCAGTACAAGAAGACAGCTTCTACTCCCTATGATTTCATCCCCGACCAACCAGCACTCCTGGATCACTGGCTTCCGCCAACCCACCAAGCTATCCTTAAAAACTCTGCTCCCCTGTTGTTCAGAGAGGCTGATTTGAGTAATAATAAAACTCCAGTCTCCTGCAACAAATAAATAAATAAATAAAATAAAAATCATTTATGGTGTGCCTGGCCAGGTCTGGTGGCTCACACCTGTAATCCCAGCACTTTGGGAGGCTGAGGCAGGTGGATCACTTGAGGCCAGGAGTTCGAGACCAGCCTGGGCAACATAGGGAAACCTCCTCAGTACTAAAAATACAAAAATCAGCCGGGCCCTGTGGCACATGCCTGTAATCCCAGCTACTCCTGAGGCTGAAGCAGGAGAATCACTTGAACGCGGGAGGCGGAGGTTGCAGTGAGGCGAGCCAGATGGAGCCACTGCACTCCAGCCTAGGTGACAGAGGGTGACTCTGTCTCAAAAACAACAAGGCCGAGAGGGGCGGATCACGAGGTCAGGAGATCGAGACCACCATGGCGAACACGGTGAAACCCTGTCTCTACTAAAAAAAAATACAAAAAAAAAAAAATGAGCCTGGCGAGGTGGCGGGTGCTTGTAGTCCCATCTACTCGGGAGGCTGAGGCAGGAGAATGGCGGGAACCCGGGAGGCGGAGCTTGCAGTGAGCTGAGATGGGGCTACTGCACTCCCGCCTGGGCGACAGAGCGAGACTCCGTCTCAAAACAACAACAACAACAACAATCACTTATAACGTGCCTGCTCCCTGGAAAGCACTGCCAGATATGTATTTGCTATTGCAGTGTCCATACACAGCCACATGAAGATGTGGGCTAAAACACACACTACCTTAAAAGTTTCACATTCATTCAGGCAACTGGGATTTTTCTTTTTCATCTCTTTCTTTCTTCCTTCCCTGCTTCCTTCCTTCTTTCTTTCTTTTTTTTTTTTTTTAATTGGCAACTCGGATTTTTCGAAGTGTTTTTGCTATCTCACTGCTGGAAAGCCTGGTTCTGCCTTTCCTAAAATCCGGTGTGCAGGTTCGCATTCCAGCTACTTTCAGGCCTCCAGGGAGCGCAGGCAGCGGCGCGCACGCGCACACTTCTCCCTCGCTGGTCCTCAGGCCCGGCCCGCCCTGTCCAGCCGCGCCGGGACCCAAGCGCCTCCTGCCGCCCGCCTGGCCGTCGTCCCCCGGGAATGCGCGAGGCCTGGACGGGAGTGGCCGAGGCGGTTGGGCGGCGGCGGAGCAGGCGCCATGTCAGCCCGGGAAGTGGCCGTGCTGCTGTCGTGGCTGAGCTGCTGTGGCTTGGCCATTTGGAGGTAGAGAGACGCCAGTCGCAGGCGAGCGACTGGGCGGGGATTACCCCCCGCAGGGCGGGCGGGAGGGTCCCGCTCCCCACCCCATGCGCCCCGGGACCGCTGCCCTTGGCCGACCACTGCCTCGTCTCCCGACTCCCCAACACCGGCACCAGTGTCCCGCGGCTCCCACCCGAGAGTTTTCCATGAGCGAGAGGGGCCGCTGTTAGCACTTTGCTGATCCAGTTCCTGCAGTAAGGTCGCAGTACCTTCATGCTGTCCTCAGAACATCTGAGTCCCAGTGAAATCTTACTTTTTTGTTTTTTAGGGCGGCGGTTGTCTGTTTTAGAGACGGCCTCTTGCTCCGTTGCCCAGGCTGCAATGCAGTGGCGCCATCATAGCTCCCTGTAGCCTGAAACTCCTGGGCCCAAGCGCTCCTCCCACCTCGGCCTCCTGAATAGCTGGGACCACAGGCACGCGCCACCACGCTTGGCTAAATTTAAAAAAAAAAAAAAAAAAAAAAAATTGGCAGAGACAGGGTCTCACAATATTGCCCAGACTGGTCTTGAACTCGTGGCCTTAAGGGATCCTCCTGCCTGGGCCTCCAAAAGTGCTGTAATTACAGGCCATGAGCTGTGAGCCATGAGCCATCACACCCCAGCCCCTGTGAATACTTACATTCCTCTCCCCTTGTGCACCCTTCTTTTGCCAGAGGAGAGGATCATTGTGGTCCAAGAGTGAGATGACAGTGCCCTTTTCATTAAAAAATAGCACGTGTCTATCTGCACACCCCACATACCTTTGGGCCTCTTAGATCCGTTTCCAACAAGAATACATTAAATATTAGACATGATAAAGCAAGGATGAAAAGGCATTGTCATTGTTATCTGGGACTAAATTAATAAATTAAACATGACTCTTTGAACGACTGTTCTCTCCCTAGCCTGTCCTCAGCCCCAGTAGGAGTGAGAAGCAGCTGTTGAGGGAGCAGGTGAGGAGAAAAGGCCTGCCAGGAAAGGTCATTTTATCCTTTCACTACCAGATCTTATTAAATTACATAATTTAACTTTGTAAATTAAAGTACAAAATTTGCCACTTGTATTTTTCTCTCTGTAATGAAAGGGATCTTAGATTCATAAGAAGTGTGAGGTGGTTCACACTTCAAAAAAAGCCTTCAATGACAATAGATTTCGGTTTTATTTATAGGTATATGTAAAATACATGAACTTTTTTTAATTCGATCTGTATATACAGAAAATGTGTTTCATTATAAAGGTGACTGATTTCTGTTAAAAATAAGAATTCAGAGTGCTATTAAGGCTTGTATAATTCTGATAAGGGAATTGCATAATCCTAGCAACTCTTCCTCTGCATACAGAAAAAAGGCCTCTGATTTAAAACTTTAGGGATGGAGCAATTCCAATTGCAATTAGGTATGCAATATAGACATGGAATAGATTCTTGAAGCAAATGGAAGCTGAAGGAATTGTAGGGTGATGATTTATGATAGTCACCAGCTACATGTGCCTTTTGAGCACTTGAAATATAACCCAAATTGAGATGTGTTGTAAGTGTAATGTACAAAGACTTAGTATGAAAAAGGAATGTAAAATATCTCTCTAATAATCGTTTTATACTGATTACGTGTTGAATAAAACTTAATATTATTAATTTTAAGTTTAATTTTAAGTTCAGTTTTAGTTTGTTTAGTTTTAATTAATTAAAAGCTAAAAATTATTAAAATTGATTTCACCCATTTCTTCTTGTGCTTTTAAAGTAGCTACTTGAACATTTTTAATTAATAGGAGGTGGCTTGAATTATATTGGACAGGGCTGCGTTAGACGAATCTGATAATCCTGCGTTAGACAGGAGTTAAGAACCTTCCATTGCAGCAACATGACAAAACCCTGTCTCTACCCCAAAAATACAACAATTAGCTGGGCGTGGTGGCATGCACCTGTAGTCCCAGCTATTCGGGAGACTGAGGTGAGAGGATCACTTGAGCCTGGGAGGTCAAGGCTGCAGTAAGCCAAAAGTGCTGCACTGTACTCCAGAGACAGACCCTGTCTCAAAAAAAAAAAAAAAAAAAGAAAGAAAGAAATACTGGGTTTTGAAATTCCAATCTTTATTCTTATTTTAACTCTTTGTAAGTGAAAGAGTTACAGCCCATGTTCTTCAAGAGTTTTCATCCTACCAAAAAAAACCAGGTAAAGAGTATTAACTTCTCATCTTGTTTTACTGTCTTCAGATACTGAGCAAACCCTAACACATCCAGAGATGTGGGTAGAGGTCGATAGCCCCAATTTCAGCCCTGAGTTGCTGTCCAGGAAGGGAATTAGGCAGAAGGGTGAAGCTTCTGGCAACCCAGCTATGCCCTGACCATGTAGAGAATCCTCATATTTGAAGAATAAGTTAGTTTTAATATTCATACTTGGCCTCTTCCTCCACAGGTATTCCAGTAACAGCCCAAACTATCGCATTTTTAGTACCAGAAGTACTGTAAGTGTTGAATTTTTAATAAACTATAGTTAAGTATTAAATTTTTTGAACTTTAAAGCAGAGAGCAGAGTTAATCATATTGAGTTTTACAGTCATTGTCGCTCTTCCATTTCATTTCTTTCATCCCGTGTATTACCCTAACACAGGTCCCCTCCTTAATCCATGTCCTTAAATTTGCATGTAGCAAAAATAGTGTTGTTTTGAGTGTTTTCGTGATTTACTATTCACAATGTGGTGTTATTATATAGGTAGGATAACCATTCAGTATACTTCCTAACCTCTTGAGAATGGGAGTGCTATTAATAATTATACAACAGGTATAAACTGGAACTGTCTAGACAAATCAGGATGTTTGGTCACACAAACTATAGACCTCATTCTCTATATTACTTTTTTTATTCAATACTTTCTACTTCATTTCTTCTTATTGCTGCCTAATTACTAGTGTAAATCAATTATATTTTATATACCCCTATTGCTGGACATATAGCTTCCTGCCATCACAAACAATACTGTAATGAGTGTCCTCTCTACAAGTCCTTTTATGTATCTGTATATCTGTGCAATCATTTACCTGCTATATGTAGCCAAATAGAGTTGCCTGGCCATGGGAAATACACTTAATTTAAGGAAGTTCTGCAAGATTGTTTCCAGAATGGCAGTTACAATTTATGTTCTCACTCAATGTACATCTTCACCAAAATTTGATATTATTAAATTTCCTATTTTTTCCCAATCTCATTATTATCCAGTGATAGCTATTGCCGTTGTTACTTTCAATTCTTTGATGACTAGTGATTTTGAGCATCTCTTTGCGTATTATGCAGGCTTCTCCTTCTATTACCTGTTCATACCCTTTGCCCATTTTTTATTTAGTTTTCTGCCCTTTCTGATTAACACAGTGCTAGCTACATTGTATTCTAAAAGTTAATCAAATGTTGGTTTCAAAGATTCAGTTATCTCTTTCAAGTTTCTGTTAACTTTGTTTATGGATACTTTACTGGAAAAAAAAGCTAAATTTTGATGAGCCAAGTATCTCTCCTCCTTTGTCTTATGATTTAAACTTTTGGGGGCTCTATTTTTTTTGTTTGTTTTTGAGACAGAGTCTCAAAAAAGTGTTAATTTTCACAAACAAAAATCTGCTTAGATTTTGACTGGAATTGCACTTGGGGAGAACTGACACTGTTTTCATAGTAACTGGTATCATTATGATATTGAATCTTCCAATTCATGAAGAATGATGTAGCCCTCCAGAGTTGATCTCATTATCTTCTTCCTAACTTTAGTAGATTTTTTCTAATGTCTCCCAATTAAACAGATGCTCCCTTTTGGGCAGAGAGAGATACATTTCATTAAATTAACAAAGTATTCATTGGTTCCTAATTTATTGAATATGGTAAAAATAGTCACTATAAGTGATATTTATAGTGAATTGTGGAATGCCTTTTCACAGTCTACAGAAAAAAGTTTTATGAGTTTTCTCCTTAGACTTGTTATCATAGTGAATCATATTAATATATTCACTTATATTGTATCATCCTTGGATTTTGGAAAAACCCCACACAGTATCAATGTAGTATTTCAATATGCTTTCAGGGACTATTGTTACTATTTTATATGAGATTCTTTTATCAATATTCATACATGAGTTTGCTCCACAGAAGTGTATCTCAGTGGGGATACCACTGAAATTTTGAGCAGGAAAAGTTTTCATTGTGTGGAACTATCCTTTGCAGAACATCTTGCTTCCTTGGTTCCCAAACACTAAGTGACAGTGACAATCCTCAGGGATTCTGTAACCTAAGACACTCTTCCATATTTCCAGATGCTGTCTAAGGCAGGCAGAATCCAGCCAGTACACACTTGGATAGCATGCTGCCTGGTATTCGCTTGGAACTGTCAGTGCCTGTGCTGTACAACTTGTTAAATAGTTGTCATATTATCCTTGCCTTTAAGGGAGCATGTGGCAGTCAGGGGTCAGAGGACCACTCTAGATTTCAGCAGAAACCACTCTAGATTTCAAGCAGAAATTTATTTGTTACAGGAAATTAGGTGCTCACCAAACTGTTGGGAGGGCTAGGAAAGCAAGGGTCTTAGAAACCCCCACTAATTTTTCGGTTTATCAATAGTCAAAAAATTGCTGTTGCCACCAGAGATCAGTACCCGGAGGAAATTTGTGTCCATGTCACAAATCTCTCCCAGTACCTAGTGGGGGATGGTGCTTAATAGAAATATAGGATAGAGGCCTTCCCCAAAACCACTTTTATCTTTGAAACCTGGACTTTTGGTACCACTGCTTGAGGAAGACAAATGACTTCCTCTTTTTCACAAGTTCCAGTCCACATCTGATTTTCAGAATGTAAATATCATTCAGAACCCTTGAGGAGGGTTTCCTGGTTTCCAGCTCCTGCAATCCAGGGATAGCCTAGAATTACGTAGGAGTAAATTGTCATGGCTGAGAACACAATACACAAAAATGAATTCCTAGCACTGTATGGTGTCACCTGTAAATTAGAATCAGGAGTCTTTAGTTAATTTTTACTAAATAATTTAACAGTTTCTGTTGTGTTTTCTATCAGTGTTGTACTCCTTTTATAAAAAAATAAATATTTATAATTTGAACCAGGCCCAGATGGTTTCATATGGGAATTCTACCACGTCTTTAAGAAGCACATCATTACAATGTTGTTTAAAATTTTCTAAAGTATAAAAAAGAAAGGTTGAAAAGACCTGAGGGGATATTTCACAAAAAAGGATATACAAATGACCAGTAAACTTATGAAAAATTCGTGAAATGTGAATTAAAATTACAGGGAGATGTAATTACAAACCAATCAGAATGCCTAAAATTAAAAAGACTGAAGATAACAAGGGGTGGTCAGAATGTAAAGCAATAGGAACTCTAATACACTACTAGAAGGAATGCAGGTTGGTATAACCACTTTGAAAACCTGTTTTCTATTATCCAATACTGTTGAATAGATACGTATCCTGTGACACACTAGTTTGACTCCTAGGTATACATCCAGCACCAGAAGACCTATATAGGAGTGGTTACAACAGCATTATTCCCAATCACTCCAGACTAGAAACAACCCAGAAGCATGTCAATCAGTAGTATAGAGGAATAAATGCGTTTCTGTGTATTCACATAGTGGGATACCACACGGCAGTGGAAATGAGTGCACTGTGTCCACGTGTTGACACAGAACAATATGGACGAATCTCACTATAGTGTGTGAAAGTAGCCATACAGAAAAGAACACATGCTGTCTAAACTTTGTAATATTCAAAACCAGGCAAGAGGAATCTGTGTAATATATATTTGCTTTTACCACTTTGCTTTCAAATTTATTGCTATTCATTTGTTTAGAATCTTTGCTTACCATTTCAATCTCTGTTTGTAGCTATTTTATGTCTCTAATAGAATTTATTTGCACACTTTATCTTCCTTTCTTGGACAGTTTTGCCATGTGTTGGACCATTTTATTGTTTTTTCTTTTTTTTTTTTTTCTTTGAGACAAAGTCTCGCTCTGTCACCCAGGCTGGAGTGCAGTGCACGATCTCGGCTCACTGCAACCTCTGCCTCCCGGGTTCAAGTGATTCTTCTGCCTCAGCCTCCCGAGAAGCTGGGACTACAGGTGTGTGCCACCACGCCCTGCTAATTTTTTGTATTTTTAGTAAAGACAGGGTTTCACCACGTTAGCCAGGATGGTCCCGATTTCCTGATCTCGTGATCCACCCACCTTGGCCTCCCAAAGTGCTGGGATTGCAGGCGTGAGCCACCACGCCTGGCCTTATTGGTCTTTTTAAGAATCACCTTTTTAATCTCGATTTTTCTTTATTATTTTTGGCAGAAATGGTCCATCTTTAATTCATAAATGACCGCCAAAACAGTTATGTCATTTTAGAAATGCAAATTGGACCCTGGAGTTTGATTATCAGCAAAAAAGGTAGTTAAAGGGCAAGTGAGTAATATTACAAAACCAATGATATTGCAGCTTGCTTGAAAGTGATATTAAGAGAAAGGAAGGGGCCTGATGTTGTGGCTCATGCCTGAAATCCCAGCATTTTGGGAGGCCAAGGCAGGTGGATTGCTCGAGCCCAGGAGTTTGAGACTAGCCTGGGCAACATGGTGAGACCCCATCTCTACAAATAATAATAATAAAATAGCAGGGCATGGTGGTGCATGCCTATAGTCCCAGCTACTCAGGAGGCTGAGGTGGGAGGATTGCTTGAGCCTGGCAGGGAGAGGCTGCAGTGAGCTATGATCATGCCACTGCACTCCAGCCTGGGTGACACAATGAGACTCTGTCTCTAAAAGAGAGAGAGAGAGAAAGGAAATATTGAATGTACAGAAGACTTCAGAGGTTTTCCATGACTCTTCTTGATGAAAAGCATGTCTAAAAAATCCTTCTCCACGCTGTGTAAATTGAAACAGTGTATCAGTTTTCTGTTTAAATAATACCGAATCACTTAAACATGAAGTTGGTAAGCATTGTGGGAACTTTCTGCAGGCACTTGACTACATTTAAGTTAATCATTGGGAAGGTTTATATGTAAGCTTGGCAGTTTCCACAGAATTTGTTTTGTGTTTTGAACTTACATCTTTGAAACTTTTATAAGTGAAACATTTAAATATACATAAAATATAGAAATTAGCATAATTTAGACATACATAAAAGTATGGAGATTAAGTCCTTATATATCCGTTACTCAGCTCCAGTATTACAGCTTATGGCCATTCTTGTTTCATTGACTTTATCACCCACTTTCTTCCCTCCTGAATTATTTTGAAACTATTCCAGACATATCCTTTCATCCATAAATGTTTCAGTGTGTACCTTTAAATGATAAGACTCTTTTTAAAAATGACCACAGCCAGGGCAATAATGCAAGAAAATGAACTAAAAGGCACCCACTTTGGAAAGGGAAAGATAAACTATTTCTATTTGCAGATGACATGATCTTCTATATAGAAAGCCCAAGGAATGTAACAAAAAAACTATTAGAACTAATAAATTATTTTAACAATTTCGTATGGCAATTCATAGGAAATTGTAAATGGAAATTCAGGAGCACCAGAATAGACAAAACAGTCTTGAAACAGAAAAAGTGGAAGGACTCACAGTTCTTGACATTTATACAATTGGTCGTTTGAATACTAAGCTTACTACAAAGCTGCAGTAATTGAGACAGTTTGGTACTGACATAGGATAGGAATATACATCAATACGATAGAATTGAGAGTTCAGAAATGAAACCTCCCATTTACAGTCAGTTGACTTTTGATAATGATACCAAGAGAATTGAATGGAAAAAGAATGGTACTGAAACAACTAGATATCTACATGAAAAAAATAAATGTGGACCGCACCTCAGACCACATCCAAAACTGTAACTCTGAATGGATCAAACACCTAAATATAAGAGCTAAAACTGTAAAACTTATAGAAGAAAACATAAGGGAGAATCCATGACCTTGGATTAGGCGATGGTTTCTCAAAAGCACAAGCAACAAAAGAAAAAATAGATAAATTGGACATCATTAAAATTAAAATCTTTTGTGCTTCTAAGGACATCATCAAGAAAGTGAAGACAATTCATAGGATAGGAGAGAAATTTTGTGAATCATATATCTTATTACGGACTTGTTTTTAGATGTATAAAGAACTACTATTGATATAATTTGGTAATAAAAATACAACCCAGTTTTTTAAATGGGCAAAAGATCTGAATTGTCATTTCTCCAAAGAAGATATCCAAATGGCCAGTAAGCACATCCCCATCAGGGAAATGGAAATCAAATAGTAAGATACCACTTCACCCGCTCAGATGTCTGTAATCAAAAAGACAGATAATAACAAGTGTTTGTGGGGATGTGGAGAAATGGGAACTCTTACATTGCGGACAAATGTCAAATGGTGCAGGCACTTTAGAAAACAGCCTGGTGGCTCTTCAAACAGTTAAACATAGTGTTACCAACATGGTCTGCAGATTGCACTTCCAGTTTTACATCCAAGAGAAACGAAAACATAATGTCCGCACAAAAACTAGCACATGAATGTTCATAGAAGCATTATTCATAATAGCCCCCAAGTGCAAACAATGCAAATGTTCAACAGCTAATGAAAGGATAAATAAAATGTAGTACATGTATATAATGGGACATTACTTGTCAATAAAAATGAATGAAGTACTTTTATGTGCTACAACATAGATAAGCCTTGCAAACATTACGCTAAGTGCAAGAAACGTTTCACAAAGGACCACGTGTATGATTTCATTCACATGAAATGTCCAGAATAGGCAAGTGTGTAGAGACAGAAAGTAAGTTGGTGCCTGCCTAGGGCTGGGAGACAGGGCTAGGGTGGTAACCTCCGAGGAATGTGGCAGTTCTTTTGTGGAGTGTTGAATATGTTCTAAAATTGATTACAGTAATAGTTGCAGAACTATATGAAGATACTAAAAACCATTGAATTGTACACTTTAAATGAGTGAATTGTATGGCATGAATTGTATCTCAAAGTTGTTTAAAAAACCATAACCACAATACTAATTAGCACACCTAAAAATTAATAATCATTCCTTCGTGTCATCAAATATCTAGTCAGTATTCAAATGACCAATTGTCATATAAATGTCATTTTCTGTTTGTTTATGTAAATCAAGATCCAGATAAGGTTTATATATTATGATTATGTATTTCTTTAGTTTCTTTTGTAAAAGGCAAATTAGTTGAGGTAATTACATACAATGAAATTTACTCCTTTTAAGCATATTCATCACACTAGATGAGCCTTTGGCAATGCATACAGTTGCATTATCACTGTAGTGATGAAGACACAGAACATTGACATCACCCCAAAAAGCTTCATCACACCTTTGCAGTCGTGCTTGACCTTCCCCATCTTAGCCATTGGCAGCCACAAATCTATTTCCTGATCCTATAGTTTTGCATATTCTAGATAGTCATAGAAATGAAACCATAGTGTATATAGCCTTTTGGGGTCAGTTTTCTTTCACTTGACTTAGTGCTTTCAGATTCATCCATAATGTTGCATATATACGAACTTCATTCCTTTTTATTGCTGAGTATTCCTTTGCTTTCTTATGCCACCATTTGTCCATTCTCTTGTTGATGGCCATTTGGGTTATTTCCAACTTAGAGCTATTTCAGATGAAACTGCTGTGGACATTCATGTACATATGTGGGGACATATATTTTTATTTTGGTTAAATACCTAGGAATGGGATTACTGTGTTAGAAGGCAATGATATGTTTACAGCAAATAAGAAACGACACAACAGTTTTCTTCTTTTTCTTTTCTGAGACAGACTCTTACTCTGTTGCCTAGGGTGGTGTGTGTGGCACGATCATGGCTGTCTGCAACCTCGAATTCCTGGACTCAAGCGATCCTTCCACCTCAGCCTCCTGAGTAGCTGGGACTGCAGGCATGCACCACCACACCCAGCTAATTTTATTTTATTAGAGACAAGGTCTTGCTGTGTTGCCCTGGCTGGTCTCAAACTCCTGAGCTCAAGTAGTCCTCCCATCTCAGCCTCTGAAAGTGCCGGGATTACAGGCATGAGCCACTGCACCTGGCCCATGACTGTTGTCTGAAGTAGGTGCACCATTTGCATTCCCACCAGCAGCAGAGGAGAGTTCTCATTGTTCTGCATCTTGAATACGTTTTGGCTTGAATTCTACCTTATCTAATATCAGAGTCACAATTCCTGCTATTATGTTGTGTTTTTTTTTTTTTTTTTTGGACAGGACCATTTTTCTGGTATACTTTTGCCCATGGCTTTTAAAAAATTTTTGTAAGAGTTAACAGACTTTATTTTTTAGAGCAGTTTTAGGTTCATAGAAAAATGGGCAAACAGTATAGAAGGAGCCCATAAAACCTCCCCATTTTGCCCTATTACTAACATCTTGCATTGGTGTTCTACGTTTCTTAAAATTGATGAGCCAATATTGATATATCATTATTAACTAGAATCTGTAATTTAGTGGTAACTCTTTGTGTTGTACATTCTGTGAGCTTGGACAAATGTTTAATGACGTGTTTCTACCATTATAGTATCACACAGAGTAGTTTCACTGCCCTAAAAATTCTCTCTGCTCTGCCTTTTTCAGTCCTCCCTCTCCCTAGCCCCTTACGTCTTTTAACTGTCTCCGTAGTTTTGCCATTTCCAGAATGTCATTTAGTGGGAATCAAACAGTATGTAACCTTTTCAGATTGGCTTCTTTCACTTAACAATACACATTTAAGTTTCCTCCATGCCTTTTCATGGCTTGATAGCTCGTTTCATTTCAGCACTGAGTAATACTCTATTGTCTGGATCTACCATAGTTTATCCATTCACCTAGTGAAAAATATCCCAGTTGCTTCCCAGTTTGGGCAATTATACATAAAGCTGCTGCAAACATTCCTGTGCAGGTTTGCATGTGGCCCTCATTTGGGTAAATACCGAAAAGTGCAATTGCTAGATATATGGTAGGAGTATGTGTAGTTCTGTAAGAAATTGCCAAACTGTCCTCCAAGATGGCCGTACGATTTTACACTGTCACCAGCCATGAATGGCAGTGCCGTTGCTTCACGTCTTTACCAGCAGCATTTGGCGTTGTTAGTGTTTTGGATTTTTGCAATTCTAATAGGTGTGTTGTGGTATCTCGTTGCTTTAATTTGCTGTTCCCTGATGACATACGATATGGAGAGTCTTTTCTTTCTCTTTTTTTTCTCTTTCTTTTCTTTCCTTTTCTTTTTTTTTTTTTTTATTATACTTTAAGTTCTAGGGTACATGTGCACAATGTGCAGGTTTGTTACATATGTATACATGTGCCATGTTGGTGTGCTGCACCCATTAACTCGTCATTTACCTTAAATATATCTCCTAATGCTATCCCCCCTCCCCCCCCCGACCCCATGACAGACCCCAGTGTGTGATGTTCCCCTTCCTGTGTCCAGGTGTTCTCATTGTTCAATTACCACCTATGAGTGAGAACATGCGGTGTTTGGTTTTCTGTTCTTGCGATAGTTTGCTGAGAATGATGGTTTCCAGCTGCATCCACGTCCCTACAAAGGACATGAACTCATCCTTTTTTATGGCTACATAGTATTCCATGGTGTATATGTGCCACATTTTCTTAATCCAGTTTGTCATTGATGGACATTTGGGTTGATTCCAAGTCTTTGCTATTGTGAATAGTGCCGCAATAAACATACGTGTGCACGTGTCTTTATAGCAGCATGATTTATAATCCTTTGGGTATATACCCAGTAATGGCATGGCTGGGTCAAATGGTATTTCTAGTTCTAGATCCTTGAGGAATCGCCACACTGTCTCCCACAATGGTTGAACTAGTTTACAGTCCCACCAACAGTGTAAAAGTGTTCCTGTTTCTCCACATCCTCTCCAGCACCTCTTGTTTCCTCTCTTTGTCACCTGTATATTATCTTTGGTGAGGTGCCTGTTCAGATCTTTTGCCCATTTTTAAAGATGGGTTTTCATTTTCTTATTGTGGAGTTTTAAGAGTTTTTTTGTGTATTCTGGATACCAATCTTTTATCAGATATGAGTAACTTTGCAAATATTGTTTCCCAGTCTGTTGCTTGTCTTTTCATTCTCTTTACAGTGTCTTTTACAGAGCAGAAGTTTTAATTTTAATGAAGTCCAATTTATCAAACTTTTTTTTTGATTTTTGCTTTTTGGGGCATATCTAAGAAGTTGGTGGCAAACCCAAAGTCACCGAGGTTTTCTCTCATTGCTTTAGTCTTTCTGGGTCACCGTTTTCTTCTGGTATTTCTTTTGAACAGCATGCATTGGGTCTTGCTGTGTGAGTTAAGCCCATTCACATTTAATTATATAACATGTCTTTGGTCTCAATTCTCATATTAGTTTATCTTAGGTGTGTTATATTTACTGTTTCTTTCTCTTCTGGATTCTTTTCTTTAAAAAAATTGTCTTTCTATATTTAGAAAGGTTTGTATCTTTGTTTTAGTGGTTGCCTTTGTGCTTATACCTTTTGAACATCTTTGGTGCCCTGCTCTTTTATTTACTCTTTTACTGCCTGTTTTCTTTCTTTTTTTGCTTTTTTTTGTTGTTTGTTTGTATGTTTTGTTTTTTTGTTTTTTTGAGATGGAGTCCCACCCTATTGCCCGGACTGGAGTGCAATGGCATGATCTCGGCTTACTGCAACCTCCGACTCCCAGGTTCAAGCAATTCTCTTGCCTCAGCCTCCTGAGTAGCTGGGATTACAGGTGTCCACCACCAAGCCCAGCTATTTTTTTTGTATTTTTAGTAAAGACAGGGTTTCACCATGTTGGCCAGGGTGGTCTCAAATTCGTGATCTCGTGATCTGCCCGCCTCGGTTTCCAAAGTGCTGGGATTACAGGTGTGAGCCACCGCACTCAGCTTACTGCTTAACAACCAGGCAATGATCTTATTCTACTTTCTTTTTTCATTCTCTTGCGTATTTTTTAGTCAATGATCTTATTCTACTTTCAATGATCTTATTCTATGTTCATTTCAGTTTTTCAATTTTGTGTATTATTCTTTAATTATAGAACATTATTATAAGAAGATTATCGTCCTTTAATTATAGTTCCTGTTATTGCTGTGTTCCAAATATTTTGGTTTTCTTCTTCAGGATCTCCAGATACTGTATTGGATTTTATAGTCCCCCATGTATCTGGATGTACAGATGCATCCAATGTATATTGGATTTTCTGTGCCTATCTTTCGTATTTGTTGCTTACTCTTAAATCACTTAATCATTTTTTAATTGCTTCTTTGTTTTCTTCTTCTTCTTCATCTTCTTTTTTTTTTTTTTGGAGACAGGGCCTTGGTCTTGCTCTGTCATCCAGGCTAGAGTGAAGTGATGCAATCACAGCTTAGTGCAGCCTTTAACGCCTGGACTCAAGTGATCCTCCCACCTCAGCCTCCCCAGTAGCTGGGACTACAGGTGTGTGCCACCACACCCAGCTAATTTTTAAATTTCTTATAGAGAGGGGTCTCCCTGTGTCGCCCAGGCTGGTCTTAAACTCCTGGGCTTAAGTGAGTTTTACTATTGGTTGCTGTATTGTTGTCCAGTGTTTTTGGGGACTATCCTAATTGTTCTTTCTGTGTTTATTAGGAAATTTAAATAAATTTTAAACACTACATCCCCAAAGCCCCTTCCCAATGCTCTTTCATTTGTTTTCTTTTATAAATTTCTACTTATATCCTTCCTTTTATTTGGTGGGATTTTCTCTATTGTCCTTTTATTATCATCTTACACTGAAAACAGAGTTTATTCACTTTCAAATTATCTTATCTAGAGCCTTCTTTTTTTTTTTTTTTTTTTTTCCATCTCATTCTGTCACCCAGGCTGGAGTGCAGTGGTGCGATCTCGGCTCACTGCAGCCTCCTCCTCCTGGGTTCAAGCAATTCTTCTGCCTCAGCCTCCTGAGTAGATAAGATTACAGGCGTGTGCCACCACGCCTGGCCAATTTTTGTATTTTTAGTAGAGACAGGGTTTTGCCATGTTGGCCAGGCTGGTCTGGAACTCCTGGCCTCAAGTGATCTACCTGCCTTGGCCTCCCAAAGTGCTGGGATTACAGGCATGAGCCACCGCACCTGGCCACAATTTTTGTTTGTTTGTTTGTTTTGTTTGTTTGTTTTTTGAGAAGGAGTCTCGCTCTGTTGCCAGGGTGGAGTACAGTGGTGTGATCTCAGCTCACTGCAATCTCCAACTCCCTGGTTGAAGCGATTCTCCTGCCTCAGCCTCCTGAGTAGCTGGGATTACAGGCGCATGCCACCACACCCAGCTAATTTTTGTATTTTTAGTAGAGACGGGGTTTCACCATGTTTGCCAGGATGGTCTCGATCTCCTGACCTCGTGATCTGCCTGCCTCAGCCTCCCAAAGTGCTGGGATTATAGGCGTGAGCCACCACGCCTGGCCATACCACAGATTTTTATAATATTAAATGCTTTTACTGTTTATTCATAAACATTTTATACTTTATGATTTTGCTTATGAATGATTTAGAAGTAGAGTTTTTTTGTTTGTTTTTTTAAAGACTCCAAATATCTTAGGATTTTTTTTCTGGCTAACTTTATGAGAAATTCTAATTTTATTTCACTAATATCAAAAGGCATTGTATATGTGATAGTAATTCTTCAAGATTGGTTAAAACTTTCCTTGTAAATGTGGTCAGTTTTGGCAATTGTTCTATGTGAGATTGCAAATGATGTATATATTTTATATTGCTTAATTTTAGGGGCTGGGTACAGTGGCTTATGTCTGTAATCCCAGCACTTTGGAAGGCTGAGGTAGGAGGACTACTTGAGGCCACGAGTTTGGGACAAGCCTGGTCAACATAGTGAGATCCTGTCTCTATTAAAAAAAAAAAAAATTAAAAAGAAAAAACTTTTTAGGAATGTATATAGTTTTAACATACATATCATAAACTTACTAATTATATTTTTTAAGTCTTTGACTACGTTTCCCTCCCCTCCCCAAGTTTCTTTAATTTGAGAAAAGTGTATTTAAAAATCTACCACTGTATTTATGGCTTTTGAAATTTCTTCTAGCAATTCTATCAAATTTTGCTTAATATATTTCAAAGTTATGTTTTATCTTCTCATGAATTTTTCTGTTTTTTCTTCTTATACACTATCCTATGATATCAAATCTATGAAACGGTTTACCACCTGTTATAATCTCCATTTTCCGAGTTAAAACACCAAAGTAATCTTCATATATTATGTACGTGTATATAATTTTGTGTCACAAATATTAGAAGGTAAAATTGGGTACCAGCTCTGGTGGAAGAAGAGGAATAGTGCTGAAACTAAGACTGATAATGTTAGAAAGTGGATTGGTATACTTCAGGAGGAGAAAGAAAGAACTTCTAAATGAAAGAATAGAGAGGCAGGAAAAAAAGTAGCTTTAGAAATAAGAAAAAGGTGATGAAAGTTATGTTAATAGTCAATTATGTGTAAATAATAGAATCTCAGAATTAAAAGTGACTTGTTTTTAAGCGAAGGATCGTTTCTCATTTGTCTTTTTTTTTTTAATCCCCAGAACCTACCAGAGTGTCAGTCCCTTCTTAGATACATAATAGATTCTTTTTTTTCTTTTTTTTTTTTTTTTTTGAGATGGGATTTTGCTCTTGTCACCCAGGCTGGAGTACAGTGGTGCAATCTCAGCTCACTGCAACCTCCACCTCCTGGGTTCAAGCGATTCTCCTGCCTCAGCCTCCTGAGTAGCTGGGATTACAGGTGTGTGCCACCACGCCCAGCTAATTTTTGTATTTTTAGTAGAAACGGGGTTTCACCATGTTGGCCAGGCTAGTCTCAAACTCATGACCTCAGGTGATCCTCCTGCCTCGGCCTCTCAAAGTGCTGGGATTACAGGCACGAGCCACCGCACACGACCAGTGGATTATTGCTGAAGTAAATAAAATTAAAAGTTTATAGTTTTTTGGAATGACTGCTAAAGTGTCCCAGATGGGTTAAGTTACCTGTTCTTTGTCACATTACTTTGTACAATTTAAAGGAAATTGAATTTTAGTTATTCTTTCTTTAAATAATTAGGACCCAGAAAATTGAATCCTACAACTGAACCCTGAGGTGAAAATTTTGAATCACATTTTTTGCTCGAACTGTTGTTTTCTTTTTTAGATTAAGTTAGAGTATGAAGGAACATTATTTACTGAGTGGAGTGTGCCAGAAATTTGTTTTGTGCTAAATAAAAGGTAAGATTTATGTCATGAATATCAATGTATGTATATATTTTTTAATTCATTCACACAATGTGAACATTCAGATTCAAGGCTGTGATTTAATGTAAATTTTCTTTCATTAAGTAGACATGAAAAGCAAGACAAAATCAGGTTGAATATAGTATAGAAGTAAAATATTGCAAATATTTAAAAATATCTCTTATCAGCATACAATTGAAGTTTTTAGGCTTAAAAAATGGTAAGGGAATTTTATTAATCTCATATGCACCTGTAATTATTCTTTCCCATCTTTTTAAACACTAGCTCACCCAGGACAGAATTGCGTTGTTCCTCACCTGGTGTTCATGCTATAAAACCAATCGTTACTGGCCCAGTAAGTTGATATTAATCATATGTTGTTAAGTCTTGAATAATCATCCTGTTATCCTGTTATATTTTATTTTGCCTTTCTTTTGAGCTTTTCAATCTAATTTAACCTGTTTTAAATAGTATTAATCGTAACTATAAACAAGTCCTAAAGTTATTCTCAGAATGTCCATTTTTAGATATAGCTCATGTTAAATTCTAAATTATAAAATTACATACAATTTTTATCTTCGTCTTTTTATTAGTAAGTATGTTCAAGTTCATAGCCACCACCTTAATGATAACAGGACTCTCAGATGAGTGGATCTCCTGTCATACACTCCTATGACAACGCCTAGGATTAAGAGTAATTTCTAGCAGATTTATTTTTACTCCACTGCATTGTCTTCAACTGAAGAAAACATGTGAATGCAAATGAATTCGAATGAGGTTGAGTCTCTCTAGTTTACCAAAAACACGCAAAGACAAAGTAAAGCATTTTAAGACACTGGCGTTTTAATAATTAATAACAAATACTGGCTACATACCTCACAGCTGGTGTTCCCACACAAGCACGCCTGAAGCTGCAGTTTTACAGACGCCACATCACCAATCCTGCCTTTACTTTGAGGCTTGTGCCTTCTCTTTAATTAAAAAGCTTTATTGTCAAGGCACAAGTAGACAGAGCTATGTGAGAGAGGCCAGATGAATATTAATTCGTTTTTCAGTCCTTATAGAGTGAAACATACTTGAATTTGTCTCTTTGAGTCTATGAGTATTTGCCAGTTTCAAGAACACAATTCATGCTGGGCATGGTGGCTCACGCCTGTAATCCCAACACTTTGGGAGGCCAAGGTGAGCGCATCACCTGAGGTCAGGAGTTCAAGACCAGCCTGGCCAACATAGTGAAACCCTGTCTCTGCTAAAAATACAAAAATTAGCTGGGCGTGGTGGCAGGTGCCTGTAATCCCAGCTACTCGGGAGGCTAAGGCAGGAGAATCGCTCGAACCCGGAAGGCGGAGGTTGCAGTGAGCTGAGATCGCACCACTGCACCCCAGCCTCTGTCTCAAAAAGAGAAAAAAAAAAAAAAACCACAACACAATTCATGAGGAAGTAAGGGACTCCTTTTCCTTTTGTTTCATTTTTGTTGTTGTTGTTGTTTTTGAGATGGAGTTTTGCTCTTGTCGCCCAGGCTGGAGTGCAGTGGCATAATCTTGGCTCACTGCAACCTCTGCCTCCTGGGTTCAAGCAATTCTCCTGCCTCAGCCTCCCAAGTAGCTGGGATTACAGGCATGTGCCACCACACCCAGCTAATTTTGTATTTTTAGTAGAGACAGGGTTTCTCCATGTTGGTCAGGCTGGAGTCGAACTTCTCACCTCAGGTGATCCACCTGCCTTGGCCTCCCAAAGTGCTGGGATTACAGGTGTGAGCCACCGTGCCCGGCCACATCTGACTTTTGAAAAGCACTCAGTTGTAACAACCAAAAGCATCTCTAGGCATTACCAAAAGTCCCTGGGGAGCAAAATTACCCCACTGAATGAGAAAATTAGTTGAATTGTATTTCAGTGAGGAAGACAAATGTAATAAAAATGATAAAGATGGCAAGATATAGATAAATATTTAAATATATATTTAAATTTTATTCTGAAATTTTTCTTCCTCTGATCTTAGATAAGTAACTTAGTTCCTGTGTGACTTTTATGCCTATATCCATATTTGCATTTGATTTAATGTTAATATATCACAGTTTCGTTTGCATTTTCTTTGAGGATGAAGAAGAACGCAATTTATTTGTGGACAGTTCTCACACTTGCTTTCTGTGGTACTATAGAGTTAGGTAAGTAATGCAGTACTGAATAGGTAATTATGCTTTTAAAGAGTATTTCCCTTCAGCTTTTAATTAACCACAAATAGATTATCTATATTATGGTTTCCATACAACTTTCTTTTTTTTTTTTTTTTGAGACGGAGTCTTACTCTGTCGCCCAGGCTGGAGTGCAGTGGCTGGTTCTCAGCTCACTGCAAGCTCCGCCTCCCGGGTTTACACCATTCTCCTGCCTCAGCCTCCCGAGTAGCTGGGATTACAGGTGCCCGCCACGTTGCCCGGCTAGTTTTTTTGTATTTTTTTAGTAGAGACGAGGTTTCAC
The DNA here is from genome assembly GCF_043159975.1 of Macaca nemestrina. Lineage (NCBI taxonomy): Eukaryota > Metazoa > Chordata > Mammalia > Primates > Cercopithecidae > Macaca > Macaca nemestrina. The sequence continues at coordinate 4,727,411 of NC_092125.1, read as the reverse complement.
CGTGTTCGCCAGGATGGTCTTGATCTCCTGACCTCGTGATCCGCCCGTCTCGGCCTCCCAAAGTGCTGGGATTACAGGCTTGAGCCACCGCGCCCGGCCACCATACAACTTTCATTCACCAACCAAGCTATTCTCAAATACACTGCCAAAGAAATACTGAAGAACAAATAGTAAAATTAAGAGCAGCACTATTTTAGCACATACTGTGTCTACATGTTTCTACTTTAATATAAATTCTTTCTTAATTTTTATAATAACCACATAAATGTAAGTCTTCATAGATGTGGAAGCATAAGCATGGATGGGTCAAACAATTTGGAAAAAATACAATGCTACTAAAAGATAGCATTGAGATTTGACTCTGGTTTTTCAGTCTATAGGGCTCTTCTATTATATGCATTTCAGAAATACCGTGTTTGTATTAGATAGCTTTTCAAACTCATGACAAAATGAAGGTAACTGAATATAAGAAGGGAAAAAGTGGTACACAAATACATTATTAACTGCATAGAAATCATTCAATAAGTTTAAAAAGTATCAGTGATTCGGAATATGCTTTAGTATCATGGTCATGGCAACATCCTAAGCACTGTGTAGGATATAAGGAACTATAGTATGTGGATCCTGACCTCAGGATGCCTGGAAAGTACTTACTTCATTTTATCCACTTCACGTTTATTTCCTTGGGGAAACTGTTCCTCCCTATTCTGTGATAGTATTGTTAATTTCATGTGATGTATATGGTCTAACTCTACAAACCCACATTTCCTTGGTTACAGTTATTAGTTGAGGATTGGCACATACACGATCCAGGCAGAACCAATCAGAATACTCATGTCTTCAGTAAAGCATGGTTGTTGTTGATAGTTTTATTGTCCTGGTCCACATAGTCCCTTAAAGTCGGATGGTTCTGCAGTTTATGTGGAATTTTTGGATTGGACATCCTGAGCTAGATTGTAAGTCCGAATAATACCTCGGTTTCAGCAAGCCCCATGGGAGTACACATTAACCCAGCCGCCTCTCACTCACTGCCACTTTCCCAGAGTCTTATTGAGAAGCAGGGAGGATCGAGTCTCTGCCACTCATGAAACTGGCAGGCTTCTGTCCTTGTTGGCAGTTTCAGAAATACCAATCACCAGCTTTTCCTCTATGGGTTCTGAACCAGTTGAGAAATAGACAAGGGCAAGTTTGGGGATAACAAACCCTGGTAGAGGCCAGGCACAGTGGCTCATGCCTGTAGTCCCAGCTACAAAGGAGGCTGAGTTAGGAGAATCACTTGACCCCAGAAATTTGAGGTTACTGTGTCAAGGTTATAGTGAGCTATGATTGTGCCACTGTACTCCAGCATGGTGACAGAATGAGACTCTGTCTCATAAAATAAAATAATAGGCCGGGCACGGTGGCTCACACCTATAATCCCAGCATTTTGGGAGGCCAGGGCGGGTGGACCTGAAGTCAGGAGTTCAAGACCAGCCTGAACAAGATGAAACCCCATCTCTATTAAAAATACAAAAAAAAAAATCAGCCATACGTGTTGGCAGGCACCTGTAATCCCAGCTATTAGAGAGGCTGAGGGAGGAGAGTCACTTGAATCTGGGAGGCGGAGGTTGCAGTGAGCTGAGATCACGCCACTGCATTTCAGTCTTGGCAACAAGAGCAAAACTCCATCTCAAAAATAAATAAATATATATATATATATATAAAAGAAAATATTTCTGGTAGAGTTGAATTGTAAAAAAGGACCTGCTCCTTTGGCCAAATGGGCTACTTTCTATTCTCCCAAGTAGAGCTCTTGGGAACCGCCAGAGAAGATAATCTGTTGCAATAAGACTGTATGTTTGTGTCCCACCCTGTTTACCCCCAAATTTTTATGCTGAAACCTAATCCCTGATGTGATGGTATCTGGAGGTTGCACCATTGGGAAGTGGTTAGATCATGAGGGAGCAGTCCTTATGAATGGGATTAGTGCTCTTACAGAAGAGACCCCAAAGAGTTCCTTTTTCCCTTCCATCATGCGAGGACCCGGTGAGAAGATAGCACCTTGATCTTTGGACTTTGCAGCCTCCAGACTATGAGAAATAAAGGTTTGTTGTTAAAGCCACCCAGTCTATGGTATTTTTGTTATAGCAGACCAAACTAGGACATCTGCCAAGAAGCATTGAATGGATTACCAATTTCATTTACACACATTAAGACCTAAGAGCTAGGGCTGAAAGAGATGGGCCTCCAGGCTACCCTGATCTTGATATGTTTTCTCCTTGTAAGTAAGAACAGAAGGAAAAGCACCTAGTCTAAAAGCACTAACCAAAAGGTTAGTCCAAAAGAGAGAACTCCGTAGGGACTAAGAGTTTTTCTGTAATATATATTGTAAGAATTTTCAATCTGTCACCTGTAAAAATATCAATTAAAGAATAATAATGAGGCCTAGCGTGGTGGCTCATGCTTTTAATCTCAGTGTTTTGGGAGGCCACGGTGAGAGGATTGCTTGAGCCCAGGAGTTCAAGAGCAGCCTGGGAAACAGCAAGACTTGTCTCTACAAAAAATAGAGAAAATTTGCTAGGCATGGTGACTTGCATCTGTAGTCCCAACTACTTAGGAGGCTGAGATGGGAGGATCACTTGAGCCCAGGAGTTCAAGACCATCCTGGGAAACACAGCAAGACCTGTCTCTACAAAAAACATTAAAAAGTTGTCAGGCATGATGACTTGCATCTGTAGTTCCAACTACTTGCAAGGCTGAGGTAGGAGGTTCGCTTAAGCCCAGGAGTTTAAAGCTACTGTGAGCTATGATTGCACCACTGCACTCCAGCCTCCATGTCAGAGCAAGACCCCATCTCTAGAAAAAATAAAAATAAAAACAAAGTAATAACAATTAATGGCTAGAAAGATTACATAAAGAATTAAAAGGATAGTAATGAAATCAGTACCCACATGTGTATTACCCAAATCAAGAAATAGAACATCACACCTCTTTATGCCCTACCAACACCTCTTTATGCCCTACCAATCACACTCTATTCACCCTCCAAGAGTTAGACACTATTCTGGATATTGTTCTTTGTCTTTTCGTTATTTTATCCTAAATACTGTACAGTGAATGATTTCTTGCCTTTTTCTTATAGTTTAGTGACTATATTTGATTGTAATAAATTGTTTAGTTTTGTCAGTTCTTGAACATTATTTAAATTGAATCATATGGTAAGTATTCTTCCATGAGTTGCTTCCTTCTCTAAAAATTATGTTTTTGAGACTTATCCATAGTCAAAGAAGAATCTTTAGTTCTTTCATTGTGACTGCTCTATGGTATTTCATTATATGACTCTGTTCATTCTGCTGATGCATTTATTTGCAACTACAAATGATGCTGTGAATGCCTGAACATACCTCATAGTGTCTTGCTACTCAAAATGTAATCTGAGGATCAGCAGCACTGACATCACCTGGAAGTTTATTAGAAGTGAAGAATGTCAGGCTTTATTCCAGCCCTATGGGATAATAATCTGCACTTTAAGAAGATTCTGTAGGAATTTATATGTGCATTGTAGTTTGGGAAGTAGTACTGATTTAATGCGTATAAATGAAAGTTTCTCTAAGGTAGAGACCTAAAAGTACAATAGCCTAAAAGTAGGATGTGCATTTGTTCAACTTTCCTGGGGGATGCCCAAGTCACTTTTGAAAGATTGTCCAATTTTATATCCACACTGGTAGTGCGTGAAAGTTCCCATTTTGCTGTATCCTCACCAACACTTAAAATTGTCTGACTTTTTAATTTTTCCAGTCTACTAGGTATGAAATGATGTCATTGTATTTTTATTTACATTTTACTGATTACTGGTGCATTGAGTATATTTTATCTGTTCAGCAGGAATTTTTCTTCTCTTTTCTGTTCAATAAGTATTTTGATCGACTTTTGAGTTATTTTTATTTTCATAATAATTTACAGGATTTCATTATATATCTTAATTACTACTCCATTATCACATATATATGTGTGTGTGTATATATATATATACTGAAAGTATTCTGTCCCAGTTTATGCAGATTTTTACTTTCCATGCCTCCTATTGATAAGAAAGGTCTTTAGTATTGTGGATAAATTGATTAATACTTTCCTTTGTGGGTTTATGCCTTTTAAAATCTATTTAAGAAATCTTTTCCTACTTACAAGATCATAAGGATAGGCTCCTATATTGTTTTCTAAAAGTTCTATATGTTTTTTTCCTTCTAAAATTAGGTCTTTAATCCACCTGGAATTGGTTTTTGTACAAACTTAGAATAGGAATTCACTTTGTTTTTTCTACATGAATAATTAATTTTCTCATACTCATTTAATGAATAATCTATTTATCCAGAATATCTTCTCTTTCATATATCAATTTTCCGTATATGCATGAGTGTTTTTCTGGGCTGGCTATTCTGTTCAGCTGACATATTTGTCCATACTTGAACAAAACTACATTATCCTTATTACTATAACTGTATTTTTTAAATCTTGACAAGTGGTAGTAGAAATACCCACCCCACTCCAACTCTTCCCAACTTGATTTCTACATTCAGTGCAATCCCAATCAAAATCCCAACAAGTTACTTTATAAATATGAACAAACACATCCTAGAGTGTATATGGAGAAGCAAAAGACTCCGAATAGCCAACACAATATTGAAGGAGAAAAACACTGATGACACCCACTTCTGGCGAGGACATGAACCAGTAACAACTGTCTTTCATTACGGGTGGGAATGCAAAATGACACAACCACATGGGCTTCAGATGAGCGGTCTTATGCATCTTCTGTTACATTTATTTTAAAGTATTTTATGTTTCTGATGCAATTGTAATTGGTGTTGCAGACTCTAGAATTAACAGGAATTTTACCTCCAAATATTCCCTTCCCGGTTTATGGCTTACTCCTTACCATCATTTTGGTACTTTCTAGTTGTTTATCCTTCAAATTGCACATTTTTCAGTCAATATTTATTCGGATTTATCCACAGACCTATCATTTCTTTGCTCAACGGTGCTTATATTCTCAGACATGTTTTCTCATATTACTTGCTCTTCCTGAAGTGTATCGTTTCAGGGTTCCTTTAGGGAAGATTTCTGAGTGATTAAATTTCTCAGTATTCATGCCTCTGAAAATATCTTTATTTTATCCTCACTCTGGAAAAATCATTTCTCTGGGAATATGATTTTAGGTTGCTTGCTATTTTCTCTCAATGCTTTAAAATTATTTTTTCTTGTGTCTGGCTCCAACTTCAGTTGATAAGTCGGCTGTCTTTCAAATGGTTTTTCCTTTTTAGGTAATCTATATTTTCTCTGCGGTTGTTTTAAGATCTTGCCGTATCTTTGGTGTTTTACTATTGTATATTTCTTTTGAGATGTATTACAGTTCCTGAATCTGAATATTGGTGTCTTTCATCAATTCTCGAAAATTCACATTGTCTTTTTTCTTTTTTGAGACGGAGTCTCGCTCTGTCGCCCAGGCTGGAGAAAGGTGGCATGATCTCAGCTCACTGCAACTTCTGCCTCATGAGTTCAAGTGATTCTCCTGCCTCAGCCTCCCTAGTAGCTGGAATTACAGGCGCCCGCCACCATACCTGGCTAATTTTCGTATTTTTAGTAGAGATGGGGTTTCATCATGTTGGCCAGGCTGGTCTCGAACTCCTGACCTTTGGTGATCCACCCACCTCAGCCTCCCAAAGTGCTGGGATTACAGGCATGAGTGACTGTGCCTGGCCTATCTTTTTAAATATTTGTTCTCCTTTATTCTTTTTTTTTCTCTCTAAATTTTCCTAAGAGAAATGTGTGTCACCTTTTAGTTCTGTCTTTCCTGACTCTTAAAATCTTGTCGTATTTTTCTATCTTTCTGTCTTATTGTGATTCATTCTTAGTTATTTTTTAAATGTTTCATTCAGTTCACTAATTATCTCGTTATCCGTGTCTAAATTTTTTGTTTTTGTTTTTGAAATAGGATCTTGTCCTGTCACCCAGGCTGGAGTGCAGTGGTGCAATCATAGCTCATGCAACCTCAAATTCTTGGGCTCAGGCACTCCTCCCACCTCAAACTCCTGAATACCTGGGACTGCAGGCACACACCACTGTGCTCCACTTTTTTTTTTTTTTTTTTCTGTACAGACAGGGTTTCGTTTTGTTGCCCAAGCTAGTCCCAAGCTCTTGGCCTCAAGCAATCCTCCTGCCTTGGCCTCTGAAAGCACTGGGAGCCACCATGCCACGCCAGTGTCTAAATTTTGTAATCCCTAAAATCCTTTTACCTAGAGGTAATTACTGTACTCTTGTGCCACTTCTGCATCATTACATCCAAAATTGGCTCATACATTTGTGGGTTCTGGTGTAAAATGAAAATTGGGGTCTCTTGCTCAAAAAGCACGGGGAAAATACTGTTAAAGCTATCAAATTTAAAGCTTTTTCTCCTTCCATAGTCACTCTCATTACCTTTCATGGTGTTTTTTATTTGCAATTTAACGTCATGCTCCCTTAAACAAGGAATACTCATGGACCAGGTGCAGACCCTCCTAGTCACCTGGTGGGTGATTCAGCTTGTCGAGTACTGGTGGGCCAAGTACAGACCCTTGTAGTCACCTGGTGGGTGGTTCAGCATGTAGACTACTTGTGGGTCAGGTGCAGACCCTCCTAGTCACCTGGTGGGTGATTCAGGATGTGGCGTACTCGTGGGCCAGGTGCACAGTCTCGTAGTGCACAGCCCACCAACCGCCAGATTTCCCTTCTCAATAGACCTGCACATCATGCTCAGCCAGTGGAGGGATCTGAAGTAGTCAAGCCATGTATCTTCCCTTCATGGGCCTCCCACCTCAACCCATGGCAGATGGGCAACCCCCAAGGGTATTGCAGCCTCTACACTGGGCCATGCTAGATACCTGGATTAGGGGGAGGCAAGAGGTTTACTCCTGCCAAGATGAGTAAGCCACGCCATCATCACCATCATCATGCCATGGTGCTGCCAGCCAGGTATGGGACAGCCGCTGCCGTGCCTTACTCCAAGACACTGCAGCGTGCATTTGCCCTACCCCGACAATCCCCCAACACCTGAGCCTAGGCCCTCACCCAGGTCAAAGACAGAAGCAGCTTGTGGGACGGGTTAAGGAGGGGAAGGCTGGTCAGGACCCAAGGTGCCAGAGCATGGAGGGGAATCGGGGTAAATAATCCATCCCAGGGAGGCAGAGAGGCAGCAGAAGGCGGGACTGTATGAATGCCAAAACCCCACGTCCCCGGCGCATGCTTCATTGTCTCATCACACTTCGCTTACAAAACATAATGTCAAAGATAAATTTGTTAAGAATTTCAAGATAAATACTGTAGAGTACAGGACCCTTCTAAGCACTGCCTCTTTCCCCAGGCTCTCGACACCTATTGACTCTGCCCCTAAACCAGAGTTCTGATGCTAGAAAGAATTCATGAACAAGTATCATGTTAGCATCCAAACTCTCTTGCTTTCTTCTTTCTGTCTCTCTAGGATTAGAATAGAGAATAAAAAGGGAAAAAGATCCATGAAGTTGTGCTGAAACTAGTCTTCCCGAGTTCACTGTAACATTTTTCTATTTCATCACTGTATCCCCCTACTATCTATCTATCTACGGAAACTGCTGTGGCAAAGTCACTGAAGGTAATTGCCAAATTCAATGGGATTTTTTTGATCCTCTTACTGTAATAATTTCTATACCACATTTAATTCTGAGAATCACTTTCTTTTTGAAACTCTCTCATTCCTTCACTCTCTAATACCACTATGTTCTATTTCCATAATGGGTTTTTTTTTCCCCGTCTTTTTCTTTGGCTTTTTGTCATCTGTCCTTACCTTAAATGTCAATTCATTCCAGGGTTTTCTCTTCAGTCTTATTCTAAACTCTACACTTCAGCCTGTGCACTAACTCAAGAAAGCCAAGAAAACTGATAAAGACCCAGCAGAATGCTGCTAATATTGTCTTCCATGGAAATTGAGGCTGTCACTTTAATGTCAGCTGATACTGATTCCTTCTCTACGAGGTTACTGTATTAATACCAAAGCCTTTCTTTTATTATCTACAAGTATTTCCTTTTGCCTTCAAATTTTCCTTCCAGAGACGCTGGTAACTCACTCGGTGACTCAGTTCTTCTTTCCTGTGCCTGTGACAAGTAAGCATAACACAAGGCAGAAGGTATCAGCCCTGGAGCTGGGGTCTTTTTCATCAACCTTGGACTGTGTGGAACTCTGGGCACAGTTTACCTATTAAGATTTACCGTAGCTGTTTTCAGCAGCTTTCTAACGTATCGGATTGAACACATGAAATAGAATATTCATTGTACAGTCTCAGAAACTCACTGCATGCTCATTTACTGATTCCCAAAGCATTTTCATTTTGTTTTGTGCATAATAATGTACTAGACACTGCAGTAATCAGCAAACGGAAGGACATAGTCACGAGGCACTGACTTTCAGAGATGATATATGCTAAAAATATGCAGGTAACTTTACAGTGAAAAAACACTTTCTAGAAAACATACAACTAAACATACAAGTGAATATTAGTCCCTTTTTGTTTTATTTTATAATTAAAAATAGAGACAGGGTCTCACTATATGTCCCAAGCTGGTCTCAAACTCCCGGGCTCAAGCAGTCCTCCCGCTCCGGGCTCCCAAAGTGCTGGGATTACAGGTGTGAGCCACCAGGCCTGGCCTGTTACTCCTTTCAGGGCTGGTGAGGGAAGGATTTGTCATGCTAAAAGACAATTTTCTGTTTGACATAAATTATAACATATAAAGACTGTAGGGTTTTTTATGTAGAATGACAGTATCAACATTTTAAAGAAGATTAATCATGAAGTTTTGATTCTGTGGACTTGCAGTGTTAAGGAAGCCACTCAGACTTCTGTGATGACAAATGAGAATCAATAACGATATTGATAAATAAATAGACATACGTGATTTTTTGTTTTTTACATTTAGCCTTTAATTTTATGTACTATAATGAAATATAAAGAGAATATGCAAAGGTTTAGAAACATGTATCTTGAATGTAGAATATTCAAACTAACGTTTAATGGGCTGTTTACTAAAATATGTTTCCTCTTTTTCCACGCAGACATTTCTTTAACAACTTAACCCAGGTAAAATATTTTTTAAATTTTGTATAGCCTTCATGTATCACTACTATATTGTTTCTCTCTTATCTTCCATATTTACCAGATGAGGAATTTTTCAAACTAATTTTGCAATGATATTTGCTTAGAGTAGTGGTACTCAAGGTGTGTCTCTTTCTATAAGACCCATTCAGGAGGTCCATGAGGTTCACCCTTTTCTAACCACCTGTCTGCATAAGGATGGATTTCCCCACTTTTACTTCTACCAAGATAATTTTTACCAACAACTTGCCTGAAGGAGCAGAGATGATTATCCAGCTGTCTTTTATTAATACAAATATTAAAGATGGTTTTTAAAATATTAAGCATCCATTCTTACTAATATTTTTCCTTTGAAAAATAGTTATTTTTCATAAAAATGTTAATTAACATATAATAGATGTACCATAGTTTTGAAAATAAATAAATTATCTTTAAATGTTCTCAAATTTAATTTGTTATATGGTAAATACTGGTGGATCTAAACCACATAAAACAAAAGCCTTGTAGGATTCATAATAATTTTTAAAAGTATGAAGGGGGTCCTAGGATCAAAAAGTTTCAAAATTCTGGAATAGAGGATGATTAGAAGTATGATGGAAAGATATATTCAAAATGTTGAAAACTGAAATAAGGTTAAATAGTATTTGGAAATTACACCTCTATAGAGATATTATAAGTCTCTAAAAGCAGCAACTTACTGGAAGAAAAGAAGTAGTAAAACAAGATAAACTGTGTTTATCTTTGAGTGAGCTCAGTGCCCATAACTACTCCTACTCCAAATCCCACTGATATTACTGAATTATTTTTTGAGGTTACAACTATAACAACGCTCAAAAGCAAGAAATAATATTATCGGTAATTAAGGAATTTTAAGATACATAGAAAATATAGGAGAACTGACAGAAGTAGAATATATATTACAGACTCAGATAATGCAGAATAACCTCCTTCTCACTCAAAACGCATAGAAATGCCTACAGAAAATATATGTGTGTATACTGCTAGCACACACACTCACAGACCTTTACATTAATACAGGTGCAGGTGTGCATATGGAATTTAAAAGCAAGAAAAGGAATTTCCTGGTGATCAGAAATAATTAAGGAACTCAAAGTCAGAGTTTCAAGATTGAATTAGAACAGAATGTGAGCTTTCTAGAAAACATACAACTAAACATACAAATGAATATTATTCCTTTATGTTTTATTTTATAATTAAAAGCAGTGGAAAAGGGGTGATGTTTTAATGATTTTATGGGACTGGGAATGAAAGTTTCGGCCTATGGGAGTCAAGGGAGCTGAAACTAACCTCCCTATATGAAGTTAGGGTTTAGAAAATGTCTTGGCTGGGAGCGGTGGCTCACACCTGTAATCCCAGGACTTTGGGAGGCCGAGGCCGGCAGATCTCAAGGTCAGGAGATTGAGACCATCCTGGCCAACACGGTGAAACCCAGTCTGTACTAAAAATACAAAAATTATCTCGGCGTGGTGGCACGTGCCTGCAGTCCCAGCTACTCAGGAGGCTGAGGCAGGAGAATCACTTGAACCAGGGAGTCAGAGGTTGCAGTGAGCCGAGATCGCGCCACTGCACTCCCACCTGGCGGCGGAGCAAGATTCCATCTTAATAATAATAATAATAATAATAATAATAAAAAATATTTAAAATTTATAAATGTCTATAAAATGGAGACTGGTAAAGCTCTACTGACTGTCTTAGGATAATTGCAAAGAAATGATACACCTCTTTTGGGGGCTGTAAACAGATAAGGGATTACCCAGATTTCAGGTGCACGTCCTAATTTAACAGCCCAAGAGATTCAAGAACCTACAGCCAAGAAATAAATACAAATATAACTTTGCAAGCAGTCAAACACATAGAGCCCAGGCGGAAGTGATTGCAAAACCCATTTCCATGACCTTGCTGGGTTTTGATTTATATTCAGGCGTGTGAAATCAGTAACAAAAACAAACAAAAAAAAAGGATCAGTAACAAAATTACCTAGAAAATCCCCATGTTGGGGAATTTAAACATTTCTGTATCCATGGGTCAAAAAAGAAACCAATCGTTTAAACTAAATAATTAAGACCTCCAGGAAAATAGTAAAGGACACAAAACACCTCCACTCCTGCTTTAAAAAGAAATCACATGATAAAATTTTAAAATCCTTCAGACTCAAAGCGCTGTGAGTAAAATGAAATCTAAAGGTGTTACATTCCAGAAGAATGAGTCCTTGCTAGGTGAACAAAAGCCAGAGAATGCTTTCATACTTAGGACCACTTGCTAAGGTTGGAGGTAGGACAGAAGAGCAAACTGGCCAATGATGGATGGATAGACTTGGCTGGGATGAGGTGAAACCAGTTGAACTTTTGACTAATGTGTAAGCTGGTGTATCTGATTTGAATCTGAAAGAGTACCAAAGCAAAGAGAATTCTCTCCATTTGTCAATGTCTCACATGGGAATTTTACTTAATAATATGCGTGACACCTATATGACAAAACTGTAGAACTCTCCTGAAGGGGCCGGGCGCGGTGGCTCACGCCTGTAATCCCAGCACTTTGGGAGGCCGAGACGGGCGGATCACGAGGTCAGGAGATCGAGACCATCCTGGCTAACACAATGAAACCCCGTCTCTACTAAAAAATACAAAAAACTAGCCGGGCGAAGTGGCGGGCGCCTGTAGTCCCAGCTACTCGGGAGGCTGAGGCAGGAGAATGGCGGGAACCCGGGAGGCGGAGCTTGCAGTGAGCTGAGATCCGGCCACTGCACCCCAGCCTGGGCGGCAGAGCGAGACTCCGTCTCAAAAAAAAAAAAAAAAAAAGAACTCTCCTGAAGGAAAGGCACACTATTTCCTTAATAAATGTGCTCTACAACATAAAGATATGAATTTTCCTGAATTTATCAATGCAATGCCATCTTAATGAAAAAAATATACTTTTTCAGAACTAGACAAGATGTTTCTAGAATTCCTGTGGATTAAAGAAAAACAAACAGTGTTCAGAAAAACACTGAATAAGAACAGGGATAGGGTTCTGGTCATGGCAGGCATTCAAATACATGGTGAAGCCTTCATGTTTAACGTGTGAGATACTAACTCTTGAAAAGGCAGTCAAGATGAATAGAAAAGCATAAGAATCCAGAAATAACCAAAATACAGTTAGATCTTTACTAAGCAATGACAGTAGCATCTCAAATCCCTGGGGAGAAGATGGACTAGTCAATAAATGATATTGGGATAACTGGGTAGTCATACGTAATAAAAAGCAAAGATTGGAGTCATACCTTACATAGTACACCAAAATAAATTCTAAATAATTTTACATTGAATATGTAAATACAGTAAATCCAGTAACAAAGAAAACATGGAAGAATTCTCTTACAACCTGATAATTGGAGACCTTTCTAACTATATCACTAAATGCAGAAGACAAACCAAAATATATAATTTTTACTCCATAAAGCTAGAAGATAAGTAAATGACAGATAACATGGCCAAAAATTATCATAAACTCCAAAGAAAATGGAATACAGGTGGAAAAATATAACTGATTAAAGTAAACAAATCAATGTCTTCTTAATATGTAAAAAAAAATTCAAATAAACCGTTAAAAGAGAAAAAATCCAACAACAACAACAACAAAAAATGAGCAAATGAAATACAAGTGGAACTTGAACATACGGAAAGAAGCTCAAACTTTCTCAAAATACGAGATGTGCAGATTTAAACTATACTGCAGTACCAGGCTGGGTGTGGTGGCTTGTGCCTGTAATCCTAGCACTTTGGGAGGCCGAGGCAGGCAGATCACCTGAGGTCAGGAGTTCGAAACCAGCCTGACCAACATGGCGAAACCCCGTCTCTACTAAAAATACAAAAATTAGCCAAGCATGGTGGTGGGCACCTGTAATCCCAGCTACTTGGGAAGCTGAGGCTGGAAAATTGCTTGCACCTGGGAGATGGAGGTTGCAGTGAGGTGAGATTGCACCATTGCACTCCAGCCTGGGCGACAGAGCAAAACTCCATCTCAAAAAAAATAAATAAATAAAATTTTTTAAACAATGATACCACGGTACCATTTTTCACCCATTAGACTGGCAATAATTGAACGTATGACAAAACCTGATGTTGGGAAAGAACATGAGGGAAGAAGAACTCTCATACATCACTACTGAGAGACCCTATTGGTACAACTGCTGTGGAGAGCAATTTATCAGTATCTATGAAAATTACAATGTATTTACCCCGTGACTCAACAATTACGCTTTTAGGCATGTGCCCTAACAATATGCTCAAAGTTGTACAAAGTTGCTCATTGTCGCCTTGATTGATTATAATGGCAAGGGAGAAACCAACGTTTATCAGTAGGTTACTGGTTAAATAAATTGTGGTTCCTCCATAACTTAGAATAATATCCAACTGAAAAATCAGTGAAATATGTAAAGATCTCTAAAATAACTTTAGATGATGAACAAAAGATTCAGAAAAAATATGTTTAGCATCCTAGCATTTTGTAAAAGGGATGAGAATAATATATCTGTTGGTTATACACAAACATTTTATAGGAATCTAAGCAAGAACTTACTAATAATACCTATGGAGTGCAGATGGATTGATGGGAATTGAGTGATGGAGTACAGGGTGAGAGAGTCAGCTTTTGCTGTATTTTTAATATAATTTTTAAGTATATGAATAAATACCCAAGAAAAAATAAGAAAACAGTTCTGTATCTATTGAACTGGCCTTGCATCAAGTCACAAATGTTAAGTTACAAATAACATGTATAGGGTGATTTCATTTTTATAAAAAGTACGTGAGTGGGGGTGAGGTTGCTGTGTCTATTTATGGCTATAAAGAAAGATAGGCTAGGCGTGGTGGCTCACGTCTGTAATCCCAGCACTTTGGGAGGCCGAGGCAGGCGAGTCACCTGAGGTCAGGAGTTCAAGACCAGCTTGGCCAACATGGTGAAACCCCGTCTCTACTAAAAATACAAAAATTAGCCAGGCATGGTGGTGGGTGCCTGTAATCCCAGCTACTCGGGAGGCTGAGGCAGGAGAATTGCTTGAACCCAGGAGGCAGAGGTTGCAGTGAGCTGAGATTGCACTACTGCACTCCAGCCTGGGCGACAGAGCAAGACTCTGTCTCAAAAAAAAGAAAAGAAACAGAAAAATAGGCCAGGCACGGTAGCTCATGCCTGTAATCCCAGAAGTTTGGGAGGCCAAGGCAGGTAGATCACCTGAGGTCAGGAGTTTGAGACCAGCCTGGCCAACATGGTGAAACTCTGTCTCTACTAAAAATACAAAAAATTAGCCAGGCGTGGTAGCAGGCACCTGTAATCCCAGCTACTAGGAAGGCTGAGGCAGGAGAATCACCTGAACTGGGAGGCAGAGGTTGCAGTGAGCCGAGATACCGCCATTGCACTCCAGCCTGAGCAACAAGAGCAAAACTCTGTCTCAAAAAATACCCGTAAGCGTTCATATGACATTTCAACATTACATACTTAAGGGGTGTACAGGCATTGTATTAATTCTTCCTTCATATGTCCTTCAGTTGACATCCTTTACCTATGTAAAGCACTTTTGCTTTTTATTTTTAAAAGTGGGATAATCAAAAATTTTTAAATAAAAAATGTGTTTATGGTTATGTTTTGCCACAATTAAAAATGAAATCTGTATAAAATGTAAAGAATTGCAAACAAATTTTATTTTCTAGGTTATCAGTGTGTGGGTATATGATCCAGAAAATGCTGATCCTGATGAGTTGCTCGGGAGTGCAGAAGAACCTTCAATAGTAAGTGGAAACATTAGTATCGTCATAGTAAGAACAGAATGCTGTCTTTCTTTTGTAGGGACTGTGAATAATTTATAATCAATAGACAGGATTTTAAGCTGCCCACACCTAACTAAATACATTTGCACGATACCTTTTAGTTTGGCCATTATAGTGGTTTTGAACTTATGCTCCATCTCTACAATAGTAAACCTTTATTTAGAACTCTAATTGAACATTCTTCATATTTTCTTTTTTTCTTTATTTTTTAATTTTACCCTAAGTTATGGGATACACGTACAGAATGTGTACGTTTGTTACATAGGTATACATGTGCCACAGTAGTTTGCTGCACCTATCAACCCGTCATCTAGGTTTTAAACCCCGTATGCATTAGGTACTTGGCCAAATGCTCTCCCTCCCCTTTCCCCCCATCCCTCGACAGGCCCTGATGTGTGATGTTCCCCTCCCTGTGTTCACGTGTTCTCATTGTTCAACTCCCACTTATGAGTAAGAACATGCAGTGTTTGGTTTTCTGTTCCTGTGTTAGTTTGCTGAAGATGATGGTTTCCAGTTTAATCCATGTCCCTGCAAAGGACATGAACTCATCCTTTTTTATGACTGCATAGTATTCCGTGGTGTATATGTGCCACATTTTCTTTATCCAGTCTATCATTGATGGGCATTTGGGTTGGTTCCAAGTCTTTGCTATTGTGAATAGTGCTGCAATAAACATACGTGTGCATGTGTCTATAGTAGAATGATTTATAATCCTTTGGGTATATCCCCAGTAATGGGATTGCTGGGTCAAATGGTATTTCTAGCTCTAGATCCTTGAGAAATCGCCACAGTGCCTTCCACGATGGTTGAACTAATTTATACTCCCACCAACAGTGTAAAAACATTCCTATTTCACTAGCATCTGTTGTTTCCAGACTTTTTAGTGATGGCCATTCTAACTGGTGCGAGATAGTATCTCATTATGGTTTTGGTTTGCATTTCTCTAATGACCAGCGATGATGCGCTTTTTTTCATGTGCTTGCTGGTTGCATAAATGTCTTCTTTTGAGAACTGCCTGTTCATATCCTTTGCCCACTTTTTGATGAAGTTGGTTTTTTTTATTGTAAATTTGTTTAAGTTACTTGTAGATTCTGGATATTAGACTTTTGTCAGATGGATAGATTGCAAAAATTTTCTCCCATTCTGTAGGTTGCCTTTTCACTCTGATGATAGTTTCTTTTGCTGTGCAGAAGTTCTTTAGTGTAATTAGATCCCATTTGTCAATTTTGTCTTTTGTTGCAATTGCTTTTGGTGTTTTAGTCATGAAGTCTTTGCCCATGCCTATATCCTGAATGGTATTGCCTAGGTTTTCTTCTAGGGTTTTTATGGTTTCAGGTTTTACATTTAAGTCTTTAATCCATCTTGAGTTAATTTTTGTATGAGGTTTAAGGAAGGGGTCCAGTTTCTGTTTTCTGAATAGTGCTAGCCAGTTTTCCCGGCATCATTTATTAAATAGGGGATCCTTTCCCCATTGCTTGTTTTTGTCAGGTTTGTTGAAGATCAGATGGTTGTAAATGTGTGGTGTTATTTCTGAGGACTCTGTTCTGTTCCATTGGTCTATATATCTGTTTTGTTACCAGTACCATGCTGTTTTGGTTACTGTAGCCTTGTAGTGTAGTTTCAAGTCAGGTAGCATGATGCCTCTAGCTTTGTTCTTTTTGCTTAGGATTGTCTTGGTCATTCAGGCTCTGTTTTGGTTCCATATGAAAGTTAAAGTAGTTTTTCTCTAGTTCTGTGAAGAAAGTCAATGGTAGCTTGATGGGAATAGCGCTGAATCTATAAATTACTTCTGGCAGTATGACCATTTTCACGACATTGATTTTTCCTATCCATAAGCATGGCATTTTTTTCCCATTTGTTTGCGTCTTCTTATTTCTTTGAGCAGTGGTTTGTAGTTCTTGAAGAGGTCCTTCACGTCCCTTGTAAGTTGTGTTCCTAGATATTTTATTCTCTTTGTAGCAATTGTGAATGGGAGTTCACTCATGATTTGGTGATCTGCTTCTCTGTTATTGGTGTATAGGGTATATTTTCTATTAACCTCCTCATTCATGAAGGGGCTGAACATTAAGATGCTTTAGAGATGTTCTTTGAGCATCCATATCAAAGCCTTCTTTCAAAAATGTCTCATCACTTATTGAATCCTTTATCACTTGGAGATAAATGAATTTTCTAAAGATGCAACACCGTGAATAAATCCTTTCTTTTTGTTACAAATTTACCTCTTTCAAGATTTCAATTTTGTCTTCTGTTACAATTAAAATGTATTAAAAAAATCTAAAATGAAGAATTAGCTGACTGTTAATTTCCTATGGGACTGTTTACGTTTTAATGAGTCAAGAGCTATCTGATTTTTTAATAGCATGTTATCCTATCTCATGATAATCAAATTCCCAAGGGAAGGATTGATAAATCAGAAGGATACACAACCAATTGTTTCATCTGGTAATCAACTTTAGAGGAAATAAAATAAATTAATGATAATTAAACACTTTAAGTATGACTATTGGCTTAATTTCTAATCATTTTAAGTGAATATGCACCTTTTAATGTTATTTAGTGCATTCGTAATACTTTACTTTCTTTTCATCTGCACATTTATCCATGATGATGTGATTTTATTAAATCCTTTTTATGGCTCTCCATTAGCAACAGCATAGACTCTTAACTCTTAGGCTCTTAATGTGACATACAAAACCTTATCTGCCTCTGCCCCTCTTCTCTGGCCTCAGTCCTCTACAGATGTCTTCCCTCCGGCCACTGGACTCTTCTATCTCCTCACACACACCTGCTGTTTCATGCATCTGTTTGGCTTATGCTGTTCCCTGCATACCAACCGGCCATCTGTTTTCTTCATCTCGGTAACTTCTACTCATGTTTTTGGTCTCTAATTAGGTGTCACTGCCTCCAAGATGGCTGCCATCACCAAATCAGGGCTTTTGTTTCACACAAGCAGTTTGAAGGAATTATTTTGAAACTACAGTTTTGATCCAGTCATCCACAATGATGAAATGAAGTGATGACCACCTTTATCTTTAGAAATGCTTTGTTTTACAATGTGTTTTTCTGATATAGCTAAACCAGATTTGGGGGGGTGAATATTTGTATGTGGGTGTACATTTTTCCTGCTTTCACTTTCAGCTTCCTGTATCCTTACAGTTTTTTCCAAACACCAACTCAAACCAGACATATTTTTAATACGTGTCTTATAAACACTCTAAAGTTGAGTTTTTGTTTCTGTTTTTTATCTTGACTGGCATTATATGTCTTTAATTAGAGCATTAAGTTCGTTTTCATCTAATATTGACACAATATATTCTTAGATTTGCTTTATATTTGTTCTGCCTGTTGTATATTCTTTCTAATGCCTGTTGTATATTCTTTCTAACTGGCAACTCTCTTCAGTTTCATCAGATACTGTTTCACCAGCTCCTTACTTCCACTGTTGCTGTTAGGAAACCATCTTTCTGCCTGTTACTCCTTCGAAACTGTCTTAACCCGGGCTCCTCAGAAGCGAGCTTGTAGTTTATTTTTGGAGGTGATGCCAGGAATAAGAGTGGAGGACCAGGAAAGGTGTGCCAGGAAAGGAGGGAGATACAATTTTTAGGCTATCACTGCCGTGGACCACTAGAGCACAATCTCGCTGAGCCCCTCCAAGAAGCCATGTGGAATGTGTTTTTAAATTGTCCAACAGAAGAACAGAAAATGCCTCAGAGTTGCCTCACAGAGGAGAAGAAAGCTTCCCATCCTCCATTAGTCAGAGGTTTGCCCTGGCTTGTTAACTCCTAGTACTTCCAGGTTGTGCATCTCTAAATGCAGAATAGGTTTCCACAGGAGGCAGCCGAGATGCAGGGATAGACAGGCCTTGACAGAGAAGGGAAAATGATGCTTGAGTTGATGATGCTAGAGTCAGTGTGAGATTCTGTCAGGTTATAAATGTGTGAAGTGTGTTGCCAGAATTGGCTCGATTAAAAAGTAGGGTACTACAGCTTACAAGAGGTGTTGAGTAAGTAAGCAATCCATCTTTTCTCCTCTGGCTGCTTTTGAGATTTTTCTCTTTGTCTTTTGTTTTCTGCAGTTTTACTATGATGTATCTAAATGTGAATTAAAACAAATATATTTACTTGGAATTATTTGACTTTATGAATCTGTGGATTGGGGTTTTCACAATCTTCTGAAAATTATTAGTCATGTCTTTTCAAATATTGTCTGTGCTTCATCATTTTTCTCCCTTTCCTCTGGGATTCCAAATAAACATGTTCTTATTCTATCTCCTGAAATCCCATTTCAACATATATTAGACCCATCTGATTCATCTGCCATGACGTTTACCCTCTTATCAATATATTCCCTCTTTTTATCTCTCTGTGCCGTGTTTGGCTCAGATATTTCTTCTGACCAACTTCTAGGTTGCTAAAATAATTTCTTTTTGAAATTTTTTATTTATTTTGAGACAAGGTCTCACTTTGTCACCCAGGCTGCAGTGCAGTGGCGCAATCATGGCTCACTGCAGCCTCAACCTCCTGGGCTCAAGTGAGCCTCCCACGTAGCTGGGGCTACAGACACACACCACCACACTTGACTAATTTTTGTATTTTTTGTAAAGACCAGGTCTTGCCACATTGCCCAGGCTAGTCTCAAACCTCTGGGCTCAAGTGATCCACCCATCTCAGCCTCCCAAAGCACTGGGATTACAGGTGGGAGCCACTGCACCTGGAAAATTATTTCTAATATGGTATTAAACCCACTCACTGAGTTCTTCATATCAGTTATTTTCAGACATTTTACTTGGTTATTTAACACATTTTGTGTTTCACTTTTATAGCTTTCTATGACCTGGAGATATTTCATGCGTATTTTTTTCCTTTCTTTCTAAAGTTTTATTTTTGACTCTGTATATAAGCTTGCTTATTTTTTATTTAACGTGGTAACCATAGTAGAATGTAAAACCAATGTGGGACAGTTAAATATTCCTCTTTTCACTATGTTTAACAAATAAAAGAGCACACAAATATCCAGCTATTATCTGCACTTGAAATACTGATGGCAATACCATGTTCCTTTTATCTCATATCTAAGCATTTTGGAAGAGTTTTTTTAAATATAAGGTTTCTATGTCTTCACCTTGTATTCATTCACTTTTCAAAAAACTTTTACTTTTAGAACAGTTTCAGTTTTACAGGATTATTACAAAGATAGTACAAGGAGTTCATATTTATCCCACACCTAGTTTTCTCTATTATAAATATCTTACTCTTGTATATTTGTCATAATTACTGAACCAATATTGATACACTGTTATTAATAGAAGTCCATATTTTATTCACATTTCCTCAGCTAATGTTCATTTTGTATTCCAGAATCCCACCAGGAATAGCAAATTATATTTAGTTGTCTTGTCTCTTTACATTCTTAATTGTGACAGTTTCTAGACTTCATGGCTTTTGATGCCCTTGAAAATGTTGAGGATTGCTTGTCAGATACTTTGTAAAATGTCAATCCATTGGGATTCATCTGACATTTTTCTCATAATCAGATTGGAGTTAGGTGTTTCAGGCAGGAAGACCACAGAAGGAAAGTGGCATTCCCATCACACGTAATCAGGGGTGCATACAATCATATGATGTGTCACTGCTGATGTTGCCGCTCATCACCTGGCTGGAGATCGTGATCCTCTACTGTCAAGTTCCTCTTTCTTCTCCCTGTCTGTGTTGTTCTCCTTGGAAGTAAGTCACTCAGTACAGTTATACTTTACCTTCTTAAGGAAAGGAGTATCTACATAAATATTTTTGGAATTCTTGTATTATGGCAGACTTGTCTTATCCCTGACTTATTTATTTACTTATTCAATCATTTATTTATATCACTATGGACTCATGAATATTTATTTTATGTTTTGGGTTATAATCCAACACTACTTTATTTATTGGGAGCTCTTTCAGTCAGCTCCTGTATCCCTTTGACATTGTCTCATCATAGTGGGGTTTTGTTGTTTGGTTGTTTTGTTGTTTTCTTTGTTGTTAACACTTTCTTTCTTACTGGCACTATAAGATGCTCCAAACTAATCCTGTATATTTCCTGCGTCATAGCACCTGCACCATCTTCCATTCCCAGTCCTAGAATCAGACGTTTCTCCTACGAGCTCTGGACCCTTTTGGTTCTTGTATTAGAGAGTGGTATTGGAAATCAAGATCGGGGCACTAAGTGTGCCTATTGCTGTTTGGCTGTTTTCCTCTCTCAGCTGTCAGAGCAAGGAAACATATATGCATGTCCTAATCCAAGCATATACACACACATATCTAGAAATTTTTCCATATTTAACTATCTGTATTTAGATTAAGCTAAATGTGAATTTATACACATGGCTTCAACCCTAATTTATGACCACATTAATCATTCTGGACTCCTTCCTTGCTTAGCTGTAATCTCCTACCTCAAGATTAAGAAATTAGATTCCCACCATCTGCCATCCATTTGCTTAACATGTATGTTTCCAGCATACATGTTATTCGTCAGCTCAGGTGATCCTAACAACATACCACAGACCAGGTGGCTTAAAAAACAGAAATTTGGCTGGGAATGGTGGCTCATGCCTGTAATCCCAGCACTTTGGGAGGCCGAGGTGGGTGGATCACGAGGTCAGGAGATGGAGACCATCCTGGCTAACACAGTGAAACCCCATCTCTACTAAAAATACAAAAAATTGGCCAGGCATGGTAGAAGGCACCTGTAGTCCCGGCTACTCAGAAGGCTGAAGCAGGAGAATCTCCTGAACCCGGGAGGCAGAGGTTGCAGTAAACCGAGATCACGCCGCTGCACTCCAGCCTTGGCGACAGAGCGAGACTCCGTCTCAAAAAAAAAAAACAAAAAAAACCCCAAATTTATTTCCTCTCAGTTCTAGAGGCTAGAAGTTTAAGATCAGGGTTTCATACTGGCTTGTAGATAATTTATGTAAATGGAATCATACAATATTTTTGGCCTTTTGTAACTTAGTTCACTTAGCGTAATGTCTTCTCATCCGTGTTTCAGCATGTTTCAGAATTTCTTTCCTTTTTAAGGCTGAATAATATTCCATCATATATATAAAAAACATACCACATTCTGCGTGTCCATTCATCCATCACTGGACACGTGGGTTACTTCCACCTTTTGGCTTTTGTGAACAGTGTTGCTATGAACATGGGTGCACAAATATCTGCTCATATCCCTGCTTTCAAAACTTTTGGGTATATACCCAGAAATGGAATTGCTAGATCCCATGGTAATTCTATTTTTATTGTTTTGAGAAACTGCCACACCGTTTTCCATAGCACCTGTACCATCTTACATTCCCATTAACAGTACACAAAGGTTCCAATTCCTCTACAGGCTCACTAACACTTGTTTTGTTTTGTCTTTGGAGGAGGGAGTTTTATTTTAATGAGTAACAAGATTTTTTATAATCTTGCTAATAATCTTATTAGATTATGTATAGATTATTTTGGGGGTATATGTGATATTTTGGTTCCCATATACAATGTGTAGTGATCAAATTAGGGTAATTGGGATATCCATCACCTCAAACATCTATCTTTTTTTGTGTGCAGAGAATGTTAAAAATCAACTTTTCTAGCTATTTTCAAATATACAATAAATGATTAATCTTCACCCTACTATGCTATCAAACACTAGAGCTTATTCTTTCTATCTGTGTGTTTATATCCATTAATCAGCCTCTCTTCACCACCACCCCCATCAGCCTTCCCAGCATCTGGTGACCACTTTTCAACTCTCTACTTCCATGAAATCCACATTTTTAGCTCCCACATATGAGAACATATGATATTTCTCTTTCTGTGCCTGGTTTATTTCACTCAAAATAATGGCCTCCAGTTCCATGCATATTGCTGCAAATGACAGGATTTCATTCTTTTTTTATAGCTGAATACTATTACGTCATATATGTAGACTGCATTTTCTTTACCCATTCTTCCATTGCTGAATATTTAGGTTGTTTCTATATTCGGCTATTGTGAATAATGCTACAATAAACATGGGGGTTCAGGTATCCCTTTGATATACTGATTTCATTTCCTTTGGATAAATACCTAGTAGTGGGATTGCTGGATTGCATGGTAGTTTCATGTTTAGTTTTTTGAAAAATTTCCATACAGTTTTCCATAGGAGTTGTACCAATTTACATTCTTACCAACAGCGTATGAGGGTTACCTATCAGATGAATAGTTTGCAAGTATTTTCTCCCATTCTAGAGACTGTCTCTTCACTTTGTTGATTGTTTACCTTGGTGTGTAGAAGCTTTTTAATTTAATAAAGTCCCATTTGTCTATTTTTGTTTTTGTTGCCTTTGCTTTTGAAGTCTTAGCTATAAAATGTTTGCCCAGACCAATGTCTTAAAGCATTTCCTCTGTTTTCTTCTAGTAGTTTTATCGTTTCATGTCTTACCTTTAAGTCTTTAATTCATTTTGAGTTGATATATATATAGTGAGAGAAAAAGGTTTAATTTCATCCTTCTGTATATGGATATCCAGTTTTCCCAGCATAATTTATTGAAGAGGGCATCCTTTCCCCAATGTATGTTCTTGGTGCCCTTGTCAAAAATTAGTTGGCTGTAAATATGTGGATTTATTTCTGGATTCTCTTTTCTATCAGTCTATGTTTTTATAACAATACCATGCTGTTTTGTTACTATAGCTTTGTACTATATTTGAAGTCAGGTTGTGTATGCCCCTAGCTTTATTCTTTTTGCTCAATATTGTTTTGGCTACTTGGGATCTTTTTATATGAATTTTAGGATTTTTTTTTCTATTTCTGTAAAGAACATCCTTGATATTTTGATAGAGATTGCATTGAATTTGTACATTACTCTGGGTAGTATGGTCATTTTAACAATATTAATTGGTCTGATAACTGCAATATGGAATGTCTTAACATTTGTTTATGTCATCTTCGATTTTTTTCCTCAGTGTTTTATACTTTTCTTTGTAGAGGTCTTTCTCTTCCTGAAATTTATTCCTAGGTAATTTTTTTGTAACTATTGTAAATGGAATTGCTGTCTTGATTTGTTTTTCAGCTAGTTTGTTATTGGTGTAAGAAACACTACTGTCTTTTGTTTTCTTTCTTTTTTTTTTTTTTTTTTTTTTTTTGAGATGGAGTCTCACTCTGTCACCCAGGTTGGAGTGCAGTGGCGTGATCTTGGCTCACTGCAAGCTCCGCCTCCCAGGTTCACACCATTCTCCTGTCTCAGCTGCGCCCCCCCTCCAACTCCATTAGTTGGGACTACAGGCGCCCGCCACCACGCCCAGTTAATTTCGTTGTATTTTTAGTAGAGATGGGGTTTCACCGTGTTAGCCGGGATGGTCTCCATATCCTGATCTTGTGATCCGCCCACCTTGGCCTCCCAAAGTGCTGAGATTACAGGCGTGAGCCACCGCACCCGGCCAGAAACACTACTGTTTTTTCTGTGTTGGTTTTGTATTGTGCAACTACTGAGTTCATTTACTAGTTCTACACATTTTTTTGGTGGAATCTAGGTTTTTCTATATATAAGATTGTGTTGGCTAGATGTGGTGGCTCATGCCTGTAATCCCAGCACTTTGGGAGGTCAAGGTGGTGGGGATTGCTTGAGAGGAGCTCAAGACAAGTGTGGACAACATAGTGAGACCCTATCTCTAAAAAAAAAAAAAAAAAAAAATATATATATATATATATATATATATATATATACACACACACACACACACAAAAATTAGCCAGGCATAGTAGCACCTGCCTGTCGTGCCAATTACTTGGGAGGCTAAGGCAGGAGGATCACTTGAGCCCAGGAGTTTGAGGCTGCAGTGAGCCACCATCTGAGTGAGATTCTGTCCCCCTTCCCCCACCAAAAAAAAAAAAATTGTGTCATTGTGTCATCTGCAAAGAAGAACAATTTCTTTTCCAACCTTGATTCTTTTTTTTTTTTCTTTTGTCTATTGCTCTGGCTAGGACTTCCAGTGTTATGTTGAATAGGGGTGGTAAAAGTGAGCACCAGTTTTTTGATCCAGTTCTTAGAGGAGAAGCTTTCAACTTTTCCCCATTCAGTATGATGTTAGTTGTGGGTCTGTGACAGATACATGGCTTTTATTATGTTGAGGTATGTTCCTTCTATGCCTAATTTGTCGAGTTGTTTTGTGTTTTTTTTTATCATGAAGAGATGTTGAATCTTATCAAATGCTTTTTCTGCATCTATTAAGACAATCATAAGGTTTTTGTTCTTCATTCTGTTGATGTGATATATCATATTTATTGATTTGCATATGTTGAACCACCCTTGTATCCCTGGGATAAATCTCACTTCATCATGGTGAATTATCTTTTTGATGTCTTGTTGAATTCATTTCGCTGGTATTTTGTTTTGAATTTTTGCATCTGTGCCATCAGGGATATTTGCCTGTAGTTTGTTGTTGTTGTTGTTGTTGTTGTTGTGTTCTTGTCTGGTTTTGGTGTCAGGGTAATGCTTGTCTTGTAAAATGAGTTAGGGAGCATTTCCTCCCCTTCAAATTTTTGGAATAGTTTGCAGAGAACTGGTATTAGTTATTCTTTATAAGTTTGGTAAAATTCAGCAGTAAAGCCATCTGGTCCTGGGCTTTTCTTTTTTGGGAGACTTTTTATTGGAGATTCAATCCTGTTACTAATTATTGGTCTGTTCAGGTTTTCTATTTCTCCGTTGTATAATCATGGTAGGTTTTGTGTGTCTAGGAATTTATTCATTTCCTTTAGGTTTCACAATTTGTTAGCATATAGTGGTTCATAAATAGTCCTTAAGGATCCTTTGAAGATTGGTGGATCCACATCAGTTGTAATGTGTCCTTTTTTGTTTCTGATTTTATTTATCGAATCTTCTCTCTTTTTTTCTTGGTCACTCTAAGTAGCAGTTTATCGATTTTGTTTATCTTTTTTAAAAACCAACTTTTTGTTTTGTTGATTCTTTGTATGTTTTTTAGTCTCTATTTCATTTAGTTCTGCTCTGATCTTTATTCTTTCTTTCTTTCTACAAATTTTAGGTTTGATTTGTTCTTGCTTTTCTGGTTCCTTGAGGTGCATTATTAGGTTGTGTATTTGAGATCCTTTTACTTTTATGACCTAGGTGTTTATTGCTATAAACTTTCCTCTTAGCAGTGTTTTTGCAGCATCCATAGGTTTTGATATGTTGTGTTTCTATCTTCATTTGTGTCAAGGAATTTTTAAATTTATTCTTAATTTCTTTCCTAACCCAATGGTCATTTAGGAGCATGTTGTTTAATTTCCATGCATTCTTTTCTTCCCCAGAATGTCCACTTTCATCCATGTATTTTTATAGTTTCAAATATTCCTCTTGTTTTTGATATCTAATTTTATTCCACTGTGGTCAGAGAAGACACCTGATATGAATTCAATTTTTTTATTTTTTATTTTTTTTGAGACGGAGTCTTGCTCTGTCTCCTAGGCTGGAGTGCAGTGGCACGATCTCAGCTCACTGCAAACTCCGCCTCCCGGGTTCACGCCATTCTCCTGCCTCAGCCTCCCGATTAGCTGGGACTACAGGCGCCTGCCACCACGCCCAGTTAATTGTTTGTATTTTCGGTAGAGACGGGTTTCACCATGTTAACCAGGATGGTCTCGATCTCCTGACCTCGTGATCCGCCTGCCTCGGCCTTCCAAAGTGCTGGG
Organism: Macaca nemestrina; assembly: GCF_043159975.1. Classification (NCBI taxonomy): domain Eukaryota; kingdom Metazoa; phylum Chordata; class Mammalia; order Primates; family Cercopithecidae; genus Macaca; species Macaca nemestrina. The sequence goes on along the minus strand of NC_092125.1, from coordinate 4,700,770 downwards.
ATTACAGGCGTGAGCCACCACGCCCTGCCGAATTCAATTTTTAAAAAAATGTTTGAGACTTGTTTTGTGTCCTAACGTATGGCTAATTCTAGAGAACGTTTCACATGCTGATTAAAAGAATGTGTATTCTGCACTTTTCATGCAAAATATTTTGTAAATGTCTGTTAGGTCCATTTAATCTGAAGTACAGTTTGAATCCAATGTTTCTTTGTTGATTTTCTATCTAGAGTTCTGTCCAGTGCTGAGAATGGAGTGTTGAACTCCCCAACTATTATTTTTATGGAGGTCTATTTCTCCCTTTAGATGTAATTATATTTGCTTTATATATCTGGGTCTGTTGAGTGCATATAGCATTTCTTTTTTTTTCTTCTTCTTTTTCTTTTTTGTTTTTTTGAAACAGAGTTTCACTCTTGTTGCTCAGGCTAGAGTACAATGGCACCATCTCGGCTCACTGCAACCTCTGCTTCCCAGGTTCAAGCAATTCTCCTGCCTCAGCCTTCCCGAGTAGCTGGGATTATAGGTGCCCACCAGCACGCCTAGCTAATTTTGTATTTTTAGTAGAGACAGGGTTTCACCATGTTGGTCAGGCTGGTCTCGAACTCCTGACCTCAGGTGATCCGCCCACCTCGGCCTCTCAAAGTGCTGGGATTACAGGCATGAGCCACTGCGCCTGGCTTAATGCAAATAACATTTCTAAATAATGCTATATCCTCTTGCTGAACTGATTTATTTTTTATTATCTAATGACTTTCTTTGCCTCTTTTTATGGTTTTTGACTTAAAAGTCTTTTACCTACTATAATAATAGCTACTCCTGCTCACTTTGACTCCATTTTTATATGCCTTCACTATGGATCTTCATGTATCTTTACAAGTGAAGTGAGTTTCTTATAGGCAATATATAGTTGGATTGTGTTTTATTTTAATCCATTCAGCCAGTCAATGTCATTTAAATGGAAAATTTAATTCATTTACATTACATTCAAGGTTATTATTTATAGGTGAGGACTATTCCTGTCATTCTGTTAGTTTTTTTCCGGTTCTTTTGTATATCCTTTGTTCTTTCATTCCTTCTTGTTTATCATTGCAGTTTGGAGGTTTTCTGTGGTGGTAACATTTGACTCCTTTCTCTTTCTTCTTTGTATTATTGATATGCCATTGAGCTTTATGCTTTTGTGTATTTTCATTATGGTAGATACCATCCTTTCACTTCCAGATGTAGGACTTCCTTAAGCATTTCTTGTAGGGCTGATCTATTGTTGATGAATTCCCCCAGGTTTTGCTTACCTGGGAAAGACTTTATTTCTTTATTTTTGAAGGCTAGCTTTGCTAAGTATTGTATTCCACACTGGCAGTTAGAACTTTGACTATATCATCTCATTCTCTGCTGGCCTAGTAGGTTTCTGCTGAGAAATCCACTGTTAGTATGAGGAAGATTCCCTTATATGTGACTTGATGCTTTTCTCTTGCTCATTTTAGAATTCTCTTTTTGCCTTTACCTTTTGACAGTTTGAAATTCATGCGTCTTGGAGAAAATCTTGTTGGGTTAAATCTATTTGGAGATCTTTGAGCTTCCTGTACCTAGATATCTATATATCTTGCAAGACTTGGGAAGTTTTCAGCGATTATTTTGTAAAATAGGTTTTCTATGTGTTTGCCCATCTCTTCACCTTCTAGAGCTCTCAAAATTCAAATATCTGGTTGCTTTATGGTATCCCATATGTCGTATAGGCTTTCTTTATGCTTTCTTATTCTTTTTGTTTGTTTGACTGGGTTATTGCAAAAGACCTGTCTTTGAGTTCAGAAATTCTTTCTTCTGCTCCATCTAGTCCATTGTTAAAGCTCTTAATTGTATTTTTTATTTTATGCATTGAATTCTTCAATTCCAAGATTTCTGTTTGACCTTTTTCTTTAGTATCTGTTTGTTAAATCTCTTATTTAGATCTTGAATTGATTTCCTAATTTCTTTGTATTGTTTATTTATGTTCTCTTATATCTCACTAAGTTTCTTTTTTTCTCCTCCCTCTCTGAGTTTCTTTAATATCATTATTTCAATTCCTTTTCAGACATTTCTTAGATTTCCTTTTTGTTGGGATCTGTTACAGAGAATTATTGTGTTCCTTTGGAAGTGTCATGTTTCCTTGCTTTTTCATGTTTCTTTTTTTTTTTTTTTTTTTGAGACGGAGTCTCACGCTGTTGCCCAGGCTGGAGTGCAGTGGCGCGATCTCGGCTCACTGCAAGCTCCGCCTCCCGGGTTCCCGCCATTCTCCTGCCTCAGCCTCCTGAGTAGCTGGGACTACAGGCGCCCGCCACCGCGCCCGGCTAATTTTTTGTATTTTTAGTAGAGACGGGGTTTCACTGTGGTCTCGATCTCCTGACCTTGTGATCCGCCCGCCTCGGCCTCCCAAAGTGCTGGGATTACAGGCTTGAGCCACCGCGCCCGGCCGCTTTTTCATGTTTCTTGTGTCTTGCACAGATACATTGGTATCTGTGGTATAAAAGTTGCTTCTTTCAGTTTTATAGATTGGCTTTCATAGTGGAATACCTTTTCCTTTGGATATTTCTTCGATGCTGGTTGGGTGGGTTGCTTTGGCTTTAATTCTGGATGGGCACAGTAGTGTAGTCTCTGCATGATTTCTTCAGCTATATAATGAGTGTCAATGATGTCTCTGAGTTTTTCAGTGTCTTATGCTGTGGTTGTTATTGAAGGCTATAGTGGGGCTTTGTTGGGGACAGGAGAACCAGGCAGGCTGGTCCATGGACACCAGTGGTAGGGACAGCTGGCTAAACATCGGGTTCTTGAACCCTCTGGCAGCTTACATAGGCACTAGTAGTAGCAGGTCTGGGTAGACCAATTCTTGGGCCTCCAGGTGGCTTGCTTGAGTGCTGGCAGTGGCAGCAGTGGGCCAGATGGGTGTCAGGTCCTCAGGCCCCTTGGCAGCATTCATTGCAAAAGCAGTGGCAGTAGCAGCAGCAGGCCAACCCTTCAGCCCCCATGCAGCACATGAGTACCAGCAATTGCAGTGGTTGACTGAATTGACCAATCCCCAGGCCACTGACACACACATATGGGTGCCAGTGCCAGTGGAAGGTTGGGCAGGCAAGTCCCAAGGTCTTCAGTAAATCCACATGGTGGCAGTGATGGGCAGGACAGGTCTATTCTCAGGCCCCTGAAAGGCATACATAAGTGCCAGTGGTGTCAGGCAGAACAATCCCCAGGCCCCTGGAGGGTATATATGAGTGCCAGTAGTAGCAGGTGGGGCAGATCAATCTGCCGGCCCCTGGACAACACGCATATACACTGGCAGCAGCAGTTGGGGTGAGTTGACCTCTAGGCTTCTGAATGATGCGTGTGGGCACTGGTGAAGGTGGAGATAGGCAGGTCTGGCTTATCCTCATGACTCCAATGGTGCTTGTGGGTGCCACTTGCAACAAGCAGGGTGGATCTATCCCCAGGTCCCCAGACAGCATGCTGGGGCACTGGTGGTGGTGGCAGTGGACAGGTCAGGACCATCCTCAGGCCCTCAGATGGTATGCATGGGTACTGGCAGTGGTGGGCAGGGCAGGTGGATCCCTAGGCCTCCAGATAAAAAATGCATGCAGGCTCCACTGGTGGAAGCTGCAGGTGGGTTGAGTATAACCTCAGGTCCTCCAATGGTGTATATGGCCACTGGCTATAGTGAGTGGAGCAAATTGATCCCTTTGCTCCCAGACTCATTTTTTAATTAGGTTGTTTGGTGTTATTTTTTATTGCTCAGGTTTAAGTTTTCTGTGTATTCTGGATATTAATGTTTTATCAGATATGTGATTTGAAAATATTTTCTTCTATCCTGTGGATTATCTTTTTCTTCTGTTCATAGGGACTTTTGAGGCACAGCAATTTTTAATTTTAATGAAAGCTATTTTTCCTTTTGTTTCCTGGGATTTTGGTGTCATATCCAAGAAATCATTGCCAGATCCAATGTCTTGAATATTTTTCCCTATGTTTTCTTCTAAGAGTTTTATTGTTTAGCTCTTAACATTTCAGGAATTAACTACTGATAACACCCAACAACTTGGATGGATGCTCAGTTAAATAGCCACTTTCAAAGTGTTGAATACTGTATGATTCCATTTATAGAACATTTTAGAGGTAACAAATTGTAGTAATAGAAAACAGATAAGTGGTTTTCAGGGGTAAGGATATGTGGGCAGTTGTGAATCTTAAGTGGTAACATGACGGAGTTTCTTCTATGTGATGTATTCACTCTTGTGTTCTGGTTGTGGGGGTAATTACATGAATCTACACATGTGATAAAGTTTTATAGAACTATGCTAAATAAATAAATAAAAGAGTGCCTGGAAAAGTTGGTGATATCTGAATAAGGTCTGTACCCGAGTTAATGTTGTATCAGCATCAATTTCCTAGTTTTGACAATGCGTTAGGATTTTGTCAGCTATACCCATTGGGAAAAGCTGGGGAAAGGGTACTTGGAAACTTCTTGTGAGTCAAACAATTTTGAAATAAAATAATTTAAAATTCTATTTTAAAATCTCTTCAATGTTTGGCCATTGTACTAAGAATAAAATCTAACCTATTTTGCAAAGCATACAATGCTTAGCATGATGTGGCCCTTTCCTGTCTCTTCTCTGACCTTATCTGCTCGCTAGCCTCCCCCTTCTACTATACACGAGCCATCACTTTCCTGTCAATTCCTCAAGCATAGTAACTCCTCTCCCACCTCAGGGACTTTGTAACTGTTGTTCCTTCTGTCTAGAATTCTCTTATCACAGCTGTCTCATGAAAGATTCATACTCTCCTCTGGGTGGTGAGATTTTTTTCATTATTTGTTCAACAAATATTTATAAATGCAGGTTTGAGAGGCAAAGCCTCAAGGCAGAAGTGTAGTTTTGAACATATTGGTTTGAAGTGCTTCTGAGACAACTGGAAGTCACAATTAAAAATCTAATTAGATCCTCAGTCTAGAACTAGATACACAGTTTGGGATCTGGCTTACAATTTGATGAGTTGTACAGGAATTGGATGATACTTGAAGCCATGTTAGTGAAATGAGATCATATAGGAAGAGAATATACTCTGAGAAGAGAGTAAGGCCAGACCCTGGGAACCACTAATAGAGCAGGAGGGAGTGATAACCAAGCCAAGTTAGAGTGTTTCAAATGGGAAGATTCATCCCATGTATCAAATGCTGCTTAAAAATCAGGTAAGATCAACAGAACTATGTTTATTAAATTTAACAACATGTATAGCCATATGTTGATGATATAACTAGAAAAATACTATTAAAAATAATAATCCTATTTTTAATACGATTATTTTTAGTAGCAATACTATTATAATATTTTGAAATACTATTTAGTATATTTTAAAATACTATTTAAAAATAATAATATCGTAATAATAATACCAAGCATGGTATCTCACGCCTATAATCCCAGCACTTTGGAAGGCTGAGGCAGGATTGAGCCCAGGAGTTCAAGACCAGTCTGGGCAACATAGCAAAACCCCATCTGTACAAAAAATACCAAAATTAGCCAGACGTGGTGGCACACACTTGTCATAGCTATTCGGGAGGCTGAGGTGGGAAGATTGCTTGAGCCTGAAAGGCAGAAGTTGCAGTGAGCTGTGATTGAGCCACTGCGCTCTAGCCTGAGTGACAGAGTAAGACCTTGTCTCAAATAATAATAATAATAACAACACAATCATTAGCAGTAATTATAATGAAACTTGTTCTGTCATAGATCACTAGTAATAACATAACTTGGCATAATTCTTTTACAAATTATTTTGGCAATATGTATCAAGAGAGTTTTGTTTGTTTGTTTGTTTGCTTTTAGAGATGGGTTTTCACTCTGTTACCCAGGCTGGAGTGCAGTAGTGTGATTATAGCTCACCATAGCCTCAAACTCCTGGACTCACATGATCCTCCTGCCTCAGCCTCCTGAGTAGCTGGGACTATAGGTGCACACCACCATGCCAGGCTAAAAGGTTTTTTTTTTGTTTGTTTGTTTGTTTTTTTCTTTTGGAGACGGAGTCTCTCTGTTGCCCAGGCTGGAGTGCAGTGGCATGATATTAACTCACTGCAACCTCCACCTCCTGAGTTCAAGTGATTCTCCTGCCTCAGCCTCCCGAGTAGCTGGGACTACAGGAGCCTGCCACCAGGCCCAGCTATTTTTTGTATTTTTAGTAGAGACAGAGTTTCACCATGTTGGCCAGACTGGCCTCAAACTCTTGACCTTAGGTGATCCACCTACTTTGGCCTCCCAAAGTGCTGGGATTACAGGCGTTGAACCACTGTGCCCCGCCTAAAAGAGTTTTTAAAGTGTTTATAACTTTGGAGCCAGCAATCACACTTCCAAGAATCTTATCAAAAGAAATAGTCCTAACCATAGGAAAGACTGTGTATCTGACGATGTTCCTAGCAATAATATTACCAATAGTGAAAAAAATAAAACCACCAAAGTGTCCAATACAGGAGTGTTAAGCAAATGGTGGTAATTCACTCAGTGAAAAATTATGCAGACATTGAAAATGATGTTTATAGACTGAACATGAATATAAAACAGTAGCCTGTACTTGGTAAATCTGAAGAAAACACTAATGTGGTTTTTGCCTTTTTGTTAATTTTTATGTGTTAATTTTTTCCATATTTATAAAATTATCTTTAATGACCATGAATTACTTTCTTAATCAAAAAAATATATTTTTAAGCTTGTTTATATGATTATATTAACTTTTTCTTGATATTTTTCCTACAATCTTCTTGTATGTGTTATTTATTGTATTTTACTTCCATCTTACTCTTTGCTACATTAAGAATGCTTCATTTACTCTTTGCTCAGCAGTTATACAAAAGGTAGTTGTATTTAAAATTCTGAATAGTACATATGATTTTCAGAAACAAAATTAAAGTATCTATTATTATTTATTAGGCAAACCTATACTTCTCTATAAAAATCATCAAATAGGCAGGGTGCAGTGGCTCATGCCTGTAATCCCAGCACTTTGGGAGGCTGAGGCAGGTGGATCACTTGAGGTCAGGAGTTCGAGACTAGTCTGACCAACATGGTGAAACCCTGTCTCTACTAAATATTAAAAAAATTAGTGGGGCATGATGGTGCATGCCTATAATCTCAGCTACTTGGGAGGCTGAGGTAGCAGAATCGCTTGAACCCAGGAGGTGGAGGTTGCAGTGAGCCGAGACTGTGCCACTGCATTCCAGCCGGGGCAACAGAGCAAAACTCTGTCTCAAAAAAAACAAAAAAAAAATCATGAAATGAATATTCTTCAGGAAAGGCCTTCCTTGACCATTATTCCTACTTCCCACAATGGGTTCTACTATCAGATAATCCCTTCGCCCCTCGAATCCCTCCTTACTGGCACTCATGATAACAATCTTAAAGGTTCCTTTGTGAGTGGATGCCATGTTTTTAGAAAGTTAAACAAAAGCAGTATTAGAGGATTAGGATAAAATTCTAGACTAGCCCTCATCATCTGATTTTTTAATTCTAGAAATTTCCCATAGTAAAACAGTTGCTTCTGTTCTAAAAGTACCTTACTAGGAATAATTCCAACTCAATTCCCCTTCTCCTTATGTATCATGAGAAAAAGGGAGCTTTTCAGATCGATCTGATTTCTAAGAGCATTTTTCTTAAAGCCTCCAGATATCGTTTGAAACCTGCCTTGAAAGAATATGTCATTTCGAAGGCAGGCTCACGTAGAAAGAATTCTAACAGATGAGTTTTAGAAACTCTACACTGTATTTCATTGAGATTAAAACTAGGGTTATTTATTTAAGTATTCCCATAGTTTCAGTTCATCCAGGATTCTGATTGTGTGTAGAGATTTTGACGAGTTGGAAACTGTATTGTGACTTATTTATAATTCATTAAGTTTGCATGGGGAGGAGGCTATAAGGTGGAAAGAACAAAGCTGAATCTTGAGCACACAGTAAATTTACAAATGTAAACAATATCTTAACCACAATAACAAATTCAATGTATCATGATGTCATATCAAATTACTTTAGCTATGAAAATAATAAAAAATGAAATTTTATTTTGTTTTTACAGAATTCCATAGTACTCAGCACACAGATGGCTACATTGGGACAGAAGCCTATCGTACATACAATTCTGAAGAGAAAAACCTATGTATCAAATGAGAAAATGAAAAAGGGGTATTTAATTTTTTTAATTTTAAATATGGAAATATGAAAACTTAAACTAGATTTTAAAATCCTAGTGGCACTTAATGGAATATGTCTTATATGTTATTTTCAAGTGCCTTCTTTTATAAAACACAAAAAAATTGATAATCAGAACTAATTACTAACTTAGAAAATGCTAGACTCTTGAATTAGAGTTTTACAATGTGTCCATACCTAATCCTCAATCCAAGAGCGTCATTTGAGTTGGTGGCAAATCCTGGAAATATCTCAAAATGTGTCCTGCTGGTTTATAAAAGTCAACCCCAGTGGTGTCCAGTACCCACACACACACACACACACACACACACACACATACCACAAATTCTACCTGAGAGGCAAGATACATTACTGTTAAAGTTAGTAGGTTATCACGAGGTATAGACAGACTTCCTTAGTCTATTAAGCACCTAGACACAGGGCAAGGTGCTTTTAACTAAAGGATAAAGTACCTGCCTTCAATAATCTTCCATTTAGTGCGAGAGACAAACAAGAAACAGACATTATATAGGAGTGAGGCCAGGGTGCAGAGGAACACAAAGAGGGTGCACCAACTCTGGCCTGGAGGAGAGGGAGTCAGGGAGGACTTTCCTAAAAAGGGGACATCTGCATTATTGAAAAGAAGTAAAACCTAGCCAACTGGGGGAGAATTCCAAACATAGGAAATGACAAACAGCAGGTCCTCAAATAATGTTCATTATAACATTGATTAGAAAAAACTTGATTCCCTGTTGGGGCCACTGCTGTGTGGAGTTTGCATGCTCTCCCTGTGTCTGCGTGAGTTTCCTCCAGGTATCCTGGTTTCCTCCCACATCCCAAAGCTGTGCACTTGAAGTTCATCGGTGTGTCTGCGTGGTCTCAGTTGGAGTGAGTGTGGGTGTGAATGTCAGTGTGCCCTACAATGGGATGGCGTCCTGTCCAGGGTAGGCTCCTGCCTTGAACTCTGAGCTGCCAGAATGGGCTCTGGCCAACCACAGCCCTGAACTGGAATAAGTAGGTTAGAAAATGAATGAATGGATGGATGAATACAAACTATCGTAAAATAAAAATTTGTAAAGTAGACAAGACTATGACATGACAATAAACAATGCTGTAGGAAAGCACTCAGAGAGCCACCATATTTGTGATTGTTGAGTTTTGAACTGTGTGATGGTAGAAGGTGTTTCTTAACAATTTGGCAACATTAATTTCTTGATTTAAGCCATCACTATGATCGCCCTCACTCACTGATTCACCAAGAGTTCGGTAAATAATTACCTTACTTGTGAGCCACCGCACCTGGCCGTAAGAGTTCTTTATATTCTAGATACAAGTTCTTTATCAAACACATGATTTACAAGGATTTTCTCCCATTCTGTGAATTGTCTTTTCAGGTTCTTCATGATATCCTTAAAGCACAAAAGTTTACATTTTTATGAATTCCTAATTACTTATTTTTTTCCTTTGGTTCTGTGTGCTTTGGGTGTCATATCAAAGAAACCGTTGCCAAATCCAAAGTGACAAAGTACCACACTGTTTTTCTTCCTATGAGTATTATAGTGTTAGCTCTTACATTTAAGTCTTTGGTCTGTTTTGAGTTTATATTTGGTCTGTATTTGCAGTGAGTTCATTTTGTGGTGGGGGTCCAAATGAATTCTTTTATATCTGGAGATCTAGTTGTCCCAGCATAATTTGCTGAAAAGACGGTCGTTTCCCCCATTGAATTGTTTTGGCACTTGTTGAAAGTCAATTAAGAGTGAATGCGACAGTATATTTCTGGAATTTTAAATTCTATTCCATTGCCCTACATATTCATCCTTATGCCAGTACCACACTTCTCCCATGGATCTCTGCAACGCACGATCAGGAGATGCCCTTATGAGCCCATGCCACCAGGGCCTTGGGTCCAATACACAGAGCTGTGTGGAGCCTCAGCAGAGCAGCCACTCAGGCACACACAGAGACCCAGGAGTTTTACATACTCTGGACCCGGGACCCCTGCCAAGGTGGAAAATTTGTCCATACATATCCCTAGGAAGGGGGCTGAATCCAAGGAGCCAAGCAGCATTATTTGGTGGGCCCCAATTCCACAGCACCTAAGGAAAAATTCTAGAAAAATGTAAACCGTCAAAGTTGACCCAAAAAATACATATAGAACTTGAGTAATGTTTTAACTGAAAAGAAACAATTATTATTTAACAATCATTGAGGAGAAGAAAGCACTAGCACAGATAATTCCAATCCTAAACAGTGAGATGAAGTCATTAGCGTACCCAAAATTCAGGCAAGAGCTATGTAAGAAAGGAAAATCATAATCATAAGCTGATCTTGTTCATGAATGTAGATGCCAAATCCTGAATAAAATATTATCAAATAAATTTAGCAATAGGCCAGGCATAGTGGCTCACGCCTTTAATCCCAGCACTTTGGGGAGGCCAGGGCAGGAGGGTTGCTTGAGGCCAGGAGTTTCAGACCAGTCTGGGAAACAGAGAGAGACCCTATCTCTATACAAAAATTAAAAATTAGCCAAGTGTAGTGGCATGCACTTGTAGTCCTAGCTACTTGGGAGGCTGAGGCAGGAGGATTGCCCAAGCCCGGGAATTTGAGGCCACAGTGAGCTATGATCTTACCACTGTACTCCAGCCTAGGTAATAGAGTGAGACCTTGTCTCTAAATAAATAAATACATAGCTCCAGTAATATATATGAAAAATACATGATATGTGATCAAGTTTATTTATACCAGAAGTGCAAGTTGTGTATAATATTTTTAAATGTTTTAATGTAATTTATTACATTAATAGCTTAAAGGAGTAAAATTAGATGATCATCTCAATAGGGACAAAATAAAGCTTTATTTCAAAATTTTTTTTACTTCCTGCTTTCCTTGGCTTAGTAAAAAATGAAATAAAAAATTTTTAACCTCATACTGTATGTAAAAATAATCTCAGATGAATTAAATATGTACATATGAAAGGCTAAACTGAAAAAATTTAGAAATATAGAATATCTTTATTGTCTCAGGATAGTGAAGGATTTCTACAATTCAAAAGTTACTCAAACTATGCAAGTAAACATTTGATAAATTCAGCTCATTAATGAATATATGACCTGATGTTCAGCCTCATTAGTAATCAAAGAAAAATATTAATAGCCCAATGAGATCCATTTTACATATACCAGATTGATAAATATATTAAAGTTTTAGAAAGTCATTGGTGAGGATATGCAACAATGGAACATTAATGTGGATTGCTGATGGAAGGGTAAATTGGCACAACCAATTTGAAAGAATTTTACATTATCAGGCAAAGTTAAAGATGCACATCCCCCATGGTTACAAGCTCAATACCATTATATACCCTAGAGAAACCATGCACAGTTACCTAAGGAGATGTGTAAAATAATATTTGTAGCAGCATTGTTTGCAATTGCAAAAAAAGAAGAAGAAAGAAACTTTTAATTTCCACTCATGGAGAAATGTATAATGAAGAAACCAAACATGCCTATTACTATTGGTTTAACTGTAACAGAAAACTTGATTAATAATGGTTTAACAACAACAAAAAAAATTTCTGCTGCTTAAAAAGAAGCCTAGAAGTAGCCAGTGGGTTAAGGCCCTAGGCTTTTTCCACCTTCTTCTCCACCATCCTCAGTGTTGGCCTCATCTGTGGCCTCATGGTCACAAGATGGCTGCTGAAGCTCTAACAGCACAAGTCTTCACTCAGTGTGAGAAAGGCGGGTGACAGTGAGTGGCCAACGTAGCAAAGAGGACCTTTTCCTTAATGATGCTATCGTTTTGTCAGAAAAGAAAGTAACTGCGCTGGGTGCGGTGGCACATGCCTGTAATCCCAGCACTGGGAGGCTGAGGTGGGCGGATTACCTGAGCTCAGGAGTTCGAGACCAGCATGAGCAACATGGCAAAACCATGCCTGTATGCGCAAAATACAAAAATTAGCCGGGCATGGTGGCACACACCTGTAGTCTTAGCTACCTGGGAGGCTGAGGTAGGAAGAATGCCCAAGCCCAGGAGTTTGAGGCTGCAGTAAGCTATGATTGGGCCGCTACACTTCAACCTGGATGGCAATGAGACCCTATATCAAAAAGAGAAAGAAAAAGGAAAAGAAAATAATTTCTTAGATGTCCTTGTATATCTCATTGGCCACAGTGGGTTACATGGCCAATTCTAGCTACCAGAGAGACTAGGAAAAAAAAATCTGGCTTTTCCAGCCTATACAGTGTGAGGCCAGCAAAGACAAGGCAGTGCTTTTCAGTGGCGCTCACCGGTTTCTACCACAGCAAAATCACCTGCTGTTCAACCAATAGATTGGCTTAGTCTTTTTCTTTTCTTTCTTTCTTTCTTCTTTCTTTCTTTCTTTCTTCCTTTCTTCCTTTCGACAGGGTCTCAGTCTGTCACCCAGGCTGGAGTGCAGTGGCATGACCACAGCTCACCACAACCTCAAACTCCTAGGCTCTAGCAATCCTCCCATCTCAGCCTCCCAAGTGGCATGTGTCACCATACCTGGCCAATTTTTCCACTTTCTGTAAAGACAGGGTCTCCACCTGTTGCCCAAGCTGGTCTTTATTTTTTTTTCTTCAACTTTCAAGTTGAGGGGCACAGCCGGTTTGTTATATAGGTAACATGTGCCATGGTGGTTTGCTGCACAGATCATCCCATCACCAAGGCATTACACCCAGTATCCATTAGCTATTCTTCCTGAGGCGCTCTCTCTCCCCATTCCCCCCAACCAGCAGGTTCCCTGCATATGTTGTTCCCACTCACCCCACCATGTGTCCATGTGTTCTCATCATTCAGCTCCCACTTACAAGTGAGAACATGCCGTGTTTGGTTTTCTGTTCCTGCATTAGTTTGCTGAGCGTAATGGCTTCCAGCTTCATCCATGGTTTACACCCCGGTGTAAACATGCTAACAATGTATACACTATACAACAATGAAAATATACAAAGCACCACTAATCAATATGAATGAATCTCACAAGCATAATATGGAATGATAAAAGTAAGTCATAGAGGAAAGGTAAAGTGTAATTCCATTTATATAAAGTGCAACACTAGAAAAATTAAATAATACATTGCTTAGTAATGGGTAAACTATGTTTTTAAATTTTTTTATCCTTAATTTTTGTGGGTACATAGTAGGTATATATATTTTGGGGGTTTATGAGATTTTGATAAAGGCATAAAATGTATAATAATCACATCAGGGTAAGTGGGGTATCCATCACCTTAAGCATTTATTCTTTGTGTTACAATCTAATTATACTCTTTTAGTTATTTTTAAACTTCCAATTAAATTATTATTGACTGTAGTCACCCTGTTGTGATATCAAATACCACATCTTATTCTATTTTTTGAACTCATTAACCATCCCTACACTCTTCCACAACAACCCCCCACCCCACACACACACACACACACACACACACCCCACTCTTTCCAACCCCTGGCAACCATCATTCTACTCTCTATATCCAAGAGTTCAATTGATTTAATTTTTAGCTCCCACAAATAAGTGAGAATATGGTGAAGTTTGTCTTTTTGTGCCTGGCTTATTTCACTTAGCATAATGGCCTCCAGTTCTACCCATATTGTTGCAAATGACAGGATCTCATTCTTTTTTATGGCTGAATAGTGCTCCATTGTGTATATGTGCCACATTTTCTTTATCCATTCGCCTGTTGATGGACACTTAGGTTGTTTCCAAATCTTGACTATTGTGAATTGTGCTGCAATAAACATGGGAGTAGGTATCTCTTCAATACATTGAATTCCTTTTTTGGGGGTATATACCTAGCACTGGGATTGCTAGATCATATGGTAGTTCTAGTTTTAGTTTTTTGAGGAGCTTCCAAACTGTTCTCCATAGTGGTTATACCAATTTACATTCCCACCCACACCGTTCAGGGGTTCCCTTTCTCCGGCATTTGTTATTGCCTGTCTTTTGGATGAAATCCATTTTAACATGGGTGAGATGATATTTCATTCTAGTTTTGATTTGCATTTCTCTAATGATCAGTGATGTTGCGCACCTCTTCATGTACCTATTTGCCATTTTTATGTCTTCACCTAAGAAATGTCTATTTAGATCTTTGGCCCATTTTTATTTGGATTATTAGATTTTTTCCCTATAGTGTTGTTTGAGCTTTTTATGTATTCTGGTTATTAATCCCTTGTCAGATGGATAGTTTGCAAATATTTTCCCCCATTCTGTGGGTTGTCTCTTCAATTTTTTGATTGTTTCCCTTGCTGTGCAGAAGCTTTTTTTTTTTTTTTTTTTTTTTTTTGAGTCTCACTTTGCAGAAGCTTTTTAATTTTATGTGATTCTACTTCTACTTGTCCATTTTTGCTTTAGTAGCCTGTGCTTATGGGATATTGCTCAAGAAATCTTTGCCCACTCCAATGTTCTGGAGAGTTTCCTAAATGCAGTTTGAGGTCTTAGACTTAGGTCTTTAATTCACTTGTTTTTTGTATATGGCAAGAGATAGGGGTCTAGTTTCATTCTTCTGCATATTGATATGTAGTTTTCCCAGCACCTTTTTTTTTTTTTTTTTTTTTGAGACAGGAGTTTCACTCTTATCACCCAGGCTGGAGTACAATGGCATGATCTCGGCTCACTGCAACCTCCACCTCCCATGTTCAAGTGATTCTCCTGCCTCACCCTCCAAGTAGCTGGGATTACAAGCATGTGCCCACCACGCCCGCATAACTTTTGTATTTTTCAGTAGAGATGGGGTTTCCCCATGTTGGCCAGGCTGGTCTTGAACTCCTGACCTCAGGTGATCGCCACCACCTCGGCCTCCCAAATTGCTGGGATTACAGGCGTGAGCCACCATGCCCAGCGCCCAGCACCATTTCTTGAAGAGACTGTCCTTTCCCGAATATATGTACTTAGTACCTTTCTCAAAAATGAGTTCACTGTAGATGTATTGATTTGTCTCTGGGTTCTCTGTTCTGTTCCATTGGTCTATGTGTCTGTTTTTATGCCAGTACCATGCTATTTTGGTTACTATAGCTCTGTGGTATAATTTGAAGTCAGGTAATGTGGTTCCTCCAGTTTTGTTCATTTTGTTTAGAATACCTTTGGCTATTCTGGGTCTTTGGTGGGTTCCATATAAATTCTAGGATTTTTTTTTCCTATTTCTGTAAAGAATGTCTTTGGTATTTTGATAAGGGTTACACTGAACCTGTAGATTGCTTTGGGTAGTGTGGACATTTTAACAATATTGAATCTTCCAATCCATGAACATGGAATATTTTCCTTTTTTGTGTCCTCTTTTTTTGCATCAATATTTTATAGTTTTCATTGCAGAGATCTTTCAGTTCTTTGGTTATGTTAATTCCTATGTATTTAGTTTTAATTGTACCTATTCTAAACAGGATTACTTTTTAATTTCTTTTTCAGATTGTTTGCTCTTGGCATATAGAAATGCTACTGATTTTTTGTATGTTGATTTTGTATCCTACAACTTTTCTGAATTTATATGTAAGTTCTAATAGTTTTTTGATAGAGACTTCATGTTCTTCCAAATATAAGATTGTATCAGCCAGGCACGGTGGCTCATGCCTGTAATCCCAGCACCTTGGGAGGCTGAGGAGGGCAGATCATGAGGTCAGAAGTTCGAGACCAGCCTGACCAACATGCTGAAATCCCGTTTCTACTAAAAATGCAAAAAAAAAAAAAAAAAAAAAGCCAGGTGTGGTGGCATGCACCTTAATCCCAGCTAGTCAGGAGGCTGAGGCAGGAGAATCACTTAAACCCAGGAGGCAGAGGTTGCAGTGAGGAGAGATTGAGCCACTGCACTCCAGCCTGGGTGACAGAGGGAGATTCCGTCTCAAAAAAAAAAAAAAGATTATATCTTCTGCAAGCAAGGATGATTTGACTTCTTCCATCCCAATCTGGGTGCCCTTCATATCTTTCTCTTGTCTGATTGCTCTAGCTAGGGCTTCCAGTACTGTTGAATAACAGTGGTGAAAGTGGGTATACTTGTGTTCCAGGTCTTAGAGGATTTCCCCATTTAGTATGGTACTAACTGTGGATCTATCATATATGGCTTTTATTATGTTGAAGTATGTTCCTTCTATACCCAGGTTTAAAAATTTTTTTTTGTCATGAAGGGATGTTGAATTTTATCAAATGCTTTTCAGTATCAATTGAAATGATCATATGACTTTTGTACTTCATTCTGTTGATACAGTGTATCACAGTGATTGATTTGTGTATGTTGAACCATCCTTGCATCCCTTGGATAAATCCCACTTGGTCATAATGAATGATTTTTCTAATATGTCAATGACTTCGGTTTGTTAATTTTGTCTTGGATTTTTGCATCAGTGTTCATCAGGGATATTGACCTGTAGTTCTCTTTTTTTGATATGTCTTTTTCTGAATTTGGTATCAAGGTAATACTGGTCTCATAGAATGAGTTTCACAGTATTCCCACCTCTTCTATTTTTGGGGATAGTTTGAGTAAGATTGGTATTAATTCTTTAAATGTTTGCTGAAATTCAGCAATGAAGCCATCGGGTCCTGGGCTTTTCTTTGCTGGGAGACTTTTTATTATAGCTTCAATCTCGTTACCTGTTATTGGTCTGTCTAAATCTTAGATTTCTTCATAGTTCAATCTTGGTAGGTTGTATGTGTCTAGGAATGTATCCATTTCTTCTAGGTTTTCCAATTTATTGGTGTATAGTTGCTCATAGTAGCCTCTAATGATCCTTTGAATTTCTGTGGCATTGGTTGTAATGTCTTCTTTTTCGTCTCCAATTTTATTTATTTGAGTCTTCTGTCTTTTGTTCTTAGTCTGGCTAGAAGTTTATTGATTTTATTTATCTTTTCAAAAAACAAATTTTTCCTTTCATTGATCTTTTGTATTGTTTTCTTCATTTCAATTTAATTTATCTCTGCTCTGATCTTTGTTATTTCTTCTAGTAATTTTGGGTTTGGTTTTCTCTTGCTTTTCTAGTTCTTTAAGATGTATCATTAGGTTGTTTGTTTGATGTTTTTTGACTATTTTTGGTATAGGCACTTATAGCTATAAACTTCTCTCAGTACTGCTTTTGCTGTATTCCATAGGTTTTGGTATGTGTTATGTTTCTCTTATGATTTGGTTCAAGAAATATTTCAATTCCTTCTTTCATCCATGCCTGTTGTCTGAACTATAATTGCCTGCCCTTCAATTCCCTCTTAATTTCTTCACTGACCCACTGGTCATTCAGGAGCATATTGTTTAAATTTGATGTGTTCGAATAGTTATCAAAATTCCTCTTGTTATTGACTTCTAGTTTTATTCTATTGTGGTCAGAGAAGATACTTTATATTTGAATTTTTTTAATGTTTTAAGACTTGTTTTGTGGTCTAATATATGGTCTATCCTTGAGAACGATCCATGTGTTCAGGAGAAGAATGTGCACTCTACATCTATTGAATAAAATGCTCTGTAAGTATCTCTTAGGTTCATTTGGTCTGTAGTGGAGATTAAGTCCAATGTTTCTTTGTTGATTTTCTGTCTGGATAATCTGTCCCATGCTAAAAGAGGGATGTTGAAGTGTCTGGCTATTATTGTATTGGGGTCTATGTCTCTCTTTAGCTCTAATAATATTTGCCTTATATATCTGGGTGCTTCAGTGTCAGTTGCATATATATTTACAATAAAGTTATGCCCTCTTGCTGAGTTGACCCCTTTATCATTATATAATAACCTTGTTTGTCTCTTTTTATGGTTTTTGTCTTGTAATCTATTTTGTCTGATATAAGTATAGCTACTCCTCCTATTTTGTTTTCCATTTGCATTGAATATATTTTGCCATTCTTTTATTTTCAATTTATTCATGTCTTTATAGGTTAAGCATGTTTCTTTTAGGTAACAGATTGTTGAGTCTTGTTTTTTAATCCGTTCAGCCACTGTATGTCTTTTGATTGGAGAGTTTAGTCCATTTACATCCAATGTTATTATTGATAAGTAAGGATGTACTTCTGTGATTTTGTTATTTGTTTTATGGTTGTTGTGTAGTCTTCTCTTCCTTTTTTTCTTCCTTTCTGTCTTCCTTTTAGTGACGATGATTTTCTCAGGTGGTATGTTTTAATTTCTTGGTGCTTTTTATTTTTTGTGTAGCTGTTGTATGTTATTTGATTTGAGACTACCATGAAGCTTGCAAATAATTATAGCCCATTATTTTAAACTGATGACAACACTGATTGCCTAAACGAATGAGAAATTTGAAAAGAAAACTAATAAGAATTCTACACTTTAACCTTGTCCCCCCGCTTTTAAACTTCTTGTTGTTCGTATTTACATCTTATTGTACTGTCCATGTCTTGGAAGTTGTTGTAGTTACTATTTTTGATTGGTTCCTCTTTTAGCCTTTCTACTTAACATGTGACTAATTTACACACAGCAATTACAGTATTTAATATCCTGTGTTCTTCTGTGTACTTAAAATCAGCAGTGAATTGTGTGTCTTCAGATGATTTCTTACTGCTCACTAATGTCTTTTTCTTTTGAATTAAATATCTCCCTTTAGCATTTCTTGTAGGACAGATCTTGTGTTGATGAAATTCCTCAGCTTTTGTTTGTCTGTGAACATCTTTATTTCTCCTTCATGTTTGAAGGATATTTTCCCCAGATTTACTATTCTAGGGTACAATATTTTTTCCCTCAGCACTTTAAATATATCATGCGACTCTCTCCTTGCCTGTAAGGTTTCCACTGAGAGACATATTGGACCTCCATTGTATGTTAGTTGTTTCTTTTCTCTTGCTGCTTTTAGGATCCTTTCTTTATCCTTCACCTTTAGTAGTTTGATATTAAATGTCTTGAGGTAGTCTTCTTTGAGTGAAATCTGCTTGGTGTGCTGTAACCTTCTTGTACTGAATATTGATGCCTTTCTTGAGGTTTGGGAAGTTCTCTGCTATTATCGCTTTGAATAACCTTTCTACCCCTATCTCTGTCTCTGCCTCCTCTTTAAGGCCCATAACTCTTAGATTTGCCCCATTGAGGCTATTTTCTAGATCTTGTAAGCATACTTCATTCTTTTTTATTCTTTTTTCTATTGTCTTCTCTGATTGTATATTTTCAAATAGCCTGTCTTCAAGCTTACTAATTCTTTGTTCTGCTTGATCAATTCTGCTATTAAGAGACTCTGATACATTCTTCAGTATGTCAATTGCATTTTTCAACTCTAGAATTTCTGTTTCTTTTTAATTATTTCAAACTCTTTTTTTTAAAAGTTTATCTGATAGGATCCTGAATTCCTTCTCTGTATTATCTTGAATTTCTCTTGAGTTTCCTCAAAATAGCTATTTTGAATTCTGTGTTAGAAAGACCACATATCTCTTTCTCTCTGTGAGAGGTCCCTGTTGCTTTATTTACTTCATTTGATGAAGTCATGTTTTTCTGGATGGTCTTGATGCCTGTGGTTGTTCACTGATGTCTGGACATTGAAGAATTAGGTATTTATTGTTGACTTCACAGTCTGAGCTTGTTTTTACCTATCCTTCTTGGGAAGGCTTTCCAGGTATTCAAAGGGACTTGGGTATTGTGATCTAAGTTTTTGGTCACTGCAGCCATATCTGCATTAGGAGGCATCCCAAGCCCAGTAATGCTGTGACTCTTGGTGGTCTTGGAAAAAATCTGGAAAAATTCTCTGAGTTACCAGTTAAACACTCTTGTTCTCTTCTCTTACTTTCTGCCAAACAAACGGAATCTCTCTCTCTCAGTGCCGAGCTGCCTGGGGCTGGGGGAGGGGTGACACAGCACCCCTGTGGCCACTGCCACTGGGACTGCACTGGGTCAGACCTGAAGCTAGCACAGCACTGGATCTCACCCAAGGCCTGCTGTAACCTGGCTACCACCTATGTTCGCTTAAGGCCCTAGGGCTCTACAATCAACAGATGATGAAGCCAGCCAGTCTTGTGTCTTTCCCTTAAGGGCTGCAAGTTCCCCCAGGCCCCATGTGGGTCCAGAGGTACCATCTGGGAGCCAAGGCCTGGAGTCAGAAACCTTAGAAATCTACCTGGTGCTGTATTTTTCTGCAGCTGAACTGGCACTCAGACCACAAGACATAGCCCTTTCCACTCCTCTCTTTCCTTTTCACAGACAGAGGAGTCTTTTCCTGTGGCCACCACCACCACAGGCCCACAATGAGTGCTGTCAGGCTACAATTAATGTTCACTTAAGGACCAAAGGCTTTTTTTTTTTTTTTTTTTTTTTTTTTTTTTTTTTTTTTTTTGAGACGGAGTCTCGCTCTGTCGCCCAGGCTGGAGTGCAGTGGCCGGATCTCAGCTCACTGCAAGCTCCGCCTCCCGGGTTCACGCCATTCTCCGGCCTCAGCCTCCCGAGTAGCTGGAACTACAGGCGCCGCCACCTCGCCCGGCTAGTTTTTTGTATTTTTTTAGTAGAGACGGGGTTTCACCGTGTTAGCCAGGATGGTTTCGATCTCCTGACCTCGTGATCCGCCCGTCTCGGCCTCCCAAAGTGCTGGGATTACAGGCTTGAGCCACCGCGCCCGGCGGACCAAAGGCTTTTTAGTGAGCTTGTGGTGAATGCTGCCAGGCTTGGGACTCACCTTTCAGGGCAGTTGGTTCCCCTCTAGCCCAAGGCAAGTCTAAAAGTGCTGCAAGTGCTGGAAATGGGGACCCTAAGAGAACCAATACCTAGAATTGGGGACCGTAAGAGCCCGCTTGGTACCCTACTCCACTGTGGCCAAGCTGGTACCTAAGCTGCAAGACAAAGTCCCTTTTACTCTTCCTTCTGCTTTTCTCAAGCTACCACAGCTGGGAATGTGCTGGGTCACACATGAAGCTGGCACATCTCAGAGTCTCATCCAACACCCGCGATGTGTACTACTTAGCTACCTCTGCTGTTTATTCAGGGCCCAAGAACTGGTGATGAATCCTGCCAGGACTGGGTCCTTCCCTTCAAGGCAGCAGGTTCCTTTCTGGCCCAGGGTGTGTCTAGAAATGTCATCTAGGAACTAGGGCCTGGAATGGGGGCCTCAGAACTGCCCAGTGTCCTTTCTGCTGTGGCTGAGCTGATATCCAAGTTGCAAGACAAAGCCCTTTGTACTCTTCCCTCTCCTCTCCTCAAGCAGAAGGAAGGAGTCCCTTTCAGAGCTGTGAGCTGTGCTGCCTAGCGTTGGGGAGGGGTGGCACAAGCACTCCATTAGCGACCCAGGGTGGTGTCTCACTAGGTTGCATGCCACCCCTGTGCACTGGCTCTGAGCCCAGTACAGCACTAGGTCTTGCCTAGGAGTTGCAGTCTTTGTGGCCTAGACTATCTTTCAAGTTTATTTAGGACTCCAGAGAACTTTAGCCTGTGATGGCAAGGCTTGCCAAAACGCATGTTCCCACCATGAGGATGGGCAATTCTCTCCGGCTAGGGCTGGTCAGAATGTTCCCTCTGTGGGTATCGTCTGAGTTCTGCCTGGTGTTGCTTTCCACTGTGACAGGGCAGCACTGAATTCCGATGGAAAGTCCCACAGTCACTGTACTCTGTCTCCCCAAAGCACACAGATTCGTTGTCTGCACGATGCAGCTACTACTGAGAGATGGGGAAGGGGTGATGTTGGCAACTCAAGACTGGCAACTTGAGACTGTCTTTCCCACCTTCTTCAGTGTCTGTTTCCTTGATATGATGTTAAAACCAGATACTGTGATTACTCACTTGATTTTGGCTCTTATGAAGTTGCTTTTTTGGGTAGGTAGTTGTTAAATTTCATGTTCCTATGGAGAAGATGATTGGTGAAGGCTTCTATTCACCCATCTTGTTCTGCCTCCATCCTCAAACTAGTTTTTTAAAGCATGTGAATTGACTGTTGTGTGAACTTCGTATCCTGCAGGTATAATTTTTATTAGTTCCAGGAGTTTTCTTTTTCTGTTCTTTAAGATTTTCTAAACAGTTGTTTATGTCATCTGCAAACAAAAACCAGTTTTATTTATTCCATCCCAATCTGAACACCTTTTATTTCACTTTCTCATGTTAGCTAGCATTTCCAATGCTATGTTGAATAGGAATAATGAGAGGAGACATCCTCGTCGTGTAGCCAGTCTTAGGAGGAGAGCACCTAGTTTCTCATTGTTAAGTTTTTGTATGCTTTCTTTAGACTCTTTTTATCAAGTTTAAGAAGGTCCCCTCTGTTGCTAGTTTGCTTAGAGTTTTTAGCATGAATGTGTGTTGACTTTGTCAGATGCTTTTCCTGCATCTACTATATGATTTTTCTTCTTTAGCCTGTTAATTTGGTGGATTACATTAATTTCTTTTTGAATGTGGGACCAGCCTTGCATACCTGGAGTAAATCTCATTTGGTCATGATGTGCAATTCTTTTTACACATTGTTGGATTTAAAAGGTCTGTAGCTTTCCTTTCTTGTGACGTCTTTGTCTTGTTTTGGTATTAGGGCAATGCTGGCTGGCCTCGTAGAATGAATTGGGAAAAATTCCCTCTGCTTCTATTGGAAGAGTTTCTAGAGAGTTAGCATTATTTGTTCCTTCAGTGTTAGCATTCGCTAGCCTAAAAAGAAAGTCACTGGGCCTGGTACTTTGTTTTGAAAGATTATTAATTATTTTTCCAGTTTATTTAATAGATACTGCTCTTTATGTGAATTTGACTTCTAGTTTAATTACATTGTGGTTTGAGACCATACTTTGTATGATTTCTATTCTTTTAAATTTTGTTAAGGTGCATTTTATGGCCCGGCATATGGTGCATCTTGGTGAATACTTGTGTGGGACTGAGAAAACTATGTATTCTCCTGCTGTTGGATGAAGTAGTCTGTAAGTGTCCATTGAATCCAGTTGATTGGTTAGTTCAGCGATGTCCTTACTGATTTTCTGCCTGCTGGATCTGTTAATTAATGGTAGAGAGTTGCTGAAGTTGCAAGAGATAATAGTGGATTTTTCTATTTCTCTTTGCACTTCTATGTTGTTAAGACATATATGTGGCAAAACTAGGTGTAAAAACGCATGGGAGGCCAGGCACAGTTGCGCAGACCAGTAATCCCAACACTTTGGGGGACCAAGGTGGGAGTATTGCTTGAGCCCAGGAGTTCAAGGCCAGCCTAGGCAACGTAAGGAGACCCCGTCTCTTTTAAAAAAAAAAAAATTGTTTTAATGATCTGGGCTTGGCGGTTTGCGCCTGTGGTCCTGGCTACCTGGGAGGTTGAGGTGGGAGGCTTTCTTGAGCCCAGGAGAGTGAGGCTGCAGTGAGCCATGATCTTGCCACTGCACTCCAGCCTGGGTGGAAGAGTGAGACCCTGTCTCCCCACCAAAACAAACAAACAAACAAACAAAAAACATGGGAATGTAAACATAAATGCAATCACTAAGTCAGGTCAGTGATTACCTGTGAGCAGGTGGGGGAGGTAGGGAAGGTGCGGCATACAGGAAATTTTTAAGGTATTGGTAATGTTCTGATTCTTGATCTGGGTGATTAACAGACAGGTGTTTGTCTTAGTGTTCTTTAAATGGTGTATGTGCATTATATACTCTTTTGTATACATGACATAATCATAATGAAATTAAGTTATACTTTAAAATAAATATAAGGAAAATATGCATGGGTAGAGAATTCAGAGAACTATTTAGAATATGTAGCCTTGGATGTCATAACATTCCATTAACATGAATGACTAATATGAGCTTAGGAAATATTATTCTTTTTTTTTCATATTTTTTATTTTTTTAATATTTTTTAATTATTATTATACTTTAAGTTCTAGGGTACATGTGCATAACGTGCAGGTTTGTTACATACGTATACTTGCGCCATGTTGCTGTGCTGCACCCATCAACTCGTCAGCACCCATCAACTCATCATTTACATCAGGTATAACTCCCAATGCAATCCCTCCCTCCTTCCCCCTCCCCATGATAGGCCCCGGTGTGTGATGTTCCCCTTCCCGAGTCCAAGTGATCTCATTGTTCAGTTCCCACCTATGAGTGAGAACATGCGGTGTTTGGTTTTCTGTTCTTGTGATAGTTTGCTAAGAATGATGGTTTCCAGCTGCATCCATGTCCCTACAAAGGACACAAACTCATCCTTTTTTATGGCTGCATAGTATTCCATGGTGTATATGTGCCACATTTTCTTAATCCAGTCTGTCACTGATGGACATATGGGTTGATTCCAAGTCTTTGCTATTGTGAATAGTGCCGCAATAAACATACGTGTGCATGTGTCTTTATAGCAGCATGATTTATAATCCTTTGGGTATATACCCAGTAATGGGATGGCTGGGTCATATGGTACATCTAGTTCTAGATCCTTGAGGAATCGCCATACTGTTTTCCATAATGGTTGAACTAGTTTACAATCCCACCAACAGTGTAAAAGTGTTCCTATTTCTCCATGTCCTCTCCAGCACCTGTTGTTTCCTGACTTTTTAATGATCGCCATTCTAACTGGTGTGAGATGGTATCTCATTGTGGTTTTGATTTGCATTTCTCTGATGGCCAGTGATGATGAGCATTTTTTCATGTGTCTGTTGGCTGTATGAATGTCTTCTTTTGAGAAATGTCTGTTCATCTCCTTTGCCCACTTTTTGATGGGGTTGTTTGTTTTTTTCTTGTAAATTTGAGTTCTTTGTAGGTTCTGGATATTAGCCCTTTGTCAGATGAGTAGATTGCAAAAATTTTCTCCCATTCTGTAGGTTGCCTGTTCACTCTGATGGTAGTTTCTTTTGCTGTGCAGAAGCTTTTTAGTTTAATTAGATCTCATTTGTCAATTTTGGCTTTTGCTGCCATTGCTTTTGGTGTTTTAGACATGAAGTCTTTGCCCATGCCTATGTCCTGAATGGTACTACCTAGGTTTTCCTCTAGGGTTTTTATGGTATTAGGTCTAACATTTAAGTCTCTAATCCATCTTGAATTAATTTTCATATAAGGAGTAAGGAAAGGATCCAGTTTCAGCTTTCTACTTATGGCTAGCCAATTTTCCCAGCACCATTTATTAAATAGGGAATCCTTTCCCCATTTCTTGTTTCTCTCAGGTTTGTCAAAGATCAGATGGCTGTAGATGTGTGGTATTATTTCTGAGGACTCTGTTCTGTTCCATTGGTCTATATCTCTGTTTTGGTACCAGTACCATGCTGTTTCGGTTACTGTAGCCTTGTAGTATAGTTTGAAGTCAGGTAGCGTGATGCCTCCAGCTTTGTTCTTTTGACTTAGGATTGTCTTGGAGATGCGGGCTCTTTTTTGGTTCCATATGAACTTTAAAGCAGTTTTTCCAATTCTGTGAAGAAACTCATTTGTAGCTTGATGGGGATGGCATTGAATCTATAAATAACCTTGGGCAGTATGGCCATTTTCACGATATTGATTCTTCCTATCCATGAGCATGGTATGTTCTTCCATTTGTTTGTGTCCTCTTTTATTTCACTGAGCAGTGGTTTGTAGTTCTCCTTGAAGAGGTCCTTTACATCCCTTGTAAGTTGGATTCCTAGGTATTTTATTCTCTTTGAAGCAATTGTGAATGGAAGTTCATTCCTGATTTGGCTCTCTGTTTGTCTGTTACTGGTGTATAAGAATGCTTGTGATTTTTGCACATTAATTTTGTATCCTGAGACTTTGCTGAAGTTGCTTATCAGCTTAAGGAGATTTTGGGCTGAGACAATGGGGTTTTCTAAATATACAATCATGTCATCTGCAAAGAGGGACAATTTGACTTCTTCTTTTCCTAACTGAACACCCTTGATTTCTTTCCCTTGCCTGATTGCCCTAGCCAGAACTTCCAACACTATGTTGAATAGGAGTGGTGAGAGAGGGCGTCCCTGTCTTGTGCCAGTTTTCAAAGGGAATTTTTTCAGTTTTTGCCCATTCAGTATGATATTGGCTGTGGGTTTGTCATAAATAGCTCTTATGATTTTGAGGTACGTTCCATCAATACCGAATTTATTGAGCGTTTTTAGCATGAAGGGCTGTTGAATTTTGTCAAAAGCCTTTTCTGCATCTATTGAGATAATCATGTGGTTCTTGTCTTTGGTTCTGTTTATATGCTGGATTATGTTTATTGATTTGCGAATGTTGAACCAGCCTTGCATCCCAGGGATGAAGCCCACTTGATCATGGTGGATAAGCTTTTTGATGTGCTGCTGAATCCGGTTTGCCAGTATTTTATTGAGAATTTTTGCATCGATGTTCATCAGGGATATTGGTCTAAAATTCTCTTTTTTTGTTGTGTCTCTGCCAGGCTTTGGTATCAGGATGATGTTGGCCTCATAAAATGAGTTAGGGAGGTTTCCCTCTTTTTCTATTGATTGGAATAGTTTCAGAAGGAATGGTACCAGCTCCTCCTTGTACCTCTGGTAGAATTCAGCTGTGAATCCATCTGGTCCTGGACTATTTTTCGTTGGTAGGCTATTAATTATTGCCTCAATTTCAGAGCCTGCTATTGGTCTATTCAGGGATTCAACTTCTTCCTGGTTTAGTCTTGGAAGAGTGTAAGTGTCCAGGAAATTATCCATTTCTTCTAGATTTTCTAGTTTATTTGCGTAGAGGTGTTTATAGTATTCTCTGATGGTAGTTTGTATTTCTGTGGGGTCGGTAGTGATATCCCCTTTATCATTTTTTATTGCGTCTATTTGATTCTTCTCTCTTTTCTTCTTTATTAGTCTTGCTAGCGGTCTGTCAATTTTGTTGATCTTTTCAAAAAACCAGCTCCTGGATTCATTGATTTTTTGGAGGGTTTTTTGTGTCTCTATCTCCTTCAGTTCTGCTCTGATCTTAGCTATTTCTTGCCTTCTGCTAGCTTTTGAATGTGTTTGCTCTTGCTTCTCTAGTTCTTTTAATTGTGATGTTAGAGGGTCAATTTTAGATCTTTCCTGCTTTCTCTTGTGGGCATTTAGTGCTATAAATTTCCCTCTACACACTGCTTTAAATGTGTCCCAGAGATTCTGGTATGTTGTATCTTTGTTCTCATTGGTTTCAAAGAACATCTTTATTTCTGCCTTCATTTCGTTCTGTACCCAGTAGTCATTCAGGAGCAGGTTGTTCAGTTTCCATGTAGTTGAGCGGTTTTGATTGAGTTTCTTAGTCCTGAGTTCTAGTTTGATTGCACTGTGGTCTGAGAGACAGTTTGTTATAATTTCTGTTCTTGTACATTTGCTGAGGAGTGCTTTACTTCCAATTATGTGGTCAATTTTGGAATAAGTGTGATGTGGTGCTGAGAAGAATGTATATTCTGTTGATTTGGGGTGGAGAGTTCTATAGATGTCTATTAGGTCTGCTTGCTGCAGAGATGAGTACAATTCCTGGATATCCTTGTTAACTTTCTGTCTCATTGATCTGTCTAATGTTGACAGTGGAGTGTTGAAGTCTCCCATTATTATTGTATGGGAGTCTAAGTCTCTTTGTAAGTCTCTAAGGACTTGCTTTATGAATCTGGGTGCTCCTGTATTGGGTGCATATATATTTAGGATAGTTAGCTCTTCCTGTTGAATTGATCCCTTTACCATTATGTAATGGCCTTCTTTGTCTCTTTTGATCTTTGATGGTTTAAAGTCTGTTTTATCAGAGACTAGTATTGCAACCCCTGCTTTTTTTTGTTCTCCATTTGCTTGGTAAATCTTCCTCCATCCCTTTATTTTGAGCCTATGTATGTCTCTGCGTGTGAGATGGGTCTCCTGAATACAGCAGACTGATGGGTCTTGACTCTTTATCCAGTTTGCCAGTCTGTGTCTTTTAATTGGAGCATTTAGTCCATTTACATTTAAGGTTAATATTGTTATGTGTGAACTTGATCCTGCCGTTATGATATTAACTGGTTATTTTGCTCGTTAGTTGATGCAGTTTCTTCCTAGCCTCGATGGTCTTTACATTTTGGCATGTTTTTGCAATGGCTGGTACCGGTTGTTCCTTTCCATGTTTAGTGCTTCCTTCAGGGTCTCTTGTAAGGCAGGCCTAGTGGTGACAAAATCTCTAAGCATTTGCTTATCTGTAAAGGATTTTATTTCTCCTTCACTTATGAAACTTAGTTTGGCTGGATATGAAATTCTGGGTTGAAAATTCTTTTCTTTAAGAATGTTGAATATTGGCCCCCACTCTCTTCTGGCTTGTAGAGTTTCTGCCGAGAGATCTGCTGTTAGTCTGATGGGCTTCCCTTTGTGGGTAACCCGACCTTTCTCTCTGGCTGCCCTTAAGATTTTTTCCTTCATTTCAACTTTGGTGAATCTGGCAATTATGTGTCTTGGAGTTGCTCTTCTCGAGGAGTATCTTTGTGGTGTTCTCTGTATTTCCTGGATTTGAATGTTGGCCTGCCCTACTAGGTTGGGGAAGTTCTCCTGGATGATATCCTGAAGAGTGTTTTCCAACTTGGTTCCATTTTCCCCCTCACTTTCAGGCACCCCAATCAGACGTAGATTTGGTCTTTTTACATAATCCCATACTTCTTGCAGGCTTTGTTCATTTCTTTTTCTTCTTTTTTCTTTTGGTTTCTCTTCTCGCTTCATTTCGTTCATTTGATCCTCAATCGCTGATACTCTTTCTTCCAGTTGATCGAGTCGGTTACTGAAGCTTGTGCATTTGTCACGTATTTCTCGTGTCATGGTTTTCATCTCTTTCATTTCGTTTATGACCTTCTCTGCATTAATTACTCTAGCCATCAATTCTTCCACTTTTTTTTCAAGATTTTTAGTTTCTTTGCGCTGGGTACGTAATTCCTCCTTTAGCTCTGAGAAGTTTGATGGACTGAAGCCTTCTTCTCTCATCTCGTCAAAGTCATTCTCCATCAAGCTTTGATCCGTTGCTGGCGATGAGCTGCGCTCCTTTGCCGGGGGAGATGCGCTCTTATTTTTTGAATTTCCAGCTTTTCTGCCCTGCTTTTTCCCCATCTTTGTGGTTTTATCTGCCGCTGGTCTTTGCTGATGATGGTGACGTACTGATGGGGTTTTGGTGTAGGTGTCCTTCCTGTTTGATAGTTTTCCTTCTAACAGTCAGGACCCTCAGCTGTAGGTCTGTTGGAGATTGCTTGAGGTCCACTCCAGACCCTGTTTGCCTGGGTGTCAGCAGCAGAAGCTGCAGAAGATAGAATATTGCTGAACAGCGAGTGTACCTGTCTGATTCTTGCTTTGGAGGCTTCCTCTCAGGGGTGTACTCCACCCTGTGAGGTGTGGGGTGTCAGACTGCCCCTAGTGGGGGATGTCTCCCAGTTAGGCTACTCAGGGGTCAGGGACCCACTTGAGCAGGCAGTCTGTCCCTTCTGAGATCTCAACCTCCGTGTTGGGAGATCCACCGCTCTCTTCAAAGCTGTCAGACAGAGTCATTTGCGTCTGCAGAGGTTTCTGCTGCTTTTGTTGTTGTTTATCTGTGCCCTGTCCCCAGAGGTGGAGTCTACAGAGACAGGCAGGTTTCCTTGAGCTGCTGTGAGCTCCACCCAGTTCGAGCTTCCCAGCGGCTTTGTTTACCTACTTAAGCCTCAGCAATGGCGGGCACCCCTTCCCCAGCCTCGCTGCTGCCTTGCGGTTAGATTGCAGACTGCTGTGCTAGCAATGAGGGAGGCTCCGTGGGTGTGGGACCCTCCCGGCCAGTTGTGGGATATAATCTCCTGGTGTGCCTGTTTGCTTAAAGCGCAGTATTGGGGTGGGAGTTACCCGATTTTCCAGGTGTTGTGTGTCTCAGTTCCCCTGGCTAGGAAAAGGGATTCTCTTTCCCCTTGCGCTTCCCAGGTAAGGCGATGCCTTGTCCTGCTTCAGCTCTCGCTAGTCGGGCTGCAGCAGCTGACCAGCACCGATTGTCCGGCACTCCCTAGTGAGATGAACCCAGTACCTCAGTTGAAAATGCAGAAATCACCAGTCTTCTGTGTCGCTTGCGCTGGGAGTTGGAGACTGGAGCTGTTCCTATTCGGCCATCTTGCTCCGCCCCCCGGAAATAGTATTCTTATAAAAGATATATTTTGTGGTAAAACAAGAAAGAAAAACACAAGAGGTAGTAATTGTGCAGGACCTTAGAGAACACGTATAGTACAGGGAAGGAGAAGAGGGAAGTGGGTACTCCAAGAGAGGCGAAGACTATAAACAGTTTTGGAAGGAGGAAAGAACACATCTGAAATATAATATGGCAAATGAAATTGATTAGCAAAGAAAAGGAAAAACACATGGAGATTCCCAGAAAATCATTTGGAAATGTTCGAGGGTTTTTTCCTGTATATAATTAAGGGCCACCGAAGCTCCTAAGCAGGACATAACAAGGCTGGGTACAGTGCTCTCACCCTCGGGAGGCTAACACAGGAGGATGTCTGGAGCCCAGGAGTTTGAGACCAGCCTGGGCAACATAATGAGATCCCCATCTCTTCTTTTTAAAAAATCTTTTCAAAAGAACAAAAGGAACATGGCTTATGGAAACTTAGTTAAATGAAGATAAATTAAAACATGGCAGATTAAGTATGTTTATTTATCTCTATTCTCTCCCAAAATCTTACCAAAATGACAGGGAGAAAAAAAATATTTTAAGGTTACAAACCTATGAAGTCAAAAATTGGAAGGGAGGCAAGAACAAAAGATAGAAAGCAGAGGGAGAAGTGGTAACTGAGTAGGTTTAGCAATTCTGTTAAGCACTTACAGAAGAGAATTCTAAATTGGTGGGAAGTTGCATCAGCAAGATGGTAGAATTGGAGTTCTCTGGCCCAACTCCCCACACCCCTAGAAATCCAGCTAGCAACTATCCACAAACAAGAATACCTTTGCCAATATCCAAGAACTCAGAAGTGAAGCTGAAACACCCCATTGGACTGCAGAACTAAGAAAAGCCATATTCAGAGGGTAAGAGGAATTGTTTCTCTTTGACCATGTCACGTATCTCCCAAGCTACACAGTGCCACACACAGATTCCCCTAGGCCCACAGTTTCCCCCATGGGGAAAGATAGTAAAGTTGGATATTCAACTTTTCCACCATTCTGGGACCCTTCATGGGAGGCTTAGTCCTGTCTCACCCCACAGAACACACTGGGAGTGCTGGCAGGGCTAGACCACCCGGGATCAGTTAGAAATGAAGAACGAGGCCTGGAGCACACAGCAACCAGCAACCAGCACGTGACATTAGTGATGACTCTGCATTCTGGCAAATGGGGCACCACACCAGAGGGACTAGCCAACAGCATCACTCTGCAAGAAACATGGCCCACAGGTCTGCCAGCCTCACGTCGCTAGCCAGCTTCCCCGTCCAGCCCCAGCATTCTCCTTAAACCTTCCCCAGGCCAGAAGGCAGGTGCAGGTCCGTGTTCTCCTCTGGAGGGAGCATCTGGCCCCACTCAACCGCAGAGGTAGAGCAGTGTTCCACCCAAGCCCTGGTGTTTTCCTGAAGCCTTCCCCCTAGCAGGAGGCAAGTGTGGGTCAGCATTTACCTGCAGAGGGAGTATCTGGCCTCACACAACACCAACAGCTGAGTGGCGACTCTACCACACCTTGATGCTGTGCTTTTCTGTTTTTAAATTTTAGATTCAAGGTGTACGTGTGTAGGTTTGTTACATGGATATACTGAGTAATGGTGATATTTGGGCACCTAGTGTACCCATTACCCAAATAGTGAGCATTGTACTCAATAGGCAACTTTTTAACCCTCACTCCCCTCCCACTCTGTCCCTTTATGGAGTCCCCACTGTCTATTATTTCCATCTCTATGTCAGTGTGTACTTGTTGTTTAGCTCCCACTTACTTATAAGTGAGAACATGCAGTATTTGGTTTTCTGTTTCTGAGTTATTTCACTTAAGATAATGGCATCCAGCTTCATTTATGTTGCTGCACAGGACATATTTTATTCTTTTTTATGGCTGCATAGTATACCATGATGTATAAGACTACCCTGGATCTAAAGATAAGCTCAGCCAATGCATGTGTGTGGAGCATAGCCTCTGGCCCTGTCCACTCTGTACACCTCACCTAGCCTTGGATCCCAGCATGGAGCCCTGCCCAACTACAGATTCCAAACAACAATACGATAGGTATGTGGAAAAAAGTGCAGCATCTCTCATCATTAGGGAAATGCACATTCAAAGCACAGCAAGGTATCACCTCATACCTATTAGAGTGACTTTTGTCAAAATGACAAAAGATAACAAGTGTTGGTAAAGATGTGGATGAAAAGTATCCCTGGTACATTGTTGTTGGGAATATAATTTAATATAGCCATTATGGGAAATGGTATGGAAGTTTCTCAAAAAACTCAAAATGGAATTACCAGCAATCCACTACAGCTACCAGTGGGATCCAGCAATCCCACTTCTAAGTGTATATCCAAAGGAATTGAAATCAGTATGTAGAAGGGATATCTGCATTCCCGTGTTCACTGATTCACAATAGCTGAGATATGGAAGCAACCTGTGTGTCCATCAGAAGATGCATGGATAAAGAAGATGTGATATATGTACACAATGGAATACTATTCAGCCTTCTAAAAAGAAGGAAATTCTGTCACTTTCAACAACGTAGGGAAACCTGGAGGACATTACACTAAGAGAAATGAGCCAGGCACAGAAGGACAAATACTGTATGATCTCACTTACATGAAAATGCTAAAAAAGTTTACCTCATAGAAGTAGAGAGTAGAATGATGGTTACCAGAGCCAAGGTGGGGGATGGGGGAGGGTGTGAAAAGGAGGAAGTATTAATCAAAGGGTACAAAAGTTCAGATTTACAGGAGGAATAAGTTTTCAGATTATTGTGCATCAGGGTGACTATAGTCAATAACTGTGTGTGTGTGTGTGTGTGTGTGTATAAAATAATATGGTAGGAACTCCCCAGTGTGCATTCAGCCCTTTTTTTCAGCCCTGCTCCCTAAATATGGAAACATAACATATATCCTCTTGACAAGATAAGAGAGGATTCTTCTTTGGATTAACTGATCAGACCTACTTAAAAGAACTTATATTATGAGGTGTGGGGAGAAACAGTGGGTCACAATGGAAGCAAGAGGTATCATACGCTCAGTGATAAAGCTGACTCACACCTTGTCATGGCTCCTTTCTTAAATATTAGTGCACAGTGAAGGACCACCAGAAAATTACAGAAAGCCTGCAATATGATAGTCAGACACCTAACTCAATAACCAGAAAAATGGAAATCAGAAGAAACAGCACAAAGCAGGGAGCAAAAGAAAACTTCACAAAACATATACATAGTACACTTGAGCCTGTCTATAGACCCAAAAGCCCTTAAATAAAGAGGCGGCTGCATCCCCTTCAGGAAGGACCTTTATTCACCATAAAAATATATGTTGTGAATCTTTTCCCAGCCTACCTCAGAGAGACCTGTGGCCTCTAACCAGGGTAATTGCACATTGGGGAAAAGGAAATATCAGACATTTCACAGCTTACTGGCTACTGGCTCTGAACTGACACTGACTCCAGGAGATCCAAAATGTCACCGTGGGCCTCTATCAGAACATGGGCTGATGGAGGTTAGATGATCAATGGAGTTTTAACTCAGGCCTGTCTCACAGTGAATCCAGTGGTCTCCAAACCCATGCTGTGATTCTTCCTTCAGTTCTAGGATGCATACTTGGGATAATACTTAGCAGCTGACAGAATCCCCATGTTAGTTCCTGTCCTGTGAAGTGAGGATAATTATGGTGAGTAAGGCCATGCGGAAGGCACTAGCACTGCCTCTACCTTGGAAAATAGTAAATCAAAAGCAATGCTGAATTCCTGAAGGGACTGCAAAGACTAGTGCCACCATCAAGAAACTGGAAGATGCAGGGATGGTATGATTTCCACGTCCCCATTCAACTTATGTATCTGGCTGGTGCAGAAGACAGATGGATGTTGGAGAATGATAGTGAGTTGTCATAAGCTTAACCAGGTGGTAACTCCAATTGCAGCCGCTGTACCAGATGTGTTTCATTGCTTGAGCAAATTAACACATCCCTTGCTACATGCTATGCAGTTATTGATCTGGCAAATGCCTTTTTTTCCATCCCTGTCTATGAAGCCCAACAGAAACAGTTTACCTTCCATGGGCAAGGCCAGCAATACACCTTCAATGTCCTACCTCAAGGGTATATCAACTCTCTAGCCCTATGTCATAATTTAGTTTGCAGGCATCTTGGTCACCTTTCCCTTTCATAAGATATCACACTGGTCCATTATACTGATGACATTATGTTGATTGGACATAGTGAGCAAGAGGTGGCAATGACCCTAGATATATTGGTAAGACATTCACAAGCTAAAGAGTGGAAAATAAATCCAACTCAAATTTGAGGCCTTCTACCTCTGTGAAATTTCTTGCATTCCTGTGGTGTGAGGCCTATCAAGATATCCCTTCTAAGGTGAAGGTTAAGTTGTTTGCATCTGGCACCTCCTATAACCAAGAAAGAGGCACAGTGCCTAATGGGCCTCTTTGGATTTTGGAGGCAATATATTCCTCATTTGGGAACGTTATGCTGGGCCATTTCCCAGGTAGCCCAAAAAGCTGTGAGTTTTCAGTGGGACCCAGGATAAGAGAAGGCTCTACAATAGGTCCAGGCTGCTGTGCAAACTGCTCTGCCACTTGGGCCATTTGATCTAGCAGATAGGGATGGTATATAGAGCCTTTGGCAGGCCCTTACAGGTAAATTGAACCACACTCCCTTTGGATTTTGGAGAAAGGCCCCTTTCATCATCCTTGGATAACTACTCTCCTTTTAGGAGACAATTCTTGGGCTACTATTGGGCTTTAGCAGAGACCGAATGCTTGACCATGGGCCACCAAGTTACCATGCAACCCTAGCTGTCCATCATGAACTGGGTGTTACTTGACTCAGTGAGTCATAATGTTGGACATGTACAGCAACACAATACTCCATTATCAGATGGAAGTGGTATATACATGATTGGACCCTAACAGGCCCTCAAGGGACAAGTAAATTTTAGGGGAAGTGGCCCAAATTTGCATGGTTCCTACTGCTGCTACACTGTCTTCTCTCTCCCCATTTGCACCTATGGTCTCATGGGGCATTCCCTACAATGAGTTAACAGAGGAAAAGAAAATTTGGGCCTGGTTTACAGATGGCTTTGCATGCTATGCAGCAGCACCAAAAAGTGGACAGCTATAGGAACATAGCCCCTTTCTGGGCATCCCTGAAGGAGAATGCTAAGGGAAATTGACTCAATCTCTGGCCTGCATCACTGCCAGCTCACTACAGAGGCCTTAGGTTTTGGAGAAACCTCAGCAGCAGGCAGATCTTAGAGGCTGTGGACTTCAGATGAATCCCATCACTACATCATCTTCAGTGGCCAAGGGTTTTCAGCTTGGTGCTGTACCAACTGTGATGGTCCTGGGCTTAAGGTGCCCCCCAGTGTTTCAGTGGCTACCATGGTCATAGGTTTATGGGCCATACCAGCTGACCCACCTAGAATCTCTGGACAGGCTTACTGTTGAATTGTGTTCCCAGACAAAACTATACTGTGAAGATTGGAATAAATATCTACTACTTCAATGCACAGATATCAATGCATGACCAGAAAGATCAAAAACATCAGGGAAATGTGGTGTCCCCAAATGGACAAACTAAAGTGCCAGTGACTGGCCCTAAAGAGTTAGAGATGTATGAACTGTCTGACATATAATTCAAAATAACTGTTTTAAGGAAGCTTACTGCACTTCAAGAAAATACAGAGAAACAGTTCGACAAAATGAGGAAACAATACATGATCAGAATGATAAATTTAATAGAGATTGATTTTTTTAATCAAACAAAAATGCAAGTGCTGAAAAATAAGTGAGCAAAATGAAAAATGCAGTAGAGAGCGTCAACAGCCAGTTGATCAAGGAGGAGAAAATATCTGTGAACCTGAAGACAGATTACTTGAAAATATACAGTTATGGTGGAAAAAAGAATCAAAAGAATGAAGAAAGCCAGTGGGATTTATGGAACAGCATCAAAATAGCAAATGCTTAAGTCATTGGGGTTTAAGAGGGAGTAGAGATTTGCAGTGGGGTAGAAAGTTTACTTAAAGAAATAGGAAACTTTTGAAACCTGCAGAAAATTATAATTATCCAGGTACATAAAGATTAAAGGTCATCAGTCAGATTCAATGCAAATAAGACTATCCCAAAACTTATTGTAATCAAATTGTCAAAGATGAAAGACAAAGAGAGGATCCTGAAAGAAGCAAGAGAAAAGAAGCAAATAACATATGAGGGAGTTCCAATACACCTAGCTTCAGACTTCTCAGCAGAAGTCTTACAGGCAAGAAGGGAATGGGATGATACATTCATATTCAAAGTGCTGAATAAAGAAAAGTCAACCAAGAATACTGTGCTCGGCAAGCCATCCTTCAAAAATGAAGATTTTCACAGACAAACAAAATCTGAGGGAGTTTATCACCACTAGACCTGTCTTACAAGAAATACTAAAAGGAGTGCATCAAACTGAAAGAGAAGGATGCTAATGAGTAATATGAAAACATCTGAAATATGCCTAAAATAGGTCAAATTTAGAAT
This sequence comes from Macaca nemestrina, assembly GCF_043159975.1. NCBI lineage: Eukaryota > Metazoa > Chordata > Mammalia > Primates > Cercopithecidae > Macaca > Macaca nemestrina. The sequence goes on along the minus strand of NC_092125.1, from coordinate 4,664,158 downwards.
ATTCTAATACTGTAATGATGGTTTGTAACTGACTTATTGTATAAAAGTTAAAAGCCAAAATTATTAAAAATAATAACCACAATAATTGGTTAAGGTATATGCAATATAAAAAGACATAAATCATGATTGTGAGGAAGAGTAGAGTAAAATATAGAAAAATTTCAATCTAAGTTGTTATTAGCTTAAAATAACCTATTATAGCTATAAGATGTTATGTGTGAGCCTCATGGTAACCACAAAGCAAAAACCTACAATAGAGTCACAAAAATAAAATGGAAGGAATAAAATCATGCTACTAGAGGAAATCTCTTAGCCAAAAGAAAGATAGTAAAACAGGAAGAAAGGATCTATAAAGCAACTAAAAAACAATTTTAAAATGGAAGTAGAATTACATTGATTGTAAGTGGATTAAATTCTCAAAAGACATAGAGTGGCTGATTGAACTGAAAAACAAGACCCAATTACAAGCTGCCACTTCACCTGTGAGGACACACATAAACTGAAAGTAAAGGGATGGAAGAAGAAATGACCAGACATGCTATTATATACCAATCCATGGACTGTAGCCAATGGTTTGGCTGGATGATTAGGTACTTCAAAAGAATATGATTGGAAAATTGGTGACAAATATGGGGAAGAGGTATGCAGATAAACCTTTCTGAATGTGCAAAAATTGTGAAGATACTTGTATCCCATGTGAATGATCACTAAAGAGTGATGTCAGCAGATGAAGATTTAACAATTAAATGTATAGGATGACCCATTCTGTGCATACCAGTCAGCCTGTTTCTCCAGTCACTGTTGTCATCACCCAATGCACTCATGAAAGAAAGTAGCCATGGTAGCAGAAATTGAGGTTATTCATGGGCTCAGCAACATGGACTTTCACTTACCAAGGCTGATCTGGCTATGGCCATCTCTGAGTACCCAATCTGCCAGCAGCAGATACGAACAGTGGACCCCCAATATGACACCATTCTGTGTGGTGATTAGCCAGCTAACTGGTGGCAGGCTGACTACACTGAACCATTTCTATCATGGAAGTGCAGTGTTTTGTTCTTACTGGAATAGACACTTACTTTGGATGTGAATTTGTCTTCCTTACACACAATCCTTCTGCCATAATTATCATCCGGTGGACTTACAGAATATCTTATCCACTCTGATGGTATTTCATTTATTTTCAAAGCAAGAGAAGACAGCACTGGATCCATGCTCCTGGAATTCACTGGTTTTACCATGTTCTCCAGCTGGCATGATGGAATAGTGAAACAGTCTTTTGAAAACTCGATTACAGTGACCCCAGGTGACAATACCTTGAACGGCTAAGCAAGATTTGCCAGAAGGCTATATATGCTCTGAGTCATGCCTAATATATGGTGTTGTTTTTCCAATTGCCAACATTCTCAACTCCAGGAGTCGGGGTGGAAATGGGAGTGGCAACACTCACTATTACCCCTAGAGACCTATTAGCAGACTTTTGCCTCCAGTTCCTAGGACTTTATGCTCTGCTGGCCTACCACCTCACCACTTTGGGCTCCTCATGGCTCTGAGTCAGCAGGCAAAGACAGGAGATACTGTGTTTGCTGGAGTGATTTATCCAGACTACCAAGGGGAAATTGGAATACTATTCCACAATGTAGATAAGGCAGACTATGTCTGAAATACAGGAGATCCCTTATGCATCTCATAATATTACCATGCTCTGTGATTAAGGTCAATGGAAAACTGTACAAACCCATTCCAGCCAAGACTACAAATGGCCCAGACACTTTAGGAATGGAGATTTGAGTTATCCCTCAGGTAAAGAACCATGACCAGCTGAGGTTCTTACAGAAGGCAGAAGTAATACAGAATGGGTAGCAGAGGAAGTCAGCTATAAATACCAGCTTATAACCACATAACCAGTTATATAAATGCAGAATGTAATCGTCATGAGTATTTCCTCCTTATTTTGTTAAGAATATATTTGTGTGTGTGTGTATATATATATACATATAGTTAACTTTTTACCATATAATTTAAGTTACAGAATATTGGGAGAAGAGCAGACATCACTGAAGGACTTCAACCTCCTCTTCTGGAGAAGAGAGTAGTGCATTTTCAGTTGTTGTGCAGTATTGTTGTGCCATGTTAGGTAGAATTATGACCTCATTATTGTCTTTATTTAGAGATACTTTGAGATGCATATGGGTGCCAAGTTGACAATGAATGGACTTGTAATGGTTAGTTGTATGCATCAACTTTACTGGGCTAGGGGATGCCCAGATAGCTGGTAAACATTATTTCTGGGTGTGTCTGTGAGGGTATTTCTGGAAGAGATTAGCATTTGAATTGGTAGACTTGAGTAAAGAAGATAACCCTCACCAGTGTGGTTGGGCATCATGCAGTCCATTGAGGGCTTGAATAGGACAAAAGGGCAAAAGAAGAGCAAATCCACTGTGTCTTCTTGAGTTGCAACATCCATCTTTTCCTGCACTCAGCCATTGGCTTTCCTGCTTCTCAAGCCTTCAGACTTGGACCAGGACTCACAACATTGGCATCCCAGTTTTGAGGTCTCTGGACTGAGACTGAGACTAACTCTGTTGGTTCTCCTGGTTCTCACATCTTTGGACTTGGACTGGAACTACACCACTGGCTTTACTGGGCCTCCAATCTGGTAGACAGCAAATCATGGGACTTCTCAGCTTCCATAATCATGTGAGAGGCAACCACTCATAATAAATCTCTGTCTGTTTCTATATATCCTATTCTATTCTCTGGAGAACTCTTACCAATATGAATAGCATCTTCACAAAAATAAGAGAATATATATATTAGGATGCTATACAGTGGAAAGCCAAAAAATTCTTGAAAAGTGTATAGTCACAATTTTAAAAATTAAAATTTGAAAATAAAATGATTGATATGGAAAATCAAAAAAGAGCAGTTTGCCCTGTGCAGCCCTTTTGTGCTGAGTCCCATTTATGCCTGTAGATAACCAATTGTCCATTCAAACAAAACAGTCATACATACCTAGTTACAAAGTGACTGCATATTTGAGGTTATTATATAACCAGTGGACAATGTAGCAAAATGATATTGTGATTTAAGAAATTGCAATTGGAACCAATGTTAGAGCCAGGTGATGTGGCTTGCAAAAAGTGGAAATTACACTGAGTTTCTTTTTGACATGATTTAAGGCATAAGAGGTTTGGTGACAGTTCTACAACTGCCCTAACTTGAGGTCCCCTTCACCTGGGTCCTGCTGAGTGGGCACAATGTCATCATCGCCAACCCAAGTATGTATTCATTAAGAAAATGAGTGACTCAAGAGGTGTTTACTGAACATCTTTCAGCCTGCTGTCATTTGAATTGCCCAGCTGAGAAACTCTGCTTAGAAATGTTCAGTGCTTCTAAGATATGTCAGAGTGTTTGCTTTTGTATATTACTCCATGTTCCCACTTCAAAAGATAGACTCTGCCCTGTCAAATTTTAGATTGGCGAGAAAAAGGAATGATCCCAAAAACTTATAGCAGGACAACCATTTAAATAATAAAAATCAATCTATCACCTGACTTTCTCAGTGATTCTGATTACCAAAGGACTGGAGAAAATGCCCTCTCCCTAACCTATTATTCATCAGGTGTGTAAAATAAAGATCTTTTCAGGTATTCAAGGTCTCAAAAAATGTATGTTTATACATTCTTTCACAGGAAGGTGCTGAGGAATGTGCTTTAGCAAAACAGAAAAGATCAAAGCATGAGATCCTGTAAGTGGCAGCAAAGAGAGAGTAATGAAGGGAAACCCCAGGAAACAAATACTGGATTATCTCTGCATTTATCACATGGAAAATAGCATAAAATGCTATTTTAACTACCTACTGGAAAACTAACCAAAATTTTTAGACAAAACAAGTATTAACTCCAGGAAAAGTTATGTATATATATGCATGTAGAGAGAAGAAAACATACTCATAGAACTGGTTCAGTAGAAAGCAATATTTACACAGTAAATCTAAACAATATAAACATTCTATTCATGTAACTAAAAAGGTAATGTAACTAATTTGAGAGATGGAGAGAAGATGTGTAAGTAGGCATGGCACATGAGAGATACATCTTGATCTGCCATATAAGAAGGCAATAGGGTTGGCTCTGGGTACACTGCCTAGGAGTTAGCCCTGCTCCACAAGTAGCAGTAATAAAAGAGAAAAAAGAAGGTAATAGATAATGTATAAAAATTATATATTAAGAAAGAGCATATAAGAATCTTTACTTGAGGCTGGGCGCGGTGGCTCATGCCTGTAATCCCAGCACTTTGGGAGGCTGAGACGGGCGGATCACGAGGTCAAGAGATCGAGATCATCCTGGCTAACATGGTGAAACCCCATCTTTACAAAAATACAAAAAATTAGCTGGGCGTGGTGGCGGACGCCTGTAATCTCAGCTACTCGGGAGGCTGAGGCAGGAGAATGGCGTGAACCCGGGAGGCGGAGCTTGCAGTGAGCCGAGATCGCACCACTGCACTCCAGCCTGGGCGACAGAGTGAGACTCCGTCTCAAAAAAAAAAAAAAAAAAAAAGAATCTTTACTTGACAATACAGAGACATATTGCAGAAGAAACAGCTGCAAGAGTCAAGATTGTTTTCCTTTAGGACCAGAGTGAAGCATGACAAAAACAATGTGGCAGTGGCTGCATTTTAATACTATTTGTCTTATCCAGATTTGTATTGATAAAAATTAAAAATGTTTTCAAGATGATAAATATCAACTGTACAAGATGGAGCAGACGAGGCAGAGCTCATTTTACTCTCTTTTCTTTCTCTTCTTAGGACCTGGCATATTATGGTACCAATGACAAGAGATGATGCACTAAAGGAGATTAGAGGAAACCAAGTTACTTTTCAAGATTGCTTTATTGCAGATTTTCTTATTGTGTTGACTTTTCCTTCGTTGACCATACCTGAAATTCCTGGTTCTTTACCAATCTCTTCACCACGTGGTAGTCAATTAATGGTTTCCTGGGATGCTTGTGTTGTTGCATCTGTTGTTTTGGTAACTGATATGGAGACCTTTCAAACAAATGATTCATTCCGTACGTGGACCAGAATCAGAGTGCCTCCAGGCAGTCTGAGTGATGCTGAAAGACGGAGTGTGGCTGATGTGATCGTATCGCGGGATGGAGTATTTTTTCTTACAAATGGTGTTCTTTACCAAAAAAGTTTTCGTGGATTTCTAAAACTGGGAAGAATTCTAAATCTTCCTAATGGTGGAATTATTGGCATTTCATCAAGAAAATGGTGTTGGGTCAAATATTTATCCAAGGTTAGTAAGAGATATTTTAGATTTAATAAATATATTTATATTTTACAAATGTATTTACCATACCATTTATTCAGGGATAAACAGAGACGTACCATGCAGCTTTTTGCCCAGTTGTTTTATCTAAGGCTGTAAACAGCTCTAACTCAACTTCTCGGAGACCTCTTTACAGTAGAGATACACCTCCAACAACTAAAAATAAAATTAATCTGGTATGTTATTATGCAGTTCAGTCATAATATGAGAGCTTTGTTTTACCTTGATATGGGCAAAAGACCCAAATATTATTTTCCCCAAACAAAGTGAATAATGAGTTTTTGTTACATGCATAGAAAGTGTAATGATCAAGTCAGGGTCTTTGGGGTATCTATCTCCTTCAATATTTACTATGTCTACTTGTTGGTATCATTTCCTCTCTCCTAGTGACTTTGAAATGTTAAAAATATTGTTGCTGGCCCGGTGCGGCGGTTCACACCTGTAATCCCAGCATTTTGGGAGGCCAAGGTGGGCGGATCACAAGGTCAGGAGATCGAGACCACGGTGAAGCCCCATCTCTACTAAAAATACAAAAAATTAGCCAGTCGCAGTGGTGGGTGCCTGTAGACCCAGCTACTCGGGAGGCTGAGGCAGGAGAATGGTGTGAAGCTGGGAGGCAGAGCTTGCAGTGAGCCAAGATCGCACCACTGCACTCCAGCCTGGGCGACAAAGCGAGACTTCATCTCGAAATGAATAAATAAATAAAAATAATTATATATATATATATATATAATTATTTACATATACTTATATATATATACTAGAAACACTAGAACTTATTTCTTCTATTGAACTGTCAGTTAGATATAAAACATTACAACTTATTCTTCTATTTAACTGTATATTTGTACCCATTAATCAACTTCTCTTTATACTCCCTCCCATGCACCCCACCTTCCCAGACTCTAATATCCATCATTCCATTCTGTTTCCATGAGATCACGGTTTTTACCTTCCACATATGAGTGAGAACATGTAGTATTTGTCTTTCTGTGCCTGGCTTATTTCACTTTACAATAATGATCTCCAGTTCCATCCATATTGCTGCAAACGACATGATTTTGTTATTTTTATGGCCAAACGGTATTCCATTGGGTATATACACCCCATTTTCTTTATCCATTCATCCATTGATGTACACTTACGTTGATTCCATGTCTTTGCTGTTGTGAATAGTGTTGCAATAAACATGTAAGTACAGGTTTCCCTTTGATACACTGATTTCTTTTCCTTTTGATAAATACCCAGTAGTGGGAATGCTGGATTGTATGGTAGTTATATGTTTAGTTTTTTGAGAAACCTCCATACTGTTTTTCATGGCGGTTGTGTTAATTTACATTCCCACCAATAGGGTATGTGAGCTTCCTTTTCTCTGCCTCCTTGCCAGCATCTGTTAATTTTTTTTTTTTTTTGTCATTTTAATAATTGCCAGACTGGGCAGGATGGCTCACACCTGTAGTTGCGGTACTTTGGGAGGCCAAGGTGGGATGATTGCTTGAGCCTAGGTGTTAGAGACCAGCCTGGGCAACATGGTGAGACCCCAGCCAGGGCAACATGGTGAGACCCCATCTCTTAAAAATAAAATAAAATAAAATAAAAAAATAAAAAATAACAATAATAGCCATTTAACAGGGTAAAATAATATCTCATTGTGGTATTGATTTACATTTCCCTGATGATAAGTGATGTTAACTGTTTTTTCACATACCTGTTGGCCATTTGTGTATCTTTTGAGAAATATCTATTCATGACCTTTGCCCACTTTTAAATGGGATTTTTTTACTATTAAGTTGTAAAATTGAAGAGGAGGGAATTATCCCTAACTCATTCTACAAGACCACCCTTACCCTGATACCAAAACCAGAGAAGAACACAACACAATAAAACAAAACTTACAGGCCAATATTCCTGATGCACATAAAACACAAAAACCCTCAAAAAAAATTCTAGCAAACTGAATAAAACAGCACATCAAAACCAGAACACACCATGGGATTTATACCAGCAATGTAAGGATAATTTGACATACACAAATCAGTGTGTTACATCCACAGAATGAAGGACAAATACCGTCTGATCATCTCAATAGATACAGAAAAAGCATGTGATAAATTCAACATCCCTTCATGATAAAAATTCAACAAACTGGCCGGGTACAGTGACTCACACCTGTAATCCCAGCACTTTGGGAGGCCACGGCGGGCAGATCACGAGGTCAGGAGTTCAAGACCAGCCTGGCCCATATGGTGTAACCCCGTCTCTACTCAAAATACAAAAATTAGCTAGGTGTGGTGGCACACGCCTGTAGTCCCAGCTACTTGGGAGGCTGAGGCAAGACAATTGCTTGAACCCAGGAGGCGGAGGTTACAGTGAGCCAAGATCGTACCACTGACTGCAGACTGGCGACATAGTGAGACTCCACCTCAAAAAACAAAACAAAACAAAACATTAAACTAGGCATAGAAGGAACATACCCCCAAATTATAAAAGTCATATATGACAAACCCACAGCTAAACATCATACTGAATATATAAGTTTAAAGTTTAAAGCCTTTCCTGTAAGAATTGAAACAAGACAAGGATTCCCACCCTCACCACTCATATTCAACTTAGTACTGGAGGTCCTAGCCAGAGCAGTCAGTAAAGAGAAAGAAATAAAAGGCATTTAAATTGGAAAAGAGGAATTCAAACTGTCCCTTTTTGCAGATAATATGATCTTATATTTAGAAAAACCTAGACTCCACAAAAAAATTCTTGAAAATAATAAATTCAGTAAAGTTGCAGGATATAAAATTAGCATACAAAAATCAGCAGCATAGTGGCCGGGCGCAGTGGCTCAAGCCTGTAATCCCAGCACTTTGGGAGGCCGAGACGAGCGGATCACGAGGTCAGCAGATCGAGACCATCCTGGCTAACACGGTGAAACCCCGTCTCTACTAAAAAATACAAAAAACTAGCCGGGCGAGGTGGCGGGCGCCTGTAGTCCCAGCTACTCGGGAGGCTGAGGCAGGAGAATGGCGTAAACCCGGGAGGCAGAGCTTGTAGTGAGCCGAGATCCGGCCACTTACACTCCAGCCTGGGAGACACAGCGAGACTCCGTCTCAAAAAAAAAAAAAAATAAAATAAATCAAGAAGGCAATCCCATTTACAATACCTACCAAAAACAAAAACAAAAACAAACAAAAAAACTCCTAGGAATAAATTTAACCAAGGATGTGAAAGATCTCTGCAAGGAAGACTACAAAACACTGATAAGGCTGAGTAGAATAGTTCATCTCAGCAGTTTGGGAGGCCAAGGCAGGAGGATTGCTAAATGCCAGGAGTTTGAGACCAGCCTGGGCAACAAAGCAAAATCCTGTTCTCTACAAATAAAAAATTAAAAAAGTTAATCAGGTGAAGTGTCTTACACCTGTAGTCCTAGCTACTTGGAATGCTGAAGTGGGAAGGTTGCTTGAGCCCAGGAGTTGAAGGCTGCAGTGAACTGTGATCACACCATTACACTCTAGCTTGGGTGACAAAATGAGACACTTTCTCTAAAAATATATATATATATATATATATATATAAAAAAATAAATAAATTTAAGTGGATGTATTGTAATCCTGATAGCAACCACTAAAAACATTTATACAAGATAGAGTAAAAATTTCAATGAACTAAAATGAAATACTAAAAAAAATTATAAAATCCAAAAGAAGGCAGAAAAGGGAAATAGAGGAACAAAACCCAGAGGATACAATAGAAAATAAAATGTATAACTCAGTCTAAACACAACAATAATTACATTAAATCTAAATGGTCTAAAACCACTAATTAAAAGAGATTGTCAGATTGGATTTTTTTAAAGACCAAATTATACATTTTTATTTAGAAGCCCACTTTAAATATAAGGGGGATAGGTAGACTAAAAGTAAAACACTGGAAGAAGTTATAATATGCAACATGAAATTTGGGAGGGGACACAGATCCAGACCATATTGACCAATGTCAAGGTGGTTTATTGTGTTTTCTTCTAGGAATTTGAGAGTTTCAGATATTACATTAAGTTTTTAATCCATTTTGAGTTAATTTTAATAACTAGTACAATTTCAATTTTTATAACTTCTTTTTTCCTTTTCTTTCTTCTCTCTTTTTTGCCCCCAAACTGTTAGAACTAACAAATAAATTTAGTAAAGTTGCAGGTTACAAAATCAACATACAACAATTAGTTGCATTTCTATACACTAACAACAAGCTATCCAAAAGAGAAAGTAAGAAAGCAATTTTATTAATTAGAGCATAAAATAATTTTTTTTTTTTTTTTTTTTTTTTTTGCATGTGGATATCCTGTTTTCTCCACACCACTTATTGAAGAGACTCTTCTATCTGGATTGTGTTCTTTGCATTATTAAGAAAGATTAGTTGGCCATATATGCATGGATTTACTTCTGGGTTCTCTATTCTGTTCTGTTGGCTTAAATGTGTCTGTTTTTCAGGAAGTACTATACTGTTTTGATTGCTATAGCTTTGTAATATAGTTTGAAATTGGGAACTATGATGCTTTAAACTTTGTTCTTCTTCAAGATTGCTTTGGCTCCTCAGGGTCTTTCATGGTTCCATATGAATTTTAGGATTGTTTTTTCGATTTCTGTGAAAAATGCCCTTGGAATTTTGATAGAGATTACATTGACTCTGTTAATCAGAGTCTACAGAAGGTGGTATTAGTATGGACATTTTAACAATAGTAATTATTCCAATTTAGGAATATGAGATATCTTTCCATTTATATGTATTTCTTCAGTTTCCTTCATTAATATCTTATAGTTTCCAGTGTACAGATTTTTTACCTCTTTGGTCAAATTTATTCCAAAGTATTTTATTCTTTTATATATTTATATATATGTATATATAATTTTATTTGAAATATTCATATATATATATGAAATTTCCCAGATTCTTGGAAAATTTCTTTCTGGTTTTCAGCAGTTCTACTATGTGCCTAGATGTTATTTCCTTTGTGTTTATCCTACTTGAGGTTCAATTGAGTTTCTTGGATTTCTGGGTTTATGTCTTTCATTAATCTTGGAATGTCCGTGGCTATTATCTCTTCAAATGTTTCTTCAACCTAATTTTCTTTTTCCTCTCCTACTAGGATTCCAAAAACACCTGTATGAGACCTTTTAATATTGTCTCACAGATCTCAGATGACCTGTTCATTATTTTTTCACTGTTTTTTCCTGTGTATTTCAGCTTATATACATGCTATTAACCTGTCTTCAAGTTCACTGCTTTTTTCCTCTGCTTTCTCCAGCTTCTTGGTAAGTGCATCTGAGTTTTTTTAAGACAAGGTCTCACTCTGCCACCCAGGCTGGAGTGAAATGCCACAATCAAAACTCACTGCTGCCTCAAACGGTTGGCCTCAAGCAATCCTCCCACCTTGGCTTCCCAAAGTGCTGAGATTACAGGCATGAGCCACCATGCCTGGCCCCAATTATTTCTCTCTCTCTCTCTCTGTTTTTTTTTTTTTTTTTTTTTTTTTTTTTTGAGATCGAGTTTTACTCTTGTTGCCCAGGCTGGAGTGCAGTGGCACGATCTCAGCTCACTGCAACTCCACCTCCCAGATTCAAGTGATTCTCCTGCTTCAGCCTCATGAGTAGCTGGGACTACAGGCACGTGCCCCAATGCTCAGCCAATGGCTAATTTTTGTATTTTTAGTAGAGACGGGGTTTTGCCATGTTGGCTAGGCTGGTCTCAAACTCCTCCAATTATTTCTTTATTCTTGATTTTTATTTTATTTATAGAATTTCCATTTTGTTCCTTTTTTATCATTTCTATATCTTGGCTGAAATTCCTCATCTCTTCACTATGTTGCCCATCTTTTCCACTAGAACCTTCAGCATTTTTATTATAGTTATTTTCTTTTTAGACATTCTTGGTACCTCAGCACTGACAACATTCCAGAGATCTCTTAATACCTCACAGTGGTGCCACCAACTTTCGAAATCCTTGGGAGAGCTATCTCTGCTTTACAGCCTAGCTTCTAGCTTTTTGATCATTGGGTAATTATCTTTACTTTCTCATCTGACGCTGAATTTTGGTGCATCTTCCTCTCTTCCTCCCCTTCTCCTCCTGCCCACTCCACACTCCCCTCTCCTTCTCCCTCTCCCTCTCCTTCTGTCTCCTATTTCCCTGTCCCAATTCTGTCAGGGAGGCTGCTTTACACTCTGCGTAGAGGCCACGCATGGCTCAAGGAGAGTTCCTCTCCACTCCCTTACCCCACTCCTCATCAGGAGCTGAGAATCCAGAGTGTGGATGGGTTTCTCTCAACTTGCCCAGCTTGATGCCCCTTTCCTGCCTTCAAAGACTTACTACCTTACATTTTGAAGAGACCTTGAATACTTCAAAGGATCTTTCACCTCACCTGCATGATTATGCCGAAGCATTAAGTGGAGTTATGTGGGAAAGGGTTTGTGGGTGAGAGTGAAAACTCACTTCTTGGCTGGGAATCCTTGGAATTCTCATCTATCATGTTTATGACGTGCTCCTCTTCCCATCTCTCTGACAAGAATGACAATGACCGTGGGTTTCTTCTATAGCTCATCATTTTGTTTCTACTCTATTTCTTCTTTAAGAATTGTTTCACTCATTTCCAGCAACATAAGTTCTATACTTTAAAGTGAATCCGCATTTAGCAAAATGACTTTTTATCCCAAATTGTGTCTTTCTTTGGTTACCAGTTTGATATCTGCCTACCTCCTGTTTCAGTATACGCTAAATATTTGTACATTAAGTAAAATGAGGACAGCAAGATGTTTTCAAAAGACTCCTTTTGAATGTCATGTACATAGAAATTACATACTAAGTGAAAATCCTGAAAAAATTAGAAACAGTGGGGAGAGGAGGCAGAGGAGAAGGGAGGCCTTGGACTCCTTGATGAAATTAGGCCCACCGAGTTTCAGGCACAGCGGTTTCTGAATACCCTTCCCATCTAACAGCCTATATCCATAAAAGGGTACAATTCATTTGTCTAAGGTTTTAAGTTTTCTCTTCTCTTTATCTGGTAACCAAGGAATCTAGAATTCCAAAAATGAGTTAATATTTGAAGAGACCTTATATGTTGACCTTAGTAAACATCAAGGTCAAAGGGGCACTCCAGGCCAGAGTGATAAATACATAAAGAGAAGGCTGATGTGCTTAAAAGATTTAAAAGGAATTAAAATTTATTATTCCTATTGATAGAAACAATTTATAAACAAGTAATTGGAATAATTTATCTTTATGGTTATATGTAATATGATCAATTTCTATTTAATATATTTCTATGCCTGAAGTATTATTCAAAAATATATTGAAACGAATCAAACCATAGTATTTACTACCTTTTGTTTTTATGTATTTATTTTTTTTAGAGACAGGGTCTCACCCTATCACCCAGGTCGGAGTACAGTGGCATAATCATGGCTCACTGCATCCTTGAACTCCTGGGCTCAAGTGATCCTTCCACCTCAGCCTCCCAAATAGCTGAGACTACAGACACATACCACCACCCCCAACTAGTTTTTAACTTTTGTAGAAATGGGGTCTCATTGTGTTACCCAGAGTAGTTTCAAACCACTGACTTCAAGTGATTCTCCTGCCTCAGCCTCCCAAAGTGCAGGGATTATAGGCATGAAACCACCACACCTGGTCTCTATTTTTTAAATGTAGCAAATTAGAAGATGGAAGTTGTTAGACCTTGGGAGCTAAGCTATGAGGACACAAAGGTGTAGAGATACAATGGACTTTGAAGACTCGGGCGGGAGTCGGGGGCAGGATGGGAGGGGGATGAGGGATAAAAGACCACACATTGGGTACAGTGTACACTGCTCAGAGATTTTGGGTGCACCAAAATCTCAGAAATCACCACTAAAGAACTTATTCATGTAACACCACCTGTTCCCCAAAAACCTATTGAAATAAAATTTTAAAAAATAAAATTTACATTTAAAAAAGAGAAGTTATTAGACCCATCTCTAAAATCGAAGATTTTTCTCATCATTTTTCACTTTTTCATAGGCTAAAGAAAGAAGAAGCAACTTTGCAGTCTGGACAGAAAATGAAGTTTACCTCGAATATATTCTTCTTAAATTTACCAGATTAGTAACTACCACAGAACTGAAAAACATCCTAAATCTATCAGTAACTGCTACTCTGACGATACACAGTGTTGAGTATACAGGACACCCTCTGGAGATTGCTGTGTTTTTAAGTTATTGCACTATATGTACCGTCACCAAAAAGATTTTCTTAGTGATATATAATGAAGATACAAAACAGTGGGTTTCCCAAGAGTTTACGTTAGATGCCCCTATTGACAGTGTTTTCGTTCCATATTTTATATTTTCAGCACTGCCAGGATTAATACTATGGAACAAGCATAGTATCTACTATTGTTACCATAATTTCACCTTTACTGGGATTTTACAGACACCTGCAGGACATGGAAATCTATCAATGCTATCAAATGACAGCATTATTCATGAAGTTTTCATAGGTAAGGCATTCTCAGTCTACTAACATTATTCTAGATTTTACTATAGACACCTTCCTTATAATGATGTAACAATTTTTAATGTACCAATATGTGGTGTTTTTGACAGCCAAAGGTGCACTTCTTATCACCTACAAATGAATCGACTTTAAATTCAAGTAATGTTAACTATGAGCTCACATAGCAAAAGGGCAAACTCAGTTTCTTTTTGCTGGGGAGAGGGGAGTTTCATTTTAATCAATCAGTAGATTCTAACTAAGCAATTTATGTATACGTCGTATGTGTAGGAGGTGCTGTGGTATTGTGTTACGTTTCCTGGGGCTCCCAGAACAAACTACCACAAACTGGATGACTTAAAACAACATAAATGTATTACTTCACAGTTCTGGAGGCTAGAAGTGGAAAATCAAGGTGTTGATAGGGCCATGCTCCCTCTGAAACCTGTAAAGGGAGGTTTTATGTTGTAAAGCACATATGAAACAGGATTGTATGTGTTTTTTAAACAACCATGAGCCACAGTGATAAGAAGACAAGGTTAGAATGATACATTGGGGATAGATTTTAGAGGATGACAGATACCCACTTTGAATGTTGTACTGAAGGTCATTCAGAAACAATGAAATATAACATGCTCAAACCATTCATAAGTTTATGAAGTAGGAAGTTCAAGTCCTTCAACTCTCACCATTCTCATTTCCCAAATAACCAACTATTAAGAAACTCCTGTAAGGCTGGGCGTGGTGGCTCATGCTTCTAATGCCAGCACTTTGGAAGGCCAAGGTGGGAGGATCACTTGACCTCAGGAGTTCGAGTCCAGCCTGTGCAACATGGAGAGACCTCATCCCTACTAAAAACTTAAAACTGGGCATGGTGGTACGCGCCTGTGGCCCCAGCTACTCAGGAGACTGAGACAGGAGGATCATTTGAGCCCGGGAGGTCAAGGCTGCAGTGAGCCATGTTCACATCACTGAACTCCCCAGCCTGGACAACAGAGCGAGATCCTGTCTCAAAAAAAAAAAACAAACAAACAAAAAAAAAAACTCCTGTGAGTTTGTCCAGACTTTCAAATAAGCAAATACTAAATATAATGGGCATGTTTTCAAAACAATACATATAATAGATATAAAATTAATGCCATTTTAACTGCTATGTAATGTTCCACTGTCTATGCACACTACTGTCTAATTAACAGGGGTGCAGATAGCTATTTGGATAGATATTAGGCTTCAGTTCTTTTTCTGTTACAAATAATGCATATGTACACATACCGATACAAGTGTTTCTGTAATATAAATTACTGGATATAGAATTCGTGAATCAGAAATTACAAATATTTAAAAAGTTGATAAATCCTTCTCACTTACCCACCAGCAAAGTTTGTCACAGTCTAAACTCCCCCAAAAGTTTGAAAATGTGTCATTTTCATATAATCTGTTTAACAGTTACTGGTTATATAGAAAATGTTATTCTCATTTTATTGCACATATCTTTTATAATTAGATGTTTTATCTAGTTTCATAAATGTATTGGCCATATTCTGTGAATTTCTATTTTTCTTGTCATTTCGTTATTTCTGTTTTATTTTTTATTTATTATACTTTAAGTTCTGGGATACATGTGCAGAATGTGCAGGTTTGTTACATAAGTATACACATGCCATGGTGGTTGGCTGCACCCATCAACCCATCATCTACATTAGGTATTTCTCCTAATGCTATCCCTCCATTACCCTCCCAACCCCTGACAGGCCTCGGTGTGTGATGTTCCCCTCCCTGTGTCGATGTGTTCTCATTGTTCAACTCCCACTTACGAGTGAGAACGTGTGGTGTTTGGTTTTTTATTCCTGTGTTAGTTTGCTGAGAATGATGGTTTCCAGCTTCGTCCATGTCCCAGCAAACAACATGAACTCATCCTTTTTTATGGCTGCATAGTATTCCATGTTGTATATGTGCCACATTTTCTTTATCCAGTCTGTCACTGATGGGCATTTGGGTTGGTATCCAGTCTATCATTGATTGGCATTTGGGTTCCAAGTATTTGCTATTGTGAACAGTGCTGCAATAAACATAGGTGTACATATGTCTTTATAGTAGAATGATTTATAATCCTTTGGGTATACACCCAGTAATGGGATTGCTGGGTCAAATGGTATTTCTAGTTCTAGATCCTTGAGGAATCGCCACATTTTAAAGATCGCCATTCTAACTGGCATGAGACGGTATGTCATTGTGGTTTTGATTTGCATTTCTCTAATGACCAGTGATGATGAGCTTTTTTCCATATGATTTTTGGCTGCATAAATGTCTTCTTCTGAGAAGTATCTGTTCATATATTTTGCCCACTTTTTGATGGAGTTATTTTTTCTTGTAAATTTGTTTAAGTTTTTGTAGATTCTGGATATTAGCCCTTTGTCAGATGGATAGATTGCAAAAATTTTCTCCCATTCTGTAGGTTGCCTTTTCACTCTGATGATAGTTTATTTTGCTGTGCAAAATCTCTTTAGCTTAATTAGATCCCATTTGTCAATGTTGACTATTGTTGCCATTGTTTTGGTGTTTTAGTCATGAAGTCTTTGCCCATGCCTATGTCCTGAATGGTATTGCCTAGGTTTTCTTCTAGGGTTTTTGTGGTGTTAGGTCTTAAGTTTAAGTCTTTAATCCGTCTTAATTCTTGTATAAGGTGTAAGGAAAGGATCCAGTTTCAGCTTTCTGCATATGGCTAGCCAGTTTTCTCAACACCATTTATTAAATAGGGAATTCTTTCCCCATTGCTTGTTTTTGTCAGATTTGTCAAAGATCAGATGGTTGTAGATGTGTGGTGTTATTTCTGAGGCCTCTGTTCTGTTCCATTGGTCTATATTATCTGTTTTGGTACCAGTACCATGCTGTTTTGCTTACTGTAACCTTGTAGTATAGTTTGAAGTCAGGTAGCGTGATGCCTCCAGCTTTGTTCTTTTTGTTTAGGATTGTCTTGCCTATATGGACTCTTTTTTGGTTCCATATAAAATTTAAAGTAGTTTTTTCTAATTCTGTGAAGAAAGTTAATGGTATTTTGATGGGGATAGCATTGAATCTATAAATTACTTTGGGCAGTGTGGCCATTTTCACTATATTGATTCTTCCTATCCATGAGCATGGAATGTTTTTCCTTTTGTTTGTGTCCGCTCTTATTTCCTTGAGCAGTGTTTTGTAGTTCTCCTTGAAGAGGTCCTTCACATCCCTTGTAAGTTGTATTCCTAGGTATTTTATTCTCTTTGTAGCAATTGTGAATGGGAGTTCACTCATGATTTGGCTGTTTGTCTGTTATTGGTGTATAGGAATGCTTGTGATTTTTGTACTTGATTTTGTATCCTGAAACTTTGCTGAAGTTGCTTACCAGCTTAAGGAGATTTTGGGTTCAGACAATGGGGTTTTCTAAATACACAATCATGTCATCTGCAAACAGAGGCAATTTGACTTCCTCTCTTCCTATTTGAATACCCATTCTTTCTTTCTCTTGCCTGATTGCCCTAGCCAGAACTTCCAATACTACATTGAATAGGAGTGGTGAGAGAAGGCATTCTTGTCTTGTGCCGGTTTTCAGAGGGAATGCTTCCAGCTTTTGCCTATTCAGTGTGATACTGGCTGTGGGTTTGTCATAAATAGCTCTTACTATTTTGACACACATTCCATCAATACCTAATTTATTGAAGGTTTTTTAGCATGAAGGGGTGTTGAATTTTATTGAAGGCTTTTTCTGCGTCCATTAAGATAAACATGTGGTTTTTGTCATTGGTTCTGTTTATGAAATAGATTATGTTTATTGATTTGCATATATTGAACCAGCCTTGCATCCCAGAGATGAAGCTGACTTGATCATAGTGGATAAGCTTTTTGATGTGCTGCTGGATTTTGTTTGCCAGTATTTTATTGAGGATTTTTGCATCGATGTTCATCAGGGATATTGGCCTGAAATTTATTTTGTTGTGTCTCTGCCAGGTTTTGGTGTCAGGATGATGCTGGCCTCATAAAATGAATTAGTGAGGAGTCCCTCTTTTTCTGTTGTTTGAAATAGTTTCAGAAGGAATAGTACCGGCTCCTCTTTGTACCTCTGATAGAATTCAGCTGTGAATCTGTCTGGTCCTTGGCTTTTTTTGGTTAGTAGGCTATTAATTACTGCCTCAGTTTCAGAACTTGTTATTGGTCTATTCAAGGACTCGACTTCTTCCTGGTTTCATCTTGGGAGGGTGTATGTGTCCAGGAATTTATCCATTTCTTCTATATTTTCTAGTTTATTTGCATAGAGGTGTTTATAGTATTCTCTGATGGTAGTTTGTATTTCTTTGGGATCAGTGGTGATATCCCCTTTATCGTTTTTTATTGTGTCCATTTAATTCTTCTCTCCTTTCTTCTTTATTAGGCTGGCTAGTGGTCTGTTTTGTCGATCTTTTCAAAAAACCAGCTCCTGGATTCATTGATTTTTTGAAGGGTTTTTCGTGTCTCTGTCTCCTTCAGTTCTGCTCCAATCTTAGTTATTTCTTGTCTTCTGCTAGCTTTTGAATTTGTTTGCTCTTGCTTCTCTGGTTCTTTTAATTTTTATGTTAGGGTGTCAATTTTAGACCTTTCCTGCTTTCTCCTGTGGGAATTTAGTGCTGTAAATTTCCCTCTAAACACTGCTTTAGCTGTGTCCCAGATATTCTAGTATGTTGTGTCTTTGTTCTCATTGGTGTCAATGAACTTACCTATTTCTGCCTTAATTTATTTACCCAGTAGTCATTCAGGAACAGGTTGTTCAGCTTCCATGTAGTTGTGTAGTTTTGAGTGAGTTTCTTAATCCTGAGTTCTAATTTGATTGCACTGTGGTCTGAGAGACTGTTACAATTTCCATTCTTTTGTGTTTGCTGAGGAGTGTTTTACTTCTAATTATGTGGTCGATTTTAAAATAAGTGCAATGTTGTACTGAGAAGAATGTATATTCTGTCAATTTGGGGTGGAGAGTTCTGTAGATGTCTATTAGGTCTGCTTGGTCCAGAGGTGAGTTCAAGTCCTGGATATCCTTGTTAATTTTCTCTCTCATTGATCTGTCTGGTATTGACAGTGGGGTGTTCAAGTCTCCCACTATTATTGTGTGGGAGTCTAAGTCTTTTTGTAGGTCTCTAAGAACTTGCTTTATAAATCTGGGTGCTCCTGTATTGGGTGCATATGTATTTAGGATAGTTAGCTCTTCTTGTTGCATTAATGCCTTTACCTTAATTATGTAATGCCCTTCTTTGTCTTTTTTGATCTTTGCTGGTTTAAAGTCTGTTTTATCAGAGACTAGGATTGCAACTCCCATTTTTTTTTAATTTTTATTTATTTATTTATTTATTTATTTATTTATTTATTTTTACTTTCCATTTGCTTGGTAAGTATTCCTTCATCCCTTTATTTTGAGCCTATGTGTACCTTTGCACATGAAATGGGTCTCCTGCATATAGCACATCGATGGGTCTTGACTCTTGATCCAATTTGCCAGTCTGTGTCTTTTAGTTGGGGCATTTAGCCTATTTACATTTAAGGTTAATATGTTATGTGTGAATTTGATCTTTTCATTATGGTGCCAGCTGGTTATTTTGCTCATTAGTGGATGCAGTTCTTCATAGTGTCGATGGCCTTTACAGTTTGGTATGTTTTTGCAGTGGCTGGTACTGGTTTTTCCTTTCCATATTTAGTGTTTCCTTCAGGAACCCTTGTAAGGCAGGCCTGGTGGTGACAAACTCTCTCAGCATTTGCTTGTCTGTAAAGGATTTTATTTCTCCTTCACTTATGAAGCTTAGTTTGGCTGGATATGAAATTCTGGGTTGAAAATTCTTTTCTTTAAGAATGTTGAATATTGCCCCCAACTCTTCTGGTTGTGGGGTTTCTGCAGAGAGATCTGCTGTGAATCTGATGGACTTCTTTTTGTGGGTAACCCAACCTTTCTCTCTGGCTGCTCTTAACATTTTTTCCTTCATTTCAACTTTGATGAATCTGATGATTATGTGTCTTGTGGTTGCTTTTCTCAAGGAGTATCTTTGTGGTGTTCTCCGTATTTCCTGAATTTGAACGTTTGCTTGTCTTCTTAGGTTGGGGAAGTTCTCCTGGATAATATTCTGAAGAGTGTTTTCCAACTTGGTTCCATTCTCCCCATCACTTTCAGGTACACCAATCAAATATAGGTTTGGTCTTTTCACATATTCCATATTTCTTGGAGGATTTGTTCATTCATTTTCATTCTTTTTTCTCTAATCTTGTCTTTATGCTTATTTCATTAAGCTGATCTATAATCTCTGATATCTTTTCTTCTGCTTGATCAATTTGGCTATTGATACTTGTGTATGCTTCACAAAGTTCTCGTGCTGTGAAGCTCCATCAGGTCATTTATGTCCTTCTCTACACTGGTTATTCTAGTTAGCAATTCGTCTAACCTTTTATCAAGGTTCTTAGTTTCCTTGCATTCAGTTAGAACATGCTCCTTTAACTCAGAGGAGTTTGTTATTACTCCCCTCTGAAGCCTACTTATGTCAATTAATCAAACTCATTCTCTGTCCAGTTTTGTTCCCTTGCTGGCAAGTGGTTATGATCCTTTGGAGGAGAAGAGGCGTTCTGGTCTTTGAAATTTTCAGCCTTTTTGCGCTGGTTTTTCCTCATCTTTGTGGATTTATCTACCTTTGGTCTTTGATGTTGATGACCTTTAGATTGGGTTTTTGTGTGGACGTCCTTTTTGTTGATGTTCATGCTATTCCTTTCTGTTTGTTAGTTTTCCTTCTAACAGTCAGGCGCCTCTGCTGCAGGTCTGCTGGAGTTTGCTGGAGGCCCACTCCAGA
The DNA here is from genome assembly GCF_043159975.1 of Macaca nemestrina. Taxonomy (NCBI): domain Eukaryota; kingdom Metazoa; phylum Chordata; class Mammalia; order Primates; family Cercopithecidae; genus Macaca; species Macaca nemestrina. Next base: position 4,643,488 of record NC_092125.1, on the reverse strand, counting down.
CCCTGTTTGCCTGGGTATCACCAGCGGAGGCTGCAGAACAGCAAAGATTGCTACCTGTTCCTTCCTCTGGAAGCTTCGTCCCAGAGGGGCACCCGCCAGATGCCAACCAGAGCTCTCCTGTATGAGGTGTCTGTCAACCCTTGCTAGGAGGTATCTTCCAGTCAGGAGACACAGGGGTCAGGGACCCACTTGAGGAAGCAGTCTGTCCTTTAGCAGAGCTTGAGGGCTGTGCTGGGAGATCCACTGCCTCTTCGGAGCTGGCACGCAGGAACGTTTGAGTCTGCTGAGGCTGGGCCCACAGCTGCCCCTTCCCCCAGGTGCTCTGTCCCAGGGAGATGGGAGTTTTATCTATAAGCCCCTGACTGGGGCTGCTGCCTTTCTTTCAGAGATGCGCTGCTCAGAGAGGAGGAATCTAGAGAGGCAGTCTGGCAACAACAGCCTTCCGGATCTGTGATGGGCTCCACCCAGTTCGAACTTCCTGGCAGCTTTATTTCCATTATCAGGGGAAAACTGCCTACTCAAGCCTCGTTAATGGCAGACGCTCCTTCCCCCACCAAGCTGGAGTGTCCCAGGTCGAGTTCAGACTACTGTGCTGGCAGCAAGAATTTCAAGCCAGTGGATCTTAGCTTGGTGGACTCCATGGGGATGGGATCTGCTGAGCTAGACCACTGGGCTCCCTGGCTTCAGCCCCCTTTCCCGCGGAGTGAATCATTCTGTCTCACTGGTGTTCCAGGCACCAATGGGGTATGGAAAAAAAAAAAAAAAAAAACTCTTGCAGCTAGCTTGGTGTCTGCCCAAACGGTGCTTGAAACCCAGGGCCCTGATGGTGTAGGCACCTGAGGGAGTCTCCTGGTTTGTGGGCTGCAAAGACCGTGGGTTCCTCATGGCACAGCCCCTCATGGCTTGCCTTGGCTAGGGGAGGGAGTTCCCGACCCCTTGCACTTCCCCAGTAAGACGACGCCCCACCCTGCTTCAGCTTGTCGTCCGTGGGCCGCACCCACTGTCTAACCAGTCCCAGTGAGAGAAGCCGGATACCTCAGTTGGAAATGTAGAAATCACCCACCTTCTGTGTTGGTCTCACTGGAACTGCAGACCGGAGCTGTTCCTATTCTCCCATGTTGCCCACAACTCCCCCTTTTCCGTGAATTTTCTATTCGTACTGTTTGGACATGTTTGCATTGGGTTTATCTATATTGATATGTTCTTTATCTCATGTATTGCAACTACTTTCTCTAGTGTGTAACTTCCTGTACCTTTTTGGAGGGAGTTTGGTATTTCGAATTTGTATTTTTATATGGTCAAATTTGTTAATATTTTTATTTGTAACTTCTGATATGCCATGACAGGTCATTTCAATTATAAAAATATTACATATTTTCATTATTTTTATAATTCTGATTTTTATGTTTTGATATTTAGCAAGAGTTAGGAATCTAATTGTATTTTTCCCATTGAAAGCTGATGTTGCCTTAAACCATTCTTTTATTAAGCAAACCTCTCCCACTGATCTGAAATGCTACTTCTATTATGTGTTCATTCCTCACATTAACCAGATTGTTTCTAGGCTATTCTGTTCCACTAATCTATTTGTCCTGGTGCTATACTTTTTTGTTTACTATATCCTTAATCACCTAACACACTAAATAATTTATTTTCATGTTTATTGGCAGTCTTCTCTGCTGGAATGTAAGCCATACAAGAGAAGGAATTTTCTGTTTTTCTCATGAATGTATTCCTCCCAAGTATTAGAACAGTATAGTCCCATAGTAGGCATTCAATAAATTTGTTGAATAGATGTTTGCAATATTTGTCTTCCCAACCAGGAATGTTGTATCTCTTCATTATTTTTATTTTCTCTAATTGAGCTAATCTAATCTTTTATCCCTTCTTGAGTCAATTTCAGAAGTTCGTATCTTTCTAGGAAATAATTCATTTTATGTAGATTTTCTAATTTATTGGTAAAAGTGGGCTATTTTAACTTTTAAATTTCTTATGTACCTGTAATGATCTTCCTCATTTATAATATTGTTTGTGCCTAACCCCCTTGTTAGTTTGGCTTGCAAGAGATTGTCTATTTTTTTAGGTTGTTTTGCTTTCTTCTCCTTTTAAAATGAATTCTTAATTTTATCTACTTTCTTTTTTATTTAATTTCTGCTTTTGTCATTATTGATTCTTCACTTCTGCTTTCTTTTTGTAACTTTAGTCATCTCTTGCCTGCTTATTAAGTTAAATGGTTAGTTCATTTATTTTTAGTCTTTCTTGTTTTCTAAGCATTCAAAGCTACACACAAGCAAAAGGCTATGAATTTTTCTCTGTATGGCTTTAGCCATATTATCTTTTAAATCATTCTTTTAAATTATTCTTAATTCTCATTTTAACTTCATATTTAATGTAAGGATCATTTATAATGTTTGTAGTCAGCAGTGTGATCAGCTAAAGAGAAAGTGCTATGAAAGCAAATACTGGGAACATCAATCCAGATGTATGGGATCAGAAAACTAGGTGTGGAGGAAATGACTTCTCAACTGAAAACTGGGGAGAGAGTATATATATATTAGCAAATGATTTCACTGGTTAGGATGGGGCATTGAGGTAGTGTTCCAAGCTGAGAATACAGCATGTGCAAAGATGTGGAGGCAGGAAAGAACATGGTATGTTTGGGGAACTGAAGTTAGGTCAGTCTCAGTAGATAACACAGTGTAAGGCAAAAAATGGCAGAGACAAACCTGTCTAACGAACAGACAGGCCACGTCATGAAGCAATTTGGACATTATATATAATCCAAAAACAATGTAGTGTTTTGTTTCTTGGGGTTTTAAATTGTATATATCGTTCTACTGCCTGCATCCTGCAATTACTTTTTCATTCAGCATAGAAATATATGTTATTATGTCATCCATTCACATTTCTCCCCTTCTACCTTGTGATCTACTGCACATATTTCTGATTAGGTAAGTTTAAGTAGAATACAATTTATAGTAATTTGTAAAAATGTTACTGACTTATTCTGATTTCAAATATAAGATGCATAAGCACAACACAGCCTGAACCTCCTTCACTCAAAGAATTCCCCCCTTCCTTCCAGCCAGTCCTCTTCAAGTGTTCTTTTGACAATTAAAGTGTATTCCTAGAGGCTGTTCACAGGGAATGTGATATCTTCAAAGAAAGCTATGAAAGCATCTAGCCCTACTGTTCCTTTTAGAGACATAGCGACAGAACTACAGTGGTTAAGGTAGTTACCCACTATGACCCACTGTGACTTAGGCAGAATATGAAGTGGAGAAAGCTTATTATCTGCTATGAGTGAACCTGCAGAGGTAGGCTATGCTTTATGCCACGGTCACCCCCACTCACCTCCATGTCTTCATCACAGCTATGTTAGCCTGCTAGGGTTGCCATAACAAGATCCCACAAACTGGGCAGCTTAAACAACAGAAATTTAGATTTTCTCCTATTTCTAAGGCTAGAAGTCCAAGATCAAGGTACTGTCAGGATTGGTTTCTGATGAGGCCTCTGTTCCTGGCTTGTAGACAGTCACCATCTTGCTGTGTCCTCCTGTGGCCTTTCTTCTCTGTGTGTCTGGAGAGATCCCTGGTGTCTCTTCCTTTTCTTATAAGGGCGCCAGTTCTGTTGGACTAGGACCCCCTGCTTCTTAGCGCATTTTACCTTAATCACCTCTAAAAGCCCTGTCTCCAAATACAGTCGCATTGAAGGTTAGGGCATCAACACAAGAATTTGAGGGGGACACAATTCAATCCACAACACAATGAGGAATTCCTAATAGCTCTATTCCTGCCATGTTCATCCTTGTTATTACTGAATCCACGAATTCCAGCTCTTTTTTTATGTTAAATGATGTTATATATCACAGTGATAAAGTATTCAAGAAGAAAACTAATACAATGAAGTGGGGAGAAGTTCCCCAATATAGTGTAAAGTTATGGGTTCATATCTGCACATTCTAACTTTCTCGAAGTATGAAAATACTTGGTCATTATAAAAGAAATTATTTTAGTTAAAAGTACACTTAACTAAAACAGCATGATTTATGGTTGCTTAGACTAACCAAACTTTTCTCTTTTTTCCAGATTATTATGGAAATATTTTGATAAAAATGGAAAATAATGTAATATTTCATTCCAAGATTAATACTAGAGATGTAGTAAAGCTGCATTTATGGACAAATAACACAACAAGAGCATTCGTTTTATTAAGTACATCTGGTTACACATATTTCCTGTATGCTTTGGACAATGGCACAATACAAATACAGGACTATCCCTTGAGTCTGGAAACACGAAGTGTAGCTTTCACGACAAAAGACAAATGCCCATACATGGCATTTCATAATAATGTTGCTCGTGTTTTTTACTTTTTGGACAAGGGAGAGATTCTGACACTTTGGACTCAAATCATCTATCCAGAAAATACTGGTCTGTATGTTGTTGTGGAATCCTATGGCCCTAAAATATTAGAAGAGAGTCATGACATTTCCTTTGAAGCTGCCTTTGGACACTGCACCAAAACTCTGGTAAGCTAATATTTTAAATTTCTTCATTTGATTTTAATAAGTATAAAAGTATAATATGGTTGGGCGTGGTGGCTCACGCCTGTAATCCCAGCACTTTGGGAGGCCAAGGCAGGCGGATCATGAGGTCAGGAGATCAAGACCATCCTGGCCAACACGGTGAAACCCCGTCTCTACTAAAAATACAAAAAATTAGCCGGGTGTGGTGGCGGGCGCCTGTAGTCCCAGCTACGCGGGAGGCTGAGGCAGGAGAATGGCGTGAACCCGGGAGGCAGAGGTTGCAGTAAGCCGAGATCACACCACTGCACTCCAGCCTTGGTGACAGAGCGAGACTCCATCTCAAAAAAAAAAAAAAAGTATAATATTAACATTTTTATAAATGGATTTCCCTTCTAGGCTCAGCTGAGAAAATGTTGAGGAATGTCTGAGTTTTTAATAAATAATAACATGATAAGCCATTCATTCCCAAGTCATTATTTTTGCTTTCAATATCCAAGCCCTCTTTGCCACCTAATAACTAATAATACATTCCTTCAAAACTCATTGTCAGTTGTATTGTTCACTTCTCTTCTGTTGTCTATTGTAATATAATAAACCACCTCAAAACCTAATTGGTTAGAACAACAACCGATTCTAGGCCAGGTGCGGATGGCTCAAGCCTGTAATCCCAGCACTTTGGGAGGCCAAGGCAGGCAGATCACAAGGTCAGGAGATCGAGACCATCCTCGCTAATACGGTGAAACCCCGTCTCTACTAAAAATACAAAAAATTAGCCAGGCATGGTGGCAAGCGCCTGTAGTCCCAGCTACTGGGGAGGCTGAGGCAGGAGAATGGTGTGAACCCGGGAGGTGGAGGTTGCAGTGAGCCGAGATCACACCACTGCACTCCAGCCTGGGTGACAGAGTGAGACCCCGTCTCAAAACAAACAAACAAACAAACAAAAAATTCTATCAATCAATAGTTTGGGCTGTGAGTAGTTGGGCAGTTCTGCTGGTATCATCTGGGTTCATTGATATGGTGTGGGCATCTGGTAATTCATCTGCAACTATATGACCTAAGATGGCCTCATTAATCTAAGGGGCCTCAGCTGGAACACTTGTCTCTGCTGGATAAGCCAGGTCTAGTGTTATCCTCCAGACTAGACCTGGCTTCTTCCGTGGCAGTCTCAGGGCAGTGTTCCAAGACATTGAGAGCAGAAGCCTAGGTTTGGCCACATATCCCTAACTCATAGGATGGTGACATAAACTCCAACTCTTATGGAGAAATAGCAAGTTACACTGCTTATGGGACATGCATATGGGAATGGGAAAAATTATTGCAGCCATCTTTGCAAACAATGTCATAATAGGTGTTATAAGTAAAATGTTTACTTAGAAACAGAATGCTTATTCTTTGGTACCACAAGGAAAAAATCAGCACTTAGACAAAAAATTGTCTTAGCAAGGCAGTTTTACTTTCTGCAGAAAGGGTGCTCCTCACAGATGGAACAATGGCAAGAGCGCACCTGAATAAAGGAGGGAAGCAATTTTTATCCTTTATGGGGCTTGTCCTTGCTACTGTGTCTTGTCTCCATTGGCTGAAGCTAGACCTCACAATCTAAGCTGAACCTGACTAGCTAATAATTTAAAACTTTCCTACGTAGGCAAAGGCAATAGGGAACAAAGGAAAAGAGGAAGGTGATTACTAAAAGACTTACAAAAGTAATAACATTCCTAAATAAGAAAGGGGTGTGAGCTGGGACCTGCCTGTGAGCACGTCCAGCACAGATATCTTGGTAAAAGTACAAGGACATAGGACGTACTACATGCCTGTGAGCATGTCTAACAGCTACACAGGATAGGGCTTAACGAAGAGTTTTTAGCACAAAGTAAGCAAGCTTGAAGGCTTGAAGGAAGTTAGTCTTTAAAAGAAACTTATTTCTGGCCGGGCGCGGTGGCTCAAGCCTGTAATCCCAGCACTTTGGGAGGCCGAGACGAGCGGATCACGAGGTCAGGAGATCGAGACCATCCTGGCTAACACGGTGAAACCCTGTCTCTACTAAAAAATACAAAAAAACTAGCCGGGTGAGGTGGCGGGCGCCTGTAGTCCCAGCTACTCAGGAGGCTGAGGCAGGAGAATGGCGTGAACCCGGGAGGCGGAGCTTGCAGTGAGCTGAGATCCGGCCACAGCACTCCAGCGTGGGTGACAGAGCGAGACTCTGTCTCAAAAAAAAAAAAAAAGAAAGAAACTTATTTCTAACACTTATGATTTATTCTTTAATAAGAAGGGAAACTCTGAAGAGGAAACTTTTTACTTTTACAATTTCTTCCTCTTGATTTGATAGTTTCTCTTCAAACTTTTTTAACATATTTGGCTTAGCTGTTTTGCTTGAATTTTTAAAAGAAAAGTTTTTCTGGTTGATGAAATGCTAGGGTAAAATGGATAGCCAACTGAACTAGAGCACAAATACTGCTCTAATTATTTGGCAGAGTGTTCGGTAAAGGTCCTCTATAATACTATTATACATTCACTTGGGGATGAATAAGGGCGGACTGATGGGTCAGCTCTTGAAAGTGTCTGACTTCACTGCCTCCTGTTAAGTTTAAGAAACTTAACAAACTTTAATAGTTTTATATTCAGGAGGCCTGATTACTTTTAAATTATATAATATTTCTTGCATAAATTCCCTTTTATAACTTTTTTTATGACTTTCACAGACAATCTTTGACATGCCTTAACTTTCTGACTTCTTTTTACACTATTTTTCTTCCTAGGCTTACCTTCTGTGTCTTTCTCTGATCTCTCTCTCTTTCAGTCTCTCTCTCTCATTTATTCTCTCCCTCTATCTGTCTCTCTCTCTCATTTATGCTCTCTCCCTCCTGAGTTCTCCCACTCTTGCAGTTGGCGGGGCCGGGCAATGGCACAGAACCTGCCCCAGAGCATGTGCTGCCATCTGTCTCTCCTGTTTCTTTCTGGTTTTCCTTTTTACTTTCTCCCTTCCTCTCTTGCACTTAGTTTTTCTTGGACTGGGTGGAATCCTCGTGGCCACAGCCCAGGCCCCGGGCTGTTGCTGGCCCAGAGGCTTGGCAGATGCCTGCCACAAGTTGTATGAGTCATGCTCTTTTGCCTCCTCTGCTCTCCTCCTGGCACCAGTCCTTGTCCTCTTCTTCCACGCAGAGCCAGGCTGGAGAGAGGGACCTACCTCTTGCCTGCCAGGCTGCGCAGTGTGGTCTCCTGGCCCTGGCACACTCACACTTTCCTGTTTGGCTCTAACTTGCAGGCATCCATCGCCAGTGTCCTCCGAGGGTGGGGGGATGTACCTGAGCAGTGCCGAAGGCTTTGGGCTTGGCAGCTGGTGACCTGGGGGCTCTAGCTGCACGGCTGGGTGTGAGGACAGCATCCTAGCCATTGCCGCTCTGCCAGGTGCCAGCGATCTACAACTGTGGAGCTGCACTTGCTGCTCTTGCTCTCTTTCTCTCTGACTTCCTCTCCTAGTTTCTCTTTCCTCTCTGCTGGTCTTTCCCTTGCCTCTGCCAGTCACCTACTCTGCTGTTCTCCCCTCTCCTTCCCTTTCCCCTATGGAGCAGCTGGTGGGAGTGGAGCTTAGCCTCTTTCTTCCATTGAGAAGAGAGGAAAGGTAAGTTTTGAATATTTTTCCTATTGCCAGAGGTTTGTGTGAGGTTCAGTCTCTCTCTAATGGGGATTTTTCACCTCTTTTTAACCTCTAAGATAGGCTGACTAAGGAATACTTCACCACCTCCCACGGCTTTTCTTTCCTTAGTCCTGACTAAGGAATGCTTTACTGCCCCTGCGACATCTCTTTCCTTGGTATATCCTAACCAAGGAATACTTTACCACCCCATGGCTTTCTTTCCTTAGTCCTGACCACCAAGGAAATACTTTACCAGCTCCTCCAGTGTTTCATTCCTTGGCTCGTGCACGAGGTTACCTGGTCCATGTGGTATGTGAGGATCCTTTACTCCAGGTTGCCAGCCAGTTTCTTTCCGTGTTGCTGAGAGTCCAGATTTATTCATTACACCAACTGGGTCTCTATTCCTTACCCCTGAGGCCACCACAATGAGGCAGTGGGGCACCTCCTCATGAGAGAGGACTAGAGACTGCCCCCAGAGGAGAATGTATCCCTGTATGGGTCACCATTTTGTTATAAGTAAAATGTTTATTCAGAAACAGAATGTTTGTTTCTCGGTACTGCAAGGAAAAATTAGCATTCAGGTAAAAAGTTTTCTCGGCAAGGCAATTTTACTTTCTGCAGAAAGGGTGCTCTCGCCATTATTCCATCTGCGAGGAGCATCCTTTCTGCAGAAAGTAAAATTGCCTTGCTGAGAAAACTTTTTATCTAAATGCTAATTTTTCCTTGCAGTACCAAGAAACAAGCATTCTGTTTCTGAATAAACGTTTTACTTTTAACAATAGATATAAATATACTGTGTATATTATTTTTGTATAGTGCATTTCAAATTAATATCATAATGTGAGTATTTCACATGTTACTTCAATTTCTTCTTGAAAACTGTGTAACTCAAAGTGGTGGTTTCTGTTCCCCACCTTCCCTTTCTAGCTAGGCTCAGTTTCCTTAAGCATGTATAATAGTGAGCCTGCTATCTGATACAATGGATTGGAAGTGGTCAGTTAATTCCAAAGTCAGTGAAAGCAGAGAATCATAAAAAGTGAAACCAATATATGTGAAACATTTTACTTTAATATATGTGAAACATTTTACTTTAATTTAAGTGAACATACTTTTCATATAGGACCAAAGCCTTTTCTTTAAAATAGGTCCACTTACTGTAGTTCCTCATCTCCTTTCTTGTATAACCTTGCTCATAATGCATCATTTCTGAGTTCCTATTTCAGTTTCTTTAAGATAAAGAAAAAAAATACTTGAAGGCACTGGAAAAGCAACTGAAACTCTAGAATTTTATAATTTTTTTCAGTTTTTTAGTATTACCTTGCTCATACCTACTAATTCAGCAATTTCTTCAGTGACTTGCTTTATCAAAATTTTCCAAAAAAATCAACTTAGTTCTCAGGGAAACAGTAACTCTACTTTCATTTGATACTTATTTTATCAATCTATAATATTATATATAATTACTTATTTTAAATAATCATATAATCTGGCATCAACAGATTTGGAAACAACATGGATTTAGATTTACATGCAGTCTCATGGATAGATCTTCAAACACAGAGTTGAATGAAAATTATAAGAAACTATTTGAAATCTATCTTAGTCCATTTGGGCTACATAACAAAAATAACTCAAACCAGGTCACTTATAACAGCAGAAATTTACTCTCTCACAGTTTTGGAGGCTGGAAAGTCCAAGATGAAGGTGCCAGCAGACTTGGTCTCTGGTGAGGGCCCGTTCCTCACATACAGTGTCTTTTCACTGTATCCTCACATGGCAGAAGGGGCAAGGCCACTCTCAGAGGCCTCTTTTATAAAAGCACTAATCCCATTCAGGAGGCTCTGCCCTCATGACCTATTCACCTCCCAAAGGGCCCCACCTCCAGTACCATCATATTGGTGATTAGGTTTTAACACATAAGTTTTAGAGGAACACATTCAGACCATAGAACTATCAGTGTAATAACATTTATGAATATTACAAATACATACACATAAATAACAAACAAAAAGGCATTATACGTATTTCAAGGATACAAAGATGCCAAAGGTATATTTTCAAGGATACAAACATAGTTGTTTGATGTATGATATATTGCTGCCTACTATGGGGGAAGATGATACAGGGGAAAAGTAAAGTATGATAAATAAAATAGGACTGGATTGATAATGTACCAAAATAAAAGGATATATTTAACTCTTGCTTTTCTTTCCAAGAATTTGATGTATAGTATTCAGTTGATTCTTGAACAATGTGAGGATTGGGGCACCAACCCCTGCCCCATTGAAAATCTGGTATAACTTTTATTAGTTTTTTTTTTTTTTAGACGGAGTTTCGCTCTTGTTGCCCAGGCTGGAGTGCAGCGGCGTGATCTTGGCTCACCACAACCTCCACCTCCTGGGTTCAATCGATCTTCCTGCCTCAGCCTCCTTAGTAGCTGAGACTATGGGTGTGTGCCACCACGGCCAGCTAATTTTCGTATTTTTAGTAGAGACGGTTTCACCATGTTGGCCAGGCTGGTCTCAAATTCCTGATTTCAGGTGATCTGCCTGCCTTGGCCTCCCAAAGAGCTGGGATTTCAGGTGCGAGTCACCATGCCCAACCATGGTATAGCTTTTGACTCCCCAAAATCTTAACTACTAACAGCCTACTGTTGACTGGAAGCCTAACCTAAACAGCCTATGCTGTATTCTTACAATAAAGTAAGCTAGAGAAAAGAAATGCAATTAAGAAAATCATAAGGAAGAGAAAACACATTTACAATACTACACTGTATTTATCAATACCGTAAGTTTTACATTATCTGTTTACAAGATAAATCTTCTGAAATGATGGGCAACCTAGCTGCAGACCTCAGTCTACAGCTATATATATATAGCTCTCTCTCTCTCTCTCTCTCTATATATATATATAAAATACACACACACACAGGTGTATATATATATATACACACACACAGGTATATATATATATATATACACACACACACAGGTACATATCTATACAGGTACATATATACAGGTTATATATATAAGTGCATATACATATATACACACACACACAGGTGCATATCAATCAATTCAACATTTTTTTTTATTTCTCTTTTTTTGTTTTGTTCTATTTTTCGATTTTCTCTCTCGTTCAACATTTTCTTGTAACGTCATGACTTTTCTTTGCTTCGAAGCACCTTCCACAGTATCACTAGTGACACTTTGTATGGGCCCATGGTGTTACTAAGATTTACAGTATTGCAGTAAACATGATTAAAAAAATATGCAAGAACCACAAGAGATCAGTTTTTGCTGTGATATGCAATTTACTGGAAGGACAAACTGCCCACAGGATGACTAGTGTCACACAGCATTTTAAGCAGATACAACACTTGAGCTCACAGCAATAGCAATGGGAGGTGGCTGTGAAATGATCACACAGTACAGCATGTACTGCCATTAATTTCATGCAGTTGTGGTTTATTACTGCACCTTTACATTTGTTTGCATTTCTCTCAACTGCAAATGGCACCATGTGTGGTCTATAAATGTTTGTGTACGTTTTGATAAATTTTAACTTTGTAGTAGATCTGTATATATTTTACAGTAGCACATGATAAAATAGACTAGTATCCACATATATTTTATGTACTTGTGAAATACCTAACTTTTTCTTAATTTTTTCAATATTCTAGGCTACATGGTTCAACCGTGAGTTTTTTCAAATTGCCACAAATCTCCAAAAAATTTTCCAGTATACTAATTGAAACACAAAACCGCATGTGTAACTGTACTTGCACAGTTCAAACCTGTGTTGTTCAAGGGTCTACTGTTTATCTGTGTATTTGCAACTCAGACCTTCAAACTACTAGTTACTCATAAAAAATTTACAAATGACCAATGGCAATAAAACGTTGCATTTTGCAAAAATACAAAATTTGCATTTTTAATAAAATACTGGCTCTATCATTTACTACCAAATGACACTGAACAAGTTTTCAAATCTCTCTGTAATTCTCTCATCAGTAAATTGGGGATAACAATAGTAATGAAAGTACCTAACTCATAAGGTTCTTTTATTCTCATTTTTTTTTCTTCTTTCAACTTGACACATAAGGTTCTTATGAGGATTAAATGAGCTAGTACACATTAGGGCTTAGAAAAGCACCTGGCACATAGTAAGTACTATATGTGTGCATTACTACAAACAATACCACTATTACCAGTACTCCTACTACTACCATCACTACAACTACCATATTTTATCAATTCTAAGGCGCTTTGGTTTTTTTTTCAGACAGGGTCTCTCACTGTCATCCAGGCTGGAGTGCAGTGGCGCAATGTCGGTTCACTGCAACCTCTGCTCCCCAGATTGGAGCAATTCTTGTGTCTCAGCCCCCCGAGTAATTGGGATTACAGGTGCATGCCACCACGCCTGGCTAATTTTTGTACTTTTTTTTTTTTTTTTTTTTTTTTTAAGTAGAGACAAGGTTTCACCATGTTGGCCAAGCTGGTCTTGAACTCCTGACCTCAAGTGATCTCTTCGATAGGGCACTTTTTTCTTAACATTTAACATCTCTGAAATCAGGATGAGTCTTACATCCTATAGCAATTTAGGCTCAGTGAAGTACAATAGTATTATGAAAGCACCTTGCTTATATAATGCGGACTGGGTCACTGTAACTTCACAGACTAATGATTGGCTAGTATGATGCTAAGCATCATAGCTAATCATTCTTTTTTTACAAATGAATATAACAGCCACATACAAAAGTAAATAAAGCATTTATGCATAATTTAGCAAATTATTATAAACCAAACACCCATGTAATCACCATTCAAGTAAAAAAATATATAACATTGGAAGTACCCAAAGCCCTCCTGTGAGTTTTCCCTTATCAGAATTTTCTCCTTTTCCAAGTTAAACATTCGTCTGACTTTTGTGGTAATAATTTCCTTACTTTTTGGCCAGGCGCCATGGCTCACACCTGTAATCCCAGCACTTTGGGAGGCCGAGGCGGGCAGATCGCCGAGGTCAGGAGTTCAAGACCAGCCTGACCAACATGGTGAAACCCTGTCTCTACTAAAAATACAAAAAGTGACTGGGTGTCGTGGCAGGTACCTGTAATCCCAGCTACTCGGGAGGCTGAGGCAGGAGAATCGCTTGAACCTGGGAGGTGGAGGTTGTAGTGAGCTGAGATTGTGCCATTGCACTCCAGCCTGGGTGACAAGAGTGAAACTCTATCTCAAATAATAATAATAATAATTTCCTCACTTTTCTTAATAGTTTCACCACCTACATATGCATCACTAAGTAATATAGCTAAGCTTTGTCTATTTTTGAACTTCATATGAATGGAATCATTGCATATATATTATATACACACATCCATCCATAAATATCTACATATATTGTATTTTTGTCTTGCTCTTGTCTTTGAATATGATGCTCATGAAAGTCCATGTTGTTTTCTGTAGCTGGCATTCATTCATACTCACTGACCTATTGTGTCCCTCTGTATGAATGTACTACAAGATATCCGTAGCCATTTTACTGTTGATGAACATTGGTCTGTTTCTATTTGGGGGCTATTCTGAATAATGTTACAATGAATATTTTAGTATATACCTCCTGAAAAGCACATATAAACATTTCTATCAGGTAGAATTACTTTTATGTGAGATTCTTGGTGAGGCTATGAATTCAATTTATATTATAATTTTGCAACATATTATTATGGAAAATGTCAAACATATAGAAAAGTTGAAAGAATTTTACATTTAACAGCTCTATATCTATACCCACTATGTACATTAATATTTTATTATACTTGCTTTATTACATATCTATGCACCTGTCTATCCACCAGTCAATCTTGTCGATCACTTACAAGTGATCAACATCATTACATACCCTAATGAAGGCATTTTGCCTGCCTAGATGTGGAAAGCCATGTGCTACTAAAGTGGGATCACCACCCCCAATTTCCCTGGTTTACATAAATTTTAAATTTTCTTTTTTCAGACAATAACATTTTATCAGAATGTAGATTATGAGGGACTATATGATTACTTCGAGATGCAGTAAGTATAACTTTTAAAAGAACTTTCTCAGTATCAAATATGCTACTCAGGTTATTGATTTGTGGGTGTTCTTTTATTTAAATGGCCTCATATTCTTTTAACTATTCAAATTTCAAATTCCTTTCAATGTCTGGATAGATGTAAAATTAATATTTAACTGTATAAAATGTAAAATACTCCTTGTAGTTTAATAAGAAACAGGACCTATCTGAAGTTCTCATTCATCCAAATGAAGATGCAAAAAAAGGGCTATTTCTTCATCGAATAATTTTCAAGCATGTTTTATCACTAGTTCCCATCTCGAAGTTTCTACATACTATCACTAGCAAAAACAAGAACTCTGATATCACAGAAACTCTTTCTGCGTAGAGCCAGATAAAATGCTGTCTTTGACTCCTGCAGTAAGGTAGCAGCTAGGCTGCCTGGAGGAAGACAACCAACATGGACTTCTGTGTGAAGGCATTCCTATGGCTATCATTAGTCTTGAAGGATTTTCTTTAAAAATAGCATATTTTCCCTAGAAAAAATCAATTTTTCTTTTTTTTTTTTTTTTTTTTTTTGAGATGGAGTCTCACTCTGTCACCCAGGCTGGAGTGCAATGGCACAATCTCAGCTCACTGCAACCTCTGCCTCGCAGGTTCAAGTGATTCTCCTGCCTCAGTATCCCAAGTAGCTGGGATTACAGGCATGCGCCACCACACCTGGCCTAATTTTGTAATTTTAGTAGAGACGGGGTTTATCATTGTTGGTCAGGCTGGTCTCGAACTCCAACCTCAGGTGATCCACCCGCCTCAGCCTCCCAAAGTGCTGGGATTACAGGCGTGAGCCACTGCGCCCGGCAGGAAGAATCCATTTTTCTTTAGTCTGGTGCTATTCCAAATGAGTTTGACTACCTGCTTTATGCCAAGCACTGTCTAGGTATTTAAAATACAGAATAAATGAGAAAGATGAAGTTCTAGTGTCATGGAACCCATTCTCCAGTAGGAAAACAGCCAATCATCAAATAAGTAATTCCAGATACTGGTAAGTGCTATGAAGAAAAGAAAACAGAATTTTATATATATTTTATATATATATGTGTGTATATATATTATTTTTATATATGTATATGTTATTTTTATATTTTTATATATACACACACACACACACACACATAAATACATATCCGTGACAGAGACTGATCAGGAAGAGTAGGGTGAAAATGCTGCTTTAGCCTCCATAGCCAGGAGAGGCTCAATTCCTTCCTTTCCCTTTCACCCACCAGCTTATCTCTTTATGCTCCTAATGGTCTAGGATATTTTTGGTTTTGTGGATATTTACTAAGATTTACATTGCTATAGAATACACATAAAATTGCCCAGGATATTTTTTTGTCTTTGTTTGTCCTCATTTTTTTTTTTTTTTTTTTGACAAGAAAAACCTTAGCAGGTGTAGGTATAAACCAAACTTTCACATTTTCTTCTTCTATTTTTTTTTTAGCCCTCACATTTTGCCTGAACACAAAATGATTCATGTGCACTTCATAGTGGAGAAAGGTATTCTATCTGACCTAGCTTTCAATCCCAGTCAGATCATATTACACAGCTTAATGTGGCTCAGAAAACTAACTTTACAACTCATTCTTTTTTTTTTTTTTTTTTTTTTTTTGAGACGGAGTCTCGCTCTGTCGCCCAGGCTGGAGTGCAGTGGCGCGATCTCGGCTCACTGCAAGCTCCGCCTCCCGGGTTCACGCCATTCTCCTGCCTCAGCCTCCCGAGTAGCTGGGACTACAGGCGCCCGCCACCGCGCCCGGCTAATTTTTTGTATTTTTAGTAGAGACGGGGTTTCACCGTGGTCTCAATCTCCTGACCTTGTGATCCGCCCGCCTCGGCCTCCCAAAGTGCTGGGATTACAGGCGTGAGCCACCGCGCCCGGCCGACTACAACTCATTCTTTATCACTCCAAAGGTATTATTAATATGAGGGGAAAACGGGTAGGAGCCAGAGGAGGAACCCACACGGTGGCTGCCACCTTCAGGCAGGTCAGCAGCAAAACCCCATTACCCAGGGACGTGTTAATGAAATAGGGTGGTTGAAATGCTGATAGGATGCTCATTTCTGTTTCCCATCGCATTAACCCTATGGTGGCCAAAACATGGGATACCATGAGGTGGGAGCAGCTTTACAATAGGACCAGCATGCAGAGCTGCCTTAGCAGAAGCAGAGAACTGTGACCAGCAGCGCCATCCGCCAGGCCTCTAGAAATTCGCGTGGGAGGTCAATCACACCGTGTACTGGGACTTTGCACTTGCTCTACAGAAAGACAGTGTCATGCCTGTCTCTCATATGAGACAATAACCTGCACGAATTGTTTCTCTCATATGAGACAATAACCTGCACGGATTGTTTCTCCTAGACACAACAACACAGGTCTTGTGATGGTTCAACTTCGGCCTAGTGAATATTCAAAAACATGTCCAATAGCCCAAAAGGTAAGTGACGTGGGTTGAAGACCCAAATATTTTACTTCAAGAATGTATAGGTGGTCAACCAAATAATGCATAAAGTACCTCCATACAATACCACCCTCCTATTACTTAGCAACTCTGTGGAATGTTCCACTGTAAAGATAGCCTCACTTCATTTTGAAGACAGAAGATTTCTGCCCTCTGTGAGTTTATTGTCTAAAGTGGGATATATCAACACATACAAAGATGTAAAACCACTGTTTCCTGAAGTTGTGAAGATATATAAAATTGTGTAAAGGAAAACTGAAAATAAGTGGGAATGACAAAAGTTGGATATGGTTTGTCAAAGAAGAGACTGCCGGCCACATCCATATTTATCCTGCACTTATTTATTCAAAAAATTGTTTATTCATAATTTAAAAAAAAGAAAAATCATTTATTCCGTTTTAAAAGTTTATTGTATGCCTACTCGGTGTTGCTGTGTGTCAGTCTATGCGCTCAGTAATGGCAATTACAAAAATAAAAAGACAGAGTACCTTCCCTAGAGGTAAACATAAACCAGCTTAAGAGAATGTGGTATACACAGTTCTCAAACAGCCCAGAGGAAAGGAAACTAAGGAAGTTGACTGAGATTGGGAGGGGAAAGGTGAAAAGAAAGGGATACACAAAATGACCAGTGATGAATGAGTAGAAGTTCAACAGGCAAGTGCAAAAACATTCCAGGAAAAGGCATGGAGGAATGAAATAGTATCAGGGTGTTCAGGTAACTGAACATTTTTATTATTATATTATATATTATTATATTATATTATTGTGAAACATAAATTCTTAACAACCCCGCCTCCTTTGAGTCTATATTTCACACTTGTCTCCTCTCTCTATTACTTCTCAGCTTAACACTCAATAAACATATATGGAGCACCTACTGTATACCAGGCATTGTGTTATATATGGGGAATACAAAGCAAAATAGGACCTGGCCCCTCCCATTCAGAACCCAAGCGTGAGAAACCTGCGTTCCTACCAGGGCAAGGTTCCATACATTTAGAGGGAGCCTTGAACTGAGGCAGACGTGATCCATCCTTGAGCACTGTGGACACACACTGCTTCCCCAGGAAATCACCTGCAGGTGCACACCAGCAACTCCTGTCTGCCTACCACATGCCAGCTTAATCCACGTAGGAAGTAAGAAGCCACAACCTAGCAAGTTCCTGCCCTAGCCTAGGTCTGCAGTTTCTGTCTTTAACTGCTTGTACCCTCTTCCTTTATGGATGCCTTCCCGAAGCACCGTGGTTTCCTCTAGCCCTCTCTAATCTATAGATCTTTTTAGGGATCCCTATTCATTCTATCCTGCCCAGCCAAAGCATGACAAAATCAGATTCCTCTAACCCGAGTTCAGATCCATGCTCTACCCCCCACTGGCTTGGGTTGGCTACTTACTCTGAGCCTCAGCTGCCTCATTTGTAAAAGGGAAAATGTACCATCTATCTTATGGGGTTGTCAAGAGTATTAAATGAGATTATTCATGTAAAGTACCTAAAACAATGCCTATTACATAGTAATTATCTAATACACTGGTTTCTTCCTTCTGTTTCCTCTTTGGTGTCCTGCAGACAAGGACAGGACAAATCTCGCCATCCTCTGTGCCCAATGCAGGTGGTTTGTCCTGACCTACCCACTGAAAGAGAATGAAGAAAGATGCAGTAGCCCTTTCAGGCAACAGAAAAATATGGCCTTGTGGAGGCAGGTCCTCTAAGCAGTCAAGGAAATCAAAACGTGTACACAACTGCGCAGTATGCCTTCAACCCTAAGGCCCCTTCCCTGTGCTCCCATACTCATGGCTTAGCAAGCCATCAGCCTCCCAGATAAATAGTGTAGAGACACAGGGCCCAGCTCTGTGTATACACAGAACCATGGCCTACAGACTTATCCCACTGGGTGAAGTTAGGCTCTTGCTAAACCTGCTAGACCCAATGGACATGGACTGTGCTATTTGAATAGGAGCCTGTTGTCTTTGTCATTTAGTGTTCAGAGCCTGCAGCAGAGCAGCAAATAGAACTGGGAGCTCCAACAAGGCTGCATCTCATTTTTTAACCATGCACCAAGAACTGGAAATGCAGCAATGTAGGCCAGCCCCCAGAGGGTCTTAGTAAATCCTTCTGAGACGAATTTTCCCAGGGAGGGATGACTGCAACTTTGTCCAGTGCATTATCTAACAGCATTTGTGTTGAGGGCCTTTAGAATCCCTGTCTCAGGTCACTTAATCTGTCTGGTTACAAGAAATATGCTGTGTCCGACTCTTGGTTAAGGCAGGAGCTGTCCGGCTCCGTCTCTGCACTGAGGAGAAATGTTGTCATTTAGGCTATATGTCAGAATCTCTCTAATTAGGTGTCCAGTTCTGGGGCATATGTCCGCCCTGCAGCAGTGGGTACTCTAGAAAACAGGATCATTCATGCTCCCCACACTATACCTGCAACTCCTTTTCAATATCCACCTACAGGTTAACTCACATTTTTAATCCTAGCCATGGTTGTTGATCCTGAGGCTTGGGGTGATTTTTTTCAGCTAGGACAAGGAAGAGAAGAAATATTGCAAATGAGATCATCAAGCGATGGTGGGTCCTGACTATGATAGATTTGAGAACCTTTGTCAGCTCTTATATAGATAATTTAGTAAAGATAAAGGGCAGGCCAATGATTCTGATCAGGAAAGCAACGATTTCATGATGGTGGGTGGTGAGGACTGCGGGTAGAGTGGTTGGGAGAACAAATCAGGCCCTGTGCATGAAATCAAGTGGTCCAGGAAATAAAATCCATGAACTCCCCACTGTGGAGCATGCCTTTGAAATGAAGACTGAAAGGTCTTGATTGAGCAGGGTCAACTCTTTAAGGCCACCAAACTTGGCTGGACATCATTCTTCTATCCCCACCCTCCTGACCACCACGTCCTTCTTATAGGGTAGGAAGTATTAGTTTTTCCAGATTTGCTTTGTGGAAATGTGCACTATCCGAGGACATGCGTAAGGCAGAACACAAGTGTGTAGACCCTACTGAGACAGCCTGCTGGAAGGGCAGGGGTCCTGGAGCCGGGCGGAAATGGAAGTAGGTATCCCAGTGGAAGGAGAACCAGGACGCTGGTTACAAGAAGCCATGACTCTCTGCCAGGAAAATTGACAGGTCTTATCAATGAAGCGTTCATTCACTTTAACTCTCACTATCTCTGTTAGCCTTCCTTTAATGTCTGTATAGTAATTAATTGTATTTTAGTTCCATGGAACCCGTATATTATTTTTAAGCAACATTTATCTAAGCATTACAAGCAGGGTAAGATATTTTGCAGCAGTTCATTTTCCTAATAACTGAGCTTTAATGAAGCTAATAGTCTCATCTTTAGATATAATGCATTCCAGCTACCAGATATAACCTGTCTTCTTAGCAAAGTTCCATGAAATTCTATTTTAATTTTTGTGTGTAATATTCATTCTACCCTGTTCTTACTGCAAAAGTATTGAATCTGTTAAAAAGAGAAGGTAAAAATTGCTACTAACAGCAGAGGTACATTTGGGAGTAGATGCAATATATATTGCATCAGATTCTAGTGGGATTTTATTTGGTTGAGAGTGAGCCTTTCCATATCAAATGCCCTTCTTGGGCATTTCCAGCCCATGAAACAAGGCATCATGGCACAGCCTGTCTATAAGATGCCATTGTTTGATTTTGTACTTGCCTTTCTCCACTGTATCCCAAAGTTGACTTACAGAGAAGCGTGGGCTCTGTTAACAAAGCTATAGGATCCACAGGTCATTTGTTTTCAAACAAAGCACGTATGTGCATTTCTTTAAAAAAGCAATTATGAGTAATGTTTCGATTAAATATCCATAAAACGAGGACAGTGGTTTACTCATTAATCAGCCTGTGGCCAGCGCTCCTTTGAATAGAGTTATTGCTGCTTAAAGAAGGAATAACGATTGTGAGATGCTGCTTCACGTGATGCTTAGTACCCTGAGAAATTACTGGTCTACAAAAGTGAAAACAGAAAGTCAGATTAGTAGCTGGACGGATTATAGAAACCTGCCAGCTGAGTCAGAGGTACATACTGGAAGTAGGGAGTTGATAGTCATGGTTGTAGAGAAGCAGGTAAAAGATGAGTTTGGGCCGGGCATGGTGGCTCCCACCTGTAATCCCAGCACTTTGGGAGGCAGAAACGGGTGGATTACCTGAGGTCAGGAATTTGAGACCAACCTGACCAACATGGTGAAACCCTGTCTCTAATAAAAATACAGAATTAGCTGGGTGTGGTGGTGCATGCCTGTAATCCCAGCTACTTGGGAGGCTGAAGCAGGAAAATTGCTTGAACTCGGGAGGCAGAGGTTTCACTGAGCCAAGACCGCACCACTGCACTGCAGCCTGGGCGACAGAACAAGACTCTATCTCAAAAAAAAAGATGAATTTGGATCAGTTCCCTGAGATACAAACGTAAGAAAGGAGAGACCCAACCTTTGGGCCTCATGAGCAGTAAAGACAAAAGGAAGCAGAGAAAAAAAAAATGATCAAGGAAAGAGGAAGAAAACCGTGCAGAGCAGTAGTATAAGAGAACCCTAGATTTTAAAGTTACTATTTTAAATCTAAAATGTAATTGGTTTTAGCTGTCGTAATATCTTAGATCATACGAATCAGAACTGCTGAACTCACTACCTAAGTTACTTCATTTTAGGTGTTCCAGATAGCTGTTGGCTGTGATAATAAAAAATTCATTGCAGTTAAAGGGTAAGTATATTTCCATTTGACCTGTTACTCTTTAAGTTTTAAAACAAATGATAAACTAAATGATAATCGTAGTAATAATAGCCTAATGACTGACACATTCACAATGAGATCCAAAACTGAATTGACATTCATGCCTAGATTCAATTGGTTTAAACTTTTGCCAAATACTACATTTGAATCATACTAAAAATAAAAAGAATCAGCCTCTTTCTCTATTACCAGCGTTTTTTCTCCACCTTCCCTTTTGGTAAAAGCCAGTTTCTATCCTTCACAGTTGCCTGTCTCAACTCTTCAGTCTACGGCTCATTCCCAGAAACATAGGAGGGAGAAACACCTGTTTTCCATCCTTCTCAAACCAGTTATAATTTCATTTCCATCAGAGAACTGCTTACACCCATATCAGAGAAGCCTCAGTTTCTGCACCATTTTCTATGGGAAATTTCTTAGAACAAGCCTAGCAGAACCTCAGTGATGCCCCAGAGAATCCCAACATGTGAACTGTGTCAGTCCTACTATGGTTCACGATGAAGCACATTGGACGCCGTGCCTTCCATTCACCATAACGCTCTTTCTTCTACATGGGAGAAAATCAAAGGCAGCATACACAAATCTGTTTAGCTGAGGCTACATGTATAACAGAGACAGAAATTTATTGAGATTCCTTTCCTTCAGTTAGGAGTGAGAGTAGGAGAACATTGACTCTTATCTGAGTATTTATGAAATTACTTGCTCACATCCAAAACAAGTGTCTGCTCCTCTGTCATTCTAATAATCTTTTAATTATTACTGAGTTGTAATAATCAGTTGCTGGATTGATAAGTATTTGCATCTCATTCATCATTTCCTAAATTTGCATTCCCTAACATCTTTGCACCTGTAATTCCTTTCCCAGGAAATGCAAAAAGGCTAGCTGATTTATACAGCCGGTATCATCCTATTTCAGGGATGATTTACATCTTTGCTCCTTAGAGCATGGCCTGTGGACCAACACTGGCATCACCTGAGAACTTGTTAGAAATGCAGATTCTCAGGTCTCATCCCACACCTGCTGAATCAAAATCTGCATTTTAACAAAATTTCCAGGAGATTACAAGGGGCACTAACGTTTGAGAATAACTGGTGTAAACATGTTACCAAAATCAATTCCCAGTACCACTGCATTCAGAATTCCTTCTCAGGCCTGATTTCCTTCTAAAGTGAGATGGAAAGCAGCTTGAAGCAGTCTGTTTCTAGAAGGGTCCAAATAATAATTATCAAGCTCAGTTACTCATCAAAATCACTTGGAGAACATGTTTTGAAAACACGGATTTTAGGACCTTACTCTGGGCCTCTTAGTCAATGACCCACTTCCCTGGAACCCTAAAAGCTCTAATATCCTGGGCTCAGGTTGCAGTGGGCCTATGGTTTTTACAGTCACCATGGGAGACCTGGAATAGCATGGGGTCCAAAATACTTCTGGAGAGCCAGGAGACTTGTCACTGAAGGA
This sequence comes from Macaca nemestrina, assembly GCF_043159975.1. Taxonomy (NCBI): domain Eukaryota; kingdom Metazoa; phylum Chordata; class Mammalia; order Primates; family Cercopithecidae; genus Macaca; species Macaca nemestrina. The sequence continues at coordinate 4,620,557 of NC_092125.1, read as the reverse complement.
GAGTTGTCAAATCTTGGGGTCCAATTTGGGTTCAGGGTGAAGGATGGTCTAGACTTCCAATATCTATCTAAAAATGGTGGTGACGAGGGTTCTTTCTAAGTTCCACTGGAAGCAGCCAGCTAAAATGGTCAGATGAATAATTTACCCAACTAAAAACTCCTATAATTACAACGACCATTATAGCCTTCTGTCTTACGAACCCTAACTCGAAATTATGTTAATCCGTAAAATAACTCCTTACCTGCACAATAGTAGCAACTAGAAATCTTGTGTTTAAAAAAAGTTTACGTCTAATAAAACAGTCCAAAGAAATTTGTTTTCATTTTGATAGATTTTCTATGAGTTTTTTTATTTGTGTGTGCATGTGTGTGTTTTACCATGGCAGTTTTTTAAAAAGTGTGATGAAATTCACATAATATAAATTTACCATTCTAAAGTATACAATTCAGTGGAATTAAGTACCTTCACAATGTTGTACAGCTAGCACCACTATCTAGTTCCACAATATTTTTGTCACCCCAAAAGGAAACTCTTTACCCAGTTAGCAGTCACTTACCATTCTCTGTTTCCCCCAGCCCCTGGCAACCATAATCTGCTGTCTCAAAACCATAATCTCTAGGGATTTGCTGCTCTGAATATTTCATATAAATGGAATCCTACAATATATGACCTTTTGTGTCCAGCTACATTCACTTAGTGTGTTTTTGAGGTTCAACAGGCATGTATTAGTCCTTCCTTCCCTTTTATGGCTGAGTAATATTCCATTGAATGGATATACCACATTTTGTTTATCCATCCAGCAGTTCATGGATATTTGGGATGTTTCTACCTTCTGGCTTTTGTGAATAGTGCAGCTATGAATATTTGTGTACAAGTGTTTGTTTGAACACCCATTTTGAATTATCGTGGGTGTGTACCTGGGAGTGGAATTGCTAGGTTGTATGGTAATCCTATGTTCAACTTGTTAAGGAACCTCCAAGCTGTTTTCCATAGCAGCTGCACTGTTTTACATTATCACCAGCAATATATATGGGTCCCAATTTCTCTGCTTCCTTGCCAACTCTTGTTTCTTTCTGCGTTGGGGAGTTTGGGGTTTTTGTTCTGAATTGACAGATAAAATTATATATTTTTAGCAGGTACCACATGATGTTTTAAAATACATTGTGGAGCGACTGAATCTAGCTAGTTAACATATGTATTACCTCACATAGTTATCATTTTGGCGGTGAGGGAACACTTCACATCTACTCTCTTTGCATTTTTCAAGAATACAATATATCATGAACTAAAGTCACCATGTTGTACAATAGATCTCTTTGGAACTTATCCTCTTATCTAATTGAAATTGTCCATCTTTTCAGCAACCTCCCCCCAAGCCCTGCATTTGCTATAAATTTTTAATAAACATGTATCAAATATAAGAGATAAATCAGTAGATTTCAAATTCTGGTATCTCCTGAAACATTTATGAAACTGATGTTTTAAAAACAGAAATGCTAAGGCCACACACTAACCAGAGATTCTAATTCAGTAAATGATGATTCTGTGACACTCTCCAGTTTGAGAATCAATGAGTTAAATGATTAAATGTGTGCAAATATTACAACTTCATTATGTTTTGTTTTTTGTAGATTTAGTAAAAAAGAATGTCATCACCATGATTTTTCATACGTGATTGAAAAGTAAGAAATTTTTTTAACATAAGCACTGAGTTTTATATTAACGTAGTACCAATACTTTACAATCAGTACTTATTCAGTGGATTATTATTAGCATCCATGTGTTTGGCTTGACACTGTGCAGTCAGTTTTAGCATTAAGCAAAATGTGTAGATGGTATAATTAACTTTCCTGAAACATACAAGAGAGTCAGTCTCCCCCTTCAATTTAATTGGATAAACAAAGCAAACCTCATTTACATATATGTAGTCTCAAATCTCATATTGCTCCCTGTAATTTAAGGAAGACATACAAGAATTTTTTTTGCCTACATCCTTATTCTCAAATTCTACATGACTGAAGCCGTGCAGTGGCTCACACCTGTAATCTCAGCACTTTGGGAGGTCGAGGCAGATGGATCACCTGAGGTCAAGAGTTCAAGACCAGCCTGGCCAACACGGTGAAACCCCATTTCTACTAAAAATACAAAACACTAGCCGGGCGTGGTGGCTCAAATTCTACATGACTGTAGTTCAGCTAGTTAGAAGTAATATATTTACCCGGAAAGTCCTGACATCAAATACTAACTGAACTTTTTTCTAGATTTTATATTTAATTGTATGCATATTTATTTTTAATAATGTGCTGTATTAAACATATAACTAAACAAAATTTGACTTTTACCTTTGGCAGATAAAGATCTTCATTTTTAAAATGTTAAATATTTATTAGACTGTCAAAATATAGAAGTCCACAGCGTCTGAAATATTTACAAGCATCTTTGAAAAGTTGTGAAATTTTCTAATTCTAATTAGAAATTTATTATTTAAAATAATAATTTATTAATTAAAATAAATGAAAGAATGTTTAGCCAGTAGGCATATTCTTTAAGTGATTTCATTCATTAAGGTAGGGTGGAGAGTGGCCCAGCCGAGATGCTCCAGGTTGCAATGCTTAGTGAAAGCCGTTGGTAAAATACAAGGATGAGAAGAAAATGTTTAATAGTTGATGAGGACACCACCTTTTAGTGTCTAGGTGGCAGCTGCGCCTGAAAGGCAAGAATGTGAAATAGACTGTGTCACTGTGATGGGAGTTTCCTGAGTCTGTTTCCTGCCATGTGGTAACATATATAGAACATGTGGCTGGTAACAGTGATTCAAGTATGAGGACTGAGAAGACAGGGAATGTGGGGGAGGTGATTTTGAAGGAGTAAGTCCTTGAGTTCATGAACATGAAGCATTCCACTCTAGTGAGAAATCTAAATTAGGAAATACCTGAAGTTTTAACATACACATCTATTGTTACTGATTCTGAAGTATCCTCTTCTTTCATCTGTTCATATTCTGGAGAGAACTTATTGTCACACATCCTGCTCAGCAGTAAAGCAAGGTCTGTAGCCTTGAATGAGTTTCACACAGTTTCTGAGAATAGTGCCAGATCTACAAAGAGAGGCCAGTAATTCACACCTTAGCTGCTGTAAGAGCGTGTTAATATGTATGTAAATGTGTGTAGAAAGTGCCTGAAGCATAGTGAGTGCTCAGTGCTTCATAATTATATTTATCTGTTTGACCGTTGTGACACCTCCTTACCTAAACAAAGTCACGGGTTTAGTTTTTAAGTCTGAAAAGAGGAACAAGAAATAAATAATGAGGAATGTCTTTTTTACAGGTCGTATCTGAGGCATCAACCATCTAAAAACTTGGTAAGAAAACTATAAAATTTTGTCAATGGACCAAATATATAAAATCACTCAAGTATTTTTCCTTTTCTAGAAAGTAAGGTATATTTGGAAAAAATATGGCTGCCCTCTGAGGCTTGACTTCACAGAAAAGTTTCAACCTGTGATTCAATTGTAAGTATGTTCTCATCAACATTTTTAACTTATATTGACAGTTTCAAACTAAGAGTATGAAAACAAGATTAATCGATCATGCATCTAACAACACGTATTTCTGACTCTACTCAATATATGCGAGACTTAGTTTTCAGTACAAGTTATACAAAGCTGGGCTGTGATGGTCCCTGCATGTTGAGGGACGTTACCATTCGGCAGCTGAAATTTCAATGGGTAAGAGAGCTGAGAGCCTGCCGACTCAGGGAAGCCCTTGCTTTACCGCCTCTGAATCTCTCCCCAGGCTCCTACCAGCACCCCTGCCTGTTTGGTAGGAACTACCTTCCCCAGGTGATATAACTTCTCTTTCCACAAGCCAATAATAAGTGAAAACTTATAAGAAAAGAAACTAGATTGCCAACAAGTACATTGAGGTCATTTCAAAAATATTATCCCTAACTCTATTTTTTTTTTTTTTGAGATGGAGTCTCGCTCTGTTGCCCAGGCTGGAGTGCAGTGGTGTGATCTCGGCTCACTGCAAGCTCCATCTCTTGGGTTCACGCCATTCTCCTGCCTCAGCCTCCCGAGGAGCTGGGACTACAGGTACCCGCCACCACGCCTGGCTAATTTTTTGTATTTTTAGTAGAGACAGGGTTTCACCGTGTTAGCCAGGATGGTCTCGATCTCCTGACCTCGTGATCCACCCTCCTTACCCTCCCAAAGTGCTGGGATTGCAGGTGTGAGCCATTGCACTGACCATCCGTAACTCAATTCTTATAAACAATATTTCAGCCAGGCACGGTGGCTCACACCTGTAATCCCAGTGCTTTAGGAGGCTGAAGCAGGAGGATGGCCTGAGCCCAGGAGATCGAGATCAACATAGGCAACATAGCAAGACCCTGTGGTTACAAAAATTAAAATAATTAGCCAGGCATGGTGGTGTGTGCCTGTGGTCCCAGCTACTCAGGAAGCTGAGAGGGGAAGATCACTTGAGCCCAGCAGGCAGAGGATGCAGTGAGCCAAGACCGCACCACTGCACTCCAGCCTGGGCAACAGAGTGAGACCTTGGCTCGAAAAACAAAAACAAATAATATTTCATAATAAAAATATGAATGAAATGCTATTAGGAAGACTTTTCCAGGTGATTTAGTATTTGTTTGCTTTCCTCTCTGACTTTATTCTTATATATTTGGTTTTTTATTATTATGGAAGTTATACAGCTTGTTACAAAATTTAAAATATAGAAAAATATGAGGTAAATGACTCACATTTCTAAATTTTTTGCTATTGTAAATAAATAATAGTGAATATCCGTTCATGTACCTGTTTGGTCACTAGTCCAGGTATGCTGTTAGGATAGATTGCTGGCAGTAAAATTCCTATGTCTACAACACCAACAAAATGTTCTTGGTCAAGGCTTTCAGCTTTTGGGGACCTCTTAGGCTGCAGACAGCTTCTGAGATCTCTCAGGATGGGTAGGTACAGAAGTAATCAATAAGACGCTCCAACTTAGTTTTGTTACCAGAACTTTTCCCACTGGGATCCTGCAGGCCTCTGCTAGCATGGTCTGGCCCCTACTCCTTGCCCGTGGCACTTCTAAGATGCTACCATGTGCCCTTTGCATCTTAAATCATACTCCAGCAGTCCATCTGTCAGAGCTCTCCATGCTCTCCGTGCTCTCCGGCTAATCTGCTTGCTTTCTTAGTTTTGATCTTCTTCTAGACACCTAATCATGCCACTGCTTTTCCTGGGCACCCAAAGCACTGCTTTCCCTACCAGAGGCCTAGTGTGTTTGTGTTTTTGTGTTTGTTCGTTTATGTAATGCTTAACCCCCCAAGGTTAAAAAATCTTAATCTTCTCTCTCAGAGAAGTGCACACTTCCGTTCATCATTGCTAAAAACCTACTTTGCACCAAGAACTGTGCTAGGCCCTGGAAATGGAAAGATAAGTGACAGGATTTCCACCCTGAAAAGCAGAAGAGTCTGATAGAGCAGAGAAACATATGCACAGATACGCTGAGTGTAATGATAGAATGGAACAGTGTGGGTGGTTAGGATTGAAACGCAAAAGATTCCAACCCAGCTGTAAAGAGAGCGGGGCTCTGGGAAATGTTCCAGAAGACTTGCATTTGAGCTGAGTCACTGAGTCTTAAGGATAATGAATGTTTTGCTAGAGGCAGAAGAGGGAAGGAGAGAAGTGAGGAGAGTAATGTTGAATTCTGCTGGGTCAGTCTTTCAAGTAAAACAGATAGTTGGAGGAAGAAAATGTATAGTTCAAACAGCGTGATGTCGTTGAGGCAAAAATTAGTCACGAAGTCTCAGGAGAAGAGGCCGGGAAGCTAGCTAGGTGGATTCCAGACCGTGGAAGGCCTTCTATCAAGTCTTACGGTGGAATGGCATGATCAAATATTTGCTTTAGCTAGTTCTTTCTGGGAGAGGCGTAGAAGATGAATTTCAGAGAAACAAATCTGAGTAGGGAGACCCGCTAGTCACTGTATTGGTAGTCCTGGTGAGGTAGGAGATCAGCGGGACTTGTTCTCACAACCCTGCCGATCAAAACAGGATGTAGCCAAGAAACTGGCCAAAACCAGCTAGCACTTAGAGTTATAATGCATTTGCATAAGACATTCCCACCAGCACCATGACAGTACAAATGCCATGGCAATAACTCAGAAGTTTTCTTATATGGTTCCAGAAAGTCCCTGCCCCCCTTCTAGAAAATTCTTGAATAGCCCTCCCCTTATTTAGCATATATTTAGGAATAGGTATAAGTATAGCTAGCCAGCTATCCATGAGTGAGGGCTATTCTGCCTATGGGATAGCCCTGCTCCATCTACAGAGCAGCCATTCTGCTGTACACTTCTCTCTAATAAACTTCTTTCTTTCACCATCAGCTCAATCTTGAATTCTTTCCTGAGTGAAGCCAAAAACCTCCCAAGCTGAGCCCCAAGTTTGGGGTTCACCTGCATCACTAGGAGGAGAAAAACAGATGACTGAAATAGCAACAAGGACAAAGAAGAAGAATCCTGTATATAAGAAAATTAGTGATTAGACACACCAGGGCCTGTCGGGGGGTGGGGGCAAGGGTAGGGAGAGCATCAGGACGAATACCTAATGCATGCAGGGCTTAAAACCTAGATGACGGGTTGATGGGTGCAGCAAACCACCACGGCACATGTGTACCTATGTAACAAACCTGCACGTTCTGCACATGTACCCCAGAACCTAAAGTAAAATTTAAAAAAAAAGAAAGAAAATGAGTGATTATAATAGGCAGGGCTTGATAATTGATAGATGTGAGTGGTAAGGGAAAGAGAATGAGGAACATGAATGACTCAAAGGTGACACCAGTTAGAAGGGATCCTCCACAAACTTCCACCGCCATATCTGTCCATCCTCAAGCAACTGTACCAGGAACTCTGTCTGCCTTCCTGTCACTATGGATGAACTGTCTGTGTATCTGTCTAAGGCCTGTCCCTCCATTTGTAAGCTAGATCCCCACCGGTTTTCCTAATCAAGAACATTGCTCCTGAAATTCTCCTTCTTCTCCTCCATCATCAACTTTTCCCTCTCTACTGACTCATCCTAGAAATATACAGGTCTTTCTCCCACCAAAAAACAAAGCAAAACAAAATCAACAAACACGATCACAAAAAAACAAACCAAAAAACCCTGTCTTGACTCTGTTAGCCCTTCAGCTTCTATGGTCACTGTCACCAACTCTTCTCCCATTCTCTCCCAAATCGCCGTCAGTCTGGCCTTTGTGCTCACCACTCTATTGGCACCGCCAGCCAACATGATCCATGACCTCCATTCAGCTAAACCGATGGTCAATGCCCTTCCTTGATCTCATTAACAAGAATTGACATGGTTAATCATTTACTCCTACTTGAAATATTTTCTTCATCTGGCTGCCGGGATAGCTCATTCTCCTGTTTTCCTGCTTCCTTGCTGGTAGCACCCCCTTAATTACTTAGTTCCTCCCTGATTTCTTTTTCTTTTTTTTCGCGATCTGAGATTTTGTTTTTAATTTTCTTAAGTCTTGTGATCACCTATAATTTATAATTTTGTATATAACTCCTCTACTTTAATCCTTCTAATAAGTTGGCAAAGCGCCATTGCCAATCACACATACACAGGAATTCTACAGTTTTAAGTTTTTGAATGGCTGTTTAATGACAATCCTAAGTTAAAAGGCTGACTTAGTAAAGAGTCTGAGAGTAAAGTGTAACTTGCTACTATTTCTTATCACACTGACTTTTAAAAGATGACAAGTGTCATCTATAAGTGTGAGAAGTGTTTTTATTTGATATGACACATAAGCCATTAAAATGCCCTTCAATAAGTAAAAGGCAGCATTTTAGATACAGGAAATTCTAATTAGACTGGCAGAGTTAAGACCAAAAACATAAACATTGCGACCTTATCTTCAGCCCTTGCCTTTCACAGGCAAATGAACACAAATTTAAAACAAACAAACAATGGCCGGGCGCGGTGGCTCAAGCCTGTAATCCCAGCACTTTGGGAGGCCGAGGTGGGCGGATCACAAGGTCAGGAGATCGAGACCACAGTGAAACCCCGTCTCTACTAAAAATACAAAAAAATTAGCCAGGCGCGGTGGCGGGCGCCTGTAGTCCCAGCTACTCAGGAGGCTGAGGCAGGAGAATGGCGTGAACCCGGGAGGCGGAGCTTACAGTGAGCCGAGATTGCGCCACTGCACTCCAGCCTGGGCAACAGCGTGAGACTCCGTCTCAAAAAAATAAATAAATAAAAAATAAAAAAAATAAAACAAACAAAAAAACAGGTGAGTCTTGCTTGGTTCTGAGACAGGGCAAGGATTTTTCCAGTATTAAAATATATTCAAATAACTAGTTATACACATCTAAATTAAAAGCCAGTCTCCAATAGGTTTGGGGATGGCATTCTCGCCTTTGTGAAAAGTTGAGCATTATTCATCAAGTCCAATCATATCTTTAGAAGGAGAAACAGGGATAGCATTTACTGAGTGCGAATTACTGTCAAAATTCAAAAAAACTGATCATATTCATTTAACCAGAAGCCAGTCTTACTTATCAGGACTGTCCAACAAAAATATTCTGCCAGTTATACATGACCTGAATTCTGGTGTATGAGATCAATTACACTACAGTACACATAAAATAATGAGACAATTCTGGTTTGTGAGTAAATAAGGCAGTGACCAATTCTTTCTGCCTTCTTTTTAACACCAGTGGAGATCATTTTTGTTCCAGGGATGTCCTTCTTGGGATTCTCCAATTGCTCCTTCCATGTCTCCTCTCCGTAGATGATGCCTTTGTTCTTCTTGGTGTCTGTGTATGAGAATCCAGCCACTCACCTGTCTTCCACCCACAGAGACCATGCAGATTGGGCCCAGTCTTGTACTTGCCTCCCTTTTCCACGGTGTGATACTGGACACACTTCTAAACAAAAATATTTTTGCTTTTTTCAACATCACCCATATTTAATTCTCTCTTTCGTCGCTCGCATGCACTACAAACGTTCCCGCTCAGAAGCTTGACACCTGGCTCTCTCTCTCCCTGACCTCTTAGTGTTGGAATGCCCCAAGGCTCAGGGATTTCTTTTCTTTTCCCCATCTAAACTTTCTCTTTGAATGTCGTCATCCAGTCACATGGGCCTGGATGTCTCAATATATTGATATATCCCAATACTGCACCTACAGCCTGACCATCTCCCCTTGTATCTGTCAAGTATGCTTAGGCTATGCTGCAGTAACAAATAAACCCTAAAATCCCAGTGCCTAACTCTCCATGTCATCATCTGATATGTAGAACTACATCATCCGGACGCGGTCTCTCCTAGCTTGCCGCCATGTCTGGGAAAAAGGCTGGAGGATTGTATGGGATGTTTTAAAGGCTCAGAACTAGAGGTGGTTTCCAGCCACATCCCATTATCCAGAACCTATTGTCGTGGCTCAAATCTAACTGCAGGGTGGTCTATAAAATGTAATCAGATACAGTTCCTGAACCCCAGACTCACACATCCACTGAGATGTTAAATACACATATCACTTTTCCACTTAGATATCAATAGATATATCAAACATAACCTGTCCAAAACTGAACTCCTAATCTTCCCCTCAAAACCTGCTCCTCCAGTAGCCTTCCCCATTTTAAGTGATAGCAACTCCATCCTTCTTGTTGATCTGGCCAAAACTGGAATCTCCCTGACTCCTCCCTCTCTCATATACCCTACATCAAATCCATTAGCAAAGCCCATTGGGTCTATCTATTTGTCAATGCCTGCTGTTACACGGACCCAAGCCATCATCACTGACCTGGATTATTACAACAGCCTTTTTGTTGCTCTCCCTCTTTCCACTCTTGCCTCCATATAGCAGCAAGAGTAAAACCTTGAAAACAAAGTCAAAGGACATTGCTCCAAAGCTCAAAATCCTTACCATGGAGTAAAAGCCAAGCCCAAGCCCTTACAGTGACTCCCAAGGTTCTGTTTGATGTTCTGCCTCTGTTACCCTTCTCCGATTAAACTTCACCTCACTCACTCAGATGCAGCGAGTGGCTTCCTTACTGCTCCTCAAGGGAGAGTAGTTTCTACGAAATGGGGAGAACAGAAGCCAGACTGCAGGGGATTTGCAAAATAAACGAGAAGTTTACAAGTAGAGGCAAAATGTAGTCTACACTTTTTCAGCTTTTGACTGGAAAATAGAAAAAAGAGACAGGAATTTACCTATAGAGAAAAACACAAAATATAACCTGGATTTTTTTTAAAGAGGAAGATAGATGAGCATGTTTACAGTTTGAGGATAAAGAAAGGAAGGTTAAAAATTAGTCATTCTGATTATAGTAATATAGCAGACTGAGCTAAGGTGAGTCACTCCCTACCCGTGATAGACACGTCATCCTGGATAAAACATAACAAAAATATTTTGTACATAATGAAACTTGAAAGAAAGAAGGTGCACTCTGCAGAAGTGAAGAGAGAACTGAAAGTCAGAGCAACGCTCTTCAGCCTGCCTGTGTGATCCAGGGGTATTGGCCCAGGATGATGGAACTAGAAATTGGAAGCTGGGTTTTCAAGCCCCTGTGAGGCCAAGAGGCTATTTTGTAAATTCAGGATATATTAAGAGCTACCTAGTCCAAAAAGAGAGAGAGAGAGAGAGAGAGAGAGAGACAGACTGACTGGAAAACTCTGCTTAATGCCCAGGTCAGCCACAAGGAAGGTTGTAACCTACATGAATTTGTAGGCAAAAACATACCTCCTATAAGAATAGGAGATGTCCACCAAAATGTCCACCTCAGGCCTCCTATGGATGTGGATCTGAACTTATACCTAATAGGAATAGAGTTTAGTCACAGAAAGTGCCACAAGAAAAATGAAGCTAAAAATTATCAAGTAGACTTGAAACCCCTAAGCAAACCCCTTGAAACAAAGGTAATTGGAAAAGCAAATCCAGAGACATAATATTCTTACTGGAAAAGTCACCACCATCAAAAAATTGATCATCTAAATTTACAAACATTTAAGGAAATGGACCCTCATGAGGGCAAGTCAGCAGATAAAATAAGTGAAAAATGAGCACACAAAACAAATGCTTAAAAATAACAGAACAATCTGAACAATATAGAAAATGTGTTCAAAATGAATAAAGAGGAAAAATAAAGTAGAAACCATAATGAAATAATATGACTATGAAAAGAAAGGCATATTTTTAAAAATTTGAAATTCTAGATGTGAAAATGTAGTCATTAAATTCAAAATTTTAGACACAATTACAAACCAGATTAGATACAAGTGAAGAGAGAATTACTGAAAAAAGAGAGATGTGGAAATTAACCAGGATGCAACACAAATAGGTAAACAGATAAATAAGAAAGAGGCTAAGAAACAATTTCAGCAGAGTGACAAATTTCAATATGTGCTTAATAGTTTTTTCCAGAAGGGGAAATTACAGAAAATGCGTTGAAAAGAGAAGCAACATTCAATGAAAAGAAAGAAAATATGAAAACTTTTCAGAATTTAAGGCCCAAATCATAAGGTTGAGGATTGGCATGAAGTCTCAGATACCTCAGAATGAAGCCATAAAACATCAAAGAAAAAGGGAAAATCACATACACTGTCATACAAATAAGACAGATTACCTATAATGGAATGTCACCTAGACTGACAGATTTCTCACCAGCAAAATTAGCATAAATATAACTGGGGGTCAGATGATTAGCCATGAGAATGGGCTGAGTAGGGAAAGAAGAGAATGTAGGAGAGAAATGCTGTGTGAGAAAGCAGGGAGGGCCGGGCGTGGTGGCTCCGCCTGTAATCCCAGCACTTCGGGAGGCCAAGGCGGGTGGATCACTTGAGGTCAGGAGTTCGAAACCTCCCTGGCCATCATGGTGAAACCCTGTCTCTACTAAAAACACAGAAAGTAGCCGGGCTGGTGGTAGGTGCCTGTAATCCCAGCTACTCGGGAGCCTGAAGCAGGAGAATCGCTTGAACCCAGAGGTTGCAGTGCACAAAGATTGTACCACTGCACTCTAGCCTGGGCAACAGAGTGAAATTCTATGGAAGGAAGGAAGGAAGGAAGGAAGGAAGGAAGGAAGGAAGGAAGGGAAGGAGGGAAGGAAGGAAGGGAAGGAGGGAGGGAGAAAGGGAGGGAGGAAAGAAGAAGGAAGGAGGGAAGGGAGGAAGGGAAGAAGGAGAGAGAAAGCGAGAAAGCAGGGAGGGAGGAAGGAAGGAAGGGTGGGAGGGAGAGAGGAATTGGGGAGCTGGAAATCTCTACAAGGTCAAGGGGCAGATGACAGGACAAGTGGGGGATGGGAGAGGGTGAGGCGGGAGAGTAGTCTACTGGAACGGCACTCTTTGGGATTTTTGTGGCAGCATTTGTTTGTGGAAATAACTTATTTGTCTCTTTGCTACTACGAATCACTTGATCAAACCTTTTGCTTCCAATTCTCCTAAGATAATGAACTGAATACTAGAGGCCAACGACAGAGGGACAGATCAGTAAGGCCCGCGCCCAGTTCCATTGAATTATAGTGTACATAGTTGATAACTGGGCATCCGATCAGGTATTCATCAGAGGTGAATTTAGCTGCTCACTTTGAGACTCTGGCAGACTCGAATCAATTAAGCTTTGAGAATCAGCGGCATCAGCGGCAGGGGTGGCCACTGGGAAATTCGCCCATAGTCTAGGCCTCTGGATTATAATAAATGCCTTATCGTTATAGGGAATGGCTTAGGTACAAGGCTTGGCAGAGTTTGACCAATAAAAGGACGATAGATTCACTGTCCAACACTCATAAGAAGGAAGCCAGTCCTGGGAGTGTGATCCAGCTGGGAACCGAAGTCATCACAGCTGGATTCAGAGTCCTAGGGCTCGCCTCACGCTTATGAGCATTTGATGATGAGTCTATTACTCTCCAATCCCAAACTAGAATTTAGTGCCACAGAAGCAACCCTGGAGGAAACAATGGGGCAGGATTTCTTTGTTACCCTGCAGGGAGTTCAGGAACAGATACTGTGGGTGTTTTAAGGGTCCTGAGGATTTGCTCTAGTCAGGTATGGTAAGATATACAGACGCAGAGATGACCATCAGGAAGGAAGTGTATTATACATACAGATCCCTGCAAACTGGGGGCAAGGCACACCCCACGGGGCCACATGTGGAAACGCCAGGGTCAGTCAGGAGGCAGAGGGAGTGTGGGGAAAATGTGGGCAGAGCCTCATTGCAGTTTCTGTGGGAAGGAATAGGAGAGGCAGGGTAAGCACGTTTGAAATTGGCTACTTTGAATAATTTCAGTGGCGCTCTGGGGACTAGGGACTGTCCCTGGTTGTGGGGTGTCTGCCTCTGGGGTGATGAGGGTAGGAGGATAGTAGCCCAGGGCTACTAGTAAAGAACCCCTTTCACAGGCAGGGGCTCCTGGAAGAGTTGTTTGCTATCTCTAGGAACTGGCTAACCTTCCGCAGACCCCCTAGAGAGAGCACGGCCCCAGAAGTTATGGCATCAGAATACAGGAAATTAAAGTCATGGTTAGTGCAATGGGATAGCCACAAGGATTTGTCTAACAGGTTTGCAGGTCCACGGAGAGGTCTCTTTCCCAGTTCCCAAAATGGAACTGCCATCGTGGGGAGGTTACAAATCGCAAGGAAGAGTTGCCAACTGGTAACATTTCTGCATTTCTGAGGCTTAATTAGTATCATACCCTACATTAAAGAACATTCATGAAAATAAGCCATGCTTACATAGACAAGTATTTTTTCAGATATTTTCAATGATATAAATTAAACATCACTATGAAAGATCTTTACAAATCCAGAAATTATGGGTCATGTAATTTACACTTATTGCCACTAGATGGCACTGTAGCGTATTACTCTTGCGAAAGATGCCGGCTCAGTTCAATTAGGATTTTTTTTTTTTTTTTTTCAAATAAAACTTATGGCTTGCAACTAGTTCTTAATAATTTAAGAATCTGGCCAGGCGTGGTGGCTCACACCTGTAATCCCAGTGCTTTGGGAAGCAGAGGCGGGAGGATGGTTTGAGGCCAGGTATTGAAGATGAGTCTGGACAACACAGTGAGACTCCCCATCTCTACAAAAAACCTTAAAATGTACTGGGTGTGGTGGCACATACCTGTAGTCCTAAAGTTAGGAGGATCCTTTGAGCCCAAGAGTTAGAGGTTATAGTGAGCTATGATTGTGCCACTCAATCCAGCCTCTGCAACAGAGCAAGACCCCATCTCTAAATTACCTATAAATAGTAATAATTCAATAGTCTGATGACTTTTGGAAAATGCAATCAAACATTCTGTTTTTTCCAAAGCTCCTAGAATTAGAGCTTAGCTAAAGCCTGACCCAAATATCTGAAACTATACAAAACTACGCGTATGCCTACACATGTGTGTATTCGTCTGTTGCAAAAGGGTTCCAGAGCTCTCAGTAGAGTTTTCGAATTCTCTGTGGCCTTCTTCCCTATCAGAAAAGACGCCAAACACCAATACTCCAATCCCTAGCTAGTCATGCTGTTTGAGAACTAACCTTCTGAGTTCATCTCTCTATGACTTCTCAAAACTAAATAGGATGGAAAGGTACCTATTCTCAGGTACCACTTTTTGACATTTAAAATTTTTGTCCCCAGTTTGTGAGAATGGGACTATAAATGCTTTTAATAACAAGGGTTGGGTGGTAGCAAGTTTAGCAGACTTAGAAAGCCAGATACAACTGCGAGGTGAAGCAGAGATGGGGCAGTGCATCAGGAGACACTGTCAAGGACCTGTTATTTTGGATGATAGACACAGAGAAGTGAGTGCAGCAAGAAGTTCTATCAGATGGAGAAGGTGGGGCGACAGTCCCAGACCCAGCAGCCTCGAAACAAGTGCCTGACACTAAGGTCCTAAGTGAAATTCTACCCAACGGGCAGGGGGCACAATTTCATTCGGAAATATGGGAGTAACTGATGGAGAAGGAAAACGTGCAATCATTCTTATGGTCACAAGTTCTGGTGTGCAAAGGCACGACTTTATCAAGAACTGAACTTTTACCTCTGAGCTCAAGCCTCTGTGTTCACATGGTAGCAGGGAGAAAAATATTAATATGAAGCACTACAGCTCTTTTGAACACTCACTGAGTTTGAGGTAAATAAGCCCAATGGGGCCTGTGTCTCCAGCCCCAGCATCAAAGCAGGGGTAGCCAGTCCATCTTTGAGTCCCCTTGCTGGTGTCTGCTGTTGGTAAAAGTTGTCGTCCATTCTCTGAGCATGGGCTAGGCGTGACTATAGACCCAGGGAGCGTACAGGCTACGTCTGCTTCTCAGTCCCACCTCGACTTACCGACACCCCTGATCCTTCCAGACTCAGCCACACCGTCCAGCTGGTTCCTCCTACGGGGATCTGCAGCATCTCCGTTCTCATCACAATAATTCTGTGGTTTCATTCTCTAGTACGTCTAGTAGATAATAGGCGGCCAATGAATATATGAGCTAAAGGACACCAGGGCATCCTGCTCTGCCCTTTCTCCATCCATCACATCCCGCCATCCTTCTCCCTGCTAACACCCATGACAGCAGTGCCTAAGCTGCCCTCACCTGATCAACAGATGGACCCTGTCCAGTGAAGAGAACTTAGAGTTCCAAATGGTCAAAAAGTAAAACATTTCTCCTTCGTTACTATCAGGTTTTATTTTGAGAGGTGAATGAAAGAACATCTGTTTATTTCATCCAGCTGTCAAAAGACACCTAAACAATAGATACTGTTACTATTTTACAGAAAAAAAAAATTCAAGACTTCAAGAGTTTAACTCCCCCAGAGTTACTTTATCACTTTATGAAGTGATAAAGACAGCATTTAAACCTCAGCACTTCTGACTCAGAAGTTGGAACTCTTAACCCCTCTATTTTATATTAAACTAGTATCTTTCTGTTTGTTGTTTCTTTCAGATTTGATGATAATGGCTACGTTAAAGATGTTGGAGCAAATTTCATAGTGTGGGAAATACATGGCAGGGATGACTATAGCTTTAATAATACTATGGCACAGGTATGGCATCTTTGGATTTAACCAGAATTTAGCATGCAACTAGACAATGTCTTTCTGTTTTAAATTTATAAATAAGCAATCTAAGGCAAATAGAATAAGGCAGCAGTGGGTAGGAAAAAAATCACCTCTAGATTAAATTATATGACTACTCAAATTCATTTATGAAAAAAAGAAGTTGTCGTCACATAAGACAGACATAAAGGGGTCAGAAAAAATAAAATAACATTTATAGTAGGATGACGCAACTCTGAGTCTCCTTTTCTCTCCAAACTATATTCAGTGTTTGAGTATTTATGGGTCTGCCTTTGGCTTTAGGACATTTATCACTTTTGCACTAAGTCAAATGGACACTCTGGGCTTCGTCTCACTCGGCTTCTCGGCATCATTTGACCCCGCTGACTTTGACTTCAATGTCCCTACGCTCTGCTGATTTCCTTCCACCCTCCATGACGGGTTGCTCTGGGCTTCCTGGGCGAATCTCCCTTATTCTGCCCTTTCACTTTGTAGGTCACAGCAGAGTGTTCTTACCCCACTCCCGGTCAGCACGTTTCCCCTCCCTGTGTGGGCCTTTCTGCCCTGAGGACCTCCTGTCATGATGGGGCCTCCCTAGAAGTTACCAGCACTGATTTCTAATATTCCCCATAGATTTCACTCGGAAAAAAAAAAACCAGGGATGGCTCTTTCCAAAGTAATGTTCTTATCTACCAGACACCTTAATCATCCAGAAGTATAACCCACCTAGATGGCAGCCAAGAGAACTGAGTTCCACCTGCCACTCCCCAGAGTATTGCAAGAATTCTTTCTTTTGTTTTTTGTTTTTGTTTTTGTTTTTTTAAGAGTCTCGCTCTGTTGCCCAGGCTGGAGTGCAGTGGTGCAATCTCAGCGCACTGCAACTATAGCAGCCCCCATTAAAACTACATTTAAGGACGGGGCATGGTGGCTCACACCTATAATCCCAGCACTTTGGGAGGTTGAAGCGGGACGATCGCTTGAGCCTAGGAGTTTAAGACCAGCCTGGGCAACATAGTGGAACCCCTTCTCCCCACACACACAAATTTTGAATTAGCCTGGTGTGGTAGTGCACACCTATAGTCCCAGCTACTCAGGAGGTTGAGATGGGAGGATCACTTGAGCCCAGGAGGTCAAGGCTGCAGTCAGCTGTGATCATGCCACTGCATTCCATCCTGGGTAACAGGGCAAGATCCTGCCTCAAAAAAAAAAAAAAAATGCATTTCAGTTCAAACAGTTTACTCTCTGACCTCAACCCCCAATCCTTTAGCTCTCTCATTGTTATTCACACTACTCCAGTCTCCTACTTTGTCTCACACAACCTGGCCATCTGCTGTATTGAACCCTCTACTTTCTCCTTCTCTCTCTCTCTCGTTTCTTCCCTTCCCTTCCTATCCAGCGTGAGCTCCATAGTTCAATTCTCCAGCACCATCTTGCCAATATCGATTTCTCTGTATCTCTATCTATATCTCATTTTTCCCAGTATTATTTCTGCTTGCTGTTACGGCAACTTGAAACACCCATCTTTCTGCTTTATCCATGCCTGTATCTGAGTTGCTCAATTCCTATCTTGGAGCTCATCACTTTCAGAAAAAAATTACAGCACTTTGGGAGGCTGAGGCAGGCAATCACTTGAGGTCAACTCCAAGACCAGCCTGGCCAACATGGTGAAACCCTGTCTCTACTAAAAATACAAAAATTAGCCGAGTGTGGTAGCATGCGCCTGTAGTCCTAGCTACTCAGGAGGCTGAGGCAGGAGAATCATTTGAACCCAGGAAGTGGAGGTTGCTATCAGCTGAGATCGTACCACTGCACTCCAACCTGGGCAACACAGCAAGATTCCGTCTCTAAACAAATAAATAAATAAATAAATCTTAGAAAATTATGAATAGATAGAAACATCCTTCACCTATTGAAATATAGATATAAAAAATTTTAGCAAACATTGTACTTAATGGTAAAAATTTGAAAACTTTCACTTGGAAATTAGGAACTAAACAAGGGTGGCCGTTGTCACCACTTCTTCTTTTTTTTTTTTTTGTTAGAGACAGAGTCTAACTCTGTCACCCAGGCTGGAGTGCAGTGGCGTAATCTTGGCTCACTGCAACCTCTGCCTCCCAGGTTCAAGCGATTCTCCTGCCTCAGCCTCCCGAGTAGCCGGGGTTACAGCCACACGCCACCACACCCAGCTAATTATTATATTTTTAGTAGAGATAGGGTTTCACTGTGTTGGCCAGGCTGGTCTCAAACTCCTGACCTCTGGTGTTATCACCACTTCTATGCAACACTATTCCTGAAGATCTTTGTAATAAGAAAAAAATAATAAAAACAAATAAAAGGTATAAGAATGGGAAAGAAAAACATAAAACTGTCATATTCACAGATGACACAACTGTTCATGTGAAACAATTAGAATTAATAAGTGAGTTTAGAAATTCTCCCAGCCAAGCACATGCCTGTAATCCCAACACTTTAGGAGGCTGAGGCAGGAAGACGGCTTGAGGCCAGGAGTTCGAGGCCAGCCATGGCAACATAGCGAAGCTCCATCTCTACAAAAATTAAAAAACTAAAAGTTAGCCAGGCATGTTGGCACACACCTGTAGTCCTAGGTGCTCAAGAGGCTGAGGCAGGAGGATCACTTGGGCCCAGGAGCTCGAGGCTGCAGTGAGCTATGATCTTCTCTGCACGGCAGCCTGTGCAACAGAGTGAGACTGTCTCAAAACAAAATTCTCTCAACACAAGATCGATATACAAAAAATCAATTGTCAATTATTCCTCTGTTTACCAGCCAACATTTAAATAATAAAAGTTTTAAAAAGACAAAATTTTCAATAGCAACAAAACATTAAATACTTAGGAATAAGTTGATATGGAAACTTCTACCTACCCACATATATATGCAATCTTTTGACAGAGCGGTTGTTTACATGAAGCGCAGACATGGAAGTCAATGATTGAACTTAACAAGCACCTCCCCCTAGAAGAAGTCTGGGGACCTGAGGTAAGAGACACATTGCCTTGCAAATTGTTTATTTCGAATAACTAATCTGGCATTTTGCTCTTAACAAAAACTTGATGGAAACATTTTGGATTTAAATTTGTTTGGGTAAACCAAATCCTATTTTTATATTGTATCATGGTATATTTAAAATGCTTCATCTTAATTTCTGTTTGATCTTTTGTTGGTTCTGTGTCGCTATTTTAATTTTCACTGCTGTAAATATGTGTTTGCAGATTATTAAATATCTGTTAAACATGTGAAAGCATCAAGAGTGAGTCTTTTTAAAGACTACCTAGCTCCCTTACTTCCTCAGTCTTTACTGAAAAGTCAGGTCATTGATGAGGACTTCCTTGGCCACCATACGGAAAAACTTAACCTTCACTTTCATGATAGCCCATATTTGTCCCTCTCTATTTTCTTTCCTTTTTTTTTTTTTTTTTTTTTTTTTTTTTTGAGACGGAGTCTCTCTCTGTTGCCTAGGCTGCTACGCTGGAGTGCAGTGGCACAATCTCAGCTCACTGCAAGCTCTGCCTCCTGGTTTCAAGCAATTCTCCTGCCTCAGCCTCCTGAGTAGCTGGAACTACAGGCGTGTGCCACCATCCCCGGCTAATTTTTGTGTTTTTAGTAGAGATGGGGTTTCGCCATGTTGGCCAGGCTGGTTTCAACTTCTGACCTCAAGTGATCCACCTGCCTCAGCCTCCCAAAGTGCTGGGATTACAGGCTTGAGTCACCACGCCCAGCCTCCCTCCCCTATTTTATTTAATCTCATTAGCGTTTATAACTATGACACGTTACATAGCCTACTTTCAAAATCTTGTTTATTTTCTAGCTCCCTTACTAGAATGTAAGCTCCCTGAGGGAAATTTTGTTTTGTTCACTGCATCTGATGCATTGTAGTTGCTCATTAAATATTTGTGGACCAAATTAATTCATTATAGATCATATGCCTATTATAAAGAGTACTTTTCTACTATTTAAAAATCATGCCGGGCGCGGTGGCTCACGCCTGTAATCCCAGCACTTTGGGAGGCCGAGGCGGGCGGATCACGAGGTCAGGAGATCAAGACCATCCTGGCTAACACGGTGAAACCCCGTCTCTACTAAAAATACAAAAAATCAGCCGGGCGTGGTGGCGGGCGCCTGTAGTCCCAGCTACTTAGGAGGCTGAGGCAGGAGAATGGCGTGAACCTGGGAGGCGGAGCTTGCAGTGAGCCGAGATCGCGCCACTGTACTCCAGCCTGGGTGACAGAGCAAGACTCCGTCTCAAAAAAATAAAAAAAATAAAAAAAATAAAAATAAAAATAAAAATCATAAGGGGGCCAGGCACGGTGCTCACACCTGTAATCCTAATACTTTTGGAGGCCGAGGCGGGTGGATCACTTGAGCCCAGGAGTTCAAGACCAGTCTGGGCAACATGGTAAGACCCCATCTCTACAAAAATTTAAAAAAAAAAAAAAATAGCTGGGCACGGTGGTGCATGCCTGTAGTTCCAGCTACTCAGGAAGCTGAGGTGGGAGGATCACTTGAGCCCCGGTGGCTGAGGTTGCAGTGAGCCATGATCACGCCTCTGCATTCCAGCCGGGGTGACACAGTGAGACCTTGTCTCAAAAAAGAAAAAAGATCACGTTAAAAAATAAAAATCATAAGGAATTAAACTGGTAATTAAATCAGTTAAAAGAAAACTTATCCTCCTGATTTTTCGTTGAAGGACATCCAGGGGTCTGGAGTTAGGGATAGGTATAAATGATAGGTGAGGATGATATCCCCATATCTTACAAAAGGCACCTAAATATTCTAAGATTCTGCTGAAATAACATACTCCAAAGAAGCAGTGAGCTCACTGGGTAATTGACAACCATGAAGCCTGCCGCAATCGGTATGATACGGTACAGTGGTTCTCAGACTTGAGCAAACATCAGAATCACCAAGAGACCTTGTTAAAGTAGATGGCTGGGTCCCGCTCCCAGAGTTTCTGATTCAGCAGGTCTTGGGTGGGGCCCAAAAATTTGCACCTTGATGATACTGATATGCTGATCTGGGACTGTTGAAGAACAATTGAAATGGTAGCGTACAGTCTAGAAAGACTCTGGAGTGCCCACACCAGGCCCTACATATTCGATTCTACTGCGTGAGAAACTTAAAGCTCACCACTGAAAGGGTGAATTCAGTCTGAAGTCCGAATATAACAGAAAGCAGGTACCTGCAAAGACGAGTTATATCCTCGTGAATAAGGCTACTCTCACTGACAGGTGTCATTACTACGTTGTATCTTATCTCAACATGGCAATCAGGGCTGCTTTCTTCCTGAAACATATACCTGAAACGAAATAGAAAGCCTTCCGGTTATTGGAGCTATACTGATTGCTACATAGTCCTTCTGATTCTAGAAGGGTGAATGACGCCTACATTAAAAAAAAAAAAAAATCAGGGAAGTAGCTCTGGGGACTGTACATTCTCAGGGAAAACACTGAAGGACTCATAAGCAAAAGTGGCATTTTCACAGTTTCTCCTGGTAAGGTTGGAGGTTGAGAAGGAAAGGGAGAATATAGGTACTGAGTGCTTGTCTACATCCACACAATACAGAATTGGATTTGAGTTTCTTGAAGTGGCTGAAGATACTAGACAGGGAAGTCCTTGGCTAAAAAGGCTAAAAATTGAGTATAATGCATGAGGCTAGGGGAGATTTGTTTTTTCTTTTCTTTTCTTTTTTTTTTTTTTTAATTGAGACAGAGTTTCACTCTTGTTGCCCAGGCTAGAGTGCAATGGCACAATCTCAGCTCACTGCAACCTCCGCCTCCCAGGTTCAAGCAGTTCTCCTGCCTCAGCCTCCCAAGTAGCCGGGATTACAGGGACGTGCCACCACGCCTGGCTAATTTGGTATTTTTAGTAGAGTCAGGGTTTCACTGTGTTGGCCAGGCTGGTCTCGAACTCCTGACCTCAGGTGATCCACCCGCCTCAGCCTCCCAAAGTGGTGCTGGGATTTACAAGCATGAGCCACCGCGCCCAGCCAGGAGATTTGTTTTCTAAGAGGCTGGGTGGTTTGATCAAGAGGGCTTTCACATGAAAAAAGAAGGGGGAAAAAACAATAATGGCAAGGGACAGGGGAGTTTTAATAATGTAACAGGAAATATCAGGCAGTGATATCTTTCTGGCAGTGACACAGAAAAAGAAGCAAGAGTCAGCAGGTATCATCATTCACATTAGGAAATAACGAAATAGGAAACAATATAAATATTCCTGCGTGTCTATATACAAAAATACCTAATGACACAAGGCTATTAAGTCTTTGCTAGCAATGCTTTGTTGTATGATATATGCACAGCGTCTGAACATATTTGGAATATACCACGTCCTTTTCCAATTAAGTTCATGGACCTATGTATTAACTAACTTGGTAAGACAAGTTTCACAGTTTATTTTTGACCTGGAAGAACGCTTCACCAAAAAATATAAGGTATTTTATATTTTCAAGTGGGGATACATTAAAAAATGGGTCTTTTACTTATTTTTCATTAACCCAACATATTGTTTCATAAAAGTGCTACAGACCACAATGGCAGAAAGGTAGACAAAGGCAAGAAATGCTAGAAGAAACAGATTTTTCAAAAAGCAATGTCAAAATGATTTTTGGAGTTTATCGAGACATATAGTAATATTTTCAAATTAAATATAATCAAGAGTTTTAGGGATGCCGCTTATGATTAAAATGTAATTATAGAATAATTCACCTACATAAAATAAAATGACCTGCTAAGAAGGGAAATAGAGGAATTTTCAGTGAGAAGGAATTATTCAGTTTATCTCTCCCCTTAGAATAACTAGTCCTGGTCTGTGTCCATTGAGGCTTCTGTTCCTAAGTTCCCACTCCTGAACCTGGCCTTTTATCAAACGAAGGATGCAGTGGCCTATACACAAGAATCCTTCAAAAATCATTCCCTGGATGATTAGTCAGTTCTGGTAGTGTGTTTTGAATTTTTGTCCCTTCCAAAACTCATGTGAAAATTCCATCTCCAATGCGGCAGCATTGAGAGGGGGAGCCTTGAAGAGGTGATTGGATGATGAAGGCAGAGCCCCCAAATGTGAATTAATCCATTCACAGATTGATGGATTAACAGGATAATGGATTCGTGGGTTTCATGGGAGTGGGACTGGCAGCTTTATAAGAACAGGAAGAGAGACCTGAGCTGTCATGCTCCGCCCCCTTGCCATGTGATGTCCTGTGACACTTTGGGACTGTGCAGAGTCCCCACTAGGAAGATGGCCCTCAGATGCAACCCTTCAACCTTGGACTTTTCAGCCTCCTTGGAAAGGCATGAATTCCTTTTCCTTATAAATCACTCCGTTTCAGGTATTCTGTTATAAGCAACAGAAAACAAACTAACACACAGTGAAAGCCTCCTCGGCTCAGCACAGGTTGCTCAAGCTGTGTTCCTGGAGCTTCTGCAGCTGGCACCACCCTGCACGTGAGTCAGTCTCCTGAGTCCCTCCCCTGCTGCCTGGGGGTTTCCTTCCCGGAAAGAAGCCACAGACGGGGCAGGTATGGCAACATGGGCACGCAACACATTTAGATTCTTTATAATGACTCTAACTGAAGCCAAAGGATCTATGGCAAGTCTGTTTTCTCCGAAAATTCCTTGACAGTACAGGTCCATACAACTCTACGCACAACAAAACTCTGTCCATCTGGTGATCTCCTCCTCTGCTTTTCATACAAATATCTTCCAAACTTTTCCCAGAGGTCTGTCAAAGTAGAGCTGGACACATGTGTTCCCTGTCCCTGGTTACTATTTACTTCCTCTGCTCTTTCACATCACAGTTTCATTAACCCGAGGAGGGAACCCACAGCCAAGGCAACCAGCCAGGGGCGTACACACAGCCGAGTATCAAGTGGGCCTTCTGCTCCATTTAGTCAGACTGGGTTTTTGGCTCTACTCATACTTGTGGTTACCAGAATATAAATGGTAAGCCAACTTCTCCTCCTAATCTTTTTTTTTTTTAATTAATTTTTTATTTCCATTTTTACCATGTAATATATGCATGTAAAACTCCTCCTCATCTTGATGGCCTATGCATATTACTCTGAACTCAGTCGTGTAACATGTTACATTTTTTTCTGGAATGCATTTTAGCCTAAAATTTTATTACTCCCAACAATCGTCCTTCAACCTGGCTGGGGCACTGGCACTCTGATGAACGACCTCTAAACATTCCTCTCATTGTTGCAGCCCTCATTATTAATTCATATTCCTGGGAGATAACTTGGATTGGTAGAGTTGCCCTGCCACCACCTCAGTTATGTCCTGGGGTTGGGAGCAAAAGAATCTGTGCCTGTCAGTTTCTGGAATGAAAGGTGGGGACTTGGAATTACCCTCACTCTGATGATATCCAAGAGGAATCAGCATTCTATTAAAAATGATGATGGACTCTGGACAGACAGAAAAAAAAAAGACGAATATCCACAAACATTGCTCTCAGGAAGAGGTGCTACTGGAATTCTTTAATTAAAGTTATACTGTGAAATTAGCTACAGACTTTGATGACTATTTCATCTCCTAGAATAAATGAAGAATACAGTCATACATCACTTAACAATGGGAACATGTTCTGAGAAATGCTTCGTTAGGCAATTCTGTCATTATGCAAACATCATAGAGGGTACTTACACAAACGTAGGCAGTGTAGCCTACTATATAACTAGGCTATGATAGAGCCTGTTGCTCCCAGGCTGCAAACATGAACAGCACGTTACTGTACTGAATAATGTCAGGAAATGGTAAGTATTTGTGCAATAGGAATTTTTCAGCTCCATTGTAATCTTATGGGACCACTATTGTATATGTGTTCTGTCAGTGACCGAAACATTGCTATGCAGTACACAACTGTAATTGATTATTGGAATGGAAGTAATAGTATGTAGGATATGTCTGTATCCTCACATTTCATGATATCCAGGTAAGTAAGGGCAGTCATAATCAGAATTGTACCTCACATCTGAATAAAACAGTTTTCAAAAATTTCAGGCCAAGTATTGTGGCTCATACCTGTAATCCCAGCACTTTTGGAGGCTGAGGTGGGAGGATTGCTTAAGTCCAGAAGTTCGAGAGAAATCTGGGCAACATAGTGAGACGCCCATCTCCTTTAAAAAAAAAAAAAAAGGTAAAAAAATTAGCCAAGCTTGGTGGCACATGCCTATAGTCCCAGCTTCTAGGGAGGCTGAGGCAGGAAGATTGCTTGAGCCTGGGAGATCGAAGCTTCCGTGAGCTGTGATCATGCCACTGAACTCCAGCCTGGGTGACAGAGTGAGACTCCATCCCTAAAAACAAAACAAAACACACATTAATTCAATAAATGTATCTTGACTACCGTGTGCCAGACTGAGGATATAGCAGTATGCAATAAGCTTCCCTCTAGAGCTTACCATTATTGCCATCTAATCATGATAACATTTTCATCCACGGAGTTGCCATGAGGAAGTCTCTTTGAGACTGTGCAAGAGCTGAGTCATCACAAAGCTCTACTGACTAGAAAGTTGTTCGTGAAGGAGGAATGTTTCAAGATATGTAGAAAAAAGAAAAATACCATTGTCTTAGTACATGTTGTACTGCTATAACAGAATGCCAGAGGCTGGGCAATCTATAAAAATAGAAATTGATTGGTTCATGATTCTGGAGGGTGGGAAGTCCAAGATCAAGGAGCTGGCATCTGGTGAGGGCCTTCCTGCTGCATCATCAGATGGCAGAAGGCAAAAGGAGAGAGAGAGTGAGGGCGAGTGAGAGGCCAGGCAAGGCGGGCTGAACTCATCCTTTTATAAGCAACCCACTCCACGATAACGGCATTAACTCATTGATGAAGGTAGCGCCCCTGTGATCCAAACCCCTGGTTGGCCCCGTTAGACCTCACTTCCCATCTCAACTTTTGGGATCAAGTTTCCAACACGTGAGCTTTGAGGGATGCATCCAAACCATGCAACCTTGAAGGACGTTGATAGACAAAAGCTCAGACACATCCAAAGTAATGACCTTGTAAGGCTTCCTGTTTCCTTCAGATGAGAAGCTTTCAGAGAGCAAGAATGGTAGAGGAAGAGTCCTTTAAGTAGGGTGTGAAAACATACAGGATCTAAAAGAACCCAGAAGCAATGCCATGTAATAGTAGGATCAGGTATCTGCAAGTTTTAATAATCATTTGCTTTCATTGTGTTTAACAGAGTAACCTTTAAAAATACAGGCTTGTTTCATCTGTGTTTTTTAAAAGGCAGGCAGGAGACAGTTTGTATCTTGAGACCCATAGAAAGACATGGTAATGGTAATAGGGCAAAATGAAGATCCTAGGGGAAGATAAAAACCCAAGGATGTACCATCTTGACTGTTGTGTCTGTATCTTGTGATCAAAATTGTTTCTGTCCCCACTTAAGCATCTTTGGAGCATTTTGTATTTTGTCGATTTAGGAAAATAATATGCTTACATATTCTCAACACTCTAATTTAATTGTTTATAAATACATTTACTTTCACTAAGCATCACTTTTTATCAAATTTTAACCCAGTGTAACTCTTAAAAGGCTATATAGAGCACTACAGTGGTAAAATAGAAGGGAATAGCCATTACATCTCTAAATAAGTTTTCAAGATAAATGAGACTATAATTTTGCTTATCAGAGTCATAAAATGACCTTAAAATTTTTGTCTTTGTTTCTTGTTCAGAACTATATACACTGTTTTTCTTATGCTATGGGAAAACCAGGAGACTTAGATCAACCATACGAGATTATCAACAGTTCTAATGGCAACCATATATTTTGGCCCCTGGGCCATTCTGGAATGTATGTATTTCGTGTGAAGATCCTGGATCCAAACTATAGGTGAATATATGTGTTACTGTAATAGCGTTAGCATTAGTTCTTCAAAATGAAATCTTCATTTTTTTAATTTGATGCATCCTATACATTCAATCATTGTTATTCTTGTTATTTACATATTTGCTTTTTCATTTTGTAGCAATCACATGAAACATTCTATGTGGGTAGAAGATTTTATGTTAAGTGTTAATTAAATTAATCAATTTACAGTTACATTCTGAGGACTTTCCTGGGTTCAGTTGCCATGAAAGATCCGAATATAAGCACAGTCTCATCCTTCAAGGTATTTACAATTAAGCTGCCTGGAGAAGGAGGAGTGGGGGGAGGGGTGCACATAAAAGCCAAGAAAAGTTAAATCAGAGCAAAATACGGGAGGTATTTTTCAAATATAATTATTTGCATTATTGACAGCACAATAGTAATTCAGAGATGGGAAAGATTAATGCTCTTTTGAGCAGTAAAAGAAAACTTTCTGGGGAACACAGAACATTGGTAGAATTTACGTTGCCAGAAGACTGGGACAGAGGCTTCCAGTGAAAGAATCACACTGATAACGGAATGCAGCTACATGTTAGCAAAAGGTTAGCATATTGTCTACGGCCTGTGGAGTCACAAAGGAAGGCAGAAAATGCCCTGAATGAGGAAGGTAGAAAACAAAGGAGGGAGACAAACTTACAACAATTCATAATGTTTAAGTAAATTTCAGCCCATGTCCTAGAGACCTTCATTAGTGTCTTCACAAGGAAAGCGGTGTGATGAAAGCATAGTTCAAGGGAAATTAGCCTGAGAATAGCATAAAGAATGGTACAGAAGAAAAACAGGCCAAGCGCGGTGGCTCACATCTGTAATCCCAGCACTCTGGGAGGCTGAGGCGGGAGGATCACCTGAGGTTGGGAATTCAAGACTAGCTTGACCAACAAAGAGAAACCCCGTCTCCACTAAAATACAAAATTAGCCGGGCGTGGTGGCGCATGCCTGTAATCCCAGCTACTCGGAAGGCTGAGGCAGGAGAATCGCTTGAGCCCGGGAGCCAGAGGTTGCAGTGAGCTGAGATTGCGCCATTGCACTCCAGGCTGGGCAACAAGAGTGAAACTCCCTCTCAAAAAAATAAAATTAAAATAAAAGTAAAAATAAACTCTACATGGATAATGGAGAAGAGTGACGTTAACAAGGAAAGAGGTCAAAGGAAGGCCTAGTGGCAGTAAGAATGGAAAGAAGGGAAAAAAGAGTCTGATGGCGAGAGATTATATCAACCTAACTGGCAAGTAAAAAAGTACTTGATATAGTTTCATGTTTTCTAGACCAGGTGATTAAAATAATGGTATTTCCTTTGACCACAATAGGTAATGGGGTGCTTTACTTTGGGTGAGGTGTTGAGATAAGAGTTCTGACTTTGAATTTGAGAGGACAGTGAGATATCTAGGTGAAGATGTCCTATCAACAGTTAAGATTTCTAATCTCGGCCCGGAGTGGAAAGGAAGAGCTGATGATAAAAAGTTAACAATACAGATGTGGGTACCTTCTATGGGGATTCAAGGAGCGTACATAAGTTAGCTGACTGATTATAAATAGAGAATGGAAGGGCTTTAGGGGACACCCACTGTTAAGGAATTTGGGGTGATGAGGAAGGGGCAGACCAGTGAGTTATTCAAATAAAAGAAAAATGAAGACAAAAATAGAAAGGTAATTTTTAAAAATGCAGTGAAACAGGATATTTAAAGGTGACTGTCACTAACAGAGATGTCCCAAACATGTTCTAAAATCATGATTATCAATGCAGGATTTGAAAAGAGGGTGTCTCAAAACTGGTTATATCCACTATTAGCCTCTAAGCTATTCAAAGGCACCTTCGAAAGAAGGCTGGGAGTTCATAAGAAAGGCTAACAGAGAGGATTTCTTCCAGGAGGCTTTTCCGAATGCCATGGGGCCAAGAATGCTTCCCCACAAGTAAGAGGGGCCTTCAGAAAACTACTCAGGGAAACTAACACGGGCCTCCTGGTTTGGGGATGGGGGAACAAGTATTATGCCTAATTCTCATCTAGAAAGTTGGAAGGTAAGAGGATGCCTACAGGTGCACTGACAACAGGAGACATTAAATGGGTCTAAAAAACTGATATTTTATAGTGATATGAGGTATCATCCATAAGGAAGATAAAATATTCATGAATTTTATATACCCAACAAAAAGCCAGACAATACATGAGACTAAAACTATTAGAAACAGGGTAAGAATATGACAAAAACACAGTTTTATTAGGAGACTTTAATATATCTTTCTCAGAATTTGATAGATCAAGTAGTCATAAAATAGATAAGCAAGTAGAGAATGTGAATAAAATTATTAATTAACCCAAGTCAAGAGATAAGTAAAGTGGAGTCTTGGCTTATCTAGGAATTAGGATCTAAAGTCAGTTTGTAAGGATAATATTGTATGTGGCCAAAATTACTTTTGATTTCTTATAAATGGTGTCATGCTAGAAACTGAAATAGCATCTCTCAGTGAGTCCAGTAGAGCCAGTAGTTCCACCAACATTTCAACAGATCTTTCGTTTTGTCCCAGTTGAAATACTTGATCCACATTTTAAGCCATGTGGTAGAAAAAATGGGTGCTGTTTGTCTTTTAACACTAGAATCATCTTTGTTGTGTAAGATGTTCACACGTGAAAGGCTCAGCAGAACTAAGACCAACTATGAAAAGGGAAGATTCCAGTTTCCCATCTCTCATTCACTTCAGAATAGAAGCACGTTGAGTGGGTAGTGGGGAGGATCTGCCGCATCTTACAATGCCTGCAGAGCACACACATTCTCTCCCAGTGCCTAGGGAGACACTGTAAGTGACAATAATCTTATGGTAAGCCAAAAATAAAATTTTAACAAGTGAAAGAACATCATTTTATAGGCTACAATTCAGGCTAGAATCTAAAAAATATAAATAGCATTATATTTCTTACAATATGACAGATATAGTGTTCAGGGAAAGCCTTTCCTGCACAGTACATTTAACATGCATACACCTTTTAAATGCATGGCCACATGGATGGGAAACTGAGGGAATTATTTGTAGGCCAGAAATTCCGAAAAAGTGCAAATTCATTACATCCTATTGGAGTTATCTAAAGACGCTCTATCCTCCCTAGGGTTATCTGCGTATCCCTAGTGACCTGGATCACAAGGCAACATGTAGGAGAAAGGAGAACAAGTGTGGGGCCCTAGCAGAGATGGAGAGTAGATCAAAGAACCTAAGGCTTTGAAGGGCAGAATCCTTAGGGAAGATGGCAAGAATACATGCCTGAATCAATCCTGGCTCCAGATTTAAAAAAATAAAATAAAATTATTCCCTAAGAGTTTTAACTACAAATGTACACTGAATAGATTTAAGCCTGGATTTCATATTAGCTGACTGTCTAAAAAGAATAATCTAGCCACAAACTTAAAGTGGCCCCAGCCTATGAGTGCCTCCAATATGCTCAGCAGAAGCAAATGTATACCCCGCCTCTGGAGGATTGTGCTTTAAGCTCAAGCCTCAGAAAATTCCCAAAGGAAAAGCACCAACCAACAAAACATAAGAGAAGAAGAAATCATGAACAAGGGTCAACAGAAACAACACTCCACAAAACCAACCTACAAAGCTTCCAATATTGGGTTTATTACATACAGAATACAAAATATGTAAGCTTCAATGCTGAAGTGTATTTACAAGAGAGCCCTGAAAGTACAATGAAAGAAGAAACTATCCAAGCTGACCAGAAGACCTGGAAAGAAACAGAGAAAATTTCTAAAAACAAAAAACATAATCAACTTAACTAAAAACTCAATACACAGATTAAACAAAAGATGACATTCACGAAAAGAAAATTAGTCAATGGAAAGAACAAATGTCCTCAACAGTCCACATCCTCATTTACTTTTCCAAAAAACTTCAACTTCCAAATATCTCCACCTACCATAGTGTCATTAACCCTAGTCACAAATGTACTTATTAGCCCCCCAAAAGAGAACAAACTGAAGTCTCACAGCTAGCCCCAAGTCCAAAGTCTGAATGATACCCAGGCCCCCTCTAATTTTGTCATGATCCTGCCTTCCTATTCTGTACCCTGTGGCCTTTATGGTGGCAGAGTTTACCACTACCAACACACCTTACATAGAAGAGCAGGGGAAATGGGAGAAAGAAAGATCAGTTCAAATAGATGACAGCTAGGTAGAAAATAAGTACAGATACTGTATTCCTAGTATCTACATGTGATCATGAAGCTATAGTTAGTATTTTTTATTTTCTCCATTTTCTAACCTATGTTCACTATGTCTTTAGCCAGTATTTCAGGTTTATTTCCTAGTAGAATAACCTTAATTTTCTGTGTGTGTGTGTTTTGTTTTGTTTTGTTTTGTTTGTTTGTTTTGTTTTGAGACAGGGTCTCACTCTGTCACCCAGGCTGGAGTGCAGTGGCGCGATCTCAGTTCACTGCAACCTCCACCTTCCGGGTTCAAGAGATTCTCCTGCTTCAGCCTCCTAAGTAGCTGGGATTAGAGACATGTGCCACCACGCCTGGCTAATTTTTGTATTTTTAGTAGACACAGGGTTTCACCATGTTGGCCAGGCTGTCAATTTTCACTACTAAGGAATCTGAGCTCTTAGCGATCCCTATCTGTACATTCCTGGGGCCATAAGTGAAATCATGAAATTCCACTCCCAGTTCCATTACTCGGTTCTTAGATTCCCATATTCTGGCTGTGGGAGAAACACCTCCAAATCTTACTTACTGACAAAAGTATTTACTTCATTGAAAGAGAATTCCCCAACCTCACAGATAACCTTTCCTGCTAGCTTCACAGCTTTACAATATAATCATCCATACCAGAGCACTTCTGCGAGTAAAATAAAGTTTTATTAACATTTACACCCAAGCAGCAGGTGTAATACCAAAAGTGTCCTAGGTAGCCAGTAATTATGGTTACCCTCATAATAAATAGCAGCCTTAAAAGTCCATGCTACTATTCTGTGAGGCCAGTGAATTACATGTGTATCAGCCCTTTGCCTTATTTTTTTTTTTTTTTTTTTTTTGAGACTGAGTCTTGCTCTGTCACCCAGGCTGAAGGGCAGTGCAGTGGCATGATTTCAGTTCACTGCAACCTCCACCTCCCAGATTCAAGCTATTCTCATGCCTCAGCCTCCCAAGTAGCTGAGACTACAGGCACCCGCCACCACACCTGTTTAATTTTTGTATTTTTAGTATAGATGAGGTTTTGCCATGCTGGCCAGGCTGGTCTCGAACTCCTGACCTCGGGTGATCTGCCCACCTTGGCCTCCCAGAGTGCTAGGATTACAGGTGTGAGCCACCACCTTGCTGCCTTCTTTTGCTATAAAATGCGTTCCTTGGCTAGAAGCAATCTTGTGGGGATACCATGAAAATACACATGACACTCGTTATATCCCTGTGTGGTGTTGCAGGCAAAGGCAAATTCAAATCCCAAAATTGTCACAGAAAGAATAAATCGCTGTCCCCTCCATGCCATAATCAACCTGTCACCAGACGGCTGTCTGATACCTCTGGATTCACACACACAGAAGGCTTTGGTTGGTTGCTGCCACTGCCAAATACAGGCACACCCCAGAGATACTGTAGGTTTAGTTCCAGACCCCCACAGTAAAGCAAGTCATGTGAATTTTTTGGTTTCCCAATGCGTACAAATCTTATGTTTACACTATACTGTAGCCTATTAAGTGTGCAACAGCATTGCACATTGTCTAAAAAATATATAACTAGCTTAATTTTAAAAATACTTTATTGCTAAAAAATGCCAACAATCATCTGCACTTTTAGCAAGTCATAATCTTTTTGTTGGTGGAAGGTCTTGCCTCAGTGTTGATGGATGCTGACTAATTGGGGCGGTGGTTGCTGAAGTTTGGGGTGGCTGTGGCAGTTTCTTAAAATAAGGCAACAGTGAACTTCGCTGCAGCCATTCCTTTCATGAGAGATTTCAATGTAGCACGCCATGCTGTTTGGTAGCACTTTACGCACAGTGGAACTTTCAAAACTGCAGTCAGTCCTCTCAAATCTTGCCACTGCTTTATCAACTAAACATATGTAATATGATAAACACTGTTATTTCAACAGTATTTACAGCAACTTCACCGGGAATAGATCTGATCTCAAGAAAGCACCGCTGGGCGCGGTGCCTCACGCCTGTAATCCTAGCACTTTGGGAGGCACAGGCAGGTGGATCACTTGAAGTCAGGAGTTCGAGACCAGCCTGGATGGTGAGAATCCGTCTCCGCTAAAAATACCAAAAATTAGCCAGGTTTGGTGGTGGGCGCCTGTAATCCCAGCTACTTGGGAGGCTGAGGCAGGAGAATCGCTTGAACCCAGGAGGTGGAGGTTGCAGTGAGCCGAGATTGCGCCATTGCACTCTGGCCTGGGCGACAGAGCAAGAGTCCGTCAAAGAAAAAGAAAAAAAAGAAAGAAACCACTTTCTTTGCTCATTTATGAGAAGCAAAGCACTATCATCCATTCAAGTTTCATCATGACATTGTGGCAATTCAGTTCCATCTTCAGACCCCACTTCTAATTCTACCTCTCTTGCTATTTTTGCCATATCTGCAGTGATTTCCTCCACTGAAGTCTTGAGTCCCTCAAAGCCATCATGAGGGTTAGAGTCAACTTCTTCCAAACTCCTGCTAATGTTGGTATTTTTACCTTCTCCCATGATCATGAATGTTCTCAGTGGCATCTAGAATGGTGAATACTTTCCAGGTTTTCAATTGATTTTGTCCAGATACATCAGAGGATTTACTATCCATGGCAGCTATAGACTTATGAGATGTAATTCTTAAATAGTAAGACTTGGAAGTCAAACTTACTCATTGATCATGGGCTGCGGAATGAATATTGTGTTAGTAGGCATGATAGGCATGAAAACAACATTGA
This sequence comes from Macaca nemestrina, assembly GCF_043159975.1. Taxonomy (NCBI): domain Eukaryota; kingdom Metazoa; phylum Chordata; class Mammalia; order Primates; family Cercopithecidae; genus Macaca; species Macaca nemestrina. The sequence continues at coordinate 4,586,755 of NC_092125.1, read as the reverse complement.
TCTCCTTGAACATCTCCATCTGAGCTCTTGGGTGACCAGGTGCATTGTTGATGAGTAATAATATTTTGTTTTTTGGGGGGTTATTTTTATTATTATTATTATTTTTTTTTTAGACAGAGTCTCGCTCTGTTGCCAGGCTGGAGTACAGTGGCGCAATCTCGGCTCACTGCAACCTCCACCTCCAGGGTTCAAGCGATTCTCCTGCCTCAGCCTCCCAAGTAACTAGGACTACAGGCATATGCCACCACACCCAGCTAATTTTTGTATTTTTAGTAGAGACGGGGTTTCACCATGTTGGCCAGGATGGTCTCAATCTCTTGACCTTGTGATCCACCCGCCTTGGCCTCCCAAAGTGCTGGGATTACAGGTATGAGCCACCGCACCTGGCCTATTTTTTTTTTTAACTTTTTAAAATAAGAGAGAGGATCTGGTTCTGTTGCCCAATCTGGTTTCAAACTCTTGGGCTCAAGCAATCCTCCTGCCTCAGCCTCCCAAAGTGCTGGGATTACAGGTGTGAGTCACCATGCCCGGCCAAGTAGTAATATTTTGAGAGGAATCTTTTTTTTTTTTTTTTTTTTCTGAGAATAGGTCTCAACAGTGGGCTTAAAATAGTGAGTAAAGCATTCTGTAAACAGACATGCTGTCATCCAGGCTTTGTTATTCCACTTAAAGAGCACAGGCAGAGTAGACTTACCATAATTCTGAAGGGCCCTAGAATTTTTGGAATGGTAAATGAGTTCTGGCTTTAACTTAAAATCATCAGCTACATTAGCCCCTAACAAGAAAGTCAGCTTATCTTTTGAAGCTCTGAAGCCAGGTACTGATTTCTCTTCTCTAGCTGTGAAAGTTCTAGGTGAGGCCGGGCATGGTGGCTCACACCTGTAATCCTAGCACTTTGGGAGGCTGAGGTGGGTGATCGCCTGAGGTCAGGAGTTTGAGACCAGCCTGACCAACATTGTGAAACCATATCTCTACTAAAAATACAAAATTAGCCAGGTGTGGTGGTAGGCACCTGTAATCCCAGCTACCTGGGAGGCTGAGGCAGGAGACTCGCTTGAACCCAGGGGGTGGAGATTGCAGTGAGCCAAGATCACGCCACTGCACTCCAGCCTGGGCAACAAGAGCAAAATTCCACCTCAAAAAAAACAAAAACAAAAAAAGAAAGTCCTAGATGGCATCTTCTTCCAACAGAAGTCTGCTTCATCCACACTGAAAATCTGTTGTGGAAGGTAGCCACCTTCATCAATCATCTTAGCTAGATCTTCTGGATCATTGCTGCAGCCTCTCCATCAGCACCTGCTGCTTCGCCATGTAATTTTATGTTTTGCAGATGGCTTCTTTCCTTAAACCTCATAAACCAACTTCTTCTAGCTTCAAACCTTCCTTCTGCAGCTTCTTCACTTCTCTCAGCCTTCTAGAATTGAAGAGAGCTAGGACCTTGCTCTAAATTAGGCTTTGGTTTAAGGGATGTTGTGGCTGGTTTGATTATCTGTCCAGACCAAACTTTCTCTATATCAGTAATAAGGCTGTTTCACTGTCTTACCATTCATGTGTTCACTAGAGTAGCACTTTTAATTTTCCTGCAGAAACTTTGCATTCACGATGTGGCTGTTGGTGCAAGAGGCCAAGCTTTCAGCCTGTCTCAACTTTCAACATCCCTTCCTCACGAAGCTTAATCATTTCTAGCTTTTGATTTAGAGTGAGAGACATGTGCCTCTTCCTTTTACTTGAACACGTAGAGGCTATTTTAAGGTTATTCATTGGCCTAATTTCAATACTGCTGTGTCTCAGGGAGTAGGGAGGCTGATTGGAGAGATGGGGGATGGAGGTCAGCGAGCAGTCAGAGCATACATAACATTAAGTCCACTATCGTATATGGTCGCAGTTCATGGTGCACCAGGACACTTTCAGTAGTAACATCAGAGATCACTGACCACAGATCCTATAACAGATAGAATAATAATGAAAAAGGCTGACACTTTGGGAGGCCAAAGCGAGATAATAGCTTGAAGCCAGGAGTTCAAGACCCACCTGGGCAACATAGTGAGATCCCATCACTACAACAATTTTTTTTTTAAATATTATCTGAGCATGGTGGCATGTGTCTGTAGTCCTACCTACTCAGAAGGCTAAGAGGGATGATCACTTGAGCCCAGAAGGTCAAGGCTGCAGAGAGCTGTGACTGTGCCACTGCACTTCAGCCTGACGACAGAGCAAGACCCTGTTAAAAAAAAAAAAAAAAAAAAAATTGAAGTACTGTGAGAATTACCAAAATGTGACAGACACAAAGCAAGCACATGTTTATAAAAATGGAAGGTTTGTGGTAACCCTGTGTTGAGCAAGTCTGTTGGTACCATGCATAGTATCTGCGAAGCAAAATAAAGTGAAACTTAACAAAACAAGGTATACCTGCATGCTATTTCTCCTGATCCACAGTTTCGCTTTCCGTGATTTCACTTACTTGTAATCAACAGTGGTCCAAAAATATGAGATGGAAAATTCCAGAGGTAAACAATTCATAGATTTTAAATTGCATGCCATTCTGAGCAACATGATGAAATGTAGCACTGTCCCACCTCGTCCAGCCTGGGATGTGAATGATCTCTGTCTAGTCTATCAGTGCTATGTGCACAACCTGCCCGATAGTCACTTAATAGCCATCCTGGCTATCAGATCCATTGTAGCGTTAAAGCAATACTGTTGTGTTCCCGTAACCCTTACTTTACTTTGTAATGGCCACAAAGTGCAAAAGTAGTGATTCTGTCATGTTGTTATAATTGTTCTGTTTTATTACTAGTTATTGTTCAGCTCTTACTGTGCCTCATTTATAAATTAAACTCTATCATACGTTTGTATGTATAGAAAAAACATAGTTATATGTAGGGTCTGGTACTATCCATGGTTTCGGGCATCTACTGGGGGTCTTGGAACTGTCCTCTGTGGATAAAGGGGTACTACTGTATGGTATTTTGTAGTGGTGGTATCCAGGCCATCCTTGGTAAGGGAAATCCGTGCTTATAAGGTCATCCTAGGCACCACAGCCACATTGTTTATGAGCCCATGAGCAAGCATTCGAGTAGCTGGGGAAAGAGGCCAACCATGTGGTGCTCAGGTGATAAGGTAAGAGCTTCCTCTCTAGTAAAGGTGTTTTGATAAACATTCACATAAAACCCCAAAATTCAGATATACTGGTCTCATTCTAAGAATTTCATCTACATGCTTTTCCCTCATATTTCTTCTCATCAACTCTTGTTTTTTCCAAGTCCTGGCCATGTGGCCACATATTTACCCCTGCCCGTGATTATGTCTCAGGCCACCTCTCCTATTAGGAAAAGTGGGAAAATTATCGTACTTGAAGATTTTTATGCTCGGAGGCCTTTTCTTCTCCACTGTTCCTCACAATTACATGTGGATGGAGCTATAGTGCCACAGCTGTCCACATCTGGATTCAGAGCAATCTGTAAATCTTTCTCATATTTTTTTCTTTATAGTCAGTGGGGAACTCCCCACATCTAGGCAAACGGGAGCTGAGTCAGCTATTCACATGCTTATTTGTGCATTTCGGCATCCCAAGACCAGTTCTGTACTTACACTTCATGACAGGGTTCATTTGAGCACTTTCGACTTCCTGGTGTTAGAGACAAGACTAACACTCAGCTATGAGAGGCAACCCAGGTTTCTTGGTTACTTGGTGTTTGGGGGTCAGAAATTCAGTTTCTGCCAGTAACTAAACCATGAGCTGTTTCTCAAGAGAACTGTTACTTGCCCAAGAGTACTTGCATTTGCTTCAAAACTGTAGAGGCATCTGCTGGTATCCCCCATCAGAACTTCCACAATCACACAGCCTCCTCACCTGCCACAGACGTATCAAGCACCTTTAGATCTGTTAGGCCCTAAGAGCCACATGTCAGCCCTGTTTGCATCACCTGGACCATCTAGACAGGCTCTTCACCCTGGACCCCATTCTGGCTGACTTTCAGGTCCCTCTGCATCTTTGGAGAAGCACATCCAAATTATGTGTGGTATATGTTGCCTCCAAAATCCAAAGTGTGCCATAAAAAGGCACAACCCTTTCTTGTGGAAGAAGTATAAAAAGCAGGAACTTGTCTTTGACTCTCAACAGTGCATCATGTACCCCACAACTCGTGGGATTTATCTCTCTTACCTTTTTTTTTTTTTTTTTTGGTAGGGACAAGGTCTTGCTATGTTGCCCAGCCTGGTCTTGAACTCCTTGCCTCAGTCAATCCTCCCAAAGTGCTGGGATTACAGGTGGGAGCCAGCAGACTTGGCCTTGTCTCCTTTATCTTTTGTTTTTGAGACACAGTCTTGGTCTGTGGTCCAGGCTGGAGTACAGTGGCGTGATCTCAGCTCAATGCAACCCCTGCCTCCCAAGCTCAAGCAATTCTTGTGCCTCAGCCTCCCGAGTTGCTGGGATTCCAAGCATGCACCACCATGCCTGGCTAATTTTTGTATTTTTAGTAGAAACGGGATTTTGCCATGTTGGCCAAGCTGGTCTCAAACTCCTGACCTCAAGCAATCCACCTGCCTCAGTCTCCCAAACTGCTGGCCTTACAGGTGTGAGCCACGACACTTGGCCTTGTCTCCTTTATCTTACTAATATATCTGCAGCATCTGCTACCTCCTGCCCTCCAGGTCATGTATCATCAGTATAGTGGACCAGCATGATGTTCTATGAGATGATGATAAAAACAAACTCCATGGCAGCAGGATCATAGAGTGGATGTGGTCCTGAAGGAAGAAGGGAGGTGGATTACAGTATTCCCCCGGTGAAAGCAAATGGCCTCTGCTCCTTTCTGCCTGCTGGGTTTCTCGCCCAGGGCCACAGACAATGTAGTGAAACCAGACTTGAGCCTCAGTCAGTCTGATAGCAAAGCTCATGTTCTTTGCTCTGCAGGTGTCAGAGTGTCGAGGGATGGTGGTGAAAGCTCCCATATCACATGTACTTTTTGAGTTTTACTGTTTTCTGTACAGTGTAATATATTTCAGTGTCTGGAATTCAAAACTCCTTCAGGTTGGAACAGCAGTTTGTTAAAGGTTTACATGATAGTGGTGTGGGGAGGAGGGAATAATTTGCTAAATGAATGGCTGCTTATCAGATGCTGAGTATGGATTTGCTTCTTCGATGAGAATACATTGTGGGGGGAAATAGCCACTATTGATTAATCTCATAATATTCTATCAGTCCCCAAAACTCATCAGTCTTCTGAACAGTTCAACCAAAAAACTTAAATTGAGTTCTTCTAGGTGTTGCAGGTTCCCTGGAAAGGAAACTTTGAGATGAAGGTTAGCATGCAGGAAGTTTACTGTTAAGTGTTCCGGGATCAACACCTTTGGTGTTTCTGTCACTGATGTAGTTCTCAATGCCATGGTGAATGGAGTATCGTATGGGTCCTATCTCAGGGAGAATGAGTAGTTCACATCTGATCAGTTCACTCCAGTATTTCCCTTTCTCTAAGTCTTTCTACTTATTTCTATACATTATAATAAAGGGTGGCTGTCCTCGCAAGTTCATTTAATGCATTCGTATCAACAATTGAATATGACCTAGTTATGCTTTCACTTCCTTGGTCTAACACTCTCAGAATTCATTTTTCTATACATATTCTTAGGGTATTGCTTATATGAGTTGGCAAAATTCTGCAGTATTTTTCTGTGTGACCCTTCCTCTCCTGAGTCTGACTTCCTATTGCTCTCTAGAACTTGGTAGCATCTAAATCTGTCTAGAAACAACATGTTTGTTGAGATGGAGCATGATAAGAACTGGGTTATGCTTGCAACATAACCCCTCAGTACAAGTCTTACAGCTGGGCATGGTGTTGCATGCCTGTAGTACCGGCTACCCAGGAGGCTGTTGGGGAGGATCATTTGAACCCAGAACTTCAAGCTCAACATTGCGAGATCCCATCTCTAAAATTAAAAAAAAAAAAGGAATACAGAAATCATAGACCTAAATATAAAATGCAAAACTCTGAAACTCATAGAAGATAACTAATATAGGGAAAAAAACTAATGAACCTTGCATATGGCTATGACTCTTTGGATAAACACCAATGGTATGATCCATGAAATAAATCGTTGAAAAAAGTTGGACTTCATTAAAATTAAAAACTTCTGCTCTGTGAAAGACAATGTCAAGAGAATCAGAAGACAAGCCACACACTGGGAGAAAATATTTACAAAAGAGAGCTCCAGTAAATAATTGGTATCCAGAATATACAAAGAAGGCTTAGAACGCAACAATAAGAAAATAACCAGATTTAAAAAGGGGCAAAAGATCTGAACAGACACCTCTCCAGAGAAGATAAATGGATGACAAAAAAGCATATGAAAAAAATGTTCAACATCCTATGTCATTAGAAAATGCAAATTAAAACAATAAGATACCACTACACACTTACCAGAATGGTCAAAATCCAGAACACTGACAATATCAAATCTGACAAGGATATAGAACATCAGGAACTCTCATTCATTGCTGATAGAAGCCCAAATGGTACAGCCACTTTGGAAGACAGTTGTGTGGCAGTTTTTTACAAAACTAAACATACTCTTACTGTATGACCCAGCAGTGGTACTCACTGGTTATTCACCCAAATGAGGCTGAGGTGGGAGGATTGGTTGAGCCTGGGAAGTTGAAGCTGCAGTGAGCTGTGATGGTGCCGCTGCACTCTAACCTGGGTGATAGAGTGAGAACCTGTCTCAAAAGGTAAAAAAAAAAAAAAAAAAGCAAAAATAGTTAAAGAAAATTTGTGTGGCGAGGTGCAGTGGCTCACACCTGTAATCCCAGCACTTTGGAAGGCCGAAGCGGGCGGATCATAAGGTCAGGAGTTTGAGACCAGCCTGGCCAACATAGTGAATCTCCTTCTCTACTAAAAATACAAAAATTAGTCAGGCATGGTGGTGCACACCTGTAATGCCAGCTACTTGGGAAGCTGAGGCAGGAGAATCACTTGAACCTGGGAGGCGGAGGTTGCAGTGAGCCGAGATCGTGCCATTGCACTCCAGCCTGGGCAATAGAGTGAGACTCTGTCTCAAAAAAAAAAGAAAGAAAGAAAGAAAGAAAAGAAAATACTTTGGGGTTTACAACATGTAATAAAAGTAAAATGGATGAAAACAATGGCACAAAGGATGGCAGTAGGGATTAGAAGCATAGTGTTTTAAGATTCTTATACTTAAGAATGGTATATATACAAATAATATACCACTAAATGGTATATTATTTGCCAGAAAAATGTGACAAATTAATGATTGATATTGTATACCAACGACATTAGAAAAAGATACAATCCTATAAAAACTAATAGGGGAGATAATGTGGAATCATTAAAAAATACTTTATTAATACAAAAAAGGACAGAAGAAAAGGAGAAAGGAAAACAAAATATATAACTTAAAAATACATAACAACTTAAGATAGCAAACAAATAGCAAGACTGTAGATTTAACTTTAAAGATATCAACAATTACATTAAATACAAATGGTCTAAATATCCCAATTATAGAACAGAAATTATCATATTGGATAAAAATATAAGACCTAACTACAGACTGTCTACCAGTAGCCCATATTAAATATGAAGACACAGATTGATTAAAAGTAAAAGGATAAAAAAAAGATAAACCATGCTAATAGTAGTCAAAAGAAAGCCAGATTGGCCATATTCATAGCAGATAACAGGAATTCAGAACAAGGAAGGTATAAAGAGACTCATTACATAGTGATAAAGAAGGTATAATAATCCTAAATACATGCTTCAAAATACATGAAACAAAAACGGATAGAACTAAACAGAGAAACAGCAAACCCCTAACTACAGTTGATTTCAACACTCCTTTCTCAGAAATTGATAGGACAAGTAGAGAGAAAATCAGTAAGGATACAGAATACCTAAACTACACTATCAACCAACTCAGTCCATTTGACAATACTACATCTAACAACTTTTAAACCGTAAAGTTCCAACTGCACTTATTCCATGCTGATTCCATCACAATTTCATTCTATCAAAGGTCAGCTTGGCCCTCTTTTCAGTCACAATCGCCTCTACCCAAGTCTAGACCTCATTATCACAGAACTGGGTTGTGCACTACTGTGTATAATTTTTCCATATGGCCCACTTACATCTAATCTCTCTATTCCAAATCACTTTACAACCTGCTATTGAATTAAATTCAAAAACAGTCATGACTCCTTTATACAAAAAGGGTAAAGTCAAAATTCCTAAGCCTTTCATTAAAGCCCTCTGGAGGGCACATGTGCAGGCATGAGCGCGCGCGCGCACACACACACACACACACACACACACACACACACAAAACCCCCACTACTTCCCTCTACATGCACCAAGATATTTCCTCATCATCCCTTAAACCTCACAAATTCATTCCCATTTCCAAACCTTTGCTCATCTCTCCCTATACCCGGAATACGCTAGCCCTTCATCCTTAAACTCCAACCTTTAGGACCCAACACAAGCCCCTTTGCTGTGCTGTGAACATTCCCGTGATAGGTGTCTACATCACTCACTTTTTTTGTGTGTGTGATGGAGTCTCGCTCTGTTGCCCAGGCTGAAGTGCAGTGGTGCGATCTCCGCTTACTGCAACCTACGCCTCCCCGGTTCAAGCAATTCTCCTGCCTCAGCCTCCCGAGTAGCTGGGACTACAGGCACAGACCCCCACACCTGGCTAATTTTTTGTATTTTAGTAGAGATGGGGTTACACCATGTTGCCCAGGCTGGTCTCCAACTCCTGAGCTCAGGCAATCCACCCGCCGCGGCCTCCCAAAGTGCTGGAATTATAGACGTGAGCCACCACGCCCAGCCTAGAATGTACAACCCTGTATCTTGTATTGTTGTTTGTGGGTCGTATTTACATGCCAATTCCACAAGTTGATATATTGGTAGCGTCTACTTTGGTTTGAATCCCAGTTTTGCCACTACTAGCTACTCAGTCTAAAGAAAATTGCTTACTCTTTTTGAGCCGTTCTGTATCTGTAGAATGGGTTGATAATACCTGCCTTACAGTATTCTGAGGAGTAAATGAAGCATCTGGGTAAAAATCTCTAACTTTGCCAAGCACATAACAAATATGCAATAAAAATAAGTTCCTTTCTTCTATGCTCTCCCACATGTAGGTGGGTGAAATCATGTCAGAAATGTTTGCTTGGCTATATCCTGCCTCATTCCAAGCAATATACCTAACAATGAGAGACGTTCAGTAACATTAGAAATAACAGTTTTATATATGGAGCCCCTAATACTCAGCTTCCTGAAGGAGTTAGCCTACATCAGGTGAACATGATGGGCAGCCAGGTCAGAAAAACCTGACTTCAAATCCCAGCTCTGCTGCTAACAGCTGTGTAAACTTTCTCAAGTTGCTTAACCTGCCTGAGCTCCTCATCTGAGTTTCCTCATCTAAAAGGAAGGGTTGCTGTGAAGATCCACTGAGATAATGCATGTAAGCATTTGGCATGCTGCCTAGTACATAGCAATGCTCAATTAGTATTCTTTTTTTTTTTTTTTTGAGACGGAGTCTCGCTCTGTCACCTAGGCTGGAGTGCAGTGGCGCGATCTCAGCTCACTGCAAGCTCCACCTCCCAGGTTCAAGAGATTCTCCTGCCTCATCCTCCCCAGTAGCTGTGACTACAGGTGCCCACCACCACACTTGGCTAATTTTTGTATTTTTAGTAGAGAAGGGGTTTCACCCTGTTGGTCAGGTCAGTCTCGAACTCCTGACCTCAGGTGATCTGCCCGCCTTGGCCTCCCAAAGGCTGGGATTACAGGTGTGAGCCACCGTGCCTGCCAGTATTCATGTTCAAAAAGTATTAATGCTCATAAAGGTTAGCTTTTTTTATTTCTGCCAATACTTATTAGTAATATCATTATTACTGTTGCCTTGGGAACCACTATCAAAATGATGTAAGGCTGTTAGGAGAGACAGCTCTTGAGGAATCTCAGAGAAGCCTGAGACGTACACAGGGAAAAATAACCACAGCTCTTCTGTGAATGTATCCATCTGTCCTTTGTCAAGAAAATGACACCTTAACTAGGATTATATATGGTTTGATTGTTACCATAGGGACATGGAGAGCATTTTAAAATATATTGTAATTAATTTAATCTTTAATATTATTTTTCCAATTTGCAGTTTCTGCAACCTAACAGCTATGTTTGCAATAGAGACGTTTGGACTGATTCCCAGGTAATGAGCGGTGCCTAACTGGACTTTAATTACGGAATTTCTAAGATACAAGTGGCAGCTAAAAAGGAAAAGCACCTCCCCCTCGTGTCTCCCAGAAGCAGCCTGTGCACTCAGTTTTCAGGGTCCCCCGCTTAAATCTTATTATGAAAAATATTATTATACAGTATATAATATGCAAATGAATCCTAAAACAACAACAACCAAAAAACGTATGAAGTGTTCACTGCAGAGTCAATGGTTTTAATCAGTCTATATTTAGATTTTTGGGGGGCTATCTGTGAAATCTGTCTTCCCAATGACAGAAACTTGCTGTTTCCCTGAAGCCCTGTTACTTCTGACCCCTATATGACATCCTAAAAATGGTATCTGTGTATAGTGTGTATACAGGGACACAGCAGGAAGGAATTCCTGAGACTGTTACTGCAGCAAAGGTCCCCTTTCGTGCCATCCCACTCAACAGCCACTGTCTTCCTTTCAAACATGTCTCAGCTGCTCCTAGTTGGCAGATGCCAGAATGCAGTGGTAGGGATTGGGAGGTGACAGTGGCTGTGCCCTCTGCTCTAAGCCTGGGTCAGCTTTCAACCACAGACCCTCATTCTGATGCATTTAGGAAACAGTAAAGGGATTTCCCTGGACTCGGCTCCAGTTCCTTTGGAGGGCAGAATGAAAAGTCCTGATACTAAAGTTAGAACCCCAGATGACTTTGCTACTCCGTTTTGGGCCTGGTGTTTGGAATTTGGGTGTTTGGGTTTTGTTTTATGGGTTTTTTTTGGGGGGGGGCGGGGGAGGATTGTTAAATAAGGGCATAAGGAAAACAATTAAGCTATTCATGGCCGCACTGTAAATATGACTGGCTCCTGGGGTTTCTGTGCTGACAGTGTTAATAGTGGGAATAACCTGCAAATGAAGTCAAGAGTTGTTTCTACATAACCTTGGGAAACAGGCACAACCTTTTCCTAGTGACTTTTCTTCCTCATGGGGTTGGTATGTTTGACTTAGGTGAATATTAAGGTCATTGGGTTGGTATGTTTGATTTAGATGAATATTAAGGTATATGCCCACCCAAGTACCCATCAACCAAAGAAAGAGTCAAGTGAGTTAGCGGGGAGAAAGGCAAAGGAGGAGGATCTCACCCACCTGTCCCCGCTCTCACCTGCCAGCAGCTAGAGTCCAGCAGCCAGGGCACATGAGCACAGCATACAGGACAGTCTATTTGGTTAGTGACTGTAGGTTCGCCTCCAGTAACACCTGGGCCCTGAAGGGTAGCAGAGGCACACCAGGGCTGGCTGGTGGTTGATTATTTTCTTAATAATGGAGCCCTTTTCTTGAGCAGCGACTGGAGATGAGTTTGTAGAAGGCGGAGAGCTCGGCACTTCCTTGCTCCTAGCCCAGCACTCAACCCCACCACTTTCCCAGCGTTTCCATTCTGCTTTCTGGAATTGCCATCCTTTAACCAGCAAACTCACCCAGATCTTCAACCATCCTCTGAGCCCTCCCTCTCTCTCCTTAGGGGTAACCAGGCTCTCCCCCAAAGGCACTGCTCCACCTTCAGGCCTCTCAAGTGGTGCTCTTTTCTTTCACCTCCCATGTACCTCAGGGGGTCCTATTACCAATTCCAGATCATTATTTATCCTCGTTCTTGTAAAACAAAACCAAAAAAACCAACACAAAACATACCCTGATCCTCTGAGGCTCATGGCGTCTGCTGCAGCCCCAGCTGTCTGTCTTCATCACCATGCCCTCTCTACAGTCTGCTGCGTTCATTCTCAACTTTGGCCCCGTCACACTGTTTTCCTCTCCACATCAAGTCCCACTATCAGTGTTCGCATCCAGCATCCAAAATCGTGGCCTTACCACATCCTTGGTGACCTCCCTCTACTGCACTTCAGCCGTCCACTCCCATAGTTACACCTTCCACACTGTCATTACTTGTAACTTCTCTGCTTCCTAAAGCATCAATCCAGACATCACATCCCATTCTCTGATCACGACCTCCTGTCCTTCCAGCTTGTTAATTCCACGACACCCACTGCAACCCCCCTTCACCCTTCCTGGAACCTCCCCCTCTACTCTCAATCTCTCTTTTTGTACTTTGCATTTCCTTACATTTCAAAGTCCATTATTTCAAGTACGCTTGAAAGTACACCCTCACCCCTCTGGGATTTGTTCCTCCCTCTGGCAAATCCCCAACTACCTACCTTCTCTGTGACTACACCTGAGCAGCATTCTCTGTAACAGCGATTTCAGATTGTATCTAATTCGCTTCCTCCTCAAACCTGCTTTCCTTAATCATCATCAGGTGAGCTTGTTTCCACCCTCACAAAGAAATTAGAAACCATGAGACAGGAACGCCCTCTATGCCTGATTGCAAACATAAAAATCTACTAACATCTATATCCATCCTCTCCTCTTTCCGTCCTGTTACAACAAAGGAAATATGATTCCTCCTTTTAAATCTAATTCTTCCACCTATGCTTTGCACCCTATCTGTTCCTCTCCACTTACTGAGGAAACTTTCAAATCAATTATTCCTTCTCTCTTCTGTATATTCAACTCTCCCTCTCAACTAGATCCTTCTAATAGGTTTTTAGTGACCCTCAAGTTTCTCCTTTGCAGCACAAAACTTCTCAAAGGTATTGTCTACACTCACAGCCTCCATTTCCCTGTGTCCGGCCATCTTTCTCCAGTCCATCCAGTCAGGTTTCTATCTCTTCACTCTACCGATTAGTTCATTGAAATAGCTTTGGCCTTCATTGAGCTAATAGATATTTTTCAGTCCTCATTTTATTAGATCTTTCTTCAGTGTTGACTCTTCCTTTGGCTGTTGCATCACACCATGGGTTTTCCCAAACTTCTGTAGCCACTGCCTCTCTCTCCCTAGTAAAGAAAGCCTCACCCTCCTTTAGCAGCCTTTAAATGTTGGCCTCCCATGAGGCTCAGTTCTGTCCTGAGCTTCTCACTCTGGCAAGCTCATCTACAATTATGACTTCAATTAGTATCTATATGCACATGACTCCCAAATAATATCTCTAAAACAGTCCAGAGGCATACATCCTACTGTCTACTTAACTTCTTCTCTTAGATGTTTCAAAGACTAGTCAAACTGGACATGTCCAAAAGTGAACTCATGATCTTATCCCATGCTCCCCTATCCCATTATTTAATCTTAAAACTGATGCATTAGGGCAATTACATATAGCCATACAGATTGTCCTTGCACAGCTCCAGGAAAATCCATTCACACAGGCTATGATAGGAATGGTACCCTGTTTTCCAATGTTCCCTCCTACACTTGTTCCCTGTACAATTTGTCCCATGAAATGTACATCCAACTATGCAAGCCAAACTTCTAGGAGTCAAAAACCAAAACCAAAACCAAGAAACCAAGGATTGCCGGGCGCGGTGGCTCAAGCCTGTAATCCCAGCACTTTGGGAGGCCGAGACGGGCGGATCACGAGGTCAGGAGATCGAGTCCATCCTGGCTAACACAGTGAAACCCCGTCTCTACTAAAAATACAAAACACTAGCCGGGCGAGGTGGCGGGCGCCTGTAGTCCCAGCTACTGGGGAGGCTGAGGCAGGAGAATGGCGTAAACCCGGGAGGCGGAGCTTGCAGTGAGCCGAGATCCGGCCACTGCGCTCCAGCCTGGGCGACAGAGCAAGACTCTGTCTCAAAAAAAAAAAAAAGAAAAAAGAAAAAGAAAAAAAAGAAACCAAGGATTTACATTCATTTCTCTCTCTCTCTCTGTCTCTCTCTCTGTCTCTCTGTTTCTCTCCAGTTCATCCAATCCACAACTATCTGCCATTCATTTAATCCCCTAAATCATCCTTGAATGGATCCACTTCTTACTCCATCACCACCTCCTTAATCCAGGCTACCATTATCTCTACAAGAGACTCCTAACCAATCTCCCCTCATCCACTCCTATGTTCTTCTAGCTTATTCTCCTCACTGGAGCTAAAGTAATCTTTTCAATGCTAGTTTTAGTAGCTTGAAACATTCACATTTCTGTCCATAAAATTAAAACTCCTTAAGGAGTTTTGGCCTACAAATCCTTGCATGATCTAGCCCCTACCTACTTTTCGAGTCTCTTCTTGGATCATGTCCTTCACATTTTCTCAGCTCCAGACCGAGCAACTTTCTTTCAGTCCTGTCCTTCTCCATGCTCTCTCCCATAGCAGGACCTCTGCACATGCCATTTCCTCTATCTAGAATCCTCCGTCCTCTATTTACCTACAATTCACTTTACCAACTTCACTGTACCAACTTCACTTCTATTTATTCATCAGATTTTAAGATAATTACCTTTTTCCCATGAAGGCATTTCTTGATCCATTTACCAGGTTAAATCCTGCTTTAAGAAGCTTTCATTGCATTGTATATTTCTCCTTAGTTCTTACCTCAGTTGCAATTTTTTATTTATTTTCTCATTATTTGATTAATGATTATATCCCACTAAAATGTAAGCTCCCCAAGGATGGGGACCATGTCTGTTTTCACTCGTCATTGTATTGCTAGAACCATGCACAGTGTCAGGCAGATATGAGATGGTGAAGTGGCTTAACTAAGTTCTCAGAAGGAAATCATACACTGGGGACAGATTAAGTTTATTGCCACAGAGGAGAAAGGTGAGACAAAGGAAGCCTGGGGAAACTATAACATTGAAAACAAATAATTATGGTTTAAAAGGGACTCCAAAACTAATGTCAGATACCAGGACACCAAATAGAAAACAGCACAGTGTCTGGCTTAAGAAATAAATCCACTCTGATCAGAAGCATTCATGCAGGCCCAGCGTGGTGGCTCATACCTTAATCCCGGCACTTTAGGAGGCTAGGTTGGACAGACTGTTTGAGCCTAGAGTTGAAGACCAGCCTGGGCAACATGGCAAGACCCCATCTCTATTCCTCACCCAAAAAAATAGCCAGGTTTCGTGGTGCATGTCTATAGTCCCAGCTACTTGGGAGGCTGAGGTGGGAGGATCGCTTGAACCTAGAAGGTCGAGGCTGCAGTGAGCCGTATTCATGCCACTGCACTCCAGCCTGAGCAACAGAGAGAAACCTCATCTCAAAAAACAAACAAACCAACAAAAAAAGTACCCATGCAGAGTTCCAGGTGAAGAGGCAGATATCTGGCTAGAGTAAGTGCTGCACACACACACACAGACACACACACACACCTGGCTGACCCTCAGGTACCTCAAATTAAATATGCACCAAAGTAAGCCAACCATATACGCACATGCCCTCAAAAAAGTGCTCCTCCCTCTGAATTTCCTCCATGCGTGAAGGTAACACCATTCTCACAGTAACCTAACTCCAAAGCATGCAAGGAAGATCACCTTTATTCCTTCATATTTCTCAAACCCCACATCTTAATAATCACCAAGATCGATCCAATCTAACTTCTAAATGTGTCTTAAATATATCCACTTCTCTCCATTTCTTCCGCCATTAATTTTGTTAAGACTCTCATTATAGCTTACCTCGATTATTCAAATACTTCATAATTGCTTTTTCTACCTTCACACTCATGCTTTGCTTTCTTCCATTCTTCACACTCCAGAATCATCCCTGTAAAATGTCAATCCTATATCATCCCTCTGAAGCTCTCTCCTGCCTTAGGCTAAAACCCACTCTCTAGCTTAACTTAAGCAGTTTTGCCAATCTGGCCCTGCCCACCTATCAGTCCTCATCTCTAACCACTCCCCTTGGCACCTGAGCTCCTGTCATACTGAAGGAGCTGCAGTTCCAGAATGTCTAGGAGTGGTCCTGAGGTGTTACCAAGTTTTCATGCCTTCCCATACCCTTCTGCCTTTGTCTGAAACACTGTTCCCACCTCGGTCTCTTCCTCCACTCTTATCTAGCTAACTAGCTAACTCCTACTCCCACTCATACTCATACTGAGCTAACTCCTACCCAAGCTTAGCTCAGACATCCCCTTCCCTGGCCTTCCATGATGTGTGACTCCCACAGAACTTCCTGCCCAGGCTCAGTTCAAATATCCCCTCTACTGGAACGCCTTCCATGATGTGTGGTTCCCACAAAACTTCATTTCTGGCTGAGCGCGGTGGCTCACGCCTGTAATCCCAGTACTTTGGGAGGCCGAGGTGGGCAGATCACTTGAGGTCAGGAGTTTGAGACCAGCCTGGCCAACATAGTGAAACCCCAACTCTACTAAAAATACAAAAATTAGCTGGGCGTGGTGGTGCCTGCCTGTAATCTCAGCTACTTGGGAGGCTGAAGCAGGAGAATGGCTTGAACCTAGGAGACAGGCGTTCCAGTGAACCATTGCACTCCCCGCTGGGTGACAGAGTGAGACTCCATCGCAAAAAAAAAAAAAAAAAAAAAGACAACTTCATTTCCTCCTCTCACTGCATTGATCACCTTGTCTATTTTCCCGCCTGGTCAGCCTCAAACACTAAAAGGTAAACACCGTGAGGCTGGACGGTGCGTCTTATTCATCTTTGTTCTCTGTCAATGGCATAGTAGCTAGCCATTCAAAAATTGTTTAAAGAAATTAACAGCCAAAGTGTGAACAATGACTTCTAATGCCTCTTATTTTTCTGATTCCAGTCCAAGTGTCTACCTGGTGGCTGCTTTCCTCTTCGTCCTGATGCTGCTCTTCTTCACTATTCTCATTTTGAGCTACTTTCGGTATGTGAGGATTTATAGACAATATATTTATAAACCACTTCACAACCCTCGAAAACATAAGAAGAATTAGGAAAACTGACAGTTTGTTTATTACAGATATATGTATATAGAGAAACAGTGTATTTTATACTTAGATTGAGAGTGTTAGTATTTAGTATTAAGAATACTAAGTATAAGCTCATAGTAGGCATTGAGTTCAAGATCTGAAAAATATTCTTGAACCCTCTCCAAAATAGAAATATTTTCATATACAGTGTGTTATTAAATTAATCCTTTATGTGTTTGCCTTCATTTTAAAGGTACTCTATGTACTCTTACATGGCATGAAAAACTAAATTTGACTGTTATAATCCTTTGTAAGAATGAAAGTGAAATTCTGAAAATATATTTATGTGTCAAGTATTATTTTGCATGAAACTTTTCACATGAAACCTTATATGACTGTAGTTAATTTATATATAAAGGATTTAATAAAAGTGTGTGGATTTAAATAACCTGCCCTAAGCAGATTTTTTCTACTGGTAAATTCACATATGAAATGTAAAATATATTATATTAGAAATGAGCAGCTGATGTTCTAAATTTTATTTTATTTTATTTTATTTTATTTTATTTTATTTTTTTGAGACAGGGTCTTGCTGTGTTGCCCAGGCTGGTCTTGAACTCCTGGGCTCAAGCAATTTTCCAGCCTTTCATGGGATTACAGGCGTGAGCGTGTAAAATTTGGAGCTACACCTAAACTTTAATTCTAAGTTTTAAATTTTGACTTTGATGCTCAAAATAAGCTTCTTAATTTGTCCAAATATTACCACAGCCTTCTAAATAATTAGTATTTGTATGTATCAGTCCGGATTCAACCAGAGAAGCAGAACCAGAAGGAGGGGTGTGTGTGTGTGTGTGTGTGTGTGTGTGTGTGTGTGTGTGTGTGCGCGCGCGCGCGCACGTGCATGTGCGTGCTTACTCTCCTCTAAAGAGATTTATTTTGAAAGAATTGGATTGTGTGATCGTGGAGGCTGGCTAAACAAGTCTGAAATCCACAGTGCAGGCAATCAAGAATGGAAGATCACAAGCAAGACGAAATTCCACGGGCATTGATCAAAGCTGTTGTCCGCAAAGAATTTCTCGTTTTACCAAAATCAAGAACAAGACAGAGATACCCGCTGTTCATCACTGTTTTGAAAGTTCTGACATCATGAGAGAAACATAAAATAAACAGTACAAATGCTGGGGGAAAAGGGACAAAATCCTCTCTTTAAATCATATTATGTGCTAAGAAAGCCCAACAAGTTTTACCAGAATAAGAGAATTTGATGGCTCTATACTGGACAAATATTTACAAATCAATACTTTCTCTATAATAGTTATCATCTGTTGGCAAGAGAATCTATTCATTGTAGTGACAAATTATATAAATTTAATGGGAGAAGAACATGACCTATATGAAGAAAACTTTAAAATATGTAGTGAAAGAGGTGAAACAAGATCTGAAACTAGATAGCAGGGGAAAAGACAAACTACCCGACAGAAAATGAGCAAAGTTTCAGTCGTCTCACAAAAGAGCATATCCAAACGGCCAATCAACATATTTAAAACAACGTTTTTTTAGTGTTTATTATATGCCAGGAACTTTTCTAATAACTAAACCTCCTCAATAACCCTGTGAAACAAGAACTATTATTATCCCGTTATGGAGATGATGAGGAAATTGGCACAGAGAGGGTAGATAAATCTACTAAGGTTGTATCATTGGTAAGTGATGAAACTGGAATTCAAACTCAGGCAGACTGGCTTCAAAATCAGGTGATTATCCACTAAGGAAGCTCAGCCAGAGCTTCTGTCAGTCAGAAAGATACAAACCAAAGTCATGGTGTAGCAGCATTTTTCACCTGACAGCAAAAACTCCAAAGGGTAATAATACTCTTGAGAAGGAATGGGGGTCAGGGATAGGAAGGAAATTATCTTGCAGTTCTGAAGGAAATGTAAATCGCTATAGTTTCTTTTTAAGCAATCTGGCAAAATCTGTTAAAATTAAAAATACAGACTCTCTTGGACCCAGCAACCCCACCGTTAGGAATCGTTCCACATGGTGGGATGGGGAGGACCAATATATCAGGATATGTGTATGCGTGTGGGTGTAGATGGATGGATGAATAGATAGAGATGCTATACATATAGATAGATACAGATATACAGACAGAGAGATGGCATCATTAGTTGCTGTGGCAAAACTCTAGAAATAGAGAATTAACACCTACCAACAGGTGAACAGGGAGTGGTTGAATAAATGATTGTACGTTGACCACATAGTGGGTGCTAAATGATTTAGAAGATTTTTCCACAAGGTTCTGTTAAAGGAGAAAAGCAACCTACAGAGAAGCATCTATAGTATGATCCTATTGTTATGCAAACAAAATAAAGGTTGTGTGATTGAGAACATGGAGGAAAGCCTGGCAGTGATATGGAAGGGGGGGCAGGGAAGGGCTGGGTAGAGAAAGGCTGGTCCCTGGCTAGGGATCCACCCTCGGGCCTGTGCGCACAGACCTAGGTGAGCACAGGCACTCCTGCCTTCATGCCCAAATGTTGCATTTCCCAAGAACACCCTGGCCTGCCATGACCCCATCCTGTGCCTATAAAAACCCCAGGACCCTAGTGGGCAGAGACAACAAGTGACTGGGCGTCGAGAGGAACACACATCAGCAAAAGAACACACAGGCGGCTGGACGTCGAGAGAAGCACACGCGGAGTTTGGGGGTTTGGCCAGGACGGTCGGAGGAGAGCCTGGCTGCCAAGTGCTCGACTCCAGGGGAAAACCGTCTCCCTTCTGGCTCCCCCATCTGCTGAGAGCTATTTCCACTCAATAAAACCTCGCATTCATTCTCTAAGCCCATGTGTGATCTGATTCTTCGGGTACACCAAGGCAAGAAACCCAGGAGGCAGAAAGCCTCTGTCCTTGCAATAAGGCAGGGGTCTCATTGAGCTGATTAACACAAGCTGCCTACAGACAGCTAAACTGAACGAGAACCCCGTAACACACACCCACTGGGGCTTCAGCTGTAAACATTTGCCCCTAGACACTGCCCGTGATCGGAGCCCCGCAACCTGCCCGTCTGCATGCTCCCCCAGAGGTGTGAGCAGCAGAACACCAAAGCAGCAAGCCACATGCCCATCGCATGCCCTGCGAGGGGATAAGGGAACCTTCCCTGTTTCAGCAGTATACATACCACTCTGTTTACATTGTGTGTGCAGGCATGCACATGTGTGTACGTGACAGGGGGTGTGGGGCTGTATCAAGAGATGTAAAGAGAGAGAAACAAGGCCCTCCAAACCTGGTGAAGAGGAACAATAGAAAAGCAGCCTGGAAAATGTTCTTTCTATGTAAACCAGTATGTATGCATGTAAAGACAAATGAAGTCACTGAACTTCAAATGATGTCATTTTTTGAGGAAAATATTTTTAATTGACATAATAATGTATGTATTTATGGGGTACATAGTGCTGTTTTTATACGTATAATGTGTAGTGACCAGATCAGGTAACTAGCACATCCATTGTCTCAGAGGTTTCTCATTTCTTTGTGTTGGGAACATTCAATATCCTCCTCCTAGCTATTTGAAACTGTGTATCATTATTAACTAACGGTCATCCTACAGTGCTATAGAACACTAGAACTTCTTCCTTTTATCTAGCTGTAATTTGTATGCTTTAACACAGGGGTCCCCAACCCCCAATGCAGCATTACCGCATGAGCTCCACCTCCTGTCAGGTCAGTGGCATTAGATTCTCGTAGGAGTGCAAATCCTATTGTGAACTGCACGTGCCAGGGATGGAGGTTGCACGCTCCACATGAAAATCTAATGCCTGATGATCTGTGGTGGAACAGTTTCATCCTGAAACCATTCCCGCCCTCCATCTTCCCCACGCCCCATCCATGGAAAAACTGTCTTCCACAAAAGCAGTCACTGGTGCCAACAATGTTGGGGACCACTGCTTTATCAAATCGCTCCCTGTCCTTCCCTTCCCCCTAACAAAATGATGTAACTTTAGATGCTATTTGCTTTCTTCCCACTTCCCACCACATTGTACTTAAATGTTTTAATTAATCATAAAAAGTAAAGCTGCTCTTACTGTGAGCAAAGAGATGGGAAATGAAGAAGTGGAGGCAAAGTATAGACAACTCTTTCAAGAAGGTGCCCCCTCACTTTTTTTTTTTTTGACAAGGAGCAAAGAAATGGCAGGCACCTGAGCACAAGTGAGTTCAGGAAGATGTTACTAAATATGGGTGGAAATAATCAAGTAGCTAGGAGAAACTGGTGATACAGGAGGAAAGAGGTAATCACTGGATCAAAGTCCTTGAGTCGGCAAGAGAGAATTAGATCTTGTGCTGAAAACTAAGAACTGAATATTTCGTGAAAGTTACTTATGAACTCTGGCTTCCCTCCTGTCACAGAGGTAGGTAGGCTCGCAGGAAGATCGGTGGTTCCTGGAGGCCATGAGATTGTGCCTCACAAGTCTCCCACTGCAGGAGTGTAACTGACCCAGAGCATCAGCTGCTGCCCTCTGAAACTCATTTGCACCAAGCCCATGGCCCCTCAGGGTGCTCCCCACCTGTGACCAAGTGCATTGGGGAAACTAAGGAAGACCCAATGCTGGTAGACACAGGACTCTTAACAGCCCGGCTCAAGCACTCGTGAAGGCATTACCAGACCTTCCTCGGATTTCATAGCAGTTTAGGCAACTCTATCCAATCTCAATCTGCACCATCTCTCTCCTGCGCTCTCTCTCTGTCTGGTAGTCTCTCAACTTCCACAGCTCCCTATTTTCTTTCACACAAGCATTTTCCTCAATGAAATCATTGCACATTGAATCCCATGTTAGTAACTGTTTCTCAGTTACTATGACTTGTGGATTAGCACAAGTCATAAGTGAGTGGTCTGAGAAACCAGGCAGTCAGATGGTAATTTGGGACTGGCTCACCCAGCACCCAGAAGGCAGAGAGGAAGCCATCCTAAGGGATATGTGGTCAGCAGTAGTCCTTGGCTCTAGGGGGTGATTCCATTGCTAATGTTCTCATTGGTAGTGAACTGAGAAAACGTCCTGGTGGAAGGGAAAGCTATGGCAGGTGCAATGGGAAAGGGATTTGAAAAACGTGGGGATCACAAAGACAGTGATTGAGTTATACTAATGACCTGCAGAAAGCGGAGACCAAGAGCCACAGCAGCTAATGGGGATAAGAATAAAAAGCAGAGTGTCTCTTGTAAAGAGGTCATCGTCACCACTAGTGAAAAGGCAGACACAATTGAACACTGAGCTGAAGACCTGGGAGTCACAGGGCTCCAGCAATGTTTGCACACAGCCACTTTAGGTCTGTTACTGGGCGGCTGAGGCCCTGGTAGAGAAAACTTTTGATCCTAAAAACTGGGACAGGAAAATCTGGATGGATGCTGCTGAAGGTGTTGAACTCTACAACCTCCACCCCTCCCACCCGCCTCTGGGCATGCAGAGATGGCCCACTGCTCCCTATCAAAGGTTAGCCCTTTTGCTGTGCTACAAGATGCTGCAGAAGCCTTGGCCTCACCAGGCCACGGGTGCCCCCCCCAACTCTCCCCGCCTACTCTTCTTGGTGTGGCAGACTGAAAACTGGGGTGAAAATCCCAGCATACACCAGCTGGTGACATGCAGGGCCTCAAAAGGAATGAAGAATTACAAAAGCTAATATGTATGTACTGGTATGTACTGGCAGGAGCCAGGGGAATGTGTGGGATTGGATTCTACAAATTATTTATTTTTATTTATTTATTTATTTATTTTTGAGACAGCGTCTCACTCTGTCGCCCAGACTGGAGTACGATGGTGTGATCTCAGCTCACTGCAACCTTCACCTCCCAGGTTCAAGTGATTCCCCTACCTCAGCCTCCCAGGTAGCTGGGACTACAGGTGTGTGCCATCATGCCTGGCTAATTTTTATATTTTTTAGTAGAGATGGGGTTTCACCATGTTGGCCAGGCTGGTCTTGAACTCCTGACCTCAAGTGATCCACCCACCTCGGCCTCCCAAAGTGTCGGGGTTACAGGCATGAGCCACTGCGCCCAGCCTCTACGGATTCTTTAAAACTGGATAAGCAAGAATTGATGGACTCAGTGGCATTTTCTCAGGACATGGAATTTAAGAAGATCCCAGCATGGACTGTAGGGGATGGGGCGAACTCACTGCTGGGGTGACTCTTAGAAGCCTGGAAAAAAGTGACAGCCAACTCTCAGCAAAGTAGAAAAAGCCTGGGTCCTCCGGCAGTTGGTAGAGGAGGTAATGAAATGGTTCAGGGAGGTGGCTAGGCTGGAATGGATATGTTACATGAAGCCAGAAGACCCAGCTGAGGACTATGCCCCATGAGAGGGTTCAGCTGGCACATCACTCCCCAACGACATCCTGATGAGAGTACCAGTGTCAATGAAACATTAAGTGGTGGCTCTTCTCTGCAGGTTAGGGATGACTACTGGTGAGGCAGCCACAGGTCTGGGTTCATCCACATCCATGGAGAGGATGAGGCCTCACAATAAGACAGTCTTGGAGGTGATGCTTCACTTCAGAAGCAGGAGCCCACATTACCATAATAACAGGCAAGGAGCAGCTAAGGGGGCTCGACTTGCTGGGAGTTGTGGAGACAGTTAACAGAATGGCAAAATTGTCAGGTAGTCAACAAGGCTGTTGGTTAACATCTACAATAATAACAAACCAGAATGGAAGAAGAGGCTGAGGAACATTGCCCCAGTAAAAAGTCATGGTCCCTTGCTCAGTCTCGAGACCTGGAGTACGTTTTCAGACCCAGAGCCCATTGACTGAAGAGGCGGCCACGTTCCCAGGAAGAAGGATCCTGCAGTGTGGCAAGTATTATATATACTGTGACAATTCCCCCAGAGATCTATGACCATCTACTTAGGTGACTTTACTGGGGAAAGAGGAATAACCAGGCATTTTGAGGACTATTACACACAGGTCTCAGTTGACATTAATACCCAGAGACCCGAAGTGTCATCAAGCCTCCCCTTTAGAGTGAGGGCTTATGAGAGCCACAGTGGCTCCACTCACCCGGGGGCCTTTCCCAGTCTCCAAAGTACATACTTAGAATTATATACTTGGCTGTGGGAGTAAAGCCCACATTGAGGCCCTTGGTTTGTGAAGCAGGAGCAATCAGAGTGGGAAAGGCCAAACAGAAACCTCTGAAACTGGCCCCTACACGAATCCCGGCAAAGTGAGAAAACTGTTGCAGGGGGAGGCAGATATTATTACCATCATAAAAGACCTAAAAGATGCAGGGTTGGTGGTCCCCGTTGCATCTTTGTTTAATCACCAGTCTGCAGAAAACAGATGGATCCTGGAGAATGACTGTTGACTCCCGCAGACTCAACCAGGTAGTAGCACCAGTTGCAGCTGGTGTGCCAGATATGGTATCGCTGCTAGGGCAGATTCATCAGACCTTGGGTATATGGCATGCAACTACGGACTCTGCAAATCTGTTCTTTTCCATCCCCGTGAGAAAAGAGGATGAGAAACAGTTCACATTCACATGAACAACAATATTCAATTATCCACCTATTCTATGGAATTTCTAAGTAGATATCTTCATTTAGATAACAAACTAGCAAACAAGTTCATGTCTGGTCTGATCATGGTAGACCAGATGCCATGGTAGACTAGATGCCCAGGTGCCATGTTGTTGTGGGCCCCAGGTTATGTTGTACCCATTAAGAATGGAAAAGGCACTAGGGAAGCTGACTGCCCAAGTTCCAACAAGGATGACCTCCATCTTGTCACCAATAGGGAATCATGTTCTTGGAGAGGAGGGAGGCACAGAATTGAGAAGTGAGCTATGTTGAACTCTTACCACCTATCTAGGGAAAGTTATTTGCCTTGCCTGAAATATAACCTCCAGATATAGAGTAGCAAAGCATTATCAAAAACCTAGCCAATCACATTTCACTTCCATTTGAACAACCTGGTACAATTACCAATGGCTTCAAAAGTCAAGTATATCAATTCCGATTATGCATAACTTCATAACTAAAGACACCTAAGACAAAGAGCACCATTGTCCCCTGAATTGTCTAACTAGGCTACCTTCTCAGGGACCTGATCATTTTGAAATGGAAAATAAGCAATTTCAAGATCTACTGGAGAATTCATATGCCCATCTTCTAACACTGGACTCCAAATCTTGCAGTCAGTGTACTCAACCAATAACGACTGATCTAACAGAGGATGGGGAATGGGGAGTGGGGTGGGGGGAGCTGAGGATGACCTCTCAAATATTTCCCATGGTAGAGCAGAGAGGAAACCAGCAGGGCTCTGGAACACATAAGCCATTCTTCACTCTGGCTACCACCTCAGTGGAGGTGACAGAGTTTTATATAGCCATCTGTGGTAGCTTCCAAGCTGGGCTCCAGCGATCCCTGTACTCACACCCTTGTGTAGTGTCACCTCACATTGCTCCAGAGTTGGTCAGTATGATCAACAGAATACAGCAAAAGGAATGGTAGCTCACTTCTGAGACCAGGTTATAAAACACTGCGGCTTTCTTGTTGATCACTCTCCCATTCTGTCTTGGATCAATTGCTCTGGGAGGAACAGCTACCATGTCATGAGCAGCCCTACAGACAGGCCCATGTGGTGATAAACTAAAGCCTCCTGCCAGCTGACCTGTCAGTGAGCTTAGAAGCAGACCCTCAGGCCCCAGTCAAGCCATCAGACGATTGCAGCTCCACCAGAGACTCAGAGCCGGAAACACCCACCTAAACTGCTGTTGGATTCCTGACCTTCAGAAACAATGTTTTAAGCTGCTGTATTTTGGGGTAATTTGGAACAGGACAATAAATAAAACACAGACTCAGTTCATCTCTATCCCGGCCCGCGGGATCGTCGAAGCAGGCCCTGGAGGAGGGAGTGGGAATTTGGGGGACAAGAGACACGAGAAATGGAGACAAGACAGTGCTCTGATCAAGTGTCCTTTAATGGCGGTAATGCAGTGCCTTATATACACTTGGAGGGGAAGGGGTTGGGCCAGAGGCGGAGATGATCTCATCGCAGAGGGCGTGACCAAGTAGGTATTGGTTTCTCTGGTCAAACGTCATGTTGCACCTGCGCTGTCAGTTGGTAATTTTCCCGGGCACGGGATGGTGCCTGTGCTACAAAGTAACAATTTTCGCGGTCGCGGGGGGGGGGGGGGGGGGGGGGGAACAAGTGAAGAAGAAGCAGGAAGAGCGCCATCTATTATGAGGTATTGATACAAAAGAGAAACAACAAATCTAGGGAGGAGGTAGAAGGTGGAAAGGAATAGAGCTCTCGGGCGTTTAATCATCAATTATTATTTGCTATGGCCGGGGCGCGCAGCTCCGGATACATCTCTACAACACAGAGAAATATAAGCTTTAAAATTAATTTTCCTTTAAAATGGTTTGGGCAGCTTAGATCTCCCCCCAGATTACCTAAAAAATAGTTTGTGATTTTCTATGCTTTGCTTTCTGTTGCCAGGGCCTCTCTATCTAGGAAGGGATATTGGCGGGAAACTGGAAGGCAGGAGGAGGAGGGACTTCCTATTTTGTACCTTCCCGTCAGCAGCAATGTAGGCAGGATTCTTCATCTAGCAGCAGTAGCACTTGATTTCAGCAGCCGTGGTTGATTCCTAGCTTGAAGTTTTTTAAACTTTCCAGAGCCGATGTCACTGTGCTCCTTTAGAAATACCAGAGACCAGCAGTTCTCCTCTTCAGGGTTTGTGACTCCAGCATAACAGGGCTCTCCTGCAAGCTTCAAAAATGTTTCAATTCTGACCTCTTTATTACCCCAGACCTAAGTGTCCTAGCTTTTTCTAGCTTTCTGACACCTCACTGTTCCCTTTTTGTTTCAGCCCTCTAATACCCAATTTACAATTCTGTATACTAAATTCTTTTTGTTCATCTGTTTCCTAACAACCACCTCAAATAAGTCTGTGTGTTATGTTCATTTATTTATTTATTTTTTTTTTTTTTTGAGACGGAGTCTAGCTCTGTCGCCCAGGCTGGAGTGCAGTGGCCGGATCTCAGCTCACTGCAAGCTCTGCCTCCCGGGTTCATGCCATTCTCCTGCCTCAGCCTCCCGAGTAGCTGGGATTACAGGCGCCCGCCACCTCGCCCGGCTAGCTTTTGTATTTTTTTTAGTAGAGACGGGGTTTCACCGTGTCAGCCAGGATGGTCTCGATCTCCTGACCTCGTGATCCGCCCCTCTCAGCCTCCCAAAGTGCTGGGATTACAGGCTTGAGCCACCGCGCCCAGCTCTGTGTGTTATGTTCTACTACTGTCTCCTTCAATTTAAATTATAAAATTGAGTGAATATTTACGTTCTATTGTATATTATGTAATAGAATAATTATATTCTATATATGAGAATTTACATATTTTATTATACAATATATGTAAATATATCTATTCTTTTCTGTCTTTCACTGGATTATAAGCTTCATGAGGGTAGGGTCATGTCCTATCATAGTGAATTAGTGATACACAGATATATAATACATAATATATTATATATAAATAAAATATATAATATAGAATACATATATATTATAATATACAAGAATATTATTATATAAGAATAATATCTTTTTGGCCAGGCATGGTGCCTCATGCCTGTAATCCCAGCATTTTGGGAGGCCAAGGCGGGTGGATCACCTGAGGTCGGGAGTTTAAGACCAGCTGACCAACATGGAGAAACCGGTCTCTACTAAAAATACAAAAAAAAATTAGCCAGGTGTGGTGGTGCATGCCTGTAATCCCAGCTACTTGGGAGGCTGAGGCAGGAGAATCACTTGAACCCGGGAGGCAGAGGTTGCCGTGAGCCAAGATCACACCACTGCACTCCAGCCTGGGCAACAAGAGCAAAACTCCATCTCAAAAAAAAAAAAGAAAAAAAAGAATATATTTTTATATTATATTTATTTTATATATATAAGAATATATATATTCTTCCCTGTCTTTCAATGAATTCTAAGCTTCATGAAGGTAGGATCTATCTGTTCTATCGCAGATGAATTAGTGATAAGCAGAGGCTGACACATCAAAAGTACTCATTTAACATTTGTTCAATGAATGAAGGATGGATGATTCATTATTGATGGATCAATACCTGAATTACATGAGCAGTATAACTTATTCCATCATTAGATGATGAATTCTATTTTGTACCTGATAAATTCAAAGTAACCATGGGCCATCCTGTATGGTAGGGCAGAATCCCAGCCCCCCAGAGATGTTCACATCCTAATCCCCAGAATCTGTGACTGTTGCCTTTTACAGGAAGAAAGGACTTAGCAGGTATGATTAAGGATCCTGAGATGGAGAGAGAATCCTCAGTTATCGGGTGGGCCCAATCTAATCACAAGGCTCTTCATAAGTAAGAAGGAGAAACAAGGGAGTCAGAGAAGGCATGATGATGGAAATGGCGGGGGGCACTGGAGTGATGGGCCCATGAGCCAAGGAATGAGGGCAGCCTCTAGAACCTGGGAAAGCAAGGAAGCAGATTGTCCCCTAGAGTCTCCAGAAGGAACACAGCCCTTGATGTTAGCCCAGGGAGACCCATTTTGGACTTCTGATCTCTAGAACTACAAGAAAATAAGTTTGTGTTATTTTAAACCACTAAGTTTGTGGCAATTTGCAGCCAAGGGAAACCAATACATCCTGATAGAGAAGTCCAAAAGGCTGTAGGTTATACTGGCCTGGCACTCTGGAGAGAGAAGAGCACTGACGATGGAGACATGTGGCTCTTCAGCATACATGCAACAGTTACAGCTGAGAGTGGATGAGATCACAAAGGGCAAAGGGAGTGTGTACAGTAAAAGTTAAAAAGTGAACCTGCAGTTTGAGCCCTCCAGGGACTGCAGCCAGGACTAAATAAGGTGCAAATGCATAGTGCCTTTTCCCCACCTTTCACAGGAAAAAGGACTTAGCAGATGATTACGTAGTTTGTGTAATTGCTTAAGGTGGGGAGGAACGCCACGCTAGGAAAGAGAAGCAAGGCAGCTGATATACCAAAAAAAGATTTTAGAACTTTGTCAACAACCTTCCAGAGGACAGCCAAATAACAATGTTGTGCACAGCATTTACTGTTCCCCAACACCACCTGACAAAACCGCATTTTCCAAGTTTACTTATTTGCTCTATTTTTACATCACCTTCTCTCTCTCCAAACTCCCTATGCCCCTCTCCTCACGTCTTACTCTTTGATGATATTCTTGCCTCATAATTCATTGAGAAAATCAAAGTAAACCAGGAAAGAACACTCTCATTTCCTACACTCCCGTATTTCTAACCCGCCTGTCTCCTTGTCTTCTGTGCCATAACTATGCACCTGCACCTGCCTTCTACGCCATCACTATGGATGAAGCATCCCCCCTACTAAATGGCAACCCTTACACTCGTGCCCTGGATCCCTCCCCCTTCTTTGTCCTTGCGAATCTTTCCCTCTCCTTTATCAATTTCTCTCTCTTTGCATGCAAGTATGCCTCAGCATCTCCCATCTTCAAAATGCCCTCCATTGACCACACAGCCTTATCCAGCTGTTGCCCCAAGTTTAAGTTGTCTCTTTTTCATCACATTTGCTTCTCAAACTGTTAAAGCAGTTATTTAAATCTCACTCCTCCCAGAGACCGCTCATGTCAAAGCAACCAGTGATCTCTATATTGCTGAGTCCAATAGTCTTGACATCAATGTTATCATGTTCTTTCTGATTTTCCTCCTGCCTCCATGCTTCCTCTTCATCCTTTACTTGACCTCTACATGGTGAAGGGTCCTAGAGCTTTGTTCTTGGCCCACTTCTTTTTAGCTATACATATTCCTAGGTCATCCAACCAAGCCCCAAGTCTATAATGGCCATGACTCCAGTTTATACAAATGTCTACTACTTGGCAGTCATGGATGTCTAAAAGGCATCTCCAACTTAGCATGATCAAACCATAACTCTTGATTTCCCTCCCCTCAACCTGCTCCTCCCCAAAATGTGTCACATCTTATAAATGCCAGAACTATCCACTCAATTGACCAAGTCAAAAATCTAGAAGTTTTCTTGAATCCTCTCTCCCTAACCAACTCAACATCTAACTCATTAGCAAGTTCCACAGACTTTACTCCAAAATATTTAAACTCTAATTATTTCGGTCTCCACCACTATCAGCAACAACGAAGCCATTTCTGGCATGCACTTCTGGAATAGCATCCAATTGGTTGACTCAATTAACTTTCGCCACATAACTACCCCCAAAACTTTGTGACTAAAAACATTATTTCTCACATCAATGTGGCTGTGGCCAGGGAAGGATAGTCCAAGAGAGCTTCACATGTTCTCAGTTGGTTGGATGTCAGCTGGATGTGGGCCATGACTTGACCATGTGTCCCTCATCATCCATCAGGCTAGCCTACACTCATTCCTAAGATGGTGGTCACAGGACTCCCAAGTTCAGCAAGAGGGCAAGTCCCAACTCACAAGTGTTTTTTAAGCCTCTGCTAGCATGCTGTTAATGTCCCATGTCCAAAGCAAGTCACAGTCCAGTGCAGTCAGTGGGGGGAGACACCACCAAAGAGAACAATTTGGGAGACTGGAAATAATTTGTGGCTATTTTGATAATCTGCCACACTCATCTTCCTGTTTCCACCTCCTTTGCCTCTCTGAAATCCATTTTCCACACAGCAACCCAAGTAATCATTTTTAAACACACGCACAATCATTTCACTCCCTGGTCCAAACTTATGGCTTCATTCAAAATACAACCCCTGTTATGAATTTTAAAATCCTTCCGAGCTCTGGCTTCTGCCTACCTGCCCAGCTCATCTAACACCATCGTGTCCTTGCCTATTGTGTCCCAGCAACAGTGATCTTTTGTTTCCTTGAATACAGACAACTCCTTCATGCCTCAGATCTTTGCATTTGTTCCCTTTGACTAAAATACTCCTCCCCCTCATATTTGCGGGGCTGGCTTTGTCATTCATAGTTCAGCTTAAAACTCATCTCATTACAGCGATCTTCCCCGTGCAGCCAATTTAAGATTACTCTCAATGACTTCACCTTATTTAAATTTTCTGCAAAGCACATACCAGTGATAATTTGTTTGTCCCTGTTCCTGTTTATCACAATATTCCCGAGGGCCTACAACACTGCCTGGCACATAGGAAGCACACAACAAATATTTGTTAAATTAATGCAGAGCTGCATACTACGTCCCAGGATTGTGCTAAGCTATGGTTACTGGACCCTTCTCATCTCAGCAGGATAGTTTCACAAAACGTAAATTCCACACTGAGGATTAACTGGATGCACGTTACACCTCATCCCACACCAGTAACTCGTCTTCCTATTTCCCCACCCCTCCCTTTGCCAAAGAAAAAGTGAGGAGGGATTTGGAAAACTTAGGGTCATCACTCTGGTCTTTTGCCACATTTCGTTGGCTTCATCGAGCTCAACGCGACATGAACTACTAACAGCAGCAGCACCGGCGATGAGAGGGTGAATGAAGGTAGAAGACTTCACCGCCCGCGGACCGCAAGGGATCGGCCGCAGCTCCAAAGCACTGCATGCTGGGAGCAGTAGTCTCCCAGGGAGGCCTGGTCTGGTAGGACCGGGGCCCCCGCGGCATGCAGGGAGTTGTAGTCGAAGGACTGTTGAGACTCCGCCTCTGCGCTTATAGTAGCGAGGGGGAATCCTCACTGCATGCTGGGAACTGTAGTGTTCCTGTGGCCCCGTGCCTCCAGAACGCGGAGGCGCCGAAGCTGCCGCCATTTTAGGTCCCGAGGTGCGGCGGCCGGGAGCCAGAGCGCAGGCGGGCTCAGTCCCGGCGCCGGGCCGGCCCCGCCCCCGGGGCGCCTGGCGCCCGCCCCTTGCTCAAGCCCCGCCTTTCCCCACGTGTCTGCCGCCTAGGGGAGGTGCCTCATCCGGAGCGGGCCGCCAACGGTCCGGCCCCGTCCGCACAGAGGCTCCTGTCGGCGGCGCCCGGGAGCGGCTCGGCTGCCCGATGCTTCCGCCCCGGCTGCCGCGGGCCGGGCTTTGCGCTTAGTGCCCGGCTCGGGCCCCCTGAAGCGCCCGCGGGGGTGAGAGCGGCCTCCGGCCCCGCGGAGACGGAGCGGCTTGAGGACGAGGCGGCGGCCGCGGGGAGGAGGATGGGGGCTAACCAGTTAGTGGTGCTCAACGTGTACGACATGGTGAGTGCGGCCCCTGGCGGCCCCGAGCCCTGGCCCAGGCCGGCTTCCTCTCGCCGGTCGGGCTCGGACCCCGGCCCCAGGCGCTTCCTGCCTCGCGTCTCCGCCTCCAGCCTAGTTCTCGGGGGAAGCCGGGGGTAAAGGAGGGAGTGTGGTTCATTTTTAATCCTCGCACTCGTCGACGCTCCGGTGAACCCAGTCAGCCCGAGGCTTTTGGCCGGTGCTCAGGTGGGCTGGAACCTCTCCCATCCGCTCCGCTTGGCCGCGACCCTGGCTCTGGGCCCGACCTCTTGGCCCACGAGCAGTGTCCTTTCGGCACAGCTTCCGTTGCGTGTCCAACCCCACTTGCCGGCCCCCGGGGCTGCCCCGGGACCCCCGTCCCGACCGCCTGCGCTCCCAGCTCCTCTGCTTCTGCCGAGCTGTACATGTCTCTCCGTGGCTTAGTCTTCAAAAACTCCCAAGCCCCTCCAAGTCCAGAAAGTCACAGCTTTCGGGTGCCTGTGCTAGAATCTCTTCAAAGGTGAACAGGAGCCAACACACCTTTGCCTTGTGTGTTCAAGGCAACCGCGTTAAAATATGAATGAGGCTAACATTTCTCAAGAAAATAGCCCAGCTGAATGATTCAGAGATCCTGGTGGTGCTCCTTTCCCACACCCTGAAGACCACTTTCCCGGTGATGCAACAGGTGACGTGACCACAGGAGAGGGAAGGGAAGAAGTTGTTTGTTGTGTCATGTAACTTTGGAGTCTGGCAGGCACGCAGAATCGAGCCCAAGAACTGGTTTGCCTGATTTTTGCAGTTGAAATTACCCCAGAAAAAGCACCCGGTGGAGAGTTGTCGTTGCAGTTAGATGTATGCCTGGGTGTGTTTGCTTGCTTTGGGTTGATGGGGTTTTGTTCTGTCGAATGGATTACCTCTGACTGCAATGCTTAAAATTCCTTGTAAGTTGACTGACAAATGAAAAATTGCCCATCGTGATTTTTGTTGGCTTAAAGATGCGGGAGAGCAGAAGGACTACGGGCCAGGAGTCTTACACAGTTCTAAACTTTGTATTCCCTTGTATTATTTATAAGTTTCTACATTTACAGTGTTATATCTTGGGTAGAAAGGGATTCCTCAGGCCATATCTGGGAATTGTGTCAGAAGGGTGTAGGAACTGCCTGCCACTTGAGATGAGTCCTCTGTTGAATTCTGATGTGAGCTTGGAGATGAGATGAGTTCACATGCTGAGAAAAGTGGAACAGCACAGAAAAAGTTGAAGAGGAGAATAAGCCAAACAAAAGATCCTAGAAAACCATGGCACTTTGTAAATTCTTTGGCCTGTGTCACTGTTGAGAAATAATTCTCTAGACTTAAACTTTTTGTGTTCAGCTGAACGCCTTTATTTTTCAAGGTTCTTACTGCCCTTGTACTTTTTCTGTGCACCACTCCCCCCCCATCTGAGTGTGGTTTGTTTTTTATTCATGAAGGCTATTGCTGTCTTTCAGAATATATTCTGCTCTTGAGAGCACAGTGTGCCTTTTCTCCTAGATTGTTAAACAAACCCGTTTATAAATTAGGATACAATGGCCAGAAGCCGTGGTTTCAGAGCCTAGAAGAATTTGTGAGAATAGAGGAAGAGAGTTTTACCTTTTATATGAAAATGAAAATGCATTTTTTGGCATATAGTGGGCTTTACACTTTAGGCATTCTGTGATACAGGAAAATCTTTGCTAATTGTGGTCGATTGGGAAAAGCTAGAGATGGTATTCAGTATTTTCAAAGGGAGGACTGTTCTGGACGATGTTAAAATATTGACGAATTAACAACATCTTATTCTTCACATCAAGTTTGTAAAATAGGTAGTTACAGAATGAAGCAGACGGGGAAGAGAGTAAGTGATCTGCCCAAACAACTAAAAATATAATCTAGAATTTGTCAACCAAAATCTGATTCACTATCTTCTCTTCTAATTCCTGCATTTATGTCTTTATATTGCTTATGAACAGGAGATGAAGCATATGAATGTTTATCGGAATGATAAATAGTTGAATTATTAGACTTTTAATAAACTTGATCTTGCATGTTTTTTTGAGGGCTTTGAGTGTTTTACGTCACTAATTCAGCAACCTACCGTTACTTACTATTTTTGACGTGGTAGAAGCCACAAGGATGAGTTAACTGTCCTTTCTTCTTTAAGGAATTTAGAGTATTGTAGAGGAGATACACAACAGTGGTAACAATTCAAGACAGAATAGCACGGTTTTGATAAGAGCAGACAAGGATGTAAAGGAGGAGACTATATGTGGTTGCAGCATCAGGGAATGCTGAAAAATCAAAGGTATGAAACTTGAAGAATGGGTAGCATCCACAAGGGCAGAGAACAGTTGGCATGAACCGAATGGCAGGACTAGGGAAAGCACAGGTGGGATTTGGGAAGTAGCAGCTGGTCCAGTATAGCTAGAGTAAAGCGTAAATGAAAGGAGACAAAACAAAGTGTGATTAGAACTTCATTAGTCCGATGAGTTGTGGGCTTGGGTGAAGGGCTGAGGGGCTCCTTGAGCCAGCAGAGTCATTTATGGTTTTCACGGAGGGGAACAGTGTGATCAGTTGTTTTAGAATGAAGACTAACGGATTGAGATACGAATTTTGGTCTATTATACTAATTTTTCTCAAGTCAGTTTTGGTTTTTGAAACATTTTTGCTTGATACCAAGCGTAAATTCCTTTTATCCTTGGTAATTCTTCCTATTCATCAGAGATGCCTTGGATGAGGATAGTTGTTACCTGTTTAGGCCTAGTACATCAGCTGTCTGGTTCAAACTCTGTAAATATGAAAATCAACCTTTGGGATGCCCTTATAATCACGGTTATAGGGACCTCTTGCCATGTGTCCTTGTGTGTCTTTGTTAGGTCGCCCGTTCCAGCTCTGATTGTGTTTGTCCTGTTCTCTAGACTGGGCTGCTGCGGATCATTTCTTTTCTTCTGTAACTCTGCCGTGTGCACAAAAATAATTCTATTGGGGTCACCAGTAT
This sequence comes from Macaca nemestrina, assembly GCF_043159975.1. Lineage (NCBI taxonomy): Eukaryota > Metazoa > Chordata > Mammalia > Primates > Cercopithecidae > Macaca > Macaca nemestrina. The sequence goes on along the minus strand of NC_092125.1, from coordinate 4,551,656 downwards.
TAACTTCCTTCTCGTGGAAGAATACCGTGATCCTCAGAAGTTTACTTAATCATGCACAGTGTTCCTAAATTATTGCTTGCTGCCTTCTCGGTGATTATGTTCCCCTGTGTACTTTAGAGTAATCTACCACCAATAAAAACGTGCTGGAGCTACTTTCCGAGTCGTGGGAATGAGCTTGTTCACATATTCCTAATTGACTGGCACACATAGCAAAGCAGGTGACTCAGATTAGTTTCAAATACTGAGACGAATCTCTGGTGTAGTCATTTTAGCAGTCTTTATTTTTCATAGATCCAGATTTTCAGGTTATCTTGTGCTTTTCAGGTTATCTTGACTACTAATGAATTTTTATAAAATAAAAATCTGCAGGTATTTGATAATGTTTGAAAATTCATTGTGTTAACAAGTTTCTACCAATTTATTATTTATTTTATTTATTTGTTTTCTCATTCTGTCACCCGGGCTGGAGTGCAGTGGTGTGATCTCAGCTCACTGCAACCCCTGCCTCCCGGGTTCAAGTGATTCTCCCGCCTCAGCCGGCCAAGTAGCTGGGATTACAGGCACCTGCCCTCATGCCCGGCTAATTTTTGTATTTTTGTAGAGTTGGGTTTCACCATGTTGGCCAGGCTTTTCTCAAATTCCTGTCCTCAAGTGATCCGTCCGCCTCAGCCTCCCAAAGTTCTGGGATTATAGGCATGAGCCACTGTGCCCTGCCTGTACCAGTTTTATTATAAAGTAGTACCTATACATCTTCAAAGTCTTTAAAGAATAGAAAAGAACCACTTTGTAGGACTCTTCAAATAAGGACATTTTTGTCTGGACTCCGTTCTTTTGGTGCCTGTCTCCATTAGACTCCTCCAACAGAGTGTAAGGTCAGGCTGGTGTGATAGATCCGACTTCTCATACATCTGCAGATCTAATTCAGACTTTCTGAACAAGTTCCAGAATCACACATCCCACCTAAATGATTCCTTCATATCTCAAATCAACATGTCCAGGAACAAACTTCTTCGAACCTTTTCCCCTACCCACACCACACAGTCTTCCCTCTTGCCCCATGCCACTGCCCAAAAAGCCACCACTTTTGTTGTAGTTTCCCAAACCGGAAACCTGGGAGTAAACTTAAATTCCTCTTTATTATAAACCCTTCACGGTCAGTCAGCAGGCCCCGTCTCTTTGTTTTAGTTTGGTTGATTCTGTCTGAAAGCAACAGAGAGCTTGAGAGTCAGTGGCTTAAGCTGGAAGGATACTTAAGTCCAGAGATAAACAGGCCCTGGGTTAGTTCACCAGCTCAGCTGTGCCATCAAGAACCAGGACTTTCCATCCTTTTACTCTGCCATCCTCAGCACGTTGGCTGTTGCCCTTGGTTCGTCCTCTTATAGTTGTAAAGTAACTGCCATAGCACCAAATGTGGTATCCTCATTTGGAAGATGGAAGAAGATAGGGTCATTTTTTACATGCACCTCTGTTCTTTTAATAGAAAGGAAAAACTTAACCAGAGCCACACTCCTTCCCCCAAGAGATTATCTAGAACTGGCTCGTGTGCAACTGTGATGAAGCTGAGTAAGTGGATATCTGGTGTTTCTTTTTTTTTTTTTTTTTTTTGAGAAGGAGTCTTGCTCTGTCGCCCAGGCTGGAGTGTAGTGGCGCGATCTCGGCACACTGCAAGCTCCACCTGCCAGGCTCATGCCATTCTCGTGCCTCAGCCTCCTGAGTAGCTGGGACTACAGGCGCCCGCCACTGGGCCCAGCTAATTTTTTTGTATTTTTAGTAGAGACGGGGTTTCACTGTGTTAGTCAGGATGGTCTCGATCTCCTGACCTCATGATCCGCCCACCTCGGCCTCCCAAAGTGCTGGGATTACAGGTGTGAGCCACCGCGCCCAGTCCTGATACCTGGTGTTTCTAACCTTTATGCTGAGTTGTGGGTGAGGAAGGCAAAAAGTTGGAAATGGCAATTTGATGGGAACCTATGATGCCTGACACATATTTTACTTTCTGGATATTGTTTAAATTGGTTACTTTATCCCCATTTCCACTAATGCTTCTCAAGTTCAGGCCCTCATCTCTATTCATATAATAGCCTCCTTACTAGTTTCAATCTCTCGTATTACTTCATTTTAATCCTCCCTCCATTCTGTTACCAAAGTAAGCGTTCTGAAACATAACCAGGATAAAGTGTAATGCACTTTATGATGTGGCCCCTGGCTGACAGTTACAGGTCCACTTCCGTCTTCTACTTAACACCCTTTATTCTCACACAGTGAAATTGTTTAGCTATCCAAACAGGCTATGTCACATCCCCGTATCTTTATGCATGCCCATCCTTTTGTCTGGAGTGGCCTTGTCCAACATTGATCACCTGCAACCTGCTTGCTCCTTCTGGCTGTAGCTTGGTCTTTATTCCTCAGACTTGAGTGAACTACTGTGCCCTAGTTGTACTTTGTGCATGTCTCCATTGCTGTGTATATTATCCTGTGCATCCCACCAGACTGTAGGTTCTCTGATAGCGTCATACTATTACCAGTGTCTAGAACAGGGCCTGTCACTAGACAGTGTTCTAGAAATATCTGCTGAATGAGTAATGGGGCTTTAGCCAGTTTTTATTAGGAGAGGTGCTAGTACTTAAATGGCATGAAAAGATCATGTGATCCTCCTCTTCGTGCCAAATACCTATTTCTGGGTGATTTTCCTTTCCTTGTACCTCTACTTAAGTGCATTGCTAGATTTTAGCTTTGATTGTTGGACTAGGGTGCCCAAATGAAGGGGAGGGGAGGATTATAGGAATGGGACAGAAAAAAATCAAATATTTTTCTTTGATCAAACTTAAAACACTATGGGACTAGACTGAGGAAATGTTTTTAATAAGTTTATTTCTTGAAGTTGGATCTTAATTACTCTTTGGAAGATAATATTTCCGAAAACATTGTCAGTTCCTGAATTTTAACATAAATTAACTAGTTAATAGGAATAATAGGAGCTGGTCGTCCTTTTTTTTTTTTTTTTTTTTTTTTAAAACAGTAAGGAATTTACCTGAATTTACTTGTGTCAATATGCTTCTTGGGCAAATAGTGACCCGTGAGTCTAGCTAAGCAAAAAGGACAATTGTACATCTGCCCTCCTGCATTATTTATGGCCTTGTCCTCTTTTCTTTTGGGGGGTGAGGGGGGTGGGGGAAGCTAGTATGTATGAGAAAAGAATTCAGTTTCCATACATACGTACATTTGTTTTTTATTGCTGCAATAACAAGTTGCCAATAACGTAGTGGTTTAAAACAACACAAATTTATCATCTCACACTTCTGTAAATCAGAAGACCAGGTGGGTTAGCCCAGTTCCTCTGCTGTAGTCTTCACAAGCCCAAAATCAAGGTGTTAGGTTCTGGGGGCACATCTGCTTCCAAGCTCATTCAGATTGTTAACAGAATTCAGTTGCTTATATTTGTAGGTCTGAGGTCCCATTCCTTACTGCTGTCAGCTGGGATCCTCTCTCAGTTGCTTCAAGTGTCATCCAGTCCTCCATCTTCAGACCAGCAAGGTGTGTGGAATCCTTCTGCTTCAAATACCTCTAACTTCACTTTCCTCCACATCTGTCCTACCTCCAGCCACAGAAAGTTTTCTGTTTTTAAGAGCCCAGGTAATTGAGACCTACCCAGATATTCCAGGATAATTTCCTGATATTGAGGACCATAATTTCAATGACATCTGCAAAGTCTCTTTGCTATGTAACATGTTCACAGGTTCTGGGAACATTTTGGGGAGTCATTCTGCTACAATGCCATCTATGAAAGGTGTTTTATAAACCCAAAAATGTTCAATTAAAAATTGTTTCATCATAGCAGCCACTCAACTTGGCATAGAATAAATATTGACCTAGTAACTTAAAATGGAAAAGTTGAAGTATTTGAAAAATACAACTCAGATGCCAGTAGGGTCCAAGCATATTAGTGACTAAAACCCCTTCAGACTTGCAGTGGCTTGCAGTGGCATGCTGTAGTGTATATTAGTTCCATGGCCACATTTATAACGGTGGATCAAGTTAACATTTGAAACTTGTAAATCTGATGCTTTAGAAATACGAGAGAGCCAACTATTTAGATGAATTCTTTGTTTTATGGATTTTTCTTTCTTTTCTTTCTTTTTTTTTTTTTTTGAGACGGGGTCTCGCTCTATCGCCCAGGCTGGAGTGCAGCAGCGCCATCTCTGCTCACTGCAACCTCTGCCTCCCGGGTTCAAGCAATTCTCCTGCCTCAGCCTCCAGAGTAGCTGGGACTACAGGTGTGCGCCACCATGCCCAGCTAAGTTTTTTTGTATTTTTAGTAGAGACAGGGTTTCACTATGTTGGCCACACTGGTCTCAATCTCTTGACCTCGTGATCCGCCTGCCTCGGCCTCCCAAAGTGCTGGGATTATAGGTGTGAGTGACCACGCCCAGTCAGATTTTTCTTAAGATGGGATGTACTTACCCTTTCCATTTGTTGGCTATCAAATTCTCTACAAGATTATTTGAATTCCAAAGCAACATTGTGCAGATGTCAGCCAGTTGGTTAATAAAATGTAAAGTGAGAACTGCCAAAATAATCTTAAACTATAAGGCAAAAATAATAATAAAAGGACAATGGGATGCATGAAAATAATTTTGTTTTAGTTGATCTGGAATGTATTTTGGTATAGATGTGACAGTAACTTAAAAACAATAAATTAAAAATCAACTACTTGGCCCCACATTATTTGAAATAAAAGTCTTTCCTCTCTAAATTGTGATGTCATCCTTAATCACAATACTAAATTCTTAGCCATGCAGAATTGTTGATTCTAGCCTTATTACCACACTATTTTAATTATTATACTTTCACATCATATTTGGAATCTGATTAGGCGAGTTTCCCTTTATTATTATTCCAAAATTTTATTGGCCTTCATTTCCTTTTCTAGGAGTACTTTGTAAGGCTCTCTGAAAAAATTCCATAGGTTTTCGTTTTGTTTTAATTGTGTTAAAATACACATAACATAAAATGTACCTTTTTAACTATACAAGTTACTGTGTTAGGTGTATTCACATTGTTGTACAACCAGTCTTCAGAACTTTTTTATCTTGCAAAACTGAGACCCTATACCCATTAACAACTCCACATTTCTCCCTCCCCTCAGTCCCTGGTAATCATCATTCTGCTTTCTGTGTCTGTACATTTGACAAGATACCTCATTTAAGTGAAATAATACAGTATTTGTTTTGTGACTAGCTTATTTCACTTAGCATAGTCCTCAGGGTTTATGTTGCAGCATGTATCAGAATTTCTTCCCTTTTTAAGGCTGATATTCCACTGTGTATGTATATACCACAAAAAAGCTAATTTCAGTGTCATTAGACACAGGTTACTTCCACCCTTTGGCTGTTATGAATAATGGTGTGTGAACATGGGTTTATAAAAGTAAAAATGTCTATTGAAGTCCTGCTTTCAGTTTTTTTGGATATATACCCAGAAGTCCATAGATTTTTTAAATTAGGCTTGCACTAAACTTATAAATTAACTTGGGAAGAACTGACATCTTTTCTATCATATTCTTCCCCCCACCCCCATTGATGAAAACTGGATTTTTATTTTTGTTTTTTGAAATTTTTATCCAGAAAATAGCTAAATAATGCCAAACCCATCTATCTGAACTGTCTATTAAACAGAATAAAGCTAATAAATAAGTAAAATATATGAGATAGTAAGTGGTGATAAGTGCTAAAGAGGAAGTGAAGAAAGGGAGGGACGGTGTAAATCAGGATGATGTAGTTACTGGTTACTGCAGTTTCAAAGAGTGGTCAAGAAAGGCCTTACCAAGAAGGCGTTCCTGAAAGGTGAAGTATACCATGTGGAAAGGAGAAAGTGTTCCAGACAGAGGTAAGCAAATATAAAGGCTGTAAGGTAGGCCACATGCCACGTGTTAAGTAAATGTACAGCAAGAAATGAGAAGCTTTTAAGGAATTGCTGATTTAAGTTCTCAAGTAGATTCAGGAGGATCATTGAAAATAGAACAAGCAGTACTACCAGAAAGGGAAAAATCTGGGATTAGGATAGATTCCACAAAAATGAAAAACATCATTTCCTAGTTTGTAACTAGAAAGGGAGTTCGATTGGGAACTAAAGAGAAAATAAGATTTAGAAAGAAATTCAAGTAGAAGCGTCAAAAGGATCAAGTGATAAGCAAAACTTTTTAAAAGTTAGGACCATTCAACCAAAGCCTATTTTAACTTGCAATTTTTTTTTTTTAATACAGAGTCTCGCTCTGTCGCCCACGCTGGCACCGTCTTGGCTCAGTGCAACTCTGCCTCCCAGGTTCACACCATTCTCCTGCCTCAGCCTCCTGAGTAGCCGTGACTACAGGCGCCCACCACTCCCAGCTAATTTTTTGTATTTTTAGTAGAGATGGGGGTTCACCATGTTAGCCAGGATGGTCTCAATCTCCTGACCTTGTGATCCGCCCGCCTCAGCCTCCCAAAGTGCTGGGATTACAGGTGTGAGCCGCCGCGCCTGGCTGCAAATTTTAAGAATAAAGTAAAAAATCCTACAGATACACAAAGGCAAAAAAGTTACACAGGAACAAAAATCAGGCTAGTTTCAGACTACTCTTTGATTATACCAAAGGCTGAATAATAAAGTGGAGCATGATCTACAGAGTATTAAAAGGGAAAAGATTTATGTCTGAATACTATAGCTTCTCCAATTGTCATTCATGTACAAAAGGACATAGACAATATGTAGATACCTTTCTGGGGGTTAAAAAATTATTCAAGAACTTAACAATGGGGTGGTTACAGTGTAAAAGGACAGGCCATGGCCATCAATACTCATTTAACATAGCTAAATCTTATAACTGTGGTTAAAAACAGGGCCAGTATCCAGAATTACTCTTTGAAGAGAACAAGCATGTTGATTTTTTAAAATTAAGTTTTCAGATTATATTGAACAAACCTTGGATGAGGGAGAAGAGGTAAAATCTTGTAGCAGCCCTATATCGGAGGAGATGTGTTATAAATATAATTCTTGTTTTAGAAAATTATATTTGAGTGTATGTGTAAATATTTTTCATAATGATGTATTATTGGGAGAAAAATCAAACCTAGAGGGAAAAGAGCAAAGAAGACATAATCCATATGGTGTAATAAAAAAAAAAAAAAAGAGAGAGAAGTTAAATATGAAATGAAGACAAGGCTAGGCACTGTGGCTCAGGCCTGTAATCCCAGCGCTTTGGGAGGCTGAGGCGGGTGATAGTGAGACCTTATCTCTACAAAAAATAAGTAAATAAATTAGCCAGGTCCACACCTGTGATTCCAGCTACTCAAGGGACTGAGGTGGGAGGATTGCCTCAGCCCAGAAGGTTGAGACTGCAGTAAGCCGTGATTGTGCCACTGCACTCCGGTCTGGGCGACAGAGCAAGACCCTGTCTCAAAAATAAATACAAGTAGGACCAAGCATATAAGTTATGAAATGACCATAAATAAATTAAAATCCCCTGTTAAGCTTGGTAAGTGTATTTATAAGTGTCCTTTGCCTTACAGAAATTTTGTTATATGAGGTCAAAACTGTGGGTCTTTTATAACCTTTCATCTTCCAGTCATTCCCTAGAAAGATTTTTCCTTGCAAAAAATGATAGAAATAATCTACATGTTTGTTCCCAAGGGGAATGCCAGTTATCCCAATGCTGTTTATTGAATAATCCATGCTTCCCTATGTTAATTTCTGGCACATACTGTGTTTATGCTGTACTGAATTATCATGGATATTGAGGTGTATTTGAAGACTGTGCTATTCATTTCTGCCTTTTCCTGTACCGTTGTTAGATGTTGAATTGTACTAGTCTCTTCCAGCAAGTTTTGATATCAGTGATGCAAGTTTCTCTTATTCTCTTTCAGAATTTATGTTACTCACACATTGATTTTTAAGTAAAATTTAGAAGCAATTTGTTAACCTCAGTGAAATTTTAAGTGTAGTGACATTACATTTATGAACAATTTGGGGGGAAGAATTGATACATTTACAATATTGAATTTTCCCATAATAATACCTTTTTTTTTTTTTAGTGTTTTCAGTATGCCACTATACTAAGCCATTTCCTTATATTAGTGTCCCTTTTTAAGTTGATGAAACTGAGGCCTAGTTGAAAAGCATGCTCAGAGTCATGCCATAGTGGTAGAGCACAGTCTTGAACAAGAGCTCTTAACACTAAAATCTGTGCTCATAACCGTTATGCTGTATTTCTTTTCCCATATCTCATCCCCTCCATAATCCAGAAATGTGCTGATTCTCTTTTTGTTTGTCCTCATCTTACACCCCTCCCTGAACTAACTTCTGCACTCTGTGGCACTCATGGATGTACAGTGATCTAAAAACTGCCCTACCTCCTAAATCTTTTCTGCGAATATTTCTGTGATAGTTAATGTTGTGTGTCAGCTTGAGTAGACCATGGTACCCAGTTTTAGTCAGACACGCTCCTAAGGTGTTTTTTTAGATGTAACAATTTTATAGATTTTGAGTAAAGAAATTACCCTCCAAAATATGGATGGGCTTCATCCAGTCAAAGGCCTTAAAAGAAAAACTAAGTTCCCCAAGGAAGAACGAATTTTGGCTCCAGACAAGCTGCAATATCAACTCTTCCCTGAATCTGCATCCTACAGGCCTGCTCTGAAGATTTCAGATCTACCAAGCCCCACAGTCTTGTGAGCCAGCTCCTTAAAATAATCACTTCTTTGCTCCCCTCTTCATCTAGGCTATTCTGCAGTCTACTGTTAGTGTGACTCCCTCTGTCATACTTGTCTCCCTAGTTAAAATCGGCTCACCATCTACACCTCGGCAGCTGAATGAACAGGGCTAGAGAAAAACAACCATACTGACAGATCTCCCTTTAAAAATTGTGACCACAAACCCCAAGAGGGCTCTAAATACTGTCTAGCAGTGCTTCCTTATTTCTCTGGTCAGTTGACATTCCCACTCTCCAAGACAACTACAATATGTCACACTTTCTCCCCATTCCCTACTCTCAGCTTATTTTCAGAGATTACCTCACAGCTTATTTCACTGAAGAGAAAAAAAAAAAAAGGCAATTTTCTCATCCTTCCACTACCACTGTTTTACCATATGTAGTCTGCCTTCTCTCTGATCATATGGAATGAATTGTCCATGTCTCTATCTGAGATGAAACCTTCCACTGTGTCCTAGACCCCATCCTCTCACCTATCTATACAAGGACTTCTCTTTCAGAATCGTCACCGCTCTCTTCTGCCTCATCAATTTTTTTTACTTTCTACTCTATCACTCCAATCAGTGAATGAATATGCTATATTTTATAGTCCTCATTCAAACTGAGTAGAATTAGTGATATACTTTAATATTTATCTCTGTTAACCATCAACCATATTGTATCATGTTCTCAAGCTGAAGGTTTGTCTTTTTAAATGACCTTCTCTAGAAATATATTACTTTTAAGTCTAACAAGCGAACAAGAACTGTTTTATTCAATCTCATTCATTCTGACCTGTTGCTCTTTTATCTGTGAGTATCAAACAATAATACAGCAATCAAGATTTTTTAACTTTCCCACTCTGGTGACTATGAGGGCAGACACAGTGTCTATATTAGTTCCTTTTTATGCTACTGATAAAGACGTAACTGAAACTGGGAACAAAAAGAGGTTTAATTGGACTTACAGTTCCATATGGCTGGGGAGGCCTCAGAATCATGGCGGGAAGCAAAAGGCTCTTGTTACGTGGCAGCAGCAAGAAAAATGAGAAAGAAGCAAAAGTGGAAATGCCTGATAAACCCATCAGATCTTGTGAGACTTACTCACCATCACGAGAATAGCACAGGAAGGGCTGGCCCCATGATTCAATTACCTCCCCCTGGGTCCCTCCCACAACGTGTAGGAATTCTGGGAGATACAATACAAGTTGAGATTTGGTTGGGGACACAGCCAAACCATATCATTCCACCCCTGGTCCTTCCAAATCTCATGTCCTCACATTTCAAAACCAATCATACCTTTCTAACAGTTCCCTGAAGTCTTAACTCATTTCAGCATTAACCCAAAAGTCCACAGTCCTCAGATGAGACAAGGCAGGTCCCTTCCTATGAACCTGTAAAATCAAAAGCAAGCTAGCTACTTCCTAGATATAATGGGGATACAGGTATTGGATAAATACAACCATTCCAAATGGGAGAAATTGGCCAAAACAGAGGGGTTAAAGGGCCCATGCAAGTCGGAAATCCAGTAGGGCAGACAAATTTTAAAGCTCCAAAATTATATGCTTTGACTCCAGGTCTCACATCCAGGTCACGCTGATGAAAGAGGTGGTTTAAAATGACTCGATCCCTACAATGATGCTATGTGCCAGGCATTATTACTATTCCCATTTTAAAGAGGCACAGAGAAGTTAACTCACTTTCCCAAGGTCACACAGCTAAAAAGAGCGTACAATACAAATCCATGCATCCTGATTCCATGTTACACCACAAACTGCATTACACTGCCTCTTGCTATAACGGAAGCAGGCTTGACCAAGGAGGAAAAGGTCAAGTACAGCCTCTTGCTGCCCCCTCCTCAGTACTAACCTTTCTTCAGTCCTGACTCTTACTCTGAACTAGTGCAGTGGTTTAGGGCTCTCACCTGTCACCTGACAGGCTAGGGAGATCCATTAGGATAGCACAGAGAAACAAGCCTCCAGAGGTGAACAGCCAGTGAGAGGGCTGAAAGACAAGCCATTGCTGGTGCTGAAGCATAGTCACTCATTATGTCATCTGGGGTAAATTACTTGGCTGAACATCCCTGACATAATTTACATATTTTACATGGCATGGACTATTTCATTATGAAAGAAAAAGCTGAAAGTACATTTTAGAGTGACATCCACAAAATGAGTTATTGACTGTATGTATACATTTGTTGTTTTAACACTTATCAAATTGTGATTATTTACATATTTAATGAGTTCCTTATGGACAAGGACTGTGAATTAATTATCTTTGTATTCCCACTGTTTAGCAAAGTTCTGCACACAACACAAGAAGTATACCTATGTTTTGTTCAATCAAAGTTGCTTTGTTTATAGATTTACTGGTATGTTCTCTTTTTAAAATGAGATTTAAACTGACATACAATTTAGGGGGGTCTTTCTAGAAGAGTGTTGCTCAATTTCTATCTTGGATTCAGTGCATGAGTACCAACAAGACCTCATAAGGTAGTTTGACAGTGTAAACTTACATCAAAGACAGTTTCATATGAGATGGCTTTGTAGTAATTAGCCCACCATCTCCACTAGTCACAGTTGATATGGGGCTTTTTAAAAACTCAAAAATTGAAATGTCTTCTTTTCACTGAGCACCCTTTTTTGAGAAATAAGTCAGACACTTGCTTCAATTCACTCAGCCTCTAACGTGAACACTGATTCTAGTTTTTGAGGAGAAGTGGTCATTCTTTATACTTATTCCGATTATTTAATACTATCTTTTATAGAAGTCAGGCCCAGGCCCTAAGTGGTTATATTAAGTGTTTTAAGTTACAGACAAAAGAGATGGCATTTGTCAATATTGCTTTCAAGCAAGAAGCATAAAATTTTATTAAACTGATGAGGCAAATCATTGACAAAAATGAAGTTTAATGGACGTTCTCTATCTGAAGAATAACATGACAGTAATATAGCACAATCCATTTCTGTAAACAATACTTTAAAATAATGAATGGAAATATTTAGGCCAATTTTTTGCATTGAGGCAAGATTGAGCTCAAAAGCAATTGTACTTATTTGTGTATTTATTGCCTTCCCCCATATTTTAAGAGGATAATTTTTCTACAATTTTTTTATCTTCCCTTTTATCATATTAATACTTTAGAATGCTTTTTAAAAATATTTTAAAAGGAAAGGCCCTTTTTTGTGCGACAGGGTCTTACTTTGACACCTGGTCTAGAGTGCAGTGGCATAGTCATGGCTTACTGCAGGCTTTGACCTCCCAGGCTCCAACCAACCTCCCACCTCAGCCCCCTCAGTAGCTGGGACTATGCACCACCACACCTGGCTAATTGTTCAATTTTTTTGTAGAGAGAGCGTCTCACTGTGTGGCCCAGGCTGGTCTTGAACTCCTGGGCTTAAGTGATTCTTCCACCTGGGCCTCCTAAAGTGCTGGGATTACAGGCGTGAGCCACTGTGCCTGGCCAGAAAACCTGTTTTTATTAAACTTGTACATTTTACTTTCTTCTTTTTAGAATCTTAATAACAAAACCTTTTTATTCTTGCTTAAAAAAAGAAACTAGACTGGCCGGTTGCAGTGGCTCACACCTGTAATCCCAGCACTTTGGGAGGCCGAGGTGGGTGGATCACCTGAGGTCAGGAGTTCGAGACTAGCCTGACCAACATGGAGAAACTCCATCTGTACTAAAAATACAAAATTAGCTGGGCGTGGTGGCATATGCCTGTAATCCCAGCTACTTGGGAGGCTGAGGCAGAATTGCTTGAACCCGGGAGGCAGAGATTGCGGTGAGCCGAGATCACGCCATTACACTCCAGTCTGAGCAACAAGAGTGAAACTCCATCTCAAAAAAAAAAAAAAGAAAAAGAAAAAGAAACTAGACTTCACTGACACTGGATGGTGTCAGAGGAGGTAAGTGTGTATTAGTGGTTACTCCTTGGCCACCTTCTGTGTAATTACCATCTCCATGGACTTAAGGAAGTACAGGGCTGTAAGGTCCTAGCACCAAAGTGAGATGTGGTTCTCCAGCCCTCTGCTCATGTCCCTCACTAATATATAGGCGTCCTTTAAAACTACTGTCTTACTTAAAGAAGCTTTTTACTGAGACCTGTACTTCTCAAGAATATAAATAATTCTTTTTTTTTTGGATACGGAGTTTCGCTCTTGTTGCCTAGGCTGGAGTGCAATGGCACAGTCTCGGCTCACTACAGCCTCTGCCTCCTGGGTTCAAGTGATTTCCTGTCCCAGCCTCGCAAGTAGCTGGGATTACAGGCACATGCCACCACACCCAGCTAATTTTTGTATTTTTAGTAGAGATGGGATTTCAGCATATTGTTCAAGCTGGTCTCGAACTCCTGACCTCGAGTGATCTGCCTGCCTCAGCCTCCCAAAGTGCTGGGATTACAGGCATGTACCACCACGCCCGGCAGAATATAAATAATTCTTGTAGGAGTCTTTAAGTAGAATCAAATTAACTCCACCATTGTTTGCTATTCATTTTGGTGAGTCACTACTCTTGGTAATTTGACATCAACTCCCAAACATTCTTGAAAATTTTGAGACTGCACAGATAACCAGAACTCATCTGCCTATTTACACGTGCATACAATCTTCCCCAATATGTAGAACAAAAATTTGAGGGAAGGATCGTGTTGCCAATAAATACATGTTTTGGCTACGACTAACACTCATCATAATCTTTACTATGGGACAAGCAGTCTTCTCAGTACTTTATACATACTGATTTATTTATTCCTCACAACAGTCCTCTGAGGTAGATTGTATTTGTTATTCCTATTTTGTAAGTAAGGACATCAAGGGACAGAGAGGTAACTCTTTCCCAAAGCCATACAACTAGCAAATAGTGGACTTCAACCAAGACATTCTGGCTCCAGGATTCTGAATTAGAATCAAACACTTTTTGAGACAGATTGAGTACCTTAAAAAGTTATCAAATACATGTGAACAAACCCAGGCAAAGCACCTAAGTCTCCCAACTCAGTCTAATTGCCCTCTTCACTACAGTCCAAATGCTTCAATTTGTGTTAGTTATAATACTTGGATAATCTTTTTTAAATTCAAGTAGTAATCTCTGAGATTAATGAAAATATAATAGAAGAAATGCCCTTGGGATCTAAACTGGAACTAGAGGGACATTGTGGGCTTTCTGATTTGACCCTAAGGGAAAGAGATCCTTGGATTAAACTGACCAAATGATATCTTCGGTATAAATGGTTTACATAGGTGGGTGACAGGGATTTTGTGGCAACTCTTCTATTGTTTCGTGGTTTAAGAGATACTATTTTGTGGTAGCATCTGGCTGCTTTACTGTTTTCCTTTGGTGTGTTAGGAAGGGTTTGAGAAGAATTAAACTGTAAACTAACTTTCAAATGAAAATGTGTGATTGTTCATGTAATTCCTGAGGGATGATCTAGTTGTCAGCCATGGGCACTGGGTAAGCTTGAATATATAACCTCCTTAAGTACATGTGCTTCTAATGTTCTGTGCCATTCCTCCCGTGTACAGCACCACTTTTGTGTGCTAACCTTTCTCTGCAAGGCCGGCCCCCAGTGTCATTATATGTAACTCTTCATCCCACCTTCCGCAACTGCCTGAGAGCAGTAGTTCTGTAACTATAATAGTCTGCTGAATGTTAATACTAACTGTACTCTTATACTTGAACCAAGCTCTGGAAATAAAAGTGGTCTTTCCCCAGTTCAAATAAAAAGCCAACTTCTAGGGCTTTATTTGGATAAAAATGCCCTGGATTATCCATTTTTCCCAAGTATGTGTTTTTAAACTTTTGGCATCTGCTACTATTGAGACAACAAAAGCAATGAAGGCTTATCCAGCAGAAATCTTGCTAACATCCAGTTATATCTAGTTCACCAGCTTGTTTTGTTTGTGTTTTATGGATACATGTTCTTGGCTATGATTTTGTTTTGCATATTTATAATATTTTCTGTTAGAAAAATAGCTTCCAGTTTGTAAAATGAGGTTAAACATATCAATATTACATGGTATTCTACAAAAGCATGAATTTCTTCATAGCAATTTTGAGAAGTTCTCTTGACCTGTGTAGGGAGGTTTTTACTGAAGAGACGCTATGTGACATAAGTTTTGACAGTAGTAAAATAATTTTTAAACGTAATGACAAAAGATAAAACCAAATTACGTGATTTGGATGTTTGTCCCCTCCAAATCTCATATTGAAATGTGACCTCCAGGCCAGGTGCAGTGGCTCATGCCTGTAATACCACCCAACACTTTGGGAGTCTGAGGTAGGAGGATCTCTTGAGGCCAGGAGTTTGAGATCAGCCTGGGCAACATAGCAAGACCCCATCTCTATTAAAAAAAAAAAAAAGCAGCAGCAGCAGAAATGTTGGAGGTGATCCTAGTGGGAGGTATTGGAATCATGGGGCAGATCCCTCATGAATGACTTAGGGCCATCCCTTTGGTGATGAGTGAGTTCTCACTCAGTTCATGGGAGATCTGGTTATTTAAAAGAGCCGGGACCTCCCCACTTGTCTCTGTCTCTTGCTCCTTCTCTCCATGTGACGTGCCTGCTGTCCCTTTGTTTTCCACCATGATTGGAAGCTTCCCGAGACCCTCGCCGAAAACAGATGCTGGAGCCATGCTTCTGCAGCCTGCAGAACTGTGAGGCAATTAAACCTTTATAAATTATGCAGTCTCAGGTATTCCTTTATAGCAGCACAGAAACAGACTAACACACCTATTAGACTAACACACCAGACTAACTATTAGAGAATAGTTAAGAAACACTACTATTGGTTTCAAAAATTAATAGCAGTTGGCCAGGCGTGGTGGCGAGCGCCTATAGTCCTAGCACTTTGGGAGGCCAAGGCGGGCGGATCACGAGGTCAGGTGTCCGAGACCAGCCTGGACAACATGGTGAAATCCCATCTCTACTAAAAATACAAAATTAGCTGGGCATGGTGGCACATGCCTGTAATCACAGCTACTTGGGAGGCTGAGACAGGAGAATTGCTTCAACTTGGGAAGCGGAGGTTGCAGTGAGCTGAGATCGTGCCATTGCACTCCAGCCTGGGTGACAGAACGAGACTCCGTCTCAAAAAAAAATAGTAATAATAAAATAATAGCAGTTACTTCAGCATGAATAACTGCCAACAGTAAATCATTATTGTAGGAGAGAAGGATAGTTTCACAACTGAAATCATTCAGTAAAAGACTCAGTTCTCATATGCTTTTTTGTTTTGTTTTTTTTTTACAGTTATCTCACTAAATATTCACTTAAAATAGACATCATCCATATTGTCTGCATAGCTTTGGCAGGACTTTGAGGCAGAAGGACTTGATAAGGCATACTGACCTTGAATTAAATTTGCATCTTCCACAGGCAGGCTGCCCAGTTTGTAAAGATCGAGCCTTCCAGGCGTGTTCTCTAATAATAGATCTAGGAAGCCCTAACAGGAGAAGCAGCATTTGGAGGGCATCTCTTTCTCTGACCAACTCTCCCTGGAAGGGCTTAGCCCTCTTTTCCTCTGAATCTGTTAAGAAAAAGAGTCACACCAAAGAAAAACATCTAATTTATTCTCTTCATAATGTATATTCTAAACATTTATTCAGAAATGTGCTACTGTTCATGTATGAAGTGGCTGACCAAAATACATATTTAGAATTGTTTTCTTCTGCTCTTGATATATTCCTTTTTTATATCTTGTTTTCCTTGTGACTAAAAGCAGATGTTTTTAGAAGGCAGCTGGCTAGAATTAGGAATGCAGCCGTAATTTAAGAAGTAACCTATTTAAAGATTTTTGGGCATAGAGAGTTCAAGAAACTAATTGGACTGTCTTGTGTTATTAGAAAATGTTTTATGGTAGCTAGTATTTTTTTTTCACTTTTTTTCCATTGAGAGTTCCATTCCCATAATTTATATATTTCACTCATAGTAAAGTTTATTGGACCATGTCTAATAATAAAAACAGGGAAATGGAAACTTTTTGTGAATTTCTTGGTTCACATTTTGCTAACAGAGGAAAAACTTTGTTATAATGCCGAATTGTTATTTTTTAAGGAGCAAAGTATGTTCTATATCTAAAGGAATATTTATTCTTGGGGGCTCAAGGTGTGTATAGAAGAGTTTTTGTTTAGATTTGCCAACTAGAGAATGGTGTACTCTTCTGCCATTTGGTACAAGTTAGTAGATTTACTTTTTTTTGAGACAGAGTCTTGCTCTGTCGCCCAGGCTGGAGTGCTGTGGTGCGATCTCGGCTCACTGCAACCCACCTCTCGGGTTCAGGCAATTCTTCTGTCTCAGCCTCCCGAGTAGCTGGGACTACAGGCGTCCACCACCACGCCAGACTAATTTTGTTTTGTAATTTTAATAGAGACAGGGTTTCACCATATTGGTCAGGCTGGTCTCAAACTCCTGACCTCAGGTGATCCATCTGCCTCTGCTCCCGAAGTAGCTACAGGCGTGAGTCACTGCGCCCGGCTGATTTACTTTACTTCTATTCATAAGTCTTTTTTTTTTTTTTGACAGCCTTATTGAGCTACCGTTCATATACTGGATGAATTATATAAAATGTATACCCATTTAAAGTGTACAATTCAATGAATTTTAGTATATTCACAGGTATGAAGCCATCATTACCACAATCAATTTTAGGATATTTTCATCACCCTAGGAAGAAGCCCATACCCATTAGCAGTCACTTCCCTTATCTTCCCAAACTCCCAGTCATGGAACCACTAATCTACTTTCCGTCTGTGTAGCCTATTTTCGGCATTTCATGTAAATGGAATCATGTAATATGTGGTCTTGTGTGATTGGCTTCTTTCACCTGGCATAATGTTTTCAAGGTTCATTCCTGTGGTGGCATGCATCAGATACTTCATTCCTTTTTATTGAGAAATAATACTGCATTTTATGGATAATACCACATTTTATTTAACCAGTAATCAGTTGATAAACATGTAGTTGTTTCTACTTTTTGGCTATTATAAGTAATGCTGCCATGAACATTAATTGCAAGTTTTTATGTGGCTGTATATTTTCATTTCTCTTGGGCATATGCCTAGGAATAAAATTGCTAGGTCATATGGTAACATTAGGTTTAACTTTTGGAGGAACTGCCAGACTGTTTTCCAGGGCAGCTGTCCCATGATACATTCCCACCAGTAATGTATTAGAGTTCTAATTTCTCCACATCCCAACACTTGTTATTATCTGTCTTTTTGATTATAGTCATCTGAGTGGGTATGACATGATAGATAATGGTGGTTTTAATTTGCATATCTTCTTAGAAGAAATACTTTTTTTAAGATCCTTTGCCCATTTTTTAGTTGGGTTATGTGTCTTGTTGAGTTCTTATATGTATTCTACATGTAAGTCCCTTGTCAGGTATATGACTTGCCAAAATTTTCTCCCAGGCTATGGTTTGCCTTTTTCACTTTCTTGATAGTGTTCTTGAAAGCACTAAAGTTTTAAATTCTGCTTTCACTTTACCAATTTTTTTCTTTTGTTGCTTTTGCTTTTGGTGTCATATCTATGACGCCATTGCCTAATCCAAGATCATGAAGATATGCTTATCTTTTCTTCCAAGAGTTTATAATTTAAGCTCTTGCATTTAGGTCTTTGATCCATTAAATTAATTTTTATATATGGCATGAGGTAGAAGACCAGCTTCATTCATTTGCATGTGGATATCCAGTTGTCTCAGTTCTATTTGTTGAAAAGACTATTTTCCCACTGAATTGTCTTGGCACCGTCGTTAAAGATCAATTGGCCGTAAATGTAGGGACTTATTTCTGAACTCTGAATTCTGTTTCATTGATCTGTATGTCTGTCTTTATGCCAGTAATACACTGTCTTGATTACTGTGGCTCTGTGCTAAATGTTGAAATCAGGAAGTCTGAGTCCTATAACTTTTTCAAGATTGTTTTAGCTATTCTAGGTCCCTTGAATTTCCATATGAATGTTTAAATTTGTCAATTTCTGCAAAAAATGGCAGCTGGGATTTTGACAAGAATGGCAGTGAATCTTCAGGTCAACTTGGAGAATATTAGCATCCTAACAATATTAAGTCTTCCAGTTCACGAGCATGGAATGTCTTTCCATTTATTTAGGTCTTCTTTAATTTCTTTCAATAAGGTTTTGTAGTTTTCAGATACAAGTTGTGAACTTCTTAAATGTATCCATAAATTTATTTTTTATGTAACTGTTGTAAATGGAATTGTTTTCTTAATTTCTTTTTCTGATTGCTTATTGCTAGTGTATAGAAATACAATCTTTTTTTTTTTTTTTTTTGAGAGGGAGTCTCTGTCACCCGGGCTGGAGTGCAGTGGCGCAATCTCAGCTCACTGCAAGCTTCGCCTCCCGGGTTCAGGCCATTCTCCTGCCTCAACCTGAGCAGCTGGGACTACAGGTGCCTGCCACCACGCCCGGCTAACTTTTTGTATTTTCAGTAGAGATAGGGTTTCACCGTTGATCTCCTGACCTCGTGATCTGCCCGCCTCGGCCTCCTAAAGTGCTGGGATTACAGGCGTGAGCCACCGTGCCTTTCCTACAATCTATTTTTATATGTTGATCTTGTACCCTGCAGTGTTTTTTAATTTATTTATTAGTTTTAATAATTTTTTGGTGGATTCCTTATGGTTTTCCTGTATACAATATCATATTATCTGCAAAATGAGGTAATTTTACTTCTTTTTTTCCAGTTTGAATACCTTTTTTTTTTTTTTTTTTTTTTGAGACGGAGTCTCGCTCAGTCGCCCAGGCTGGAGTGCAGTGACGCGATCTCAGCTCACTGCAAGCTCCGCCTCCCGGGTTCACTCCATTCTCCTACTTCAGCCTCCCAAGTAGCTGGGACTACAGGCCCCGCCACCTCGCCCGGCTAATTTTTTTTTGCATTTTTAGTAGAGACGGGGTTTCACCGTGTTAGCCAGGATGGTCTCGATCTCCTGACCTCGTGATCCGCCCACCTCGGCCTCCCAAAGTGCTGGGATTACAGGCTTGAGCCACTATAGATTTAAAAAATGTATAATATACAATGTATATTTTATATATATTGTATAAAACATATATATCATGTATATCATGAAAGGGTATTGAATTTTGTCAAATGCTTTTGTCTATTGGGATGATCATGGGGATTTGTCCTTTATATGGTATATTACAATCTTTTTTTTTTTTTTTTTTTTTTTAAGATTAAGCCCACTTTCCATTCCAAGGATAAATCCCACTGGGTCATGTTATATAATCCTTGCGTCTGTTTTCATAATAGATATTAGTCTCTGTTTCTTGTGATGTCTTTGTTTTGGTGTCAGGTTTATCTGGCCTCACAGAATGAGTTGGGAAGTGTTCCCCTTTCTTCTATATTTTGGAAGAGGTTCTGAAGACTTGGTATTGATTCTTGTTTAATTTAGTAGAATTTGCCAGCGAAGTCACCTGATCCTGAGCTTTTCTTTGTGGGTAGTTTTTAAATTACTAGTTCATTCTTTTCTCATTAGAGGTTGTTTAGATTTTCTGTATCTTCTTGAGTCAGTTTTGGTAGCTTGTGAATTTGTCCATTTCACCTGTTACATAATTTGTTGGCATGCAGTTCTTAGTCTTCCTTGTAATCCTTTTCATTTCCATTAGGTCGGTAGAGATGTCTCTTCATAGATTTCTAACCAGTAAATAGATCACTACTTGAACTTTGCAAAGAAATTAACTCTTCAACTTTTGTGGGGCCTTTCCAAGGATAGAAAATACAAGGAAACATGAAAAACAAAGAACTACTGAGTTCATCATTATTACTGCTAACAATGAATAAGCAACATCAACATTAATTTTTGCTTTGCACAGAGTATTGAAACAGAGCCTTCAAAAATTAACGATAATGAGTCTGGGCACAGTACTGGGCATGGCTCACACCTGTAATCCCAGCACTTGTGTAGGCCAAGTTGGGAGGATTGCTTGAGGCCGGGAGTTCAAGACAAGCTTGGGCAACATAGCGAGACCCTGCATCCACAAAAATAAAAGCTAAAAAATTAGCCTGGCCTGGCAGTTTCTCAGGAGGCTGAGTTAGGAGGATTGCTTCAGCCCAGGGGTTTGAGGAGGCAGTGAGCTATGATACTACCACTGCATTCCAGCTTAGGCACCAGAGCAAGACCCTGTCTCTAAAAAACAACAGCAATAATGATGATGGTGTTAGGAGTGAGGGGTGGACTTACACTGTTTAATACTGTCCAAAGGAATATATCTCTAGGTTTAAAAATCATTTTCCTAGCAACTTGTGGGCTTTGTATAATCTTGAGCAGAAACACTTGACCTGATTATTCAACTTTCCATCTGAGAGTGGAGGTAGTACCACTTGCAAAGCAAGCAGATACTCATTTTCATTGTACTGTCTCAGCATTTCTTTAGAAACCTTATTTAGGCCACATCTCATTATAGTGAATTCCAAACTACTGACCAAATTTTTGAATGGAATATTTCCCTTGCTTTTAAGTTTCCTTTTACAGTTTTCCCCTTTACAAAATGTGTCAAAAAATACCTTTATTTTTTAGAATGTAAAATCTTGAATACAAGGAAATTTCAGAGTGAAGAAGTATAGTACTCAGGCAACATATAGGAGTTCTGAGCATGGAATTCCCAAGCATAGAAGAAATTATTTTCATTTGTGAAAAGGCAGAGAGTAAAAGATTTCTAAGTTTAGGATGCCCACTCTGATAAATTCATTCTCATCCTAATTCTTTACCAAAAGTCAACATGTGGGTATGATTTTTTTTTCATGAAAATCTTTCCCATTTTTTAATAAAACATTTGGGTTCTTATTATGGAAATTTACAATAAATCACTTTCAGAAGGCTATTTACTGCTGAATAGAAGAGATTGTTAAAATTAAATGATATTGAACATAAAATGGAAATGTTCAATTTACTAAGCATTTAAAACCTTTTGATTATTGTAGCCAAGCCATTATGTATACATCTCTTTTTGGAAAATATTCTATATTTTGGAAAAGAAGCTATGCTGCAAAAAGAGAATCAGCTACTTTAAAATAGAGCTGCCTGCATCCGGAACAAAAACCTTTTGGCGCCGTCATTAAGGAAATCAGCAGTGTACAGACCAAATTATTGGTTTCAAACTGTATAAACAATGGGATTTCTCAATTGGAAAAGGCAATTTAAGTCCTAGAAGTTGGCTGCCAAGGAAACCACTACTTGGAAAAAGCCTAACAAAATTTTTATGTGAACTAGCATGATACCTTCCAGTATGTTCCACTCTTTCTCTCTCTCTCTCTCTTTTTTTTTTTTTCTTGAGACAGGGTCTCACTCACTTGCCCAGGCTGGAGCACAGTGGCACAATCACAGCTCACTGAAGCCTCGACCTCCTGGGCTCAGGTAATCAATCCTGCCATGTCAGCCTTCTGGGTAGGTGCAACTACAGGCACACACCACCACTCCCAGCTAATTTTTTGTTTTTTGTAGAAATGGGGTTTCACCATATTGCCCAGGCTGGTGTTTTTCTGTGAAAAGGGGAAGAAAGTAGGAGGATAGCAAGAAACTTAGAAACACATCTCTGTTGTAAGGAGGCAAGAACTAGATTATTCTCTTTAGTTCCCCCCAATTTTTTATTGTGAAAATTTTTAAACTTTCCCAAAAAGTTTAAGGAAGAGTACAATCTGTATATACCCTTCATTCAGATGTACCAGTTTTTAACCTTTTGCTACATTTGCTTTCTCTCACACCCGTCCTACACTCTCTCACACATAGATCACATAGAAAGTAAGTCACAAACGTAGCAATTCATCCCTAACTACTTTAGTATGTATTTCCCAAGAAGACATTTTCTGGCTTGGCGCGGTGGCTCATGCCTGTAATCCCAGCACTTTGGGAGGCCAAGGAGGGCGGATCACTTGAGACCAGCCTGGCCAACATGCCAAAACCCCATCTCTACTAAAAATACAAAAATTATCCAGGTATGTCAGCACAAGCCTGTAATCCCCCTTGCATGGCTGAGGCACGAGAATCACTCCAACCTGGGAGGCAGAGGTTGCAGTGAGCCCAGATCACGCCACTGCACTCCAGCCTGGGTGACAGAGTGAGACTCTCTATCTCAAAAAAAAAAAAAAAAAGACATTTTCTACCTAATCATAGTACTGTTATCACACCCAAGAAGTTTTTAATTGATGTAATATTATTGAATATATAGTCTATATTCATGTTTTCCCCAATTGTTCCAATAATGGTTCTTTTTAGCCTGTTTTTGTTTTTGTTTTTTACAAGAAATCCAGGATCCAATCAAAATTCATTCACTTCATTTAATCGCCATAAGAATAGCCCACCCTTCCTCTGCCTTCTTTTGACTTTGCTGTCACTGATACTTTTTTAAAAACGAAGCATTGGCTGGGCACAGTGGCTCATGTCTGTAATCCCAACACTTTGGGAGGCCAAGGCAGGTGGGTTTCTTGAGCCTAGGAGTTCGAGACCAGCCTGGACCACATGATGAAACCCTGTCTCTACAAAAAATATCTGGGCATGGTGGCATGTGCGAGTCCTAGCTATTCGGGAAACTGAGGTGGGAGAATGGCTTGAGCCCTGCCTGCAGTGAACCGAGATCAGGCCACTGCACTCCAGCCTGGGCAACAGAGCCAAACGCTGTCTCAAAAAAATAAAAAAATAAAAAATAAAAAAACAGGCCAGTTTTCTTGTAGAATGTCTCATAGTCCAGACTTACCTGATTTTTCATTATGTTTGTCTTCTGGTTTAACACATTTGACAGGAAAACCAACAAAGCAAATGTAGCTTTTGTATTTCATCACATCCAAAGGCACATAATATCAATTGGTTCAACTATTAATGATGCTCAATTTAATCACTGAGTATTGATAAGGTGATATACAACGTATTTTTCCATTGCAAAGGTATCTTTTTTCTTTGTTATTTAGGAAAAATGGTGGGGGTTGGCAAGTGACAGTGCGAAAAGGGAGAAATGGTGGGGGAGGAGGAGGTGACACTTCAAGACAGTGTGTGTATCATTCTTAAACAGCCTTTCTTCTAATGGTGTTATCATCCATAACTCAACTGACTCAACTGGTGGCAACAAAATGGTGATTGCCTAATTTTGCCCTTTCGTCTACTTGTATTAGCTGGCTTTCTTCCATTAAAACAAGAGCTTTCCTCCTTTTACTTTTTTTTTTTTTTTTAAGCATTACCAGGGACTCTGAGAGTCTTTTTATTCAATATTCTATAGTCCATTATGATGATCATTTTTGATGTTCACCTCTTCCCAAAGTTGACTAATGAAAACTGCTTTTAGGCCAGCTTCTCTATAATTTTGACACGTGTCCATCATTCTTTGAGCAATTCTCACCTTACACATTTTTGCCCTAACTTGGAATCACCATTTCTCCAGAGTCCTGATTCCTTTTAGGAAGAGAAACCAAGATCTGGACAGTATGTTCATTGCTTCTACTTCAGTGTGCCTCCTGTTACAATCCAGTAACACGGGCTTCTTCCATTTCCTCTTCCGTGTTTTGTATCTCCCTCTACTACATTGACAACTCTGGTTCCCGCCATCAGCATATGTACTCATTTGTTCTGTACTAGAGTATAGCAGTCCCCAACCTTTTTGGCATCAGGGACTAGTCTCGTGGAAGACAATTTTGCCGTGGACCTGGGGCGGGGGAGGGAGAATGGTTTCAAGATGAACTGTTCCGCCTCAGATGATCAAGCATTTGTTAGATTCTCATAAGGAACGCACAACCTAGATCTCTTGCATCCGCAACTGCACACCTCTTGCTACATACACATCCTGTAGTACATACAAATAGTTTTGGAATTACACCAGTACCACTATAAGCAACACATCTCAGTTTGAGATTTCTTTGCACTTCATTTTGTCCTTAGAATATATCTCAGTAAGGGTATGTGGACAGATTACTATATTCAGAAGTTAATTTCTTTTTTATTTTCTGTGTGGTTATCAATTTGATACACAACTAGGTTCATTTGTTTTTGTTTGACTTCAGTTTTGAGATGTACTTCTGTGTCCAGAATTGGTTCTGTCCACTGGGTTCTTGGTCTCGCTGACTTCAAGAATGAAGCCGCAGACCCTTGCAGTGAGTGTTAAGTTCTTAAAGATGGTGTGTCCGGAGTTTGTTCCTTCAGATGTTCAGATATGTCTGGAGTTTCTTCCTTCCGGTGGGTTCGTGGTCTCACTGACTTCAGGAATGAAGCTGCAGACCCTTGTGGTGAGCATTACAGTTCATAAAGGTAGTGCGGACACAAAGAGTGAGCAGCAGCAAGATTTATTGTGAAGAGCGAAAGAACAAAGCTTCCATAGCGTGGAAGGGGACACGAACAGGTTGCTGCTGCTGCTGTGGGTGGCCAGCTTTTATTCCCTTATTTGGCCCCGCCCACATCCCACTGATTGGTCCATTTTACAGAGCACTGATTGATCCATTTTACTGAGTGCTGATTGGTGCATTTACAAACCTTTAGCTAGACACAGAGTGCTGATTGGTGTATTTACAAACCTTCAGCTAGACACAGAGCGCTGATTGGTGCATGTTTAGAGTGCACTGATTGGTGCGTTTACAAACCTTTAGCTAGACACCGCGCTGATTGGTGCGTTTTTACAGAGTGCAGATTGGTGCATTTACAAACCTTTAGCTAGACACAGAGCACTGATACGTGCGTTTTTACAAAGTGCTGACTGGTGCATTTACAGTCCTCTAGCTAGACAGAAGAGTTCTCCAAGTGCTCACTCGACCCAGGAAGTCCAGCTGGCCTCATCTCTCACTCCCCTCTCTAAACAGGACACCCCAACTACTGTTGGGAATTAGGCAATGACCGCTCTAGCTACTTCTTGCTTGATAGGGTCGAAGAAGGGGTCCTGCAGTTGTGTCCTCCAGAGGGGAACTCTTTAGGCCAGTGAAAGGGCCAGCAGGTTGGTCCAGGGGTCCTCAGTAGAAGTTGTTAGTTGAGCTCATTTGGGGTTCCATTTGTAAGACCATCTGTAGCTTGATGGCCTCGATCCTAGGGGAAACAAATTTAACAAGGAGGTTAAAAATACAGGGCCTGAAGGTGAGTAATAGCAAGATGGCTGTCCCAGGACCTAGAAAGGGGAAAAGCCATGTCACCCAACTCCAGAGGTTGGTATAAGAGTTTGAAAGACATTGTCTAATTTCAGAAGCCTTTTCCTGTAAACGCCAGGCAGCATCTCATACTATCCCTGACTGGTTAGTGCAGAAACAACACTCTTCCCCTAAGAAGGTGCAGAGTCCTCCTTTCTCAGCAGTGTGAAGGTCTAGGCCTTGGCGGTTTTGGAGAGTCCCTGCTGCCAAAGGGTCTATTTGGGATTGTAGAGTAAGGATAGATTGTATTATTTCTTGCAAACTGTCTGAGAGGCAGATATAGGTTGAAGTTCCACATAAGAAGAATATGCCTTGGCTGGGTAGACGGAAATTTACCCTGGCTTTTAAAGGAATAGGGTACACTGTTTTTTCTTTACTACTTCAATCTTCTTTCTCTCTCTCTTTGACTCCTTCTTTGTCTCCTCTCTCTCCTTCTCTCTTTGACTTTCTGTCTCTGTCTCTTCCTCTCTCTGTCTTTCTGCCTCTTTCTCTCTTTCCTTTCTGCTGGTCTTTCCCTGCCTCTGCCAGCCGCTTATGCTGCTGTTGTCCCCTCTCCTTCCCCTTTTGATGGCTTCGGCAGTGTGAGACTGCCACCTCCTTGGGTTTTTGCACTGCGTGCAATAACTCCATAATTTCCTTGTGGTATTTAGTGGGGGTTCCCCCAGAGATGAGGAACTCTGTTTCTTTCCATATTGCAGCATGGGCATGTAGGATTAGATAAGCATACTTGCTATCTGTATACACATTTATTATTTTTCCCTTTCCCAGTTCTAAGTCTCGGGTAAGTGCCACTGGTTCTGCTAACTGGGCACCGGTCCCTGGAGGAGGAGGCTTACTTTCAAGTACGGTTACATCACTAACTATGGCAGAACCTGCCCTTCGTATCCCATTCTCCACAAATGAACTACTATCAGTATATAGGTTAAGGTCAGGATTAGCTAAGGGGACTTCTGAGAGATCATCTCGGGTGGCATGAGTCTGGACTATAATTTGTTGGCAGTCATGCTCGATTGGTTCTCCATCCTCTGGGAGAAAAGTGGCAGGGTTGAGGGCCACTCACGTACGTACTTGAAGCACCAGTCCCTCAAGGAGTAGTGCCTGGTATCTAGGCGGTTGTCTGATAGCCATAAACTTCCTGTGGCCCCTAGTATGCCATTTACATCATGAGTAGTCCAGACAGTGAGATCCTTTCCTCGTAATATTTTGATGGCCTCCAACACTAAGACAGCCACCGCCCCAACTACCCATAAACAGTGAGGCCAGCCTTTTGCTACTACATCAGTTTTCTTACTTACATATGCCACTGGTTGTGGGGTTGTCTCAGGAGTCTCAGTAAGGACTCCGAGAGCTATCCCTGCTCTCTCTGTGACGTATAAAGAGAAGTTTTGTCCTGTGGGAAGGTTTAAAGCTGGAGCTTGTACTAGGGCCTGCTTTAAGGTTTTGGAGGCTGTTTCTGCCTCTGGTTCCCATTCTACTAGATGAGTATTTGCCCTCTGGGTCTCCTTGATTATAACATAGAGGGGCCTGGCTATCTTGCTGTATCCAGGGATCCAAAGCCGGCAAAAGCCAGTGATTCCAAGGAACCCCCGCAGCTTAATGTCTTAGAGTGATGATAAGCCAGTATAGGCTGTATTCATTCCTTGCTGAGGGCCCTGGTCCCTATGGCTAAGATTAGGCCTAGATATTTGACCTGCTATAGGCAAAGCTGGGCCTTCAACCTAGATGCCTTGTACCCTTGATTAGCTAGAAAGTTCAAGAGATCTAGAGTAGCCTGCTGGCATGAGGTTTCCGAATTGGTAGCCTAAAGTAAATCATTCACATACTGAAGGACCAGGGTGTCTGGACTTGAGAAGTGGCCTAGATCTTGGGCCAGTGCCTGACCAAACAGATTAGGGCTATCCCTAAACCGTCGGGGCAAG
This sequence comes from Macaca nemestrina, assembly GCF_043159975.1. NCBI lineage: Eukaryota > Metazoa > Chordata > Mammalia > Primates > Cercopithecidae > Macaca > Macaca nemestrina. Next base: position 4,523,908 of record NC_092125.1, on the reverse strand, counting down.
ACCGACCACGTAAGTTGGGATGTGTGGTCTGTGGGATCCTCAAAGGCAAAGAGAAACCGGGAGTCAGAGTGCAGGGGAATACAGAAGAAGGCATCCTTGAGGTCCAGAACAGTGAACCATTCTGCTTCCTCTGGTATTTGAGAGAGCAGGGTATCGGGGTTGGGTACAACTGAATATAGAGGAATTACTGCCTCGATGAGTCTAAGATCTTGCACTAGTCTCCACTGACCGTTCGGTTTTTGTACTCCTAGAATTGGGGTGTTGCAGGGACTGCTGGATTTCCTTACCAAGCCTTGAGCTTTTAAATGTTTAACAATATCCTGTAATCCTTTATGAGCTTCAGGCCTTAAGGGATATTGCCTTTGATAAGGAAAAGTGGTGGGATCTTTTAGCCTGATTTGGACTGGGCAGGCATTTTTTGCCCTTCCAAATTGTCCTTCCAGTGCCCAGACTTCAGGGTTGATTCCCTCCTCAAGTAGGGGACAAGAAATGGGTAACTTGTTCCCCATATTCATGTAGATAATAGCTCCAGCCTTGGCTAATATATCCCTCCCTAATAAGGGTGTGGGACTTTCAGGCATCACAAGAAAGCCATGTGAAAAGAGCAAAGTCTCCCGATTACAACTGAGGAGGTGGGAGAAATACCTGGTTACAGGCTGTCCTAGGATTCCTCGGATGGTAACAGACCTTGAGGACAGTTGTCCAGGACAGGAGATTAACACTGAGAAGGCAGCACCAGTGTCCAGGAGGAAGTCAATTTCCTGGCCCTCAATGCTTAAACATACCCGGGGCTCAGTGAGGGTGGTGGCATGAGCTGGCGCTTGCCCCGGGCATCCTCCATCCTGTTTTTGGATCATCTGGTTGGGGGCTTCTGGCCCAGGGAACCATTGTACTCTGGGGCAGTGCACCTTCCAGTGATTGCCTCGGCATAGTGGACATGGGCAGGGGGGCAGCTTGTTTCTCGTTGGACAATCTCTTTTAAAGTGTCCTTGTAAACCACACTGGTAACAAACCCTACCAGGTGATTGGCCTGTGCCATTTTCTGTCCTCTCTGAACCACCAAGGTTTGTTTGTCTGAGGGCCATGACTAAGGCTGTGGCCTTTCTCTGATCTCGCTTTTCCTTTTGACCTGTTCCTCTTGGTCCCTGTTATAGAACACCGAGGTTGCCAGGTTTAATAATGCCTCCAGATTTTGTTCAGGGCCTGGGGCCCAGGGCCCAGGGCTCGCTTTTGGAGCTTTCTCCTGAAATCTGCAGCTGACTGGGAAATAAACTTATCTTTTAGGATCAGTCGACCCTCTAGTGAGTTGGGTGACAGGGGAGTTTATTTTCTTAAGGCCTTTCATAACTGCTTAAGAAAGGCAGAAGGATTTTCTTCTTTCCCTGAGTTATGGTGGATATCATTGAATAATCCATGGGCTTTTTTTCTAATTCTCCTTAGTCCTTCTAGAACACAGGTCAACAGATGTTTGCAACTCTTAGTCTCCGTGATCTGAGTCGAGGTCCCAGTGGGGATCCATACTGGAGACAGCTAGCTGTCCGGTAGGGAATTTGTCCCTTTCTTCAGCTGTCATTCTATAATTTACTTGACTAAGATACAAGGTATCTCCAAACTCCCGGGCTGCCACTAAAGCCGCATTCTTTTCCTTAAAGGCCAGGGTTTGATCTAACAGTAGCATGACATCTCTCCAAGTGAGATAGAAGGTTTGCCCTAGACCCTGTAGGACATCTGTGTACCTGTCAGGGTCATCTGAAAACTTCCCCAGGTCTGCCTTGATCTGCTTTAAATCAGAGAGGGAGAAGGGGACATGTACCTGAGTTGGGCCAAATTCCCCTCCCCCTACAGCTTGAAGGGGACATAACCGATAGCCTGGGGGTTTCTGTGGTCCTTTGGAGATTTCTTTGCTTGTTTCCTTCTGGGTAGGGGAGATTAGAGGAGGCTTAGTTAATAGAAAGGGGAGCTATAGGGAAGCTAGGATATGGAGGTAAGCTGAGAGGTCCTCCTGTGGGATGTAAACTGCAAGCTTTGCATAGTTGTGTATTCTCCTTCAGTGAAAAGAAAGCTTGGACATAAGGTATTTCACTCCATTTACCTTCCCTCTTACAGAAAAGGTCAAGCTGCAGGATAGTGTTGTAACTTATACTTCCCTCAGGTGGCCATTTTTCCCCATCAGAGAGAGAATACTGGGGGGGCAGGCCATAGTGCAGAAAAAGATGAGCTGCCTCTTTTTCAGGGTTTGTGGGTCAAATTGGTCCCAGTGGCTTAGGATGCCTTTCAAGGGTGAGCCTGCTGATGCCTGAGTGTTTCCCATCTAAAACCACCTGCGGTTTTGGTTTGTTTCTCCCCCTGCCCAAGAACCTGCAACGGTCCCTGGACCCTGCTGATCAGAATAGTTGCACTCACTGACGCAGCAGCAGAAACACTAGTTTTCCTCCTAGACCACAAGGAGGACCAAGGAATGTTGGATTTCGTAGCCCTTACCGACGCATTCTCGAAAAGCTGCACCCTTGCCCGGCCTCCTAGACCACAAAGAGGACCGAGAAAAATCGGATTTAGTGACCCTTACCGATGCAGTCTCGAAAACCTGTCAGAGTCCTAAGCATTCTCCTGTTAGTATTGGGACATTACCTGTGTCCTATAAAGATGTTATGCCCCAAAAATGAAGTGGAGGGCCATACCCTGAGGGAGGGGGGGATCTCCAGAGTTGGAAGAGTGTCTTTTGTCCTCACTTATCATCATGTGAATAGGAAGGATATCATTTCTGAGGCTCCCCATATCCTAGCTTCAGGAATAGGCTTTGTTAGGCCTGCTTGTCTGAGGAGGGATCCTAAAAGGATAGTTGGTCTCCCCACTCAACGGCACTTTGGGCAAAAATTATGTCTTTCTGATTGGTGAGCCCGGGTGCTTAAAGAAGGGAACAGAGTCCTGAAGTTTATACTAGAAATCATTCTTACAGGAGAAACTAGAAAAGCACCAGAGACAGGGAGTGGTTTTTAGAAGCAGGACTAGCCTCGGAGAAGAGAGGCGAGAGGAAGTTTGTCTGACAAGCATTAGGACCCAGGAGGCAAGGGTCAGCATGGATAGGATAGATGGCTGAGTCTCGCGTGGGTGACATGACTTAGTTCTGCTCACGGCCGCAGGATCAACCAACTTGTCAGACCCCAAAGCTGAATGGCTTTCCTCTCTGTTGACCCTCAGCTCAGCCCAGAAGTACAGGAAAAGCGGAAGCTGGTTCCAGGTAAACCAATGCTTCCAACTCCAAAGAGTCAGGGGTTGTTAGAGAGCCCTTTCCCAGAAAGCCTGACACCCATGTCTTTAGTCCAGCGGCCGTGCTAGTCACTTTTAACTGGCCCGGTATTTAGCCCCCGAATTCTAAGGAAAAATAGAATTAGCAAGCGAAAGGGGTCCAGTGGTACTCACTGCTTGGTGATTGTCCCTTCATGGTCACCAAAATGGTCCAGAATTGGTTCCTTCTGGTGGGTTCTTGGTCTCACTGACTTCAAGAATGAAGCCACGGACCCTCATGGTGTTACAGTTCTTAAAGATGGTGTGTCTGGAGTTTGTTCCTTCAGATGTTCAGATGTGTCCGGAGTTTATTCCTTCTGGTGGGTTCATAGTCTCGCTGACTTCAGGAATGAAGCCGCAGACCCTCATGGTGAGTGTTACAGCTCATAAAGGTAGTGCAGACCCAAAGAGTGAGCGGCAGCAAGATTTATTGTGAAGAGTGAAAGAACAAAGCTTCCACAGCGTGGAAGGGGACCTGAGCAGGTTGCCCCTCCTGGCTTGGGTGGCCAGCTTTTATTCCCTTATTTGGCCCCACCTACATCCCACTGATTGGTCCATTTTACAGAGTGCTGATTGGTGCATCTGCAAACCTTTAACTAGACACAGAGCGCTGATTGGTGCATTTACAATCCTCTAGCTAGACAGAAAAGTTCTCCAAGTGTCCACTCGACCCAAGAGGTCCAGCTGGCTTCACTTCTCACTTCTTTTTCTAAGTCTAACTTTGTGAAAAACATTTACGTGGTTCAAATGTCAAAATTATATATAAAAAGATATCTTAGGAAGTCTTCTGTCTCATTCCCTTTCATCCACCTTTGGTAGGTAACTATTTTCATGATTTTCTGGTTTTTTCTTCTTTTTCTTTTTTGAAAAAAAAAAAAAAATTTGCATATGACAGGGATCTTACACAAACTTTTTCTGTAAATAACCAGATAGTAAATATCTTGGTTATCTGTCACACTCAACTCCGCATAAAAGCCACATAGACAGTTTGCAAACAAGTGAGCGTGGCTGTGTTCCAATAAAATGTTATTTGCAAAGATAGGAGGTGGGCCAGATTTGGCCTGCAGGAGTTGTTTGCTGGCTGTAAGGTGTAGATACAGACATTCTCATACAAAAAAATTTTTAAAAGCATAGTAAGGCAAACTCTTTGTTTTTTTTCTTTCTTTCTTTTAAGACGGAGTCTTGCTCTGTCGCCCAGGCTGGAGTGCAGTGGCATGATCTCGGCTCACTGCAAGCTCCACCTTCTGGGTTCATGCCATTGTCCTGCCTCAGCCTCCCAAGTAGCTGGGACTACAGGCACCCGCCACCATGCGTGACTAATTTTTTTGTATTTTTAGTAGAGACGGGGTTTCACCGTGTTAGCCAGGATGGTCTCGATCTCTTGACCTCGTGATCCGCCCACCTCGGCCACCCAAAGTGTTGGGATTACAGGCGTGAACCACCGCACCTGGCCAACAAACTCTTTTCAAGACTATTGTGATAGGTAGAGAGGCCATGGCAATGGGATTTTGCAGTGGAGTAGAGAGACTGTGTTCAACTCCAAACACAGTGTGGGCAAATGGGAATTTGCAGCCAGGGGGCAGGGTGGAGGGTCAGTGGATGGAAAATTTCTAAGAGGAAACATTAGGGGTCGGGGGGTTCTGGCTAAACCAACCTAACACAATTCTTTGTGAAGATATGCCAGGGTAATCTGACATCACCGGGGGATGGTGGAGGATGAGGAACCTGACCAGATATGGAGGTGATCAGATAGCAAGGGTTGGGGGTTCTTGCTGAACTGAATTAGCAAGATTCTTTGCTAAAACCTGATTTTACAAGTAAGTGTACAGATGGGCCTAGGAAAAGATTCAGGAGTCTAAGTCTTTGCCATATATTATTTTGCAACTTGCTTTTGTTTCCCTAACAAATATATCCTGGAAATTACTTCCTCTTCCTCTTAGTTCTTCAAGAGCATCACCCCTTCCCCTACACTTTTTGAATTTTTTTTAGAGACAGGGTCTCTGTTGCCCTGGCTGGAGTGCAGTGTGATCATAGCTCACTGCAACCTCGAACTCCTGGGCTCAGTTCTCCCACCTCAGCCTCCCGAGTAGCTAGGACCACAGGTACCTGGCTAATTTCTTTCTTTCTTTCTTTCTTTCCTTTCTTTCCTTTCTTCCTTTCTTCCTTTCTTTCCTTTCTTTCCCTTCTTTCCCTTCTTTCCCTTCTTTCCCTTCTTTCCTTCCTTCCTTCCTTCCTTCCTTCCTTCCTTCCTTCCTTTCTTTCCTTTCTTTCCTTTCTTTCCTTTCTTTCCTTTCTTTCCTTCTTTCTTTCCTTCTTTCTTTCCTTCTTTCTTTTCTTTTCTTTTCTTTTCTTTTCTTTTCTTTTCTTTTCTTTTCTTTTCTTTTCTTTTCTTTTCTTTTCTTTTCTTTCTTTCTGATTGGGTCTCCCTGTGTTGCCCAGGGGGGTCTTGAACTCCTGGCCTCAAGCTGTCCTCCTGCCTCAACCTCCTAAAGTACTGGGATTACAGGTGTAAGCCACCACACTGAGCCCTTCCCCCTCTTTTTATGGCTGAAGAATATTCCATTATATAGATATATCATAGTTTAGGTAACTAGGACCCTATAAATGAACATTTAGGTTGTTGTCAACATTTTACTAACATAAATAATATTGCAGTTAATAGTCTTATGTTTACGATTTTTTATATGTGCAACCTATTCTCTTACTGTAGTATAAAAATTCAAATAAAAACCTATTAAACTAAGATAATAGCATTTTACTTTAAAATAACATTTTTAATTATAAAATAATACTCTTTAACAAATGTTGAAAAACAAACAATCCTGAATGTATGGAGTTAAAACTGAAAAGTATTGCATTATAGTCCTCCTCTCCCCCAAATTGTTAACAGTTTGATCTGTGTGCCTCAAACCTTTCTTTTGTTGCAATTGGTGGTAGTTTTATTTTGTCGTCCCATACTTAATATGTAAGTATAGCCTCAGGCTTCTTTTTCAAAAATGTGATCATGCTACACATATTATGACTTGATCCTTTTATTTTATGTGGTTTTTAAATATCTATCGAGTTACCTCATTCTTTTTTCTTTTTTAAAAATTAAACTCAGCTAATTTTCCCAAGTCAACCTTATTGTTTTTTTGATTGATAGTTTATAATATGAATGTATCATAATTAGCCATTTCTCTATTGATATTTAGACTTCAGTTTTTCAGTATTGTAGACAACTACAGTTAATGTCCTAGGACATGTCTTTGCGTATATGCTAGTGTTTCTATAGAATAGATTCCGGAAGGTGAAATGGTTAAGTCACTGTCATTGATTTACACTTGTGCAATGTCTTCTTCACACCCTTCCCAACACCCAGTATTAGCAGTATTTTTAGTATTTGCCAATCTGATAGATAAAAGAAGGGTGGTACCTCATTGTTTTAATTAGTGTTTTTCTGTTTGCTCCTGAGATTGTTAGTTCAGGTTTATTGGCCACTAATTTGTTGTTTTTTTTTTTTTTAATGAAGCTTTTATTTAGAAGTATACTCATATCTGAACTTTTGCTGCCCAGACTCTAGGATCACATAGATTTGGGTAAATGTTTTGAAGAATCCTTACTGTATGTAATCTTACTACTCTCCTTCCAAAATCAAATTGATTCACATAAAAAAAAGTATCCTTCATTTTCTAACTTGTCATCCAAATTCTGTCTCTCCAAATCAGGAACTCAAAAAATTCACATCGAGAGGGATACTTATATTCTCATATGAATCTTTGTTATATCCACACAGATTCTCTCTTACGTATTATTTATCTTTTTATCTTGTTTTTATGTAGTTTTATAAAATAAAAAGTTGTACATTGTTTTTGTTTGTTTGTTTGAGACGGAGTCTGGCTCTCTGGCCCAGGCTGGAGTGCAGTGGCCAGATCTCAGCTCACTGCAAGCTCCGCCTCCCGGGTTCACGCCATTCTCCTGCCTCAGCCTCCCGAGTAGCTGGGACTACAGGCGCCCGTCATCTCGCCCGGCTAGTTTTTTGTATTTTTTTAGTAGAGACGAGGTTTCACCGGGTTAGCCAGGATGGTCTCGATCTCCTGACCTCGTGATCCGCCCGTCTCGGCCTCCCAAAGTGCTGGGATTACAGGCTTGAGCCACCGCGCCCGGCCAAGTTGTACATTTTTATGTTGAATATCTGTTGATGTTTTCCTCTATAAATTCTAGGATTTTGCTTTACTTGGGTTGTCTTTTCCCACCTAAAATTTTTTAAACTCTATTTCCTTCTATCCCTATATAGTTATTTTTAGACACACTGGAATTTTTAGATACATGAAATTTATTTTTGTGCATAATCCATTTTGGCAACATGTTTTTAATAATTCACGCTTTGTCATTAATTTTAAATATCTCCTTTATCATATATCAAATTATTATATATACAAGGGTCTGTACCACGATCTGTTCCTGCAACAGTGCCATATTGTTTTAATGAATATTTCAGTTTCTAGATGGGAAAATTCCTTGTTCTTTTTCATATATTTATTTATTATTGCTTAATTCTTCTTCCAGGTAAATTTTATTTTTATCCACCTCTGCCCCAGGTACATTTTAGAAAAAAAAAAAAACTGACTTGTTCATTTATGCTTCTTCCAGCAATGCATGAGAATGTGTGTAGGTCTGGGAAAGACTGGCTAGGGGTCTGGAGCCAAGGTTAAGACTTGAATAAACCTAGAACAATTAAAGATAAATTATCTGTCCCCTAACCTGGGAGAAATCCAATAGGTTTGTAATACTTTTGAGCGTTACCTAAGTGTTCATTTAGTGAGCTCTTAACTCATTTACCTTTTTCTCAGTTTAACCCCCTCCACTTCACCTTTTTAACCCCTTTCACAGTCATTTCCTGTAATTTCTTTTTTTTTCTTTTTTTTTTCTTTTTTTTCTTTTTTTTCTTTTTTTTTGAGACAGAGTTTCACTCTTTTTGCCCGGGCTGGAGTGCAATGGCATGATCTTGGCTCACCACAACCTCCACCTCCCGGGTTCAAGCGCTTCTCCTGCCTCAGCCTCCCAAGTAGCTGGGATTACAGGCATGTGCCACCACGCCCGGCTAATTTTATATTTTTTAGTAGTGACAGGGTTTCTCCATGTTGGCCAGGCTGGTCTCGAACTCCTGACCTCAGGTGGTCCACCCGCCTCAGCCTCCCAAAGTGCTGGGATTACAGGTGTGAGCCACTGCACCCGGCCATTTCCTGTAATTTGTTATCATATTACCTATGTATATGCTCTTCCCTCTTCCTGGCATTTCTGTCCATCCCCATGGGCCCCATGGCCCAGTTTTCTTACTGGGAAATCTGATTTGTTCCTAAAGACTCAGTTCAGATACTACCTTTTCTGGGAGGTTTTTGTTCATGCTAATGGTAAGAAGTAAGAATGTTGTTTTAACCTTTGTGCGTTATTTATTCCGTATTATTACCATTAGCAAACTTTGGGCTGAATCAGGACACATGATACATGCTGTAAATGTTTGTTGAAAAAGAATTAAATATTTCTGCTTTCAGGGAGCTCACCAAAGAATAAGAAGAAAAGTTTAGGATAGGAGAAAAATAGATATGAAAGCACACTGTGTGTGTGTGTGTGTAAGTCACTAACAGGAGAGCTCTTATATAATATCCCCCCACCGCCGCCCTGCAAACTGATCAAACTTTTAATTGTATTGCTTGCCCTATAAGGCTTAGATAATGTGCTTATACTCAAATTGCGACAATCATTTTGACCCAGGAAGGCATTCCAGATGTGATACAGGCAAAGGCACAGAGATAGGACCAACTGGATCTTTATCATGGGAGTTTCAGAGTGTACGATTTGGGGAGTAGTCACTTCTGTAGTGTGGAGTTGAGTTGTAAATGAACAGGTATTCTGAAACTTTTCTTTCTCTTTTTCTTAGTATTGGATGAACGAATATACCTCATCCATTGGAATTGGAGTTTTTCATTCAGGAATTGAAGTCTATGGCAGAGGTACGTGTACACACAGTCTAAATATACTCTCTGAAGATTTTGTACTTTAAAGGAGTTGCAAAACCATAACTATAGGTCTTTCTCTTTTTTTAACCACTTCCATATGTTATTACAGAAAGTAGAAGAAAATCTCCCCATATTCGTTTATACTGCATTTTGGAAAAATGCCCAAAGTAGAATGTATTTGGGGAGAAAGGACTCAAAATACAAGAGTATACATTCACTTCATTCACTTTATCTTTTATTCTAAATACTATGTTTTAAAAAATATTTTCCTTTTGTGATTGTCATAAAGTGAGTTTGTTTTGTTCTCATATATATTGGACCTCCTAAGAAACCTTGCACTTCGAAAATAGCATGATAAAAACAATAATTTTGGTTGGAAAGGTTGGTGATAGAAAGTGTCAGACTTGAAATACCAATTTCCTGAAGGAATTTCAGTAATAAATTTGGTTTGTAGACCTATAAGTCTATAAAATCTATAAGTTTTTGAAGTCTAAAAACTGCTGAACAAATCCGGCCATGATTACATCTAATCATGCCCTTTGTCACTAACTCAGCCCTCTTCATTCTTGTTATTATCCTTTATTAGGATAAACATGTCAGGAGTCACTCAAACCAAGCAGCTATGTGTTCAACAGTTTTTTTTCTTCTGTTCTAATTCCTACTCTTGATGCAAGATAATCTACCCCTGATCAAGTTGTAACTAATAGTAATGGTCTGCGTAAGACAGATCACATTGCTGATTCATTTCATCTATCATTTTGAATTATAAACTAACCCTATAGCAGAAATGCCTTTGTTCGCCTCAGCTAGGCAGTCTTTGTGACCTCTTAGAATATGTCATTGCACTTTACTCAGGGTTATCCCTGAACATATACACCAGTTTTAACCAATATCAAGAAGAGACTCATTTACTTAAATGTGTCAGTGTGGTGGTTATACTCTTTTTTATATTCCATTTTACCTGTTTCCAGGTGCAGTTTAGCATATTAAATGTTTGCTATACAAATCTGCCATTTAAAGCTCTATTTTACTTGAAAGTCTACATCTACCAAATAATCCCAAGAAATACTGAGGGGCTCTTGCTGAAAGTTTCATGCTTGGGAGTATTGCTGTGGGTGGGATCATAGTCTGTGGGGTTACTCTTTTGGTTGATTTGGCTTTTGCCACATTTGCACGTGTATTTCTTGAATTTGTATGATGTGTTACCATTTTTAAAATGCCACAAATTTGGGACCACATGATCATGGTGGGTTAGATAAGGGCAGGTGGCACCTTCTCCATTTTTCAGCTGAAGAAACTGAGGCCCAAACCTGCTGAAAGTCATAATGCTAATAATTAACTAAAACTTGAACCCAAATATTCCTGTATGCTAGTCCATGGCTCTATTATCTGCCTAATGATTGCTCCCCTTCATAAAATAATTTAGTAATAATTAGAAATATGTTTCAAAACATGTTCATGTAAATTTAGTAAAGCTAGAATCAAATATTAATATATTTCTGAAAATTAGTGATTGCTTTTTATAAAAGAATGGATCTATGACTTTCCTTGTTATAATTGAGAAAGTTAAGAATCCAAATATAATCTTACCCTTTCCAACGTGATAATCTACAATATTTTGTAAAATTTTGTCACTAAAAAACTTTAAAAATTGTATTTCAAAATAGCCACTTTATTTCTCAAACTACATTGTTGCTTTTTTTGGACAGGTCTGAATTAAAAGTAAATTTAGTATCTGCCTGTTCTTTCCTGTGCTTTGTTCTAAGACCTTTTACGGTTATATTTTTAAAGTGATGAAGTTGATTTAAACATGGTTTGGAATTAATTTAAATTTGTCTCCTAAGACTTAGCCACTAAAATATCTAAGTGAGATAACAGAAAATTATAGGAATTTTTTAATCTAAAATTATTCTCCATTTTGTTCTCCAGAGTTTGTATCTGATGTACAGTTTGTATTGGATGTACAGTCAAAAAATAGTTTATCCTAGCCAAAAGACTTGCTGTGGAGATTGGATGGGAGGGTGGGTAGGTATATGTGTTAATTTGGCAGTTTTTTTTTTTTCTTAAATGAAGAGAATTGAGTAGTGTTTTAGGTTTAGTAATGTTCCACCCTACTCAAAGGTAAACCAAGAGTCTTTATCCCAGAAACCATGAACTCACGGTGACTAGACAGTTTCTCCAGTAAGATATGTGTTTGAAATTAATCACTTTAATTTAGAAAGTGGCAAAACACGGAACTGACCACCTACCTAGATTGGCATGACATAGACACGCAGAGAGAACTGTATTTACCTTTGTGTGTTAGTCACACTCTTTTTGCCATTATAAGAAAGGGAAATATGGCAGTCAAGAATATCTTTGAGTGTCTTCTGTTATTTGAGTTTTGGGTCTTTTGTGACAACTGTTTATACGAGTAATAGCTAAGTGAGATATTTGTGAAAGCATTTTATAAACTGAAAAATATTTAGATGGTGTCACTGTTGTCCTCAGTTATTAAAGCTAATTCAGCATTCTGGTTAAATTTTATGTGATACATACTAAAAATCATGAGTTTTCTCTTTTCAGAATTTGCTTATGGTGGCCATCCTTACCCCTTTTCTGGAATATTTGAAATTTCCCCAGGAAATGCTTCTGAACTAGGAGAAACATTTAAATTTAAGTAAGTAGGGAGGATAATTTTTATTACACTGTCGTAGGTGCCATAGCTTGTTTTCAGGTAAACAGAATTCATTCTGTAAATCAAAACAAACCCAAGAAGTTAAAAATGTCTCTTTAACTTTGTTTAAATTGCTGACATTTTATATAACTCAGGTTTGCCTCAGGAAACCCACTTCTTTTCCTTTTTTTTTTTTTTTTTTTTTTTGAGATGGAGTCTCACTCTGTCCCAGGCTGGAGAGAAGTGGTGTGACCTCGGCTCACTGCAGCCTCCGCCTTCTAGGTTCAAGCAGTTCTCCTGCCTCAGGCTCCCAAGTAGCTGGGATTACAGGCGTGCGCCACGACGCCCGGCTAATTTTTCTATTTTTAGTAGAGACGGAGTTTCACCATGTTGGCCAGGCTCGTCTTGAACCCCGTCCTCAGGTGATCCACCTGCCTCGGCCTCCCAAAGTGCTGGGATTACAAGCGTGAGCCACCGCGCCCAGCCCAGGAAACTCCTTTCTAATGATTTCTTCCCCTCAATCTCCTGTTTGAAAGGAGAAAACGTTTTATTGTGACCTACCTAGCAAATTAAAAATGTCTTTATTGTCCCAATGCAAGGGACACTTTATACGTTTGAAATAACTAAACAGTTGATTAGCGTAGAATCCATTGTTAAGGTACATGTATTACCTGTAATGATAAACCTAAAATATATGGATATAAGTGTTCACTGGAGTCTTATGAGTAATAAAAAGCAGTGAGAATATAATTTTTTTAATTTATACTTTAAGTTCTAGGGTACATGTGCACAACATGCAGGTTTGTTACATAGGTATCCATGTGTCATGTTGGTGTGCTGCACCCATCATCTCATCGTTTACATTAGGTATTTCTCCTAGTGCGATCCCTCCCCCAGGCCCCCACCCCACGACAGGCACCAGTGTGTGATGTTCCCCACCCTGTGTCCAAGTGTTCTCATTGTTTGGTTCCCACCTATGAGTGAGAACACGGTGTTTGGTTTTCTGTCCTTGTGATAGTTTGCTGAGAATGAGAATATAAATGTTAATAATCAAATTTTCATTCCTTAATTGAGGTTTGTATTTAAAGTGATATTTAGGGCCGGGCTCAGTGGCTCACGCTTGTAATCCCAGCACTTTGGGAGGCCAAGGCAGGCGGATCACCTGAGGTCAGGAGTTCGAGATCAGCCAGGGCAACATGGTGAAACCCCGTCTCTACTAAAAATTCAAAATTAGTCGGGCGTGATGGCATGTGCGTGTAATCCCAGGTAGTTGGGAGGCTGAGGCAGGAGAATCGCTTCAACCTGGGAGGCGGAGGATGCGGTGAGCCAAGATTGCACCACTGCACTCCAGCCTGGGCAACAAGAGTAAATGTCCATCTCACCAAAAAAAAAAAAAAAAGAGTGATATTTAGAATGTTAGTTTCAAGGAGCTTTAAACTTCTGGGCCTATAATAGATGGCTTGCCAAGTGAAAAATAGACAGTGAAATGGGGTTCCAACATTAAACTTCAGTAGAGAGCTACACATTAAGCCCTCTACTAACTTCATAGTTCTCTTAGCCTATCACTGAATTGAAAGATTTCCGCACAGAAGTGCTATGATACCATCCTGAATCCACTGCTTTGGGCTCTTTTGGCAAGACTACTTGATAAAAGGATTTTCTAAGTATTTTCAGGTTTCTTGGATGCTTAACTTATCTGACTAAAATTCCACTTTCTCTTGGATAATGTCTGTTGCCTTTCCAAGGTAGTAGTTTGGAGTCCTTTTTATTTTTGTTTGTTTAGAGATGGAGTCTTGCTCTGTCACCCTGGCTGGAGTGCAGTGGTACAATCTCGGTTCACTGCAACCTCTGCCTCCTGCATTCAAGCGATTCTCCCACCTCAGCCTCCCGAGTAGCTGGGATTACAGGCACCTGCCATTGTGCCTGACTAATTTTTGTATTTTTGTAGAGACGGGGTTTCACCATGTTGGCCAGGCTGGTCTCGAACTCCTGACCTCAGGTGATCTGCCCACCTTGGCCTCCTGAAGTGCTGATATTACAGGCGTGAGCCACCATACCCGGCCAGGGTCCTTGTTTTTAGAAAACATCTAGTCAGGTTTGACAGTTTGTCTCATTGCGGCACAGTGACAGATAAAAGTTTGTTTCTAGGCAAGATGATGTCCAGCCCTTCGATGGCAAGTGAGATTATGCAGGAATATTTGCAGCAGGGATCTGGTTCTCTAACAATATAACTACTGAGAGTTGTGAAAATAACTGTAATATTACATTTTACGCAGGGACATATATTTCATAAAGAAAATGACTTGTGCTTTTGTAGTATTCATAGGTAATATACTTAAGAATTTATTGCAGAAAAGTAGAAACTAAAATAGCACTTTTAAAGTTTCTTGTTTCACTTTTAGTCTTGTTATATTAACCCTGATTTGTTATGTCAATCATAATATTCCTGGAAATAAGCAAGTATTTAAACATGCTTTTTATAAATATTTGACACAACTACGTCCTTATTTTTCTTTCTCTTTTTTTCTTTTTGTTCTTTAAGAGAAGCTGTTGTTTTAGGGAGCACGGACTTCCTAGAAGATGATATAGAAAAAATTGTAGAAGAACTGGGAAAAGAATACAAAGGCAATGCTTATCATTTAATGCATAAAAACTGCAATCATTTTTCTTCAGCTTTATCAGAGGTAAACTAAATTTTATCCTAAAAGTTCTTCAAATAAATATTTGCTGTCCCACTATACTTGATATCCCACTATGTTCGAACTTGATTCGTTTCTTTTCTGATTTTTTGTGTTGTATGAAATATGGTATTGTATTTCAGTCTTGTATGAATGACCTTTCCAGAGTTGGTAACTTGAGAGTCTGCACAGTTTTAAATGGTAATTCTATTCATTACTTTGCAGTGAGTAGAGAGTAAGTACAAATAATGGTCTCTTATTTTATTACAGCCTGAAACTTTCGCTTTAAAAAAGTAAATGCCTAGAGACTTCTGCTGCTTAGTCGCTAAGGTTTCTCTTTCGCTGAATTTTTTTTCTGGCTCTTATTAATAAGTAATTCATGTCTTCCATCGTGAAATTTTCTTCTGCTAACATAACACATAGGCACTTACTTCCCTTCTCAATTCTTGAATCCCAAGCAGAAGATCAAAACTAGGTCAAAATTAAAGAACCATAAAAAGAAAATGGAGGAAAGAAATTAAAAAGATTGTAAAATAAGGTCTAGAGAATTGGCACTTGAAACAGCTTCCCAGCTTTCTGATTCTTAGCAGATGGTTGCAGTGGCAGCATCTAGGTACCACAGAAATTGTGAAGGGTGTAAAGGAGAAAACGAGCTGCTATTTCAGTGACCTCCTCTGCAGAAATGCTTAGTTCCTTGGCCCTTTTTACTTCCCTCATGGCTTCTACAATACAGCTTTCAAACAACTCTAACAGTCTGTTACCATGCTACTCAAAGTGTGTTTTGTGGACCAGCAGCATCAGCATCTCCTAGAAATTTGTTAGATATGTGTTATCTCTGCCCCACCAGAGATACACTGAATGCAAATTGCATTTTAACAAGATCCCAAAATTACTCATATGAACCTAAAAGCTCGAGAAACACCTCTAGTCTAGTTGGATGTATCAGTACCATAGAAGTGACCTAGTCAGTTTTCAGACAAGTGGGGAGGTAGTTCTCAGCTTTCTTGACCCCAGACATTACATTTGTATGGAATGCATTCAAAGATCCACTGAGTGCTAAAATTGGTGAAGAAATAGACAGCATCCTAATCTACTCATTTTTCAGACAAGGAAACCGACCCCAATTGGGAAAATGACTTACTAAAGATTGTCATGGAGAATTCAGATTAGACCTGACTTCTTACTCCAGTGCTTATTATACTTTATCATTACTTCCTCTGGTTCTAATTTATTCTGTCCTTCAAAAACATTCAGAACTTTATTGAGCATCTATACCACCACATCAGCCCTGGTCTAACCCCAAAACCATTTTGCATTTGGGGCCCAAAGAGCAATTCTAGATGTCCCTGGAGCCATCTTTTTAGGCCACAGTTTTTATGCCTTTCCCCATATGAGTGCTGATTTTCTTTTTTTTTTTTTTTTTTTTTTTTTTTTTTTTTTTTTTTTTGAGACGGAGTTTTATTCTTTATTGCCCAGGCTGGAGTGCAGTGGCACCATCTCGGCTCAGCACAACCTCCGCCTCCCAGGTTCAAGCGATTCTCCTGCCTCAGCCTCCCGAGTAGCTGGGACTACAGGCACACACCACCACGCCCGGCTAAGTTTGTATTTTTAGTAGAGATGGGGTTTCTCCATGTTGGTTAGGCTGGTCTCGAACTCCCAACCCCAGGTGATCTGCCCACCTCAGCCTCCCAAAGTGCTGGGATTACAGGCATGAACCGCCATGCGTGGCCTAGTGCTGAATTGTTAAACTGGGAGACCCAGAAGTTAAGTGACTTGACCAAGGTTACCTCACCTGTTAGTGGCAGTGCTGGAACTAGAATTCTGGCCAGTGAGGGATAAGGAGCTATTTTAGTAAAATAAGGTATATATTCCATTAAATGGAAATATCAGCTCTTGCCTATTGTGAAATGTACAAGTTACCTTTGGAATTTGAAATGATGGATGCAACTCCCATATTATGAAGCCAAGTAAATGGATATTGGGCACTCTGACGAAGTTCAGTGAAACTGGTATGCTTTTCTCTTTGACAACATAGTGTGGGGATGTATGTTGTATAACCAGTTGCAAATAAGCACAATCATCACTGTATTAATGGTTGTTGATATATGTACTCTTCTGTTAATATTGTTCGTAAAAATTCTAAGAATTATTTAACACCATAATGTTATCAGTTCCGATGCTTCCTCTACAGCAGGGATTAGCAAACTACTGTAGCCTGGCCTTCAAACCAACACCAGCGTGTCATCTGTCCTTGTACAGCCTGCAGGCTAAGATGGTTTTTACATTCTTTTTAAGGATTGAAAAAAGCCAAAAGAGTACTATATGGTGACATGTATAAATTATGTAAAGTTCAAACTTCAGTATTCATAAAGTTCTTTTTTTTTTTTTAAATCAGAACATGTATTGCATGACTAACCATTGAAATTCCTAAGATGAACTGGATGCGGCAGCAGCCGCCCTCTTGGGTTTAGGTGGTGCTCCTTCACGGAAACCATGTGCCTGTATCTGCTGTACACAGTTTTTAGGTGCCTCATTCGACCAGTCCTGGTGGTATTTCGTCTTAACCTTGGCACTGCAGTTATACTTTCTCTTGCACTTGGCGGGGTAGCCACATTTGCCACAGGCCGACTTCTGAGGGTGGTAGGCCTTAGAGCCACAGCGGTGGCACATGTGCATCTTATTGCGACACTTTCCAAATGATGATGTTGCCTTCGTCACCTTGCTTCTGCGGCTGAGACCAGAGAGATTCATTAAGTTTTATTAGAACACAGCCATGCTTATTTATTTACCTGTTTTCTTGACTGCTTTCCGGCTGCAGTGGCAGAATTGAGTAGTTGCAGCAAAGATTTATGGCCTATAAAGCCCAAAATACTTACCGTTTGACCCTTCACGGAAAAAGTTTGCCAGCCTCTACTCTGCAAGATAGGTCTCTTCGAATTGGGTGCGAATTGTCTTAAACATTGAGGAAAGTTATCTTACAACACAAGTCCAGAATAAGGCAGGCTACATTCCAATGTGGTCAGTGTCTCAACTGTGAGTGTCATAGGGATGTAAGGTATTTATTCATTTCTCTAAACCGCCATCCTTGGGATGTTGGCCCTACCCCCGGGCCAGCTCCCTTTGTGGGTTTTAGATAGAGGTAACAATTTTAGCACAACATCCAGAGGGAGACTATGTCTCTCTCCCTTTGGAAACAGTGGAACTCTTTCTGGAATTCCCTTTTCCCTAACCTTCCAAAAGCATCCATGTTTTACAGCCAGAATTGTGTCAGATGCCTAATTATGAACCTGGCACTAGCAAAAGGACTGGCATTACCATTACTAAATGCCACTCGTCTAATCTAAATGTCTTTTTAAAATTAATATTTTCGGCCAGGCGTGGTGGCTCAGACCTGTAATCCCAGCACTTTGGGAGGCCAAGGTGGGGGGAATCACAAGGTCAAGAGATCAAGACCATCCTGGCCAACATGGTGAAACCTCGTCTCTAACTAAAAATACAAAAATTAGCTGGGCATGGTGGCAGGTGCTTGTAATCCCAGCTACCCAGAAGGCTGAGGCAGGAGAATCGCTTGAACCCAGGAGGCAGAGGTTGCAGTGAGCAGAGATGGTGCCGTTGCACTTCAGGCTGGGCAACAAGAGCAAAACTCCATCTCAAATAAATAAAATTAATATTTTCAGTAGAAAATTCAAAACATATAAAAGTAGAATAATATAGTGAGCCCCTATATAACTGTCACTTAGATACCACTCCGGCCCCAAATTGTTTTGAAACAAATCCCAGATTTCATTTAGAGACAGGGTCTTGCTATTGCCCAGGCTGGAGTGCAGTGGTGTGATCATAGTTCATTGCAGCTTGGAACTCAGGCTTAAGTGAGTCCTCCTGCCTCAGCCTCCCAACTAGCTGGAGCTACAGGCACATGCCACTATGTACAGCCAGTTTTTGTATTTTTTGTGAAGATGGGGTTGCATGATATTGCCTAGGCTGCTTTGGAACTCCTGGACTCAAGCAGTCCTCCCACCTCAGCCTCCCGAAGTCCTGGGATTATCTGCATGAGCCACCGCGCCTGGCCTAATTTCAAGTATCAATATTTCACTCTGCATCTCTAAAAGATAAAGATTCTTTATAACATAACCACATTATGTCATCACTCCTAAAATTAACTCCTAAAATTATGTTATCACTCCACAGATTAACATTATTTCTTAATATTATCCAAATAAACAATGTTCAGATTTCCCCAGTTGTCATAATTTTTTAATGGTTAGTTTGAATCCAGATCTAAACAAAAGTTCATATAGCTGGTCACCCTGAGATAATTCCCCCATAGAAAAGGCAAGATAGCTGGGCACAGTGACTCACACCTGTAATCCCAGCACTTTGGGAGGCTGAGGCAGGTAGCTTGCTTGAGCACACAGGTTCAAGACCAGCTTGGGCAACATGGCAAAACCCCATCTCTACAAAAAATACAAAAATTAGCCAGGCATGGTGGTGTGCGCCTTGTAGTCCCAGCTGCTTGGGAGGCTGAGGTGAGAGGATGGCTTAAGCCCAGGAGGCAGAGGTTGCAGTGAACCAAGATGGCACCACTGCATTTCAGCCTGGGTGACAGAGCAGGATAGATGCTTGATTTTTTTCCCCCTTTACTTGTTTTCAAAAAACAAGTTGGTTCCTGTATAGAAGAGTTAACTAACATAGGCCTAAAACTGCTGTCCTTAGAAAGGCCTACCTGCAGGATTGGCCCTAAGTTGGCATCTGGGAGCTTGGACTTCTGTAAGGTTTTTATTCCTAGAACTGAGAAGAGTGACTCCCTTTGCCTAACCTGTTGGTACAACTAATTTGGTTTATGCTAAAAACCTGCTTTCCCTGTGGGACTCTGGGATTTTGGCAGAGGACGCCTACATGACCAGCACCCAATAAAAGTCTTGGGTACCAAGTCTGTAATGAACTTCCCTGGTAGCCATTTCACATATGTCACAAACCATTGCTGGGGGATTAAGCGTGCACATCCTACCTGACTCTACTAGAAGATCCTTCAAGCTTGTGCCTGCTTTCCTCTGGACTTTGCCCTATGTATATTTTCCCTTTGCTGATTTTGTTTTGTATATTTTTGTTGTAATAAGTCATAGTCGTGAGTATGCTATGCTGATCTCTGAGTCCTAGCAAATCACCAAACCTGGGGGCGGTTGTGGAGACCTTTGACTCACAGAAATGTAACAAAAGGACTGGCCAGGCACGGTGGCTCACGCCTGTAATCCCAGCACTTTGGGAGGTTGAGACGGGCGGATCACTTGAGGTCAGGAGTTCGAGACCAGCCTGGCCAATATGGTGAAACCCCGTCTCTACCAAAAATATAAAAAATTAGCCTGCTGTGGTGAGTGCATGCCTGTAATCCTAGCTACTCAGGAGGCGGAGGTTGCATTGAGCTGAGATCGTGCCACTGCACTCCAGCCTGGGTGACAGAGCGAGATTCTGTCTCAAAAAAAAGGACTGAGGAAAGAAAGGCTGAAATGGGTGGAGGATGGAAAACCTTTGATGTCTGGATGGCTGTGGAGTTATCCATGATCTGAAACAGCAGCTGAGCTGTTGCTTGTGAAAGGTAAAAGTTACCTGTGGAGTTTGAAATGACAGATCCAACTCCAGGAGAACTGACTCACCAGATCACCTGGCTACTTGGGGCCATGCTGGTTACGGTGAGGAGAAAAAGGAAGTATAGCCCAGGTAATGTAATACCTTCAGTTTTTGTTCTCTCCTCCAGGAAGAAAGAAAAAAGGCCCAAAAATTCCCAAAGACGAGCTTTGGTTGGGCCAAAAATGTTAAACATTGATGGCATGCTTCCCTCACAAGTAGGAGGAAAAAAGGTTGAATCAGTTCTCAGGGCTGGAGCAAAGTAAAAAAGGGCAGGGGACATACTTCAGTAGTTAGCCTACCTGCACGCCCTCAACCCCATTCCAACTAGGGTCTCCTCCGCAACTGTAATATTAAAACTTTTGCTAAATTTACTGCAAGGGGTTGAATACATCTACAGTGAGGAAGGTGTCGGGCCAGGGTGGGGCGGCTGAGGGCAGTTAATGGCCTTGTATTTTACAGTTATTACATCTGTAGATATATGATAGTAGTTGATATGAAATGTTTTATGCTTGTAATGTCGCAGATGGTAGAGGGATTAGCTCAATAAGGCAGTGCTGCAAAGAAAAAGTTAATGGGACACAACTTCCTTGCTTTTTGCTGCTGTAGGATAGATGGAAATTTAAATCCTTTGTTGAAAGCAAAATATGTCTCACAGCTGATATTTACTATGATCGTTCCCCATTGGAGCCTCTGGAAAAAGACAAACACTTTTAAGAGTTTTTAAAGCAGTTTTTTGTTTTGTTTTGTTTTGTTTCTGACAGAGTCTCGCTCTGTCGCCCAGGCTGGAGTGCAGTGGCGCGATCTCCGCTCACTGCAAGCTCCGCCTCCCGGGTTCATGCCATTCTCCTGCCTCAGCCTCCCGAGTAGCTGGGACTACAGGCACCGCCACCTCGCCCGGCTAGTTTTTGTATTTTTAGTAGAGATGGGGTTTCACCGTGTTAGCCAGGATGGTCTCGATCTCCTGACCTCGTGATCCACCCGCCTCGGCCTCCCAAAGTGCTGGGATTACAGGCGTGAGCAGTTTTTAATTGCAAATGAGCTCATAGAAAATCAGATGTCTGACCCTAGAGGCTGGTGATTTTCTAGCCTGATGTGCATAATTTTGAGTGGGTCTTAGAAAGCACTTAGGAAAGCTTTGCTTTTTGCTTGGCCTTGGAAACATGACTGGCCCTTCAGCATCTCAGCTTTACTGCTGCCAAAGAAAAGTCTCTGGCATATTTTGGAATCCTGAATTCATAGATCCTAATTGCTTGGACTTGACACTTGAGCTAAAACTTGACATTATCTCCTACACACTACTTCAGTCTTAGCACAAGCTGTGTTAAACTGAAAGAGATACAGGCTCAGGGAACAAGACTTCTACTTGGGGATCAAGGCAGATTTAGGATACCACTCTGTGGGGCTCTTCACTGTAAAAGCATGATGTTGACGGAACTATGGGGATTATCACAGGTGTCCGTGGGAACCGGCTTCTCTGGTGGTACCACACGAAGTCGAACTGCTCATCTGTTCTGTATTTCTGATACAGGGACTGACTGCATTCCCAACTTGTGATTATTGACAAAAGCTGCATGTTGAGGGGAAAGCATGTCACTAGGACTAGTGACCCCTGTGTCTACCCATCTTACTCTCCACCTCTCTCGGGAAAGTTTCACTGTGTTTACTTGGGACTTCCTGGACAGGCTGCAGTTTGCAACAGCAGACTTAGTCTGCTGCTACTCTGCTACCTTTCTACTGGTGCACACACCTCAGTAAGGCAGTTTGATTCCTAAATGCAGCTGTCTCCAGAAATGGAATGATGCTATAGGCCACTTACTAAATGAATGATCAGGATGAAAGCGGTGAGTGGCTCTCTCAAACCATTTTGAAATATTTTGAAAAGTCAAGATTTAATTCTGTCCAGTTCTGAAACATATGTCTTTCTGGTTATGCGATATAAAAATATTTTCCAGCCAGGCGCAGTGGCTCATGCCTGTAATCCCAACACTTTGGGAGGCTCAGACAGGTGGATCACGAGGTCAAGAGATCAAGATCATCCTGGCCAACATGGTGAAACCCCATCTCTACTAAAAATACAAAAATTAGCTGGGCGTGGTGGTGCGGGTCTGTAGTCCCAGCTACTCGGGAGGCTGAGGCAGGAGAATTCCTTGAACACGGGAGGTGGAGGTTGCAGGGAGCCGAGATTGTGCCACTGCACTCCAGCCTAGCAACAGAGCGAGACCCTGTCTCGAAAAAGAAAAAAAATCCTGTGAAAACTTTTGTCCCCCTTTAATACATCCCTTCCAGACAAAAGGTCTGGATGAGAGTAGAGGACAGTTTTGTAAATGTGAAACTATGACTGCTAAATGGGACATACTGATTTTGTAATAATAACAAAAAACAAACACTGGCACCTAGGGAATCTCAAAGGAGGCAGACTGATGATCTTTGTTTTCCAATACTGCCTTTCCCCTCTTCCTAAAGAAAAACTTCCCATGCTACCTTTTTAAGATGCTGCAAGCACTTTGAATTCAAACAGCCTGCTGAGCCTGTGCTCAAACCTATGAGAGCAGGGAGTGGCCTCAGCGCCTGCATTTCCCACACAGAACACCTCCAGATGTCATCCACAGTCGTCAGGCTGATAACCTGATGTCATGAACCAACATGGAACTGACTGTCTTCAGGTAGTCCCTCTGAAACAAAGACTCAAACTAATTTTTCAGGCTGGAGTGGAAACCTGTTTTCCTCTAAACTTTACCCCGTGCACCTTTTCCCTTGCGAATTTTGTTTCATATCCTTTCGCTGTGATAAGTCATACCTGTGAATACAGCTATATGCTATGTCCTGTGAGTCCTCTAAAATCATCAAATCTGGAGGTGGAAAAACTGGGTCTTGGGGATCCCTGACACACTTCCCTAGTATTCTCTAACTGGTTTTTTCTCCCCGCAAAATATTTTTTTCTGTTTTGAAAATTTAGCATCGTGAATATCTCCTCCCTAGATGTAAAAGTATTTTATGTTTCAGATCAGTGTAATGACTGCTTTTGTCCCATCTTTGATACATGGGAGCCTCTTCAAGTTGGCTCATAAGTCTTTTGATTTGTCCCTAATAATCTTCTACAGCCTTTTGTTTTCTGGTATGTCAAGATATTCCAGGCTCATCTACATATTTTCTACCTCAGAACTGTTTCCTTCTAATAGCAAATATTTAGAAACTTTAATCTGGGCATTAGGTTGCTCACTACTACTGAACTGATAATTGTTTCTAGCTCCCCACCCCCACCAGTAGATGAAACTAGGACTTTTTTGGCAGGTTCATAGTGACGTTTCTACTACACATTTGGGCTACAGCGTTTTTACTTAACCTCATCAATGATATAGCTACATTTTGTCTATCCCTTGTCAAAAATCTAAATTCTCAGCAACAAGAAACATAATTGCTGATTTGTTTTACTCCTCTATACCTAAAACAGCTGTAGAATAATAGTGTTACCATAACCGCCACCAATAGGAGTACTAGAAAGTTAAGGTTTTTTGTCGTTCTTTCATCTTTAGACTTTCATCTTTAGATTGTGGCTTGATACAGTAAAAGTCATGTGTTTTACAGTTAATTGGAATTATTTCTATGGGGTTATGATATTTAGCTGAGGAGATTTCCAAGCAAAGTGTAGAAGATGCAGCCTGCCTTGTTGCTTATAGTAAAATGTGAAAAGAACAATAGAGGGAAGAACTATTAAAGCACAAAAAGGAATCAACATTTAATGATTTAGGAAATTTTTCAGCCTATCCAGATTGCAAAAGATGCTGAAATTAGGAGCTTCACTATTAGGAAAGGATGCTACAGAGAAAGCCAAGGATATGACTAGACCACTTTTTTTTTTTTTTCCTTTAACTGTTGAAGAAATTAAATATGTGACTCGTGGATCCTCTAAACCATCTCAACAGAAACCAAGAATGAAGATGGGATTATTCAGGAAAGATCCGTGGAGGAACATCTTTTCTAATGGAGTCAGTCCCATGACATACGCAAGAGACCCACAGTGTTTTGAGAATGCTCTATTGGCAGAAACACTGCCAGCTTGGACTGAAAGAGACGGGGGGTGGGGGGGTAAAATTAAAGAAGGTGCTTGGACTGTCAAAATTCTACAAGCAGGTAATTGGCTGGAGAAAAAGGATGACTCAAAGGATAGAATCTCCAGATGGCAGAACCAAGGGCCATAGAAGATTATTCCCAGGCCTTGAAACCTAATGGACGTTCCCTTGTTGGATTCTAAAATTGGGACTAGTGACTCCTTTCTTCCTTCCGTTTTCTCCCTTTTGGAATGGGAATGTTTATACATTTTATTCTCTGCCTGTTCCACTATTATATTTTGGGAGCATCCTATATACACTTTTCTCCATTTTGCCTTTTTCACTAATAGTGTATCCTGGAGTGCATTCTGTGGCAGTATATAGAAATATTCCTCACTTCTTTCTTTAGCTGAATAGTCTTCCTTGTGTGGATGTACCATAATTTATTCAACCTATTAATGGCACTTGGTTATTTTTAGTCTTTTGCTGTTATAAAAAGTATTGTAATGAATAACCCTGTACATACATCTTTTTATTTTTGCCACTGTATCTGTACACTTGATTTTCTAGAAGAGGGACTGCTGGATTGGAGCTTAAATGCAAAATTCATTTTGCTATATAAACCAAATACTATTTGATCACTAGTCACCTAAGAAATACATTTTGCATTGTGACCCAGTTTCCACACACACAGGCACGTAACTAAGATGTGTCATGGTTACCTTGCTACCTACAATCTGTTTTGTTTTAAAAATTCAGGTAGCGATACTCAATGACCTACTAATGGGTCATGACTCAAGGTTTTAAAAACATTGGCTTGGCCCGGCATGGTGGCTCACGCCTGTAATCCTGGCACTTTGGGAGGCAGAAGCAGGCTGATCACCTGAGGTCAGGAGTTTGAGACCCGCCCAGCCAACATGGTGAAACCCTGTCTCTACTAAAAATAAAATTAGCCAGGTGTGGTGGTGCATGCCTATGATCCCAGCTACTCAGGAGGCTGAGGCTGGAGAATCGCTTGAACTGGGAAGCAGGGGTTGCAGCGAGTCTAGAGCACACCACTGCACTCCAGCCTGAGTAACAGACTAAGACTACATCTCCAAAAAAAAAAAAAAAAAAAAAAAATTGGCTTGACCAAGGATTGGTACACTTTTATTTGAAAGAGCCAGGTAATATTTTAGGCTTGTGGACTATTCATGGTCCCAACTCTGCCTCTGCCATTGTAGCCTAAGAGGCATAGGCAATACATAAACAAATAGACACAGCTATGTTTCAGTAAAACTTTATCTACAAAACCAGGTGGCTACAGATAGGACTCTGTTTTAGGCTAATCAAGCCACACCCTCAGGGGTTGGAATGAAGTCAGCTTCACCTGTAGCACTTGGATATATGGAGGAGGGTAGATTACTGAATGAAATTAGGACTCGGGAAGGAGAATGAGGGAAATGGCTGTTGAATAGGCAACAGTCACTATCACTTTAGATAGTCACGACTTACATGATTAACCTCTAAATATGCAGATAACCCTAAATATGCCCCAGTGCTTTTTTTTTTTTTTTTTGGTGAGACAAAGTCTTGCTCTGTCACCCAGGCTGGAGTGCAGTGGCATGATCTTGGCTCACTGCAACCTCTGCCTCCTGGGGTTCAAGCAATTCTGCCTCATCCTCCTGAGTAGCTGTGATTACAGGTGTGGGCCACCACACCTGGCTGATTTTTGTATTTTTATTTTTATTTTTATTTTTATGTTTTTTTTTTTTTTTTTTTTTTTTGAGACGGAGTCTCGCTCTGTCGCCCAGGCTGGAGTGCAGTGGCCTGATCTCAGCTCACTGCAAGCTCCGCCTCCCGGGTTCACACCATTCTCCTGCCTCAGCCTCCCGAGTAGCTGGGACCACAGGCGCCCGCCAGCTCGCCTGGCTAGTTTTTTGTATTTTTTAGTAGAGACGGGGTTTCACTGTGTTAGCCAGGATGGTCTCAATCTCCTGACCTTGTGATCCACCCGTCTCGGCCTCCCAAAGTGCTGGGATTACAGGCTTGAGCCACTGCGCCCGGCCCGATTTTTGTATTTTTAGTAGAGACGAGGTTTCACTATGTTGGCCAGGCTGGTCTCGAACTGCTGACCTCAAGTGATCCACCTACCTCCGCCTTCCAAAGTGCTGGGGTTACAGGTGTAAGATACCACTTCACCTGCCCGGCCTGTTTGGCAGCATTTTTAAGAGCAGATGTAGTTGATATACACATTTTTGTTTTGTTTTGTTTTTGAGATGGAATCTCACTGTGTCATCCAGGCTGTAGTGCAGTGGCACAGTCTTGGCTCTCCGCAGCTTCAACCTCCTGGGCCCAAGCAATCCCCCTGCCCTAGCCTCCCAAGTAGCTGAGGCTACAGGCCCACACCACCACACCCAGTGAGAATGTGTGTGTATGTATAAACAAGGTCTTACTATGTTGCCCAGGCTGGTCTTGAACTCCTGGCCTCAAGTAATCCTGCGGTGGACTTCCAAAGTACAGAGATTACAGGCATGAGCCACCGTGCCTGGCCTCATGTACACATTCTTCAATTTATTGATTTTATTTTTTTCTGTTTTTTTGAGATGGAGTCTTGCTCTGTCGCCCAGGCTGGAGTGCAGTGGCGTGATCTCGGCTCACTGCAAGCTCTGCCTCCCGGGTTCATGCCATTCTCCTGCCTCAGCCTCCTGAATAGCTGGGACCACAGGCACCCGCCACCATGCGCAGCTAATTTTTTGTATTTTTAGTAGAGACGGGGTTTCACCGTGTTAGCCAGGATGGTCTCGATCTCCTGACCTGGTGATCCGCCCGTCTCGGCCTCCCAAAGTGCTGAGATTACAGGCTTGAGCCACCGCACCCGGCCTACTTTTTGTATTTTTAGTAGAGACAGGGTTTCACCATGTTAGCCAGGATGGTCTCGATCTCCTGACCTCGTGATCCGCCCGTCTCGGCCTCCCAAAGTGCTGGGATTACAGGCGTGAGCCACTGCACCCGGCCCAAATATTTTTAAGTGTCTACCTGTCTGTACTTCCAGGCAGTGTGATAGGTGCTTGGTAATCAAAAGTGGTTAGCACATACTACCTTCCCTCAAGTGAGACCATCTCACTTTCCCTGTAGTTAAGACAGAGACATACTATTTAAAATAAATGTAATAACCATTAAGAGTTAGGACTAAACTTTTAGGAGAAAAGGTACACGTTGTATAATTATAGGTGCCAGCTTATTAAATTTTAGCTAATTTTTAGACATAAGGTTCTTTGAAACCTCTTTCCAAAGTTATTACCTACGATATGCAGATATCTAAGATGATACTCTGAGATCACATGATCATAATCTTGGGTATAATTGGAGGCAAAAACAACAAAGTGGCAGTGGGGCATGAACGGAAGCCCAGTCCATTGTCTGCACAAGAGGAAGAGGATAATAAAGAATAAAGTTAGGGGCATAGAATAGACCCAGTTCTTACTATTTGAAATAGGAGTGGGGGAAGGGTTCAGGAGTCCTAAGGAAAGTGTAAGGGCGGGAAGTGGGAAATGCAGACACAGATCAGTCAGCGGGGAGGGTTCCTCCTGGCACCGGTTTCTACCCCTGCTAGTGTCTTCAGACTGAAGCGTGGCCAGGCTTCCGTGCCTTGTCTGACTCCAGGCCTGCTTCCGCAGAGGAGTCACGGAGCCAGGTCTTCATTTGGGAAAACGTGTGTGTGTGTGTGTCTCTGTCTCGGAGTCTCACTCTGTTGCCTAGGCTGGAGTGCAGTGGTGTGATCTCAGCTCACTGCAACCTCTGCCTCCCAGGTTCAGGCGATTCTCCTGCCCCAGCCTCCCGAGTAGCTGGGAATACGGGTGTGCACCACCATGCCCTGCTCATTTTTTGTATTTTTAGTAGAGACAGGGTTTCATCATACTGGCCAGTCTGGTCTCGAACTCCTGATCTCGTAATCTGCCGGCCTCAGCCTCCCAAAGACCTGGGATTACAGGCGTGAGCCACTGGACCTGGCCCATACTTTTTTTTTTCTTTGAGACACTATCACCCAGTCTGTTTTTTCTGGACCAGGATGAGCTCCTTGAAACAAGTGAGTCAGGGAGAGAAGTAAAGGGGTAAAATGTAGACCAGGAAAAATGGAGTGATAGACACTGGAGGAAAGGGGAAAGTCGAAAAGAATCTGTGAAAAAGGAGAATTCACAAATAGGAAAACATCCAAGATTGACTCTTCCAATTGCCTGGGGCTTCTGTTACTCTAATAATACATTGTATTAACAAGCGTCTTCTATGTGTTCAAAGTGCTTTTCAGTGTGTCTCAGAGCAATTGCAGAGATGAAAGAAAGGAGCCAAGTGAAATTAGTTCGATTTCAGATATGAAAAGTAAGCAACTCGACAAGGTTCTTTAGAAAGGAAGGAATGGAGCCAACAGTAGGGACCCTAGGTCCTGAGTCAAGAGCTGCTTGTTATCAAAAGCCTGGAGTAACACCACTGAAGGCTACTCTGCAGTGGCTTCTCTGTAAGCCACCTCCCTCCTCCCACCCTCCACTCCCTGGCAGTGGACCAGGTAATCTTAACCTCTCTTACCTAATACAGAACTCTTTCTCTTCTGTAGATTCTCTGTGGGAAAGAGATTCCTCGCTGGATCAATCGACTTGCCTACTTCAGCTCCTGTATACCCTTTCTACAGAGTTGCCTCCCGAAGGAGTGGCTCACGCCCGCAGCCCTGCAGTCTAGTGTCAGCCAAGAGCTCCAGGATGAACTGGAGGAAGCAGAGGATGCTGCCGCATCCGCTTCCGTGGCAAGCGCTGCAGCAGGCTCCAGACCCGGGCGCCACACTAAACTATAAATGTCTCCAAAGTCACACATTCAGAACTGTCTCTGGCAGTCGAATATCACTAGAGAAAAGTCAATAGAGAAGCATCCTTTGGATATTTTGTATGCAAAGATGGCTCTCCCCCAAATCCCAGTTTTTCAGCTCAGGATTATATTTGTAATCAAAAAAAAAAAATCACTTGGCGCAGGAGGGAGAACTTTGTAAGAAGCTGCCCTCTGTTTTTTTTACCCACTCGTCAATCTGGATTTACTTCTTCTGTTTTATACAAGCTCTGTTAAGTTATGTTTACAGTATTTTGTATCGCTGTTTACAAATCTTGCATGGACTCCTGCCACGTGAAAGAGAAAATCTTCGTGTCTTCAAAAATTAGGCAGGTAATCTTTGTATACTTCTGACAATTGCCAGATCTATGGCATAAATAATAGGCACACAAAAAGGTACTTAAACAGTTATAGTCACCGTCACCTGCTTAAGAATGGTCTTTTAGATTTGTGTTTGTTTTGTTCAAGTTGTTGGCACCAGGATGCAGAGAACCAGACTGGCCTGAGGTGAAGGAGCACACAGCCCTGAGGGCTTGGAACCCTGGGTCCAGTTCCTCTTCACACCCCCTTCCACTCTGAGTGGCACAACTCCCCAGGTGCCCATGGAACACCTGCTTTCATGCCAACTATCCGTCCACCTAGGCGGGGTGATGTGTTCTTACGTCTCTCTGACTTTGATGCCACTCATTCTATAGTTCAGATGTTTTTCATTCAAGATATTCTTGGTAGTAACTGACAAATGTGTTGCACATGCATTGGGGGAGGGGCTTCATTTTTATTTTAATACACATGTATTTCCTCCTTGCACAGGATTTTGATGGCATAGAAATATCCTAAGTGGTAGCCTTCCAAGTTAGCAGTGAGTTGACATTCAACTGCTTTTAACTATTCAGGCTACCTTTTATACTAAACCTTGAAAACTAGAATCTAAAGTCCACCCCAAAAAGGTAGTTCTTTGATATTTTATACTCTTTATGTACCATATCAGAAAGAGTATGTTGGCATTTGTCATGGGAGTCATTTCACGTCATAATAGAATGCCTAGTCTCATTGACCGATCGTTAAAAAAATACTTGTGTGTCTTTTCATATTTATATGTTCTCTCAAATGTATGTCTCTTACGTAACATACTCTAAGAATGAAATTGTCACCACAGATAAATCCTTGTTAGCAAGGAATCTGTCTGCTCCAGTCTACTCCTAGTTTGACCCTTGGATGTAAGAACCAAGTCATTACATGTCAAATTCAATTTTTCTGCCTTAAGAATGAATGTCCTACGTAAAATATTGGATGCAGTGTAAAATTATCCAAGGCAGTGACTTCAGCTTTATATATATAAAATATAGTTTTAAAGTTATTGACATTTATTTAAACTTTTAGATTGGATTGTTTGCTATTGCTCTGTGTGAGGATACATAATCTTTCAGTAAACTATATTTTTAACTTTTCCATAAGCTGATTTTGATTCATTTTATTAATGTAAGCACACCCTGTTCATAGGGAAAATAAACCTTGGGTTATAAGCATTGGCCTGAGGACAATGAAGCCACTTAACCTGATTAATACTTTCGACTGCTCTGTTTCCAGAGAGGAAAGCCTTTACAAATCACTCTGAGTTCTTTAGGGGGCAGAACGCTTGTTTCAAGAGGTGTGACAGAAGAAAGGAATATATGAGCGTAATGAGACGTCGACTTGGTTCAGGTCTAAAATTGAGATGCGGGCAAAACCTAAGGCTCTAGCAGTGACTTGTTCACTAAAAAGAGTCCTATCCCCAAAACCCAGGTTAGTACAAAGCCTTGGATACAGTTTGCTTGTAATATTTTTAATAATGTGAGGAGTACAGTTTTTTTCTAATTCATTCAAGTACATATGATTGAAACCTGGGCTACTGACACCCACAGTAGCCATTAGTCAGACACTTCTTGGTGAATATCAGCAACATCCCATCTGTGCTTAACCAGAATCCAGCGAGTCAGCACACAAGTGATTTTATTATTGTGTCGTATTTACTTTCATCTGCAGCATTTGGAGTTTAAAAATAATGTAAAGGGTTCTAGTAAAAATACTGTCCTAAGGCCAATTACCATACTAACAATCAGCAGATAAAATTCTGGACATGAGACTCCTTATAATCTAATTATACCTGAGGTTGAGAAATAAATGTCTTCCCTTAGAAAATCTCATTCAAGTCAGGTTCTTCTCTACAGTTCAAAATTGAGAATGGATTTAATGAACTAGCATTTAGCCAGCTTTTTCTTGCCCTTGGAGAAAAAGAATCATTCTCAACCTGATCTCTGTTAAGAAAAATCCTATATGAACAATCTGGTCATGAATATACATATGGTACGGAGTCTCTGCTGTAACCAGGTGGACATACTTCTCATGGTGGGGTGGACAGTAATACATGGTAGAGGGTCAGAAGCTTCTGGTTTCTGCTGTTTGTTTTAAATACCCTTGGGGTTTTATTCACCCTTAGAAGGGGAGCATCAGTTTTGGAAAGTGTAACTGTTGGAGTATAGAAGGCAGTGGTGGATGATCTTAGCCTCTTCCTGATGCCTGAATCCAGCCAGCTGTTGCTCTGACCCACAGCAATAGAGCAAGTTACCCATCACCAGCATTTGTACAGAGCAGGGAATTCTGGTGTTAGTCCATTGGTAGCATTGTGTGTATGAGGAGATTCAGCACCACAGCCAGCCAGCTGCAGGACTCGATATCCATGGCTTCTTTCCATCACAAAACGGGTAGAAACACATTCACTGCTTCAGGTTCTAATCTGTGTGTCTCCTTATGACTCCATTTCTGTAGGATACTCTGTAACTTTGATATATGCTGTATTTTCTTTAAAAGATTTAGATTTTTGTTCAGCAAGCTAGCCATACAACCATTGTATCTCTTCCTCATCAGTATGGTTTTAGAGCACAGCTCAGTTATTAGGCTTTCATTGTCTACTCTTTCAATACATGTACATCTTTACTGTTTGAAAGGTGTTACAGCTGTCGAAGAATCCTTATGGACCTGAAGATAATTTCTTGTGAAGTTGAATGCAAGTGTACTGTCATTCATAGTGTTTATATCACAATACCAGGAATCTTCACTTTTGCTACCTTGATATAGCATTGGGCTATCATGTTACAACATTGAAATACATTGATTTATTAAAAAAATACTTTTATAAGAAATGTTTTATAGTGCTTTCTGACTTTCGGATTACAACTGTTGTGTATTTGTGTTGGGCGGGGTGGGGAGGTGTATTTTTAAAACCCAAGGCTCCCATGTGCTCGGCAGGAGCATGACAGCCAGCCCCCTCCATCCTGTCTTCCTCTCACAGGCACATGCTCCTTTATTCACCTGCATTCCTCTTGTGCGCAGATCTGTGGGCCAGTGCCTTAGCTGTCAGAGAGCACAGCCACACCTGCTCACAGGTAGGAGTGCCAGCCCTGGCTTCTGGGAAATGGAGGCAGAAGGGCAAGCTAGAATGGACTCCGTCCCCGAAGTGCAGGGGACAGACCTGCAGAGGAATAGCCCCGACACATGCACACACACTCCCTTGTCTTGAAGCAGCAAAGCAAGCAGGAGCCTGAGTGAATGAGCTCCTCATTTCCCACGGACCTGTCCTCCAATGCTTGGCACCTCCAACATGCCCCTTCCCCTTTCTCCTCCACTGGCCTTTCTGCACACTGTGGAGTCATAGTTTACTCTACTAATTCAAAAATTTCTCTTGAATTAACTATTGTTAAATAAATGAATACCAGCCTTTTGTGAGCTGTCAATGCCTGTCCGCTCTGCTAAGCAAGAATGATCTATGTACAACTTACTTGTTCTGGCCTCCAGAACAATAAGCAAAGGGGAGCTCTTCCCCCAGGCTAACACAGGTTCCTAATACTCTCACAAGGAGGTTACAGATTCAAATCTGGTAAAGCAACTTCGGGATCTTGCTTGGAGAAAGAATGCCAAGTATCTGGAGGACAGGGGTATTTTGTTGTGTATTTTTCATTACCTGCTCCTGAAGTTCTCCTAATCACCCAGATATTGACCTTGTTCTATAATAACTTTGCAGAAGTCAGTGCTAATCAAGATTAACAGCTTCTGGCTATACTTTCAGGAATTAAATCAGTGGCAGACAGCTACTTACTTACTTACTGAGTCAAAGCCCAGAGCATTGCTGAGGCCTCTCATACCTGCCCCTCGGTCATTCCTTCCTGTCAAAGCCAACAGGGGACGTAAAGAGCCTCCACTCACCATACTCGGAGGCATTCATCCTCCTGGGAGTAGATGAGCCCCTCTGTATTCTGGAACCCTGTCGTGATCTGGGAAGGTGTCACGGTCCCGTGCTGGTGAGGACTAGTGTAGAATCCCCATCTTTGAGCGCCTCCCTGACACCTGACCCCCTCCCTTAGGAACAGTTGCCTGGTTCTAAGCAAGCCACTGGATACCAGACTGTTTCCTTCACACCCCAGACTTCTAGGTGATCTGTGGGATTTATACCTGGGCAGCCTTTAGGTACATCTGAAGCCCCACCCATGAGGCTGTCTTCGCAGCCTTGTAAATATGTAGACTTGGGAGTGAAGTTCCCAAAGCCACTACACCAGGCTCCTCAAAGTGGAGTGGAGTGAATGAGGCCTGCATTGCTCCACTGGAAGAAGAAGATGCATTTGATAGGGAAGTGAAGAACCAATCAGACTAAGAAAAGCAGTTTGGTCTACCTAGCGCTCTCAGTCTACGTGGCCAGTGCATATCCACTTCAGCGGGGCTGGGATTTTCAGATAAAAAAACCAGAAGATGTATGGGAGCCAGGCCACAAGACTCAGGCATAAACAAAGACTGAGGAAAACTCTCAAGCCTTCCTCTCCCTCTGCCAGGATCGGTGAGTAGGTGCCACAGAAATACCCTGGCATTACCCCCTGGCAAGCAGTTAATAATCCACAGAAGGTCACGTTGTGGGTTTTGATGATGAAACCAAAAAAAAATGAAAATCTTTACCTCTGCTTTGTGCTTGGGCCCATGCTGAGTACTACACACATTTTCATTTAATTCTCACAACAGCCTATGACATCATTCCTGCTTTACACAAAGACAGTTGCCCAAGACCACACAGATGGCATAGGGAAGGCCCATGTTTGAACTCAGCCAATTCTAAAGCATCTCTTCTTTCCATGCAAGCACATACTTCTCTGAAATGACGAAATCTGCCCGCCCCGGGCCTGCTAAATGAGAATCGGCATTTTAGCAAAATCCCCAGGTGAGTCATGAGTACATTCGTGTTTAAGAAGCACTGCTGCATTTCATAAGACTCGGTTCTGTGTGGTTCCTGGATGAGTTAATGTCAGGCAACCTGAACATGTGGGTATCTGAAGGACCTGCTAGGTGACTCCCCTCCAAAACTCAGTAGAGGTGTAGTAAGACTTCCTAGATTTTTACTGGGTTTGACTCAAGCTACATAAATTATTCAAGGACTACCCACCCCAATAAACATGAACCATGAATTTGAACCCTCTGGTGTTTCTACAGAGAGTAGTTACCTAGAAGCCCCTGATCCATGCACTAAGGATTCAGGACTATTGGCCAACTGAGATCCAACCTCCTGTGAGAGACCGCCAGGGCCAGGCGCTTCAGGCGGCCATCCTGTTCACTTGAGTCATCACGGAAAGCCCAGGCCCCCCAGGCCATCCATCCCCAGACTCATCCCCAACAACTCTACATGCCCTTATCTGGCCGGCACCCCTATTCATCCTTGCTGTCCCCCCTTTCCAATGTGCCCTCTGGAACTCTCAATCTGTGACAGGCAAATGACCCAGTAGACTCCATGTTTTCAAATGTTTCTTGACCTTTCTGCTTTACCCGAAACCTGGCTGTCCCTTGAGAATCTGTCTCCCTAAGTGTACCCTCCATCTCCCAATTGCTGCTTCTAAATAATTTCTCCTCTTCCCTTCAAAACCTCCAGCTCCAGTGAAACCTGTGCTAGCCAGTTCTATGAGCTACTCCCCTTCATTGTCCCTCTTCTTGCTCATACTGTCTTTCTCTCCAGCATTTCCCTGTCGTCACTCTGCACGTTCACGTAGGTGATCTGTCCAATACCCTAGCCCAGTGCTTCTTAACTGGGGCTCTGTCATCTGGGGCAGGACAATTCTTTGTGCTAGGCAATCCCCCACAATATGAGCCTTATGGCATCTCTGCACCCTCCCTGCACGTTACCAGCCTTTACCCCCTCCACAGTCTGCAGCATCACGTGTCCTTGCACACGCCCCATTTCATCCCCCAGGGGATCAGCAGTCCTGACCTCAGCTGAGAACCATTCAATGTCTTGATTTCATGTCAGCCATTCTTTGAAGCCTTCAACTTTTCATCACTAGTACATTCTTTTTTTTTTTTTTAAACGGAGTCTTGCTCTGTTGCCCAGGCTGGAGTGCAATGGCACGATCTCGGCTCACTGCAACCTGCACCTCCCAGATTCAAGCGACTCCCCTGCCTCCGCCTCCCCAGTAGCTGGGATTACAGGCACCCGCCACTATGCCCAGCTAATTTTTGTATTTTTAGTAGAGACAAGGTTTTACCATGTTGGTCAGGCTGGTCTTGAACTCCTGACTTCAGGTGATCCGCCCACCTCGGCCTCCCAAAATGCTGGGATTACAGGCGTGAGTCACCGTGCCCAGCCCATCACTAGTAACATTCTAAACCACTTCTAAAAATCTTAATTTTAAGCATCACTAACCATGAACTTCCCAGCCCACACTAGTACCCTACATTCCAAGTCTTCGACTTATCAAGATCTCAAATCCATCAATCCTAACATCACCTCCCTCCCATCTTCGTTTCTCTTTTCACTCGGCCTAAATTCCATGGCCAATAATTCAATCATTTCCTTCTCAGTACCCTCCAGTCCCATGCCCCTTTCTGCATTTTAATAGCCTGGCAAACCTGTACTGTTCTGAGACCTCTCTGCATCTGAGACTGATGAGCTAAATGTTGAAGAAAAACCACACAACTAGGCTGACAGATTAGAGTTTACTGATCTGTCCACAAACCTCACAAGGGCACATGACACCACGCCACAGTTTACTACAGTCCCTTGTCAGCCTACTCTCCTGCTCTCCTGGATGACACTCATAGCTTCTGTCTTCACCTCTCCCACACCTTCCCCGGACATTTTGCTGAGAACCTCGCTTTACGCTTCAGTGAAAATACAGAGACAACTTAGGCAATCTCCCAGTCTACAAGCTCACCTGAATTTGTGCCCATCTCTATAAATAAATAAATAATGCCTTGTGAAATATGCATGCAAGAGAATGCATATGTTGGTTGGTGGGTTGATTTATTTATTTATTTAAGAGGGCATCTCACTCTGCCACCCAGTCTGGAGTGCAATGGTGCAATCTTGGCTCACTGCAACCTCCGCCCCCTGGGTTCAAGCAATTCTCCTGCCTCAGCCTCCCAGGTAGCTGGGATTACAGGCACGTGTTACCACACGCAGCTAATTTTGTATTTTTAGTAGAGCAGGGTTTCACCATATTGGCCAAGCTGGTCTCGAACTCCTGACCTCAGGTGATCTGCCTGCCTCAGCCTCCCAAAGCGCTGGGATTACAGGAATGGGCCACCGTGCCCAGCCAGTATATGTACAGTTTAAAAAGTGATAAAATGAACACCTCCCTGAACAACCATTCAGCGTAAAAAATAGAACATCAGGGACACATGCAGGCTGCCCCAGCCGCTTCCTCTTCCCCCACTGGAAGGCGAACCACAATCCTAGTTTTTTGTAATCGTCCCTTTGTGCCTACATGTGCATCCCCGGACAATACTATATGATTTGGTTTTGCCTATTTTGAACTTTATAGAAATGGAATAATAAATTTCAGTTTAACTTTTACATTATTTTTATAATCCATGCATATTATATGTATAGTTGTAGTTCATTCATTTTCACTACTGTATAGGGTTTTTGTTTGTTTGTTTTGAGACAGAGTTTCGCTCTCGTTGCCCAGGCTGGAGTGTAGTGG
This sequence comes from Macaca nemestrina, assembly GCF_043159975.1. Lineage (NCBI taxonomy): Eukaryota > Metazoa > Chordata > Mammalia > Primates > Cercopithecidae > Macaca > Macaca nemestrina. Next base: position 4,486,771 of record NC_092125.1, on the reverse strand, counting down.
CGCGACCTCAGCTCACTGCAACCTCCACCTCCCAGGTTCAAGTGATTCTCCCGTCTCAGCCTCCCGCATAGCTGGGATTATAGGTGCACGCTACCACACCTGGCTAATTTCTTTTAGTAGAGATGGGGTTTCACCTTGTTGGTCAGGCTGGTCCTGAACTCCTGAACTCAGGTCATCCACCTGCCTCAGCCTCCCAAAGTGCTGGGATTACAGGTGTGAGCCACCGTGCCCGGTCTGTATAGTATTCTGTTGGATAAATATACCACAGTTTTATGTATACATTCTACCGCTAACAGATATTTGGACTATTGCCAGTTTGTATTGCTATTATGACCAGTGCTCCTATGAACATTATCATGCATAGCTCCTGCTGCAGATGTAATGATTTCTCTAGACATAGGATTGGCAGATTGTAAGGAAAGTGCATGTTTAATTTTATTAAAGCAGGAAAAAAGATATTACACTTTTATTAAATGAAGTCTTACTCAGCCCTCTCTCCATCTTCTAATCAAACAGCTCCACAAGCTAGTTATTCTTTTCTAATGTCATATAATGAAATTCTAGAACCTGGCCTTAAAAATGTTTTTTATAATTAACTAAAAGAGTCAAAGAGATCAAAACTGGTGCCCAACTCCCACGCAGCCACTGGGAAAGATAACACTCAGCATCACAAAAGCAGTTCAAAGAATCTGATTAATTTGGTTAAGAACTTTCAAAAAACACTGTCTTGTTCCATGAAGAGTGGATATGTATGTGAATATTCATCACTATTTTCAACTCTGTTTGAGCAATAGGGTCTTGTTAGACTCCTACAACTCTAGGAAATAAATTAAATAGATAAATAAAAATATTTGTGCAAATAACCACCATGCAAAAATAACCTCCAAAAGGAACCTCTGCCTGCTTGTCTTGATAATTTGCTGTCTCGGTTATAATGTTGTGCATGACATCTTCATATTCCTAAAAGTTATATGTACTTGAAAGACAGATCAGGCCAGGCGAGGTGGCTCACGCCTGTAATCCCAGCACTTTGGAGGCTGAGGAGGATGGATCACGAGGTCAGGAGTTTGAGACCAGCCTGGCCAACATGGTGAAACCCCGTCTCTACCAAAAAATACAAAAAGAAGTTAGCTGGGCATGGTAGCGCACACCTGTAGTCCCAGCTACTCAAGAGGCTGAGGCTGGAGAATCACCTGAACCCACAAGGCGGAGGTTGCAGTGAGCCGAGATCACGGGCAATAGAGTGAGACTCCATCGAAAGAAACAGAGAAAGAGAGAAAGAGAAGAAAGAGAGAAAGAGAAGAAAGAAAGAGAAGAGAAGAAAGAGAAGAGAGAAAGAGAGAGAGAGAAAAAGAGAAAGAAAGAGAAAAAGAAAGAAAGAGAGAAAGAAAGAAAAAGAGAAAGAAAGAAAGAAAAGAAAGAAAGAAAGAAAGAAAAGAAAGAAAGAGAAAGAAAGAAAGAAAGAAAGAAAGAAAGAAAGAAAGAAAGAAAGAAAGAAAGAAAGAAAGAAAGAAAGAGAGAGAGAAAGAAAGGGAGGAAGGGAAGGGAGGGGAGGGAGGGAAGAGAGGGAAGGAAGGAAAAAGAGACGGAGGGAGGAAGGAAAGAAAAGATCAGAAGAGGACTGGGCACTTCTACATGCATGATGAAAAAATCAAAGCCTCTGACACCCTGCTAGATATATTATTTAAAAGATCACCTGATAGTTCCTGCTTCATAGCATCAATCAAAACTATTTTCCAAAGTGGCTGTAACACTTGACGGTCCTACCAGCCGAAAAATTTAGTCCCCATTACTCCATATCCTTGCCACTTGATGCTGACCAAGTCTTTAATGTTTGCCAATCTGGTAGGTATTAAATTGGCATCTAGCTGTGCTTCTGATTTACATTTTCCTGATTATTAATAAGGTTTAAACTCTTTATACATTTCTGGGCATTTAAGTTTTCTTTTTCTGTGAAATGTTTGTCTTATCTTTTGCCCATTTATTTATTTATTTATTTTTGAGACACGATTACAGGCATGAGCCACCGCACCTGTAATATTTAATTAAGAAAAAGTCTCGCCAAGACTGGAGTGCAGTGGTGCGATCTCGGCTCACTGCAGTCTCTGCCTCCCGGATTCAAGCGATTCTCCTGCCTCAGCCTCCGAAGTAACTGGAACTACAGGCACCCGACACCACGCCCGGCTAATTTTTGTATTTTTAGTAGAGACAGGGTTTCGCCATGTTGGCCAGGCTGGTCTCCAACTCCTGACCTCAAGTGATCCACCTTGCTTGAACCCAAGAGGCGGAGATCGCACCACTTCACTCCAGCCTGAGTGACAGAGTGAGACTCCATCTCAAAAAAAAAAAAAAACACCTCATGTGCAGATTTTTGTGTGAACTCAAGTTTTCATCTCATTTGGGTAAATACCAAGGAGTATGATTGACGGATCGTATAGTAAAATTTAAACATAAATTTACCATATTAAACTAAACATGTTTTATAAGAAACTGCCAGAATGTCTTCCAAAGTAGCTATACCATTTTGCATTCCCAAAATGCAAAATCAATGAATGACAGTTCCTATTGCTCTGCAGGCTTGCCGGCATTTGGTGTTCTCAATGTTTTGGCTTTTATTCATTCTAATAAGTGAGTAGTGGGTTTATCTGGCAATTCCTAAGGACATATGATACTGAGCATCTTTTTATATGCTTATTTGCCATCTGTTTATCTTCTTTAACAAGGTGTCTATTCAGATCTTTTGCCTACTTTTTAATTGGGCTGTTTGTTTTCCTGTTGAGTTTCAAGAGTTATTTGTATATTTTGGCACAAGTCCTTTATCAGATATGTGTTTTGCAAATATTTTCTTCAAGTCTGTAGTTGCAATTGACTTTTATAGACAGAGTTTTATCTAACAATCTTGCTAAGCTGTCTCGTTAGTTCTAGTAGCATATCTGATATTCTTTGGAGTTTTCTACTTAGTTGTATCATCTGCAAATAATGACAATTCTGTTTCTCCCTCCCAAATCCATGTAACTTTAAAAAAAATTTGTGCATGCCTTTGACCAAGACCTCCCCAAACAATGTTGATTTTTTTTTTTTTTTTTTTTTTTTTTTTTTTGCAGAGGGCAGGGACAGAGTCTCCCTCTGTCACCCAGGATGGAATACAGTGGCACAATCTTGGTGGTTCACTGCAACCTCCCCCTCCCAGGTTCAAGCGATTCTCCTGCCTCAGCCTCCTCAATGGGATTACAAGCACGTACCACCATGCCTGGCTAATTCTTGTATTTTTAGTAGAGACGGAGTTTCACCATGTTGGCCAGTCTATTCTCGAACTCCTGATCTCAGGTGATCCGCCCTCCTTGGCCTCCCAAAGTGCTGGGATTACAGGCATGAGCCACTGCGCCCAGCCTACCTTGACCTTAAAAGGAATATTTTCAGCATTTCAAGTTTTTGTCAAATTTTGCTTCCTGTATTTTGAATCTCTGTTATTGGGTGCCTACACATTTATAATTATGTCTTCTTGATAAATTCACCATTTACTTATTATGAAAATCTTCTTTATCCTTGGTTATATTTCTTGTTGTTTTTTGAGAGGGAGTCTTGCTCTGTCACCCAGACTAGAGTACAATGGCGTGATCTTGGCTCACTGTAACCTCTGAGGCCTGGGTTCAAGCGATTCTTCTGCCTCAGCCCTAAGTAGCTGGGATTACAGGCACTCGCCACCACGCCTGGCTAATTTTTGTATTTTAGTAGAGACAGGGTTTCACCATGTTGTCTAGCCTGGTCTCAAACTCCTGACCTCAAGTATTCTGCCCACCCTGGCCTCCCAAAGTGCTGGGATTACAGGAGTGAGCCACCGTGCCTGGCTTATATTTCTTGTTCTGAACTCAACTTTGATATTTCTATACCGACACCAACTTATGATTAGTGTTTTTTCAGTTTTTTTCATTCTTTTATTTTTAATCTGTGTACATCATTATATATAAAGCGGGTTTTTTTAATACAGCATATTGTGATCTTTCATTTTTATTTCAATCTGACAACCTCTGCTTTTTGGGTTTCTTTTGTGTTTTTTTTGTTGTTTTGTTTTGTTTTGAGATACAGTTTTACTCTGTCATCCAGGCTGACGTACAGTGGTGTAATCTCGGCTCACTGCAACCTCCGCCTCCCAGGTTCAAGCAATTCTCATGCCTCAGCCTCCCAAGTAGCTGGGACTACAGGCACAGTCCACTAGGCCCAGCTAATTTTTCGTATTTTTTAGTAGAGACGTGGTTTCACCATGTTAGCCAGGCTGGTCTCAAACTCTTGACCTCAAGTGATCCGCCCACCTCGGCCTCCCAAAGTGCTGGGATTACAGGCATGAGCCACTGTGCCTGGCCCAATCTCTGCCTTTTAGTTAGAGTTCTTAGACATTTACATTGAATGCAATTATCAATACGATTGAATCTAACTCTACCAACTATTTTTTTTCCAATTTTTCCTATATGTTTTTTGTTCCTCTTTTCTTGCTTTCTTTTAGATTTAGTATGTTGTAGTATTCTATTATGTCTATTTTATTGGTTATATATCTTTGTTGGGTTTTATTAATGGTTGCTTACAGTTTACAATATGCATGTCTAGTTTACTGCTATTCAAATATTTTACTATTAATATTTCATGCGTATTGTTAGAGCCTTATAACAGTACACTTCAATTTCCTCTCTCCCATGCACAGTGTAATTGTCGTCGTATATTTTGCTTCTACTTACGTTATAAACCACACAATAATTGGTCATTGTTTTGGGGATGGCTTGCTTGGCGGCGTGCTTAGAACCTGCCACTGTATCAGAGTTGCCTTTCCCTTCCCCACTTTGCTGCTTCAGAAAAGGGCATTTTGGGAGCAAGGAACAGCCTGAAGTTTATCATCATCTTAGATTACTGGTGTGCAGAACGAATGGTCTGCAGTTCACACAATGTGAAAGTCAATACGTGTCTAAGAATGAGAAAAGAAATTGAAAGAAATTTCTGGAGTCTCATTCAGGTTCTCTTGTTTTGTTTGGAGACAGGGTCAGGGTCTCACGCCCTCACCCATGCTGGAGTGCAGGGACACAGTCACAGCTCACTGCAGCCTCGACTTCCCAGGCTCAGAGGTGATTCTCCCACCTCAGCCTCCCAAGTAGCTGGGACTACACGTGTGTGCCACCACACCCAGCTAACTTTTTTTTTTTTTTTTGTAGAGGTGAAGTTTCACCATGTTGCCCAGGCTGGTCTTGAATTCCTGGGCTCAAGCAATCCACCCACCTCAGCCTCCCAAAGTGCTGGGACTATAGGCACGAGCCAACATGCCCAGCCCTTTGTTTTTAGGACCTCTTTAAGCAGTTTACCAGAAATGTGCACATGGAAAGGCTTCCTGATGGCCACCTGGCTTCTCTTCCCCACCTGGAACTCTAGGGCCCTGGCCAGTGAGGGCCCTGGAGCTCACACTTCATTAGCTTCATGGAGAGCCCCATTTACTGGTGTTATAGAAGACAGGAAATTTCTGATCTAGTCCCAGTGCTGACAGGTGAACAAGTACACTTCTCCTCTGTGAATCTGAGTTTCCTGCTACGTTGCTGGTCCCCACAGTGGCTTTCTACTGGTTCTGCCTAGAGGTGCCCAGGCAGCTTGCAGACTTTTGGCACAGCCTTGGGAAAAGGCCTGCTTGGCCCAGGAGGTGGGCCTGGGAGACGGAAGAGAATTAGCCAGTGGTCCACTGAGGCTATTCCCCTACAATTCTTACCCCTTCCAAAATGCTCCCCAAACTGTATCCCTAAGAATCATCTGGGGCTGGGCGCAGTGGCTCATGCCTATAATCCCAGCACTTTGGGAGGCCGAGGCAGGCGGATCACAGGGTCAGGAGATCGAGACCATCCTGGCGAACACGGTGAAACCCCATCTCTACTAAAAATGCAAAAAAATTAGCCGGGCGTGATGGTGGCGCCTGTAGTCCCAGCTACTCGGGAGGCTGAGGCAGGAGAATGGTGTGAACCCAGGAAGGTGGAGGTTGCAGTGAGCCGATATCGCGCCACTGCACTCCAGCCTGGGTGACAGAGCCAGACTTTGTCTTGAAAAAAAAAAAAAAAAGAATCATCTGGGAAGCTTCTTAAAACACAGGTTCCAATAGGCATTATCTCCCCAAGAGTCTGAGTCAATAGGCCTGGAGGGAGCCCAGGAATATGCTTTTCTTGGAAACGGGGGCTTGCTCCATCTCCCAGGCTGCTGGAGTGCAATGGAATGATCATAGCTCACTATAACCTCAACCTGCTTGACTCAAGCAATCTTCCTAACTCAGCCTCCTAAATAGCTGAGACCACAAGTGTGCACCACCATGCCCAGCTAATTATTATTATTTTTTGAGGCATGGTCTCGCTGTTGCTCAGGCTGATCTCAAACTTGGCCTCAAGTAATCCTCCCATCTCGGCCTCCCAAAGTGCTGCAATTACGAGCCACCAGGCCAGGCTAAGCAACTCCCTGGGTGCTTCTGACTCAGATACCTGCCACCCATGCTTAAAGGAACATAAGGAAGGCTGGAGAGGGAGGGGAGTTGTGTTAGCAGACATGGGAAGCTTCTTCCCAGACCATCTACATCTCCCTGTTTGGTTCTTTCATTTCAAATTATCTGGTAAAGCTGTGTGAGCCTCAAAGGAAGGAAAACAAGATTTGCTGAGAACCTTTCCCACCTTTACATCACTCACACAAACCTCACTCAGAAGTGAAAATAACTGGCCTTGGGTAAGGCAAAGAGCCTGGAGATGAGCTCAAGTCTTACTCTGAAGCCTGTGGTCTTTTTCACGTCTCGGGTACCTTGTAAGAAACGGAAAACGTTTACTGAGCACTTCTATGAGCCAGGTCCTCTCATGTACATTTTTTCATGTAGTCCTCATACTAGTCTATATAGATATCATCATCCATATTTTAGAGACGTAGAATTGAGGCTCAGAGTGACTGCATCACTCCTCCACAGTCAAACCGCTCACAAGCTGGAAGAACTGGAGTTCTCTCAAACCCCAATCTTACTCCGCTGTTCCTCTGCCTGGGAAGTTGACCTTCTCTCCAGGCCAGGGGAAGAGGTCGCTGTTGCTAGGCCATTAATGCTAATCCCATTCCCCCTGCTGTGTCCGGTTTAGAGGTGAGTGTGTTCTGGCCACTGAGACACGAGTGGAGTCCACTAGAGGGACTCTCAGAGAGCTTTCCCGAGAAGACTGGGGCCAGGCGCAGCGGCTCATGCCTGTAATCCCAGCACTTTGGGAGGCCGAGGCAGGTGGATTGCTTGAGGCCAGGAGTTCAAGACCAGCCTGGCCAACATAGTGAAACCTCATCTCTACCAAAAATACAGGAAAAAAAAAAAGTGCTAAAAACAGTAAGTGCTGGCATGGATGTGAAGATAGTGGAACCCTTGTTCACTGTTGGTGGGAATGTAAAATGGTCCAGCTGCTGTGGAAAACAGTATGACGATTTCTCAAAAAATTAAACTGAGCATTACTATATGATCCAGCAGTTCCTCAAAGCCGGGCCTCCAAGAGATATTTGTCTACCCACATTAATTTTTTTTTTTTTTTTTTTTTTTTTTTTTGAGACGGAGTCTCACTGTGTCGCCCAGGCTGGAGTGCAGTGGCCGATCTGGGCTCACTGCAAGCTCCGCCTCCCGGGTTCACGCCATTCTCCTGCCTCAGCCTCCCGAGTAGCTGGGACTACAGGCGCCCGCCACCTCGCCCGGCTAGTTTTTTGTATTCTTTTAGGAGAGACGGGGTTTCACTGTGTTAGCCAGGAAGGTCTCGATCTCCTGACCTCGTGATCCGCCCGTCTCGGCCTCCCAAAGTGCTGGGATTACAGGCTTGAGCCACCGCGCCCGGCCTGTCTACCCACATTCATAGCAGCATTATCCACAATAGCCACAAGGTAGAAGCACCCACCCAAATGTCCACTGAAAAAGGAATGGACCGGCCGGGAGTGGTGGCTCGACGCCTGTCATCCCAGCACTCTGGGAGGCCGAGGCAGGTGGATCACCTGAGGTCAGGAGTTTGAGACCAGCCTGCCTAACATGGTGAAACCCTGTCTCTACTAAAAATATAAAAATTAGCTGGTGGTGTGCGCCTGTAATCCCAGCTACTCAGGAGGCTGAGGTGGGAGAATTGCTTGAGCCCAGGAGGCAGAGGTTGCAGTGAGCTGAGATCACACCACTGCACTCCAGCCTGAGTGACAGAGCAAGACCCTATCTCAAAAAAGAAAAAAAAAAGAAAGAAAGAAAGAAAAGAAGAATTCAAGTCACACAGTAATGATCAGGAATCTAGTGCTGTGTAAACTAAGGTCTACCTGTACCTGTATAAATAAAAATGTTGGGCTGCCTTAAATCTTACCTCTCTCCCCAGGGGCAGAAGCCTGCCTCAGCACCAGGACCTAGCCCTATGTATGTATGTACCTTGGAGCACCGTGGCAGAGCAAGCACTTTGACCAGTTACGGGCAGAGATGAGGCTTCTCCTCTTGGGCTGATCACTGATAACCCAGAGTACCACCTCCCTCCCCTTTTCCTTCAGAGGCTACAGTTCCAAGTGTCTCCTGAATTATTTTCTCCAAGGAACCCCAGCATCCTAGATTGGCCCCTATCACTCCCACATGGGCGACCCCCTCTACCGGCCACTACCACCAGATACTTAGGATACTAGTCTGCTAGAGGCTGACATCCCTCTTCACGAAGACATTGGGGGGTGAGGTGAGATGGGGCTCCCCGTCCCCCACAAGCCCTTTCCTTCAGGTCCCCAAGACCACCATGCAAGACTGTTCAGGTGCACCAGGCCCTGGGCCCCATAGTCAGTAGGGAGCCGCAGTCCTGCTAGCCAGAGGCCCTTCTTTCATCCCCAGCCACAAGCTGGCTAGATCCATTGAATTCAGCACAGATAGCACTTTTTCTTTTCCTTCAAGATCAGAAGTCTAAATAAACTATATTGAGAAAAGAAAGAAATTCTCATGTACCAGGCTGTCTCAGTTTGTGGAGTTAATGGGTTCCCAAAATTGTGTGGCATAGCCTTTGGTGTGTCCTGCTCCATGTGGAATAGAGAAAGGGCTGCCTTCAAGCTCTGAGGTTGATGACATTCTCCCTTTGGGAAAAAAAGTTTTCAAAGGAAGGAAGGTTTCCCATTTCCCTGAGGTACTTTCATTGGCTCATGCACTCGATAAGCACACCAACCATGTACCAGAAACTTATAAACATGATTTCCTATTTACAAAGGCCTTCTGGCTTCACAGCTTTTCTGATCCACAAATTGCACTGGACTATTTCAAGAAGTATTTCCAAATCGCCGTTTTGTCAGAAGTCAGTACAACCTCTCTGAGCCTTGTATTCTTATTTCAAAATATAGTAAGAGCTGGTGCAGTAGCTCATACCTGTAAGCCCAGCACTTTGGGAGGCCGAGAAGGGCAGATCACCCGAGGTCAGGAGTTCAAGATCAGCCTGGCCAACATGGCAAAACCCCTCTACTAAAAATACAAAAACCAGCCAGGCATGATGGCGCACGCCTGTAATCTCAGCTACCCAGGAGGCTGAGGCAGGAGAATCACTTGAACCCTGGAGGCGGAGGTTGCAGTGAGCCAAGATGGAGCTATTGCACTCCAGCCTGGACAACAGAGCGACACTCTGTCTCAAAAATATATATATACCTAGTAAGACTCCCTGTCCTGTCAAACTCACAAAACTATATGCAGATCACCTAAGAACTGCCGATGAACACAGGAGTCATGTCGTCATTGTTATAGTTAAAGAAAAAGATTGGTTGATTATTTTAAAACGGGATGGGGTCTTGCCATGTTGCCCAGGCTGGTCTTAAACTCCTGGCCTCAAGCAATCCTCCCACCTTGGCCTCCCAAAATGCTGAGACTGCAGGTGTGAGCCACCACATCTGGCCAAAATTTATTGTTAAATAGAAAGAGGGGAAGCAAGATGGAAGGGCCAAGCCACCTGTTAGAGCAGAAGCAGTTCTAGAAACCACATGTCATAGAGCTCAGGGTGCAGAACTGCTGAAGCCGTCCTCCTTCTTTCTGGCTGGGCACCTCTCAGGGCTTCAACACAATGATAGCCATGAGTTTTACTAACTCAGACTGAACATGTCAATCATGGTGCCTGTCTTACCCGACAGTTTATTCTAATGAAAACTCTGCAGCACCCAGCACACCCTCACTGCCTTTTCAGGAAAGCAGTGCTAGGCTTCTCTTAACTAGGGGTTTGGACCAAGGGTAGGGCCCCTGATCCAAAGGCAGCTAGACCCCAGGAAGATACCCACGAAAGTAGCCTGGCTTCACCAATAGCAATGTGGTAATTACCAAAGTCAATCAGACCACATCCCTCAACAGAACTGTCTGGGAGGATAGAGTGATTATCAATGGGAAGAGAGAAAGAGGGCAGGCCTGCATAGGGAACAGGGAGGGAAGGCTCGGCCCACAGGGAGGACCCAGCTCCAGCACGCCTCAGGGCTGTGATCTAGCCCCATTTTCAGTACAGTGTTTCCTTATAACAAACAAACACATTTCCCCTAGATTCCTTTTTTTTTTTTTTTTTTTTTTGAGATGGAGTCACACTGTCTCCCAGACTGGAGTGCAATGGTATGGTCTAGGTTCACTGCAACCTCCGCCTCCTGGGTTCAAGCGATTCTCCTGCCTCAGCCTCCTGAGTAGCTGGAACTACAGGACACCATGCCTGGCTAATTTTTGTATTTTTACTAGAGATGGGGTTTCACTATGTTGGCCAGGGCTGGTCTCGAACTCCTGACCTTGTGATCTGCCTGCCTCGGCCTCCCAAAGTGCTGGGATTACGGGTGTGAGCCACCACGCTTGGCCTCCCTTTAAGGTAACTTTACCTTAAAGGAATCTGAGGCTAGATAGAAAAGTCTCTAAAAGAGGAAACGAAAAGAGCTTCACTAACACAAAAGCTCAACCTGACTTACCTTCTGTGGCCAAGAGACAGGTTTCTGGAATATCTACACCAGAAAACACTCAACCACAGATGGCTGAATAATGAGGCACTACATTTTTGTTGGTTTTTTAAACTGGTTTTTTAAACTGGTTAAAAAATTTTAAAATTTTTGTTTAAAACTGGTTTTCAGCTAGAAAGAAGATGGATATGGGAGGAAGAAAAGGTCCCAGGCTGGTCCTAATGCAGCTCTGCAAGATCAGAGATCAAAGCTGTCACCATGACATACTGCAAATTCCTAAGCTTGGGGGTGGAGGTGGGGCAGGGAGGGGCAGTGGCAGAAGGGACCACCTGCAGGTGCTCAAGCCCAGCAATCTAATGCAGCCTGGGTGCTCTCTCTGCATCCAAGGGCCATGTTTCTGCTGAATTGGGGCTTTAGTGCGAGACATCTGTTGGTCCAGCAAATCTGGTAGAAGCTACCGCTCTGCTGTTGCCCTGGGAGAGATCCATTCTAATCAACAGCCAGGAGGAACCAATTGAAGGCTGATGGCACAGTGCCAAAAAGGTAAGGCTTTGTGTGGGTACCTAAGAGTGAAACTAGGAAGACAGAAGACACATATGACACCACCCTAATAAATTCTCTCAGTAAGTTGAGCATTTATATTATGCTACGTGCTTATACGCCAAGCCTGTGTGTGTGTGTGTGTATGTGTGTGTGTAGAGAGGGGTCCGCACAGACTGAGACACAATATCCGCCAATTTCCTTAGCCTAGTGAAGAGGAAGTACTGTGGAAGGTCACAAGACAGTTGAAACAAAAAGGCATGGCTACATTCAAATTAAGGGTCAGCGAATCAACTGTAGTTTGTCTATTTCCTTTCAGAAAGAAACAAACCCAGAAAACATTAAATAAGTGGAATTTCTTACACATTATTCAACAGCACCTCTATTCTAGGATTTGAGAATTCAGCAATTGGGTATTCTTCTAGCGGTCTCTTCTTTACCAGCCTCTTAGCTTCAACCCCTCCAAGCAGAGAGGGTTCCACTGGGCTGCTACCTATAGAACAGCTTTTGATTCAGGCATCACGGGACACCCCACCCCCACCCCCAGTCAGCTATAGGCAGGATAACAGGATGGCTTTCCTCCTAAGGATGGGGCTGGCTATGAGGTTTAGTGGCTTTTCTGGTAAAAACGCCTTCCTCTATCACAGACCTATGAAACAATTTCATCTATCTGGGCAATGGCAAGAATAAAGAAGCTAGGAAAAATACAAAATGCACCTAACCAACCCCAAGTTACAGAATTACAGAGAATTCTTCCCTATGGGGCACCAGCTCCTGGCCCCAGCTCTGTGGCGTATACCTTGTTTTTTCCATTTTTCATCTTCCTAGGTTCACCATTCAAGTATCAGGCATTATGATCCTCCACCTCCCACCCTTCCCCCAGTGATTTTTTTTAAAGACAGGGTCTGGCTGTGTTGCCCAGGCTGGACTGCAGTGGTACAATTGTAGCTCACTGCGGCTGAACACTGGGGCTCAAGCCATCCTCCCACCTCAGCTTCCCAGGTAGCTGGGACTACAGGTGGGCACCACCACACCCAGGTCAATTTTTAAATTTCTTTGTGGAGAGGAGGGCTCCCCATGTTGTCAGGCTGGTCTTGAACGCCTGGCCTCCAACGATCTTCTCATCTTTACCTCCCTAAACGCTGGCCCCTTCCCCAGCATTGACTCTCTATGTCAAGGGGGAGGGGAAATCCTTGCCTGGAAGGCACCAGGGACTCCAAGGCCACCTCAGCAGAGCACCATCAAGCAGAGAGCTTCCAGGCTCACAGTTTGGCGTTTTTAGCTTGCTAGTGAAAACGGTAAGCTGGGCCGGGCGCGGTGGCTCACGCCTATAATCCCAGCACTTTGGGAGGCCGAGGTAGGTGGATCACCTGAGGTCGGGAGTTCGAGACCAGCCTAACCAACCTGAAGAAACTCCGTCTCTACTAAAAATACAAAATTAGCCCGGCATGGTGGCGCATGCCTGTAATTCCAGCTACTTGGGAGGCTGAGGCAGGAGCATCGCTTGAACCCGGGAGGCGGAGGTTACGGTGAGCCGAGATCGCACCATTGCACTCCAGCTCTGGGCAACAAGAGCGCAACTCCGTCTCAAGAAAGAAAGAAAGGAAAGGAAAGAAAAGAAAAGAAAAGGGTAAGCCAGTGAAAAGCTTGCCAGCTTTGGCCCAGGAGGCAGTGAGGGGAGAGGGAAGGGTGGATGCTAGTCTGGGACCAGACCATTATCACAGTTTAGTAACCACCTGTAAGGTGTGTCGGGCTTTCAGAGTCCTCACAGCACTTTCACTTCTACTCTTTTACTTTCATCCTCACAAGTCTGTACAGCCAGAGTATCATTAGCAGGTTTTTATTGATGAGGAAAAGGAAGACGTTAAAGACCCATTCGGGAGCCTCCTGGAGTCCCTCCCCTTTGTTCTTTCAAGTCTAGCACTAGTTTCCAAACTCCCCTGTCCCAACCCCAGCCCAAGCCACCGTTCCTAAATGCCTGTCAACAAAACATAAAAGTAGAGTTCGCTCACTTCAAAGCGGGATGTGAAGCGCAGCATCCTGCTTTAAACGGTTTTTTAGTTTTTGGTTTTTTTTTTTTTGTTTTTTTTTTTTTTGACGGGGCGTGGTAGCTCACGCCTGCAATCCCTGCACTTGGGAGGCTTAGGATCGCTTGACCCCAGGAGTTTGAGTCCAGCCTGGGCAACACAGCTTTTTTTTTTTTGTTTTTTCTGCCTCAAAAAAAATTAAAGGCACTGCAGAGATTGAAAAAGCTTTCCCACCTTCTCCCCTGCAGTGTTTAGAAAGAGACAGTCCGCCCCCGATTCAGCGGGGGGAACCCAGGGCTCCGCGGCACCCGCAGGCTTCAGTTACTGCACCGAGGTCCTCGGGCCAGAGAGAGGCTGCGAGGAGGACGCAGCCGGTTTAGCGCGCTACGAACCTCAAGATCCATGCACATCCCCCCAACATTCCATGTGCTTTCATTCCTACGGCGCTGGGTTTACTTTCATTTATTGCTTCTGTTGACCAGGAAAAAAAAACAATGCTGAGCGTGCACAGGGGGCGCAAAGGGGGGCCGGCTCCTCGTGGCTGCCCGGCGGCGGGGCTGGCGGGCGGGAGCGGCCTGCTCCGGCCGCCCGGGGGCGCTGCTCTGGGGTCGGGCCGCGGCCTCGTGGGCGCCCTGCGCGCGGTCCAGCACCAGCAGCGGGATCTCCTCCAGCCGGTCCGGCCGCTCCTTGCACCGCAGGTAGCGCCGCCTCCACGTCGCCAGCCTCTGGAGCAGCCTCTGCAGGCTCGAGGGGCCCCACAGGCCGCGCTCCGGGCCCGCCTTGCCTGAGCGCGCGTGAGCTTGCCTGAGCTTCTTCCTGCGCGGGCTGCGGAACAGCCGCCGCCAGCACCAGCAGCCCGAGCAGGAGCCGCCGTCGCCGGCCACCACGCGCCGCCCGACCGCCTCCGGCTCCCCGCGCGGAGCGGGGCCCCGCTTCAGGCGCGCAGCCTCCTCCAGCAGCTCATGCTGCGCGCCGCCGCGCCGGGGGCCACCAAGCCGGGGGGCCGCCATGGCCCGCGCAGGCCTCTTCTCCGAGCGCGGGGCCCACGTCTCGGGAACCGTCGGGCTGGACAACCCCGCTGCTGCCTCCAGGACTCCAAAGGGCCCCTCGCGTCCTCTCCCGGGAAGGTGCCCACAGGCCCCCTCCACGCGCTTGGGTTGCCCAGGAAACCCCAACGGTGACCCCACAATGCCCAGCAGAGCCCTTGCCCTCTGCCGCTGGCGGGGTCACCAGAATCCAACGACCCAAGGAATCCCCCAAATAAGTCGGCCAAATTTCGCTGCGAACTGATTTTTCAAATATGGCCTCACCTGGACAAGAAGGAATCTTAGAAGTTCCTGGGGTCCAACTCCTGGTTCACGAACACACACGGCGTCCAGGAGCGGGGGCTGCGCAGCGTTCCCTGGGTCAAGGCGTGGGTTTCAGCCTCAGGTGTGTGGCGCTGGAGATTTGTGTTTTGTGAACTGGTTTCAGGTGGTCTGCCCTTTTCTGTTAACAGGGAACCAGGGTTTCAGGAAAGATCTCAAAACCTAATTTTCTTCATCTGGTCTCACTCAAAGGCCTCTTGTAGGATTGATTGATTTTTTTTTAATAATTTTTTTTTCTGATTGCAAACGTAATATTTTTGAAGAAATTTTTGTAAAACGAATACAAAAAATACTCCTTTTTTCTGCTTTTTTGTATATATTTTCATACTTGTTAATTTTCTCCAATTCCAGGCAAAGTTAAATAATAATAGCTGCTCTGGGGGCTGGTCGCGGCGGCTCGTGCCTGTAGTCTCCGCGGTTTGGGAGGCCGAGGTGGGTGGATCACTCGAGCCCAGGAGTTGGAGTCCACCCTTGGCAACATGGAGAAACCCTGTCTCTACAAAAAATGCAAAAAAATTTCAGGGCATGGGAAAAAAAAAAAAAGCTACTCTGGGCACAGCCCTGGAGGGAGGGGAGGGCGGTACCCAGAGCTGCTCTGGCAGCTGACTCCGTGCAGCCCCTCCCCGTGGAGACTGAGTGGGATGAAGGGTCAGGCTATGCACTAAAATACAATGCAAATATTGAAAATAAATTTTTTTAAAAAATGAAATTGTTGCCCTCCTACCAAATGGGAAATTAATTTTATCACTGAATAGACATGAAGAAACTGGACTTCAAGGTTGTCCATCTCAGTATTCTGGCAAAAAAGCATGAAATTGAGCCATTCCTTGCAAAGACCAGGAGATCCAGCATTTCCCACAAGAATGGGGAGTGCTTGGAAAAGAAGAGCTGGCCGAGTATCTCCAGATGCTGACAAGCTTGTAGGACGTCCGCAGGGCTGTTCGTGAGGCCAACCAGAGAGGCCCAACTGTGAGTCCTGTCCTTGTCCTTCGGGAGAGGCCCTGCAGCCGACCCTGGGCCAGCCCTGGAGGAACACATCTACTCAGGTGTGTCCTTTCTGCATTCCCTTTCACGGCCCTTAAGTGACTACATCACCTAGACCAGACCAACACACTGTGCCCTGAGCAAGGTAGGAGATCTGGGGACAAGCCTCTGCCCGTGTTTCTTTGTTTCATTCTTCACAAGGATGAAAACGACTCCACACTCCTTAAGTTTGCCCCCACCTCTCTTATTTTCTCCTTAACAACTCATGCACAGAGCAGTGGTGCTGAGGGGCTCTGCTGCTGGCCCTGTTCCGGATGGGCAGGGCCCCTGAGGAGGGTAAGTCGAGAGGCAGAGGCCCAGAGGGAGGGTCTGGATGACCTAACCCAGCCTTGAAGTTGCCCGTTTTCATCAGCTCTTCCCTGTGTACTCAGCACCCTCCCAAGACCATCTGGGCCTGGCCCTTCCACCTTGCTTTGAGGGTCTGCTCTGGGACCCCCACAAGTGAACTCCGTTGAGGATGCCCACGACCTGAAATGGGTTCTGGAATCTTGGGTTCTCCATGGTCATCCCCACATGTGTCTCCTGACAGACTCCACTCCCAGTAGCAGGGATCAACCTCTGCTCCTTAGAACAGGAAGCTGGGCAGACATGAGCAGGGCAGGAGACCTCCCCTGCCAGGAATGTCAGACAACCACCAGGTGATGGTCAGGTGGTGGTTACTCTTTCGAACATAATAATTGGTCACAGCAGGCATCAGGAAAAGGCAGGCTCCCAACAGGTAGAAAACACCTAACGCTGGTGATGAGCAGCTTCCCAATAAGTTCTCAGGAGTTGGGTGAGTAGGTTCAAGTATGTGCACTAAGAGGCAAAGTGGCGGAGTTTAACTGGTATAGGACCTTCTAGGAACACTCAGCTGACTCAAATGAGTATGCACACAACTTCAGTAAACACACTGTGCACGCGGCCCCTGCTCTCAAATGCAAGATGCAGCCCAGCACACGCGCAGACAGCCCACCTCAAGAGAGGAATGGGGAGAAGGAACACAAAGCCCCAGAAGCATGCCAACACATAAAATCCCAAGTCAAAGGCTGAACAGTGCACTTGGATGGCTCAGGTCGCCCATTTGGCCCTCTTCAACTGTGCTTTACTTCCTTTAGTTCCTGCTCCAATACTATCTTTTATTCCCCGCTCTATCACCCTGGCTGGAGAGCAATGGTGCGAGTTCAGCTCACTGCAACCTCCACCTCTGGGTTCAAGTGATTCTCCTGCCTCAGTCTCCTGAGTAGCTGAGATTACAGGCACACGCCACCACGCCCAGCTAATTTTTGTTTTTTTAGTAGAGACGGGGTTTCACCATATTGGCCAGGATGGTCTCAAACTCCTGATCTCAAGCGATCCACCCGCCTCGGCCTCCCAAAGTGCTGGGATTACAGGTGTGAGTCACCGCATCCAGCCCTACCATCTTCAGCTGAAACAAAGATAGAAGGGTATAGGTGAGGCCAGGAAAGAGAAAGTGACTAGGATAAAAAGGGTAAAAGAGGGTAAGATTTGTTATGCAGATTAAATCAGTGCCTTCTCCAATAATCAGAGTCTCCAGTGACTCAGAGTCATCTTTCTGTTTCTAGTACCAGGAGGGAGACACTCTTACAAATGGAGAGTATTTATTTATTTATGAGACATGGTCTCACTCCGTTGCCCAGGCTGGAGTGCAGTGTCGCGATCTCAGCTCACTGCAACCTCTGCCTCCTGGGTTCAAGCCATTCTCCTGCCTCAGCCTCCCGAGTAACTGGAATTACAAGCACACGCCACCACATCCGGCTAATTTTTGTATTTTCAGTAGAGACAGGGTTTCACTATATTGGCTAGGCTGGTCTGGAACTCCAGACCTCAGGTGATCCACCCGCCTCAGCCTCCCAAAGTGCTGAGATTACAGGCGTGAGGCACCAGGCCCGGCTGTATTTTTTTTTTTTTTTTACAAATGTAAATTTCTCTTACAAAAGGGTAACCACTCTTGTTTTCAGAGCTTCTCCTGTCTCTGCTGTTTCTCAAAACAACCAGCTCAAAATAATCCTTATACCTGAGAAAACAAAAATAGCTCAGAGATGTCTGAGCTATGTGAAGTGTGCAGGCCCAGATTCACAAGGCTACAGGACTTCAGTTGTGGACCCTTTGCATCCCACGCTCCTACACATGCCTGGGGGCAATTATTTAATTTTGTTCCTTACTAGCCTCACCCTTTATCTTCATGTTCTTGGAATTTGTGATACAAAGAACAATGTATGGCCAACCAATAGCTTAATGTTACTGTATTTATTTATTTTTTCTTGAGGCGGAGGAGTTTTGTTCTTGTCGCCCAGGTTGGAGTGCAGTGGTGTGATCTTGGCTCACTGCAACCTCCGCCTCCCGGGTTCAAGGGATTCTCCTGCCTCAGCCTCCCGAGTAGCTGGGACTACAGGCACCCACCACTATGCCTGGCTAATTTTTTTTTTTTTGTATTTTTAGTAGAAATGGGGTTTCACTATGTTGGTCAGGCTGGTCTTGAACTCATGACCTCATGATCTGCCTGCCTTGGCCTCCCAAAGTGCTGGGATTACAGACATGAGTCATGACACCCAGCCAATTGTAGTGCAAATTCTTGGTAACAATTTAGGAACTGCCTCTTCTTTCTCTTTATTTTTTATTCTTTCTGTTGAGACAAAGTCTTGCTTTGTCGCCCAGGCTGGAGTACAGTGGTGCAGCCTTGGTTCACTGCAACCTCTGCCTCCCGGGTTCACGCCATTCTCCTGCCTCAGCCTCCCGAGTAACTGGGAATACAGGCGCCTGCCACCACACTTGGCTAATTTTTGTATTTTTAGTAGAGGCGGGTTTCACTATGTTGGCCAAACTGGTCTCAAACTCCTGACCTCAAATGATCCACCCAACTCGGCCTTCCAAAGTGTTAAGATTACAGGTGCAAGCCACTGCGTCTGGCCTTCCTTTCATTAAAAAACCCACTTGTAACTGCTGCTAATTAGAGTGTATATTCAGGGCAACTTGAATCTATGCTCCCAGATTGCAGTTCTCAAGCTTGGCCCAAATAAACTCTCTACCTATATTAGTTTTGCCTCTGCTTTTTCCTTTTAAGTTGATATATCCAGTGTAGCTGGCAGGATCCAGAGTGACTATCCCCCCACCTCCTCCCCACTGAGAAAGGAGAAAGGAAAAATCCGGCCAGGCAGGCAGTTACGGTGGTTCCTCAGTTGAATCCTTCCACAGAACAGCCTGCAGGCACAGATGAGGGAACTTGCCAAGGGGGCCTTGCCTAAGACGTGCCCACAGCTGCACAGATAAGAAAGGGTACACAGGTGACTTGCCCAGACATGCCCACAATGGAAATTTCCATCGCCTGACACATGTGCCATAAGGGGAACAAAGCAATATGGAGTAACTCAAGCTAAGGGCCCACATTCACATTAGGAGGATGGGGCGAAGCTACCAGAAATTGGCACCGTATGCAAATGAGATGCCCAGCCCTCATCGGTTTCCTATAAAAGCCTTTGCATTCAACTGTAAAACAGCCACCCTCCTCTGGTTCCCATCTCTGCAGCGGAGAGCTTGCTTCTTCCACTTACTAAACGTCTGCTCCAGCCTCACCCTTTGTATCCACACTCCTTAATTTCTTGGTCCTGAGACAAAGGACTCCAAGTGGTACCTCACAACAAGAGGCTGCTACATTGTGGTGCGGTGGCGAGACTAACGCCACCGCTGTTTCTGAAAATGGCCCTTGATACTAGCGTGAACTCTCTGTCCTCAGGAGTCCTATTGCAAATGCCCAATGGGTTCACCCTGCCTGCTGCCTAGACAGAGCCGATTTATCAAATCCAGGGGAATTACAATAGAGAAAGAGTTATTCAAGCAAAGCCAGCTGTGCCGGAGACTGGAGTTTTATTATTACTCAAATCAGTCTCCCCCGAGCGTTTGGCAGTCCGAGTTTTTAAGGCGAATGTGGTGGGTTGAGGGGAGCCAGTGGGTCAGGAGTGCTGATTGTTTGGATTGGACATGAAACCGTCAGGAGTCGACGCTGTACACTTGTGCTGAGTCAGTGCCTAGGTGGGGGGTGAGGCCGCAAGATCAGATGAGCCAATTTATTGATCTGGGTGGTACCAGCTGGGTGGTGTCTGCAACATATCTCAAGCCCTGTTCTTAGATTTTATAGCAGTGATGTTACCTCCAGGAGCAATCTGGGGAGGGTCAAAATCCCGTAGCCTTCAGCTGCATGACTCCTAGACCATCATTTCCAATCTTTTGATTAGTTTATTGGTCCCACAAAGGCAGTCTAGTCCCCAGGGAAGAAGGGGCTTTGTTTCCAGAAAGGGCTATCTTCATTTTAAACTGTAAGTTCCACTTGGCTGGGCACGGTGGCTCACACCTGTAATCCCAGCACTTTGGGAGGCCAAGGCCGGCACATTACCAAAGGTCAGGAGTTTGAGACCAGCCTGACCAACATGGTAAAACCCTGTCTCTACTAAAAATACAAAAATTAGCCAGGCATGGTGGCTAACACCTGTAATCCCAGCTACTTGGGAGGCTGAGGCAGGAGAATCACTTGAACCCAGGAGGCAGAGGTTGCAGTGAGCCGAGATCACGCCACTGCACTCCAGCCTGGGTGACAAGAGTGCCACAATGTCTCAAAAAAAAAAAAAAAAAAAAAGTTCCACTCCAAGTTAGTTCAGCCTACACCCAGGAATGAACAAGGACAGCTTGGAGGTTAGAAATAAGATGGAGTTGGTTAGGTGAGATCTCTCTCACCATCTCAGTTACAATTTTGCAATGGTGGGTTTCACTATTGGGTGTTTCTGGTGAGTTCTCCTGAATTCAAACTTCTCACTCTTTGGTTGAAGGTCTAGACTTTACCAGAGCTGTCTTGCAAATGCTTTCTTGTCTTTGAGCCTGAGGGCCTCAGTCTCTGTCCTCGCACAGGAAATTTGGGTAAAGAGCTATGCAGAGAACTGTCTTTATTCTACCTCTGCCTCACAGCAGAGGTTCAAATCAAAGGATTGGCAGTTAGCCGCCAGTGGTTTTGTTTTACACAATATGCTTCTTTCTTTCTTTCTTTCTTTCTTTCTTTCTTTTCTTTTCTCCTTCCTTCCTTCCTTCCTTCCTTCCTTCCTTCCTTCCTTCCTTCCTTCCTTCCTTCCTTCCCTCCTTCCCTCCTTCCCTCCTTCCCTCCTTCCCTCCTTCCTTCCTTCCTTCCTTCCTTCCTTCCTTCCTTCCTTTTCTGAGACAGAGTCTCACTCTGTCATCCAGGCCGGAGTGCAGCGGTGCAATCTTGGCTCACTGCAACCTCCACCTCCTGGGTTCAAGCAATTATCATGCCTCAGCCTCCCAAGTAGCTGGAATTACAGGCGCATACTACCATGCCCAACTAATTTTTGTATTTTTAGTAGAGATGGTGTTTTGCCATGTTGGTTAGGCTGGTCTTAAGTTCCTGACCTCAGTGATCTGCCTGCCTTGGCCTCCGAAAGTGCTGGGATTACAGGCGTGAGCCACCACGTCCGGCCTACACAGCATGCTTTTAAGATGACAGCTGTTTTCTATCACTTGAAAATTCTGACTTAGCTTTTCATTTCTGACCAGTTATTCCTAACTGGAAGTATACCCACTTTTTGCTCTCCCAGACAGGTATGAGGGTCCAATCCCCCACAACTTGAGCACTCTGCTGCCACCTGGCAGGTATAGTCACATTTTGACCCTAACCACATCCCTGACCTTGGTCACTTTTGAAAAGTTCATTGGCCGGGCGCGGTGGCTCATGCCTGTAATCCCAGCACTGGGAGGTGGAGGCGGGCGGATCACGAAGTCAGGAGATTGAGACCATCCTGGCTAACACGGTGAAACCCATGTCTACTAAAAATACCAAAAAGTTAACTGGGCATCTGTAGTCCCAGCTACTCAGGAGTCTGAGGCAGGAGAATGGCGTGAACCCGAGAGGTGGAACTTGCAGTGAGCTGAGATCACGACACTGCACTCCAGCCTGGGCGACAGAGTGAGACTCCTTCTCAAAAAAAAAAACAAAAAAAGTATTTCGTCTTTCATCAATTATGGGAAATTAAGCTTCAAAATCTAAGTGCTCTTCTTAGAGACATCAGCTGGATTTATGTACAGCACTGATGGAAATTATCTTGTAAAAAGCTAGGTAAGTGAAACCATCTAACCCAGGAGAGCCACAAGCAGCAGTAGCCAAAAGAGAGATTCTCTGAATGTCTAAAATAATTCATCTGCACACACAATTGGGGGAAAAAAAAAACCAAAACACTGGTTTTAGACCCAAACCAACCGAATGGGAGACGTCCTTTATGTTTGTCCTTGCCGAAATCTGATAAGAAGATATTTGAAAATATTATTTTTGGTTTTTTTTTCTTTCCTTCTTTGAGACAGGGTCTTGCTCTGTTGCCCAGGCTGGAGTGCAGTGGGCCATTCTCAGCTCACTGCAGCCTGAACTCTTGAGCTCAAGCAATCCTCCCACCTCAGCCTCCTGAGTGTCAGGCCTCTGAGCCCAAGCTAAGCCATCATATCCCCAGTGACCTGCACATATACATCCAGATGGCCTGAAGCAACTGAAGATCCACAGAAGTGAAAATAGCCTTAACTGATGACATTCCACCTCACCCTAACTCATCAATGTACTTTGTAATCTCCCCCACCCTTAAGAAGGTTCTTTATAATTCTCCCCACCCTTGAGAATATACTTTGTGAGATCCACCCCCTGCCCCCAAAACATTGCTCTTAACTCCACCACCTATCCTAAAACCTATAAGAACTAATGATAATCCGCCACTCTTTGCTGACTCCTTTTTCAGACTCAGCTGGCCTGCACGCAGGTGAAATAAACAGCCATGTTGCTCACACAAAGCCTGTTTAGTGGTCTCTTCACACGGACACATCAGACACTGAGTATCTGGGACTACAGGTGTGCACCCCCACATTCAGCTAATTTTTTTATTTTTTGGAGAGACTGCATCTCACTATGTTGCCCAGGCTGGTCTTGAACTCCTGCCTCAAGTGATCCTCCCACCTCAGCTTCCCAAAGTCCTGGGATTGTAGGCATGAGCCACCACACCTGGCTTTTAGAGCTTTAGGGTCGGAAGTCAGCATAATTAAAAGCTGACATCTGGGCTATCATTTTTTAGACAAAGACCAAAAGTCCCTCCCGGTTTTTTCCTCCTTTGGATCTTTGGGAATTTTCTTAGTTGACTGAAACCCCTTTTTAAATGTGTTTGATTCCTCAGTTTGCTTCCTACCTTGTTGGCATAATTTTTACTGAAAAACAGCGTAAAATTTGATGGCCTTTCAGAAAGCTTAGAATCTCCCCAAATTGCCTCTTTTAACACTTGTTCTTCTATTTCCTTCCACTTGAAACCAGCACTGCAAAATTATAAGTGAGACAGCGAAGGCAATCTAACCTTGCCAACTCCATCTTGCTTTTAACCTCCAAACTGTGCTTGTTCATGCCTGGGGGTAGAGGGAACTAACTTTGGAGGAACCTAGTTTATAGTTTCACTTTGAAACAAAGACGAAGCCGGGTGCGGTGGCTCAAGCCTGTAATCCCAGCACTTTGGGAGGCTGAGACGGGCGGATCACAAGGTCAGGAGATCGAGACCATCCTGGCGAACACGGTGAAACCCCGTCTCTACTAAAAAATACAAAAAACTAGCCGGGCGAGGTGGCCGGCGCCTGTGGTCCCAGCTACTCGGGAGGCTGAGGCAGGAGAATGGCGGGAACCCGGGAGGCGGAGCTTGCAGTGAGCTGAGATCCGGCCACTGCACTCCAGCCTGGGCGACAGAGCCAGACTCAGTCTCAAAAAAAAAAAAAAAAAGAAAAGAAACAAAGACGATAACAGCCCTTTCCCAAAACAAACTCCCTTCTTGCCTGGGGACTAGACTGCCTTTATAGAAAAAACAAATTAGCCAAAAGATTAGAAATTAGGAGTCATGCAGCTGGAGGCCCCAAGATTCTGAACCTCCCCAAATTGTTCCCGGAGACAACATCACTATTGTAAAATCTAAGATCAGTGCTTGAGGTATTTGGCAGCCCCTGCATCTGATGGATCAGCTGGCACCACCCAGATTAATAAACTGGCTCATGTGAACTTGTGTTTCCCAACCAGAAACTGACTCAGTGAGAGATTCAACTCCGTATGATTTCATCTCTGGCCCAACCAAGCAGCACTCCCGACTCACTGCCCGCCCCTGCCCACCAAATTATCCTTAAAAACTCTCATCCCCGAATTCTTGGTGAGACTGATTTGAGTAATAATAAAACTTCAGGCTGGGCACCATGGCTTTCGACTGTAATCCCAGCACTGTGGGAGGCCAAGGCAGGCTGATCACCCGAGGTTGGGAGTTCAAGACCAGCCTGACCAACATGGAGAAACCCCGTCTCCACTAAAAATACAAAATTAGCCGGTCATGGTGGCGCATACCTGTAATCTCAGCTACTCGGGAGGCTGAGGCAGGAGAATCGGTTGAACCCGGGAGGCGGAGGTTGTGATGAGCCGAGATCGTGCCATTGCACTCCAGCCTGGGCAACAAGAGTGAAACTCTGTCTCAAAAACAAAAACAAAAAAAACCCAAAATGTACTTTCCTTTCCCCTTTATTATTATTATTTTTATTTTTGAGACAGAGTTAGGCCGGGCGCGGTGGCTCACGCCTGTAATCCCAGCACTTTGGGAGGCCGAGGCGGCTGGATCACGAGTTCAGGAGATCGAGACCATCCTGGCTAACGTGGTGAAACCCCGTCTCTACTAAAAATACAAAAAATTAGCCAGGCGAGGTGGCGGCGCCTGTAGTCCCAGCTACTCGGGAGGCTGAGGCAGGAGAATGGCGTGAACCCGGGAGGCGGAGCTTGCAGTGAGCCGAGATCGCGCCACTCACTCCAGCCTGGGCGACAGAGCGAGACTCCGTCTCAGAAAAAAAAAAGAGAAAAGAGACGGAGTTTCATTCTTGTTGCCCAGGCTGGAGTGCAATGGCGCAATCTTGGCTCACTGCAACTTCCGCCTCCCGGGTTCAAGCAATTCTGCTTCAGCGTCCCGAGTAGAGTAGCTGGGATTACAGGTGCCCACCACCACACCTGGCTAATGTTTTTTCTTTTTCTTTTCTTTCTTTTTTCTTTTTTTTTTTATTTTTTTTATTTTTAGTAGAGATGGGGGTTTCACCATGTTGGCCACGCTGGTCTGGAACTCCTGGCCTCAGGTGATGAGCCCGCCTCGGCATCCCAAAGTGCTGGGATTACAGGCATAAGCCACTGTGCCTGGTCGTAAATTCTTATCTTAAGGTGGAGTGCCAATATAAGAAAGGAAGTATAGTACAAAGCTGAAGGTTTCCAAGCTGTTGAAGGTTTATGAAAGATTAATCTCATGAAAAGAATTTTGTTTGGCTGGGCGTGGTGGCTCACGCCTGTAATCCCATCACTTTGGGAGGCCAAGGAGGGTGGATTACCTGAGGTCAGGAGTTCTAGACCAGGCTGACCAACATGGTGAAACTAAAAATACAAAAATCAGCCAGGCGTGGTGGCACACGCCTCTAGTCCCAGCTACTCAGGAGGCTGAGGCAGGAGAATTGCTTGAACCTGGGAGGCAGAAGTTGCAGTGAGCCAAGATCGTACCACTGCACTCCAGCCTGGTTAACAGAGCAAGACCCTGTCTCCAAAAAAAAAAAAAAAAATGTTTCATGGAAATCTTATACTGTGTGGTCAATGCTGGCTGAGATTAGATGAATTAATTTGTTTACTAGGTTTTATTAACATTAGCTTTAGGGCTGAACTCAGTAACTCACACCTGTAATGCCAGCACTTTGGGAGGCCAATATGGGAGGCTCCCTTGAGGCTAGGAGTTCGAGACCAGCCTGGGCAACATAGTGAGCCCCTGTCTCTACTACAAATATATATATATATAAATTAGCCAGGCTTGGTGATGCACAACTATGGTCCCAGCTGCTCCAAAGGCTGACGATATTGGAGGATCACCTGAGCCTGGGAGGTCAAGGCTGCAGTGAGCCAAATTCACACCCCTGCACTCCAGCCTGGGCAACAGAGTGAGACCCTTTCTCAAAAACATAATTAGCTTTAGCATGAATAATATACTGACACAAAGATAGAATTTGGTTTTCTCTTTGAATATGATTTTCATATGATATTAATAAGAGGTTGATGCGGTGGCTCACGCCTAGAATCCCAGCACTTTGGGAGGCCAAGGCCGGTGGATCACTGGAGGTCAGGAATTCGAGACCAGCCTGGCCAACTTGGTGAGACCCCATCTCTATTAAAAATACAAAAATTAGCCAGGCATGATGGCGGGTGCCTGTCATTCCAGCTACTTGGGAGGCTGAGGCAGGAGAATCACTTGAACCTGGGAGGTGAAGGTTGCAGTGAGCCAAGATCATGCCACTGCACTCCAGCCTGGGTGATAGAGGGAGACTCCATCTCAAAAAAAAAAAAAAA
The DNA here is from genome assembly GCF_043159975.1 of Macaca nemestrina. Taxonomy (NCBI): domain Eukaryota; kingdom Metazoa; phylum Chordata; class Mammalia; order Primates; family Cercopithecidae; genus Macaca; species Macaca nemestrina. The sequence goes on along the minus strand of NC_092125.1, from coordinate 4,460,453 downwards.
GAGAGAGAGAGATAATAGGCCGGGCGTGGGGCTGACACCTGTAATCCCAGCACTTTGGGAGGCCAAGGCAGGTGGATCACCTGAGGTCAGGAGTTCGAGACCTGCCTGGCTAACATGGCAAAACCCCATCTCTACTAAAAATACAAAATGTAGCCAGGAGTGGTGGCATGTGCCTGTAATCCCAGCTACTCAGGAGACTGAAGCAGGAGAATCTTTTGAACCTGGGAGGTGGAGGTTGCAGTGGGCCGAGATCACGCCACTGAACGCCAGCCTGGGTGACAGAGTGAGACTCTGTCTCAAAAACAAGGCGGGGGGGTGGGTAATAAAAGATTTTTGTTCATCTTTTGCATAAATTGCAAAAAAAAAAAAAAAAAAAAAAGAGGGAAAGACAGATTCTAGTAGTCTCATGCTATCTTTATTAGGTTTTTTGTTATTGTTGTTTAAATCAACAATTTTTAGTGTTGTTTTAAATAAACATTGTTGATTAATTGGTTTTTTTAAATGTTTTTATTTCCATAGGTTATTGGGGAACAGATGGTGTTTGGTTACATGAGTAAGTTCTTTAATAGTGATCTGTGAGATTTTGGTGCACCCATCACCCAAGCAGCACACACTGAACCCAATTTGTAGTCCTTTATCCCTCACGCCCTTCCCTCCCTGTCCCCCAGGTCCCCAAGGTCTTTTGATTGTTTGGAAAGCTGAGTCTCCTCTCTATCATACAGAAAAATCATACAGAAAACATTGTCAAATAAAAAATGGTGTTTAACTTTCTTTGAGTTATATTTGTATGAATACATTATTAATATGTGTCCCAAAATTATATGAGATTCCTAAAATTCTGATATGTCTTGATATATATTGGCTGACATAATTATGGTTAAATTTTTTTTTTTTTTTTTGAGTTGGAGTTTCGCTCTTATTGCCCAGGCTGGAGTGTAGTGGTGCGGTCTCGGCTCACTGCAACTTTTGCCTCCTGGGTTCAAGCGATTCTCCTGCCTCAGCCTCCCGAGTAGCTGGGATTACAGCTGCCCACCACCACGCCCAGCTAATTTTTGTATTTTTAGTAGAGACGGGGTTTCACCATGTTGGCCAGGCTGGTCTTGAACTCCTGACCTCAGGTATCTGCCCCCCTCGGCCTCCCAAAGTGCTGGCATTATAGGCTTGAGCCTGTAAAATAATAATAGGTCATTTAGCCCAAGTGATAATTCAGTTTAGGCACCCGGCCTAAATTGTTGTATGTCATAGAAATAACCAAATTCCTTGTCAGTTGCATCTTTAACCATGACTTCTCTTTTGTCAGCCACAGATAATTATTATTTTACTTTGATTCTTCTCAAAAAGCAGTTTAAATTCATTAAAAGGACACTGACAAGTACTCTTGGATATGGATTTCTTTTTTCTTTCTTTTTTTTAGATGGAGTCTCGCTCTGTCGCCAGGCTAGAGTGCAGGGACACGATCTTGGCTCACTGCAGCCACTGCCTCCCGGGTTCGAGCGATTCTCCTGCCTCAGCCTCCCGAGTAGCTGGGAGTACAGGTGCGCACCACCACACCCAGCTAATTTTTGTATTTTTAGTGGAGACAGGGTTTCACCATGCTGTCTAGGACGGTCTTGATCTCTTCACCTCGTGATCTGCCCGTCTTGGCCTCCCAAAGTGCTAGTTTACAGGTGTGAGCCACCACGCCCTGCCGGATATGGGTTTCTGATAACTTTGGAGATCATATCACTGGACTAAGTAAAAACTTTCAGAACTCTAATAAACTGATGCGTTCACGAAGATTGCTAACCCAACATCCAGAAGAACAAGAATTCATTGCGTGGGACTGACCTGATAGAGGACTGGAATGATTTTTATGACTTTGTGTTAAAAACATTGCTGATTCTTTTTATATTTGTTTTCCAGAGTCAATAAAACTTTTTTCTTTTGAGCTATTTATAGCTTATAGCAATTAGGTAAAACATAACTTTGGGAACAAAATTGAAACAATTGTCTTTCTCTCTACCTCGTTTCTCTAAAATCTGGAAACTACGAGTATTGTATTTTATGGCAATCTAGTTATTTGTAGTTCAATAAGAATCTGTTTTATGTAACAGGACCCAGTCGAGACACTAGTTATTTTACCAAGGCTTTCACTCTCATAGCATATTTTCAGATATGATGAGACTGCTTTGAGGAATTGAGATTTTGACTTTACAAAGCCAATTAAAATCCCCTTTGAAAAACTGGCCTGGTGGCCAGGCGCGGTGGCTCAAGCCTGTAATCCCAGCACTTTGGAAGGCCGAGGCAGGCGGATCACAAGGTCAGGAGATCGAGACCATCCTGGCTAACACGGTAAAACCCCGTCTCTACTAAAAAAAAAAACACAAAATAGCCGGGCGAGATGGCGGGCGCCTGTAGTCCCAGCTACTCGGGAGGCTGAGGCAGGAGAATGGCGTGAACCCGGGAGGCGGAGCTTGCAGTGAGCTGAGACCGCGCCACTGCACTCCAGCCTGGGGGACAGAGCAAGACTCCGTCTCAAAAAAAAAAAAAAGAAAGAAAGAAAAACTGGCCTGGTACATTGTATACACAGTTCCCTTTCAAGGTTTCTGTTCTTGCAGCAAGTAAAGAATGTTACTTTCTGGCCTGGTGCAGTAACTCATGTCTGTAATCCCAGCACTTTGGGAGACTGAAGCGGGCAGATCACTTGAGGTCAGGAGTTCAAGACCAGCCTGGCCAACATGGCAAAGCCCTGTCTCTACTAAAAATACAAAAATTAGCTGGGTGTGGTGGCGCATGCCTGTAATCCCAGCTACTCAGAAGGCTGAGGCACGAGAATTGCTGGAACCTAGGAGGTGGAGGTTGCAGTGAGCTAAGATTATACCACTGCACTCCAGCCTGGATAACAGACCGAGACTCTGTCTCAAAAAAAAAAAGTCACTTTCTGATTGGCCCAAGAACATCAAGATGTTCTGGAGACCTTGAGAAGAGTGGAGTTCACCCGGCTGGTACAGGTATTACAGGTACAGTCTAATGGTGAATCCTTGGCTTGGTTTCTTAGCCTTGAGGCTTTTAAGAGTCTAATTTGAAATTCCTTATGAAAGGTTCAGCAAAGCCAACCTGAAGCAGCCTATACGGCTGATCACTATTCTTGCACTTTATGCAAATAATCAGCCCAAATATAATACTAAAACTTATTTTGCAAGTGAATTAGTCCTAGTAAGATTTATTTTGGTAAAAATGGGGACTGCAGAGAGGGAAGAGTTACGTTTCAGAAGAAAACCATAGCACACCTGTTATTCGATTCTAACCCTGCCCATTGTTTTGAGTTATTATCATTTTCCTTTTGGACTGAATCTCCAATTGAATAGGTTTTTTTTTACTATGTATCTCTCGTTGTTTTACTTCTTCTGAGAAAACCAAAAGTATGAAATTCTGATGACTGCAGATGAGTCAACAAGCGACATCAGTTATATAAATTAGAGGCTAGACTGAGGACTGTTCCGGAACAAACCTTCCCAGGGCTGCATTATGAAGGATGTCGATCACTCTCGCCTAAGCAGAGATCGGTCATCAATGCTTTCATGGGAAGGTTGTTGATCAACAGTGGGGAGATGAGGAAAGAAAAGTAGCTCGGAGCAGTCTGAGCAATGTCAGGTATGCAAGCCGCAAAAGACGGGAGTACAGACCTCAGTCCTGCTGCCCACACATCCATGCCTAGGGGTAGTTGTTTAAAGCCATTTTGTTCCTAACTAGCTGCTTTAGCCTTTATCTTCATGTTCCTGGAATTTGTGATACAAAGAACAACGTATAATCAATCAATAGTTTATGTTGTTTTAATGTAAATTCTTGATAAACAACTCAGAAACCGCCTCTTCTTTGTCTTTAAAACTTCACTTGTAACTGCTGCTTATCAGACTGTATGTTCAGGGCAACTTGAATCTACACTGCCCGGCTGCCACCCCCAAGCTTGGCCCAAACAATCTCTCTACTTATATTAATTATGCTTCAGCTTCTTCCTTTTAGGTCACCATGTCAAAGAGGCATATTTTGGGGTGGCATATTCTGATCTACACAATCATCTGGGCAGGAGTGTGTTCAGTTCCCATCACCTCTGAGCGCACCCGAACTGTCTTTTGCTTGTCCCCTCACCTTGGCATGACGGCATAGGAGCTGGCCCTTCCCCCACTCCATTCATTGCCCTTTAAGAATTACTGTAGGCCGGGCGCCCTGGCTCACGCCTGTAATACCAGCACTCTAGGAGGCCGAGATGGGCGGATCACAAGGTCAGGAGATCAAGACCATCTTGGCTAAAACGGTGAAACCCCGTCTCTACTAAAAATACAAAAAATTAGCCAGGAGTGGTGGCGGGCGCCTGTAGTCCCAGCTACTCAGGAGGCTGAGGCAGGAGAATGGCGGGAACCCGGGAGGCGGAGCTTGCAGTGAGCCGAGATCGCACCACTGCACTCCAGCCTGGGCCACAGAGTGACACTCCCTCTCAAAAAAAAAAAAAAAGAATTATTGTATGTGGCAGGGCGTGGTGGCTCATGCCTGTAATCCCAGCACTTTGAGAGGCTGAAGTGGGTAGATCACCTGAGGTGAGGCGTTCGAAACCAGCCTGGCCAACATGGCGAAACTACATCTCTACTAAAAATACAAAAATTAGCTTCTTCTCCAAGAGAACACCAAATGGCGGATGACACTGGTGCAGCGGGGGGCCCCGGAGGCCCTGGGGGCCCTGGGATGGGGAACCGCGGTGGCTTCCGCGGAGGTTTCGGCAGTGGCATCCGGGGCCGCGGTCGCAGCCGTGGATGGGGCCGGGCCGAGGCTGCGGAGCTCGCGGAGGCAAGGCTGAGGATAAGGAGTGGATGCCCGTCACCAAGCTGGGCCGCTTGGTCAAGGACATGAAGATCAAGTCCCTGGAGGAGATCTACCTCTTCTCTTTGCCCATTAAGGAATCTGAGATCATTGACTTTTCCTTGGGGGCTTCTCTCAAAGACGAGGTTTTGAAGATGATGCCGGTGCAGAAGCAGACCCGGGCTGGCCAGCGCACCAGGTTCAAGGCGTTTGTTGCTATCGGGGACTACAATGGCCACTTCGGCCTGAGTGTTAAGTGCTCCAAGGAGGTGGCCGCTGCCATCCGTGGGGCCATCATCCTGGCCAAACTCTCCATTGTCCCGGTGCGCAGAGGCTACTGGGGGAACAAGATCGGCAAGCCCCACACCGTCCCTTGCAAGGTGAGGGGCCCATGCGGCTCTGTGCTGGTGCACCTCATCCCTGCACCCAGGGGCACTGGCATCGTCTCAGTGCCTGTGCCCAAGAAGCTGCTCATGATGGCTGGTATTGATGACTGCTACACCTCAGCCCGGGGCTGCACTGCCACCCTGGGCAACTTCGCCAAGGCCACCTTCGATGCCATCTCTAAGACCTACAGCTACCTGACCCCTGACCTCTGGAAGCAGACTGTGTTTACCACGTCTCCCTATCAGGAATTCACTGACCACCTTGTCAAGACCCACACCAGAGCCTCCGTGCCGCGGACCCAGGCTCCAGCTGTGGCTACAACATAGGGTTTTTATACAAGAAAAATAAAGTGAATGAAGCCTGTTAAAAAAAAATAAAATAAAAAAATACAAATACAAATACAAAAATTAGCCAGTCGTCGTGGTGGGTGCCTGTAATCCCAGCTACTCAGGAGGCTGAGGCAGGAGAATTGCTAGAACCCAGGAAGCAGAGATTGCAGTGAGCCAAGATGGCACCACTGCACTCCCGCCTGGGCAACAGAGCGAGACTCCATCAAAAGAAAGAAAGAAAGAGAGAAAGAGAAAAAGAGAGGAAAGAGAGGAAAGAAAAGAAAAGAAAGAAAGAATTGCTGTATGTTTTATTTGCTCCTTCTCTCTTCTCCACTGGGTGCTTCCTCCTTGTATGTATGTAGGCTGTCGACGCCTCCAGCCTCCTGGTATAATGCACAAGGCCAGGCCTACAGACAGATTGGGAGGGTAGAAACTACAAGCCCTAACTCAGGTTATCACTTATATAGATGGTGAAAGGAAAAGCAGGCAAAGATGCTAGCTCCCTATGGCCCTCACACCAGGCAATGCTGAAGCAAAAGGGGTCAGCTGACTGCAGTGCCAGTGGTGGCACATGCTGTTGCTGGAGAGCTGCTGCCATGCGGCCACTAGTTTACCACCTGCAACTGTGCCCTACGTGAGGGAGGGAAAGGGAGGAAGGCCCATACATCACCAGAACCTGTTGAACTAAAAGGAAAGGGCTGAGGCATAAAATAGAATGTAAAGTGGTTACGTGAGCCGAAGTGAGGAGGGCTGCCCGGGACACAGTTTCAGGCTGCCTTGGGGAGTGCACCATCAGAACTTTGTTACAAACAGGCTTTTATTTATTTATTTATATTGTTGTTGTTGTCATTGTTGTTGTTTTGAGACAGAGTCTCACTCTGTTGCCCTGGCTGGAATACAGCAGCACGATCTTCGCTCACTGCAACCTCCATCTCCCGGGTTCAGTTCAAGCGATTATCGTGCCTCAGCCTCCCAAGTAGCTGGGATTACAGGAGTGCGCCACCAGGCCCGGCCAGTTTTTGTATTTTTAGTAGACATGGGGCTTCGCCACGCTGACCAGGTTGGTCTTGAACTCCTGACCTCAAGAGATCTGCCGGCCACGGCCTCCCAGAGTGCTGGGATGACAGGGGTGAGCCACCGAGCGTGGCCTACATTTTTTTGTGGTTGTTTTTATCTTTTTAATTTAGTTTTTTATTTTTCTTTCTTCTTTCTTTGTTTTTCTCCTTTTTTAGTTTTATTTCTTTGTGTTTGTATTTTTTTCACAAGTAGATTTTTAAAGGCAAAAGGCACAAGGAGTGGGCTGATACAAGGTTGTCTGCCAGGACTCCTCACTGGAGGGCGGGGTGGCACTGGATGCTGATTGGCTCCACGTTGCTGAGCTATGGCATTTGAGGGAGGGTGCCAGTGTAGGGCATTTTATGGCTACTTGGCATCACTGAATCTGGAGCCCACATAGCAAGTGGCTTCAAGAGGAAATTATTTAGCTCAAGGAGGAGTGAGAGGCAACCTCTGCCACAGTTTAAATGTTTCTCTGGGCCTGATCTTTTAAAGGTGCTCACATTCCTCAGATTAAACGTTTTCTTTTTCTTTCTCAAACCCGAGAAGTGATGGGAAATGATCTCGTGCCATCCTCTCAGGAAGGAAGGAGTCAGGCAGAAAACGGTCTTGCAGCTTCTCACAAGCCTCCCATGACCCCATGCTCCCCGAGTATCACAGGCCGATCAGATGAAACCCAGACTCACCTTCCACTGCAATTCAAGCCTGGCTTCTGTGGCCCCTGTGGGTATGAACCAGGTCCCCAGGGCACTATTCCCCTGCACAAACCACTCCACACGTTTCCTGAACCTTTCTCTGGCTGTAATGGGCTGAACTGTGCGCCTCCTTCCCCAATTCATATGTTGAAATAGTAACCGCCAAAGCCTCAGAATGGGGCTATATTTTGAGATAGGGCCTTGAAAGAGATAATTAAGTTAAAATGAGGTCGTAAGGGTGTTCCCCAATCCAATACTACTGCTGTCCTTATAAGAAGAGGGGATTAGGGCCAGGCACAGGGGCCCACTCCTGTAATCCCAGCACTTCGGGAGGCTGAGGCTGGCGGATCACTTGAGATCAGGAATTGGAGACCGGCCTGGCCAACATGGTGAAACCCCATCTGTACTAAAAATACAAAATTAGCCAGGCGTGGTGGTGTACGCCTGTAGTCCCAGCTACTCCAGAGGCTGAGGCAGGAGGATGGCTTGAACCTGGGAGGCAGAGGTTGCAGTGAGCTGAGATCACACCACTGCACTCCAGCGTGGGTGACAGAGAGCACTCACAGCGGGGCAACCAGGTGAGGACGGGGCAAGAAGGCAGCCACCTACAAGCCAAGGAGAGAAGCTTCGGAAAAAACAACCCTGCTGACATCTTGACGCTGGACTTCCAGCCTCCAGAATTATGAGAAAATAAATGTCAGTTGTTTAAGGCACCTATTTGTGGTACTTTGTTATGGGGGCTTCCGCAAATTAATACACTGACAGACTGGCATTTAACTGCATTTCATTTTGTCTCTCTTATCGCTAGGTCATTCCATCCTCACGACACCAAGAGGCACCTCCTCAGCAGCCCAGCGCCCAGCCTCCTCCATGCAAAGGTGCCCTTCTATGATTGTCTCTGTGTAGCTGCTGCCAGGCCTGTGCATCTGCAGATGCTCTCAGGCCACCCAGGGTCGCCTAGTGAAGGTTGGGGCAGCCGCAGACAGATCCTCAGGTCTGGCCTAGAGATGTGAATTTTCAGACACCTGTTGCCATTCACAGCTGCTCAGGCTAGTCCCAGAGTACCCCGGGTCTGGGCTTGCAGGTAAAATACAGGATGCCCTGATGAAGTTCAATGTTAGATAAACAAGAAATAATGTTCTAATATAAGTAAGTCCTAAATGATGCTGCACAGACGTGTGTGTGTGTATGTATAATTTTTTTTGAGACAAAGGCTCACTCTGTTGCCCAGGCTGGAGTGCAGTGGCACCATCTTGACTCACTGCAACCTCTGCCTCCTGGGTTCAAGTGATTCTTGTGCCTCAGCCTCCAAATAGCTGAGACTACAGACAGGCGTGCACCACCACAACTCGCTACTTCTTGTATTTTTGGTAGAGACGGGGTTTTACCATGTGGGCCAGGCTGGTCTTGAACTCCTGGCCTCAAGTGATCTGCCTCCCTTGGCCTCCCAAGTGCTGGGATTACAGGTGTGAGCCATTGCTCCCGGCCAGCCTACTTAAAAAGTATTTGTTTACCTGAAATTCCAGTTTAACTGAGCATCCTGTATTTTTAGTTGTTACCCTACCAGGGCCGTGAGGAGAGTAGGAGAGCACCTCCTCAATGAGGCACTTTGCGGGGTGGGGGGTTTCCTGCACATCCCTCAGAAGATCTCCTGGACCAAGAGCTGCCCGGAAGCCGGAGAGCTCTCCACGTTCCCTAAACCTGAGCAGCGGTGGCCTCTTCTCAGGCCACCCTGTCCTAGCACAGAAACTCAGCACAGCACGGAGATCCGGAGTCTCCAAAACGGAGAAGAGTTCACCTTATAAAATAATGTGCTGTGAGAACTTTCATTCCTCTTCCCCAGGATTCTAAAGAAGTGGCAGCAGATTTGGTCACAGCTCATGGTACCCCAAATCCAGGAAAAAAAAAAAAATAGTACAACTGAGAACTAAGCTTTGGGTCATTCAGACCCAATTCTGAATTAGCAGTACGGCCTTGTGTGAGTGGTAGACCCACTCTAAACCCCAGTTGTCCCATCAGAACACGGGATTCCTATTCCTGCCGTTCTTATGGTGTCATTGTGAGGAGTGAATGAGACGGGACACGTAAGGGCTAAAGACCGCGCCTGGCACCAAGCCCGTGCTCGATCGTTGGTGGCTGCCACAGCCATGGATTCCCCTCCGTTTTTGCCCTGCTCACATCTGCTCCAAACACTCCCCAGCCTGTGTGGGTTCTCGTACATGAGCCCCAGCAGTGCCTTTGCTTCTGAAAGCCTAGAGGTAATGACTTGCTGGGCGAGCTCAAACTCCTGGAAGCTCTCCCAGGAAAACTTGGGACGCGAAGATGTGCCCTAGAAGGGAACAGATGGCTTCTGTTTTTGTGTGTGGTATGGACGGCAAAAGGTCAGTGAGCTCTGTAGGAGACAGCACGGTGCCAAGGGGACCCATGTCACCTTCTTCACCTCTGCCTTGCTCACCTCTGCCCCTGTCTCAGACACCTGCTGACATATGACCAGGTGCGGATGGAGCAGTGCCAGCCACGCCCTGGGATGAGGAGATCAAGCTGGTACTCAGCCCCAGCAAGGTGGGGTCAGTGACATCCCTATACGTGAATGGGGACACATTTGTAAGCAGAGATATGAAGTGAGAGAATGAGATCACCCACAGTGACATCTGCCACCACCCGGGTGACTGGGCCAAACGTAGGCTGTGGAATTGGAACAAAATATTTGTGTTTAGATATTGACTGCATTCTAATATATAGACTTTGCAAGGTAAACATTTCAAAATCATTCTTTATTACGAGAACCAAATGTTTTCTCCAGATATTTTGAAATAAACTTTTGATGAAATAAATGCATCCTAGGAAAGGCCTTGCTCCCATGATAGGAAAGTAAATTCTAGGCCGGGTGCGGTGGCTCAAGCCTGTAATCCCAGCACTTTGGGAGGCCGAGGCGGGTGGATCACGAGGTCAGGAGATCGAGACTATCCTGGCTAACATGGTGAAACCCCGTCTCTACTAAAAATACAAAAAAACTAGCCGGGCGTGGTGGCGGCGCCTGTAGTCTCAGCTACTTGGGAGGCTGAGGCGGGAGAATGGCGTGAACCCGGGAGGCGGAGCTTGCAGTGAGCCGAGATCACGCCACTGCACTCCAGCCTGGGAGACACAGCGAGACTCCGTCTCAAAAAAAAAAAAAGAAAGTAAATTCTATATCCAAGGACATTGGGTAACTACAGCCTTGAATGTTCATATGCTATGATAATGACGATTGTGAGGGAGCCAGATTCTGTCTTCTTTACTGTGTGCAGGTAGATCCTTTCATCAGTATGTCAAGGCTACTGAAATGTTATAAATGTTAGTGTAGCTCCATGTCAGACAGGGGACAGGGTCTTTGCTTGGAAGCCTCTCAAATCCAGGGCCTGTGGAACGCCAAAGCATTCCCTCTGAGATTGCGATGAATCTTTTGTCTCCTAATTCCCCTTTCTTTTCCCTTTTTCTTTTTCTTTTTTTTTTTTTCTTTTTTTTTTTAGGCGGAGTTTTGCTCTTGTTGCCCAGGCTGGAGTGCAGTGGCACAAACTCGGCTCACCACAAACTCCGCTCACCACAAACTCCGCCTCCCAGGTTCAAACGATTCTCCTGCCTCAGCCTCCCAGGTAGCTGGGATTACAGGCACCCGCCCCCACGCCCGGCTAATTTTGTATTTTTAGTAGAGACGGGGTTTCGCAATGTTGGTCAGGCTGGTCTCGAACTCCTGACCTCAAGTGATCCACCTGCCTCCACCTCCCAAATGCTGGGATTACAGGCATGAGCCACCATGCCCAGCCTCTTTTTTCTTTTTTTTTTTTGTTTTGAGATGGAGTCTCACTCTGTCACCCAGGCTGGAATACAGTGGGCAATCTTGGCTCACTGCAACCTCCACCTCCCAAGTTCAAGCGATCCTCCTGTCTCAGCCTCCCAAGTAACTGAGATTACAGGCACACCACCATGACTGGCTAATTTTTTTGTATATTTACTAGAGATGAGATTTCACCATGTTGGCTAGGCTGGTCTCGAACACCTGACCTCAAATGATCCCCCTGCCTCAGCCTCCCAAAGTACTGGGTTTACAGGCATAAGCCACTGTGCCTGGCCCTCATTCCCTTTCTGTGTGATCTCTCCACCTCCTCTCTGACTTTCACAGGACCCTCTCCCACAGGAAGCATGAAATATTTTGAAATTCATACACTGTCATCAAGATTTTGGAGGGAGTAGCCAGGCAGTGGCTGGCTCATGCCTGTAATCCCAACATTTTGAGAGGCCAAGGCAAGAGGATCACTTGAGCCTAGGAGTTTGAGGCCAGCCTGGGCAACATAACAAGACCCTGTCTCTATTTAAAAAAAGGATTTTGGAAGTGGCAATGGATAAGGGGCTCACACCACAAAAATGTAAACCATTTCCCAAAGAACAACAAACATGGTTCCCAAGGTATTCTCTACCTCTGTGGAGCCCTGGAGGCCAAACCCCAGCCTCTCTCACTCTTCCTATCTCCTTTTTTTTTTTTTTTTTTTTTTGAGACGGAGTCTTGCTCTGTCGCCCAGGCTGGAGTGCAGTGGCGCGATCTTGGCTCACTGCAAGCTCTGCCTCCCAGGTTCATGCCATTCTCCTGCCTCAGCCTAGGGAGTAGCTGGAATTACAGGGGCCCACCACCACGCCCGGCTAATTTTTGTATTTTTAATAGAGATGGGGTTTCCCCATGTTGGCCATGCTGGTCTCAAACTGCTGACATCATGATCCACCCGCCTCAGCCTCCTAAAGTGCTAGGATTACGGGCGTGAGCCACTGCACGGTCTCCTATCTCCATTTTTTAAAGAGATGAGGTCATGCTCTGTCACCCAGGCTGGAGTGCAGTGGTGTAATCCTAGCTCACTGCAGCCTTAAACTCCTGGGCTCAGGTGATCCTCCTGCCTCAGCCTCCCAAGTAGCTAGGACTACAGGTGCATACCACCACACCTGGCTAACTTGGTTTTTTTCTCTTTTTTTTTTTTTTGAGACAGGGTCTCGCTCTGTCATCCAGGCTGGAGTGCAATGGCGTGATCTTGGTTCACTACAACTGCCTCCCAGGTTCAAGCGATTCTCCTGCCTCAGCCTCCCGAGTAGCTGGGACTACAGGCACACACCACAATGCCTGGCTAATTTTTGTATTTTTAGTAGACATGGGGTTTTACCACGTTGGCCAGGCTAGTCTCAAACTCCTGACCTCGTGATCTGCCTGCCTTGGCCTCCCAAAATGCTGGGATTACAGGCATGAGCTACCGTGCACGGCCAATGTTTTATTTTTTATTTTTTGTAGAGAAGGGGTCTCACTATGTTGCCCAGACTGGTTTATTTTTTATTTTTTGTAGTGACAGGGCTCACTATGTTGTCCAGGCTGGTCTCAAACTCCTGGGCTCAAGGGATCCTCCTGCCTCAGCCTCCCAAAGCATTGGGATTGAAGGTGTGAGCCACTGCACCTGGCCACCAACTTCTTTTAATCCTGCTACTTCTCTTTTCTCCTCTTTCAGGATTAAAATAAAATTAGTCCTTTTCCCTTGTTCATGGCAAAGGAGTTTTCCCTTTCTACGGATTTGACACTTGTAGGCTGACTTCAGGCTTTTACCTCCCTGAAGCATGCTTGGTATTTTCGTAGAGATACATATTTCTACCTAAGAAGGATTCTTTTGCACCTCCTTACATTAAGTATGTTTCTATTGTTATAATGTAGACCTTTGCAGGATTACCTCCCTGTAAGATCACAGGTGGTGGGTGGATGAATGAGGAAGAGGGGAGACATATTCTTGAGTCAGCATCGTTAGAATTACCACCACCACAACCACCATCATCACTTCCATTCATGAACTCTTGCTGGTGGTTTTTTTGTTTTATTTTTTGAGATGAAATCTCGCTCCTGTCCCCCAGGCTGGAGTGCAGTGGCACGATCTCGGCTCACTGCAACCTCTGCTTCCCAGGTTCAAGCGATTCCCCTGCCTCAGCCTCTGGAGTAGCAGGGACTACAGGTGCCCGCCACCACGCCTTGCTAACTTTTTGTATTTTAGTAGAGGTGGGGTTTCACCATGTTGGCCAGGATGGTCTTAATCTCCTGACCTCATGATCCACCTGCCTTGGCCTCCCAAAGTGCTGGCATTACGGGCGTGAGCCACCACTCCTGGCCAACTCTTGCGGTTTTAAGTAATGTAAGGGCATTGCGTACATGATCTCATTTCAGCCTCACAACAGGCCTATGAGATAGGTAGAAAGAAACTCCCATTTCACAAGTGAGGACACTAAACAACCAATTGCCACTTAATTCTCTACAGCTGAGCAGAGATGACAGGCTAGCCTGGAGAGGCTTGTGGATAGAACCCTGCCTTGTGGATCAACTGGGAATTTGACTTGCCCTCCTGGATGGACAACTAGAAACCACCAGGCAGGGGTAGGTAGAAGGAGGTCTGGAAGATTTCAATCAGGCACAGATATGGGATTTTTGTTTATTTTTGGGTTTTCTTTTTTTTTTTTTTTTTTTTTTTTTTTGAGATGGCGTCTCGCTCTGTTGCGCAGGCTGGAGTGCAGTGGCGCCATCTCACTGCAACCTCCACTTCCTGTGCTCAAGCAATTCTCCTGCCTCGGCCTTCTGAGTAGCTGGACTACAGGCGCCCGCCACTACCCCCAGCTAATTTTTTGTATTTTTAGTAGAGACGGGCTTTCACCATGTTGGCCACGCTGGTCTCAAACTCCTGACCTCATGATTCGCCCGCCTCGGCCTCCCAAAGTGCTGGGATTACAGGCGTGAGCCACCATGCCGGGTCATCTTTTTAACAGTATTATTTTGAAATTTTCAATAGTTTGGGGGGTACAGGTGAGTTTTGGGTTACATGGATGAGTTCTACAGTGTGAATTCTGAGGTGTCGGTGCCTCTGCACCTGAGCAGTGTACCCTGAACCCAATGTGTAGTCTCTTATCCCTCAACCCCCTTGTCACCTCCCCCTTCCCCAAGTCCCCAAAGTTCGTTATAGGGACAAAGTTTTAAATGCAAACTGTACGGCTCGTATCCAGATAAGGTAATGGGAGAGCAAATCTAGAGAGAGTTTCTGAAAGAAAGAGAAAATTCAGAGGGGAGGAGGCTGGGAAGACACAGCCACCCTCCATTGCCTCTGCCCTTTGCCCTGAGTTCTCCCCCCAGAACTTTGAGGTCATAACAACCAATACCACAAGTGGGCCCTGTCAGTTTACTGATTTAGATAAATTGGCTGTGAAATGGTAAGTCTGAATACGGACTTGGTATTAGATGCCACTGTATTAGGGTTCTCAAGAGGGACAGAACTAATAGGATATATATACACACACACACACCATATATATATGTAAATATATATAAAAACATATATAAAAATATATCTATATAAAGAGGAGCTTATTAAGTATTAACTCACATGATCACAAGGTCCCACAATAGGCCGTCTGCAGGCTGAGGAGCAAGGAAGCCAGTCCGAGTCACAAAGCTGAAGAACTTGGAGTCTGATGTTCAAGGGCAGGGAGCATCCAGCCTGGGAGAAAGATGTGGGCTCCAGGCTAGGCCAGTCTAGTCCAAGGACAGCCGTGAGGCTCTTGGTATAGCTGTGACTACGAAGCAGCAAAGCAGGTGGTGACACAGCCCACACAACACCAAGGCCCTTGGTGCCTTTTGTGAATAACTAGGCCAGAGCCTTTTCTGTCAAAGTCAAGTGGAGAATTCGGGCAATGCGCCGTGTGAGTCTGTCGGCAAAATCTCAAAGTTCTTGAGGTGTGCGCTGAAGGGGTCCCACCCTGAGGTTGCTGGGCAGAAAATCCAGGTGATTCAAATAAACTGGGGCTGAGCCCTCAATGGCTAGGATAAGTGGTTCACTCCAGACTCTGCTTTGTTCAAAAGGGACTTGGGCCAAAGGCTGCATTTATTTTGGCAAATGTTTTATTTAAGAAAGCCCAACACATTCCTTACTGAACACTCAACAGTCAACACAGCCTCAGAAAAACATATGTGGGCAAGTAATGTTGTATCTGAAAAGAAAGAAAAGCTTCAATCTCTGTGGTTTAGATAACGGCAGCTAAAATGTTAGAACCAGGTTTTCAGAACTTTCCCACCAATGGAGATGGGGCTAGATGGTGGATTTTGGAAGAGGCAGCCTAGTCATGTCTTTCTTTTGCAGCTCGGTGCCTGTTCATCCCCCTAGAACTGCCCCAGGCCTTCAGCCTCCCTATTAAATGACCCCCCCTCCTCTCAGGCCAGAGGGTAGAACCCAAACTGTGTCAGAGAAATTCTGTCCCCCAGGGCCAGGCTTGGTAGCTTCTGCCTGTAATCCCAGCACTTTGGGAGGTCAAGATGGGAGGATTGCTTGAGGCCAGTTTGAGACCAGCCTGGGCAATATAGTGAGACTCTGTCTCTATTTTTTCTTTAAAAAGATTTTTAAAAAAGAAACAATTTTGTCATCCAGGAGCTTGGAATAGGGACAGAGATTCTGGCTAGGTAGCTGTGGGTGCAGAAGCTGGAAAGCTGTGTTGATTCAGGGGTGAAGGCACCATCATGCCCACCATTGTGCCTGCCACTGTACCCAAGCTGTATAGATGTGTGGAGGGTTCTATGTAAAATGCAGAGGTGTCTATCCCTTCAATACACTCACACTGTTTCAAGCAAGAAATATGAAATATTCATTTTATTGAACAGAACAGACTACTTTTTTTTTTTTCCAGACAAGATCTCATTCTCTCTCCTAGGCTCACTGAAATCTCAAACTCCTGGGTTCATGCAATCCTCCCGCCTCAGCTGCCCAAGTAGCTGCTGGGACTACAGGTGCATACTACTATGCCCTGCTAATTTAAAAAAAAAAAAAAAATTTTTTTTTTTTTTTAGAGATGAAGTCTCACTATATTGCCCAGGCTGGTCTGGAACTCCTGGACTCAAGTGGTCCTCCCACCTCAGCCTTCCAAAGTGCTTGGGGTTACAGGTGTGAGCCACCATGCCCAGCTGAGACTAAGATTTTTCAGCTCACATGTGAACCAGTTTCTCAAGGTCATTTAGGAACTCACTAGAAAATCCAACTGGAACTTGGATTTCTCCAATCCAAGGTTGCTTACACCCTATGAATGAGAACCGCTTCCTCCCTGAGGAGTACCACACATAACATCGCCTCAATCACCAGATAATGTGAATTTAAATGTCCGACAGTGCTAAGTGCCGAGCATATTGTCACCTGAACGATCTAGAGGCTTATCAGAACAGCCGGCATTCAGCAGAGAATTGCCAGCCCTGAAATCACTGCACCCAGCGGACCTTTAGAATTATGTATATTTTAGGTGATGAATGTTATCTTCAGCTCTATTTTTAGCTTTCCCAGCCTACAAAAGCATTTACAAGAACAGAGAAAATCTCTGTGACGAAATCTATTAAGTGTGAATTGCTCACCTGGTATCTCAGAGACAGAAACAGCACAAGTTCTCAGGTTGCACTTTGAAAAACATTTCTGGAAAGTAGCACAAATAGATTTTAAAATTTTTACCTCTTCATAGTAGAATACTTAACACCCTTTGTAACTGGAACATTCCTCAAGGTCTGCAAATTAAATCATTAGCACTGCGTCTTTTCAGGCAGGAAGCTGCTGAGAAGCTGAAAAAATAAGACTTGGTTTTCTTTGACATCCAGATTTTAAAACTACCACAGGAATTGTTTCCACAAAAAAGTATGGGGTTGGTACCTGGAATTTCTATAAGGAATGCAAAGCGTTCATATTTCCATGCAACGTGACAGCATCCATCTCACAGCCGGACACTTCACGTGGGAGTCTCCTTAAACGCAACATTACCTTCCACTCCAGCAACATTGACAGAGATAATCCATCCACAGAAGTCAACCACGAGAGGTCAGAATTCAGGGAAATAAACTGCAATTAGAAGGTTCCCTGAGGGTCAGGCATGGTGGCTCACACCTGTAATCCCAGCACTTTGGGAGGCCAAGGCGGGTGGATTACCTGAGGTCAGGAGTTTGAGACCAGCCTGGCCAACATGGTGAAACCCCATCTCTACTAAAAATACAAAAAATTAACTGGGACTGAGGGTGGGGGCCTGTAATCCCAGCTACTAGGAGGCTGAGGCAGGAGAATCACTTGAACCCAGGAGGCAGAGATTGCAGTGAGCCAAGAACGTGCCACTGCACTCCAGCCTGGGCAACAAGAAGGAGAAACTCCTAAGATGCAGGCTGGACACGGTGGCTCACACCTGAAATCCCAGCACTTTGGGAGGTAAGGTGGGCCAATCACTTCAGTCAGGAGTTTGAGACCAGCCTGGCCAACAAGGTGAAACCTCATCTCTACTAAAAATACAAAATTAGCCGGGCGTGGTGGCGCCTGTAATCCCAGCTACTCAGGAGGATGAGGCAGGAGAATCGCTTAAACCCGGGAGGCGGAGGTTGCAGTGAGCCGAGATCACACCACTGCACTCCAGCCTGGGTAACAAGAGTGAAACTCAGTCTCAAAAAAAAAAAAAAAAGAAGAAGAAGAAGAAGAAGATAACCTGAGAAGGAACTGGGGGGTCCTATAGGATGTTTGCCCCTGACTGCTATAGGGCCTGAGAAATGTGGCCCTTCCCCCATGGTGCACCTTCCAGAGGCCCGGGCTGCCGCCCCAGACCCTCAGGTGCCACGTGCGCTGCTGTGGGATAGGGGCTTCCCAGTGCGTCTTGAGGGTTTCTCTCCACGTAGCGTGTGAAGAGAGCCAGTCTCCGGAGCATCGGTGAGGACACGCTCCACGAGCTGTTCCAAGCTGCCAGATGTCGATTGTTACCGTCACGTCTGACCCTGGTCTCATGGGGCTAACTAGGGAAGCGAGGGCCCTGGTGAGGTCACAAGCCAGGCCCATCCAACCAGCCTCCACGGCAGGGCATGCCACGGGTCACAGCGGGCATCCGGCAGAGAAACTGGTTCCAGCGGTGGCTCGGGGGGCGTCCCCACGCCCACAGAAGCAGCCGCGGAGGACTCGTTTTCACACCCAGGCTCTGACACTTGCTAGGGGAATGTTTCTTCCCTTACTGAATCTCAGCGTCTTCATTTGTAAAACAAAGATTGTTACGATATCAACTTCAAGGGGTGAGAATTAAATGGGAGGTATGAAAGTACTTTGGGAAGTGCAGTGAGAAGTGAGGTATTATTATGAGTTCATGAGGAAACTGAGGCTCATCGTAATATACTAGCACCCAGCACATAGCCCTATATAAAGGGAGGACTTAATAAATATTGGGGGGAAGGGAGAATTATTATGATTATTTCTTCTTTTTTTTTTTTTTTTTTGAGATGGAGTTTAGCTCTTGATGCCCAGGCTGGAGTGCAGTGATGCCATCTCGGCTCACTGCAACCTCCCCCCCAATGAGTTCAAGTGATACTCCTGCCTCAGCCTCCCGAGTAGCTGGGACTACAGGTGCCCGCCACCATGCCCAGCTAATTTTTTTTTTTTTAAGTAGAGATGGGGTTTTGCCACGTTGGACAGGCTGGTCTCGAACTCCTGACCTCAGGTGATCCACCTGCCTCAGCCTCCCAGAGTGCCAGGATTACAGGGGTGAGCCACTACACCTGGCCATATTATGATTATTTCTAAGTGTGCTGATCCCCCGTCCCGCCACCCCCCAGCCGTCCCGCCACCCCCCAGCGGCAGACCACAATGTGCAGGGGAGGAAAGAGGGCGCTCCCTGCTGGGAGCTGGAAATTCCTGGGGGTGGTCTTTTGAGGTATGTAGGAGCCAGGAGACCATGGTCAGCCTTCTACAGGCATCAGATGCTTTCTTTCCTTTAAAAAAAAAAACAAAAAGGAACAACCTGATCGGGCTTTAGTTTCCAGGCAACCGTGTTCCATTGAGTCCCATGTTTTGGCAGGTCTTTGATGCATGAGTCATATTTATGGTGAACGGCAGCAACTTCATGCTGAGGAGCACAGCTTAGACCCACACTGATGAGACCTTAGCAGGTTTCTTAACCTGCTCTGTGCCACGGACCCCTTTGCCAGTCTGGTGAAGTTTATGAACCTCTTCTAAGAATAATGTTTCTAGATACATTAAAAGTAAAATGTATAGAATTATAAAGGAAACAAATCATATCAAATATTTTATTTTTATTATTTTGTTTTTATTTTTTGAGACAAGGTCTTGCTCTGTCACCCAGGCTGGCACAAGCCTAGCTTACCATAACCTCAAATTCTTGAGCTCAAAGAATCCTCCTGCATAGGCCAGGCGTGGTGGCTCACGCCTGTAATCCCAGCAGTTTGGGAGGCCAAGGCGGGCAGATCACGAGGTCAGGAGATCGAGACCATCTGGCTAACACTGTGAAACCCCGTCTCTACTAAAAACTACAAAAAATTAACTGGGCGTGGTGGCGGGCGCCTGTAGTCCTAGCTACTCGGGAGACCGAGGCAGGAGAATGGCATCAACCCAGGAGGCAGAGTTTGCAGTGAACCAAGATCGCACCACTGCACTCCAGCCTGGGCAACAGAGCAAGACTCTGTCTCAAAAAAAAAAAAAAAAAAAATCCTCCTGGCTCAGCCTCTTGAGTAGGTAACACTGCAAGTGTCCAACACCATGGCTAGCTAATTTTTTATTTTCATTTTTAATTAAAAATATTTTTTGTGTGGGCACATAGTATGTGTATATATTTATGGAATGCATGAGATATTTTGGGACAGGCATGCAATGCATAATAATCACATCGGGGTAAATGGGGTATCCCTTTGTGTTAAAAACAATCTAATTATACCCTCCCTCCCTTCCTTTCTTCCTCTCCCTCTTTTCTTTCTTTCTTTTTTTGAGACAGAGTCTCACTCTGTCACCTAGGCTGGAGTGCAGTGGCATGATCTCAGCTCACTGCAACCTCCACCTCCCGGGTTCAAGTAATTCTCATGCCTCAGCCTCCCAAATAGCTGGGATTACAGGCACGTGCCACCACAACTGGCTAATTTTTATATTTTTAGTAGAGATGGGGTTTCACCATGTTGGCCAGGCTGATCTCAAACTCTTGGCCTCAAGTGATCCAACTGCCTCAGCCTCCCAAAGTGCTGGGATTAGATACCCTTTTAGTTATTTTAAAATGCGAAATACCCTCTTAGTATTTTTAAATTATTGTTGACCACAGTCACCCTGTTGTGCTATCATATACTAGATCTTATTCCTTCTTTCTATTATTTTTGTACCCATTAACCATCCCCACCTTTCCACCAGCCCCCCAGTACCTTTCCCAGCCTCTGGTAACCATCCTTCTACTCTATCTCCA
Source organism: Macaca nemestrina (assembly GCF_043159975.1). Taxonomy (NCBI): domain Eukaryota; kingdom Metazoa; phylum Chordata; class Mammalia; order Primates; family Cercopithecidae; genus Macaca; species Macaca nemestrina. The sequence goes on along the minus strand of NC_092125.1, from coordinate 4,439,884 downwards.
TGAATTCAATGGTTTTAATTTTTCTCTCTCACAAATGACTGAGAATATGTGAACTTTGTCTTTCGGTCCCTGTCTTATTTCACTGAACATAATTACCTCCAGCTCCATCCATGTTGTTGAAATGACAGGATCTCATTCTTTTTCATGGCTGAATAATACCCCACTGAGTATATGTACCACATTTTCTTTATCCATTCATCTGTTGGTGGATGGTTGCTTCTGAATCTTGGTTTGCTTCTGAATCTTGGCAATTGTGAATAACTGCTGCAATAAACATGGGAGTGGATATTTCTTTGATACACTGAATTCCTTTCTTTTGTGTGTATACCTAGCATTGAGTTTGCTGAATTGTGTGGCAGCTCTATTTTGTTTTTTTGAGGAACCTCCACACAGTTCTCCATAGTGGTTGTACTACTTTACATTTCCACCAATAGTGTTTGAGGGTTCCCTTTCCTCCACATCCTTGCCAGCATGTGTTATTGTCTATCTTTTGGATAAAAGCTTCTTTAACTGGGATGAGATATCTCATTGTAGTGCTAATTTGGGTATCTCTGATGAACAATGATGTTGGGCACCTTTTCATATGCCTGTTTGCCATTTGTATGTCTTCTTTTGAGAAATGTCTATTCAGATCTTTTACCCATTTTCAAAATTGGATTACTGGATATTTTCCTATGAGGTTTTTTGTTTGTTTGTTTGTTTTGGGGGGGGTGTTTTATTTTGTTTGGTTTGGTTTCAAGGCAAGGTCTCTATCTGTCACCCAGACTGGAGTGCAGTGGTGCGATCTCTGCTCACTGCAACCTCTGCCTCCCAGGCTCAAGCAATCCTCCCACATCAGCCTCCTGAGTAGCTGGGACTACAGGCACATGCCACCATGCCTTGCTAATTTTTGTATTATTTTGTCGAGATGGGATTTTGTCATGTTGTCCAGACTGGTCTCAACCTCCTGGACTCAAGCCATCCACCCACCTCAGCCTCCCAAAGTGCTGAGATTACAGGTATGAGCCACCACACCTGGCCTTTCCTACAGGATTGTTTGAGCTCCTTATATATTCTGATTATTATTATTATTATTATTATTATTTAGATGGAGTCTTGCTCTGTTGCCCAGGCTGGAGTGCAGTGGTGTGATCTCGGCTCACTGCAACCTCTGCCTCCCAGGTTCAAGCGATTCTCCTGCCTCAGCCTCCTGAATAGCTGGGATTACAGTCATGCACTACCACACCTGGCTAATTTTTGTATTTTTAGTAGAGACAGGGTTTCACCATTTTGAGCAGGTTAGTCTTGAATCCTGACCTCAGGTAATCTGCCCACCTCAGCCTTTCAAAGTGCTGGGATTACAGGCATGAGTCACTGCACCCAGTCTTGCTAGTACTTTGATGAGGATTTTTGCATCAGTTTTCATAAGGGATACTGGCCTGTAGTTTCCTTTTTTCTTTTTCTTTTTCTTTTTTTTTTTAAATGTGTCTTTGTTTTTGGCAGCAAGATAATACTAGCCTCATAGAATGAGTTTGGAAGTATTCTCTACTTTTCAGAATAGTTTGAGTAGGATTGGTAATATTTTTCCTTAAATGTTTGGTAGAATTCAGCAGTGAAGCATTCAGGCCCAGGCTTTTGTTTGCTGGAAGACATTTTATTGTAGCTTTAGTCTCATCACTGGTTTTTGTTCTGTTCAGGTTTTGAATTTCTTCATGGTTCAATCTTGGTGTGTCTGGAATGTATCCATTGCTTCTAGATTTTCCAATTCATTGACATACATTTGCTCATAGTAGCCTCTAATGATCCTTTGAATTCCTGTGGTATCAGTTGTAATGTCTTCTTTTTAATTTCTAATTTCATTTATTTGTATCTTCTCTCTTTTTTCTTAGTCTGGCTAAAGGTTGGTTATTTTTGTTTATCTTGTCAAAAAAAAAAAAAGCTTTTCATTTCATGGATGTTTTGTATTGTTTTCTTCATTTCAATTTTATTTCTGTTTTCTGTTTTGTTTTGTTTTTGTTTTGTTTTGTTTTTTGATACAGTCTTACTTTGTTGCCCAAGATGGAGTGTATTGACACACTCATGGCTCACTGCAGCCTCAACCTCCCAGGCTCAAGCAATACTCCCACCTCAGCCCCTCAATTATCTGGGACTACAGACATGTGCCATCATGCTCGGCTTAGTGTTTTTGACTTTTGTGTGTGTGTGTGTGTGTGTGTAAACAGGGTCTCAGTACGTTGCCCTGACTGGTCTTGAGTTCCTGGGCTCAAGCCATCCTTCTGCCTCTGCCTCCCAAAGTGCAGGGATTATAGGCATGAGCCCCTGTACCTTGCCTACTGTGATCTTTATTACATTTTTTCTTGTAATTTTGAGTTTGGTTTGCTTTTGCTTTTTTAATTTTTTAAGATGCATCGTTAGGTTGTTCAAGTTTTTCCTCTATTTTATATAGGCACTTATAGCTATAAACTTCCCTGTTAGTACTGTTTTTGCTGTATCCATGGGTTTTGGTATGTTGTGTTTCCATTATCACTTGTTTCAATAAATTTTTTGATTCCTTTCTTAATTTCTTCCTTGGGCCACTGGTCATTCAGGATCATACTGTTTAATTTCCATATATTTGTATAGTTTCTAAAATTTATCTTGTCATTGACTTCTAGTTTTACTTCATTGTGGACAGAGAAAATACGTGATATTCTTTCAATTCTTTCATTTTTTTTTTTTTCTTTTTTTTGGCATGGATTCTCACTCTGTCACCAGGCTGGAGTGCAGTGGTGCGATCTCAGCTCACTGCCACCTCTGCCCCCCTGGTTCAAGTGATTCTCCTGCCTCAGCCTCCCGAGTAGCTGAGACTACGTGCACCACCATGCCCGGCTAATTTTTGTATTTTTTAGTAGAGACAGGGTTTCACCATGTTTTCCAGGATGGTCTCCATCTCTTGACCTCGTGATCTGCCCACCTCGGCTTCCCGAAGTACTGGGATTACAGGTGTGAGCCACTGCACCTGGCCTATTATTTCAATTCTTAAAAAATGTTTTTAAGACTTGTTTTGTGAGCTAACACATGGTCTACCCTTGAGAATAATCCATGTGCAGAGGAGAAGAATGTGTAGTCTTCAGTTGTTGGATAAAATGTTCTTTAAATAACAATTAGGTCTGTTCAGTCTACAGTGCAGATAAGGCCAATGTTTCTTTGTTGATTTTATGTCTGGATGATTGGTCCAAGGCTGAATGTGTGGTCTTGAAGTCTCCATCTATTATTAGGACGTATCTCTCTCCTTAGTTGTAATAATATTTGGTTTATATATATCTGGGTGCTCTAGTGTTAGATGCATATATATTTATAATTGTTATATTTTCTTGCTAAATTGATCCCTTTATCATTATATAATGATTCTTTGCCTCTTTCTATAGTTTTGTCTTGCAATCTACTTTGTGTCATATAAGTATAGCTACTCTTATTCTTTTTTAGTTTACGTTTGCATGGAATATCTTTTCTATACTTTTATTTTCAGTCTCCGATTATCTTTATTGGTGAAGTATGTTTCTTGTAGGCAACAGATCACTGGGTCTTATTTTTAATCCATTTAGACACTCTGTCTTTTCATTGCAGAATTGAGTCATTTACAATCAATGTATTGATAAGTAAGATTTTCTTCTGCCATTTTGTTATTTGTTTTCTGGTTGTTTTGTGCTTTTTATCTTCCTTCTTTCCTTCCTTTTAATGAAAGTGATTTTCTCTGGTAGTATGATTTAATTTTTGCTTTTGTTTTTTGTGTATCTATTTTTTTTTTGTTTTGAGTTTTTTGTTGTTGTTTGTTTTGCTTTGTTTTTGAGACTGGGTCTCATTCTGTCACTCCGGCTGGAGTACAGTGGTGCAACCAGAGCTCACAGCAACCTCATCCTCCTAGGCTCAAGTGGTCCACTCACCTCATTTTCCCAAGGAGCTGGGACTGCAGGTGCAGGCCACCATTCCCAGCTAATTTTTGTATTTTTTGTAGAGATGGGGTTTTGCCATGTTGCCCAAGCTGGCGTCAAACTCCTGGGCTCAAGAAATCTGCCCACATTGGTCTCTCAAAGTGCTGAGATTACAGGCTTGAACCACCATGCCCAGCTGGTTTTTGATTTGAGATTACCATGAGGCTTGCATATACTATCTTATAACCCATTATTTTAAACTGATAACAACATTGGTTGCATAAACAAACAAGCAAAAAGAAAACTAATAAAAAACATTACCTTTTAACTCTGTCTCCTTGCTTTTCAACTTTTTATTGTTTCTATTTATATCTTATTGTGCAGTCTACATCTTGAAAAGTAGTTATTTTTGTTCATCTTTTAGTATTTCTATTTAAGATATGAGTACTTTACACACCACAGTTTCAGTGTTGTACTATTCCATTTTTCAGTGAGTTTTGTACCTTCAGATTATTGCTTATTGCTCATTAACATCCTTTTCTTTCAGATTAAAGGACTCCCTTTAGCATTCCTTGTAGGATAGGTTTGATGTTCACAAAAATCACTCAGCCTTTGCTTGTCTGGGAATATCTTTATTTCTCCTTCATGTTTGAAGGATATTTTCATCAGATATACTATTCTAGGATAAAAGTCTTTTATCCTTCAGCACTTTATTTTTATTTTTATTTTTTGAGATGGAGTTTCACTCTTGTTGCCCAGGCTGGAGTGCAATGGCTTGATCTCGACTCACTGCAACCTCCGCCTCCCAGGTTCAAGCGATTCTCCTGCCTCAGCCTTCCAAGTAGCTGGGATTACAGGCATGTGTCACCACGCCCAGCTAGTTTTGTATTTTTAGTAGAGATGGGTTTTCTCCATGTTGGTCAGGCTGGTCTCTAACTCCTGACCTCAGGTGATCTGCCCGCCTCAGCCTCCCAAGTGCTGGGATTACAGGCGTGAGCCACTGCATCCAGCCTATTCAGCACTTTAAATATATCATGCCACTCTCTCCTGGCCTGTAAGGTTTCCACTAAAAAGTCTGCTGCCAGATGTACTGGAGCTCCATTGTACGTTGTTTCTTTTCTCTTACTGCCTTTAGGATCCTTTCTTTATTCTTGACCCTTTGGGAGTTTGATGATTAAATGCCTTGAGGTCAACTTCTTTGGTGTTCTATAACCTTCTTGTACTTGGATATCGATAGCTTTCTCTAGGTTTAGGAAGTTCTCTGTTTTTATCCTTTGAATTAACTTTCTACCCCATCCCTCTCTCTGCCTCCTCTTTAAGGCCAATAAATCTTAGACTTGCCCTTTCAAAGGTATTTTCTAGGTCCTTTTAAGTGTGCTTCATTGTTTTTTAGTCTTTTTTTATTTTGTTTCCTCTGCCTGTATATTTTCAAATAGCCTGTGTTCGAGCTCACTAATCCTTTCTTCTGTTTCATTAATTCTGCTATTAAAGGACTCTAATGCATTCTTTAGTATGCCAATTGCATTTTTCCGGTCCAGAATCTCTGCTTGATTCTTTTTAATTATTTCAATTATTTGTTAAATTTATCTGATAGAATCTGAATCCCTTCTCTGTGTTCTCTTGAATTTCTTTGAGTTTCCTCAAAATAGCCGTTTTGAATTCTGTGTCCAAAAAGTCAAATATCTCTGCTTCTTCAGGATCGGTCTCTGGTTCCTCATTTAGTTCATTTGTTGGGCGCATGTTTTCATGCAGGGTTGTGATACCTGTGGATGTTCATTGGTATCTGGGCATTGAAGAGTTAGTATTTATTATCATCTTCACAGTCTGGGCTTCTTTGTACCTGCCCTTCTTAGGAAGGCTTTGTGCATATTAGATGGGACTTGAGTGTTGTGATCTAAGCTTTTGGTCACTCCAGCCATATCTGCCTTAGGGTCTCCCTAAGCCCAGTAACACTGTGGTTATTCTTAGAGGTACTGCCTTGGTGGTACTGGATAAGATCTGGAAGAATTGGCCGGGCGCGGTGGCTCAAGCCTGTAATCCCAGCACTTTGGGAGGCCGAGACGGGCGGATCACGAGGTCAGGAGTTCGAGACCATCCTGGCTAACACGGTGAAACCCCGTCTCTACTAAAAAATACAAAAAACTAGCCGGGCGAGGTGGCGGGCGCCTGTAGTCCCGGCTACTCGGGAGGCTGAGGCAGGAGAATGGCGTAAAAACCCGGGAGGCAGAGCTTGCAGTGAGCTGAGATCCGGCCACTGCACTCCAGCCTGGGCGACAGAGCGAGACTCCGTCTCAAAAAAAAAAAAAAAAAAAAGAAAAGATCTGGAAGAATTATCTAGAGTACCATGCAGAGACTCTTGTTCTCATTCCTTACTTTTATGTTAAACAAACAGAGTCTCTCTCTCTCTCTCTCTGTGCTGAGCTGCCTGGAGCTGGGGAAGTGGTGACACAACACCCCTGTGGCCACCACCACTGTGACTGCACTGCATCTCACCCGTGGCCTGCTATAACCACTGCCTGGCTACTAACTGTGTTTGTTCAAGGCCCTAAGGCTCTACAATCAGTAGGCAGTGAAGCCAGGCTTATGTCCTTCCCTTCAGAGTGGCAAGTTCCCCCAGGCCCTAGGTGGGTCCAGAGATGCTATCTGGGAACCAGGACCTGCAGCCAGAAACCTTAGGAATCTTCCTGGTGTTCTATCCTATTGTAGCTGTGCTGGCACTCAAACTACAAGACAAAGTCCTTCCCACTCTTCTCTCCCCTCTCCACCAGGAGAGGATTGTCTCCCCTTGGCCACCACCACCGTGGACCCAGGGTGGTACAGCCAGGCTACCACCGATGTTCACTTACAGCCTAGGGCTCTTCAGAACGCTGCCAGGCCTAGGACTCATCCTTCATGGAAGTGGGCTCCCCTCTGGCCGAGGGTAGGTCCAGCAATGCCATCCAAGTGCCAAGGCCTAGAATTAGGGGCCCCAAGAGCCCACTAGGTGCTATACCCCACTGTGGCTGAGCTGGTACCTAGGCTGAGTTCTGCCTGGTTTTGACAAAGTCCCCTTTACCCTTCCTTCTCCTTTTCTCAAGCAAAGATAGTCCCTCTTTGTAGCCACCACAGCTAGAAATGTGCGGGGTCATGCCTGAAGCCAGCACATCTCAGAGTCTCACCCAAGGCCCATGACGTACTCCCTGGGTATTGCTGCTGATTATACAGGGCCTAAGGGCCCTGTCGTCAGCAGGTGATGCAGTCTGCCGGGACAGGGTCCTTCCCATCAAGGCAGCAGGTTCCCTTCTGGCCCAGGGTACGTCTAGAAACGTAGTCCAGGAGCTAGGGCCTGGAATGGAGGCCTCATGACTGCCTGGTGCCCTGTGCCACTGTGCCTGAGCTGGTTTCTAAGTTCCCTCTCCACAAGCAGGAGGAAGGCGTCTCTCAGAGCTGTGAACTGTGCTGCCTGAGGTTGGGGGATAAGTGGCACAAGCTCTCCCTTAGCTGCCCAGGCTTGTGTCTCAGGAGGCCATGTGCCCCCAAGTCCACTGGTTCCAAGCCCAGTGTGGCACTAGGACTTGCCTAGGAGTTGTAGTCCTTGTGGCCTAGACTGCCTTTCAAATTTGTTTAGGATCCCAGAGCACTTCAGCGCATGGTGGCGAGGTTTGCCGAAAGTCGGCTTGCCACCACTGGGATGGGCAGGTTCCCTCGGGTAGGGCTGATCCAAATGCTCCCTCCATTGCTGGCTGAGTTCTGCCTGGTTTTACTTTCTGCTCTGAGGGGGCAGCACTGAGTTCCAGTGCAAAGTCCCCCAGTCACTGCGCTCTCCCTCCCCCAAACACACCGGCTCTCTCTGTGCCACACGGCCACTGTTGGGAGACGGGAGAGGGGTGGAGTCAGCAGTTCAAGACTTCTTTCCTACCCTCTTCAGTATCTCCTTCAGCAACAGGAAGTTAAAACCAGGTACTGTGATTGCTCACCTGATTTTTCATTCTTATGAAGGGGTGTGTGTGTGCGGATACTTGATGTTCCTGCAGGGAGGACAATTGTTAGGCTTCTATTCAGCCATCTTGCTCTGCCTCCCTCCCATTTTCTTTCTTTCCTTCTCTTTCTTTATTTCTCTTTCTTTCTCTCTCTCTTTTCTTTCTTTTCTTCTTTCTTTTGTTTTCTTTCTTTTTTTGAGACAGGGTCTCACTCTGTTGTCCAGGCTGGAGTGCAGTGGTGCAATCATCGCTTCAGCAATCTTTCCACCTCAGCCTCCCAAGTAGCTAGGATTATAGGCATGTGCCATCACACCCAGCTAATCTTTTCAGTTCTTGCAGAAATGGGATCTCACTGTGTTGTTCAGTCTGGTCTCAAACTCCTGGCCTCAAGTGATCCTCCCACCTTGCCCTCCCAATGTGCTGGGATTACAGATGTGAGCCACCTCACTTGGCCAAAGTATTTTTAAAATTCCTGATCAATCATATATTTGTGAGAAATTAACACACTCAATAACAAGATAAAGCAGGAGGTCTAGTTTCACTATTAATACTGCAAAGTAGGCCGGGCGCGGTGGCTCAAGCCTGTAATCCCAGCACTTTGGGAGGCCGAGATGGGTGGATCACGAGGTCAGGAGATCGAGACCATGCTGGCGAACACAGTGACACTCCGTCTCTACTAAAAAAATACAAAAAACTAGCCGGGCGAGGTGGCGGGCGCCTGTAGTCCCAGCTACTCAGGAGGCTGAGGCAGGAGAATGGCGTAAACCCAGGAGGCGGAGCTTGCAGTGAGCTGAGATCCAGCCGTAGCACTCCAGCCTGGGCGACAGAGCGAGACTCCGTCTCAACAACAACAACAACAACAACAACAACAAAACTGCAAAGTTGTAAGTGCAGAAGATAGTTCATGCTCTCTGAAACAATTATAACAAGATATAAAAATGTCTGTGATTTCCATTGATGGTAACCAAGTCACTGGGACTGATAATGCTACATGATTTATTGCCTGGATTTATAATAATGCTAAATTTCAGTTCAAGGTTAGTGAATTTCCTATCTAACTCCATGGATCTCTTGCAATCTATCCATAGTCCTCAGGTTAAGAAGCCCTTCCTTAGAGTAAACAATTCAAGGTTCTAAATAACTTAGGAAAGATTCCCCTGCAGGCATGATGCAAGACAAATTCACTTACCATTTATTGCTGGGTCATTGGTAACCCTTCATCCCTTGCCTAAGCAGAGCCTCAGGAGGCTATACCAGTGGTGGCATGTATAGATGTGCTGGTAGGAATTAACGCAGAAGATGAGAGAATGACAATGGGAGAGGAAGGGAGGGATGCAGAGGGACACACAAGCATCCAGACTAAAAAGCACCTTTAGCCTTCACCTCTCACCATTGCCCTCTGATTCCGAGCAGGGCTTGGAATCCAGACAGGGGCTGCCTCCCTCAAGTCGTTCTCCCTTTCCTCCATTCCTGTGACCAATTAGAGATCAGTGATGCTTAAGTTTTTTGCAGATTCATCTTTTTTTTTTTTTTTTTTTTAATGAAGTTTCACTCTTGTTGCCCAGGCTGGAGGGCAATAAGTGCAATATTGGCTCACTGCAACCTCCACCTCCCAGATTCAAGTGATTCTCCTGCCTCAGCCTCCCAAGCAGCTGGGATTACAGGCATGCACCACCACGCTCGGCTAAATTTTGTATTTTTAGTAGAGACAGGGTTTCTCCATGTTGGTCAGGATGATCTTGAACTCCTGACCTCAGGTGATCCGCCCACCTCGGCCTCCCAAAGTGCTGGGATCATAGGCATGAACCACCATGCCCAGCCAGCAGATTCACCTTTCAATCTCCCGTCCCATTGCCCCTCCTAATCCCAACCATCCACACGTCGGCCTGAGGGCTTGGTTGTAGCAGATGGTCTCCGTGTCCCCCTCCAGTGCATCCTGTACGCGGCTGTCAGGCAAGGCCTCTTGGTGTGGTTTTCTGTGTGTCACTTTCTACTCAAGGAACCACTGGGGAATCTCCATTATCACTGGTCCCACAGTCCACGTCTCTGGCTTTCAGCACCCTAATTTCACTCCATTCTCCCAACCAGGTTTATTTATCGTCAGTACTCACACTCCCTCTTGCCACGCTCCTGACTTTGTTAATGCTGTGCCCTTACCCTGAACTGTGCTCCTCCCACCAGGCAGCCAAACCAAATTCAACCCACCCCACACACCCACCTGGAGATCGTTTTCCCCTGGCTCAGCTGAGCTGACCTGGCACTGTTCTTAACCCCCAGTGCATGGACATTACCACATAGCCTGGCACTGAAGTATTCTCCAACTATTTCATGCTTAGTAATTATCTCTCCATGGACTCTAAATGCGTTGAGGGTAGGAATCATCTTCTGTTCTCCTATATATCTCCCTGGGCCTAGACTAATGCTGAGCAATAGAAATCATGTTATCACTCAAGTTATAATGAGAAGAGGAAAGTTTTTATTTTATTAGATCTCTTTGGGAAAGTGCTGTATGTGCTTGGAAGAAACACACTGACAAGCTTACTGAGGATAAGGAGGAGGCCTCCCAGGGCATTCTCAAGCAACGAAAGATGTTTGCTGAATTATTTGCCAGAAGATCAGGAGAGTACTTTAAGGAGCTTCTGAGAAAAAGGAAAAGCAAAAAGAGAATGAGAAATGAGACAGGGATGCTGTATATTGTATTAAAATGAGATGCCCCTACCCCCAAACCCTCAGTTGTTTTTTTGTTGTTGTTGTTTTTGAGATGGAGTCTTGCTCTGTCGCCCAGGCTGGAGTGCAGTGGCGTGATCTCGGCTCACTGCAAGCTCCGCCTCCCAGGTTCACATCATTCTCCTGCCTCAGTCTCCCGAGTAGCTGGGACTACAGGCGCCCGCCATGACGCCCAGTTAATTTTTTTGTATTTTTAGTACAGACAGGGTTTCACCGTGCTAGCAGGATGGTCTCAATCTCCTGACCTCGTGATCTGCCCTCTTCGGCCTCTCAAAGTGCTGGGATTATAGGCGGGAGCCACCGCGCCTGGCAACCCTCAGTAAAATTCTATTAAAACTCAAAAACCAGCTGTCTAGGTAGATTTCTGTTGGGAACCAGTGAAGGGGCCAAGATTTCTATGGAGGGTAATGTGAGGTTTTGAGATAGATGCAAACAGGAGCCAGGTAGACAGAGGCCTTGACTAGCATTTGGATTATATTCCAATATATATTCCAATATATGATTGATCAATTGGCCAGTGTGGAGAATTATCATGGAAATGCTTGTGGTGACTCACTGACCCCAGATGTATATTTCTCCTGTCTCTCCCATCTCACTACTATCTATTTGAGGAAGTATTAAAGTGAAGGCCACATCGGACTCCATAGGATAACAGGTAGCCACAAAGTCTTTATTCATAAAATCCACTTCAGGCTTGGCATGGTGGCTCATGCCTGTAATCCCAGCACTCTGGGAGGCCGAAGCAGGCAGATCATGAGGTCAGGGGTTCGAGACCAGCTTGGCCAACATAGTAAAACCTTGTCTCTACTGAAAATACAAAAATTAGCCGGGCATGGTGGCATGCGCCTGTAGTCCCAGCTACTCAGGAGACTGAGGCAGGAGAATCACTTGAACTCAGGAGGCGCAGGTTGCAGTGAGCCAAGACCATGCCATTGAGCTCCAGCCTGGGTGACAGAGTGAGACTCCATCTTAAAAAAATAAATAAATAAAAATAAAATAATAAAATCCACTTCAAAAACATTTTTTTAAAACTGTCAGTGTGTTTGATTCTTAACTCACCTCAAGGTTAGGTAAGTTATCCATTCAGTGAGCATACATCTGGCTATTAGCTTGGGTTTAAGTGGTTGCTTCAGGTATACTCAGGGTATAGGTGCAATTTGGCACCTGCTGGTTGAGTCATTTATAATTGTCCAAATTTGAGGAGGTATGAATTATGCCATCTCAACTAGATTTAAAATGGAATGCATGGTCTTCTAGATGCTTTGATTCCACCAATATTATCATCCTGGAGAAAATAAACATTTCATTTTTAAGACATGACAGATGGCTTGGTAAGCACTCCAGATACTGTAGGTGCTCAGTTCAAGTCTGTTAATGAAGGCAGACTTTGTTGATTACATTAAGTAAAAATGCAAAAGCAAGCAGGGTATGTATGAGTGTTCTCCAGAGAAACAGAACTAATAGGGAAGGGATGTAGATATAGATGTCTTAGTCCATTTTTTGTTGTTTATAACAGAATACCTAAAACTGGGTAATTTTTTTTATTTGTATTTATTTATTTTTTAGATGAAGTTTTGCTCTTGTCGCCCAGACTGGGGTGCAGTGGTGCGATCTCGGCTCATAGCAACCTCCGCCTCCTAGGTTCAAGCAATTCTCCTGCCTCAGCCTCCCAAGTAGCTGGGACTACAGGTGCCCGCCACCACATCCAGCTAATCCATTCATGAAGGCAGAGTTCTCACGACCCAATCACCTCTTAAAGTCCCCACTTCTCAATACTGCCACACTGGGGGGTTAAATTTCAATGTAAGTTTCAGAAGGGACAAATATTCAAGCCATAGCAATAGATATATGAAGAGATGTATCATAAGGAATTGGCTCACACAGTCATGGAGGTCAAGGAGTCCCAAGATCTGCAGCTGGCAAGCTAGAGACTCAGGAGAGTTGATAGTGAAGTTTTTTGTTTTTGTTTTTTTGGGGGTTTTTTTTGATACGGAGCCTCACTCTGTTGCCCAGGCTGGAGTGCAATGGCATGATCTCAGCTCATTGCAACCTCCACCTCCTGGGTTCAAGCGATTCTCCTGCCTCAGCCTCCCAAGTAGCTGGCATTACAGGCACGTGCCACCACACCTGGCTAATTTTTGTATTTTTAGTAGAGACGGGGTTTCACCATGTTGGCCACACTGGTCTTTTTTTTTGTTTTTGTTTTTTGTTTTTTGTTTTTTGTTTTTTTTTTGTTTTTTGAGACAGAGTCTCGCTCTGTTGCCCAGGCTGGAGTGCAGTGGCGTGATCTCGGCTCACTGCAAGCTCTGCCTCCTGGGTTTACGCCATTCTCCTGCCTCAGCCTCCTGAGTAGCTGGGACTACAGGCGCCCGCCACCGCGCCCGGCTAATTTTTTTTTGTATTTTTAGTAGAGACGAGGTTTCACCGTGGTCTCGATCTCCTGACCTTGTGATCCGCCCGCCTCGGCCTCCCAAAGTGCTGGGATTACAGGCGTGAGCCACCACGCCCGGCCGGCCACACTGGTCTTGAACTCATGAACTCAAGTGATCCACCAGCCTCAGCCTCCCAAAGTGCTGGGATTACAGGCGTCAGCCACCACGCCCGGCCGATGATGAAGATTTAATCCAATGTTTGGTAGGCTCAAGACCCAGGAAGAGCCGAGGTTTTAGTCTGAGTCCAAAGGCAGGAAAAACAGTCAATCAGGCAGAAGGAATTTTTTGACTCTTGGGAGGAGCAGCCTTTTGTTATATTTAGGCCTTCAGTTGATGGGTGAGGCCCACAATCTGCTTCACTCAGTCCACCAGTTCAACTCTTAATCGCATCCACACACACTCTTACAGACACACAGAATACCGTTGAACCAAACGTCTAGGTACCCTGTGGCCCAGTCAAATTGGCAAATAAAATTAACCAGCACAAGGTACAACATTGAATTCTAATTATATAAAATATAAACTCAGGCAAAATTAATATATTCCGTAACAATGAAAATCAGGAGAGTGTCTGCTCTAGAGAGAAAGAGAAGGGGCTTGAAGGGGCTTCTGGTTATTGGTAATGTCTTATTTCCTGATTTGATGTTGGTTATACAGGTATGTTCACCTTGTAAAAATTTATTGAATTTATTGAACTATCCACTAGGGATTGATGCCCTTTTCTGAATGTATGCTAAGCTTCAATTCATCATTATTTGTTTATTGAGACAGAGTCTTGCTCTGTCACCCGGGCTGGAGTTCAGTGGTGCAATCTCGGCTCACTGCAAACTCCACCTCCTGAGTTCAAGTGATTCTGCTGCCTCAACCTCCCGAGTAGCTGGGATTACAGGTGTGTACTACAATGCCCAGCTAATTTTTATAATTTTAGTAGAGATGGGTGTTGGGAACAGGACCCCAAATCTGGCCATAAACTGGCCCCAAAACTGAGCATAAACAAAATCTCTGCAGCACTGTGACATGTTTGTGATGGCCATGACGCCCAGCTGAAGGGTGTGGATTTACCGGAATGAGGGCAAGGAACACCTGGCCCGCCCAGGGTGGAAAACCCCTTAAAGGCGTTCTTAAACCACAAACAATAGCATGAGTGATCTGTGCCTTAAGGACATGCTCCTGCTGCAGATAACTAGCCAGACCCATCCCTTTGTTTCAGCCCATCCCTTTGTTTCCCATAAGGAATACTTTTAGTAAATCTATAATCAATAGAAACAATGCTTATCACTGGCTTGCTGTCAATAAATATGTAGGTAAATCTCTGTTCAGGGATCTCAGCTCTGGAGGCTGTGAGACCCCTGATTTCCCACTCCACACCCTATATTTCTACGTGTGTTTAATTCCTCTAGTGCTGCTGCTAGGGTCTCCACAACTGAGCTGGTCTCAGCAGACGGGTTTCACCGTGTTGCCCAGGCTGGTCTCAAACTCCTGGCCTCAACCAATCCGCCCACCTTAGTCTCCCAAAGTGCTGGGATTACGTTTTACTGGGGATGATGGGAGTGGGCATGTGGAATGTTTTAGGAGATAACATTGCTTTAAATTCCTTCCAACAAGCTTATGTATTCTTGGCTAGAATTCTTCAGCCTCTCAGAATCTCTGGATAGGAAGCTGGATCATGGATCCTGTCCAGGTTCCATTACGTTAAAGCCCAGTTAGTTCGAGGGGCATCTCTTTCGCCTCAAGAGAAGTTCCTGACAGAAAGGACAACAGTGAGCTCTGGCTATGGGACCTGCACTGCCAAAAGTACAGGAGCCCATTCCAATCACAGCAGGTGCCACAGCTATCAATCTAGGAAAAGATGACCTAGGGGAAGTCACATCACACAAGAAACTTGCAGCCAATTAGTTCCTTCCATTTTTGTTGCTGTCGTGCTTTCTCAGTCTCCTTCTGAACATTGTTGCTTTGAAATTTCCGGGCAGCAAGAAACTGATGTAAGACCTGATTCCTATCTGTTTCGTGGGAAAATCACAGTCCCAAAGGGAGTTTTGGTTGATTTTTTTTAAAGACATATTGTCCAAAGGATTTTTTTTCCTCCTAATTTTTTCAAATGCATGTTCTTTGAGACCCAAATCCACTGGCACCCAGTGAAGCAGACATCCACTGGTTAGGTTAACCAAGGCAGAGAACTGATCTAAATGATTTGGGCTCCAAATTAAAATTTTGGTTTGAATCCAGTGCCTTGTTAAAATTCTTCAGATTCAGCTTAGCCTTGCATTTGGTAGAACATTTATTTAGGCATTGTGTCATATGATGGAAAAAGGTTGACATGGTTTAGGATTCTGGCTCACCCGCCTACTTGCTGAGTAACCATTGGTAGATGATTTAACCTCTTTAAGGCTGTTTTCTCAAACTCAGTATTGTGGGATGAATTAAAATGTGTATATGAGGCTGGGCATGGTGGTTCATGACTGTAATCTTGCACTTTGGAAGGCTAAGGCAAAAGGATTTCTTGAGCCCAAGATTTCAAAACCAGCCTAGGCAACATAGCAAGACACCATCTCTACAAAAAAGTATTAATAAAAAATTAGCCGGGGCCAGGCGTGGTGGCTCACACCTGTAATCCCAACACTGTGGGAGGCTGAGGTGGGTGGATCAAGAAGTCAGGAGTTCAAGACCAGCCTGGCCAATATGGTGAAACCCCATCTCTACTAAAAAATACAAAAATTAGCAGGCGTGGTGGCACACACCTGTAATCCCAGCTACTTGGGAGGCTGAGGCAGGAGAATCGCTGGAACCCAGGAAGTGAAGGTTGCAGTGAGCCAAGATTGTGCCACTGCACTCCAGCCTGAGCAACAGAGCGAGACTCCGTCTCAAAAAAAAAAAAAAAAAAAAAAAAATTAGCCAGGCATGGTGGTGCACGCCTGTAGTCTCAGCTAATTGGGAGCATGAGGTGGGAAGACTGCTTTAGCCCAGGAGGTTGAGGTGGCAGTCAGCCAGGTTTGCACCATGGCACTCTAGCCTGGGCAACAGAGCGAGACTCTGTCTCAAAAAATACATAAATAAATAACATACATGCAAAGTGCCTAAACCACTGTAGTTACTCAGGTAAATAATATACATTCATCATTATCATCATTTCAATAGCCTATGAAGTCAGTGTAGACCCGGCCTAATGCAGTCAAAGTGGTTGAACTCAAAAAGCACATAAACGCCTTTATTCTGTGGGAAGTGTGTAGCTTTACAGCCTGCAGGAAATACTTAAATAGAATCTAGACAACATTCAAATCATCAACAGGTTTTGAATCTCCCAGATTAGAATATTTGTGATTATGTGAGCTTGACATCAATGAAATGGAATAAATAAATGTTCATTTCTTTTTTTTTGAGACATGGTCTCACCTGTTGCCCAAGCTGGAGTGCAATGGCACAATTACTGCAGCCTCGACCTCCAGGCTCAAGTGATCCTCCCACCTCAGCCTCCTGAGTATCTGGGACCACAGGCACACACCGCTATGCCCAGCTAATTTTTGTGTATTTTGTAGAGATGGGATCTTGCTCTGTTGCCCAGGCTGGTCTCAAACTCCTGGACTCAAGTGATCCTCCCACCTCAGCCTCCCAAAGCACAGGCATAAGCCCCCACACCCAGCCATTCTAATAACTTCAGTGTGTCTGGCTTGATGTTTATACTATATTTGATTGATCTTTTTGATGACATGAGTGGGTGGTAGAAAAGACTATTTACTTGTGTTTTGATGAACTGGTGGATTTTTTTAATTTTGAAAAATATAATTCACAGTAACATAATTCAAAAATATCTAATGAATGTGTTTTAGAATGGCTATTGATAGTGAAGAAATCTTATGGGTTGGGGTGTTTCACACTGATTTATTTTTATGCTGACTTTAGAAAAATTTCTGGACCAGGAGTGGTGGCTCACGCCTGTAATCCCAGCACTTTGGGAGGCCCAGGCGGGTGGATCACTTGAGGCCAGGAGTTTGAGACCAGCCTGGCCAACATGGTGAAACCCCATCTCTACTAAAAATACAAAAATTAGCTGGGTATGGTGGCACATGCCTGTAATTTCAGCTACTCAGGAGGCTGAGGCAGGAGAATCGCTTGAACCTGGGAGGTAGAGGTTGCAGTGAGCCAAGATCGCACCATTGCACTCTAGCCTGGGCAACAGAGCAAAACTCCATCTCAAAAAAAAAAAATCATAATTTCTGGCAAGGTGCAGTGACTTAACCCTGTAATCCCAGCACTTTTAGAGGCTGAGGCAAGAGGATTGCTTGAAGGGAAGACCAGCCTAGGCAACAAAGCAACACCTCTGTCTCCACAAAAGTATAAATAAATAAATAAATCAGCCAGGTGGGGTGGTGTGTGCCTGTAGTCCTAGCTACTCAGGAGGCTGAGGCAGGAGGATTGCTTGAGCCTGGGAGTTTGAGGTTACAGTGAGCTATGATCACACCACCTCACTCCAGCCTGGGTGACAGAGTGAGACCCAGTTTCTTAAAAAAAAAAAAAATAACAGTTGGGCACGGTGGCTCATGCCTGTAATCCCAGCACTTTGGGAGGTCAAGGCAGGTGGGCCACGAGGTCAGGAGTTCAAGACCAGCCTGGCCTACATAGTGAAATCCCGTCTCTCCTAAAAACACAAAAAATTAGCCAGGCGTGGTGGCGGGAACCCGTAATCCCAGCTACTTGGGAGGCTGAGGCAGCAGAATCGCTTGAACCTGGGAGGTGGAGGTTGCAGTGAGCAGAGATTGCGCCACTGCACTCCAGCCTGGGTAACAAGAGTGAAACTCAGTCTCAAATAAAATAATAATAATAACGAAAGAAATTAATTTCCTTCACAGTAGTTTACCAAGTGTGACAGCAAAAGTACTGAGGTTAACAAGCATTTTGGAAATGTGATTTCTGAAAAAAAGTAATGAGAATTTTTTTTCCTTTGCAGGTGGAGAGAAACTTTTTTTGTGTGAAATTATCATGTCAGATAAACCCAAGGTATAAGCTGAAATAAAAATAATTACGTAATCTCTCTTCTTCATCTTATCTCCTTTTTAAGGAATATAAACTATTGGTAATACACTAGTGAGAACTCTAATAAGTGAGTCATAGCCTGTGAATCATGGCAACGCCTCAGAAGGCTCTGATTGGGAAAACGAATTATAGTTCTCTTCCTGCACTAAAATAATCACCTCTCCCACAGGGAGAAAAACATGGTTTTCCAGCAGTGAACTTTAACTTCTCCTCTTTATTTTTTCCTGGTTTGATTTTTATGGGAATCTGGTCTAGGATGGCTGGCTCCTCTAAGACTTACGTTATTTAGAGTCGTCTTCCATACAGGCTGTAATTCTTGCTGTCTCTCTCTCTCTCTTTCTTGTACTTGTTTGCTGTTATTTCTACAAAGATAAGACATAACAGGTAACCTATTTTTACAGCGTGCAGTTTACAAAGCACTTTCATAAATATCTCATTTGAGCATCTTAGCAGCTCTATGGAAAAACATAAATTACTACTCATTTCTACAGATCGAGAAACCTAGGCCCAAGAGAGGTAAGCGACTTCCCAAAGTACAATGCCTCTTGACATCAAGTCAAGTACATCAAATCCCTCTTCAGTTCAGTGGACACCACCCCACATGGTTATCACAGCAGAGAGATGGAGGGTGGGTGTAAAATGCTAACACAGTGAGAGCACTAGACTTTTTCACGGCAAAGAGCACAGTAACTTACAGAGATGTTTGTACCATGCCGGAGACAGCACGGCTGACTCCCAGGCAGAGTTAGGAGCTGCCCAGATCTGCAGGTCCCCAGGGAGGTACAGCTTTGGAGGACACCCATGCAAACTGAGGATTCCAGCAGACACAAGCAGCTCACCTCAGCTGCTGTAACCGGTGGTGACCGGTGGGGTTAAACCTATCTATCCTGCCCCCAAAACACACCCTTCTCAGCCACCTATCCCGGGACAGGACACACCACTCTTGGCTCCCCACCCACAAGTGTCTAGCATAACACAAACCCTGCGAAGCCCTGGGAATTCGAGGAAAGGGAAAGCTAGTTTTCTAGCACAGTGTCCTTCAGTGCGGCTGGGCTTCCAGCCTGGCTGTGCTTCGAGGCTGAACGCTCACACGAATTGTCTCCTTGAGTAGATGACTCGTTCACTCGAGAACCAGCCATCAATGGCCTGTGGTTACAGAGTGGAAGACACAGTGAAGCAGGGGGATTATAAATGGGGTGCTCAACGTAAACCAGATTGTTTTGCCCCTCTCCTTTCTCTCATCTGTCCTTCTTGTCCTTTATGCCCCAATGGCACCTATGAGGTCCCTTCCCCAAGCAAAGCTGCTGGCACCTGCACACAGAGAGCATGACGCTCACTAGAGGCTCTCCAGAGGACAGCAGTGCTCACAGGAGCACCCGTCAGTATAGCCTGAGCAACCCTGGCTGCCCAGGCCCAGAACCTCCTCCCCTCCCCTCTCAGCCACCCAGACTCATACCCTTAACCTCCTCATTATCCAGACCTACAGCCCCCACACCCGCTCTCCAGTCACTCCTGACCATGTCCTCTATCTGTCCAGCTCACTCCCTCAGCACCGCAATTCCAGCAACCCTATGAGTCCACCAAGACCTACAGTCCTGCCCTGTAGAGACCTCGCCACCTTCTCACTGTCCCCCAGCCCCCACGTCCTCCCCTCCCTCCTGATCCAGTCACTATGGTCATTCATCTGCTTAGACCCCCTGACTTCCTCACCTCTCTCTCGCTTTCAGGCTCTCTCCTGATGAAACCACAACTCTGGTTGAATGGAGCTCTCCAGCCACTCTGGGCCTGCACCGCCCCATGGCTGGAGAACAAACTCAGTCAGCCTCTGTTCACCCTTTACATTGCTGATAAAAATCCCGTGGGCCCTGAATGATGCTCCACAAACATATTATACTTCTCTTGTCTTTTCTGTCTCCCACTCTCCCAGGTGATGATTTCATACCTTCTCTTCTCTCCCTACACCTTCACCACCTCCTCCCCCTCCTCCCTTTCAGCAACTTTGCTTCCTACGTCACCAAGAACATCGCAGCCATCAGAAAAGAGCTCCTACGCGCTCTCACCAGCGTGTCCACCCACCCCGCGTGTCTGTGTCCGAGTACTCAACCTTCTCCCCGCGGCGTGGGTGAGCTGCCCTGCCCCCGCCGGCCCCTCCGTGGGATGGGACCCCAGCTCCTCCGGCCCACTCGCGGACATAGCTCCTGCAGCTGTCTTCTCTCTCCTGCACCTCCACGTTTTCCTTCTCGATTGAGTTAGTCCCATCCGCTCATAAACACACTGTATTTCTCCCGTCTGAAGAAGAAAAAAAGCAAAGCTCTCTTCACTTCACTTTCCCCTCCAGCTTCCACTCCGTTTCTCTACTTTCTTTTACGACAAAACTCCTTCAAAGAATGGAGGGTGCCCTTCCTCCACCGCCTCGGATTTCTCTCCCCCGGGCCTCGCTCAAATTCACCACAACTGGGCTTTTGCCCCGGCCATGCCACTAAACAGGTGTGCAGGTCACTGGTGAATTCCACGGTCACCTGTCAGCCCTCTTCTTGCTTGACCCGTTGGTGACGTGACATGCAACTGACGCATCTCCTCCTTGAACCGCTTTCTTCTCTCGGCTTCCAGGATGCTGCTCTCTCCCGGTTCTCCTCCTGCCTTTCTAGACGCCCTCTCTCAAGCACTTTATTGGTTTTGGTGGTGGTGGTGGTGGTTTTGAGACAAGGTCTTGCCTTGTCACCCAGGATGGAGTGCAGTGGCCCAGTCAAAGCTCACTGCAGCCTTGACCTCCTGGGCTCCAGTGATCCTCCCACTTCAGCCTCCCAAGTAGCTGGGACCACAGGTGCCCACAACCACACCTGGCTAATTTTTAAATATTTAATAGAGATGAGGTCTCGCTATGTTGCCCAAGCTGGCCTCAAGCTGTCCTCCCACCTCAGCCTCATAAAGTGCTGGGATTACAAGCACGAGCCGCCGCACCTGGCCTTGTTGGTGTTTTCCTATCCTCCTGTCCTTGATCTCTCATTGTCAGTGTGCTGCAGGGCTCAGTCCTCGGCCGTTCTCTTGCATAACTATACTCAACACTGAGGAAATCTCAGCTTGTCTTATGGCTTTAAATACTGTGTATCTGATAGGTGTAGACAGATATGATGGATATAATGATGATTCTCTAATTTTTTTTGGAGACAGAGTTTTGCTCTGTCGCCCAGGCTGGAGTGCAGTGGCGTGATCTTGGCTCATTGCAACCTCCGCCTCCTGGATTCAAGTGATTCTCCTGCCTCAGCCTCCCGAGTAGCCCAAGTAACTGGGATTACAGGCACCTGCCACCATGCCCGGCTAATTTTTGTATTTTTGTAGAGACGGGGTTTCACCATGTTGGCCAGGCTGGTCTCGAACTCCTGACCTCAAGTGATTCGCCTGCCTCGACCTCCCAAAGTGCTGGGATTACAGGCGTGACCCACTGCTCCTGACCTGATTCTCTAATTTTTATCTTCAGGGAGACCCTTTCCCCTGAGCTCCACACCCACCTACCCACTGCCATTAGACACTGGGTGTCTCCAGCCTCATGGAGCTCCCAGCTCTCCACTCAGCCGGCCTTTTGGCAGTCTCCCCATTTCAGTTCAAGGCAACTTTATTCTTCTAGTTGCTCAGACCAAAGACATTCCTCAACTTGCCTTCTCTCACCCCACGCAGCCAGCTCATTAGGAAGTCTTGTTAGCAATACCTTCAAAATACATCCAAACCTAATTCCTTTCCATCTTCCCCACTGCCACCGTCATTCCTCACCTGGGTTACTTCAGTAGTGTCCTAACAGGCCCCACGGCTCTGTCCTCGCCCCGTGCAACCTACTCTCAGCAGTTTTCAGAACCATCTGATTCAATTCTGTCACTCCCCTCCTTAAAAGCCTTCTCTAAAGGCATTTTCAGTTAGAGAAAAGCCGTAGACCTTAGCGTGGGCCTGCAGCCCCTACCTGACTCCGCCTCTTATCTCTCCGCGCTCTTCCCTGCTGGCCCCCACCCCCTCTGCTGCAGCCACGCTGACCCCCCCTTGAGCACGGACCAGGCTTTAGGGCTGGTGCTTTCCACTCCCTCTGCCCGGGCTGCTCTGCCCCAGACAGGCCACTCTAAAAAGGCTCACCCTTCTCCAGCATTTATTGTTCACCCCGCCTGCTGTTTTTTCTCCTTAGCACTACTGCCATCAAACATACTATATGCAACTGGGCACAGTGGCTCACGCCTGTAATCCCAGCACTTTGGGAGGCCGAGACACGCAGATCACTTCAGGTCAGGAGTTCAAGACCAGCCTGGCCAACATGGTGAAATCCCGTCTCTACTAAAAATACAACAATTAGCCAGGCGTGGTGGCAGGTGCCTGTAATCCCAACTATTTGGGTGGCTGAGGCAGGAGAATCGCTTGAACCTGGGAGGTGGAGGTTGCAGTGAGCCAAGATCGTGCCATTGCACTCCAGCCTGGGCGACAGAGCAAGATTTTGCCTCAAATAAATAAATAAATAAATACCATATGCTGTACTTGCTAACCTTGTTAATTGTCTGTCTCCCCTCTAAAATGCCATTGGGAGTGGGGTTTTTTCTCTGTTTGGGTCACTGCCAGGTCCCGACGTCCACGGGCGTTCACGGCAGCCATATGGGGAGTGATTGCGAATGTGTACAGTTTCATGGACAGGAAGGTCTAGGCTGAAGCAAGTGGAATGATACCATAGCCTGACTATCTTAGTAGTCACCCATGACGATGGTTTTCAGAGCCTCACCCTCATGTACCGCAGAGAAACGACTGCAGTCCGGCCCCTCTCCGACTTCCCTTCCTTCAAGCCACCGCAGAAACAGCAAGGCAGTGAAGAGTGTGCGGAGGGAGCCAGCAGGGCCCGGGCTGACCTCAGCCTCTGGCACTTCAGATTTTCATACTGGGAAAAACATTTCCTCTTGCTAAATCTCAGTTTCTTTTTTCTTTTCTTTTTTCTTTTTTTTTTTTTTTTTTTGAGACCCAGTCTCACTCTTGTCCAGGCTGGAGTGCAGTGGCGTGATCTCGGCTCACTGCAACCTCCACCTCTCAGGTTCAAGCTATTCTCCTGCCTCAGCCTTCCAAGTAGCTGGGATTACAGGCATGTGCCACCACACCCAGCTAATTTTTGTATTTTTAGTACAGATGGGATTTCACCTTGTTGGCGGGGCTGGTCTCAAACTCCTGACCTCAAGTGATCCACCCGCCTCAGCCTCCCAAAGGGCTGGGATTACAGGTGTGAGCCACCGTGCCTGGCCTAAACCTCAGTTTCTTAACCAGTAAAATGAGAATAATGCTACCTCCTTCACAGGACTACTGAAGGCTTAAATGAAACACCCTTAAATGAGGCTAAACCTCAGTTTCTTAACCAGTAAAATGAGAACAATGCTACCTACTTCACAGGACTACTGAAGGCTTAAATGAAACAGTCTTAAATGAGACTAAACCTCAGTGTCTTTTTTTTTTTGAAACGGAGTCTCGCTCTGTCGCCCAGGCTGGAGTGCAGTGGCCAGATCTCAGCTCACTGCAAGCTCCGCCTCCCGGGTTCACACCATTCTCCTGCCTCGGCCTCCCAAATAGCTGGGGCTATAGGCGCCCACCACCTCGCCCGGCTAGTTTTTTGTATTTTTTAGTAGAGACGGGGTTTCACCATGTTAGCCAGGATGGTCTCGATCTCCTGACCTAGTGATCCATCCGCCTCAGCTTTCCAAAGTGCTGGGATGACAGGTTTGAGCCACCGCGCACGGCCGTAAACCTCAGTTTCTTAACCAGTAAAATGAGAATAATGCTACCTACTTCATATGACTACTGAAGGCTTAAATGAAACAGTGCGTTAAAGTACTTAGTAGAGTGCATGACACAGAGCAGGCACTTGGAGAATGGAGATTCTTTTTCTTAGTAAGAAAAATTATAGGAAGATGGGTGTGGTGGCTCACACCTGTAATTCCAGTCGCTCCTAAAGCCGAGGTTGGAGGATCCCTTCAGCCCTGGAGTTTGAGACCAGCCTGGACCACATAACTATTCCCCCATCTCTAAAAACAGATTAAAAATTAGCTGGATGTGGTGACACATGCCTGCAGTCCCAGCTACTGGGGAAGCTGAGGCAGGAAAATGGCTTGAGTTCAGGAGTTTGAGGCTGCAGTGAGCTATAATCACCCCATATGACCATCCTGCACTCCAGGCTGGACAACAGAGCAAGACCTCATCTCTTTAAAAAAGAAAAAAAAAAAAAGTTACAGCAGCTGTAGGTTCTCGGCTCCTGACTTGGGAAGAATTTCACAGACGATTTAAAAACAGCTTGTTGATGATTGCAAGGACCCAAACTGGTTGCTCGCTATCTCCATAGAAGCCCACAGGGGAAGAACTGTGCTTGAGCTACAACAAGGGGCCAAGTCAACCTATGGCAGTCTTGTGTGATGAGGCGGCGGAGCCACAGGAGCAGGCTTCTCCAAAGAAGCTGTGACCGCTCCTCAGGACAGATCCTTAAAGACTGGCATAGCCCAGGCTGGGCATGGCGGCTCACAGATCCCAGCACTTCGGAAGGCCGAGGCGGGCGGATCACCTGAGGTCAGAGTTCGAAACTAGCCAGGCCAACATGGCGAAACCCCATCTCTACTAAAAATACAAAAATTAGCCGGGCATGGTGGCACATGCCTGTCATCCCAGCTACTTGGGAGGCTGAGGCAGGAGAATCGCTGGAACCTGGGAGGTGGAGGTTGCAGTGAACCAAGATCATGCTACTGCACTCCAGCCTGGGTGACAGAGCGAGACTGTCTCAAAAAAAAAAAAAAAAAAAAAAAGTGGCATATCCTGGTGTGTCCAGTCACAGAGTCCCTGCAGCTTTCTGGTGAGAAGTCTGTGATGGAAACAGCCACGAAAACGGCGCTTTCATATGGATGCCTCAAACTCCACGGGGAAATGGGGCAGCTGGCCAGACGGCTGGGAACTGACAGGTCTACACTGCAGTGGCAAAATATTGCAAGCCCCACACTGCTCTTGTTAATACACCTCTCTGCCCTTTAAAAAAATGTAGCTATATTTAAAGTCTTCTGCTTCTCAGCTTGCTTCCATCCTCCTCCTCAGTGCTTGTTGATGGGATTCAAGCACTCAGCCCTGAAAACTGCAGGCTGTGCTCTAACGCCTGGTGAAAGAATCTTCAAGATGAGAAGGAGGGACGTACGCTCTTTTCCTGAAGCTAGAAAAAGTAGATGCTCTTCTGCATCATAAACCAACTGTCGTAGTTTGCTTTCTCTTGCGGTGACAGAATGCCACAGACTGGGTAATTTACAAAAGAAAAACAGAGGCCGGGTGCGGTGGTTCATGCCCGTAATCCCAGCACTTTGGGAGGGCAAGGTGGGAGGATCGCTTGAGCTCAAGAGTTTGAGACCAACCTGGGCAACATGACGAAACCCCCTCTCCACAAAAAAATTCAAAAATTTGCCAGGTGTGGAGGCTCTCAGCCCTGGCTGGATATTAGAATCACTTGGTGGTGAGGCGTTGGATCAGTAATTAGTGAGTGAAGTCATTAGAAAGTTTGGTCTGGGCTGAGCATGGATAGAATTCAATGAGAATTTCTGAGGATGGGGCCCAGGCACCAGTGTTTTAGTAAAGATGCACAGATGATTCCAATGTACCACTAAGGCCAAGAACCACTGGTATAGCCCAGATGATTCCAATGTACCACTAAGACTAAAAAAAAAAAAAAAAAAAAAAAAAAAAAAACCACTGGTCTAGCCCAGATGATTCCAATGTACCACTAAGGCCGAGAACCGCTGGTATAGCCCAGCTAACATATATCCAAGTTATTGCCGCAGAGCTTTACCACTTCATTTCTCAGGAAAATGCAGACAGATGAAAGAAGGCTTTATATAGAAAGAAAGACAGTATTCAGATCAATCCAAATTCTATGTCATTTGTAACTATAATCCCTGTTCATATATTATTTCCACAATCCCCAAAACCTTTTTATTTTTGTTGTTAAATTTCTACTTATTAGGATACAATTCTTAGAAAAACAAAACTCATTATTTTTAAAACACTCCAAATTTTTCTTTGCAAAAAGACCTTTGCCTGGTGGTTAAATTTTTTAAGGGAATTGATACTCTTTCACCTCATTAGCAAAAAGAAAAAAAAAACACTTAAATGTATTTAGATCTCTCAAACTTTTTAAGATGATACCTTTTTTAATGCAACACGGTCCCAAGAGTAGACGTGTCTTTGACTTGCGAGGCCTCTGGTGTCTGTATGTTTTCTATACAGAGCTGTGCTGTCCGATACCAGAGCCACTGGCCATATGTGATTCTGGAGTCTCACTCTGTCACCCAGGATGAAGTAGAGTGGTGCAATCTCGGCTCACTGCAACCCCCACCTACCAGGCTCGAGCGATTCTTCCACCTCAGCCTCCCAAGTAGCTGGGACCACAGACTCAAGCCACCACAACGGGCTGTTTTTGTATTTTTGGCAGAGACGGGGTTTCACCACATTGCCCAGGCTTGTCTTGAACTCCTGAACTCAAGTGATCCTCCTGCCTTGACCTTCCAAAGTTCTGGGATTACAGGCATGAGCCACCGTGCCCAGCCAATATGTGACTCCTTAAATTTAAATGTCTAGAGGCCAGGCGTGGTGGCCCACACCTGTAATCCCAACACTTTGGGGGCCCGAGGCAGAAGGATCACTTGAGTTTAGGAGTTAAAGACAAGCCTGGGCAACGTGGTGAAGCCCCACCTTTGGTAAAAAATACAAAAATTAGCTGGGCATGGTGGTGCACACCTGTAGTCCCAGCTACTTGGGAGGCTGAGGCAGGAGAATACTTGATCCCAGGAGACAGAGGTTACAGTGAGCTGAGATCGATTGTGCCACTGCACTCCAGCCTGGGCAACACAGCAAGACTCCGTCAGAAAAAAAAAGAAACAAATTAAATGGCTGGGATGGTGGCTCACACCTGTAATCCCAGCACTTTGGGAGGCCTAGGCAGGAGGATCGCTTGAGCTCAGGAGTTCAAGACCAGCCTGGGCAACATAGTGAGACCCCCATCTCCACAAAAAAAAATTGTTTTAATTAGGTGAGTGTGGTGGTGCACACCTGTGGTCCCAGCTACTCCGGGAGCTGAGGTGAAAGGATCACTTGAGCCTGGGAGATTGAGGCTGCAGTGAGTTGTGATCATGCCACTGCACTCTAGCCTAGGCGACTCAGCAGGCCCTGTCTCTAAATAAATGAAGTTCAAATGAAATAAAATTAAAGGCTGGGTGTGGTGGCTCACACCTATAATCCCAGTACTTTGGGAGGCCGAGGTGGGCGAATTGCCTGAGGTCGGGAGTTTGAGACCAACCTGGCTAGCATGGTAAAACCCCGTCTCTACTAAAAATACTAAAATTAGCCGGGCATGGTGGCGGGCACCTATAATCCCAGCTACTCGGGAAGCTGAGGCAGGAGAATCACTTGAACCTGGGAGGCGGAGCTTGCAGTGAGCCGAGATTGCACCACTGTACTCCAGCCTGGGCAACAGAGCGAGGCTCCATCTCAAACCACACCCCCCACCACCAAAAAAAAAAAAAAAAAAAGGAAATAAAATTAAAAATTCAGTTCTTCAGAATGACGGGCAGCATTTCAAGTGCTCAGTATCCGCGTATGGCTGGTGACCACCATGTTAGACGATGCAGCTACGGAATAGTTCCATCATTGCAGGAAGTTTTATTAGCACTGAATTCAAGAGTGACTTTTAATTGATGCAACCATATATGGTTTTACTCCTGGACTTCAACGGAAAATGGAGGCCCGCCATCATCTGCAGCAGATGCTATGCCAAGGGCAGGAAGTGCCATTCCACTTACGGTGGAAGGAGGTGGTTTGGGGGGTGGGGTGACTCCTTTGGCTACTCCCTGTGGGAAGAATCAGCCTCTCAGGCCTGAGGGGTAAACAGCTGAGGAGGGAAGTGAAGTCCTTTCTTTCTGAACTGTTAAGCTCCCCCACCTAGTGCTCGTAATATTATCATTTTATGCACAGATTGGATGCAAAGCTTACCACCCTGTCAGACTACAGATTGCAGTGTGATCAGTTTAACTGCAAAGATTGGCCAGGAAAATAAACTCTCACCGTGGACAGCGAGGAAGCAAATGCTCAGCAGACTCTCCCCTCATTCTCCCCGTCACTGAGGAAGAGCCCAGAGCGGCGTGGGCGACTGATGTGGGACGGAGCTGCTCTGCGCTGGGCATTGGCGCTTCAGAGACATGGGCTGAATTCTATTCGGCAGGAGAGCTGAATACAGAGCAGCCCACGGCTCACCCCAAACAATCGTCAGTGCCGGAAAAATCACCACTGTTGGTGTATTCCCGGCCACCCTGCTGGACGGATGGCAAGATTCCCAAGCAGTGAAGGGGAAGGCGGCCATCCTGCCCTGCTCTGCTTCCTAGGTGGGCAGCGCACCTGTGGGCCTGCCCGCTCTGCTTGCAAGTGGCTCAGAAATGCTGGCTCCCAGGTCGCCGGGCTGTTCCCTGGGATGAGGCCTGCTGCCTACACATGTCACAGCAGTGGGTTCTGTGCAAAAAGTGACATGAGAGAAGATAAAATCTCTGCTCCCTCCCATGACAGTCGTGGAGAGTTTCTGCCCTCTGTCAGGAAATCCGACTCGTGTGTGTGCGTGTGTGTGTGTGTGTGTGTGTGTTCACGTGCACGATTGACACTTCGTTGCATCAGCATCTCACGGATCCTACATCTTTCCTGTGAGTTCAGCATGAGAATACACCCACATTTCTCTACTGTCAAAAGTTTTCAAACTGTTCCAGTGTGTTGTTAAGTATTCAGAGAAAAGGAGCTCGGTCCTGGGAGAGCGGTTGAGTGGCAGAGATTAGCAGAGAGTACTGAAAAAGAAGACTAAGGTGGCTGAAGGCAATGGCCGCGGCAGAGAGGCCCTCATGCGTGAGCTGCAGGGTGTGTGTGCCTTTGGGGATTCAAAGGCGTGAGACCTGCTTTGACTGTGGAGGAAAATGACCACAGATCACTCCTCAACTGAAACATTAATTAGCAGAGCTTGGGGGAAAAGGTGATATCCTCAGTCTGGAACGGGCTGTCAGCTTGTCAAAAGGAAAGCTCTGCTTAGCCCAGAAGCCCAAACATCTGCCCATGGCTCTAAATGTGTAACATTTGGAATGTCAAGGACTCAGCCAATCCAGATGATAACAACAGCCCTAAATATCTGATGGGAGAGCAATTAGGCAAGAAAATGATGAAAGGTATCTGGCTGGCAAGGAACAAGCAATACTATCTCTATTTGAAATGACATAATCTCACATACAGAAAATCCTAAGGAATCCACTAAATTATTACTGGAATTAATAAATAGGTTCAGTGGCAGGGCACAATGTTAATATACAAAAATCAATTGTATTTCTATATACTAGCAATGGACGGTGCAAATGTAAACTTAAGAAAACAGTTCTATTTATAATTGCATTGAAAAGAATAAAATACTCAGGAATGAATGTAACAAAATAAATACAAAATGTGCGCTCTGAAAATTACAACACATTGTTGGAAGGAATCAAAGATGAACTAAATAAATAGACATCCCACATTATGGATGGAAAGAATCAATATTGTTAACATGGCGATACTCCCCACATTAATCGACAGATTCAATACAATTCCTATCAAAATCTCAGCTGAGATTGTAAAGAAAAAAAAAATCCCAGCTGACTTTTTTGACAAGCTGATCTTAGAATTCATACGGAAATGCAAGGGACCCAGAATAGCCAAAACAATCTTGAAAAAGAACAGAGTTGGAGGACTCGCACTTCGCAAGTTCAAAACAGTACAGAGTTCAGAAATCAAGACAGTGTGCAATGGACATAAGGACAGACATATGGATGAATGGAATTGAATGGAGTTGAGTGGAGTGTTCAGAAATAAATCCTCACGTTTATGGTCCATTGGTTTTTGACAAGAGTGCCAAGACCATCCAATGGGGAGTCATCCTTTCAGCAAGTCGTACGAGGACAACTGGACGTCCTCTTCCTCACACCATACACAAAAACTCCAAATGGATCATAGGCCTAAATAGAAAAGCAAAACCCACAAAACTTACAGGAGAAAACACAGCAGGAAAGCTTCATGCCTTTAGGTTAGGCAAAGCCTTCTTAGCTATGACACCAAAAGCACAAGAGACAAAGAAAACAGTAGATAAATTGGACTTCATCAAAGTTAGACATTTTTCTGCTCCAAAAGATGCCATGAAGGAAGTGAAAAGGGCTGGGCACAGTGTCTTATTACAAGGCTCGTTACACAGAGTGATCCCAGCTCTTCTGGAGGCCGAGGCGGGAGGATTGCTTGATACCAGAAGGTTGAGGCTGCAGTGGGCCATAATGGTGCCACTGCACTCCAGCCTGGGCAACAGAGCAAGACCCCAACTCAAAAAAAAATTAAAAATAAAAGACTGGGTGGGGTGGCTCATGCCTGTAATGCCAACAATTTGGGAGGCCAAAGTGGGTGGATTGCTGGAGCCCAGGAGTTCAAGACCAGCCTGGGCCACATGGTGAAACCCTATCTCTTCCAAAAAAAAAAATACAAAAAGCAGCAGAGCATGACGTCATGCACCTACGGTCCCAGCTACTCTGGAGGCTGAGGCAGGGGAGGATGACCTGAGCCCTGGAGGTCAAAGCTGCAGTGAGCTATGATCATGCCATTGCACTCCAGTCTGGGCAACAGAGAGAGACCCTGTCTCAAAAAAATAAAAAATATATTAAAATAAAAAAGAAAGTGAAAAAGCCAATCCACAGACTGGGAGAAAATATTGGCACATCATATAGCTGATAAAGGACTTGTATCCAAAACATAAAGAATTATTACAACTCAAAAAGAAAAATAACACTACTTCCTGTTCACCAGACTTGAAAAAAAAAAAAAAAAAAGAAAGAAAAAGAAAGACAAATAGCAGAATCTTAAAATAGTCAAAAATCTGAAGAGACATTTCTCCAAAGAAATATACAAGCAGCCAATAAGCACATGAAAAGATGTTCAGTGGCCACAGTGGTGCACCTGCAATCCCAGCTACTCAGGAAGCTGAGGTGGCAGGATCACTTGAGCCTGGGAATTTGAGATCAGCCTGGGCAACATAATGAGATTCCATCTTAAAAAGAAAAAAAAAAATACTGAAAAATGCCCCATTAGGAAAATGCAAATTAAAACCACAATGAGCTATCAGTTCACATTCACTCAAAAAGTATAATCAAAAACACAAATAGGCCAGGCGCAGTGGTTCACACCTGTAATCCCAGCACTTTGGGAGACCAAGGTGGGCAGATCACCTGAGGTCAGGAGTTCGAGACCAGCCTGGCCAGCATGGTGAAACCCCTTCTCTACTAAAATACAAAAATTAGCCGGGCGTGGTGGCGGCACCTGTAATCCCAGTTACTCAGGAGGCTGACACAGGAGAATCGCTTGAGCCCTGGAGGGGGAGGTTGCAGTGAACCAAGATGGTGCCACTGCACTTCAGCCTGGTCGAAAGAATGAGACACCATCTTGATAAAGTAAAATAAAAAAATTGTGATAACCTGAAAGGATTTGGCACTCAGATTGTTTAGCATCTGTCTAAATTCTTATTCCACTTATGTAACCAAGACTGGATACCGCTTATGATGAATTATCAGTGTGTTTACACAAGAAAGTACACAGAATTCCACTCAACTGATCCATACTCAAAGAGAAGACTTTGGCCTTGCATTCAGAGATCAGCAAAAACAATATTCACCTTATGTTTTAGGTTAGAATATTTGATACAGATCTTTTTTTTTTTTTTAAATTCTCACTTTGACTTCATTCACTCACCAATCATTGATGCTGGTCACGTTGGAGAAAAGGGCTTCTCCTGTAGTCATATTTACTTTAAAAGAGTTCCTGGCTGGGTGCCGTGGCTCACGCCTGTAATCCCAACACTTTGGGAAGCCAAGGCAGGCGAATAACCTGAGGTCAGGAGTTCAAGACCAACCCGGCCAACATAGTGAAACCCCATCTCTACTAAAAATACAAAAATTAGCCAGGTGTGGTGGTGCACACCTGTAATCTCAGCACTTTGGGAGGCCAAGGCAGGCGGATCACGAGGTCAGGAGATCGAGACCATCTTGGCTAACACAGTGAAACCCCGTTAACTGGGCGTGGTGGCAGGTGCCTATAATCCCAGCTACTAGGGAGGCTGAGGCAGGAGAATCTCTTGAACCCAGGGGGCGGAGGCTGCAGTGAGCCGAGATCACGCCATTGCACTTCAGCCTGGACAACAGACAGAGATTGTCTCAAAAAAAAAAAAAGCTTTTTTTTTTTTGAGATGGAGTCTCACTCTCACCCAGGCTGGGGTGCAATGGCACGATCTCAGCTCACTGCAACCTCTGTCCCCTGGGTTCACGCCATTCTCCTGCCTCAGCCTCCCGAGTAGCTGGGACTACAGGCGCCCGCTGCCACGCCCAGCTATTTTTTTGTATTTTTAGTAGAGACGGGGTTTCACCGTGTTAGCCAGGATGGCCTCGATCTCCTGACCTCGTGATCCGCCCGTCTCAGCCTCCCAAAGTGCTGGGATGACAGGCGTGAGCCACCGCACCCAGCCCAGAAAAAAAAAAAAAGTTTTCTTGTTTTTCTGAAACAGAACAGCCTCAGGATTGGTTCTCAGGGGCACTTCATTGCTGTTTAGAAACATCCCCACTCACTATAGGCGAGTGCTGAGGGGAAAATCAGCCTTCGGCTGGTGGGCTTTAGAGCTTTCAAAGTTAATTCTGTGTGCTGTGAGTGAAAAAGAAACTACACCCACGTTCACAGCAGCCTCACTCACCATAGCTGAAAGGTAGAAGCAATCTGAGTGCCCATCGATGGACGAAAAGACATATAGAATGTGGAAATACCGATAGTGGAATATTACTCAACCATAAAAAGGAAGGAAATTCCAACACATGGCACAGCACGGATGAAAGTGGAGGACATTATGCTGAGTGAAATATGCCAGTTACAAAAGGACGAATATTGTGTGATCCCACTTATATGAGGTATCTAAAATGGTCAAACTCATAAATACGGCAAGTAGAATGGTGGTTGCCAGGGGCTGGAAGAGGGAAAATGGGAAGTGATTGTTTAATACGAAGGTTTCAGTTTTGCAAGATGAAAATGTCCTGGAGACTTTGCTTCTCCAGCAGTGTGAATATATACTCAATACTATTGAACTCAACACTTGAAAATGGTTAAGACGGTAATTTCTTTCTTTTTTTTTTTTTTTTTTTTTTTTTTTTTTTGAGATAGTCTTACTCTGTCGCCCAGGCTGGAGTGCAGTGGCACAATCTCAGCTCACTGCAACCTCCACCTACCAGGTTCAAGTGATTCTTGTACCTCAGCCTCTGGAGTAGCTGGGATTGCAGGCATGCGCCACCACGCCCAGCTCATTTTTGTACTTTTAGTAGAGACGGGGTTTTGCCATGCTGGCCAGGATGGTCTTCAGCTCCCAGCCTCAAATGATCCACCCACCTTGAGCTTCCAAAGTGCTGAGATTACAAGTGTAAGCCACCCACCATGCCCAGCCAAGATGGTAACTTTTGTTATGTGTGTTATGTGTATTTACCAAAATCAAACATAAAAATAAGTAAGTAAATAAAAGAAAGGAAACTCACTTGAAAAATGCTCTGTCAATCTGAGGCCACCAGAGTGACTATTAAAATGCTGCCAAAGGCTACTGAACCAGCTCAGGATCCCTTTAAGCTTGTCTTAGTAGTCGCTAAGGCCTGGGATTATTTTTTTGTTTGTTTGTTTTTTGAGACAGAGTCTCGGTCTGTCACCCCGGCTGGAGTGCAGTGACATGATCTCGGCTCACTGGAACCTCTGCCTCCTGGGTTCAAGTGATTCTCCTGCCTCAGCCTCCCAAGTAGCTTGAACTACAGGGATGCACCACCACACCTGGCTAATTTTTGTATTTTTAGTAGAGACAGGGTTTCACTATGTCGGCCAGGCTGGTCTCAAACTCCTGACCTCAGGTAATTCACCCACCTCAGCCTCCCAAAGTGCTGGGATTACAGGCATGAGCCACCACACCTGACCAGGCCTGGGGTTGAAACAGTGCTAAAGTTATGTTGGTGGTATCATAATTCTCCAGAAATGAACATGAACACAAGATGGCTAACAATAGAACAGGCCAAACATGATTCTACAATAGGTCTCACAAGGAGGTGACAGGATCCATACAAACCGTAGCAACAGAATGATTTAACATGCAGTTTAGGTGATAGGAGATGTAGAACCAGGCAATATTTTAAAATCAATTTTATTTTTATTTATTTATTTGAGACGGGTCTCACCCTGTTGCCCAGGCTGGAGTGCAGAGGCACAATCTCAGCTCACTGCAGCCTGACCTCCCGCCAGGCTCAAATGATCCTCCCACTTCAGCCTCCCCAGTAGCTGGGACTACAGGTGCACGCCACCACGCCTGGCTAATTTTTTGTATTTTTTGTAGAGACGGGGTTTTGCCATGTTGCTCAGGCTAGTCTTGAACTCCTGAGCTCAAGTGATCCACCCACCTTGGCCCCACACAGTGCTAGGATTACAGGTATGAGCCACCGCATCCAGCCAAACCAGGCAATATTTATAATTGAAAATGACTCAAACATTTCATGGACAGATGTAAAATCAGAGGGCTGTATGGGAAAGATTTAAAAAGTTTCCAAGGTTTTAAAAAATCCCGAGTAAATGAAGAGGGATACCATGCTCATGAGCTAGAAAATTTCATATCATAAAGATGTCATTTCTCCTCAATTTATTGATGCTCTTTTTTTTTTTTAATGATTATTTTTTATAGAGACAGGGTCTCACCATGTTGCCCAGGCTGGTCTTGAACTCCTGGGCTCCAGTGATCTCCTACCTCAGTTTCCCAAAGTGCTGGGATTATAAACATGAGCCACCACGCCTGGCCAGGGAAGGATTTCTCAAAGTGTAAATAATACAACTATTAAAAAAAAGATTAATAGATATGACAATATTAAAATTAATAGTATCTAGTCACCAAAGATATATTAAAGAAGGTGAAAAGACATGTTACTAATTGGGAGAAGGTATTTGCAACAAATAGTAATATGGATTAGTATTAAGAATATGTGGGCTGGGCACAGTGGCTCACACCTGTAATCCCAGCACTTTGGGAGGCCGAGGTGGGTGGATCACCTGAGGTCAGAAGTTCAAGACCAGCCTGACCAACATGGTGAAACCCCATCTCTACTAAATACAAAAAGTTAGCCGGGTGTGGTGGCGTGTGCCTGTAATCCCAGCTACTTGGGAGCTGAGGCAGGGGAATGACTTGAACCCGGGAGGCAGAGGTTGCTGTGAGCCGAGATTGCATCATTGTACTCCAGCCTGAGTAGCAAAAGCAAAAACTCCATCTCACAAACAAACAAACAAACAAACAAACAAAAAAACTCCAAAAAATAAAAAACAGCAACAAAACAACAATAAGAAGGACAAATAACTCAGTTTTTAAAAAAATAGGCAAAAGACATGAGTAGGCATTTCAGAGAAGAGAAAACACATGCGACTGATAAACATACAGAGAAATATTCAATCTCATTAGCAGTCAGGGAAATGCAAATCAAGACCACAATGTGATCACATGGTAACTGCATCCAAAGGACAAAAATCATGCCTGACAGCGCTAAGTGCTAGAGAGGATGTGGATCGGCAGGCTCAGTAATACACCGCTAGAGGGACCGCGCAGAGCCATTCCGGGAAGCACTTTCAGATTATCTTGTAAAGCTAAGCAGGTTGTTTTTTGTTTTTTGCTCTGTTTTTTGTTTGTTGTTTGTTGTCTTGCTCTGTTGTCCAGGCTGGAGGGCAGTGGCACAATCTTGGCCCACTGCAAGCTCCGCCTCCCGGGTTCAAGCGATTCTCCTGCCTCAGCCTCCCCAGTAGTTGGGATTTCAGGCGACCGCCACCGCACCTGGCTAATTTTTGTATTTTTAGTGGAGACGGAGTTTCGCCATGTTGGACAGGCTGGTCCCAATCTCCTGACCTCAGGTGATCAGCCCGCCTCAGCCTCCTAAAGTGCTGGGATTACAGGCGTGAGCCTCTGTGCCCGACCAGCTAAGCAATATCCTGCAATCCAGCACTGCACTTTTAGGTATATACCCAAGGGAGCTCTTGCATTTGTACACCCAAGATATGTACCAAAACATATTCATAATAAAATATTATTTTAATTATATTAATTAATACAATGTTTTAATATAAAACATATTTATAATAGCAACATCATGGAAACAACCCCCCAAAAAAGCTCATTGACAGCAGAATGGATAAATATCTTCTGCTGGCCCGGCGCGGTGGCTCAAGCCTGTAATCCCAGCACTTTGGGAGGCCGAGACGGGCGGATCACGAGGTCAGGAGATCGAGACCATCCTGGCTAACACGGTGAAACCCCGTCTCTACTAAAAATACAAAAAATGAGCTGGGCGTGGTAGTGGCGCCTGTAGTCCCAGCTACTCGGGAGGCTGAGGCAGGAGAATGGCGGGAACCCGGGAGGCGGAGCTTGCAGTGAGCTGAGATCCGGCCACTGCACTCCAGCCTGGGCCACAGAGCCAGACTCCGTCTCAAAAAAAAAACCTTCTGCTGTAGTCACAGAATGGAACAGTATATACCAACGTCATGAGGTCATATTTTCCAGTTATTTATTGCTGTGTAACAAACCACCCCAACATTTAACTAGATTAAAATGTAATTGCTTAAAACAGTCATTTTCTTATATTTTCTAATCTGTGGGTCAGGAATTCAGGCAGGGCTCAGCTGGGCCATTAGTGACCATCTTAAATCTTCTGCAAATATAGATAAATCTCTAATTTTGAGTAAAAAAAAATAGGCACTAAAAGATTATCCACACAGGGCCAGTCACGGCGGCTGATGCCTGTAATCTCAGCACTTTGGGAGGCTGAGGCAGGCGGATCACTTGAAGTCAGGAGTTCAAGACCAGCCGGGCCAACATGGCAAACCTCCGTCTCTACTAAAAATACAAAAATTATCTGGGCATGGTGGCACCCACATGTAGTCTCAGCTAGCTGGGAGGCTGAGGCATGAGAATTGCTTGAATTCAGGAGGCAAAGGTTGCAGTGAGCTGAGATCACACCACTGCACTCCAACCTGGGTGACAGAGCGAGACTCAGTCTCAAAATAATAATGTTAATAATAATAATAAAGACTGTTCACACAGGCTGTCCTTTCTATAAAATTAGAAACAACCAGAACAACAACAACAAATTACCTTCTAGGAATACATGTATATGTGACAAAACTCTATGGAAAGGAAAGTAAGGGAATGATGGGTGTGCTTTCTCCTAAGGTGGTAGGAAGCGGGGAGCCGGGAGAGGGAAGAGGGGAAGGATTGCTAGGCAGTAGTAAGCAAACAGGGACCTGGTTTTGTGTTGAGTGATGTATCCATAGATGTTAAAGCATAAATGAAGTAATGAATGAATGAAAAGGAGTTTTGCGTGGGTCAGTGACTAAAGTATTACGTCATGAACAAGGATTATGCTGAAGCCATTTCTGTGCAGCACTTGAAGCGCATCTTTTTTTTTTTTTTTGAAATGGAGTCTCGCTCTGTCACCCAGGCTGGTGTGTGCAGTGGCGCAATCTCGGCTCACTGCAACCTTTGCCTCCGGGATTCAAGCAATTCTCCTGCCTCAGCCTCCTGACTAGCCGGGATTACAGGCACCCGCCACCATGCCTGACTAATTTTTTATTTATTCATTCATTTATTTTTTTACTGGAGACGGTGTTTCACCATGTTGGGCAGGCTGGTCTTGAACTCCCAACCTCAGGTGATCCACCCGCCTCAGCCTCCCAAAGTGCTGGGATTGCAGGCGTGAGCCACCATGCCTGACTTGAAGTGCATCTTTTTTAGAAGGAAGAAGTAGAAAAGCCCAGGGAAGTGAAGTGACTCATCTCCCGTCACACAGCTAATTGGAGGCAGAGCTGAGACTAAAAGCCAGGTGTCCTGTTTCTCACTGTCCAGTGCCACTTCCTCTGAGCCATAAGACCTAGCAGAAAACCCGGCTGACAGCAGGATCATGCCAGGTTCTGCGATCTGGCTTTCTGTAGTTGTCATTTTTGTACTGTGTGCTCTTCACAGAGCCACCGCCGAGGGAGGGACACTGGGGATTTGCCTCAGGTGCAGAAATGTGGCCAGTGCAAACATTTTAAATCTTAAAAGATTGAGCAACATTCAAAATGTCCTCCCCACTCAGCGAAGCCCTCCCCAACCTCTCACACCCGGCTGGCCCTTGCTCAGACTACTGGAGAGAGGCTGAACCCTACACACAAGGTCAAGGGCGTACTCTCCCTTCCTCTCCTCTCTCCCAGGCTCACAGCCGTGGCTGGAGACAAGGTTCTGTGTTCCAGTGTACTTCATTCATGGATAGAATCCCAATGCCAAGTGCATAAGGAGTTTCACTTCCAGCTATGCCAAGAATGTTACCTATGTGGACTAAGTATCTCATAAAGGGACAGGTAAATAATAGTGTATCCACCGATGGAATATTACATAATATTTGCAACTATGTTTTAAAAATATTCAATGACATGGGAATGCTTCTGATAGACTGTGAAGTAAAAAAACAAGGTACAAACTAAAACAAATACATTATGATTCTAACTTAAATGTATGGATATGAACACATATATAAAAGTGGAATATTTTTGATGATTTTCATTTTATTCTTTTTTTTTTTTTTTTGAGACAGGGTTTCACTGTATCACCCAGGCTGGAGTGCAGCAGTGCAAACATGGCTCACTGCAGCCTCAACTCCCGGGCTCAGGCCATCCTCCCACCTCAGCCTCCCAAGTAGCTGGGACGACAGGTGCACACCATGCCCGGCTCATGTTTTAAATTTTTATTTTATTTTTTATTTTTTTGAGATGGAGTCTCACTCTGTTGCCCAGGCTGGAGTGCAATGGTGCAATCTTGGCTCGCCGCAACCTCCGCCTCCCGGGTTCAAGCACTTCTCCTGCCTCAGCTTCCCAAGTAGCTAAGATTACAGGTGCATACCACCATGCCGGGCTAATTTTGTATTTTTAGTACAGACGGGGTTTCACCTTATTGGTCAGGCTGGTCTCAAACTCCTGACCTCAGGTGATCCACCCACCTCCGTCTCCCAAAGTGCTGGGATTACAGGCATGAGCCACTGCACCCAGCCCATTTTAAAATTTTTTTGTAGAGACAGGGTCTCACTTTGTTGCCCACGCTCAACTCCCAGCCTCAAACGGTCCTCCTGCCTCAGCCTCCCAAAATGCTGGGATTACAGGCATTACAAAATGCCTGTAATCCCACCATGTCTGGCCTCATTTTATTCTTCATACTTTTCTGTCTGGTAATAATTTTAAATATAATTTAGATAGACAGATATAAATGGTTTTTGTTTGGTTGGTTGCTTTTGAGATGGGGTCTCACTCTGTCATCCAGGCTGCAGTGCAGTGGTGCGATCTCAGCTCACTGCAACCTCTGCCTCCCAGGTTCAAGGGATTATCCTGCCTCAGCCTCCCGGGTAGCTGGGATTACAGGTGCCTGCCACCACGCCCAGCTAATTTTTGTTGTTTTTTTTTTTTTAAGTAGAGATGGGGTTTCACCATGTTGGCCAGGCTGGTCTCAAACTCCTGATCTCAGGTGATCCCCCACCTCCACCTCAGCCTCCCCAAGTGCCGGGATTACAGGCATGAGCCACTGCGCCCAGCCTATGTTATCTTTACAACGAATTTTAAAACAAACAAGTTTCTTTTCAAAACAGCAATAAATGTTTACAGTTCATTTTCACCTTCTCCAACGTGTACATTTATCTTTGAACCCCAAGAGGGGTATATATGACTATGTACAACCTAAAATAACACAGCAGAAACCATGGCTACTTCTGAGATCAGTACGAGCTCCAAGACATGACCGATTCAATACAATCAACTCAAGTGGGGAAGACGCAGCAAATCATGGCAGCATTTACTCCTGGTGTTCAGCAGCAAGAGAAGGGACCTGGCGAAGCGAGGGAGAAGCCAGGGAGCCACCTGGAGGTCTGGTTTCTGGTGACCAGCCCGTTACAAAGTCAGATTTCATCGAGGGGTAGCAACAGCCGGAGCCATCGAGCACATGATGGCCCTGGAGACAAACTGTGTGACAATTTCCCCTTCTTCCCTCCTTCCCAGCTCAGTTCACCCCCCGCCCTCCACATGAATGAGCAAGACAGGAGGGAGCCAGAATGAGAATATGACTGTTGCTCTTCTGTAGCGTCCTCTCACACACCCTGGCCTCGCCTGCCTCCCATCCCTCCACACCCAACCCCTTCCCCTGTGGTGTCCCTTCTTTTCCCCGGCCCTCTGGGCCCACCACCCTTGGTTGCTGTCACTCCAACCCACCCACATAGCTTCCTCCCCGCGAAGATGACAACTTCTTGTATCCAATGGGCGACACTGCGATGCCCCCACCCAACCACCCTTCAAAGGAGGATTTATCATCCCAGCTGCTTGAGAACCATGGAATTCTGGGTTCTGCCAGCCCGAGGTGAAAATTCCCCGAGGGAAGGACGGATGTTGGACACTGTCACATACGTCCACCAGTTAGAACCAATTCCTAGAGGTGGGATTTCCGGTCAAATGGTTAGATATGCATGGAAATCGGACTTTGGCTTCAGCATTTGGCCCCAGTCTGCTAACTGGGTTTGGTTTAGTCTTGACCTTTGGAAGGCTAAAGAGCCTACTTCCATGTCATTTATGTTTATGGCCTCCATGAACTGTGGCTGATCAGTGGTTCTGTGATCGCTCTTCTCTCTTACTAGCATAAAAATGTTGGCTGGGCACGGTGGCTCACGCCTGTAATCCCAGCACTTTGGGAGGCCGAGGCAGGTGGATCACCTGAGGTCAGGAGTTAAAGACCAGCCTGACCAACTTGGTGAAACCCCATCTCTACTAAAAACACAAATGTTAGCTGGGTGTGATGGCACAACCCTGTAATCCCAGCTTCTCAGGAGGCTGAGACAGGAGAATTGCTTGAACCTGGGAGGCAGAGGTTGCAGTGAGCCGAGATCGCACCACTGCACTCCGTCTCAAAAAAAATAAAAAACAAAAATAAAAGTCAGTAATACTCAAAGCATGCCATTTTGATTTAGTATTAATATTTCAATATTCACTTCCTTTTTTTTCTTTTTTTGAGACAGGGTCTCACTCTGTTGCCCAGACTGGAGTGCAATGAAGCCATCATAGCTCACTGCAACCTCAGCTTCCTTAGCTTAAGGGATTCCTCTGCCTCAGCCTCCGAAGTAGCTGGGACTACAGGCACCTGCCGTCACACCTGGCTAATTTGTAAATTTTTTTGTAAAGACAGTGTCTTGCTATGTTCCCCAGGCTGGTCTCGAACTCCCGGCCTCAAGCGATCCTCTCACCTTGGCCTCTCAAAGCGCTGGGATTACAGACGTGTGCTACGTGATCCCCATGAGCCACTGCACCCGGCCCTCAATATTCACTTTCAAATATTCACACCTCGCCTAGGGTGGCCTACAGCCACTGCCCATAAATGCAGGAGTATAAAGGTCTAGCCATCCCAGCCCAACTCAAGAAGACTCTGAAGGGCCATATTTGTGGCAGAGCTCCTCGGTGGTTGGCCGAGGCTGTCATTGGCCAACATCACAGCTTAGCTTCTCCCTCTGCCCTCTCCTGTTTCTGCCTTCTCTCTTCTATAGGTGCTGATCACAAGGGCACTCCTTAATAAACATCCTGCCCATCAAACTCCATCTCAGAGCCTGCAGCACAGCCCTTACTGTCTGAAAAGTCATTTGGCCTTGATGCTAAGATGCCTTCCACAGGCGTCCAGCCTTTTGGCTTCCCTGGGCCACATTGGAAGAAGAAGAATTGTCTTGGGCCACACATAAAATACACTAACACTGCTGGGCACAGTGGCTCATGCATAATCCCAGCATTTTGGGAGGCCCAGGCAGGTGGATCACCTGAGGTCAGGAGTTTGAGAACAGCCTGGCCAACATGGTGAAACCCCATCTTTACTAAAAAATAAATAAGAAAATTAGCTGGGCATGGTGGTGCACGCCTGTAGTCCCAGCTACTCAGGAGGCTGAGGTGGGAAGATTGCTGGAACCCGGGAGGTGGAGACTACAGTGAACCGAGATCACACCACTCCACTCCAGACTGGGCGACACAGTGAGACTCTGTCTCCAAAAAAACGGAAAGGTCCATGCATAATTATAACTCTCCTGATATCCACCACCATAGAGAAGCAAAAAAGTCATCACATTTAAAGGGTTAGACACTGCTTGTTTTGTTTTGTTTTGAGACAGAGTCTTGCTCTGTCACCAGGCTGGAGTGCAGTGGCACCATCTCAGCTCACTGCAACCTCCCCCTCCAGTGTTCAAGTGATTCTCCTTCCTCAGCCTCCCAAGTAGCTGGGACTACAGGTGTGTGCCACCACGCTCAGCTGATTTTTGTATTTTTAGTAGAGACGGGGTTTCACCATGTTGTCCAGCATAGTCTCGATCTCTTAACCTCGTGATCTGCCCGCCTCGGCCTCCCAAAGTTCTGGGATTACAGGCGTGAGCCTGTACTTTCCTAGACACTGCTCGTAGACTGTAGACATGAGGTTTCACCATGTTGGACAAGCTGCTCTTGAACTCCTGGCCTCATGTGACCCACCTGCCTTGGCCTCCCAAAGTGCGGGGATTATAGGCATGAATCACTGCACCTGGTCCTCTTCACCTTTTGATCATTCTTTTCTTTGGACTGTTTCCAGCTGCAGGACACACTTACTTAAAACCAGCTGGTTGGCCACAGTGGTGCACACCTGTAGACCCAGCTACCAGGATGGCCGAGGCAGGAGGATCACTTGAGCCCAGGAGTTCAAGGCTGTAGTGCACTGTGGTCACACCTGTGAATACTCACTGCACGCCAGCATGGGCGTGTCTCCAAAAATAAATAAATTAGCTGATCACTCCTTGGAGCATTTAGTAAATTAGGAATTCACCAATGGAAGAAACACGTGTGAGTATACGATGGCGACACCTGGTGGTAGGATATGCAATAACATCGTGAATCTCCCTTAATGGTGGATTCCTGGTTTACTGTTGGAATAAAATGTAATTACATGGAAATTGTAAGAGCCATTCTAAAAAGTTAACAACAAGAAAAAGGTTGTCTGCATGAACATGCATGTGTGTGTGTCTATACTTGCGCATTAAGGACAATGACCCAAGACACAGTTAATGAAGATGAGAGCCTGATCAAGAACCTGGCGTTCACTCTGCTGCTTACTGTTATTCTGACCTCGTGCGAGACACTTAACTGCTTTGGGCTTTGGCTTTCTCATTTTTAGAATGGGAAGATTTAAGAATCCTCACTTAGTTCAATAAATAGTGTAAGTGAAAAGTGTTTTGAGAATTGTGCGAATATGGTATACTATGTTAATTATTACACCATTAGCTATTATTATAATAAAGATCATTGTTGGCAGGACACAGTGGCTCATGCCTATAATACCAGCACTTTGGGAGGCCAAGGCAGCTGGATCAGTTGAGGTCAAGAGTTTGAGACCAGTCTGGCCAACATGATGAAACCCTGTCTCTACTAAAAATACAAAAATCAGCCAGGCGTGGTGGTGTGAGCCTGTAATCCCAGCTACTCGGAGGCTGAGGCAGGAGAATTATTCGAACCCGGGAGGCGGAGGTTGCAGTGAGCTGAGATCATGCCACTGCACTCCAGCCTGGATGACAGAGCAAGACTCCGTCTCAAAAAAAAAAAAAAAAAAAAGATAATTGTTAGTTCTCTGCTACAAATTTCCTATCAAGGAATGTTAATATTGCTTGCAGATGAGACAGCATTAGTCTGGATTTTGAACCTTGTAATAGTCCCTTTTACTCAAGGATAACTGCTTAAAACTGCAATGTGTCCAATCTATGAGGGTCAAAACAGCAACCGGGGGCAGGGTTCACAACCAGGGGCAATTTTGTCTCCAGGGGACATTTAGAAATGTCTGGAGACATTTTTGGTTGTCACGACTAGGGGGAAGAGTGCTACTGGTATCTAGTGGGCAGAGTCCAGGGACGTGCTACACATCCTACAAGGCACAGACAGCACCCCCAGCACAACGAATTATCCGGTCCCACATGCCAAAAGCGCTGAGGTTGAGAAACTGGTCTAGCGTAACAGAACGGGGAAAGTAGACCTTTTTCCCTACTGTCCTGACCACCAGTAACAGCAATCACAAAGAAGGGACGGTGGGTCGTAAATGTGAAATTCTCCAACATACATGTGCAAAAGAGCTCAGGAAATGTATTAAGTAGGCGTTGTAAAATGCCAT
Organism: Macaca nemestrina; assembly: GCF_043159975.1. Taxonomy (NCBI): domain Eukaryota; kingdom Metazoa; phylum Chordata; class Mammalia; order Primates; family Cercopithecidae; genus Macaca; species Macaca nemestrina. Next base: position 4,395,516 of record NC_092125.1, on the reverse strand, counting down.
CGTTATCTACTATGTGTAAACCGTCTCAACATGGGCACAACTGGCCTTGTTTTTCCCTCCTCTTTTTACAAGAAAATGAACCTGACCCAAATAGAACTTTTGCTCTATTCAGACATCAAAATAGAAACTAGTGGTAACTATTAAGTGTGTAGTTACTTGTGGAATTAAGACTAGGAGTTAAAAGGGAGTGAGTGTACTTTGTAATGACCACATGCTCTGATAGTGTATAGTAGTGCCATTTTTTCACTTTTTATTTAATTTTTTTGAGACAAGGTCTCACTTTGTCACCAAGGCTGGAGTGCAGTGGTGCAATCACAGTTCACTGTAGCCTCAACCTTCCAGGCTCAAACAATCCTCCCACCTCAGCCTCCCGAGTAGCTGGGACTACAAGTGCATGCCACCATGCCTGGCTATTTTTTTTTTTTTTTTTTTTTTTTTGAGATGAGATCCCATTATGTTATCCAGCTGGTCTCGAGTTCCTGCACTCAAGCAGTCCACCCACCTCGGCCTCCCAAAGTCCTGGGATTACAGGTGTGAGCCACTGCACCCAGCTGAGTACTGCCATTTTAAAAAATGGGACAAGAACATTTACAAATACATTTAAAGGCTGGGTGTGGTGGCTCACGCCTGTAATCCCAGCACTCTGGGAGGCCGAGGCGGGTGGATCACCTTGAAGTCAGGAGTTGGAGATCAGCCTGACCAACATAGTGAAACCACGTATCTACCAAAAATACAAAAATTAACCGGTGTGGTGGTGTGTGCCTGTAATCCCAGCTACTCGGGAGGCTGAGGTGGGAGGATCACTTGAACCCAGGAGACAGAGGTTGCACTGAGCTGAGATGGTACCACTGCACTCAAGCCTGGGTGACACAGCGAGACTCTGTCTCAAACGAAAACAAAAAAACAAGCACACACATTTAAAAATGTTGTGTGGGCAAAGCACACAGAAAAAAAAAGCTTTTAAAGAAACATTTTTAGTTATTATATTAGTGATGGTAATATTAGTACTGCAGCTCCGACACTGTTATGAGTAATGTAGACAAATCAAATGAGCAAGGATGAGGTATTCTGATTCCATTCTAGATTCTGGTTTTGAGAATCATATTTTCAACGTGGAAGAACGTGTATACAGGATTCTCAAGATAGTAGAGGTTAAGTAAAATTCCCTATTGTTCTGAATCTGAATGTAAAGTATCAGTGCGAATGCATGAGGTATTTTCTATTCTCTTCATGTGTGTATATATGCAAAATCTTCACTGAAAAGGCCCAGAAACAAAGCAACGACCAGCACAGTAGCAATCAGCATCCTTATGCCCAGATTATTTTCTTCAAATACCATTTCCCACTAAAAGAAACAAATGCTTCATGAAGAAATGACTGATTCCCGGTTTGGGGCAGAAAATATACATTTTGACCTTTGTCATATCATCTAGTCCTGTCAGATAGGAACAAAACTACGAAGACCACTAGGGCCATGTAAAACGGATTCAGGAGCCAATGGGAAAAGGCATCCACCCACTAAAGATGAGACAATTTACACTTCAGTAATTCCAAGGGACTGAAAATGATCAAACATATTTAAATCCATAAGTTCTTAATTATATTAAAAATTCTTCAAAATTTTTTAATCATCACATTTGGAGGATGTTAGGGAACCAATTCTTTTTTGGGGAGAGGAGGGTGGGGGACTCATTCCTTATCTTAGAAAACTTTTGAGAGAAAAGAATCCAGTACTTTTCCCAACTTTCCTACATGGATTGTACCACTGGGTAACCTAATGGCAGATGAGAGGAGCCATCTCTTTATGAAAGTAATGCAACTAATAGACAGGCGAGCGCGGTGGCTCACACCTGTAATCCCAGCACTTTGGGAGGCCGAGGTGGGTGGATCACGAGGTCAGGAGATCAAGACCATCCTACCCAACATGGTGAAACCCCGTTTCTACTAAAAATACAAAAATTAGCCAGGTTTGGTGGCATGCACCTGTAGTCCCAGCTACCCGGGAGGCTGAGGCGGGAGAATTGATTGAACCTGGGAGTCGGAGGTTGCAGTGAGCCGAGATTATGCCACTGCACTCCAGCCTAGCAACAGAGCAAGACTCCATCTCAAAAAAAAAAAAAAAAAAAAAAAAAGTATTGCAACTAACAAATGAAAAAAAAAGTGGTAGAATTAGAGTATTACAATTCTGTAATTGCCAGTGGATTAATGGCTTTAGGCATTGGGCATCAGTGACTATTAACATAGCAAGAGAGTTTACCAATGTTTTGTGCTTTCTGATTTAAGATCCAATCGTGACTTAGTCTTGCCATAGAGTCTGAACCTAAGTTTCATCATACCTTGGGATCCAGCTGCTACATCGTAGGAAGTCCAGAACACGTTGAACTCCACCGAGAATACTTAATCAGTAACATCCAGATTGTGGGAAATTTCACAGGTCAAAGGATTCAGGTTTTTCAACAGATAAATTGTCAGGATAAGAAAGAGAGGGGAAACTTATAGCTTCAGAGACTTAAAATCATAACTAATTTTCAAAAAATAGCGATGGGGTCTTGTTATGGTGCCCAGGCTGGTCTCCAACCACTGCCTCAGCCTCCCAAAGTGTTGAGATTACAGGCATGAGCCACCACACCCAGCCACGATTTTTTTAAGTGGACACCCATAGAGTCCCAGGTGTTCACTATAAATAAATACAACCAAGTAATTGTCTTCGTGGTTTCTTGGCGGTGGTGGTGGTTGGGACATGACAGGGGTGGGGCCCATGGATGGTCCTCTCAGTGGCTTGCAAAATTCTATTCCTTGACCTGGATGGTAGTTACAAGGGTGTTTGCCTTCATTACGCTATACAATCATTTTTGTATGATTTTCTGTATTTATGTTTTATTTTCCCAAGAAAAAAGCCTTAAAAGAGTAAAAAGAAAGTAGATGGCAGAAATTTGTGGAATCTTCCCCCAGCAACATAAAAACGTGGGGGGTTTTTGTAACTTGGTGTTTACACTTTACAATTAATACTGTAATGAGAAATACTCGTGTGGGCCACTAGGGTGCACAATTTGTTGCCCGCAGCGTCTGCGGCGCTGGCACTGATGTAGGGGGGATGCTAAATGCTCCAGTAATGCCACCCGAGTCTCGGGATTAAGCAAGATTACGCATTGCCCTTTGAGCATGAGCTACATACCTCAGTGCCAATGCTGGTGAGTCGTGTTTGGAAAGTCAGGTCCAACATGTAACATGCACATACAGGGTACACACTGAAAATACTGTAGCTTTATCCTCTTTTAAGATAAGGTTCAATTTACTTGAGTTATTAGAACAAAACCTCATAAACCATGGTAAAAAAGGAACCTCTAAACTTTTTTTTTTAGAGGAAGTCTCCCTCTGTCGCCCAGGCTGGTATGCAATGGCACAATCTTGGCTCACTGCAGCCTCTGCCTCCCGGGTTCAAGCGATTCTCCTGGCTCAGCCTCCAGAGTAGCTGGGATTACAGGCGCCCGCCACCACGCATGTCTAATTTTTGTATTTTTAGTAGAGACGGGGGTTTCACCATGTTGGTCAGGCTGGTCCCGAACCCCTGACTTCAAGTGATCCACCTGCCTTGGCCTCCTAAAGTGCCAGGATTACAGGCGTGAGCCACCGCGCTCGGCCCAAAACCCTGAAGACTTAGTGTGTGGAGAATGGAAGGTGAAAAGTTTTCGTGGTGGTCGTCTTCTTTTTTTTTGTTTGTTTGTTTTGAGATGGAGTCTCGCTCTGTGGCCCAGGCTGGAGTGAGTGGCGCGATCTCAGCTCACTGCAAGCTCCGCCTCCCGGGTTCACGCCATTCTCCTGCCTCAGCCTCCCGAGTAGCTGGGACCACAGGCGCCGCCACTGCGCCCGGCTGGTTTTTTGCATTTTTAGTAGAGACGGGGTTTCACCGTGTTAGCCAGGATGGTCTCGATCTCCTGACCTCGTGATCCGCCCGCCTCGGCCTCCCAGAGTGCTGGGATGACAGGCGTGAGCCGCCGCGCCCGGCCCGTGGTGGTCTTCTAATGAGACCACAGCCCACTGGTGGAGGAAAAGAAACGCGTGAGAGCTATTTGGAGCCTCCCTGAAAAGTGTCACTTTGCTGTGGATGGACCGAGAACCACACCGCGACGGGCCAGGCTTCGAGGGCCAACACGGAGTGAGAGATGGCCCTGCAGGGCCCCGGCTTGCGAGCGGCGGCGAGGCCAGTCACCACTAGTCATCTAAGAGCCGGCTTTCCTCCCTGCGGTGTGGAAAGGGCTGCCGGTCGCAGAATCTTAGTGGTACGAGCCCTGCCCCTCCGCTGAGAAAGCAGCTGTCCTGTCATCTTTCTCACAGGGGAAGAACAGGTGATACAGCTTCTTCCTGTTCGTAAATCACAGACCTCAGAGGCTTTGTATTGCTGAGGAAACAAAAAGCTTATGAATTGTTCACAGGCTGAGAAATAAGAAGCTTTGAGGTTTTGTTTTTTCCACAAGGCTGCAATAAAAAATACAGCAGTAAATCCTAACCTTTAGCTCTGATTGCTCTTATTTCACTTTGATGCCTTTCCAGCCGGCCCAAAAGTGTGGTGCTGTGATACACACAGTATGTGTGTATATGTGCATGTGTATATATGTATGTGTGTGTGTATATGTGTGTATGTATGTGTGTATATGTGTATGTGTATATATGTGTGTGTGTGTATGTGTGTGTATGTGTGTATATATGTGTGTATATATGTGCATATGTGTGTATGTATGTGTGTATGTGTGTATGTGTGTGTATGTGTGTATATATGTGTGTATGTATGTGTGTATGTGTGTATGTGTGTGTATGTGTGTATATATGTGTGTATGTGTGTATATATGTGTGTATGTGTGTGTGTGTATGTATTTATGTGTGTATATATGTGTGTGTATATGTGTGTATGTGTGTGTCTGTATGTGTATGTATGTGTGTGTATATGTGTGTGTGTATGTGTGTATGTATATGTTTGTGTATATATATGACTATTTTGTGAGATTTCACGTGTGAGTTCATTAGCGGTGCCCTGGAATCACAGATCCTTCCTGCTGCGGTGATGGCGTCTTGGTGGCCCCGAGGTGGACTGCTGCTTGACTGTGAAGAAAGAAAAGAGGACAGGAGGGACCGCCAGGACCACATTGGAGAGCTGCAGTGAAAGAATCCTCACTCGATGGACACCATGGCTTTTTGCTAAGCCCTGGTTCTCTCTACGGACCCCATGCCTCATCTCCAGAGCCAAAACCCAGCCTTTCTCATTCAGGGACACCCACCAGAGCTTTGGGAACACATTTCGTTCTGGGTCTGTTAAGTACCCCCATAGGGTCCTGAAACGCCAGGCTGCTTCTTGCCCCTGCCAGCCTCAGGTCCCAGAGGCCCACTCCTGCATCTAGGACGCCTTCGCCACCACGTCCTCTCCCAGCGCTTATGCAGCAGGTAAGTAAAGGGGCCCTGGCCTCTACAGAACCGAGGCAGCCTCCTAGTTCAGCCACTCTCATGTGACTGTGGCCAAACTATTTAACCTCCCTAAGCTTCTGTTCTCTCTTCCATTAAATATGGATGATAAGGATAATAATATTGACCTCATAAGGTGGTTGTGAGAGTTAAATGAGAAAAGATATTTAAAACTTAGGCGGGGTATGGTGGTTCATGCCCATAATCCCAGTACTTTGGGAGGCTGAGGCAGGCAGATCACCGGAGGTCGGGAGTTCGAGACCAGCCCAACCATGGTGAAATCCCTAAAATAAAATAAAAATACAAAATTAGCCGGGCATGGTGGTGCATGCCTGTAATCCCATTGCACTATTGCACTGCAGCCTGGGCAACAAGAGCGAAACTCCGTCTCAAAAAAAAAAAAAAAAAAAAAAAAAAAAAAAAAAAAAAATATATATATATATATATATATATATATATATAAACTTAGTGTCATTCCTGGCTTATAAATGGTAAGTACAATGTAGCTCTCACCTTTACGCCAGGCTTTAGAAACGCAGTTCCTTTCAACATGCTAAGGGGCGCTGTAGGAGAGACTGCTGTGTAGCTGTGAAGAAAGTCTCAGAGATGTAGTAGATTCTTCATAAACGCTAATAGATGAACGGATGGATGAGAGAATGTAGTGATCACTTCCCAATGATGAAGATTATGGCAAACATTGATTCTAAGCTCCTAGAAGATAGAAACCATGATTTAATTCTTTTTATTTTTTTCTTTAAGACAGAGTCTCACTCATTGCCCAGGTTGGAGTGCAGTGGTGTGGTCACGGCTCACTGCACCCTCAATCTCCCTGGGCTCCGGTGATCTTCCCACATCGGCCTCCCGAGCAGCTGAGACTACAGGTGCATGCCACCACGCTCAGCTAATTTTTCTATTGTTTTTAAAAGATGGGGTTCTGCCATGTTGCCCAGGCTGGCCTCCAACTCTTGCGCTCAAGCAATCCTCCTGCCTTGGCCTCCCGAAGTGCACAGTCATGTGTCACTTACGAATGGAGACACATTCTGAAAAAATGCATCATGCTGCGATTTCGTAATTGTGTGAACATCACAGAGTGTACCTACACACGCCGAGATGATACAGCCTCCTACCACACACCTAGACTATATGGTACAGCCAATTGCTCCTAGGTTACAAACCTATACAGCATGTTACTATACCGAATACTGCAGGCAGTCATAACACAATGGGAAGTATCTGTGTATCTAAATATATCTGAACATAGAGAAGGTACAGTAAAAATACAGTATTATAATCTTATGGGATTCTAAGATTATAATCTTACCATAATATAATCTTGTATATTTGGTCCATCCTTGACAGAAACATTGTTATGTGGCATGTAACTGGCCAACATGGTGAAACCCCAACTCTACTAAAAACACAAAAATTAGCCAGGCATGGTGGTGGACGCCTGTAATCTCAGCTACTCGGGAGGCTGAGGCAGGAGAATCGCTTGAACCTGGAAGGCAGAGGTTGCAGTGAGCCAAGATTGCGCCATTGCGCTCCAGCCTGGGCGACAGAATGAGACTCTGTCTCAAGAAAAAAATATATATATACATGTGGCATGTATAACTCTTTGAATCAAAGAAAAGTGAAAAGATGACCCCAAAAAAAATAGATTATGAGGCCGGACATGGTGGCTCATGCCTGTAATCCCAGCACTTCGGGAGGCCAAGGTGGGCAGATCACTTGAGGTCAGGAGTTCAAGACCAATCTGGTCAACACAGCGAAACCCTGTCTCTACTAAAAATATAAAAATTAGCTGGGCGTGGTTGGCGCATGCCTGTAATCCCAGTTACTCGGGAGGCTGAGGCAGGAGAATTGCTTGAACCCGGGAGGCGGAGGTTGCAGTGAGACAAGATCATGCCACTACACTCCAGCCTGGGTGACAGGGCGAGACTCCATCTCCAAAACAAAACAAAACAAAATTATGAAGAGACTATGCTTAGACTAGGGACTGGGATGCAACACAGGTTCAATCTTCCTAGAGTAAATCTTTAATAAAGTATACACACAGAAAAGTGCCCAAATCATAAGTGACCAGCTAAACGACCTTTTACAGTGTGAGTACGCATCTGTGATCAACACCCACAAGAACATTGCCAGCGCCCAGCACTGCTGCCCTCCCACTCACTGACCCGCCTTCCAACTTCTAGGGCATAGATTTTTGTTTTTGAACTACGGATTTTTTGGTTTTGTTTTTTGAGGGTTTTTGTTTGTTTGTTTGTTGTTTTTTGTTTTTTCTTGAGACAGAGTCTCATTCTGTCGCCCAGGCTGGAGCGCAATGGCACAATCTTGGCTCACTGCAACCTCTGCCTCCCAGGTTCAAGCGATTCTCCTGCCTCAGCCTCCCGAGTAGCTGAGATTACAGGCATCCACCACCATGCCTGGCTAATTTTTGTGTTTTTAGTAGAGTTGGGGTTTCACCATGTTGGCCAGTCTGGTCTCCAACTCCTGACCTCAAGGGATCTGCCTGCGGCAACCTCCCAAAGTGCTGGGACTACAGGTGTGAGCCACCTCGCCCGGCCTGTTTTTTAACTTTGGATAAATGGTAACCTACAGTGTACACATTTTTCTGTCTGCCTTCTTTTCGTTCAACCTTCTATTTCTGAGATTCACCAAGGTTGTCCCATTAAGTTCTAGACTTAAATAGTATACATGTTGTAGGGTTATTACTGACAAATAACATGGCAGAATGGAAAAGAACATGAAAGCAAAACCCCTGCAACCCATTAATATGTGTTTCATTTAATGACAGTAACTCTACTGACAAAGGACAAGAAGCAATGACACCTGGCCGAACGCAGTGGCTCACACCTGTAATCCCAGCACTTTGGGAGGCTGTGGCGGGCAGATCACTTGAGGTCAAGAGTTCAAGACCAGCCTGGCCAACATGGTGAAACTCCATCTCTACCAAAAACTACAAAAATTAGTTGGGAGTGGTGGAGGGCACCTGTAATCCCAGCTACTCGGGAGGCTGAGGCAGGAGAATCGCTTGAACCTGGGAGGCCAGGTGGTTGCAGTGAGCCAAGGTTGTGCTGCAGCACTCCAGCCTGGATGACAGAGTGAGACTCCATCTCAAGAAAAAAAAAAAAGCAATGACACCGACTAGCAATGACTATTCTTAGTGCCTAGATTGTAAATGTCCTAATTTGAATATTAATATGAATTCATGAGTTTTGAAACTTTTTTTCTACCTCTGCCCACTGGAAGAGCCTAGACGAAATGGTTCTCAGTAGCAGTGAGCTCTCCTGGGGCCCGGTTCTTGGGTTCCAAATACTATATCCACCAGGAGAGGCTGGGTGCACTGGCTCACGCTTGTAATCCCAGCACTTTGGGAGGCTGGGGTGGGCAGATCATGAAGTCAGGAGTTCGAGACCAACCTGGCCGACATGGTGAAACCCCGTCTCTTCTAAAGATACAAAAACTTAGTGAGGCGTGGTGGCGCGTGCCTGTAATCCCAGCTACTTGGGAGACTGAGGCAGGAGAATCGCTTGAACCCGGGAGGCGGAGGTTGCAGTGAGCCAAGATGACACTCCAGTCTGGGTGACAGGGCGAGACTCCATCTCAAAAAAAAAAAAAAAAAAAGAAAGAAAAGAAAATGTACAAGATGTTCCAGGGATATCCTTTGTGTCAGAAAGTAAGACAACTTGGGTCCACAAGGAGCCACTGACTGGGAAACAAGTCTTTGAAATTTAAATAAATAGAAAGAAAAAAAAAGGAAGGAAGGAAACTATCAAAGACCTTTTGAATCTTATCAGAGATACAGGAACCAATTAGATGAAGTAAAAAATGGAACAATTTCAGCATCAGAAAGAATAATCACTATAATGGATTGAAAACAACAAAATTATAAAATTTATATAAAATATACATAAAAATTTATATTAAATTTATATAAAATGTAATGATACATCATTATATCAAGTCCTCTCCACCCCCACAAAAAATCCCTCATTGTTGTCTTTGGAGGTTGCAGAGGGACAAACACATTGTGCTGAAAATTGGCAAATGAAAGGAATGAGTCAAGCATTTATCCTGTGTCTTCCCATACAGTCTCTACAGTCTGTAGCTTGCTTTCTTTTCTTTCTCTTCTTTCTTTCTTTCTCTCTCTTTCTTTCTTTTCTCTTTCTTTCTTTTTCTTTCTCTCCCTTGCCTGCCTGCCTGCCTGCCTTCCATCCTTCCTTCCTTCCTCCCTCCCTCCCTCCCTCCCTCCTTTCCTTCCTTCCTTCTCTCTTTTTCTTTGTTTCTTTCCTCTTTTTAGAGAGATGGGGTCTCACTATGTTGCCCAGGCTGGTCTCAAGTTCCTGGTTTCAAGTGATTCTCGCACCTCAGCCTCCCAAAGCACTGGGATTACAGGCATGAGCCACACGCCCAGGAGTCTGTATTTCAAAGTAACCAAAGAGTTCATAAAGGAAAGTTCTTTTTTTTTTTTTTTTTTGAGACAGTCTCACTCTGTTGCCCAGGCTGGAGAAAAGACATCCACTTACTGAAACTGAAAAAGAACTTTCCTGGCCGGGCACGGTGGCTCACGCCCATAATCCCAGCACTGTGGGAGGCCAAGGTGGGTGAATCACCTGAGGTCAGGAGTTCGAGACCAGCCTGGCCAACATGGTGAAACCCCGTTTCTACCAAAAATACAAAAATTAGCCGGGCATGGTGGACACCTGTAATTCCAGCTACTCAGGAGGCTGAGGCAGGAGAATCACTTGAACCTGGGAGGTGGAGGTTGCAGTGAGCCCAGATCACACCACTGCACTCCAGCCTGGATGACAGAGCAAGACTTTGTCTCAAAAAATTAAATAAATAAATGACATTGGGGAATGGCAGGTAAGGGGAGTGATTAAAATAGGCTTAAAAGGCTGGGTGCAGTGGCTCGCACCTGTAATCCCAGCATTTTGGGAGGCTGAGGCTGGTGGATCACCTGAGGTCAGGAGTTGGAGACCAGCCTGGCCAACATGGTGAAACCCCATCTCTACTAAAAATACAAAAATTAGACAGGCGTGGTGGCAGGTACCTGTAGTCCCAGCTACTCAGGAGGCTGAGGAAGGAGGATCACTTGAACCCAGGAGGTGGAGGTTGCAGTGAGCGGAGATCGTGCCCCTGCACTCCAGCCTGGGCAACAGAGACTCCATCTCAAATTAAAATAAAATAAAATAAAGTAGGCTTAAAAGAGGCTGCAACCAAAGACAATTTGTGGCACTTATCTGGGTTCTGATTTGAATGAAACAATTATAAATGTTCCACATACAGGGAAATGTGAACATGAAGTGGGTTTTAGCTGATACTATTGGTAATTTTATTATATAATAATAATACCATTGAAGTTATTTCTCTCTCTCCCTCTTTTTTTTTTTTTTTTTTTTTTTTTTTGAGAGTGCCTTGCTCTTGTTGCCCAGGCTGGAGTGCAATGGCACGATCTCCGCTCACTGCAACCTCTGCCTCCCGGGTTCAAGCGATTCTCCACGCCTGGCTAATTTTTGTATTTTTAGTAGAGATTGGGTTTCACCATGTTGGTCAGGTTGGTCTCAAACTCCTGACCTCATGATCTACCCACCTCGGCCTCCCAAAGTGCTAGGATTACAGGTGTGAGCCACCACACCTGGCCTCTCTCTCTCTTTTTAAAATATACTTTTGTAGAGACAGGCTCTCTCTATGTTGTCCGGGCCAGTCTCAAACTCAGGACATCCTCCCTCCTCAGCCTCGCAAAGTGCAGATTTGGGATTATAGGCAGGAGCAATGGTGCCAGCCTTAAGTTGTTGTTTTTAATGCCCGTATGTCTCAGAGATAGCTACTAAAGCATTTATGGCAAAGTCATACGATGAATATTATTTGCTTTAAAATATTCTAGTAAAAAGAGCGGAGGGAAACAGAAGAAATAAGGTGAGCCAAACGTTGGGTGTTGAGGCTGGCTCAAGAATGTTTGAGTACTCACTATGTTATTTCCTTTATTGGGGGCATTTTTGAAATTTTCCAAAATAAAAAAAAATTAAATTTTATCCCACATTTAAACGTATGTGATTGGTGTAAACTACATTAAAATCTCATGAATTTTGACGAATGGAAATGAAGGCCAGAGCAGGAGGAACACAGCAGAGAGGGAGGCTGGGTGGAAGAGACAGCAGATGAGCTGAGTCTGAAAGATGTCAAGTTGAAGTGCCTGTGAGAGATGCAGGGACAGTCGCCGGGCAGGGAGCTGGGCAGCAGTGTCTGGCGTTCAGAAAAGGGGATGAGGCCACAGGCTGACACCGGAAGCCACGCGCCTGTGGATGGTGGCTGCAGTTCTGGGAAGGGTGGGCAGTGTAAGAAGGAAGGTCCGGGCCCTGGCAAAGCCCCAAGGAGGAAAAGCTGACAAAGAAAAGCTCAACTAAGGGCTGGGCATGGTGGCTCACGCCTGTAATCCCAGCCCTTTGGGAGGCCAAGGCTGGTGGATCACCTGAGGTCAGGAGTTTGAGACCAGCCTGCCCAAAATGGTGAAACCCCATCTCTACTAAAAATACAAAAATTAGCCAGGCGTGATGGTGGACATCTGTAATCCCAGCTACTTGGGAGACTGAGGCAGGAGAATCACTTGAACCCAGGAGGCAGAGGTTGCAGTAAGCTGAGATCACGCCACTCCACTTCAGCCTGGACGACGGAGCGAGACTCCGTCTCAAAAAAATTAAAAAAAAAAAAGTCAACTAGAGGCTGGAGATCAACCAAGATGAGCACCAAAAATAGTGTCATCGAAGTTTAGGGACATGAGTGTTTCAAGAAAGAAATAAACCACAGTGTCAGAGAGGGTTGGTCAAAATAAAGACTTGAAAATGGGCCTTGGAGAATTCTTATGTTTTTGCAACACGTACTGAAATATTTAGGGATAAATGATACGCTGTCTGGTGTTTTCATTAAACTTATCCAGGGTGAGGTGAGAGGGAGCAGGTGGGGATGGTGGCAACAAGATTGGCCGTGAGTTGTGACTACTGACGCCGCGCATGAAGCACGTGGGAGTTCACTGCACTGTTCCTTCCACCTATATGGATGTTTGAAATTTCCCATAATGAAGGCTTTTTTATGTTTCCATAACAGTTATTAGCCTGTGGATTTCTCATTACAGAGACCACCAGTAACCTCTGCGTGGGTAGTTTGGGTGGCCTATGAAGACAGAGGCCAGGCTGAACGGATGAAGGAGTAAGTAAAGGTCAAGTTCTCAAGACAGTGGGGAAGGCAACAGACAGCTTGTTCAAGAAATTTAACTCTGAAGGGGAGAAGGGGCAAGGGAGTAGATAGGGGAGGCTGTGAGGTCGAAGACGGTATTTTATTCTTCAGACTGGAGGGACTAGAACTTGGTTATAGCCTGATAGGGCTGAGCCAGCAGACTGGAAAGTTTTTGAAAAAGGAGGGAGCCCGAGAAAGTAGGAAGGGATGGGCGGGAGGTTCCAGATGAAGAAACTGGCCTTAAATTTGATAACAGCTCTTCCTCTGGTACAGAAGAAAGGGAGAAGAAAGTGGGCAAGGAGGCCGAGGTGGGAGGATAGGTTGAGAACAGGAGTTTGAGACCGGCCTGCACCATAGCAAGACACTGTCTCTACACAAGCAAAATAAAAATTGGTTGTGTGTCGTGTAGTTCCAGGTACTTGGGAGGCTGAGGTGGGAGGATTCCTTGACCCCCAAGAGTTTGAGGCTGCAGTGAGCTATGATTGCACCACTGCACTCCAGCCTGGGTGAAAGAGGGAGACCCTGTGTCAAAAAGAAAGAAAAGAAAAGAAAAGGAAAGAAAAGCAAGGAAAGGGAAGGAAAGGAAAGGAAAGGGAAGGAAAAGGAAGGAAAGGGAAGGAAAGGAAAGAAAGGAAGGTGAGTGAGGGCACAGGTGGTCAAAGGTGAGTGATGGGGCATACTCCTGGCAGGTAACTTTTCTCTTCCCTCTTGACTGGATGGTGAGGACATTCACTAAGAGTGGGAGTGAGGCCGGGTGCGGTGGCTCATGCCTGTAATCTCAGCACTTTGGGAGGCTGAGGCAGACGAATCACTTGAGGTCAAGAGTTCAAGATCAGCCTGGCCAGCATGGTGAAACCCCATCTCTACTGAAAATACAAAAATTAGCTGGGTGTGGTGGCGCACGCTTGTAATCCCAGCTACTTGGGAGGCTGAGGCACGAGAATCACTGGGACCCATGAGGTGGAGGTTGCAGTGAGCCGAGATCACACCACTGCACTCCAGCCTGGATGACGGAGCGAGACTCTATCACAAAAAAAAGGGGGGCGGGTGGGGAGTGGAGGCGAAGAAGCTTGAGGCCAGAAATAGTGGAGCAAGGCGTGGTGGCACAGGTCTGTAATCCCGGCGACTCAGGAGGCCAACATGAGAGGATCACTTGAGCCCAGGAGTTTGCGACCAGCCTGAGCAACATGATGAGACTGTCTCTACAAATTTTTTTTATTTTTTATTTTTTAGATGGAGTCTTGTTCTGTCGCCCAGGCGCACTGCAACCTCTGCCTCCCGGGTTCAAGAGATTCTCCTGCCTCAGCAGATTACAGGCACCTGCCACCATGCCCAGTCAATTTTTGTATTTTTAGTAGAGATGGAGTTTCACCATATTGGCCAGGCTGGTCTTGAACTCCTGACCTCATGATCCGCCCACCTCGGCCTCCCAAAGTGCCGGGATTACAGGCGTGAGCCACCGTGCCCGGCCAAGAAATTTTTTTAAACTACCCAGGTATGGTGGTGCACACCTCTGGTCCTAACCAGTCAGGAGGCTGAGGTGAGAGGATGGCTTGAGCCCAGGAATTCAAGGTTTCAGTGAGCTCTGATCAGGTTAGTGCATACTCCAGCCTAGGCAACAGAGCAAGACCTTGTCAAAACAAAATGAAACAAAACAACAAACAAAAAACAAAAAAAACACACCAACAAACACAAAACAAAACAAAACAGCCTAGGCATGGTGACTCATGCCTGTAATCCCAGCACTTTGGGAGGCTGAGACGGGAGGCTCACTTGAGGTCAGGAGTTCAAGACCAGGCTGGCCCACATGGTGACAACCTCTCTCTGCTAAAAATACAAAAATTAGCCAGGTGTGGTGGCACACACCTATAATTCCAGCTACTCGGAAGGCTGAGGCAGGAGAATCGCTTGAACCCAGGAGGTGGAGGCTGCAGTGAACCAAGATTGCACTATTGCGTTACAGTCTGGGTGACAGAGCAAGACTCTGACTCAAAAAGAAAAAATCTAAAAATTAAAAAAAAAAAAAGCATGAAGAATATTTGAAAATGAGAGAGTTCACTAGAAAACACTGTGAAGCAGTGTCAAGGATCCAAATGACATGAGTGGACATGAAAACGACACGCCCTGTTTTGTGAAATTCCAGCAATACTCAGCAGCCTGATTCTGAGCTCACAAGGAGGTCCAGGCTCATCCCACTGCTGGAGGGATGTGGATAGGATAATTGAACAAGAGAGTCGAGACCTGTAGTTCTTCAATGTTGCCGAACAAATTACATCCAAACTTAGCAACTTAAAACAGCAAGATTTCTCATTGCACACAGGCTCTGAGGGTCAGGAATCCTGGAGCAGCTAAGCTGGACAGCTCCTGCCCAAGGTCTCTCACGGGGCTGGGGTCCTCTTCAGGCTTGCCAGGGCGGAGGACCTGCTCCCGAGCTCACTGGCACGGTTGTTGGCAGGCTTGGGTTTACCGCTGATTACTGGCAGGAGGCCTCGCCACTTGGGCTCCCCACAGGGCTGCTTACAACATGGTGCCGAGTTTCTCCCAGAGTGAAACTCTGACGAGAAAAACAGAGAGCCCCAGCCTAAGACGGTGGCATTTCACAGCACAACGCATCATCTCAACATTTTTACTTGCCTTTGCCCATCGCCCATCAGCTTCCTGAAAGCGGGGACTGAGTGTGTCTGTCTTGTCCACTGCTGTACCCTTAGAGGAATGCTAGGCACATAGCAGATGATCGATTTTTTTTTTTTTTTTTTTTTTTTTTTTTTTTTTGAGATGGAGTCTTGCTCTGTCGCTAGGCTGGAGTGCAGTGGTGTCATCTCGGCTCACTGCAACCTCCGCCTCCCGGGTTCAAGTGATTCTCCTGCCTCAACCTCCCAAGTAGCTGGGAATACAGGTGCTCTAATTTTTGTATTTTTAGTAGAGATGGGGTTTCACCATGTTGGCCAGGCTGGTCTCGAACTCCTGACCTTCTGATCCACCCGCCTCGGCCTCCCAAAGTGTTGGGATTACAGGTGTGAGCCACTGGGCCTGGCTTTTTTTTTTTTTTTTTTGAGATGGTCTCACTCTGTTGCCCAGGCTGGAGTGCAGAGGCATGATTATAGCTCACTGCAGCCTCAAACTCCTGGGCTCAAGCATTCCTCCCACCTCAGCCTCCTGAGTAGCTGGGATTACAGGTGTGAACCCTGAAAATCCGAGACAGGTTCCAGTTAACTTAGAAAGTTTATTTTACCGGCCGGGCGCGGTGGCTCACGCCTGTAATCCCAGCACTTTGGGAGGCCGAGACGGGCGGATCACGAGGTCAGGAGATCGAGACCATCCTGGCTAACACGGTGAAACCCCGTCTCTACTAAAAAATACAAAAAACTAGCCGGGCGAGGTGGCGGGCGCCTGTAGTCCCAGCTACTCGGGAGGCTGAGGCAGGAGAATGGCGTGAACCCGGGAGGCGGAGCTTGCAGTGAGCTGAGATCCGGCCACTGCACTCCAGCCTGGGCGACAGAGCGAGACTCCGTCTCAAAAAAAAAAAAAAAAAAGAAAGAAAGTTTATTTTACCAAGGCTGAGGACACACACTTGTGACACAGCCTCTTAAACTGAACCTTGGGAGGTCCTGACAACACGTGCGCAAGATGGTAGGGGCAGTTTGGTTTTATACAGTTTAGGAGACGTGAGACCTCAATCAGTATGTGTAAGATGTACATGGGTTCAGTCTGGAAAGACTGGACAAAGCGGGACAACTCCACTCCAGGAGGACGCTTCCGAGTCATAGGTAGGTAAGAGACAAAGAGTTGCATTCTTTTGAGTTTCTGATGAGCCTCTCCAAAGAAGGCAAACAGATATGCATCTATCTCAGTGAGCAGAGGGGTGACTTTGAATAGAAAAGGGGGCAGGTTTGCCCTGAGCAATTCCCTGCTTGCTCATTTTGGGGCCCCGAAACTTATTTTCCCTTCACGCAGGCATGAGCCACTGTGCCCAGCTCTAAAATATATCTTGAAGTAAATGAATGAAAGAGTTAATGAGTGAGTGAAACCCACCGGAGAAAACTGTAGTTACACTCAGTGAAAAACCTGCTTTTTGAGGTGGGGGAAGAGCTACCATGGGCTGGATTATACATTTTTATAGGTGGCCTAGTGCAGTGGCTCACATCTGTAATCCTGGCACTTTGTGAGGCCGAGACAGGCATTTCACTTGAGGCCAGGAGTTCGAGACCAGCCTGGACAACATGGGGAAATCCTGTCTCTACTAAAAATACAAAAATTAGCCAGGCGTGGTGGCACGCCTGTGATTCCAGCTACCCCGGGAGGCGGAGGTGGTGTCAGAGTTGTTTGAACCAGAGCAACTCCATCTTGAATAGTTTTACCCATAAAACGAGGCTGAGATCTACTGGGCTGCATCCCCAGCCTGTCAGGCATTCTAAGTCACAGGATGAGGTAGGAGTTGGCAAAAGATACAAGTCATATGTTAGCCAGGCGCAGTGGCTCACCCTGTAATCCCAGCACTTTGGGAGGCCAAGGCAGGCAGATCACCTGAGGTTGGGAGTTCAAGACCAGCCTGACCAACATGGTGAAACCCCATCTCTTTTAAAACACAAAAAATTAGCCAGGCATGGTGTTGCACACCTGTAGTCCCAGCTACTCGGGAGGCTGAGGCAGGAGAATGGCGTGAATCCGGGAGGCAGAGCTTGCAGTGAGCCAGCATCCTGCCACTGCACTCCAGCCTGGCGACAGAGCAAGACTCCATCTCAAAAAAAAAAAAAAAAAAAAGATACAGGTCATAAAGACCTTGCTGATACAACGCATTGCAGTAAAGAAGCGGGCCAAAACCCACCCAAACCAAGATGGCCATGAGCGTGACCTCTGGTCGTCCTCACTGCTACACTCCCATTAGCTCCAAGACAGCCTACGAATGCCACAGCGACATCAGGAAGTAACCCTCTATGGTCTAAAAAGAGGAGGCATGAATAATCCACCCCTCGTTTAGCATATCATCAAGGAATAACCATAAAAATGGGCAACCAGCAGCCCTCGGGGCTGCACTGTCTATGGAGTAGCCTTTCTTTTATTCCTTTACTTTCCTAATAAACTTGCTTTCACTTTATGGACTTGCCCTGAATTATTTCTTGTGCGAGATCCAAGAACCCTCTACTGGGGTCTGGGTCAGTACCCCTTTTTGGTAACATCTTTCTGGTGATCACAGAAGAGACTATAGTGTGGAAACCCTGACCCAAAGGCTAACTTTGAGCTGGGTGTGGTGGCACGCACCTGTAATCCCAGCTAGTCAGGAGGCTGAGGCAGCAGAATCACTTGAATCCCAGTGACAGAGGTTGCAGTGAGCTGAGATCGCACCACTGCACTCCAGCCTGAGCGACAGAGCAAGACTGTCTCAAACAAACAAACAAACAACAACAACAACAACAACAAAACACAAAGGCGAACTTTGGGTAAGTGATGGGGTTCAGTAACATCTTTCTGGCAAACCATGGAAGGGACGATACTGAAGAAACCCCCTGACCCGAAGGAAATAGATTGAAGCACTGACTGGCCGACTCTGGGTAAGTGGTGGGGCACTCTGGTAAAGGATGGGGTTGAATTAGAGGCCCGACTTAGGGGCATTAGAGTCTCTCCTAAGACAGAGTGGGATAGAGGCCCCCCTTAATAAAAGGCAAGGATGTGGTGAAACCCTGTCTCTACTAAAAATACAAAACATTAGCCAGCCATGGTGGCAGGTGCCTGTAATCCCAGCTACTTGGGAGGCCGAGGCAGGAGAATCGCCTGAACCTAGGACGCGGAAGTTGCAGTGAGCCGAGATCATGCCACTGCGCTCCAGCCTGAGCAACAAGAGCAAAACACGGTCTCAAAAAATAAAGGCAAGGATGCTTGACCGACCTTGGGTTAGAAGCCCAACTTGGGAGGGTTAGAGTCCTTTCTTAGATTTAGGGGGTCACAGGCCCTTCTCAGTAAAGCCCCTTTCAGCTAAGAACGGGTTTGGCACTATGGGATGTTAACTGCTGTTGTCTTTACATTAATCTGCCTTGCACTCTTTGCTGATAACTGTGGGTGACAGGATTAAGCGTGTACAGGATCATGGGACATGGGGAGCTTTTTTCTCCCTAAAAGGGGAAACTTGAGAGCTGATGGGACTTCTGGAACAGATCCCTTCACTACAGACAAGCAGCCGCCTGAACTTTTCAGGGTCACTGCAATGGGTGGGTCTTTCTCTGGCTCTCTGAGCACCTCACCTTCCCCACCCTGCCTCAGGCAATGCTTTCCTCTCTCTGTACAAACAGATTAAATGGTAAAAATCTCCTCTATGAAGTTGTGATAAATGGAAGAAAGGATTTGCAAGGCTAATCTTAAACTGTAGTGAATCTGGTGTGCTTTGCGTGTCTTTCTGTGTTCTGTGATGGAGAGAAGTATCTTAGGACAGAATGAGGGCCTAGGACACCTGTAAGCCCGCTGTTCAGGGACGGGTCAGTTAAAAACTTTGGCCGGGCATGGTGGCTCACGCCTATAATCCCAGCACTTTGAGAGGCTGGGGCGGGCAAATCACAAGGTCAGGAGTCCGAGACCAGCCTGACCAACACGGTGAAACCCTGTCTCTACTAAAAATACAAAAATTAGCTGGGTGTGGTGGCAAGTGCCTGTAATCCCAGCTACTCAGGAGGCTGAGGCAGGAGAATCGCTTGAACCGGGGAGGTGGAGGTTGCAGTGAGCCGAGATTGCACCACGGTACTCCAGCCTGGGCCACAGAGTGAGGCTCTGTCTCAAAAAAAAAAAAAAAACCTTTGCTGCAGGTAGCTGTAAAAAACTGGATGAGGTTTCCTTCTTGTCTTGTATGTCCTTGGGAGCTTGGCCTTGTAACCATGTGGCTGTGCTCTCTCTTTTCACAATGGCAGCCTGGGTTCGGGGCCTGTTCCTGGCTTAGGGAATGAGGCTTTTATCTTCTGTCTGTCTGCTTATGTATATGTGTCGTGTGTGTGATGTTTACATATAAAAGAGCTTGGGTTGATCGGCTTAAAAACAAGTGCTTAAATCAAATATTTTGACAGAAAAGTATAAAGTCTAATGCCTTTTAGTTCATGTGACTTAAGTAATCTTTGGGAAATAAAGATCGTTTTAAAGATTATTGGTAAAATAAAAATATCTTCAAAAAGGTAAATATTTGGTCTAAATTACGCAGGTCAGATATTGTTTGCTAAATGCTTTAAGGTTATAAACTGCTTCTCTGACTTTTGGAAATTGTTCAATTTACCTACCTTGCTGTGTATGAACATATCGGCTAAAGTTAAAGGGGTATTATTCAGTTTCTCCATAAATTAAACATTGGAAAAAAAGCACAACAGGTTTTTCCTAAAGCAAAAAATTTGCTTATGATCTGCTGTTTAACAAAATTTGTAAAGGGTTATAAAAAGTTTATGAGAATCTTACAAACATTAAAATTCGGTAAATATGTCTAGAAGGTTTTATTAAGAATTGGGTTTGGCTGGGTGCAGTGAATCATGCCTGTAATCCCAACACTTTGAGAAGCCAAGGCAGGCGGATCACTTGAGGTCAGGAGTTCAAGACCAGCCTGGCCAATATGGTGAAACCCCATCTCTACTAAAAACACAAAAAATTAGCTGGGCAAGGTGGCCTGTGCCTATAATCCCAGTTACTCGGGATGCTGAGGCAGGAAAATTGCTTGAGCCTGGGAGGCAGAGGTTGCAGTGAGCTAAGATCATGCCACTGCACTTCAGCCTGGACAACAGAGTAAGACTCTGTCTGAAAAAAAAAAAAATTAGCCAGGCGTGATGGCACACACCTGTAATCCCAGCTACTCGAGAGGCTGAGGCAAGAGAAATGCTTGAATGTGGGAGGTGGAGGTTGCAGTGAGCCAAGATTGCACCACTGCACTCCAGCCTGGGCAAGAGAGCCAGACTCTGCCTCAAAAAGAAAAAAAAAAAGAATTGGGTTTAACATTAATAGTACACTAATGTAAAGGTGAAATTTGGCTTATATTGTATAAAACTCATACAGGAAACACTGTCAAATATGGAACAGTTTTTGCTTTTCTTTGGACTGTATTTTTATAAATGTGTTATTGCCATATGTTCCAAAATAACAGGAAATTCCTATAATTCTGATATGACTTAGTATATGTTATTAATCATTATAATTGTTACATAATATCATTGTATGCCACAGAGGTAACCAAAAAACCAAAGTCTTATCTAAGATTTCATTTATGGGACAGAGTTCCATCAAAGCCAATTTAAAAACAGCTTATGTGGGCTGCGCGTGGTAGCTCACACCTGTAATCCCAGCAATTTGGGAGGCTGAGGTGGGCAGATCACAAGGTCAGGAGATTGAGACCATTCTGGCTAACACAGTGAAACCCTGTCTCTACTAAAAATACAAAAAAATTAGTCAGACGTGGTGGCGGGCGCCTGTAGTCCCAGCCACTTGGGAGGCTGAGGTGGAAGAATGGTGTCAACCCTGGAGGCAGAGTTTGCAGTGAGCTGAGATCACACCACTGCACTCCAGCCTGGGCGACAGAGCGAGACTCCATCTCAAAGAAAAAAAAAAAAAAGGTTATGTGAAAAATAGTTATTCTTGCTGCATTTTATACAAATAATCAGGCCAAAGAAAAACATCATTTGTCAATCATGTTTTTGACTGTGGCTGTCCTAAGACATTTTGCCATCCACAGACAATTGTTGTCTTAATACTCTTCAAAAGGTAGTTTATAATCAACTATAGAACTCTAACAGGTATTCTTAAATGCAGGTTTCTGATAACTTTGGAAATTGTGATATTAAAATAGAGGAAAAAACTTTCAGAACTCTCACGGAGAACTGGAATGTTCATGAGTATCAAATAGAACAGGAGTTAACTGCATAAACTAAACTAAAGAATTCTGAAGTAATCTTTTTGACTTTGCTTAAAACATTATCGATTCTTTGTTTTGCTTTTCAGAGTCAAGGAAACTTTTGAGCTATTTGCATTTTTTAACAATTGAGTAAAATATACTCCTATGAACAAACTTTGGAGCACGTTTGTTTCTCTGTACCTGATTTCTCCAAAATTTGCTAACTATTTGTGAGTATTCTTAACTTAACTGGCAATATATTTATTTGCCTAATTGCAATAAGAATTTTTTTTATAACAGGACACAATTGGAAAAGCTGGTTATTTTACCAAGGCTTTAACTGGAATGGTGTGTTTTCCTTTAAGGAATTAAACTTGACTTGTAGAGCCAATAAAAGTCCCTTGGTAGAACTGGCCTCATACCTTGCCTGCACAGTCCCTGTACAGGGTTTCTGACCTGTGGTAAGTAAAGAATGTCACTTTCCAACAGGCCCAGGAGCCCCAAGTTATCTTGCGACCCCAAGAGGAGAGGAATGTACTCCTCTCATAGGTATCTGAGGATACAAACCTGTGGCAGAGCTTGGCTCTGAAAAAGTCTTATCTAAGGCCGGGCGCGGTGGCTCACGCCTGTAATCCCAGCACTTTGGGAGGCCGAGACGGGCGGATCACGAGGTCAGGAGATCGAGACCATCCTGACTAACACGGTGAAACCCCGTCTCTACTAAAAATACAAAAATTAGCCGGGCGCGGTGGCGGGCGCCTGTAGTCCCAGCTACTCGGGAGGCTGAGGCAGGAGAATGGCGGGAACCCGGGAAGGCGGAGCTTGCAGTGAGTGGAGATCGTGCCACTGCACTCCAGTCTGGGCGACAGAGTGAGACTCCGTCTCAAAAAAAAAATAATAATAATAATAAAAGTCTTATCTAAGATTCCTTCTGTGGAACAAAGTTCCATAAAAGCCAGTTTAAAAACACCTTTTGTGAAAAATAATTATTCTTGCTGTATTTTATACAAATAATCAGACCAAGTATAAGAAAGCAAATCGGTCTTACCATGATTTGTATTTAGTAAAAATGGGAAACTGGAGACAGGAAAATTATATTTCAAGAACTATAATACACCTGTTATTAGATTCTAGTTTCATCCATTGTTTTTAAGTTTGTTTCCGCAATTTAGGCTAACCCTGCTTATTCCTGTGAACCAACCAGTGATCTCTGGCTGCAGCTCAAAAAAAGGAAAAACAGGGATGGGTAATGTAAAAATCTGGATCAGTATTCTAATTCTGGGCATGCATTGGAATTGCTAACAATCCCATATCAGCTTAGTTCCAACAGTTGCCCAGTTGATGGGAAGCCTTCTAATTTAGTTTACTTGTAATAATTTTACTTATTTTGCTTTACTCTTGTGGAATACATTGTTATTGTACTCTTTGTGTAAAAATGAGGATAAGTTTACTCAATGTTTTCTTAAATTTAACACTTACGATATCACCTTTTGTCGGAATTCAAGAGTTATGAATGGCCCTCACCACACGGGTGCTTTCTGACTGAGCTCCCCTCTACCCTGAATACAAAAGACCCAGTAGTTGGGCATCATCACCCCTATTTAGCCTGAAGAAGTTGCAGAAGATGGATCTTTGTCCCTCTGCAACTCTTAGGATTAAGGATTCTCTTATAAAAGGGAGGTGAAAAATGTCAGAGGCATTTGAATCAGGGCAATTCCATCTTGAGTAGGGGCTGGGTAAAGTAAGACTGAAATGTACTGGGCTACATTCCCAGGTAGTTAGGCATCCTAAGTCACAGGATGAGACAGGAGGTTGGCACAAGATACAGGTCATAAAGACCTTGCTGATAAAACAGTTTGCAGTAATGAAGCCGGCCAAAGTCCACCAAAACCAAGATGGCAACGAGAATGACCTCTGGTCGTACTCACTGCTACTAGCACCATGACAGCCTACGAATGCCATGGCAACATCAGGAAGTTACCCTATATAGTCTAAAAAGGGGAGGCATGAATAATCCACCCCTTGTTTAGCATATCATCATGAAATAACCATAAAAATGGGCAACCAGCAGCCCTCAGGCGGCTCTGTCTATGGAGTAGCCATTCTTTTGTTCCTTTACTTTCCTAATAAACTTGCTTTCACTTTACTCTATGGACTTGCCCTGAATTATTTCTTGCCCAAGATCCAAGAACCCTTTCTTGGGGTCTGGATTGGGACCCCTTTTCCAGTAACAGTGGGTGAATCTCTTGAACCCAGGAGGCGGAGGTTGCAGTGAGCCGAGATCACACCACTGCACTCCAACCTGGGCAACAGAGCAAGACTCTGTCTCAAAAAATAAAAATAAATAAAATTAATTAAGGGGCCAAGCATAGTGGCTCATGCCTGTAATCCCAGCACTTTGGGAGGCCAAGGCAGGTGGATCATTTGAGGTCAGGAGTTCTAGACCACCCTGGCCAACATGGTGAAATCCTGTCTCTACTAAAAATATAAAAATTAGCCAGGCATGGTGGTGGGCGCCTGTAATACCAGTAACCCGGGAGGCTGAGACAAAAGAATTGCCTGAACCTGGGAGATGGAGGTTGCAGTGAGCTGAGATCATGCCACTGCACTCTAGCCTGGGCGACAGAGCGAGACTCCGTCTCAAAAAACAAACAAACAGGCCAGGTGTGGTGGCTAACGTCTGTAATCCCAACACTTTGGGAGGTCGAGGCAGGTGGATCACGAGGTCAAGAGATCGAGACCATCCTGGCCAACATGGTGAAACCCCGTCTCTACTAATAATACAGAAATTAGCTGGGTGTGGTGGTGGGCGCCTGTAGTCCCAGCTACTCGGGAGGCTGAGGCAGGAGAATAGCTTGAACTCATGAGGCAGAGGTTGCAGTGAGCCAAGATCATGCCACTGAACTCCAGCCTGGCAACAGAGTGAGACTCCATCTCAAAACAAACAAACAAACAAAAAATACAAATAAATTTGCACAGAAGTTCAATGACTCCCTAACTATATGCTGTTATTTCTTAATTTTTTTCTCCTTTTGTCTTTCCTTTTTTCAAATTTAATTAGTTGATATTGCTTCCCATGAAACAGTTCTCAGTGTTAGGACTTAACACCTTGTGCCTTTGAAAATTCGCCTTCAAATACAAACACAATTTTCCCATTCTATAATCCACAAAGAATTGCTGTAAAGAAAATGTCCACTTAGGGCAGGGCGCGGTGGCTCACACCGGTAATCCCAGCACTTTGGGAGGCGGAGGTGGGCAAATCACCTGAGGTCAGAAATTCAAGACAAGCCTGGTCAACATGGTGAAACCCCGTCTCTACTAAATATACAAAAATTAGCGAGGCGTGGCGGTGGGCACCTGTAATCCCAGCTACTTGGGAAGCTGAGGCAGGAGAATCGCTTGAACCCAGGAAACGAAAGTTGCAGTGAACCAAGATGGCGCCATTGCACTCCAGCCTGGGCGACAGCAGCGAAACTTCCTCTCAAAAAAAGAAAAAGAAAAAGAAAAAAATCCACTTAAAATCCTCTTTTTCAATTCACTTTCAATTTAAAATTAGACATGAGTTTTGGCCAAAAAAAAAAAGTCCCTAAATGAATAAAAGCATTCTTGATAATTTCAACAAACTTTTTGAAAACCACATATTTTAAAGGAAAACTCCATTTTGAAATAATAACATTAAAAATGTTAACCCAGCCAGGCACGGTGGTTCACATCTGTAATCCTAGCACTTTGGGAGGCCACGGCAAGTGGATTACGAGGTCAGGAGTTCAAGACCAGCCTGACCAACATGGAGAAACCTCGTCTCTACTAAAAATACAAAAATTAGCTGGGCATGGTGGCGGGCACCTGTAATCCCAGCTACTTGGGAGGCTGAGGCAGAATTGCTTGAGGTTACAGTGAGCCAGGATTATGCCATTGCACTCCAGCCTGGGCGACAGAGCAAGACTCTGTCTCATAAAAAAGAAATAGGACCTTACATTGTATTAGCACTGGGGTTTATACCACTGTTTGAGACGGCAGGTAGTGAGGGCCATGGAGGCGCTGGGAGCTGGGTGACCTCTTGCCAGCACCTTGAACCCACAGTTGCACCTCACCTTTCTCCAGCTCTGTCACCTTGAGCCTCACTGGGCCTCAGTTTCCTCCTCTGTAAAAGGAGGTATTAGTGTCTCTCCCTCACAGTGTGACGTTGAGTCAGAGATGTTAAGAGATTTGCTTCCAGGTTATGCAATCATGCAATTAGTATGGATATCAGACTGTGTTTTGTCTGTTTGTTTGTTTTCATTTGAGAAAGAGTCTGGCTTTATCACCCAGGCTGGAGTGCAGTGGTGCTGTCTCGGCTCATTGCAACCTCCACTTCCCAGGCTCAAGTGATTCTCCCACCTCAGGCTTCTGAATAGCTGGGATTACAGGCATGCATCAGCACACCCAGACAAAATGTGCATGTTTTTATATGCACATATAAACCAAATGTAAATGTATATATTGGTTTAGGTAGTAAAAAATAATTTTAAAATTTGCAATAGGAGTTATGTCAAAGTCCTTAAATATTAATATATTAAAAAGTTAGTAAGTATTCTGGGCTGCGTGAGGTGTCTCTGCCTGTAATCCCAGCACGTTGGAGGCCAAGGCGGGCAGATCACCTGAGGTCAGGAGTTTGAGACCAGCCTGGCCAACATAGTGAAACTCCATCTCTACTAAAAATACAAAAATTAGCTGGGTGTGGTGGTGCACACCTGTAGTCCCAGCTACTCGGGAGGCTGAGGTGGGAGGATTGCTTGAGCCCAGGAGGTGGAGGTTGCAGTGAGCTGAGATCACATCACTGCACTCCAGCATGGGCAACAGAGCCAGACTCTGTCTCAAAGAAAAAAAAAAAAAGGTGGCCGGGCGCGGTGGCTCAAGCCTGTAATCCCAGCACTTTGGGAGGCCGAGACGGAGACGGGTGGATCACGAGGTCAGGAGATCGAGACCATCCTGGCTAACATGGTGAAACCCCGTCTCTACTAAAAAAATACAAAAAACTAGCCGGGCGAGGTGGCGGGCGCCTGTAGTCCCAGCTACACGGGAGGCTGAAGCAGGAGAATGGCCTAAACCCGGGAGGCGGAGCTTGCAGTGAGCTGAGATCTGGCCACTGCACTCCAGCCTGGGCAACAGAGTCAGACTCTGTCTCAAAAAAAAAAAAAAAGAAAAGAAAAAAAAAGGTAATGAGTATCATTTTATCAGTGTTTAATAAATGTATTAGGAGTATGAGTAATTTCTATGCACTTAGAGATAACAATCTCAAATTCATATGGATATATTTCAGAAAAGATTGACTCTAACGACCCTCATACAGCCATGGAACGTACCACTTTTTTTTTTTTGACAACAGAAATTTAAAAAAATAGTAATCACGCCACTGCACTCCAGCCTGGGTGACAGAGCGAGACTCCGTCTCAAAAAAAAAAAAAAAAAAAAGAAATTTTAAAAAATAGTAATAATGAGGAGCTGGGAACTGGGGAGATGATGATGATGATGACAATGATAATGATGAGGGAGCAGAGGCTTGCCCAGCTTGGGTCTCCAGAGACACAGCAACACGAATGAGCCCAGAACTCTGCATATTCTACTTCTTATCTTCATTTTCAGAGATGGATTATAACGTCAGTTCTGCAGATATGAAACCTAAGGCCAGCCCAGATATAGCTTTAATATGCATTAAAGAAAATAATGGCTCAAAAATAAGGTGTGATGCTTTGATTCTATGATCAGCAATGTAGATGGAACTGACATGTATATACAAAGCATTAGTGACTATCTTTAATAACACTGTATCAATGTTTTTTTCATTTGTTTTGTTTGTTTTTGAGATGGAGTCTTGCTCTGTTGCCCAGGCTGGAATGCAGTGGCATGATCTTGGCTTATCACAGCCTCCACCTCTCAAGTTAAAGCAATTCTGCCTCAGGCTCCCAAGTAGCTGGGATTACAGGTGCCCGTCACCACGCCTGGCTAAATTTTGTATTTTTAGTGGAAACAGGGTTTTACCATGTTGGCCAGGCTGGTCTTGAACTCCTGACCTCAAGTGATCCACCTGCCTCAGTCTTCCAAAGTGCTGGGATTACAGGCGTGAGCCACCGTGCCCGGCCTCCATGTTTTTCTCATACTTAAAAAAAAAAATTCATCTCCAGTGGTTCTAAGAAGCAACCTAATCCCCACTGAAAGAAACAAGAGTTCCTTGAAGAAATGGCGAGGGAACGTTCAAGGAAAGGCTTTGGGTATCAAAAAGAATAACCATAATTAATGGAAACCCATTAAATAAATATTTCTTTTATTTTTATTTTTTGTTGAGACGGAGTCTCGCTCTGTCTCCCAGGCTGGAGTGCAGTGGCCGGATCTCGGCTCACTGCAAGCTCCGCCTCCCGGGTTCATGCCATTCTCCTGCCTCAGCCTCCTGAGTAGCTGGGACTACAGGCGCCTGTCACCATGCCCGGCTAGTTTTTTGTATTTTTAGCAGAGACGGGGTTTCACCGTGTTAGCCAGGATGGTCTCGATCTCCTGACCTCGTGATCCACCCGCCTTGGCCTCCCAAAGTGCTGGGATTACAGGCGTGAGCCACCACGCCCGGCCAAATAAATATTTCATATAAAGATATATGTACATGAAAAGGGAGGTGGGAGTGCTTCATAGACGAAGGCTAGCTAATACATGGATTGACAGAATAAGGTTGCCATTTGCTAACTCCAGTGTAATCGCTGATCCCGGCAAGGATCTTCAAAAAATGCTAAAACCATTAGGTGAACAGAGTTTTGAGAACAGGATATTTTCATGGATTTTTAATGGCAAGGGAGAAGTGTATCTTTACAATGGTGAGGTCTGGCAGTCTCTATCTTAACCCAGTGATCAAAGCTAGCGCCGCTCACGGTAGCACAGTCTGACACATGTGCCTTCCAGTGTGATGCAGTTTGAAATCCACATCATCTAGAAGTATTTTTGCCCAAAATGTTTAACCCAAATTGAATCAGGCTTCTAGACCAGCACATGTCAATACAAATATACGTGAGCCACTTATGTCATTCAAAATGTTCTGGTAACTGCATTTGGAACGTAAAAACAAAACAAAAAAGCCTGGGGTGAAATTAATTTAAAAACATACTTTAGCTAAGCCAGTATATCCAAAATATTAGTATTTCAACATGTAATCCATATTTTTAAATTAATATTTTATATTCTTTTTGGTACTGAGTCATGTATTTTCAGCATGTATTTTTACACTTTAAGCACATTTCGATTCAGATGCTAAATCTTCATTGGAAATACTTTATCTGTATTTATATTTCATAAAATTTGCAATTGAAAAAGTAGCTCCAAATTATTCCACACATACTTACATTTTTCCTATCACTGAAAAGAGTATCAGCTTTTCAGTTTAAATTCAGACTAACTAAGATGAAATGAAATTTAAATTCAGTTCCTCAGCTTTATTCACCACATTGCAAGGGCTCCAGAGCCACATGAGGCTTGTGGCTATGATATTGGATTAGGCAGCCCTAGACTGAACTTCTAGGTTAGAGGAAAGAAAGGGAGAGTAGATGGACAAGTTAAATGACACCAAGAGACAATCCAGAATGTGGGACATTATACAAAACAATTGTGTTAGACTTTCTAAAAATTCAATGTCATAAAAAAAAAAAAAGATGGGAGATTGTCCTGGACTAAGGAAACCATATAGCAACCACAGGCAGCAGTAGATCCATGTTTGAAAACAACAAAAGCTTGGACAATTGGGGAAATTTCTTTGACCAGCTGGGGAACTCTGAATATGTACTACATTCTAGATGGTATTCCGGAATTATTGCTAGTTTTCTTAGCTGTGATAACAGTATTATGGTTATGTAGGAGATTGCTTTATATCTAGGAGGGATAATCATTCTGGTGGAGAATGATTGTAGAAATGCAATTTTAACCAGGTATTGAAGTTGCAAGGAGCAAAAATATTTTGGGGCATACAAAATCTTAAAATATTTACTTTCTCTGCAGGAAATTACTGAAGGATACTCTTCTCCAAAATGAAGGAGTAAGCCAAGAAAGAGAAAGATGTGGAATGAAGGAGCAGGTGGTTCAGCTTGTGGTTACAAGAACCTCCAGGACAACAAGTGGGAATCAGTCTTAGAAAGCAGCCGTCATTGACTGGAGCAGGAAAACAAAAACTCCAGGGGAGGCCGGGCGCGGTGGCTCACGCCTGTAATCCCAGCACTTTGGGAGGCCGGGGAGGGTGGATCACCTAAGGTCAGGAGTTCAAGAGCAGTCTGGGCAACATAGTGAGACCCTGTCTCTACTAAAAATACAAAAATTAGCCAAGCATGGTGGCACACACCTGCAATCCCAGCTACTCGGAAGGCTGAGGCAGGAGAATCTCTTGAGCCCGGGAGGTGGAGGTTGCAGTGGCCTGAGATCGTGCCATTGCACTCCAGCCTGGGTGACACAGCGAGGCTCTGTCTCAGGAAAAAAAAAAAAAAAAAAAAAAAAAAAAAAAAAAAAAAAAAAACTCCAGGGGAGATGTTTCCAAGCAAAAAATACTGATAAGTGGATCACGTGATACATTTGGCCATGTTGTGGAGAGTTTTATAACTCTGTAGGAGAATTTCCAGGGAAAGATGGATAGGTACGTTCAGTGGTGTATTGGTAAACCACCTCTCTGAAAAATAACAACAAAAGGCCCAAAAAACAAGAGGCCCTGATTTGCAGCATTGTTTGACTTCCATGGCATAAATAGTTCCACCGTAGCTGATTTCAAACTACCAACGTTTGCACACAGAGTTGGCAAGGGATGCCCACAATCGGCTCTCAAGGGCCAGTAAGAGCTGGCTTCAACAAAATTCAGCAAATAAACAAAACAGTTATTAACTCCAGGAATAATAAAAAGTTTTACAAGAAATGAAATCATAGTACTGTGCATGGCTCAGCTATGAGCAACATTTACACCATCATGACAATGCACACACTGAATGCTGGTTTAACTTACTTTTAATTTATTTTATTTTATTTTATTTATTTATTTATTTAGAGAGGGAGTCTTGCCCTTGTCGCCCAGGCTGGAGTGCAGTGGCACGATCTTGGCTCACTGCAACCTCTGCCTCCCGGGTTCAAGCGATTCTCCTGCCTCAACCTCCTGAGTAGCTGGAACTACAGGTGCCCGCCACCATGCCCGGCTAATTTTTGTATTTTTAGTATAGACGGGGTTTCGTCATGTTGGCCAGGCCAGTCTCAAACTCCTGACCTCGTGATCTGCCCGCCTTGGCCTCCCAAAGTGCTGGGATTACAGGTGTCAGCCACCGTGACTGGCTGTATTAACTTTTTTTTTTTTTTTTTTTTTTTTTTTGAGATGGAGTCTCGCTCTGTTGCCCAGGCTGGAGTGCAGTGGCTGGATCTCAGCTCACTGCAAGCTTCGCCTCCCGGGTTTACGCCATTCTCCTGCCTCAGCCTCCCGAGTAGCTGGGACTACAGGCGCCCGCCACCTCGCCCGGCTAGTTTTTTGTATTTTTTAGTAGAGACGGGGTTTCACCGTGCTAGCCAGGATGGTCTCGATCTCCTGACCTCGATCCGCCCGTCTCGGCCTCCCAAAGTGCTGGGATTACAGGCTTGAGCCACCGCGCCCGGCCTGTATTAACTTTTTAAAAACGTGATGTAACCACACTGAGAGGATGAGGGCAGAGAAGGGGGCAGAAAATGGAGCCAAATATTCATTATCAATAGATAATGCCTCAAATGAAAAACATCAAGAAATAGCAGAATGAACACTTTATTTAGAAATATGAAGGTAAACTGGCAGAAGGAAGAGCCAAAAGAGACCAAAGTTGTTACCTGCAGGGTGCAGGACTCCAGCCTAGAGAGAAGCACGCAGACAGAAAACAGCTGGCTTTTTTTTTTTTTTTTGAGACGGAGTCTCGTTCTGTCACCCAGGCTGAAGTGAGTGCAGTGGTGCAATCTCGGCTCACTGCAACCTCCACCTCCCAGGTTCAAGTGATTCTCCTGCCTCAGCCTCCTGAGTAGCTGGTACTACAGGTGCCTGCCACCACTTCTGGCTAATTTTCATATTTTTAGTAAAAACAGGGTTTCACCATGTTGGCAAAGCTGGTCTTGCACTCCTGGCCTCAAGTGATCCACCCTCCTTGGCCTCCCAAAGTGCTGGGGTTACAGGCGTGAGCCACTGCGCCCGGCCAGCTGGTTTTCTTTATAAGCCCTGCAGTACTATTAGACTTACACACATGCACACGCTCTTGCGAGTACTCACATACACAAATACTACTTAGGGCCGGGCGCGGTGGCTCAAGCCTGTAATCCCAGCACTTTGGGAGGCCGAGGCGGGTGGATCACGAAGTCAGGAGATCGAGACCATCCTGGCTAACATGGTGAAACCCCGTCTCTACTAAAAATACAAAAAACTAGCCGGGCGTGGTGGCGGCGCCTGTAGTCCCAGCTACTCGGAGGCTGAGGCAGGAGAATGGCGTGAACCCGGGAGGCGGAGCTTGCAGTGAGCCGAGATCGGGCCACTGCACTCCAGCCTGGGTGACACAGCGAGACTCCGTCTCAAAAAAAAAAAAAAAAAAAAAAAAAAAAAACAGGCCGGGCGCGGTGGCTCAAGCCTGTAATCCCAGCACTTTGGGAGGCCGAGGCGGGTGGATCACGAGGTCAGGAGATCGAGACTATCCTGGCTAACATGGTGAAACCCCGTCTCTACTAAAAATACAAAACACTAGCCGGGCGTGGTGGCGGCGCCTGTGGTCTCAGCTACTTGGGAGGCTGAGGCGGGAGAATGGCGTGAACCCGGGAGGCGGAGCTTGCAGTGAGCCGAGATCACGCCACTGCACTCCAGCCTGGGAGACACAGCGAGACTCCGTCTCGGGAAAAAAAAAAAAAAAAAACAAAAAACAAAAACAAAAACAAAAAAAAACAAATACTACTTAGGCAGACTTCTGGTTACAGAAGACTGAACACAAACTTTTATCACAATTTCCTCCAAAACCTATTGAAATGACAAAATGAATATAAAAGGGCCTGGCACGGTGGCTGACACTTGTAACCCCAGCACTTTGGGAGGGCGAGGCATGTGGATCACTTGAGCTCAGCAGTTCGAGACTAGCCTGGGCAACATGGCAAAATCCTTCTCTAGGCTAGGCATGGTGGCACGTGCCTGTAGTCCCAGCTACTCAGGAGGCTGAGGTGGGAGGATCACCTGATCCCGGGAGGCAAAGGTTGCAGCGAGCCGAGATTGCACCACTGCACTCCATCCTGGGCAACAGAGCAAGATCTGTCCCAAAAAGAAAAAGGATATATATATAAAAATGTATATATGTATTATATGTAAATGTATATATGTATATAATTATTTATTATGTATATAAATTTATATATGTAAATAAGCTGATAACTGCTAGGAAGCCAGGGGAATGCAGCAGCAGCAAACCAAGACAGTTAAAATTTTCTGAGTACAAGACACTTGGAATCACATTGATTTCTAATCCCAACATATTAAAAACAACTCCCCACAAGCCAAAGAGAGAACCTCAAAAAGTTAAGTTTTGCCAGCAGAGCCCCCATTCCAAACCCCTAAAGCGACATCCCTATTTCCCTTCAGCCCATCCTGTAGCCTGCAGATAATCACACCTCTGGGATGCGATTCCTGACACGGCACTTCCTCCCACAGGAGGAAATGAGAGTGGAAATTCCAGGTGGTGTCCCAGGGGACTTACAGCCACCGAAGGGAAGGCACCCCTTTAAGAAAAGAGCTTTTACTGGGCGCGGTGGCTCATGCCTGTAATCCCAGCACTTTGGGAGGCTGGGGCGGGTGGATCACCTGAGGTCAGGAGTTCCACACCAGCCTAACATGGTGAAACCCCGCGTCTACTAAAAATACAAAAATTAGCCAGGCGTGGTGGCACATGCCTGTAATCCCAGCTACTTGGGAGGCTGAGGCAGGAGAATCCCTTGAACCTGGGAGGCAGAGGTTGCAGTGAGCCAAGATCATGAGCCGAGATTGCGCCACTGCACTCCAACCTAGGCAACAAGGGCAAAACTCCATCTTAAAATAAGTAAGAGAAGAGTTTTTCTGGTTCTGCTCCCCCACTAAGCTAAAAGATCACCTCACTACAGGCTTCTAGAATCA
Source organism: Macaca nemestrina (assembly GCF_043159975.1). NCBI lineage: Eukaryota > Metazoa > Chordata > Mammalia > Primates > Cercopithecidae > Macaca > Macaca nemestrina. Next base: position 4,361,842 of record NC_092125.1, on the reverse strand, counting down.
TAACTTTTTTTTTTTTTAAACGGAGTCTCGCTCTGTCGCCCAGGCTGGAGTGCAGTGGCATGATCTCTGCTCACTGCAACCTCCACCTCCCAGGTTCAAGCGATTCTCCTGCCTCAGCCTCCCGAGCAGCTGGGATTACAAGTGCACCACCATGCCTGGCTACTTTTTGTATTTTTAGTAGAGACAGGGTTTTGCCATGTTGGCCAGGCTGGTCTTGAACTCCTGACCTCAGGTGATCCGCCCACCTTGGCCTCCCAAAGTGCTGGGATTACTGGCGTGAGCCACCGCGCCTGGCCTGGAATCATAACTTGTATTGACCGCCAGACACACAGGGAGTCAGTCTCACAAGAGAACATGATAAAAACACAAAGCACAATAGCAGGCGTGTTTTTAGCAGACTGGAGAGGCCACTGCCGCGATTTCTAGCAGGGAACCCTGAAGAGCCACTCATTTTGTTCATGCCAGACCTATCCTGAATACCGTCCCTTTCCAGACCTGGTTCTTCAGCTTTCCCTTCAATGTGGTAAGTTTCTCCACATCTTCGCAATAGACGGAAGACCTTTTTTTCTTGTTTGTAGAGTCAGAGTCTGTTGCTTGCAATGAAAAGCCTTACAATACAAAGATGGCTGAATGATAATAAGCTTGATTGGATGCTATTGTATTTTACATAATTATATATAACGATAACATATAACATATTACGATTAATAAGCTTGGTTTAAAGCTATTATAGAGAAAGCTCATTCTTTCCAAATCCCCATGTAACATGAACAAAATGATATCTCTTTTTGTTGTTGTTGATACAGAGTCTCACTCTGTTGCCCAGGCTGGAGTGCAGTGGTGTGATCTTGGCTCACTGCAACCTCCACCTCACCGGTTCAAGCAATTCTCCTGCCTCAGACTCCCAAGTAGCTGGGACTACAGACACGCACCACCACGCCTGGCTAATTTTTTTGTATTTTTAGTAGAGACGGGGTTTCACCAAGTTGGCCAGGCTGGTTTCGAACTCATGACCTCAAGTGATCCACCTGCCTTGGCCTCCCAAAGTGCTGGAATTACAGACATGAGCCACATACCAGGCCAGAAGTGATATCTCTCAGGTAAGACCACACCCCCCCCCCACCATGCAATCAATAAACCCCCAAAAGGAGAAACAAACAGGCCACAGTATAAGACAAAATAAAACAAAAACTAGAAATGAACAACAAAAGCATATCCAACCATACTCACATGTGAAATAAAAGCTGAAATTACACAAAATTTAGGAAAGATTAATGGGAACATTACCTCTATGATAATCTGATATAACGAATGATAAAATGATTCTCAGAGGGAATTTTATAGTCATAACGACATTCATTAGAAACCAAAAAAGACGGAGAATAAGTGAATGAAGAAGTCAATTCAAAAAGCTAAAAAAAGACAATAGAATATATCAGGTAAATTTTTAAAATGTAAAATAGAAAGCGAAATTAAAAAACAGACAGTAAAACCAAAAGTTGGTCTTTTTAGAAGAAAAAAATATTCAAAATTATGAATGAGAAAGGGAGTATAGGATGATTATTTTCAAAATCATGAAAGTATGTTTTCATTATGAGTCAAGAATGCCTACTTAAGCAAGACACAAGATTCAGCACCATAAAAGGAAACATGGACAGATTTGATCCTGCAAGAAAAAAAGAGTTAAAATGTTTGAGAAATAAAAGACCCATAAACAAAAACAACAAAGAAGTGACCATGCAGAAAAGATTCGTTACATATATCAGGACTAAAAACTATACTTGTAAAGAGCTGCTTTAACAGGGAAATCACATACACAACCAATTTTCTTTCTTTCTTTCTTTTGAGACAGAGTCTCATTCTGTCACCCAAGCTGGAGTGTAATGGCACCATCTCAGCTCACCGCAACCTCCACCTCCCGGGTTCAAGCAATTCTCCTGTCTCACCCTCCCGAGTAGCTGGGGCTGCAGGCGCACACTACCACACCTGGTTGATTTTTGTATTTTTAGTAGAGACAGGGTTTCGCCATGTTGGCCAGGCTGGTCTCAAACTCCTAACCTCATGTGATCTTCCCACCTTGGCCTCCCAAAGTGCTGTCCCCAAATTTTTAAACACACAAAAGCTATAGAAAGTTAATTCTCAGAGAAAGAATGGTCGATAAACATTTGGAAGAATGCTCAACCACAGTAACAACCAGGAAAAGTTTAAAGCAATAAGATACCATTTTCCCCCATCAGATTCAGCTGAGAGGCAGGGTCGTGCTCTGTCGCCCAAGCTGGAGTGCAGTGGCACAGTCATAGCTCATTGCGTCCTCAAGCTCCTGGACTCAAGCAATGCTTCCTCCTGCCTCAGCTACCCCCAAAACCCCCCAAAAGCTGGGATTACAGGCACATGCCACTGAGCCCAGCTAATTTTTTGTTTTTGTTTTTTTTTTTTTGACAGAGATTGGTGTTGGGAGGAGTCTCGCTTTGTTGCCTAGGCTGGTCTCGAACTCCTGACCTGAAGAGATCCTCTTGCCTTGGCCTCTCAAATTGCAAGGGGATTATAGGCCTGAGCCATCACGCCCACCCTCCCCCAAATTAAAAAATGTGAACATATGCAGTGTTGAAAAGGTGAGGAAACAGGTAACTCTCCCATACAGTTGATGGGGAACGTAGATTGATAGTATTTTTGGAGGACAAATTAGCAGTATGTATTACATTTTAAATCGTGTGTACTCCTTTAAATCAGTTATTGCATTTCCAGATATTTGCCCTACAGAAATACTTGAACATGTGCACATATATGCATGCATATGGATGCTGACTGAAGCATTTTTGGGGGATTAGTAAAAAATGGAAACTTTCAGAAATGTCAATCAGAAAGAAAATAAAGGATTACTAAGCAGTCATTAAAATGAATGGGTAAGTCTGTAGTACGTACATAAAACAAATTCCCAGATACATAGCAAAAAGTAAGTCACTGAACGCAAATGATGTGGTACCGTGTCATTTCAGCATGTATCACATACAGATATATGTATACATAGGCATGGAGGCAAGTGTGACATAAAGCCTTTCATTATTTACCCAATATATTCCAGTGTTGTTTTAATGAAGACAAAACAGGTATTCATGTGATAATTTTTTTTTCTTTTTTGTTTTGAGACGAAGTTTCGCTCTTGTTGCCTAGGCTGGAGTGCAGTAGTGCGATCTTGGCTCACCACAACCTCTGACTCCCGGGTTCAAGCGATTCTCCTGCCGCAGCCTCCCAAGTAGCTGGGATTACAGGCGTGTGCCACCACTTCCGGCTAATTTTTGTATTTTTAGTAGAGACAAGGTTTCGCCATGTTGGCCAGGCTGCTCTAGAACTCCTGACCTCAGCTGATCACCCGCCTCGGCCTCCCAAAATGCTAGGATTACAGGCACGAGCCACCGCACCTGGCCTCATGTGATAATATTTAATTATGAAAAAACCGGGTGCCGGCCGGGCGCGGTGGCTCAGGCCTGTAATCCCAGCACTTTGGGAGGCCGAGACGGGCGGATCACGAGGTCAGGAGATCGAGACCATTCTGGCTAACACGGTGAAACCCCGTCTCTACTAAAAAAATACAAAAAACTAGCCGGGCGCGGTGGCGGCGCCTGTAGTCCCAGCTACTCGGGAGGCTGAGGCAGGAGAATGGCGTGAACCCGGGAGGCGGAGCTTGCAGTGAGCCTAGATCGCGCCACTCACTCCAGCCTGGGCGACAGAGCAAGACTCCGCCTCAAAAAAAAAAAAAAAAAAAAAGGAAAAAGAAAAAGAAAAAGCCGGGTGCCAAAGCTCATGTCTGTAATCCCAGCACTTTGGGAGGGTGAGGCAGGAGGATCACTTCAGTCCAGAAGTTTGAGACCAGCCTGGGCAACATAGTGAGACACCACCCCCCACCTCCCATCTCTACAAATAATTTTTTTAAGAAGGAAAAAGAAGAGTTTAGAAAGAGAGACATCAAACTGTTATATTTACCTTAAAAAGGAGAGAAAGAACTGAGAGAGATTTTTACTTTCCATTCTATAACTGTTAATTAAAAATGGAAGTATTATGCAATTTTGTGAAAATAGAAATTTTAAAATAGCCCAGGCACAGTGGCTCATGCCTGTAATCCCAGCACTTTGGAAGCCCGAAGCAGGCGTATCACCTGAAGTCAGGAGTTTGAGGCCAGCCTGGCCAACATAGTGAAACCCTTTCTCTACCAAAAATACAAAAATTAGCCGGGTGTGGTGGCGGGCGCCTGTAATCTCAGCTACTTAGGAGACTGAGGCAGGAGAATCACTTGAACCCGGGAGGCAGAGGTTGCAGTGAGCTGAGATTGCACCACTGCACTCCAGCCTGGGCGACAAAGTGAGACTCTGTCTCAAAATAAATAAATAAATAAATAATAAAAAATTAAAAAAAATTAAATCGTCCATGTGAAAATACTTTTCAAAGGCAAATAAAACGGACCCCAACAATGTCTACTCTAGCAAATTTTCAAAGTCACAATAAAAATAAAATAGGATGACTCAGTGGTGTTTTACTTGGTACTTCTGCAGTTTTCCTTTTACAACATAATCAACAACCACTTCGAAAGAATTCCCCGCTCCTTCACGGAATATTACTACCTTCAACACTGTTTTTCAGATCTGGAGTTCAAAGCATAGTTAGCATTCGAATTTCAGCGGAGAACCCAGAATTGGCAGGATATCACCAGCAGGGTGACTCTCTTCTTTTTCCCTAGCAAACAGTAGAACAGGACGTAGTTTCTCCCCGCGCCCAGACGGACCTTCGATCTTTCTCCCAGGCTGGACTGCAGTGGCGCGATCTCGGCTCACTGCAACCTCCGCCTTCCGTTTTCAAGCCATTCTACTGCCTCAAGCTCCCGAGTTGCTGGGGTTACTGGCGCCCCCCACCACGCCAGGCTAATTTTTGTATTTTTAGCAGAGACGAGGTTTCACCATGTTGATCAGGCTGATCCCGAACTCCTGACCTCGTGATCCTCCCGCCTCGGCCTTCCAAAGTGCTGGGATTACAGGCGTGAGCCTCCGCGTTCCGGCACAGCATGTAGTTTCTAACTACAATTTCAGAAACAAAAACAAAAAACAACCCCACCCCCCCCCCACACACACACAAAAACCTCACTTTAAAAAAATTAACTGTGACACATACACCTCCTACACCGTGTATTTTACTGGGATCTAGAAAGGTATTAAATGGGCATGCAAGTAAGGTCGTTACGGAATAAGAATACGCCCAATGAACAGTGCTTATGAATTCGACATCGTTAACAGTGAGCGCTTGCTGTCTGCCAGCGAGCAGCAGAGTTCGAAGCAGCATGACTTTGCACAATGACATACTCTACAAGTCCAGTCTCCCAAGAGTGCCCTTTGAAATACATATAACCTGAACGTGAAATGTAAAAGTACATAAAGGAGGCATAAAGTTAAAGGGGAAAAATTATAAATACTAGAAAAAATTGCTTTGTATTATTTGGATGGCTGAAAAATGGGCTCGACCCTGCACGCACGCGTTCTCGATTTGAGCTCGCCAATATGCAGTATTTTGTTTCACGTTATGGCGCAGTCGTAGGGAAGAGTGAAACGTGGAACACGACTTCACATCAAAAATGCACGTTGCAGAGGCATTTTTCCTCGGGGACGCAGGAAGACTTCGCCCCACGCGCGCCCTCCCCGCGGACACCAACGTCCTGACGCAAGTTCATTAGCGAGCCGCTCCCTCCATTTTGTCCCCAGTCTCCTTTAGGCGAACTGCGCCGTGCTATTTTAAAGCCACTTAGTAATGAAACTATAAAAGGGAGGAAGTGGGGTGGGCGTGGGAGCCCCGTTTGCGCGAGGCAGGCGCTGGGGACTAAATGGCTGCTGGTGCGGAGTGGGGCTGCCCCGGCACCAAAGGCTCGTCCCGTGGCCGGAAGGACAAAGGACACTTAGGGGACGAGGGCCGCCGAGCCAGCGCGGAGCGCCTTCCGGGTCGGTGGGCTGGGGCGGGCTGTGGGCTGCGCCGACCCCCGCAGCGGGGCCCACCCCGCGGGACAAAGCAGCGGCGCCGCGCCCGCTCCCTCCAACGCGGCCCCGCCCCTCGGCGCGCGCCCGGGGCTCGTGCACGTGAGCACGCGCGCCAGAGAAGACGGTTAGAAATGGCGGTTGGGGCGGAGGAGGGGGCTGGGGCGGGAAGCGGAGCTCTCTGGCTCGGTTCCGCCCCCGCCCCGCCAGGAATCCGGGAGCCGGTTTGTTTTCCGAACCCTTCTTCTTCCGTGCTCCCGACCCTGCAGGCTGTGTGCCGGGCTGGGAAGAAAATGTGGCCCGTTCGATGGAACAAAGGACATGACAGCCCAGGCACCAGCTCGTCCCGGTGCGGCCACTGCGGAGTATTAGGAACGTTCCCTAAAATGGCGGCCGGCGCATGGGGACGGGGCGGGAGGCGGCGGCGCAAGGGGGCGGGACGGGGAGGGGCGCGGCTGGCCAGGCTTCTGCTCCGGCGACCCCGGCGGTGAGGGCGGGTGGAGTCGCGGAGTCGTCTTCATGGCCGCCGCGCCGGAGCCCGGTGAGCCCAAGGAGAGGAAGGTAACCCGGGGGTCGGCGGGGCGCGCGCCGCGGGTGGGCGGTAAGGACGGTCTCCGCGGAGCTCCAAGGCCCGGAGCACGTGCCACTGGCTTCTCTGCCACCCATGGGCTTGAAACTTAACTGTTCCTAGTCCTTATCCCCAGCCCCCAACATTTTAATCTAAGTTGCCGGGACAAAATTGACCAAAACTAGGGGGAGGAGGGGACCAGTAGTACTAATGACTTACTACAGGTCATTATGAAATAAACTAACAATACTGAATCTTTTGGCGAGAAAATTTTGCTGCTAAGGGCACTGCACTGTAATTTGCTAGTAAAGGCTAATAGTAGAGATTAAAGCTCCCTTGAGGACAGGTGCCTTGTCTTTAACACGTTGTATGCATCACTTTTAACACAGGAGTAAGTAATTGATGAGGGATGACTTGATTGTACTACGATGAGATGAAGGGTTTTCTTTTCCATCACCAGTAGCCTCCCTAGCTGGTGTCCCTGTACTGTCTCCTGAATCCACCTTCCACTGTTATCCGCTGGCCCTTCCAGTCTGTAAACTGGACAGTTTTCAGCCCTCTGCCTAACATCAGGTCGTAGCAGCCCATCCCAACTCTTTAAGGATAAAACCCAAATTCTTGGTATAGTAAAGCTAAACCAAGCGCTCTCCCTGGAAGGGCTCCTGTGTTTCACCAAAGCCGACTTGGGTACTTTCCCCGTCTTCCCAGGCATCCTGTACGTCGTTACACTTATCATATTGGAGGGCAATAAATGATCTTGCGTGGGCTCCTTATTAAGAGCAGGGAACCCAATTTCTATTCTCAGGGCAGAACAGGTATTCAGAAAAGGATAATGGAAGAGGAAAAAAGTTTTAATATAAACTATGGAGATCGTAACATTGGCTAATCATGAGCAAGTATTTATAGAAGACCCACTGTGTGCTAAACGACTCCTAATATATACTTTTAAGATATTCTCTCAGCTTGGAAATTGTGCTCACTTCTTGCTCTTGCTTGCTTCTCTGGTGGGCTTCCATCTAAATTTGGCCAAGACATCAGATCATACGGTTAATATTAACACATATTGTATAAATTGTTTTCATACTTAATAGCCAACAGGTTTTGTCAGTTTACGTACTACTGGTGCCTTATCTATTTTTACTCTCCCATACACTGCCCATTTGGAATAAGCTTAGTGGTTTGTTTTTTTTTTTTTAAAAAGATCCTTGCATACACACAGTAAATCCTAGATTCAGTTTTGTGATAAACACTGGAATCCTGAATGGGACTTTTGGTAGGAGACAACTGCTTTTTATAAAGGTCATAAAGGTGGTTTAATCCATGGAAATTAAAAAAAAAAGGATCAACATTGACCTATTTAATTGGCCTATCAGTAAGTAGCAAAACAATATTGTAGTTGTTGAAATGAAGATAGTTATAAGCCTCAAACTGAGCATGGTCAGAGGTGGGAGGCCAAAAAACAAAAAATCGCTCATGAAACAGTAGTACCTATCAGAGCCCATCAAAAAGCTAATTAATAGAAGCTATGACGAATTAACAGCCCAAGGTACTGTCAGAAAAGAAGCCTGTGGTATTTTTTTAAAAAGAATTTGTCAGTGATCATTACAGCACAACCCAGGGAGAAGGATTATTTTAAGAATTAGCAAACCTAAAGTAAAAATGGGAGTTACCAAGCTGGCATACCTTGACAGAACTAGCCCCTAAAATCTGTCCTCTGCCACATTCTTGTCCTTCAGGAAACTTTAAAATGTGAAATTTGGTACATGTAAATTCACATTCAGGTAAATTCTTAATTCACCCATTCAAAATATATTTACAGAGTGCCTACTGAGTATTAGGCACTACACTAGGTACTAGACTGATGGAGACAGGAAAAATCCCTTTAAGGAGCTGACATTCTACTCGGGGAATCAATAAGCAAGACTTCTGGCGAGCCAGTGATGCAGAGATCAGGAGAAAGGCGGCATGTGTTCGGTAACAACCGTCTCAGCTTGTTAGAGGAATGGCAAGGCCACGGTGCCTGGACTAGTGGCCAAGAGTGGGATATGAAAGAGCACGGGATCATGCAGGGCCTTTGGAGCAATGGTAAGGATTCTGAGCATAATCGAAGGCTACAGAGGATTTATTATAGTCATCTGGTACACATTTTTGTGAGTAGAATCAAGATCTGAAAAGGTACTGTTGATAGATGGTAATTTGATAGGACAGGTTGAGCTTCCCACTTCAAAAAAAAACCCAAACATTTTCTTTTAGTGTCTTATCAGTTTCAGATTTAGGATGCTCAACCTGTATTAGCAATGAAGTTGGTGGGCAGTGGTTTGGCTCAGGATGTATTTAGAATGTAGATCCTTCCAGACTTGTTAATACATTGAATGTGGATTTGATGAAGGAATCAAGGATGACTCTTAGGTTTTGGGTCTGAAAATTGGTTGAGTAGTGAGTGTGCCATTAAGAGGCCGGTTTGGAGGTGAAAATGTATTTTGCAAATACTAGGTTCAAGGTGCTTTTTATACATAAAAGTGTCATTCAGCAGATGAATGAGGCTGAAGCTTGGGAGAAATTAGGGTTTGATTGAGAAATCTGGAGTCATGATATAATGGCATTTAATTGAAAGCCTTGAGAGACCTAGGAAGAGACTGGATTTCAAAGGAGGTAAGAGTGGCACTTCAACATCAGGAGGGAACAGCAGCAACAAAGATGTCAATGAAATGGAAAACCAGGAGACGTATTTGAAGCCAAGTAAAAGTAAAAAAGTTTCAAAAACAAATGATAATTTGTGCCACATATGCTGAGATGCAGACTTAGATAGACTGCAGTGGATGTCTTTTGGAGGTCTTGACTGGTGTCAAGTTCAGTGGATAGATGCCTCACTCAAGTGAGTTAAAGGGAGAATGGGAGGTTTTAAGTAGAAAAGCACACTTAAACTCAGAAAGTTTTGCCCCAAAAGGATGGTAATTTAGGAGGCTGATGAGGGGAGAGGGGTGTACAGAGGATTTTTGGTTTTTTTTGAGATGAAGTCTTGCTGTGTTGCCCAGGCTGGAGTGCAGTGGTGCCATCTTGGCTCACTGCAACCTCCGTCCCCCGGGCTCACGCGATTCTGCCTCAGCCTCCCGAATAGCTGGGATTACAGGCATGTGCCACCATGCCTGGCTAATTTTTTGTACTTTAGTAGAGACAGGGTTTTGCCATGTTGGCCAGGCTGGTCTCAAACTTCCGGCCTCAGGTGATCTACCCACTTTGGTCTCCCAAAGTGCTGGGATTACAAGCGTGAGTCACTGTGCCTGGTCAAGAGGGTTGATAGTAAATTATTGCAAGTAAAAAAACTAACAAATGAAAGGGGTAGCTACAGAGGCCAAGCCCGAGTACGCGAGAGGGAAATCAAGTGCCCAAGTGGGAAGACTAGTGTTAGACAGTCTTCCTTTGCAATTCATCCTTTGCAACCAGAGGAAAGACAAATACGGGCACTGAAGCAGATTTAGTGGTGGAACATCAACTGGCTCTAATTTGATCAGATCTGTTTCTATACTTTATTGACATTCTGGCTTGGAAATCTCTTGAGCTTTCCTTAGATCCATCAGGGTGAGCTGGTAAAGCTGCTTTTCTAAATTTAAGCTTTAAAAATGTCTAACATTTCCTTAATTTATTTTTAAGGGTTCTTATTTGTTAGTGGCAAAGAGTTAAATCTTAAGTTTGCAGGCTACTTAAGGAATGGAAATGTTTAAGGCATGTATATTATGAACAGAATATTTCCATATATAAATACAATACTTCAAAGGGAGTTATGCCCGGGATCCTTTATTCATCTGCACTTCTGAGCATTTTACAGTTCAGTGTACTTGACTGTAAAGGTATACAGGCTCAAGTCGTTGCATATTCTTCCCATTTTGATAGAAATTGTAGGCATTTATGTACTGAATCGTATTACTTCTTAGACATGTGACAACTGGAAAGGTGCCCACGGAACCCTTCAGCCTTGGTTATTTCTTAATGATGTGGTTTGGCACAATGGAAATGTCATAGGCTTTGGGGTGAAACTGACTTCTACCTCCACTCCTGCCAACTCTTATTATTAGCCTCTTAAGTCCCCGAGACTGTTTCAGAGGTAATCTCACAGAGAGGCTGGAGAATTACAAAACATGTAGAGAGCCTGGCACTATTACCCACCCACCCCCACAACCAGCAGCTCTTAATTATGAGATCAGCCACTATTATTTTAGATCAGAGAGTTTTGTTGGGGATTGGGTTTGTTTCAGAAGGCACTATTTTAAATAGGATGTGTAGCTTCTATTTAGATATTTGCCTTTAAAGCCAGCTGAGCTATTTTCCTATTGTTTGCAAATTTACTTTTGTTAAAAATTAAAATGTTTCCCCAGTCTGATAGTCAATCAGAAAAAACCACCTGGAGTTTTCTAAATAGATTCCAATGAATCTAAATCAGAATCTGAGAGTGGGACTAGAAAATACTTATTGCTGCCCTGTGGTAGAAGCTGGTCTCGCACTCGCATCTTTGCACCTAAGACTAGAGATAAAACTGGTACTAACCCTCTGGCCCCAGCATCCCATCCTTGGGGAAATAGGCTAGTTAAGGGGTAGTCCTGGACTGGAGTGGTAAGTCCAGCATTCCCCATTTGCATAACACTACCCGCATGATCATATATCACCTGAGCTTTCATGCTGATAGGAGAAAAGTCTTTTTGCTAAATGAAATCCCCCAACCTCTTGGTAATGTGAAGAACTGTACTGCAAAGCTTTGAAACAATCCTGTGTTAGGCATGCAGTTGGGAGCAGGGGGCCAGACAGGGAGAGGGAAAAAATGGAATAGAATGATTCAAGAGTAAATAATTTTTGCTTTATTATGAACCAAATCACATTTTGTCTCTTTCAACAGATGCTTGAGCCAAAGAAGCAAACATAGGTAGAAATACAATTGAGAATATATATCTTCATGTTTCAACCTTTAATCTGACTTGCCTTTTACTGTCCTTTCCCCATTTCTTCTAACGTCTTTTGCCTTACAATATATTACCTTCTAGGTATCACCTCATCCTATAGAATCCTCTTCTAGTTTTAATGTCCTGCCCCAAATACTAACCCATTGAAGATAACTATGAAACCTTTAAATGGACAGTGGTTCCTTTTAAAAGCAGCCTTACTGAAAATCTGATACATACTGAATCAAGTTTTAGAAAACAATTACAATGACTTTTCTAAACTTTTGTGTTGACAGAAATGCCAGTTCAGCAATGTGACTGTTCTTTCAAATGTCTGTCTTGCCGCCCTAGAGTGACAGACATCCCAGTTAAACATATTGGGAAAAAGAAATACATAAATCCAATGAAGACTGTAGAAAAAGAAGTCATTTTAGCACTTGAAGAAACTTCAGTCATCTAACCCAATCCGTTCATGTTATAGATTGAGACCATGGAGATAAAAGTAGCCTATAGAATACAAAAGTTAGCGGCAGATCTGAGAGAAAAATCCCGCTCTTTGGATCCGCGGGTTTTTCACCACACCTAGCTATCGTTACCATGTATTATGAACAAAGAATCAAATATAATCAAGTGCAGCCTCACTTCACAGGCAAGAAAAGAGACTAGAGTTTAATATATTGTCCATGTTTATCTTAACATGAAACATTTACTCTTACAACCACAGTTGATGTTAACCTAGTTAATAAAATATGAAAGGTTTTTAAATGGCACTACATAAGCAAACATGACTCAAATTACTTCTTCCGTTTCTGCTTCCCAAATTATTGGAGTTATTGAAGCAAACTATGCTGCTTTCAATTTCAGTGATAGGCATTAAAAGTTACCCTATTGCTTAAGGGTGTTCTGGTCCAATTTTTAAGGCTTTCAGATTTAAAGATTCAGACTGCACACCAAAGCTGGACAAAGACAATACAAGCTGATTTAGGTTTTCACATGGCACATATTCTAGTTTAAACCCTTAACTACAACAAAATAAATGGTGTTGTCATTTTTGCCAAACCACCCCAAAATGAAATACTTTCTTACTCAATCTAGGTTTTTTTTTTTCATTCTAGGCCTTTAAGCTCCTAGGATTTTTAGATGTTGAAAATATTCCCTGTGCCCGGGATTCAATATTGTATGGTTCATTAGGATCTGTTGTGGCTGGCTTTGGACATTTTTTGTTCACTAGTGAGTATCTGTGTTTATTTTATTTCTCTATGTACTAAAAAATGCATTTCTCTATGTGATGATTTTTTTTCTAGATGGAGTAATGTATATAACAGGCAATTATAACAGGCATTTATATTCTAATTGACTGTTATGCTTATTTTTGACAGGTAGAATTAAAAGATCATGTGATGTTGGAGTAGGAGGGTTTATCTTGGTGACTTTGGGATGCTGGTATGTTTGCTAAGTATTCATGATAGGTTATCTAATTCAAAAAGCACGTTTTCAGAGCAATCTCCCATTGTGAGATACCCTCAATGAAGAATCTTGACTTTTAAGGACATTCTCATGGAAATCTGTCTTAAAATGCTTGAACGCATAAATGCGTATTAGATATTCCATTAAAAAGAAAGCTGTGGTTTTTACACTTCACTTAGGAAAGCCTCAACCATTTCCCTTACCCTAATACTTATTTCATCCCTGCTTATTCATATCTGAAAATGCTACTTTAAGAATGTGTTTATAACCACTGATCAGTGAAAATATGGATGAGCCTCAAATATTTGCCAGACCTAAGAGTACGATATGTACATACTATATGGTTCCATTTATACATGAATTTCTGCAGTGAACTATTTAAGGTGACAGAAATAATTATATGTAGACATAGCATTATTATCCTGTTAATGAGAGCAAATACTAGTTTCTTATAATAATGCTATCAGAAGACTGAAAACTAATGGATTTTATCATTTACAAACTTATGTAGACATCCTTTTCTTTCCTAATAAAAAAGAATGTGTTGATAGTATTCTGACACCAATACTGCCCAAAAATAGCACTATAAATTAGAACATTCATATTTTTCAGTCTCAGGGTAGTCATCTGTAAGTATTTAAGTTCTGTGTGATTTATAGAGAATTTCATAAATTAATTTCTCTAGGACTTAATATTAACAATTTATTCATATTCTTTTCTTCCAAGGTTTCATTGTAGGTATAATTATGCAAAGCAAAGAATCCGGGAAAGAATTGCCAGAGAAGAAATTAAAAATAAGATATTATATGAAGGTACCCACCTCGATCCTGAAAGAAAACACAACAGCAACAGCAGCAATTGAACAATCTTGAGCACAGAAAAGTCAATGTGAACGAAGTTAATTAAGATCAACCACACAAAACATTTCATGTGCAATAAGCTCTCAATCAAATAAATAAAGTTTAAGTTGTAGTCATTTTTTTCCCCCCACTTGTATGGAATGAAAACTTGCCAGTTTATTCTGGCCCCATGTCTACTGCCAGGATAGCATTCTTACATGTTACATATAGTGGACTTGTCATACTTAAAATGTGAAAGAATTATAAAACCTAGTGTTTAATGTACTTGGAAAGAGTTTCCTTGTAGTAGTAAGTATAGAGTTTAATGATAAGTAAACTTCCCTTAACAAAAACCTCAACCTTATTAGTATCCCATTAAAAAGCAGCAACTACTTACTGACTTCTTAAAAGATTTAAAATGAAGGGATTTTATCACTTTGCAAATTATTTTTTAAATGCATTCATCATTTGACAGTATTCTCTCATTTCTTAAAATGTGAGTCATCTTCCAAAAGAGTTGTTTTTAACTGCCCTAAACATTTTTGGGAAAGTATGCAGGGTTTAAATTTTTAAGTATAATTAGTTTTGAATTTAAATATGCACATGGAACTTGTTTGGCAGACTGATGCAATAGAAAAATAATTGCAGTATTACTATTAATGTAAACAATCCATTTGAAAGTCAATCAGCTGCTCCCATTAAAATATTATTTAAAATAGAAGAATACCCACAGCATCTAACTAAATCCTCAGGATTTACTCTCTGGAGAAATTCTCCCTTTCTAGGAAAATGAAGTTATTCCTGGTTTTAATCTGTACAATTACTTTAAGAAAATCTATTAAATATAACAAAACACAAGCTAGATGCTTAAGAAATGCTTAAAGAAATACTGGGGGGAAGACACCAGCAGTCAACAAGATTGTGGCCATTTCTGGTCCTATTATTTTGATGTACCATGGAAGGCACAGAAATAGCAAAGAAAATATTATTTTGATCTACATCTTTTTCTAAAGAAAAATGGAGCTTGCTCCAGTTCAATTCACAAGAACATTTTCCCTCCCATGCCCACCTTTTCTTGTGGCTGTCGCTAGGAAGGTTATGATGCAGAGGCTGTGTGGTTTACCAAATGCCTTAACTTAGCAGTGAATGACACTGTCAAACACATGTTGAGGGAAAATTTTTACTGATTCACAAAAAGGAAGACAGTTTGCCCACTCTTAGTGGCACAAATCAAAGCTGCATGCAGTTTACATTATCCAAATTAGTTATAACCAAATAATTGTTAAAAAATTCTGCCGGGCGCGGTGGCTCACACCTGTAATCCCAGCACTTCGGGAGGCCAAGGCAGGCAGATCACCTGAGGTCAGGAGTTCAAGACCAGCCTGGCCAACATGGTGAAACCCTGTCTCGTCTAAAAATACAAAAATTAGCCAGGCATGGTGGTGCATGCCTGTGGTCCCAGGTACTCAGGAGGCTGAGGCAGGAGAATCACTTGAACCCGAGGTGGGGCGGGCGGAGGTTGCTGTGAGCCGAGATTGCGCCACTGCACTCTAGCCTAGGTGATAGAGACTCTCTCGAATTTAAAAAAAAAAAAAAAATCCATAGGATATTCAACCATGTTTTCAGAGGCAGCACTGCATGAATGTGGGAAAATATCGATGATCACTAATCAATAATCTGATAACTGTGGACAGGCCACTTAGTTATCCCTTGGTATCCACAGGCCCAAGTCCCTTGAAATAAAATGCCCTCATATTTGCATATAATCTACATACATTTTCCCATATACTTTAAGTCATCTCTAATTACTTACAATGCCTAATATAAAATAAATGCCCTGTAAATATAGTTATTATTTTCCTTTTTTGTTGTTGTTGTTTCATTGTTATTTTTTGTCTTTACCTCCAGTATTTTCAACCCACGGTTGGTTGAATCCAAGGATGCAGAACTGGAGGACATGGAGGGCTGACATGTAACATATGTAACATGTAAAACAGGTCCCTTCCAGCACTAGCACACTGCAATTACATCTTACCCTGAGTAAGAGAGAAGCTCTCTCTTGGCTGGTAAAATTTCCAATGTCTTCACCAATAACAAGGTTAGCTCATTTTCACAGAAGTTTGCATAAACTGGAAACCTGGATAAAAACAAATTTGTAACATATTTGGTTGGATTTTTTTTTAAATGCTTCATGTATTTACATGATAACTTTTATTCTTGTGCTATTAAGATTTTACAAGTGTATTAATAAATTACTAAAGTCTGTAACACCCACCCTTAATAAGGAGAAACCAGTAGACACTTCCAGTCTCTCCTACCAATGTCTACCCTACCATCCAACTTCACGTCCAAACTGTAGTTTTTTGCTAAACCTTCAATGCACTGTGACCCTTTTTTTTCTCTTGAGATGGAGTTTCATTCCCGTTGCCCAGGCTGGAGTGCAGTGGCATGATCTTGGCTCACTGCAACCTCCACCTCCCGGGTTCAAGCAATTCTCCTGCCTCAGCCTCCCATGTAGCTGGGATTACAGGTGCATGCCACCACATCTGGCTAATTTTTGCATTTTTAGTAGAGACAGGGTTTCACCATGTTGGCCAGGCTGGTCTTGAACTGACCTCAGGTGATCCGCCTGCCTCAGCCTCCCAAAGTGCTGGGATTACAGGAGTGAGCCACCGCCCCTGGCACATTATGGCCTTTATACCCTATCCACACTGCCACTTTTTCGTTTCACTTGGAATGGCTTTTTTACTTCCTCTCTGTAACTTTCCATTCTTTTGCTCACTAGCTTCTGGGAACTACAATCACCTTTTAAGTTCTCACTATTTTGTGTCATAATCATTGGTGCTTTCCTTGGTCACCAGCAGTGTCAGGTACCATCACGTACAGCCTAAGTTTCTCACTGGCAAAAACCTTGGCCATTTTTATCTTTACATTCTCATCCAAGTATCTGGCACAAAATAGTCAATAAATACTAGACAAAATAGTCCAGGTTCCTGGCCGGGCGCGGTGGTTCACACCTGTAATCCCAGCACTTTGGGAGGCCAAGGCGGGCAGATCACATGGTTAGAAGTTCGAGACCAGCCTGGCCAACCATGGTGAAACCCCGTCTGTACTAAAAAACGAAATATAAAAATTAGCCTGGCATGGTGGTGTGCAACTGTAATCCCAGCTACTCGGGAGGCTGAAGCAGGAGAATTGCTTGCACCTGAGGGGCGGAGGTTGCAGTGAGCTGAGATCGTGTCACTGCACTCCAGCCTTAGGTGACAGAGCCAGACTCGGTCTCAAAAAAAATAAAAATAGCCCAGGTTCCCCTTCTCTCATCCAGACTTTCACACGTCACAATTTCAAACTGTAAGAGTAACCTACCTTCCATGAGCACCTGGAACCTCCAGCGTACAGCTTCTTTCATTGTTCCATTAATTCCGAAATGTCACACTAGGTGATATAGCAGTAGGTACCAGCTAAATAGCTGATTAAAATAGAATTATGGTTATTAGTAGTCTTACAAACTTCTTGTGGCTTATCTATCATACCTACTTTTAAAAAATCTTTTAAGTGCTTTATGCACTTTCCCCTTCCCTCGCCCCTCCCTCTGGTTTTCCTTGACTGCTTGTGCTTTTCCATCTCAGTAAAAGGACCTCGGGGAATTTAAAATTAACTAGCTCTTCTCTGGACTTGTGATTTATATTGACTGAGTTTGGCAACAAGAAAATGTGACTATCCCTAGGTACCATCATTTGATTTGCAAGCATCTCTTTAGTCTACGTACCTCTACTCCATCGCTGGTTTCCCTTTGCTTCGATTATATAATGCGAGGAGGTCTATATAATAAATTCAGGATTCCTGTTTATGCACTTTTCAGCAAAGAGCTAGGGATCAAATAGGGTTTCAATCCTTCTATTCCTAGACAAAAATCTGTGATGGGGATCAAGACACCCCTTTAAAAGTCATGTTAAGATATACACTATTCTTTGGGTAAGCAGAAGATCTTAACAAGGAAAGTAGAAAAATTAAAATGATTGCTGTAATTCTGATTTTTAGTGGTCCTCTAGAATAAAATAATTTTTGGAAGTAGTTATCTTAAAATACTCCAGTCGTCATCAACCCAGGTCAATATACCAATATCCTCTACCACCCAAAATACTGGTATTTTACACAACTTATTTTGCACATTAAGTTCCATTTTAAAATGTTTTAAAATGTTTTCTTAAAAAGGAAGCTGTTAGAACAAAAAAATTATGAAGGTAGTTTTTTCAAAGTATTAAAGTTCATAATGTGAGCACTACAAATGTTTTACAAATATTTTTCAGTGCTTTCAACCATTGCATTTGCCCTATGCTTCCATGTTCTAGAATAAGGACATTTAAGTATTTTTATGTTGATAATAAGCAAATACTAATTCTGAGAGAGGTTTCTATTGTTCACTTTAAAAGGTAGGTCAATGTAATGGGTGGTATCTGTTCTTAATTCTTCTAAGAATTAAATCCTGTATGTTATCAGTCACCTATTATATGGCACACCCTCAGGGGATATCAAAGTAATCATTCTTTGCATATACTGGCTTCTTAAGGTTTAAGTTTCCATAAAAATGTTTCTTCACCGATACCCTGAAGTCATGTGAAATAAAACATATGCCTTACCATCTAAATTCAAAGCTTATTTTTGAAATGAATGTTTCCCTTTTCTGTAGTTTTATGATTTTTCTCAAATGAACAGAAATGGCTATGAAACTGTAAGTTGCCTACTCTTCAGAAACCATTAAATTGCTTTATTTGTGAGTAGACCCATATTTCATTAAGCAAACTCTGATAGCTACATCTGGAATCAGAATAGAGCCCAAGCCCTCTTAGGTCACCTAAAGACATTCTGGAGTGTATAGTGGGGAAAATAAATTCCTCTAAAGTCTTTTTCAGGGAAATGGAAAATTACATGTCCTGGACTGATACAACCAAAGCTCACACAAGCCCTCCCATTCCTTCAGTCTTGAATTTACTTCCTAGTTGATTTTATGTACTTCAATATATGAACTAACCACTTCATTATCCAAAAGGATGTCAAGCTATTTTCCAAATTTTCATAAGCTAGTAAAAATAAGTATTTGTGAATTTAATAGAAATGAGAAAGATTTTGGGCAACCAAGGACAGAAAGGTCTCCTATGCACTGTTTGACATTAAAACGTTGTAAGGAAGTACTTACACTCTACCAAGTAGGGTGGAGATCAAAACAAATGTATTGCCAAAAGTTTAATAGATGACATCAGAAAAATGATCTAACTTTGAAAGTACTCAGGTCTATTTGCACATACACCTGTAAACCTAAGCAAGAGGACTGCCAATTGCTAAGAACACACAGAATACACACTTCACCTCAGATATGCAGGAGAAAACACTCTTTTTTTCTGTTGTAGAGACTCTGTCCATCTGGTTACCAATTACTCTCTTCCCCCATCTTTTAAAAATAGAGCCCTATTTAAAGTGATTCTGGAAGCCTAACGTAACTATGAAATGTACAAGCAGCAATTAATTTGGAATACCTATTGGAATCACTGGAACATTTAGTTGGACCCTTTAACTCTTCCACACAGCACATTCACATGGACAGACTAAGGAAAAGGAGATGAAATGTAAATCAGCACATTTGTTTGCTTTACTTTTCAAGAAAAAAAAAGTTACGTTGGAATCTTTTATTCTTGTACTTGACCATGATTCTCCCAATCTTTAACTACATACAACTGAGATACAGGATACAAGTTGCCTCAAAAAATTCCTTTTGTTAGTTGACATTTAAATAAGCCAATAACTCTTTAGGTACTAATGTTATCTCACCTCCATATATGCTTTAACTGTTGCAGCATTAATGTCACACTTACAAACTGGTGTCCATACCAGCCCCATCTATTCTTGGTGTTTTAAATTTTTTTAAATGTCTCGGCAGACACCAATTTGTGGCAATGCTTTAAGTGTCTGCAATATGTATTTTACTAGACATCACTCATTTGACTTCCTGTAAGGTTCAGAATGGAATTGTGAACTAGTAGGAAGAACATCCACAATGGTGCAGCACTTCTGTCAGATGCTAACTCTCCAGCCTGTAATATCTGCATTATTTTTCAATAAAATAGACAGACTGAACATGCTCATGAGTAACTATGTCATTGGCACAGTATGGTGACCATAACGGTGCAAAAAAACCCTGAATCTCTATAGAAGACATTTCTCTAGAGACTAACCTACACTGACATTTACTTCACACTTCCAACTACAGTATATAGCTTTTTATGCCCAGGATTCAGCTGTAAAAGCAAAGCACCTGCTCAAGACACAAGTATACGCTGAATCCTGGCATGAAAAAGAAAGTATTCCTTATCAATAATTAGGTAACTACAAACTGACAACATGGTTATGATCCCTGTCCTAATAACTTGCTTAACCAAGTAGTGATTACTGATGTCCTGGCCCATCTTCAACATGTTTGCCTAACACTAGGCTTACAATCAACACATTCTACTACATAGGTGTTATATTTTCTGAGTAATTCTAGGTTAACATTATGAATATAACCCATCTGCCTATTTCCAATCTACTATCCCTTAAAACTATTATTAAAGATTCCTGCGGCAACTAACGAAAATTATTTCAATCATTTATATTTTTAGTCAATTGGTTAGGATGCGAAAGCATAGTCCTACTCAATAATGTAAGTGTATCATCAATTTCCCACCTAACCTCCTCCCTGAGACTGTGCTATTTCTGCATGACTTGAGATTGACATAAGTGTGACGCCAAATAAACTAGCACACATATTAAGCTAAACATAATGAAAACTAAGTATTAAGATGAATTGTTTCTGTTCAATTTCAAAAACATAGACTCCAGGTGACCCCTGGTTTTTCACCTACTCCAAAGGGATACATACTACATTAGTAGTATAGCTCACTTCCAAATTCTCAAGGGCTTATTCTAATTAAGTTTCATAACAAAGGTTAATAAGACAAAGGTCACTCCAACATGAGTTAGCTGGACAAAGTACTTTTAATGCTTATTTTACAAATATGTACCTGTAGTGCTAATCCTAGGCAAAGAAAACAGGATGATTCAAGAGCAGCCTATGTAACTACCAACTCAAGCACTAATACTAGCTAGACCACCTTCATGCTTTAAAATTTAAAGTTACGGAGTAGCTGTGGCCCTCCCCAACCAAAAAAAAAGCTTTAAATAATAAAGGCACTGCAGCGTTAACTAAATTTTAGGGTAAATTTAGGCAATTAACAATTCGAAGAGACTTGTGGTTTATATAATTAGTAATTCAAATGACTGTTTTAGACATCTCAGGTAGTTGACCAATTCTTGCTCAAAGCACGGTTTATGCTGGGTATGAGTCCCAATGCATAGGAATTGCAACGTATTGTCAGGCGTTTAACGTATGTATGTTGGCTTTTATTAACTATTACTAAAATGTTAAAACTTAAACCCAATTATTCACCAAACTGAACCCCTCAACCTCAGAGCTCCAGAATTAGGAATGAATGACAAAGTTTAGACTCCAATCATTTTAAGAATGTTAGGTGGGAAGAAATGGCTTCAGATGCAGCATTCTGTTCATCTTTCCAAGGGAACATCTCAAATGAGTATTCTCAAGCAGGATGAGAAGTAGATAAAATTCTCTGCTACAAGTTCCATCCACTTTTTTTTTTTTTTTTTTTTTTTTAAGAGACCAGGTCTCACTATGTTGCCCAAGATGGTCTCAAACTCCTGAGTTCAAGTGATCCTCCCGCCTTGGCCTCCCAAAGTGCTAGGACTGCAGGCGTGAGCCACCACACCCAGCCAAGTTCCATCCACTTTTGAAAACAAGACATTTTATATTTATGTATAGGAAGAGAATTATGGAAACACTTTGTAAAACATCCATTTATTATATCCAATGCTAGACACTACCACTTGGGCTCTAAAAGATATGTTTATGCCTCTCTCACTGTTTATGCTAGTTTAAAAACCAAATATACAAGGTCTACAATTATTTATATCCAAGATGTCTACACCACTGCCTAAAAAGCTATTAAAATATTTTTATTTGTGCAATGGAACCCATTATTTACATGGTCCTAGAATAAAAAGTCAATTTATATTGTGAATAAATTTATCAAAAAACATGTCATTCAATTCCCACAAATGAGACATTTTAAATACAGAATACACTCTATTCATGAATATAAAATCCCCAGGTGAAAGTCCCTTAAAATACTATTATGGTTGTTTCCTAGAATAATTTCATAACTTTTTCAAAGAAAATTCCTTTAAACTTTAATACCTTGTTGCTAGTGCTCAGAACATCTAGGTTCAATCTTTATTTTTATAGACAGGATCTGTCCTAGGCAAATGAGGGCTTGTTTTTATAAATTTAAGAGTTTCCTCTTGTCATTTCAGTGTCAAATTGATTTGACTCAATTTCATGATTTCATCTTGCTCAAGGCCATAAACTGGTCAAAGCCAGAGCCCTTCAAAGGATGTGTGAGTATATGAGGGAAAACTTTCCATATAATTTTATTTACATCATTTCTATCTCACAGCAGTCTAAGTTTTAGTTTTCTTTTCTCAAATTCTCTGCTGTTTTTGTATTACTGCAGCTGACCAATCCAAAGCCAGTTTTCACTCAGCATGTTATTCTATTTTCAAATATAACCTCTTAGTGAAAGCACCCCTCAAATCAACAGCAATCTCACAGTGAGTTTCCTTTGGGTAGTTAGGATTTGTCCAGAACTACATCCTTTTCAGTTGTTCAGATTTTTGCTTGCCATTAGGGAGGCATGGGAAGGATGAGCAATAAATCGGGTTTCTCATTCATATCTTATTTCTTAACTTACCTAATTTTCTCCCTGTTGCTTGCTATTTGGTACACTCCCTTCTCTGAATCCCTTAAACACTTTAAGGTTACTTCTTCCATACAAGTGTAGACAATTCTATTAATTCCAGTCTTGACTAAAAATTTTAACATTTTTCTGGGTACCATTTTTAACTACACTCTCCCCAAATTCTCTGGGCTAAACAGGAATGATAGTCTACCTAGTGTTACTTGACCATTACTTTCCCATTGCAATTATAAAATGAATTCCTTAATAAGCAATTTTAAACTACAGGGTATAGCCAAGACTTTTTAAAGGCACAAAGGACAACTTTAGGACACAACGCTGATTAGAATCAAAACCTGAAACTGTTCCTCTAGGTAAGCCTATGCAATCGTAATAAGGTATACTGAAGAGTAGCTCAGGCCAGTGGTTCTTAGCATTACTTGCTAGAAAAGGTAAAAATCCATGACACTATCTTCAACTGTTAAATATCCTATGTTAACTAAGGATTAGCCTTTGTTCCAAAAATGTCTCAACTGAACCTACACCATCACTTAAAACTCCAGCTTACAGCAAGAAAATTCCTTAGAAGTATGAATTCATATTTAAGATCTGATTTTAAAGGGCTAAAACAAAATTCTAAGCAATCAGAAATATAGCAAACCTAAACTTACCAAAAGCAACCTAAAAACACCAAGGAAACACTAGACTGAAGTCAAATTTTAGTTCTACAGTTTGACTCCTGATTCCTCACTTCACATGGGTGAGGGGAAGATTAAAAGTGTTCTGTGCAAACCCAATATAATTACAATTAGGGGATCTAATGTTATTACAGAGCTACAGTCAAGTTAGCAGTGTTGTGTAGTAGTGACATCAATGACTGGCTTGCATGATGGCTTCTAAAAGCATCTGTTCCCAGAGTTTCATGTATCATATATATGTATATAAAATAATCAGTTGAGGACAGCATTAGCATTCTGTAAAGATGATAAACTCAGTGTTAACTTCTCCCAGCCAGTACCTTTTCCCCTCATTAAATATGTTAAAAGTTGTCTGGTGGGGAGGGGAAGGGAAGAATTCAACTTTACTTCATAATTATATATCAATTGTCAGTATACATTTAAGTTTTTAAAACCTAAATGTTCTATGCAGAGTAAATAAGCTGTCCAGAAAGCACACACTTAAAATTTCTCCTCTTGGGAGTTAAAGGGATTTTGAACCTTGATGGCGAGAATCCCAAAACAAGAGTAAAATGAATTCTTTTTATTGCAAACAAACGTCTAAATTAATTTCTCCACCCACTTTCTTTAGAAAGAAAAAGAAATCAGCAGGCTAAGGAGATACCCATTCAAGAACTGACATGATTAAAAATTAAGATATAAATGGGTGACTCACAATTTCATTAGCTTACAAAGATGGTGGAGTTTACTACTACAAGCACACTAGTTATACAGTATTTTGTGGGAGAAGGGCATACAGACATGGCTAACTTCATATAGATCCCATTAGACAACTGGATTTACAACAAGTTTTTTTAATAAGAAATGG
Source organism: Macaca nemestrina (assembly GCF_043159975.1). NCBI lineage: Eukaryota > Metazoa > Chordata > Mammalia > Primates > Cercopithecidae > Macaca > Macaca nemestrina. The sequence continues at coordinate 4,337,635 of NC_092125.1, read as the reverse complement.
GCAAAGCCAGCTTTCTTTTCAGAATCAAAATGCAGAACAAATGGAAAAATTATGGTATTTAACCTTCACAAGTTTGAGCCTCCACAAATAATGCAACCAAGGTTTACATTTTTAACAGCCCTTCTACATACACTCCATCTTCTCTATCTTAGTTCCAAGTTTTGGTTTTCAATCCCAATTATACCAATTCCATCGTTATTTAAGAAAAATCCTTCCCAGTTATTGTCAGAAACTACAATTTAGCTTACCCCCTCCACTACCCAGCAAACTACAGAGAGGATGGAGTGTAATATGAGCAGTACAGAGTCTTAATGCAATTCATGAGGACCACTTAGTCCTTACATGAATCTGGTTGCTAACATTTCTATTATATTGTGACAATGACTCCCGACTGTTATTCTCTGTGAGAAATGGGGGGAGTAAATTCTTAATAAAAGACACCAGGTACAAAGCAACATTTTACTTCTGTTGTGATAAAAAAAAAAAGTCACATTTTACAGATAAAATGTAGAACCCTGAAATACTGACACATTCTCTTATCGTGCACAATGCTGAGGTTCTCTTACGATTCACTTTTAAACTGCAATTAAAAATGTACAAAAAAGAAAAGAAAAAAAATCAACCCACAAAGCTTCTAAAAAAGGAACCCGCAGGCACTTCCTCTTGTGGAATGTTTAAAAAGTTAGCCTACTAAAGAAAACAGTCGACTTCTTGTGAAGGTTTTGGAGAAATATGTATCAGTTCGTTTTATTTGGGTATTCAATAATATCCTTGGTGATAATGCTGACTCCATGGCTTCTGACCCCAGAATTGCTGTAAGAGAAAATTTTGTTTTTAAAGAAAAAACATCAATAAGCCACTCAAACTGTTTTTAGGAAATGACAATGAATCTAATTCAGAGTAATTTGCTGGAAACAAATTTATACTTGTCATACCTCTGATTTCTACCAGATTTAGTTTTAATATCCCATAATTATCAATACACATTACAAAATGAAACACATCATGAATTTGTTAGTTTACACAATTAAAGCTAACAGTAAAAAGAACTGTATATATTAAATAATATTACTTCATTAAAAAAATTTAACTTATAGCAATTTTCAACCTATTTTGCCTTCAAAAGGTAGATTATGGCTACTACTGCAACACGATTCACACTTTACCCTATTAACACTTATAAACACTTCAATCCCTGAACAGGATCTTTTTCAAGACTGATAAATCTTAGGAACTCAAAATACAATTAATGTACATAAACCACGTAAGAAATTACTTACACCCTGCTGCCACTGGTTGTAGCCCTGAGATTGATTTTTGTAGCCACGATTGTTTCCTCGTCCTCTGAAGTTCTACAAAAAGGAAATAGATCTAAGAGCTCTGGGCCCAATCGCTTGTTAGGTTTGCGGGGGTGGGAGAGAGGAGCAGAAATGGACAGGTTGCTAGCCCCTAATCTTAGGGGGCAATATACAAATTCTGGATACCCTCTGCTGGTTTCTTAGTTTTTATTTTTTATTCATTATGAGAAACGCATCTGACTTGTTAATTAGTACACCTGAAAAAACTCAAAAGTAAGTAGACTCATTTCACCATTACTAGTTCAATTTTCCTTATGTCAATGCCTATCATGTTCCTTATGGACTACTAAGACACCCCAACATAAAGCTCACAACTTTCCAGATTAAGCTATACAGATATCATCATGCTTCCAGGGATCTTTAATCATTACCTGGTTGTAGTTCCCTCTGTTGGGCATTCCACCTCTGTTGTAGTTCCCTCTGTTTGAATAACTACCACGGCCAGGAAAAACAGGGGCACGAGGGTATGGATAGCCGATTCCACCACTTCCACCGCCACCACCACCTCTCTGTGGCATGTTGCCCCTCCTATTATATCCGCCACGATTCCCAGGGGCTAAAAAACAAGGGATGTTTTAGTTTCATTGCATTGTACCCTACTTATACAGAAGACTCAGGATTCCTCTAGATTGTTCCTTTTTCTCCAAAAATAATTGTTTAAAGACAAAAGTAATGTTTAATTCTAACCATTAATAACATAACCTAGGTGTATTTACTGTCAAATTACATGAATACTACTGTGACAGCATACCATTAATGAGGAAGAAACCAGCTATATCCAAACTATAAAATTATCATTTGTTTCGATCCTGAACTAAATACAGAACACTCAAAATTAACTTGCCTCCTCCTCTGAAATTTCCACCACGCATATTGAATCCTCCACGTCCTCTATGGCCACCACCTCTGTTAAACTGGTTCTTGCCACTCTTATTTTTATTGCTTTTCTTTGAGCCAGTGTTCTGTTTCTTTTCTGGTGGAAGAGCCTTTTTGCTTTCTTCCTTATATTGCTCCAAAAGTTTTTGGGCTTCTTCCTTCTGAAGTTCAACATAGGTTATTTCATCAAAGCACTCAGCTACCTCTGGGAGGGTAAAGTTTCCTGCAGGAAACAAAGTCGTATTATTAACTTAGAAACCCACCACAAATCCCCACAATCCTAAAGCTAACAAATTATTAAGGTTTAGTAACGTATTTTCCTAAAAATAAACAGAAATAGACCAAACATATATGCATATTTAACAAGTGCAATTGTAATTCCTGAAGCAGTATTGCTGGAAAAAATGTTAACTTTTCAGAGGAGTAAGTCCTAATAGATATAACAAAGTTACACAAGCAGAATATGCATGAAAAAAAAAAAAAAAAAGATTTAACACACTTAACAGAATTAAATTAAAATTCCATGCCTTTCATTTTGAGGACCGCATGTTCTGGTAGGTCTTTCCCCTCTACTTCTGCTTTCTTCTGTGTTCTTTGCTTATAGTCTTCATCTTTTGGGCACACTACAACAGCTTTTCGCTGGAAGCCTGCGAACAGGCACATTTTTCTCCTCTGGGCAGCAGCAGACACATTTGTCTTTAAAAAAAGAAATTTATGTTTACAACCCTAAATGTTAATTCTACACCAATCTATCTAAATTATCAGTTAATATTTTTCATCTTCAAAGCTACAGCATACCTGATCCAGAATAAAATTTCGCTTCTTTCGGGCAGCAATCTCAATAAATTTCCCAAGACACTGTGGGGCTCTCTGCAACAGTGTGTTCAGTTTTCCAGTATCTGCCATTTGCTTCTTAAAACCTGCCACCTATATTCAAAAGTTAAAATTTCCCCTTGAACTTGTGAATTTTAATAAGTTATGCTTTTTAAAATTCAACTCTCATCTATATGTAAAGCAGGCAACATTTTACATTACCTTTGTCCATTATTGTTACAAAAACAGGGTCACTTAAACTATGTAACAAGACCCTACACCCTACACTTAATTCTTTTTAGCTTCTAGAAACACTAGCAGCTCCTGTGCTCAAAAACACAGAAGCCTAGCCACCGGAAGGCAGTTTACCCTCACAGAGCTTACTTAAAGAACCAACTTAATCTTGCCTTTCCTCCCACCTTAAGATATTAACAAAATGGACAGAGACAAAGGCAAAAGGTTTACCTAGAATACCTCCTAGTCTATCATTTTTCTTTTTTTTTTTTTCTGAGACAGAGTCTTGCTCTGTCGCCCAGATTGGAGTACAATGGCACGATCTCGACTCACTGCAACCTCTGCCTCCCAGGTTCAAGTAATTCTCCCTGCCTCAGTCTCCCGAGCAGCTGGGATTACAGGTGCACACTACCACGCCTGGCTAATTTTTGTATTTTCAGTAGAAATGGGCCTTTGCCATGTTGGCCAGGTGGGTCTCAAACTCCTGACCTCAGGTGATCCATCCACCTCAGCCTCCCAAAATGCTGAGATTACAGGCGTGAACCACCATGCCCAGCCTTCTCCTCGTCTATTTTAAACACTGAGATCAGGCCCTGAACATTTTACTTACCATCATTTTATCCATAATAGTATTTGTGCCAAGAATGTTGTATTTCCCTGGATTTTCCGCTGCATGCTTAGTAACCCAGGTAGTTTTTCCAGCTCCTGGCAAGCCAATCATCATCACAACCTAGTGAAAATAATGAAATGTCATTAGACACCACCTAATAATTCTTTAAATATTGTTCTATTAAGGCCAATTTAAATATCTAAGTCTTCATAGCCCTTATACTAAGGGACAAAAATTTGTGTTTATGGAAAGAGTAACAGTCAACATAAGGGGAAAACAATAGTTACTTAAGAGAAATATGTACAGCACAAAGTAAACAGACTAATCATCTACCTCTTCTAAATGTCATTTTGTGCCAGTCAAACAATATTCAAATGCCAGTTAAAAAAAAAAAAAAAAATCACTTACTTCACAATCTTTCTTCTCTTCAGGCCCCTTTGGTCCTCTAACTCGATCCTCTAAGGGGACATTCTGGATAAAAGTATACTCTTCAGGTATTGGAAAATATGGCTTTTCCTTCTGACCAAAATTAAATTCAACTGCACAGTTGTGGCAGAGAACATGCGGGAAGAGTGGCCGTCCAGCAAGAACTTCCTTACTGATTTTGAAAGCAATGCCAAGATCTTGTCCATTCTTAGCATAGGAGAGTTCTACTTCATCACTTTCAAAGTTCTGTTAAACAGCAAAAAATTCAAGTTATCTGCTTCCTATAAACTTTCTAAAAAACTAATAATTAAAATTAGGAGCAAAGCTTATCCTGTGGGAGCTACAGGTTAAACAACTATTAAGTGGCCTCTAAGGGCTACACAGTTAAGAAATCTGTTGGTTACAAACAATGAAGCACGTATCTCCAGAACCAGAAACAATAGTGACCTAGAAGTTAGACTAAATTTTCTAGGTCAATTTCATCTTCATTGTTTTCAGTCAAAATGAAATTAGTGAGTTCCTCAAAAATGTCCTGTATTTTCCCAATTCAACTGCTGAATGAGTATTTATACTAACCCAGGGACTGGTGTATTTATGTTGCTCCTATTGAAGATTGACCTTAATAAAGCTTCTTAAAAGTTCCTAGATATAGCTACTAATTTGCCACTTATACATAGAAAGTTAGCTTTAACTTACAGCAAAACATGTAATCACATCATTTTCATCAAACTTTTCTCCATAATCTTCAGTCTCACAGTTGCATGTTTTTATTCCTTTTAGAGAATACCCGTAAGAAAATTCTTCTTCACCTAAGAAAGTAATTAACCTTCGTGAAGTAGATTTTTAAAATAGTCCAAAGACTCATCTATTTCACTACTTAAAATGTAGGCTACAAGAGAAATGAGCATATAACCTAATCACCTGTCACTGACACTATTACTTTTCTACCTCTGTACTAGAATTGATGAAAGTTAGGAGGAATATATATATATGCAGAGACCAAATTAGTTGACAATTTGCATATCATGGGTAAGATTTTATTTCAACCATAAACTTCTAATAAAGGAACAAAAACTAAAATGTAGCCTGTGCCTACTATGTGCTAATATTACTTGTCTGAAGTATTAACAGAATAGATAAAAACAGACAAAAGGCTTAGAATGCCTTCTAGTCTGGTTAAAAAATAAGGATATCAGACCCTCCTAAACATTCATGAGCCCACATCAGTCAAAAAGAATCTTTACCAAGTAACATTCCACTTGTAGTTAGTGACCAGCCAATACGAACTTCATGTATGTCAATATCTTTTGTATATAAATGCCTTACTGGGATCTTCTCTGTAACCTGAAAGTCGAATCATTAAATAATTAAAATCATAAACCAAGGAGGTAACCCCTTAACTCTGGCTTATTTCATAGGGTCATGAGCTAATCTTCCTCGAGCTATAAATACAAAGAGATGGCACACTCTAGCCCATCCCTAATATTTTTAAGAACTTTAAACTGATGTGCTTATAACTTGAAATGTTAAATACTTATTTGACCCATATTTAAAAGAATAGTTAATATTTTTACAGTTCATGTTGTCAGTCTTCAACTTAAAGCCAATTAAAGGATACATTTAATGTTTTTCTCGCCAACAAAACCTGTAATCTAACCAAATTTTATTTTTCACTCTTTGGTGGCCCTTTCAAATGCCTGATAAAAATGAAGTACCCTAAATAAAAAGTTGCCTAGCTCTGCATGTCAAGTTCTAACATAACAAACTTAACTGTCACAACAAAATGAAGGTTCCAAGTTCCTCTTTTAATTTACAGGAAGCTTCAAAAAATAAGTACCTCTGATAACTTAGCAGTATGAAGCACCTGTAATTTCAGTATTCTGGGAGGCCCAGGCAGGCAGATCACTTGAGCTTAGGAGTTCAAGACCAGCCTGGGCAACATGGTGAGACCCTGTCACTATTTTAAAAAGAAAAAAAGAAAAGAAAAAAAAGGCTGGGCGCGGTGGCTCAAGCCTGTAATCCCAGCACTTTGGGAGGCCGAGGTGGGTGGATCACCTGAGGTCAGGAGCCCCGTTCTCTATTAAAAATACAAAAATTAGCCAGGTGTGGTGGCACGTGCCTATAGTCCCAGCTACTTGTGAGGCTGAGGCAAGAAGAATCACTTGAACCCAGGACGAGGAGGTTGCAGTTGAGCCTGGGTCATACCACACCAATCCAGCCTAGGGGACAGAGTGAGACTCTGTCTCCAAAAACAAACAAAAACATCATAAAATTGCATTTACCTTCATCTCAAAACACACTTTGCCTTTTGACACACCATAAGATGCTCTTCCTCCAGCCCAAAGAAAAGCAAAACTTTCCATTGTAAGGGAAGAAGCACTGAGACGATCTCTTGATATTTTAAAATGTAGATCACAATTATCTGTAATTATATCAAATACTGTGTTACTTTTGACATCCAATGTAAACACATCTGCTATGTAGAGAAAACTTGGTTATTTAATTTTTGCATGTACTTCTTAACGCTGCACAACTTTTCTCCACATCATGCTGTTGTTCCAATTTTCAGTTTAAAGCCCCACTCCCACCAAGTCACTCCTTTTAAATTATGTACTGAAAAGTAAACTGCCTCTGAAACTAATACCAAGGTTTAACATGTATATTTTAAGTATTTAAAATAATCAAGACAATGTGACATTAATACATACCTGCTCTGCTCTTTACCTTGATTTAGAGACAAGCAGTAGAGGATAGCAGGAAATCAAAGTGAAGCATGCCAGAACCAGGTAGATTTACCAGTGCCACATTAAAACTGAAGGGAGGCCACGACCAAATTATTTTGAAACAGGAGTATGAGCTGCTGTTGATCCTGCACCAGGGCTCTAGCTCCTAAATTCTTCTTCTAAAACTTGTGAAGAAGACAGCCTAAATCTATGAAGTACAAACCTGGCCGTCTAATGCTGTTAATAGTGCAGCATTTTAGGTCCTCTTTACCCAGGACTGCCTGTTCAACAATTAGGGATTAACTGCTTCCCGGATTATCCAAATCCAAAGTGTCTTTAACCTAGCTACCTATGGGTCACTGGCTCATTAACATGCACCTTCTAAGACTTCTCACTTCAACAGCTAAAGTCAAGCTGGAATTCGATTTTTTTTTTACTGATCAGAGAAAAATAAATCTACAGTTTGGAATTTTTCTTAAATTAGAATTACTGTAATCAGCAGAATTTAATTCAACAGATTGTTTGAATTCAACATTGTGTTTATATTGACATATGCCTATCTGATTTGCTAAAAAAATCTAACAATTACATTACCTGCATGAGTCACCACTTCACTACCTTGCCAATTCCTAGCAACTTTTTATTTACACAACCCAGAATTTCACATAAAATTTTCAAATCAACTAACTCCTTTTTCACCTGCAGTTTTTTACTTTAAAAAGGCTCAGATGACTATCTCAACCTTCTGTAAAGGACATTCCAGTAAGAAAGAGTTTTACATTTACACTCTTACAAATCTGAATAAAACCAAATTGTACAAGAAAACATGAGAAGCTAAGCTTCAATGCCCTCCATCTAACAGAGCAGGCTGACACCACAGCTGATACTTTCAAACAAGTATTTCTATTCTTTGGTCTATTTATCACACCCAGAGTTGTGAATTCTGGTCACTAAACCAACTACTTTTTTTTTATAACAACAACAAAAAAAATGCAAGTCTGACAGTCAAAGCCCACTTAGAGGTTTGCAATACTTTCTCATACTCAATTGCAACCCAACTGGGTGAAGTAGCAGTATTTACAGTGCTGCACTGCCATTGATACCATTCGCTGCTGAAGAAAGCTAGTGGCCCAGTGATAGCCCACTGCTGCTGCCTCAGGTCTTTGGAAGAAATCAACTTATGTTTAAAGCAGCAGCTACTGAACTGGAATTGAGAACAAAAGAGCAGTTATTGAAAAAGTAATATTACAATCTTTTAGAATAGGGAATATACTTGTGTGCTAATGGGAGAAGTCATTAGTAAATATTTAACTAGCCCAAATAGCTCACTTAATATAATTCCACAAAAAAATGAATTACTTTATTGTAGAAGCCTGTAAGGCTAAATTATAGGTAGTGTTACAAGTTTCCGTTAGCTAGTCAGAAACTGGCATTAATTTTACATTTCCTAAGAACGAGAACTTTCAAGTCATAAAAATATGAAACTCCTAGAGCCTGTAAAATAATCCATTTGATACAACTGATGCCGTGCTAAATATTAAACTACTAGGTTCTGAATATAAACCATTATCTCTTCCTGCTTTTAAAAAAAACTAACCCAACTTTTGCTGCACTTAAGCATTAAGTTTTCTAACATTTTGGAAGCAAAAAAAAAAAAAAAAAAAAAACCATCACCGCATTTCATAACTGGGGAGAAACAGCTTCACTTACAAGTATCAAGACAAACCACTGTGTCATCGAAGTGTTCATCTTCTTCTTCAACAGGTGGCTGAGGAGATTTGGCTCTGAAAGACAGAATTGTCTCCTGATACAGCTTTCCGATCAACGAACGAATAAGGGATGACAAGTAAAACTAGGTGAGCATCCTATACCTGCTATACTTGTTCTCTTCAATGTACTCAAAATATCCACGGCCATGATCTTCTCGTGGTCTTTTAACACCCCTCTTTTTATCTCCGCCTTTCTGTTCTGTTTTGCCGTCCCCTAAAACACACAAGACCCCCATAAGAGGCCAAGCCGCTAAACAACAAAAAAGCGCTTTTCCGTTTCGAGAAGCAAAGCAGCTCGACTTTATCCTGCTTTTTAACTGAGGTTTTAACCGAGGACTCAAATGTGAATTCGAAGAACAATCAGCTACGAATTGGATTAGCGCTAGTGACGCAGTCTAAAGACGTTACGAATTTTGCCAGTCTCCTCGATGATTCGAGAAACCCAAAGAAAAACTGCGCGGCCCAGGCCCGAAGCCCACGTGTATCGCGACCAGAGCGCAGGAGGGGGAGGGGCCGAGCCCGGCGCGGCGGCGCTCCCCTCCCCCGCGGGCCCGCGCTCCCCGCGGCCGCATTGTACTGATCTTCCGCCCCCCGCCCCGCCCGGCTCCTCCCGCAGGAAGTGACGTCACGCCGAGCCCCTGCGCTCCTTGCACAATACAGCGGCGAGGAGCCGCCAAAGCGCGCCCGCCCCGGGACCTGGGGCCTCTCCCCTCCCCCCGAGACATGTGCCCGCACCGCGCGCACGCAGCGCGACGGCGCCACCGCGGGCCGACCGGGCTCCCTCCCGCCGCCCGCCCGCGGCTCCTCCCCCTCCAGCGGCAGCTGCAGCTCCCCCCGGCTCTCGAGCCACATAATGGAGGCGCTGCCACCGCCGTCACACACACACACACACACACACGAACACACGCACACACGCCCCGAGCCCGAGGCCTCTCGGCTAATCTGGGATTCCCCGCGCCCCCTCCCCCACCCGCCACCCTCCCCGCGGCCCCCGCCCGCCCGGGGCTCCCTCCCCCTGCGGGGCTCCGGCAGGCCTGGGGCACGGTCCCCACCCCGCGCGGGCCTCCCGCCGCGCGCAACGTACAACGCAGCACTCACCCGCCGCCGGAGCCCCGGGGCGACCGCCGCCTCCGCCGCCTTCCGCCTTCTTCTTACCTCCCGCCTGCTGCTGGCCCTGCCTCGCCCCGGGCGGCGCCACCGTCACCGCGAACAGCGAGGTGGGGCCGCTGCTCTTCCCCGCGGCCTCCTTGGCGGCCCCGCGCTGCTGTTGGGTCTGTTGCTGCTGCGTCGCCGGCGGTTGAGGCTGCTGCTCCCCGTGCCCGTTCTCGTCGCCCGCGCCTTCCTCTTCGTCCCCGAGCTCATCTTCCCCTTCCTGGAAACCCTGATCGTCGCCGTTCTCGTCTTCCGAGGCGGCCTCCTCCTCCTCCATCGGGCCCGAGTCGGCCGCCCCCGCGGCCCCGTTCTCCTCTCCTAGCTCCATCTGGTCGCCGTCCAGAGCGGAGATTCCTTCCTCCTCCTCTTCCTCTTCCTCCTCCTCTTCATCGCCGCCGACCGCGGCCTCCTGCTCGAGGCCTGCTCCCGAGCGCCCGGCGGAATCCCCGCCCAGGTCTAGGCTGCCGTTCCCGGGCTCCATGGCGGGGCGGCCCCCGGCCTCCTCGTCGTCCAGCGCGGCCTGGAGTCGCTCCATGAGCTCGGCCTTGAGACCCTTGTCAGAAAGGCGTCGCTTCTTGAGCTCCTCTTTCAGCTCCGACACCTTCAGCTTTTTTACATTAACAGGCGAGGAACTCATGGTGAGGGCCCCGATTCACCGCTAGGCGCTGCCTCAAACTCGGCTCCGCTCACTCGGCCACTGGTGGCGGCTGCTGCGGCTGCTCCTCGGCCCGGGCGGCGGCTGCGGCTGCGGCTGGAGATGGGGTCGTGCTGCAGAGCGGATCCGCCTGGTGTCGAACGGCGCCAATTCCTTTCACCGAGTTCGCGAGGGAGACGCGGAGACTCGCCTGGCGCGAGCGAGCACGCAACGTCCTCTCGCAGGGGCGGCGCCGCGCACGTAATATAGGCGCCCCGCCCCCTGCGCTGACGGGAGCGCTGCGCAGGAGGAAAGCCGGAGCGCGCCCGCGCTCGGCCCCGCCCATTACCGTACTTACCTCCCCGCCCCCACGCCTAACCCGGGCGGAGAGCGCGGCGCAGGCCGCGCAGTGCGCTTCCAATTGGGACTGAGCAAATGGAGGAAAAGGAAACCGCCTTTCAGTTAAACCGACTCACTGCACAATCTATTGGCCTTTCTGGGTCTTTGGTGGCTATACTCGTTTGGCTTTTCGCCTTCCCAGCCTGGAGGCTGCTTTGTCCAAATGCTTTCTTCAGTCCTCAACTTGGCATTTCAACCCGAATCCGCCTTTTCTTCCATCTTAGATCTGCCTTCTTGTATGTTTCTCCAGCTTTTCGTTTAAAACTCCTTCAAATCGTTTTGACTGGTATAACACACATTGGCAACTGTTACACGCAGGGGCTCTTTTCAGCATAATGCTGTATTTGATTTAATATGTGTAAGTCCTGCTTTGCGAATTGGATTTTAAGTTCGAGAAGGGCAAGGGCAGAGCCGTTCTTTTGTCTGTTCCACACCCCGGGTGCAGGGCCTGGGAAGTAGAGGCTTTGCTTACTACTCCATACTGCAAACCCTAGTTTACCAGCCTTTGCAGGGCTATTCTCATGCTCTTAATAACCCTAAATAAACCACAGAATTGCATTTCCAAGTTTTCTGTACCTACCACAAAGACGGACCTCCAGTAAGGCTTGTTCTGTCCACTTTAGGACCTGGTCATCGGCTATGAAGTCTCAGTAGTTAACCATGAGGGTGAGACCCAGCTAGGTCTTTGATTATAGGCCCACTTGATTCTCTTCCTATTCCTGTAGAAATACTCTTGACCAAATCATTCTGAAACTTAAAGTTCATGAAAAATCAAGGGCAGTGATTTTGTAAAAAAAAAAAAAAAAAAAAAAAAAAAAAAAAAAAAAAAAGGACTATCGCTCTTGAAAAGAAATCCGTTATTTTGTATGTTAGAAGTTTACTTTTTCGCTTTAAATAAAAGATGTGATGTTCCCGAAGTTTTAGACAGGGAAGTCAGAATTTAGATTCGTGATAGAAGTTAACGTCTTAAACCCCAGATAATCTGCAGTGTCCAGCCAGTGTTCCATCTGACTAAGGAGATGGTTTATACCCACTGTTTGGTACTCTAGGTGGCACAATAATATTGCCCCATTATTAATTTGAAATTTGGAGGTATACATATTGAAATTTCTCCCATAGGCTAATGGGATTTAACTGATTGATGCATTTTACTTTTGAAATTTATTTTCAATGGCTTTTATGAAGCATTCTGTCATACCTTGCAGCCATGTATACGTGAAATATTAACATTTGTGAAATGATTTGACTTGAAATTAATGGACTATGTACGGTACTACTGATAATCCCCAGTTCAAGTTAAGTGGTGAGGCGAGCCCCCAAAATAGAAACCTCCAAACAGTGCCAGAATCTCATTTTAGCCTTTGGTTATAATGTCTTTGAAGGTTATAAATATGCCACCAACTTGAATTTGAAACTTCTTTATTTTTGTTCAAAAATGGGAAGAGAGCTACAGGGGGCTTACACGTTCACAAACTAGGTAATTAATCCCTTAATGAATCAGAGTTAAATACAATTATGATGGTTCTTTAAATTTATGTGTCCTAGATATTATTTACACTTTTAAATATTAGTGATATGAAAACAAATTTCGTTTATTGGAAAACACTAAACTACGAAAACAAAGTTTGCATATCTACGTATACTAGATCTCTAACAGTCACTCTTGGAACATTAAGTCAGTTGCAATAAAACATGAAATACAACTTTTGATGCTCACGAGAAAGTTCCGTGGCTTTGTCTCCAAAAGTTTTGGAGACCTTTAGAGCTGGATGGGGCCTGGAGATCGATCATCAGGCCTGTTCATTTTACTGCCCAGGAAGCTGGGACGCTCACTCCCACACCAATGGGCTTTCCATTACATTGTGCTGCCTTAGACATTTGAAAGAAAAACAGTTTCTGCTCAAAGACACATCGTCGTACTATCCTCTTCACAAACAGGGGAAACACGCCATTCCATAGTCTATGTTACCACTTCAAAGTACAAATGGTGATATCTTATTGATCATTTTTGCTGCTTATATTTTTAAAAAATGTTGTCATGATAGTCCTGCTCTACAGAGACCGGTTAAAGTGCAGGTCTCTTCCTGTGAATCTCTGAAGGACCTACAGGACACTTTAAATTCCCGCTTTGTGAAATCCTAGAGGCTACCAAGAATACCGCGGGGGAGAGAAGATAAGTTAATTCTCAATAACAAAAAATGATTCGAGAATGACCTGGGAATAATTGATCTGTGAGAGGTAATTACAAAGTTATGGTGCTCTGCATATCTAACTTACGTTTTTGAGGTTTAAGCAAAGGAAATGCTATAGTTTGTCACACAATTTATTCAGCAAATGTTTTTTCAGTACCTTCTCAAAAACATTTTTTTTTTTTTTTTTGAGACGGAGTCTGGCTCTGTCGCCCAGGCTGGAGTGCAGTGGCGCGATGGCTCACTGCAAGCTCCGCCTCCCGGGTTCACGCCATTCTCCTGCCTCCGCCTCCTGACTAGCTGGGACTACAGGCGCCCGCCGCCACGCCCGGCTAAGTTTTTTGCATTTTTAGCAAAGACGGCGTTTCACCGTGTTAGCTAGGATGGTCTGGATCTCCTGACCTCATGATCCGCTCGCCTCGGCCTCCCAAAGTGCTGGGATTACAGGCGTGAGCCAAAAACGTTTTGTAGTAATAAAGATGAGGAAGTCCCAGAGATCTACAGTTAACAAAGCATCCTGCATTTTAAAATTTGCTGGCCAGGCGCAGTGGCTCATGTCTGTAATCCCAGCACTTCGAGAGGCCGAGATGGGAAGATGACTTGAGGCCAGGAGTTCAAAACCAGCCTGAGCAAGACAGTGAGACTCCATCTCTACAAAAAATTAAAAATAGGTGGCTGTGGTGGTACGCCTGTAGTCCGAGCTACTCAAGGGGCTGAGGTAGTGGGATCACTTGACCCCAGGCAGTCAAGGCTGAAGTGAGCCGTGATTGTACCACTGCACACTAACCTGGACAACAGAGGGAGACCCTGTCTCAAAAAAAAAAAAGAAAAGAAAAAGAAAAACTTGTTAAGATCTTATGTTAAATGTTCTTATCCACCTCCGACCAAAAAAAAAAAAAAAAAGAAAAGAAAAGGCCGGAGTGGTGGCTCACACTGTAATCCCAGCACTTTGGGAGGCTGAGGTCAGGAGTTCAAGACCAGCCTGGCCAACATACATGTTGAAACCCCATCTCTACTACAAACACAAAAATTAGCCAGGCGTGGTGGTGGTCGCCTGTAATCCCAGCTACTCAGGAGCCTGAGGTAGGAGAATCACTTGAACCTGACAGGCGGAGGTTGCAGTGAGCTGAGATAGAGCCACTGAACACTGAACTCCAGCCTGGGGGACAAAGCAAAACTTCGTCTCAAAAAAAAAAAAAAGAAAAAAAAAAAAAAAAACCGGGCGCTGTGGCTCACGCCTGTAATCCCAGCACTTTGGGAGGCCAAGGCGGGCGGATCACGAGGGCAGGAGATCAAGACCATCCTGGCTAACACGGTGAAACCCCGTCTCTACTAAAAATGCAAAAAACTAGCCGGGCGAGGTGGCTGTCCCTGTAGTCCCAACTACTCGGGAGGCTGAGGCGGGAGAATGGCGTGAACCCGGGAGGCGGAGCTTGCAGTGAGCCGAGATCTCGCCACTGCACTCCAGCCTGGGAGAGAGAGGGAGACTCCGTCTCAACAAAAAGAAACAAAGAAAGAAAAGAAAAAGGGCCGGGTGCAGTGGCTCACGCCTGTAATCCCAGCACTCTGGGAGGCCAAGGCGGGCGGATCACCTGAGGTCGGGAGTTTGAGGCCAGCCTGACCAATATGGTCTCTACTAAAAAAACAAAATTAGCCGGGTTCAGTGGCGAGCACCTGTAATCCCAGCTACTAGAGGGGCTCAGGCAGGAGAATCGCTTGAATATTGGAGGCAGAGGTTGCGGTGAGCCGAGATTGCGCCATTGTACTCCAGCCTGGGCAACAAAAGAAAACTCCATCTCAAAAAAAAAAAAACAGGACAAATGTACACAAGGAAACTGTTGGAGGTAATGGATATGTTCACTTTCCTGAGTGTGGTGATGGTAACATGAGTGTGTGTATCTGTCCAAACATTCACCAAATATGTATATATTTATTAGTCATATGCAGGGAGTTTTTTGTGGGTTTTTTTGTTTTTTGTTTTTTGTTTTTGAGACAGAGTTTCACTTTGTTGCCCAGGCTGGAGTGCAGTGGAACGGGCTCGGCTCACTGCAGCCCCCGCCTCCCGGGTTCAAGCAATTCTTGTGCCTCAGCCTCCCTCGTAGCTGGAATTACAGGCGTTCACCATTACCCCTGGCTGATTTTTTTTTTTGTATTTTTGTAGAGACGGGGCTTCACAATGTTGCCCTGGCTAGTGGCGAACTACTGAGCTCAGGCAATCCACCCATCTCGGCCTCCCAAAGTGCTAGGATTACAGGCGTGAGCCACCGTGCCCGGACTATATGCAGTTTTTGTACACCAATTATACCTCCATAAAGCTGGGGAGGTCAGGGGAGGACGACAAAGGAATTCAGGTAACGTTGGAGCAAATACCTGGAAGAGGTGGAGGAAAGAGACCCCTGCCTGCGGGGAATGATGGGAAGACACCCCTGCCTGCGGGGAATGATGGGAAGAGACCCCTGCCTGCGGGGAATTATGGGAAGTGGCTAGGAGAGGGGAGAGGAAACGCAGATCACCAGCAGCCTCCTGGGTGGTTTTGTAGAGGACTTTGGCTTCTGCTTTCTGCTATGGACTGAATGTTTGTGTCCCCACAAAATTCCTGTGTTGAAACCTAATCCCCCAAGATATTAGGAGGTGAGGCCTTTGGAGGCAACTAGGTCCGCATCAAAGGGATTAGAAAAGTTATACGGGGCTGAAGAGACCAGAGTGCGCGTCTTCTGCCCCTGCGAGGACACAGCAAGAAGGCACCCTGGGTGAGGAGGGGGGCCCTCGCCAGTCACTGAGGCCGCTGGGCCCTTGACCCTGGGCTTCTTAGCTTCCAGAACTGTGACCAGTAAGTATCTGCTGTTTATAAGCTACTCGGCTTACGATGTTTGTTAGAACAGCCCAAATGGACTAAAACACCTCCAGGAGGAGGGAAGACATGGGATGTTGTTAGCAGAGTGACATGAAGGGACAAGAATGCTAAATTAAAAGGACTCAAGAGGCTGTTCTATTTAACTTTGTTTTTGTTTGTTTTGAGACAAGAGTCTTGCTCTGTTGCATAGGCTGGAGTGCAGTGGTGTAATTTCAGTTCGCTGCAACCTCTGCCTTCTGGGTTCAAGTGATTCTCCTGCCTCAGCCTCTCTAGTAGGTGGAATTACAGGCGTTGGCCACCATGCCCAGCTAATTATTTGTATTTTTAGTAGAGACAGGGTTTCACCATGTTGGTCAGGCTGGTCTCAAACTCCTGACCTCAAGTGATCCACCCACCTTGGCCTCTCAAAGTGCTGGGATTACAGGCGTGTGCCACCACCCCCAGCTACTTTTTGCATTTTTAGTAGAGACAGGGTTTTGCCATGTTGGCCAGGCTAGTCTCAAATTCCTAACCTCAAGTGATTCACCCGCCTTGGCCT
This sequence comes from Macaca nemestrina, assembly GCF_043159975.1. NCBI lineage: Eukaryota > Metazoa > Chordata > Mammalia > Primates > Cercopithecidae > Macaca > Macaca nemestrina. The sequence continues at coordinate 4,321,060 of NC_092125.1, read as the reverse complement.
CCCAAAGTGCTGGGATTACAAGTGTGAGCCACCACGCCCGGCCTTAACTCTGTTTTTGTTTTTGTGTTTTTTTGTATAGCACAATCAAGCCCAATTTAAGTTAATCAAAGATGCATAAAATATACTGAGATACATTTTCCAATGTATTTTACAAAAGATGTAAGAGTCAGAAACACCTCCAAAGTATTCTGTACTTAAAGTGGACATTTTCACATAGACAAACAGGAAAGCCCAGCTGCCAGGGAGGAGGTACCAAGTTCTGGTTAGAAGTGCAAACTCTCAACTCAGAAAGTCGAGGCTGTACCACATGGTCGCTGTGTGATTTTACACAAGCTATTTTTCTGTCCATGCCTGAGTTTACTCATGTATAAAAATGATACTTGCCACCTGAAGTTGTTGGGGAAATTCAACAAATAACTGAACACAGTGCTTGGCACAAAGTAAAAGCTCAAAAAATAGTAGTCTTCATTAGACACACTGAGCAATTTTAGTCAGTTAAAAATCTATGACTGGCTGGCATGGTGGCTCACACCTGTAATCCCAACACTTGGGGAGGCCAAGGCGAGTGGATCACCTGAGGTCAGGAGATTGAGAACAGCCTAGCCAACATGGTGAAACCCCATCTCTACTGAAAATACAAAAATTAGCCGGCGCCTATAGTCCCAGCTACTCGGGAGGCTGAGATGGGGGAATTGCTTGAACCTGAAAGGCAGAGGTTGCAGTAAGCTGAGATTGTACCACTGCACTCCAGCCTGGGCAACAGAGCAAGACTCCATCTAAATAAATTGATTAATTTTTAAAAAATCTATGAGTGGTTAATACTAAATCTTATCAAGGAAATTATAACTATACATATTTTGTAAGTTATCAGTGAATTGTTCATGGTAAGATGTCAATCTGGGAATAAGTGAAGCAAAGTCTAAACGTAAGTGTGTAGGTTGGGTGCAGTGACCTACACCTGTGATCTCACTATTCTGAGAGGCTGGAGGTGGGAGGATCTCTTGGGGCCAGGAGGTCAAGACCAGCCTGGGCAACATAGCAAGACCCTGTCTCTTAAAAAAAAAAAAAATTATTTTTTTATTAGCCAGGCATGGTGGTGAGTGCCTGTAGTCCTAGCTACTTGGGAGGCCAAGGTGGGAGGATGACTTGAGCCTAGGAGTTGAAGGTTACAGTGAGCAGGCTGGGCATGGTGGCTCACACCTATAATCCTGGCACTTTGGGAGGTCAAAGTGGGCGGATCAGCTGAGGTCAGGAGTTTGAGACCAGCCTGGCCAACATGGTAAAACCCCCTCTCTACTAAAAACACAAAAAAAATTAGCTGGGTTCAGTGGCAGGCGCCTGTAATCCCAGCTACTAGGGGGTCTCAGGCAGGAGAATTGACTAGCTTGAACCCTGGAGGTGGAGATTGCAGTGAGCCAAGATTGAGCCACCACACTCCAGCCTGGGCCACAGAGTGACACTCCGTCTCAAAAAAAAGGTTACAGTGAGCAATGATCATGCCACTGCACTCCAGCCTGGGCAGCAGAGCAAGACCCTGTCTCCAAAAATAAATGTAAAAAATAAATTAAAATGTTAGGATCAGACTTGACTTCTAGGCCCAGTGCTGTTATGATAACCAACTGTGTGACCTTGGGCAAATTGCATGACATCTCTGGATATTAGTTTTCTTGTCTACAAATGAAGCAGATCAGGCCGGGTATGGTGGCTCATACCTGTAATCCCAGCACTTCGGGAGGTCTAGGTGGGAGAATGGCTTGAGCTCAGGAGTTCGAGATCAGCCTGGGCAATATAGCAAGACCTTGCCTCTACTGGGAAAAAAAAAAAAAATCAGCCAGGTGTGGTGGCGCATGCCTGTAGTCCTGGCTACCCGGGAGCAGGGAGGTGGGAAGATCCCTGGAGCCCAGGAGATTAAGGCTGCAGTGAGCTGTGATCACACCAGTGCACTCCAGCCCTGGTGACAGAGCAAGACCCTATTTCAGGGAAAAAAAAAAAGTGGCGTTAACTAGATTTGTAGAGGCCCCTCAAGCAGAACCTTCCATGAGTTTCATTTTTGCTGACTTGAAGAAGACTGTAAATGGGCAAGCTTCGTTAAACTTTGAAATAATAGTTTATTCATATTTAGCTTTTACTTGTTATATCTAAAACTTTGCTCTAGAGTCTCACAGTATTTTACAATTAATTAGCAGACATGAAATTTGAACAACTGTACTATAAGCTTTGAATTTTAAATGGTGCAAAATATTCCTATTTACATGAGATTTGTGTACCACAATATGCTAAAAGTTTTAGGTTTTTTTAGAGACAGCATCTTGCAATTTTGTCCAGGCTGGACTTGAATTCCTGGGCTCAAGTGATCCTCCCACCTCAGCTTCCCGAGTAGCTGAGACTTAAGGTGCACACTGCACCCAGCTTAACAGGCTAAAAGTTTTAAAGTAAATGGCATTTATTTGAGTCATCTTATCTTTGATGTTGAATCTCTGTCCTCATGTAAATTATGTAACTTCTGTAAAATAAGATGTGCCCATTAGAAAAGAAAGTGGTAGGAAAACTAGAATCACGTGATTAATAGTAAGATGTCAGTGCTTTCCTGATAACTAAAATATTTACCAGGTGAAGACTGCTAATGTTCACCAAAACTCAGCTTCCACAAAGGAAATAACCGTTCTATCTATGGATGATCAAATTCACAGGCGTCCAATGCATTCACCATTATGCATTCATACATGACAAACTGTTGACCTACTTGTGACAGACGCTTCCATGGAAAACTAAACACTCTTGTGACACTGCTCCCTTTGCACCTACTGCACCGTTTTCAGACTGTTTATGTTACTCTCTCCTCCGTTAGATGATAAACTCCTGGCTCCCAGCACCAACTCATAACTACTTAGTTGTTTTATTTGTTTTTATTTTATTTTATTTTTATTTTGTTTATTTTATTATTATTATTTTTTTTTTTTTTGAGATGGAGTCTCGCTCTGTCGCCCAGGCTGGAGTGCAGTGGCTCGATCTCGGCTCACTGCAACCTCCGCCTCCCAGGTTCAAGTGATTCTCCTACCTCAGCCTCCCGAGTAGCTGGGATTACAGGCGCCGCCACCACGTCCGGCTAATTTTTTGTATTTTTAGTAGAGACGGGGTTTCACTGTGTTAGCCGGAATGGTCTCGATCTCCTGACCTCGTGATCCGCCCACCTCAACCTCCCAGTGCTGGGATTACAGGCATGAGCCACCACGCCTGGCCTTATTTTTTTTGAGACAGAGTCACACTCTGTCACCCAGGCTGGAGTGCAGTGGCACCATCTCGGCTCACTGCAACCTCTGCCTCCCAGGTTCATGCCTTTCTCCTGCCTCAGCCTCCCAAGTAGCTGGGATTACAGATGCCCGCCACCACACTCAGCTAATTTTTGTATTTTTAGTAGAGACGGGGTTTCACCATGTTGGCCAGGCTGGTCTCGAACTCCTGACCTCAGGTGATCCGCCTGCTTTGGCCTCTCAAAGTGCTGGGATTACAGGCGTGAGCCACCGTGCCCAGCCACTATTCAGTTTATATTTCTTTTCTTTTTTTTTTTTTTTTTGAGACAGGGTCTTGCTCTTGCTCTGTCCCCCAGACTGGAGTGCAGTGGCGTGCTCAGTGCTCACTGCAGCCTCAACCTCCCAGGCTCGGGTGATCCTCCCACCTCAGCCTCCCAAGTAGCTGGGTCCATAGGCATGCATGCCGCCACACCCTGATAATATTTTTATTACTTTGGTAGATATGGGTTTTCGCCATATTGCTCAGGCTGGTCTGGAACTCCTGGGCTCAAGTGATCCTCCCACTTTGGCCGCCCAAAATGTTGGGATCACAGGGATGAGCCACCGCACCTGGCTAATTAATATTTCTTAAGCCCAGGCCGGGCGCGGTGGCTCAAGCCTGTAATCCCAGCACTTTGGGAGGCTGAGACGGGCGGATCACGAGGTCAGGAGATCGAGACCATCCTGGCTGACACGGTGAAACCCTGTCTCTACTAAAAAATACAAAAAACTAGCCGGGCAAGGTGGCGGGCGCCTGTAGTCCCAGCTACTCGGGAGGCTGAGGCAGGAGAATGGCGTGAACCCGGGAGGCGGAGCTTGCAGTGAGCTGAGATCCGGCCACTGCACTCCAGCCTGGGTGGCAGAGCTAGACTCCGTCTCAAAAAAAAAAAAAAAAAAAAAAAAAAAATATTTCTTAAGCCCAAATGAACCACTTTTCTTTGTTCTGACTTTGATCCTATCTGACATAATGCTTACCCCAATGTGAACAAGCAAGAAAGTTCCATAAAGCACCAGTTGTTGAGGAAAAAGTGCTACCTGTTCATAAGAAACTTCGGTGCAGACTACTATGAGGAAGAATTTAAATTCCTGAATGAACCAGCACCTTTGCAACTTAATAAGCTGGGCTTCGCTGAACTAAAAAGCTTCACAAACACATAAAGGATTTTTTCCTCAAAACAATTTTACTGTGTTAAGAATAGTGCATGTAGGCTGGGTGTGGTGGCTCACGCCTATAATCCCAACACTTTGGGAGGCCAAGGTGGGCGGATCACTTGAGGTCAGGAGTTCGACACCAGCCTGGCCAACATGGCAAAAACCCAACTCTACTAAAAATACAAAAATTAGCAGGGGGTAGTGGCGGGCGCCTGTAGTCCCAGCGACTTGGGAGGCTGAGGCAGGAGAATCGCTTGAACCCAGGAGGTGGAGCTTGCAGTGAGCCGAGATTGTGCCGCTGCACTCCAGCCTGGGTGACGGAGCAAGACTCCATCCCAAAAAAAAAAAAAAGTCTTCCAAGTCCAGATATAAGCACCATCAAAAAGTGCTATCTGTGATCTAGCAGATGACTGTTATCTGGACATGCACATAGAAATATCAGAGATTCTAGACTGGCGCTGACCAATACAGTAGTCACATATAGCTATTTGAATTTAAATGAATTAAAATGAAATAAAATCCAAAATTCAATTCCTCATTTAGACTAGCAGCATATCAAGGGCCTCCATGGTCATCGGTCTCATATTGGATAATGTATATTTTCAGCATCACAGAAAGTTCTTGGGGATAGCACTGTTACAGACTGTTTCAAAAGTCTGATTTCTACCAAGGATGGAACTATATAGTCTACATGTGACTCAGTAGCCAGACTAAATGGAAAGTTGGCCCCAGGAATGAGAGAATGGGAGTAAAAGTGTGTGAGATCATGTGTGTGTGTGTGTATATGCATATATAAAAAACATAACATATATAATACACATGGAACAACATAAATGTCTATAAATATCATATATTCATAGATACGTACATAGTCAACTCCCAATTCACCCATTTATCTATATAACAAATATTCATTGAACATCTGCTATGTACCAAGTATTATACTACGTGCAAGGAAAGCAGATGTGAATGACCAGTCCCGAGCCTCCAGGAGCTTGCAGTTTGCAGAGAACGACAAGCCTTAACTAGATACTATGGAACACTAGCCCGGCTGCAAGGGGAGCTAGCCGTCCTGACCACCTGCTGAGCTGTTGTCTGCAGGACTCCTATGGTGTAGGTTTGTACACACACCTCCCCCCACACAAACGTTCACATGTGCAAAAACAAAACAAGACAAAAATTCACACACACACTCAAGAAGCCAGTTGTATGACATTTGCAAGTAAACAGTAATTAGCTAAGATTATCTTATGTCATATTCATTATTCTCTACACAGAGCTGCCTATCATTTGCAGACTTCTGCCAGCTGATAATTAAGCAGGTCTTCCATCAAAAGCTATCAGGTTGGAGAAAAAAAATCAAACTAAAAGTGTCTCCTGCATCGTCCTAGTTGCCAAGACACTGTGCATCCTCATAACTTTGCCGCCTTTTTCCTGCTTTCATTTTGCTCCATCTAAGCACACATTAAACAGGCTATTTTTTAAGTCCGGTGTGTTTCTTCCTGATCCATTTATTTGTGCTGTTAACTGCCAGTTATTAAGTGCCTGTGCCACGGTACCAGGCATTTATACAAAATCCCTCTAATCCTCATAGCAATTATGTGAGGTAGGAATTATTATTCTCCATTTATAGATATGGAAACAGAATCAGAGGGGTTAAGAAACTTGGTCAAGATGGATAAATGGTAAACTGAGATATTAAATCAGGGCTGCCTGACTTTCATGCCCAAGCTCTTTCTCCTGCATCCAAAAGTTGAAATCATTAGAAATTCGAAGTTGTAAGTGGCATAGTCTGTTCCAGTAAAATTCTATACTGTAGAGTCCTGGAGAAAGAGACAGGCGAATCAGTGATTGCATTACATGACAAGAGTCATACGTGATAGAGGCGTGTATTCGGTACAGGAGATGGAGCAAGGAGCTTCTTGGGGGCAAAGGGACTTAAGTTGAGTCTTCAAAGAGTGAGCAGGGCTGAGAGGGAAGGGCATTCCAGGCGGGAGGAACCGCCTTTACAAAGGCATCGAGGCTCATTCCTGTGGCTGTAATTCAGGATGAATGGACATGCTTGCAGGAACAGGGCTAGGAAATGATTACAGTGGACAAAGACATCGACGAAGAAGCAGCCAGCCAAGCGAAGAAGTTGGAGCTTCATCCACTAATAAAGAGGCGAGTAGTGAGGGGATTAAAGAATGTTAAGCTGAGAAGTAGCACGATCAAGTCTGAATTTTAGGAAGATCATGTAGGCATCAGAGTGTTGAGAACGCACATGTGCACACATGTCGTAAGTAGGAAACATAAATAAATAGCAACAGGTGTAATCACTGCCATCTAATAATACATGACAAGGTCATGTATGGGCTCCAGGTCAGTGGTGCCATAGGGAGTGATGGAGAGTGTGAGCTGGAGTGAGGGCCTCTATGGAAAGGGAGCAATCACCTAGGACCATCTGGGAATGGGACCCAGGATTGTCGTTTTTTTGTTTAAGGGAAGTGGGAAAATCTTTATTTTTATATGATATCTACTGAATTTTAGAGATGGCCAACCTTATGTAGGCCAAAACCAAAAAACCACCTTTGGTCATATGTTTGTAAGCCTTGGGTTAAAGAATTTTGAAGGGGGCACGGGCCGGAAGACCCGTTAGAAGGTTATTTAAACAGGTGAGGGTCAGGCCCGGTGGCTCACACCTATAATCCCAGCATTTTTGGAAGGCCAAGGCAGGCGGATCACCTGAGGTCAGGAGTTTGAGACCAGCCTGGCCAACATGGTTAAACCCCGTCTCTACTAAAAATACAAAACTTAGCCAGGCATGGTGGCACATGCCTGTAATCCCAGCTACTTGGGAGGCTGAGACAGGAGAATCTCTTGAACCCAGGAGGCAGAGGTTGTAGTGAGCTGAGATCGTGCTATTGCACTCCAGTCTGGGCGACAGAGTGAGACTCTGTCTCAAAAAACAAAAATACAAAACAGGTGAGAAGTACTAAAGGCCACCCTGACCCAGGTCAAATGGATCAACAAATCTTGAGAAGGGTAAAGAGGACTGTGAAGAAAGATGACTTAAGATTGCTGGGGTTTTCTTAAACTCCGGTGGTGTTTTGGACCCTGACATGACCACCCAATCTTGGCAACTATAATCACTTGGGTTAATTCTCTAAACAGTGCTGCCATTAGAAAGGAAAGGGAGACCGGGCAGAGTGGCTCATGCCTGTAATGCCAGCACTTTGGGAGGCTGAGGCGAGCGGATCATCTGAGGTCAGGAGTTCACGACCAGCCTGACCAACATGGAGAAACCCCATCTCTACTAAAAATACAAAATTAGCCAGGTGTGGTGGCGCATGCCTGTAATCCCAGCTACTCGGGAGGCTGAGGCAAGAGAATCACTTGAACCCGGGAGGTGGAGGTTGCAGTGAGCCAAGATCGCACCATTGCACTCTGGCCTGGGCAACGAGAGTGAAACTCCGTCTCAAAAAAAAGAAAAGAAAGAAAGGAAAGGGAATGTTTTGTGGTTGTGGGCACTGTGCGTACTAAGAGGAAAAAGGCTGTACAATGTGTAGATTTTTCAGCTTTTTGGACGAGTGTATATGAAGGTATTGAACCATGAAGCAGTTCCTTTCATCCCCCTCGACCAAAAAGTGGCCGATTCAGATTAAAAGGCACATGAATTTAGTCACAGAACCAGAGCAAACCTTAGCAACACATGAGGCTTAGGAAATTGTTTCTTCTCCCCTGCACCTTTATACCATTAAAATAAGATGGAACGGAACGCCGAGGAGGGTTCTGAAAGAGTGTGGTCACAAAGGGAAACGCAGTCCCAGAGGAGATGGTGTGTGGAAGGAAGGCACAGTGTCATTAGGTGGACCTGGAGAGAGAAAGAAAGAGAATTTTACAACTGTTTTTGGTTGTAAGCAAGAAGTAATGATGTCATATTCTCCACTCACCATCTCCCTGAGTCAGTGCCCAGCTGTATCATTATTAATGTCATATATATAATTTATTATTATTATTATTATTTTGAGACACGGTCTTGCTCTGTCACCCAGGCTGGAGTGCAATGGCACGGTCTTGGCTCCCTGCAACCTCCACCTCCTGGGTTCAAGTTATTCTCCTGCCTCAGCCTCCCAAGTAGCTAGGATTACAGGCCTCTGCCACCACGCCCAGCTAATTTTGTCTTTTTAGTAGAGATGGGGTTTCAGTAGGCTAGCCAGGCTGGTCTCAAACTCCTGACCTCAGGTGATCCACCCACCTTGGCCTCCCAAAGTGCTGGGATTATAGGCGTGAGCCACCATGCCTGGCCAAAATCTCCGAAGTTATTCTCGCCCTATGGTTTCATCATTTTCTGTCTCTGTTTCTATTTCGCCTACTGACTGACCTTCTAATGGGGGCTTGAGCTAGATGTCTAGTTTGTTTTGTATCCTTATCGTCTCCTGGAGGGTAAGCACTCAGGACACGAAACATATGGAATGAATGAGCCTGTGTAGATCCGACGTCGCTTAGTAAATAACTACACCCCTTACCAGCCAGGCAAAATTGCTCGCCTCTCTCAATCTCAGTCTTTTAACCTATAAAATGATAATTACCACTGTCCTGTCTACCCTGGGGGTGTAAGAATCACATATGTAAAAATTCTAACCTGTAAAATGCTATGTAATTACTACCTACTTATAAACATAGACTTTTGGAGAAAAGGGAGGCAGAGGTTTTTTGGTTTTTGTTTGTTCGTCTGTTTGTTGTTTGTTTGTTTGTTTGAGTCAGGATCTCACCCCCATCACCTAGGCTGGAACGCAGTGGCACAATCTTGGCTCACTGCAGCCTCAGCTTCCTGGGCTCAGGTGATTTTCCCACCTTGGCTTCCCAAGTAGCTGAGACTATAGGCTCACACTACCATGTCTGTCTAATTTTTTGTATTTTTAAAGTAGAGATGGGGTTTTCCCTTGTTGCTGGTCTCAGACTCCTGGGTTCACGAGACCCACCCGCTTTGGCCTCCCAAAGTGCTGGGATTACAGGTGTGAACCACCAGGTCTGGTTTAGAAAGTTTTTTTGTTTTTTGTTTTTGAGACAGTTTCGCTCTTGTTGCCCAGGCTGGAATGCAATGGCATGATCTTGGCTCACTGCAACCTCCACCTCCCAGGTTCAAGCGATTCTCCTGCCTCAGCCTCCCAAGTAGCTGGGATTACAGGCACCAGCCACCACATCCGGCTAATTTTGTATTTTTAGTAGAGACAAGGTTTCTCCAAGTTGGTCAGGCTGGTCTCAAACTCCCGACCTCAGGTGATCTGCCCGCCTCAGTCTCCCAAAGTGCTAGGATTACAGCCATGAGCCACTGCACCCGACCTAGAAAGTTCTTTTAAAGCCAAGCGTGGTGGCTCACACCTGTAATCCCAGCACTTTGGGAGGTCAAGGTGGATGGATCACCTGAGGTCAGGAGTTCGAGACCAGCCTGGCCAACATGGTGAAACCCCCGTCTCTACTAAAAATACAAAAATTAGCCGGGCGTGATGGTGGGCACCTATAATCCCAGCTACTTCAGAGCCTGATGCAGGAGAATCGCTTGAATCCAGGAGGTGGAGGTTGCAGTGAGCCGAGATGGACCACTGCACTCCAGCCTGGGTGACAGAGCAAGGCTCCATCTCAAACAAACAAACAAACAAACAAACAAAAGAAGAAGAAAAGAGTGTAGTGCTTTAAAATATGAAGAAAAGTCACTGACTGCCCATCCAGTGGGACAGGTTTTCTTCTGGTCATGGGGATACACTTGTACGTCCCACTCTCACCTGGGACTCCTCAGTGATCCACAGTTTGACATGAAGACACTATTGGCTAAAAAGCAGGGCAGTCTCAGGGTGCAGAATGGAGTTTCACTTTGGAAGTGCTTAAGGGATCTATGTTTTGAACTCCAGAAACGGAACTTCCAAACTTGGACTTTATCACATATACTCAGGCAGCCCCACACTCCTATAACAAACGAGCTTGAAGCAAATTCTCTTGCAAGTTATGATTGATAATATTGCCTAGGCAATCTAATTAAGCGCTTGGTAAACAGAATCTTAATTTACGCTTAGTCCAGAAGGAACTGCAGGAATTTATCTCCCTTCCCCCAGGGAAGACTTAATCAACAAGTTGAGGGAGGGAGGCCAGCTTTATTTTAGGCTTATACTTCGTATCTATCAGAGAAGTGCTGTGATTTCTTCCCAACACAGGGGAGGTTTGGTGGACTGCAAAATGGGACTAATTTCCAGTTTTCTCGATGTGTCAGAGCTTCAGAATCTGGTTATACTGTTGTGGTGGTGGTGGTCTCAAACTCCTGGGCTCAAGCGATCCTCCCACCTCTACCTCCCAAAGTGCTAGGATTACAGCTGTAGATGTGAGCCACTGCACCCAGCCTGGTTATATCATTTACTTAAGAGAAATGTGAATTCCCAGAACAGGAACTTTAGACATAAAACCAAAGATTTTACAGCGTAACTACTAGTGATTTTTCTATCACAGGTGGTTCAAAGTTAGTGTACATGCCGTCAGCACGATAATGAAGAATGGCAGAGAAATGAATCACTTGTTAACTAGGCGCAGAGTGATTGAACTTTTAAAGGCTCTGCTTCAAGCTCTTCAGCGGCTTCCCACGGCCCTGGAGGGAGAGCAGGAACCCTCCCCTGGGCCCTGCTGGAGGGAGGTGGCTCCTGCTACCTCTCCAGCCTTCTCCCAGGCTTCCCCGAGCTTCATCAGGGAAGGGACGAAGGGACCCATCTGTTCCCAGAGCCTCCCGTAGTGTCCTTCCTGCCATGGAAATACTCTTGGCCTCGTAACTTGGACTCAGCCTTTAGCTCTCAGCATAACCCTGACTGCCCAGACCAACTAATGTCCTCTAGACCCAATCATAGCACACAGCTCCCTTTCTGTCGTGCTTGTTATACTGGGAACTGTTGGGACTGTACACCTACCTCAAAGGAGTGCATCAGTACAAAGGGCCTGCTCATGGGAGCATTCTGCAAACATTAGCTCTTCACCGTTTTTTTGTTTGTTTTTTTGTTTGTCTGAGACAGGATCTCATTCTGTCACCTAGGCTAGAGTGCAGTGGATTGCATGGTACAATCACAGCCACAGCCTCAACCTCCCAGACTCAGGTGATCCTCCCACCTCAGCCTTCCAAGTAGCTAGGACACAGGCATGGACCAGCCGGCTAATATTTATTATTTTTGTAGAGCGGGGATCTCACTGTGTTTCCCAGGCTGGTCTTGAACTCCTGGGCTCAAGCGTTCCATCCGCCTTGGCCTCTCAAAGTGCTGGGATTACAGGCATGAGCCACCGCACCCAGCCAGCTCTTTACCTATTGTTACTGGTTATGTTTGTCTTTCTTCCTCGATTATACCCTCTTGTTTATCCTGTAACCCAGACCTCCCACAGTGAGAACTGGGCTGAATTGCAGGTGCCCGATAAATACGTGTTGAATGAAGGACTATATAAAAAAATTAGTTGAGCTGGGCACAGTGGCTCATGCCTGTAATCCCAGCACCTTGGAAGGCCGAGGCGGGCAGATCACCTGAGGTCAGGAGTTCAAGACCAACCTGGCTAAAATGGTAAAACCCCGTCTCTACTAAAAATACAAAAATTAGCCAGGCCTGGTGGCGCACACCTGTAGCTACTTGGGAAGTTGAGGCAGGAGAATCGCTTGAATCCAGGAGGTGGAGGTTGCAGTGAGCTGAGATCGTGCCACTGCACTCCAGACTGGGCTTCAAGAGTGAAACTGTCTCAAAAAAAAAGAAAAAAAAATTGGTTGAGTGGGGAGAATGGGGAGTTATTATGTAATGGTACAGAGTTTCGGTCTGGGAAGACAAAAAAAGTTCTGGAGATGGATGGTGGTGATAGTTGCAGAAGAGTGTGAATGTCTTTAATGCCATGGAACTGTACACCTAAAACGGGTTAAAGTATCTGTTGGATAAGAGGTTGATGTAAAAAAGAAAGAATTAAAAAAATTTTAAATGGTTAAAATGGCAAATTTCATATTATGTGTATTTTGTCATAATAAAAAAGTGGCTCATGCTTGTAATCCCAACACTTTGGGAGGCTGAGGTGGGCAGATCACGAAGTCAAGAGATCGAGACCATCCTGGATAACAAAGTGAAACCCCGTCTCTACTAAAAATAGAAAAATTAGCCGGGCATGGTGGTGCATGCCTGTAGTCCCAGCTACTCGGGAGGCTGAGGCAGGAGAATTGCTTGAACCTGGGAGGTGGAGGTTGCAGTGAGCAGAGATAGCACCACTGCACTCCAGCCAGGTGAAAGAGCGAGACTACATCTCAAAAAAAAAAAAAGTGCTAAATAAATGTATACATAATTTTGAACCAGCTCCTATCCGACTCTAATATTTCAATTCAATAAACATTCAAGCCTGGGCGCATTGGCTCACACCTGTAATCCCAGCACTTTGGGAGGCCAAGGCAGGCGGATGATGGGGTCAGGAGTTCAAGACCAGCCTGACCAACATGGTGAAACCCCATCTCTACTAAAAATACAAAAATTAGCCAGGTGTGGTGGCAGGCACCTGTAGTCCCAGCTACTCGGGAGGCTGAGGCAGGAGAATCGCTTGAACCCAGGAGGCAGAGGTTGCAGTGAGCCGAGATCGCTCCACTGCACTCCAGCCTGAGTGACAGAGCGAGACTCTGTCTCAAATAAATAAATAAATAAATAAATAAATAAATAAATAAATAAAACAATCATAGGGTGCCTACTCTTGGTAAGACATAAAGTACACTCTTGGACTTATTTAATAGTATATAAAATAGACTAAAAATTGCAATCCGATTGCCCTTTGTGTGTAAAACATGTTTTAACTAGATAGCCAGGTCTTATTTATCTTTATACCCCAAGCAGCCAGCACTTAATATGGGCTCAGTATTTGCTAAATTGAAAATAGTGCACTGACAAAAATTCAGTATTTGTTTAGGCCTTTCCCCATTACAAAATGCTCCCACAAACAATCCATTTCCTGTTACCATTGAGCTTCTTTGACTTTCACCCTTTCTTCTCTTTCCCCTTACCTTCATTTTTTTGTTTGTTTGTTTGTTTTGTTTTGTTTTTTTTGAGATGGAGTCTCGCTCTGTCACCCAGGCTGGAGTGCCGTGGTGCAATCTTGGCTCACTGCAACCACCACCTCCCGAGTTCAAGCAATTCTTGTGCCTCAGGCTCCCGACTAGCTGGGATTACAGGCATGTGCTACCACGCCTAGCTACTTTTCGTAGTTTTTAAAGTGGAGACAGGGTGTCTCCACGTTGGTCAGGCTAGTCTCAAACTCCTGACCTCAGGTGATCCACCCGTCTCGGCCTCCCAAAGTTCTGGTATTACAAGTGTGAGCCAGCACCTGGCCTTCATGTTATCAACCATCTCTTCCTGACTTTCTGGATCAACACAACTTCTTCAATTTCTTTATCCTTGTGTTACTATTTTCAACTGCTCATTTCTGGCTCTCATTGCCTCACATCTCAGCAAACGTTTCTATTTTATACCAAAACAGTTACATTTGACTCTGAGGTGGAAGACACGTTACTAGCATAAAGGTCAGTTGGTCAGAAGCCAACCCGGTCACATGCCCGAGAGTCCTGGGAACCACCCCCCCACCTGTCTCAAAACCTTCTGGGCATCCTTGACAGCAAGTATTACTCATCCGGTTTCAAAAAGGAATTGCACACCACTTGTCTACTACCTGTAGTTTAAATGGTGGTCATGTTTTCTGGTTTCTTCCTTTATAATCAACTTCAGTGTTTTTATAAAGAAAGGAAGTATACTTTAGATAAGCAGCATACTATATAACAAAAAATTAGGAGGCATTATAAAAAGAAGGGAACACTAAAAGCATGAGGTTAATCAGAGTGACAAATAATATTTCTGGGCAGGTGTGGTGGCTCACACTTGCAATCCCAGCACTTTGGGAGGCTGAGGCGGGTGGATCACTTGAGGTCAGGAGTTCAAGACCAGCCTGGCCAACATAGTGAAACCTCGTCTCTATTAAAAATACAATAATTATCTGGGCATGGTGGCACGGGCCTCTATTTCCAGCTACTGGGGAGGCTGAGGCAGGAGAATCGCTTGAACCTGGGAGGTGGAAGTTGCAGTGAGCTGAGATGACACCACTGCACTCCAGCCTGGGCAATAGAGCAAGAGTCTGTCAAAAAAAAAAAAAAAAAAAAAGAAGGAAGGAAGGAGAAAGAAAAAGAAAGAAAGAGAGAGAGAGAAAGAAAGAAAGAAAGAAAAAGAGAAAGAGAGAGAGAGAAAGAAGGAAAGAAAGAAAGAAAGAAAGGGAAAATAAAATTCCTATTTTCAAGGTCTGATGTCATATGGTAGCTACCATCAGGAGGAGGGACCCCTTCAAACCCAGCGTTTCAATGCTAGACAAGGCTATAGTTTGAATATGGCCCCCAAAGTTTGTGTGTTGCAAGCAGAATCCCCGAAGCAACAGTGTTGAGTGGTGGAAACTTTAAAAGGTGATTAGAGGCCGGGCGCGGTGGCTCAAGCCTGTAATCCCAGCACTTTGGGAGGCCGAGACGGGTGGATCACGACGTCAGGAGATCGAGACCATCCTGGCTAACACGGTGAAACCCCGTCTCTACTAAAAAATACAAAAAACTAGCCGGGCGAGGTGGCGGGCGCCTGTAGTCCCAGCTACTCGGGAGGCTGAGGCAGGAGAATGGCGTGAACCCGGGAGGCGGAGCTTGCAGTGAGCTGAGATCCGGCCACTGCACTGCAGCCTGGGTGACAGTGCGAGACTCCTTCTCAAAAAAAAAAAAAAAAAAAAGGTGATTAGGTCATCTGCCTTCATGAATGGATTAATGCTGTGATCTCAGGACTGGGTTCCGCTAAAAGGATGAGTTCAGCCCCTCTCTTCTCTTTCTCCCTCTCTCTTTCTCACACTCACACTCTGTCCCTTCTCTTCTCTCTTCTCTTTCTCTTATTCTGTCTTGCCCTTCTGTGATATGTGACAAGAAGTACCTCACCAGATGCAGACCTCACCAGATGCCCTTCAACCTTGGATTTCCCGGCCTCCAGAAACTACCCAGTTTCGATATCTATTACAGAACACAAAATGGATATAGACAAAATAGAAAGAAGTAGAGAGGTGACAATAGTTTCATAAGAAACTGGGGGTCTCATTTGGCTTCCATATGCCTGATGCCTTTGACATCTAAGCAGAGGTCTCATTCTAATATCCCTGGTAGATTCTACACAGCACAGCACAGACTCGGCCGGGTGCGGTGGCTCACACTTGTAATCCCAGCACTTTGCGAGGCCGAGGCGGGCAGATCACCTGAGGTCAGGAGCTCGAGACCAGCCTGGCCAACATGGTGAAAGCCCGTTTCTACTAAAAATACAAAAAACAAAAATAGCTGGGCGTGGTGGCGGGTGCCTGTAATCCCAGTTAGTACCAGACTCTGGCTCTGGGCTGCCAGAGGAAGAAACCTTTTTCTTTTACTTACTAGCTCTGTGAACTCAGGCAAGTTTCCTAAACCTGCCTCAGTTTTCTCCTCATTCAAAAAATGAAAACAACAAGATATACCATAGAGTTTTATGAGCATTAAATAAATTAATATTTGCAAAGCACTTAAAACAATGCCAGGTTCCTGGCATTGTATCAATGTTTGATAAGTAAATGACATTACAAATATAGTTATCACATCTTAGCACCCTACAGTTTACAAATTAATTTTGGTATACTAGTCTCATCAAATTATCACCATTCCAAGGAAGGTATTATCACCTTGATGTGTGGATCAAGAAATAAAGTTTCCTAAGTGTTTTGTGAAGTTAATGATTTGGGGACAAAGTTGACGAGAAGGAAAAATAATTTCATCTATTTTATTTCTATGCTTAGTTCAAGGGAAAAGGGTCAGTACCTTTTCTCCTATTTTCATACCAGAGAGCACGGTGGTTAATCACTTAATTTTTCTTTGGTTACCGATATGGTTTGGCTGTGTCCCCACTCAAATCTCACCTTCAGGTGTGGTTCCCGTAATCCCCACATGTCATGGGAGGGAGGTAATTGACTAAAGGGAGGTAATTGACTCATGGGGGCGGGACTTTCCCGTGCTATTCTCATGATAGTGAGTAAGTCTTACGAGATCTCATGTTTTATAAAGGGTAGTTCCCCGGCAGATGCTCTCTTGCCTGCGCCATGTAAAATGTGACTTTGCTTCTTCTTTGCCCTCTGCCATGATTGTGAAGCCTCCCCAGCCATGTGGAACTGTGAGTCCATTAAAAAACCTCTTTTTCTTTATCAATGACCCAGTCTCAGGTATTTCTTCATAGCAGTATGAAAATAGATTAATATAGTTACTATGATAATACGTAGAATACCTTCCATTGAAACATAGTTTGTATATATGTATCTGTGATATCTGACATATTGCGTGTCTCTCTTCCAAGAAAGTTTTCTTATTATTAGGTCCTTTATTACTAAGGACCTTTGGGGAACAATGGTAATTTCATACATATTAGTTTTAATGGTGAATGTTACACTTATGCTCAACTTCTAGGCTGAAGTTCAGTCTGTTAGCCTGTAGACGGAAGCTCACTGTAGACTCTGGATTGAGTCTTCCTCTTCTCCAACACACACCTACACCTAGAATTATGTAAGAAATTTGTTTTCTGCTCTGCAGTGTTGGTACTTCCTTTTTCCTTTTTTTTCTTTTCTTTTTTTTATTTTTTATTTTATTTTTATTTTATTTTTATCTGGAGACAGAGTCTAACTCTTCGCCTAGGCTGGGCTGCCGTGGTGTGATGTTGGCTCCCTGCAACCTCCACCTCCTGAGTTCAAGTGATTCTCCTGCCTTAGCCTCCTGACTAGCTGGGATTACAGGCACGCGCCACAACGCCCAGCTAATTTTTGTATTTTTAGTAGAGACGGGGTTTCACCATGCTGGTTAGGCTCATCTTGAACTCCTGACCTCAAGTAATTCACCTGCCTCTGCCTCCCAAAGAGCTGGGATTACAGGCATGAACCACCACGCCCAGCCCTTTTTCTTTTCTTTTCTTTTCTTTTTCCTTCCTCCCTCCCTCCATCATTCCCTTCCTCCTTCCTTCCTTTCTTTCTTCCTTCCTTCCTTTCTTTTCTTTTCTTTCTTTTTTTTTTTTCAATAGAGACAGAGTCTTGTTATGTTGCTTGGGCTGGTCACCAACTCCTGGCCTCAAGCGATCCTCTCTCACCTCAGCCTCCCAAAGTGCTGTAATTACAGGCATGAGCCACTGCACCCAGCCAGTATTTCCTATTTTAAATAGGATACTATACATGGACAAAGGTTCTCAGGGTAGCTGGACAAACCGGAGAGGCAGGATTGCCTTCCTCCTCAGGTCTTGGGTGCTCCTAGACACTGCAGGGTGCTGTCAAGCACACAGGTTTGGGAATGCGGAGCTGAACTGTCTGGGATTGAATTTCAGCCATACCATTTTCTAGCTGTGTGACTTTCAGCAAGACAATCATTCTCTCTCCATTTCCTCATTTACAATGTGGAGATATTGACAGTATCTACCTTACGGGGTTATTGGGAAGATTGCGTGGTTAATGCCAGTGAAGCCCTTAGAACACTAGGCCCACCTGGCTCGTACAAACATTCTGTAAATGTTATCTATTAGTGTTATGTCCTATTTTGCTTAACACAGTAATCATCCTGTCGTCTAAGTCAATAGCTTTCAAACATTTTTGCCTGTGACTTCCAGTAAGAAATATATTTTGGCCAGGCGCAGTGGCTCATGCCTGTAATCCCAGCACTTTGGGAGGCTGAGGCGGGTGCAGCACAAGGTCAGGAGATTGAGACCATCCTGGCTAACAGGGTGATACCCCGTCTCTACTAAAAATACAAAAAAATTAGCTGGGCGTGGTGGTGGCGCCTGTAGTCCCAGCTACTTGGGAGGCTGAGGCAGGAGAATGGCGTGAACCCGGGAGGCGGAGCTTGCAGTGAGCTGAGATCGCGCCACAGCACTCCAGCCTGGCAACAGAGCGAGACTCTGTCTCAAAAAAAAGAAAAAAAAGAAAAAAAAGAAATATATTTACATCATAATCCGCTACATACACACATAAAAAAACTAGATCGAAGTTTCACAAAACATGAATCCTCTTACTAACACATTGGGCTGTCTTAATTTCTATTCCCCTTTTTACGATGGTGGTGCCTTATTAAGTTGATTTCACAACCCGATAATGGGTCAGTTAGAAACACTGGGCCCTTTGATAGGCTATTCAATAGGCTGAATAATGACCCCCTAAGATGTCCACGTCCTAATTCCTACAAAAGGGATTTTGCTGATGTGATTAATGTTACAAATCTTAAGGTGTGTTGATTCTCCCAGATTATCTAGGTGGGCCTAGTCCAGTCAACACAAGTCCTTCAAAGTGGAGAAGCTTTCCTGGCTGTGATCAGATAGAGAGGTGACTGTGAAAGAAGGCTCAGAGATACAGAAGAAAAAGGACAGTCTGCCATTGCTGGCTTTGAACATGGAGAAAGGGGGCCATGAGCCAAGGAATGTGAATAGCTGCTCCAAGATGGAAAAAGCAAGAAGACAGATTCCTTCTGAGAGCCTCTAGAAAGAAACACAGCCCTGCAACACCATGATTTTAGCCCAGTGAGACCCCTCTCAGACTTCTGACCACCACAATTGTTAGATAATAAATGTATATTGTTTAAGAAACTAGATTTGTGATAATTTGTCCCAGTAGCAATAGAAAACTAATATATTATGTAAGCCAGAAGCCTTGACGTTACTGTCTCTCTAGACTTTTCTTTTTTCTTTTATTTATTTTATTTTATTTTTTTGAGACAGAGTCTCGCTCTGTTGCCTAGGCTGGAGTGCAATGGCACAATATCAGCTCACTGAAACCTCCACCTCCCAGGTTCAAGCGATTTTCCCACATCAGCCTCCAGCAGAGCTGGGATTGTAGGCCTACACCACCACGCCCAGCTAATTTTTGTATTTTTAGTAGAGACGGGGTTTCACCGTGTTGGTCAGGCTGGTCTTGAACTTTTGACCTCAAATGACCCGCCTCAGCCTCCCAAAGTGCTGGGATTAAAGGCATGAGCCACTGCGGTGGCCTAGACCTTTAATTTAATGGTCTTTAATGTCATTAAATTTAATGCCACCTAGTCCTCTTGCTTCTATCTTTGAATATCTCTGAAAAAAATCCATATATTTCCCCAATTTTCATGGCTCTTGCCCTCATTCAGTTCCTATTTATCTCAATCTTGATTTATTCCTACTTCTGGGCCCCTACCTGTCCTACATCCTCTTCCCTCTGGCTTTCAGAGTTAAGTTAATAAACTACCAGTATGATTACCTCTTGGCACTTTTTTGGGGGGTGAGGGTGGGGGATAGAGTCTCGCTCTATCGCCCACACTGGACTACAGTGGCGCGATATTGGCTCACTGCAACCTCCACCTCCTGGGCTCAAGCGATTCTCCTGCCTCAGTCTCTGAAGTAGCTAGGATTACAGGCAGGAACCACCATGCCTGGCTAATTTTTGTATTTTTAGTAGAGACAGGGTTTCACCATATTGGCCAGGCTGGCCTTGAGCTCCTGACCTCGTGATCCACCCGCCTCAGCCTCCCAAAGTGCTGGGATTACAGGCGGGAGCCACTGCGCCCGGCCCGGCACTTTGTTTTTTTAAGAGACTGGGGACGGGGGCATCTTGCTATATCACCCAACGTGGGAGTTGCTGGTCTCGAACTCCTAACCTCAAACCATTCTCCCAAAGTGCTGGGATTACACGTCTGAGCCATCACACCCAGCTCTTGTCACTTCTGATGCCTCAACATGCTTCCAGAATAAAATCTGAAGTCTTTAGAGCAATCGTCAAAGCTTCTCAGATGACCCAGTTCAAATCTATGAGGACACATTTCTCTGCTGCCATTTTCCCCATTCTGGCCTCTCAGAATATTATACTTATAAAGTTAGTCTTCCATGTCACTTTATTATAATTGGTTATCTATTTTTTTGGTCTTAAAAAATGTGCTTCCTCAGGACCAAAGAAGCAACAAAGAACGTGTCCTGCCTGCCAGTCAGTCAGCTCTGACTGTGTCGCCATCTAAGGCCTCATTTATTATTTATATAGAGTATGCCTCTCCAATCACAATGTGCTTTATTTTTTAATTAGGGCATTAGTGGCCAAGAGAACTCTCTTTTCCATACTCTTGAGCAAAATAAATAAATTCATCAGCAGTGCATTTTTTATTTTTATCTTTTATTTTAATAAACCTCATCAAAAATTTGTATCAACCTATGCATTTGAAAGGTCTTGCTAGACGTAACATCAAAACGTGGATGATAAATGCATGAAGGAGACGGACTTGGTGGCTCACGCCTGTAATCCCAGCACTTTGGGAGGACGAGGCAGGAGTTTGATACCAGCCAAGTCAACATGATGAAACCCCGTTGCTACTAAAAATACAAAAATTGGCTGGTCGTGGTGGCGGTGCACGCCTGTAATCTCAGGTACTCAGGAAACTGAGGCAGGAGAATCACTTGAACCCGGGAGGCAGAGGTTGCAGTGAGCCGAGATTGCGCCACTGCACTCCAGTCTGGGCGACAGATTGAGACTCCTTCCAAATAAATAAATGGAATGGAAGGGAGGGGAGGTGCTGGGAGGGGAGGAGAGGAAAGGGAAGGGAAGGAGAAAGAAAAGAAATGCATGAAGCTGGCCGTCTCCTGCCTCTGTGGGAGTCTGAGGCACATCTTTGCAGTCCCATAAGTGAGAGGAAGGCAGTTTCTCCAATGAAAACCGACATCCTCACTCTTGACCCTGCCCCCACTGCTTCTCTGGTATTCTGTCTTTTCCTTCATGTTCCCTGTGGTTTCACCAACCAAGTCAGATCAGGGGTATGATTCAATGTTACTACAACTAGAGGAAATTTCAGATTACAAACTACATGGTGTTGTAAAACAGTGTATTTGTTTGCTAGAACTGCCCTAACAAAAATACCACAGACTAGGTGGCTTAAGTGACAGAATTTATTTCCTCACCGTTCTGGAGTCTGAAGGTCTAACATCACGGTGTCAGCAGGGTTGCATTCTCTTGAGGCCTCTCTCTTGGCTTGCAGATGGCCACCTTCTCCCTGCTTTTGCATACGGCCTTTTCTCTGGGCAAGCATCCCTGGTGTCTATCTGTGTGTCCACATTTCCTCTATTTATGAGTACACCAGTCAGATTGGATTAGGGCCCACACATACGCCACACTTAATATTAATTACCTCTTGGCTGGGCACGGTGGCTCACGCCTGTAATCCCAGCACTTTGGGAGGCCGAGGCAGGCAGATCACCTGAGGTCAGGAGTTCGAGAGCAGCCTGACCAATATGATGAAACCCCATCTCTACTAAAAATACAAAAATGAGCTGGGTGAGGTGGTGGGCGCCTGTAGTCCCAGCTACTGGGGAGGCTGAGACAGGAGAATTACTTGAACCTGGGAGGCAGAGGTTGCAGTGAGCCGAGATCACGCCACTGCACTCCAGCCTTGGCGACAGAGCGCGATCCCATCTCAAAAAAAAAAAAAAAAAAAAAATTACCTCTTTAAAGGCCATATCTCCAAATAGAGTCACATTCTTAGGTTCTCAGTGTTGGGAGATCAATATGTGAATTTTGGAGAGACGTAATTCAGCCCATAATGAATAGTGAGGATATCACCTCCTAACTCAGCTTTGCGCATACAGAATTCTAATAAATTCCTTCTTGGTGCACCTTAAAGCCCTGTTACTATCCTCCTATTTGGGTACTACATTTCCATTTTCCTATGTCAAGGCTGAGCTCTACCCTGTTTGGGCTCAAGAGGAATCCCATCTTTTGCTATGGACCCTCACACACCCACCCCTTGTTCTACCTTATAACCCCTAAACTTGCCACAGCCTCACCACCAACTCAGCTTGCCTAGCACTGCCAAAACCATTTTCCCCTTCTTTCTGACATTTTGGACTTGGATTCTTTTGAAGACTATCGTGAGCCCTTGTATTTGCAATGGAATTTTTTTTTTCTTTTCTTTTCTTTTCTTTTTTTTTTTTGAGATGGAGTCTTGCTCTGTCACCCAGGCTGGAGTGGCAGTGGCGTGATCTCAGCTCACTGCAACCTCTGTCTCCCAGGTTCAAGTGATTCTCCTACCTCAGCCTCTTGAGTAACTGGGATTACAGGCACCTGCAACCACACCCAGCTAATTTTTGTATTTTTAGTAGAGACAAGGTTTTGCCTTATTGCCCAGGCTGGTCTCAAACTCCTGACCTCAAGTGATCCACCTGCCTCAGCCTCTCAAAATGCTGGGATTATAGGCATGAGCCACTGTGCCCGAACTTGCAACAGAATTTCTGAGAAATCGTGTTCCACTCTTGCTTCCCCTTTCTTCTCTCTATGCCCTGCATTTTTAAAAAAGTACCTTTAATGTTGTTATTATTATTATTATTATTGAGATGGCGTCTCACTGTCACCCAGGCTTGAGTGCAGTGGTATAACCTCGGCTCACTGTAGCCTCTGTCTCCCAGGTTCAAGTGATTCTCCTGCCTCAGCCGCCTAAGTAACTGGGATTACAGGTGTGTACCACCATGCCCAGCTAATTTTTGTATTTTTAGTAGAGATGGGGTTTCTCTACTAAAGAAAGCCATGTTGGCCAGGCTGGCCTTGATTGAACTCCTGACCTCAGGTGATCCGCCCACCTCTGCCTCCCAAAGTGCTGGGATTATAGGTATGAGCCACCACGCCCAGCCAAAAGTAACTTCTAGAATTACTCAACTCCTGCTAGGTACAGTTACCTAAATTCCACTAATGGTCACATAATTTGAGTCCAGATTCTCAGATGCATTATCTGTCCAATTAGAAAGTTGTAAAGAGCATTTTCAACAAAGCCAGCAAGAGCACCTTTCATTAAACATTTCAGGTATGTAATGTGGAGGGGGGGCTCTTCCTCTTCTTCCTCCTGTTTCAATTTGCAGGTTTTTTTGCATGAGGCATTCTTGCTTCATGGACCAGGTTCAAACTTGACCAATATACCTGACCACCCGGAAGCTGTGTCCTAGTCTTTGGCTGTGGTCTGGGAATAGCGGTAGCTCCTAGGAAGGCGTGAGTCAGGGGCAGAGCGATGCAATGTGCTGGTAATGGGGATGCATTTGAAGACCAGTGGCTCATGCCTTGAGCCATCACAGGCCCAAGTTCAGTGTCCTCTCCTGGGAAACTTGGTGGCTTGTGCCTGTATGTGTTTAGAGAGTAGGCAAGGATAGCATTCCTGATCTAGGCAGAGCCTTATTTGAAAGACTTCTGTTTTTGTTTTAGTTTTATTTTAGTTTGGGGTGTGTGTGTGTGCACACGCGTGTGTTTTAAGTGGACATTAAAAATTCCAAGCCTAAGGCAGAATCACCCTGAAGGATGCTAAGTGCAACTCCAATTCCAGGATCTGCCATCTAAAAAAAGCAAATTCCATTTTCAGACACACGAAGCATCATATTAGACAGCAGCAGTGTCTTTGCTTTGATCTTGGTTAGTTGAGATTGATCATTTGCATTCAAAGTTCATATTAATATTCAGGCTAACAGGTAAAGCTAGCATGCTGAGGTTGGAGAGCCAGCCCACTTGTTAACTATTATAATTGAGATAGGCTGTGGTCATTAATATGAATGACAGTGACTCTCCTTGGTCATCTGGTTAGCAATAAAGAAAAGAGCTCTGAATGAAGATCAATGGATCCGATTCAAATCCCAGCCCTAACTCATACATTCTCTTAACCTCTCTGACAACATTTTCCTCTTTTCCCAAAGGATGATAAGAATAGCTTCTATATCCACTAAACTTGTATTTAAATTTTTTAATCATTTTATAAAAATGATACACATACACTGTTTAAATAGTGAGATAGTACTATAAGGTTTATTACAAAAAACAGCAATTCCCTGCCTGTGTATTTTCCAAAGGTGGCCACAATATGTCCCAGCTCACAATGCTTTTCTTCCAATGAGACCATGACATTTCTCCCACAGAATGCAGCAGGGGGCTCTGTGTTTCCTCCCTCTAACCTGGGTGGATCTTTGTGACTGCTTTGACTGATAGAGCATGGCAGAAGTGATGCTGTATTCATCAGGGTTCTCCAAAGAAACACAACCAATAGGAGATAGTTACATCTCTCTACTTATTTATTTTGAGACAGTGTCTCTGTCACACAAGCTGGAATGCAGTGGCATGACCGTGCTTCCCTGCAGCCTCGACTTCCCGGGCTCAAGCGATCCTCCCATCTCAGCCTCCTTAGTAGCTGGGACTACAGACACACATCACCATGCCGGGATATTTTTTTTCTTTTTCTTTTTCTTTTTCTTTCTTTCTTTTTTTTTTTTTTTTTTTTTTTTTTTTTTTTGATTTTTTGCAGACAGGGTTTAGCCTGTTGCTCAGGCTGATCTCTGAACCCCTGAACCCAAGGAATCCACCTGCCTCAGCCTCTCAAATTGCTGGGATTATAGGCATGAGCCACCACGCCAGCCAGGATGAAGGTATTCTACTCTCTTTCTTTCTTTTTTTTTTTTTTTTTTGAGACAGAGTTTCACTCTTGTTGCCTAGGCTGGAGTGCAATGGCGCAATTTATGCTCGCTACAACCTCCGCCTCCCAGGTTCAAGCGATTCTCCTGCTTTAGCCTCCTGAGTAGCTGAGATTACAGGTGCCCGCCACCACGCCCAGCTAATTTTTTGTATTTTTAGGAGAGACGAGGTTTCACCATGCTGGCTAGGCTGGTGTCAAACTCCTGACCTCAGGTGGTCCACCCGCCTAGTCCTTCCAGAGTGCTGAGATTACAGATGTGAGCCACTGCGCCTAGCCTCTATTCTCATATCATCCCAGCCTCCCACTTCTACTTCCTCAACCCTGCAAACATAATTATATCAAGATATTGGTTAAGCCAATATTTATTATTGACCCTATTATTACTATGTGAGTCTTGTTCACTGTTGAGGTAAGTAATGCATTTGCATTACGTTCTCTTTCTTATACTATTTAATTTCCCATTTGCTCAATTTCCCATGTCATTATTACTATTTCTTTCCACACTCTCCAACTGAATTGCAAAACCCCTGCATAAGATCATCTACGTGGTCAAACACACATGAAATAATCTAGCTATCAGTGTCCGTTTTTCCCTGGACTTCAGGGCCCCTGTTCCTTTCTGGACTGGCTCTCTCTGGGTGTAGCTGCCGTCCGGAGGCCCCTTTCGCCTCTCTCCTGGATCAGATCCCCTTTGTCCTGACTCTGGTCCTATTCTTTGGTGGGTTATCCCCTCATTCTGATGGAGTGTAGTCTCTGGTGGCTCTGGAGGAAGGTGCCCAGGAAGTGAAAATGTCTTTTTTTTTTTTTGAGATGGGGTCTCCCTCTGTCACCCAGGCTGGAGTGCAGTGGCTCCATCTCTGCTCACTGCAGCCTCCGCCTCCTGGGTTCAAGCGACTCTCCTGCCTCAGTCTGCTGAGTAGCTGGGATTACAGGCGCGTGTCACCACGCCCAGCTAATTTTTTGTTTTTTTTTTTTTAGTAGAGACGGGGTTTCAGCATGTTGGTCAGGCTGGTCTCAAACTCCTGACCTCATGATCCGCCCGCCTCAGCCTCCCAAAGTGCTGGGATTACAGGCGTGAGCCTCCGCGCCCGGCCAGGAAGTGAAAATGTCTTTATCTTACTCTCTCATTTGATTAATGGTCTGGTGAGGCAGATAATTCTAATTCAAAAAATTATTTTTTCCTCAAAATATTGAAAGCATTGCTTTGTTGTCTACCAGTTTCCAATGCTGTTCTCGAGAATTCCACTGCCATTCTGATTCTAGAATCTTTATGTGTAAGACTTATTTTTTTCCTTCTATGGATTAATGTTTTCTCTTATCTCTGGTGTTCTGAATTTTTTTTGTTATTTGTTTTTGAGACAGGGTCTCACTCTGCCGCCCAGACTGGAGTGCAGTGGCACAATCATAGCTCACTGGAGCCTCCACCTCCCAGACTCAAGCAGTCCTCCACCTCAGCCTGCTGAGTAGATGGGACCACTGGCCTGCACCACCACACTAGACTAATTTTTTGATTTTTTGTATAGATGAGGTCTCACCATCTTGCCCAAGCTGGTCTCGAACTCCTGGGTTCAAGTGATCCTCCCACCTTAGCCTCCAAAGTGCTGGGATTACAGGCGTGAACCACCGTACCTGGCCTCTTCTGAAATATTTTGAAGATATGACTTAGTGTAGATCTTTTCCTTTATTTTTCTGGATAGGGCCTTTGAATCTGGACGGCTGTTCTCCTGAGTTCTTTTTTTTTTTTTTTTCTTCGATAATTTTCTCTTCTCTATATTCTACTAATTAAATTCCTGGCTGGGCATGGTGGCTCACACCTGTAATCCCAGCACTTTGGGAGGCAGAGGAGGGCGGATTACCTGAGGTCAGGAGTTTAAGATCAGCCTTGCCAACATGGTGAAACCCCGTCTCTACTAAAAATACAAAATTAGCTGGGTATGGTGGTGGGTGCCTGTGACCCCAGCTACTCAAGAGGCTAAGCCAGGAGAATCGCTTGAACCCTGGAGGCAGAGGTTGCAGTGAGCCGAGATCGCTCCATTGCACTCCAGCCTGGGGCAACAAAAGCGAAACTCTATCTCAAAAATAAATAAATTAATTAATTAATTCCTATTAGTTCGCTATTAGACTATCTGGAAAATCCTTTATTTTTAAGTTATTTTCTTGCTGCTTGTCCATTTATTTCTATATTATGGGAAATTGCCTCGTTTTCCATAAAATTTGCTGTCACTTTATCTTATCTCTCTCTCTCTGAGAACAGCAATTTCATCTATTTCTGGAAGTATTTGTTCATTTCCTGCATTGCCTTTTTCTTCAACATTTCCCCCACCATTCGTTTGTTTATTTTAGTCCCTGTTTTTCATACGGGATCATGGGATGCCAGCAATCCTTGTAGGACCATTCACATTAAACCGTGACTCGCTACAGAGCTGAGAGGAAACATGAGCAAGGCGTGGTAATGTTGAACTTCACTCCAGGGTGATAGGGCCATGCCTATCCAGAGAGCTATGTTCATTTTCTTTCTTTCTTTTCTTTTTTTCTTTCTTTCTTTTTTTTTTTTTTTTTGAGACGGAATCTCACTCTGTCACCAGGCTGGGGTGCAGTGGCACGATCTCAGCTCACTGCAACCTCCGCTTCCCTGGTTCAAGCGATTCTCCTGCCTCAGCCTCCAGGTAGCTGGGATTACAGGCGCCGCCACCACACCTGGCTGATTATTTGTATTTTTAGTAGAGACTGGGTTTCACCATGTTAGTCAGGCTAGTCTCGAACTTCTGACCTTAAGTGATCTTCTCCCCTCGGCCTCCCAAAGTGCTGGGATTACAGGCGTGAGCCACTGCGCCTGGCCATTTTTTATTTATTTATTATTCTTATTTTTTAAAGACAGTGTCTCGCTCTGTCACCTAGGCTCTCACTGCAGCCTCCATCTCTTGGCCTCACTCGATCCTTCCACTTTGGCCTCGCAAAATGCTGGGCTTACAGGCATCAGCCACCACGCGTGGCCCACCTATTTAATATTTTAACGGAACAGTTTTTCCAAGAAAGACTCATTCTTCTACCTGAGAACAGGGGTGGGGCTACCATACACTCTGAGGACAAGCGGGGATAGGGCCTGACTGCACCTTCATGTAACCCCTCTTGCTTTCAGCCCGGCACCTCATCCCTGCCTTCCAGAATGTCAGCTGTTCCCAAATCTGGACCCCTGCAGTTCAATTTCCCCAAAAATTAGTTTCTGGACTCCTGCCGGCAGGGCAGGGGCAGGGGTAGAGGGGAGGAGTGTTCACGGGGCTATGTGGAGAGGTGGAGGGAACGTGGCGGGAAATCTTACACAGGTTTGGAACCAACATCCCTGTTTCCAGCCCCACTTGGCAGAACCTGTTTCTCGCGGTCCTGAACCTTTAACGGTTTTTTGTGCACATCAGCGTCCTCCTCTGATCTGGCGCCACTTCCCTCCTATGTGAGTTGCTCGCTTCGTATGACTTCCAGAGTCTCAAAATGTACTGCTGTCATTCACTGTAATATTCTCTGCTGTTCTCTTTGATGCTATGGGTTTAGACTGATTTTATTTCTTTTCTGTCATTTTAGTAGACCCCAGGAAGCGTGGAGACAAACACTGTGTTGACTCTGCTGTGTTTACTCAGCAGTCTCCCCACCTGCTTGATAAGATCATTGTCAGTATCCAATTGGACAATATATGCAAGTGCTTTGCAAGCTCTGAAATGTCCCCCACATGTGATTCACCATCATTTGATCCCTAAGACACCTCGACAGATTTTTTTTCTGTTGTGACTTTTCTCTTGCTACTTTTGACAAAACGAGCACTTCAGCGCTGGCAGCTGTCCATCTAGCAATAACCTTTA
Source organism: Macaca nemestrina (assembly GCF_043159975.1). Taxonomy (NCBI): domain Eukaryota; kingdom Metazoa; phylum Chordata; class Mammalia; order Primates; family Cercopithecidae; genus Macaca; species Macaca nemestrina. Next base: position 4,292,246 of record NC_092125.1, on the reverse strand, counting down.
AGGTCCCAAACAAGATGAAAATAAGTAAAACGCTCACAATTGTATGTGTTATACAAAAGAAGTTGAAAATGCAATACTGAATGGTAGGCTAAACGAAATGTACCATGCTAGAATTTCCAGCAAAAGTCTCTTAAAGGCTGGCTGCTGTAGTGTATTCCTGTTGTCTAAGCTATTTGGGAGATTGAGGTGGGAGGATCGTTTAGGGTCCAGGAGTTCAAGACCAGCCTGGGCAACATAGCAAGACCCCATCTCTAAAAAAAAAAAAAAAGAAAAGAAAATTCTTCCTGCTCCACTCACCCACAAAACCCCCAGGTAGGTGGGCCGTTTGCCCCTGTGCTCCACAAGCCCCGTGCACAGAACTCCTACAGCACTGCCCACTCTGTGGAAATTGCTTATCTCTTGTTGGTTGTACCCTCTGGTTATGGGTTATGTCTTACTCATCTCTTTATCCCCAGCACCCAGTAGAGTGCCTGGAATACAGTAGTTCCTCAATGTTTAATGATTCGAAACACTGCAGACAACCACATTCAAATAGTATCCTGTTTTTGGGAAAATGCTTCTAAAGGGAATGACCAGATTTTCCACTTGAAATAAGAAAACAAACACTGGAAATTCTTTCTCCCTTATAAAGACAAAGGAGTCTGGGCTCGGTGGCTCATGTCTGTCATCCCAACACTTTGGGATGCCAAGGCAAGTGGATCACCTGAAGTCAGGAGTTCGAGACCAGCCTGACCAATATAGTGAAACTCCATCTCTACTAAAAATACAAAAATCAGCTGGGCGTGGTGGTGCGCACCTGTAATCCCAGCTACTTGGGAGGCTGAGACAGGAGAATTGCTTGAACCTGGGAGGTAGAGGTTGCAGTGGGCTGAGATCGCACCACTGCACTCCAGCCTGGGCGACAGAACAAGACTCCATCTCCAAAAAAAAAAAAAAAAAAAGACAAAGGAGAACATTTTGGATCTGTCTGACAGCTTGCTTCATCTTTTCATGCAATGGGAGAAGAAGGAGGATAGAGAAATAAAACTCCAGTTCTGTCAGCACCAGACAGCCCAGACACAAGTGTTAAGCACAAAAGGAGAGGCAGCGTGGATCCTGGCAGCTCTCATGTTCCATGAAAAACACCTGCTCTGTTGGCAGCCAGGAGAGAAAGACCAGAATAGCACGGCTCACCCGCTTACAAAAACACGGGAGCTCCCCTGTATGCAGGCAAGGGGAGCTGGGGGCACCAGGAGACAGGCCTAGCGAAGCTCACCTGGAAAATGGACCCCATACTCCCAAAAAGGACTTGAATTTCCTTCAGAATGAGAAGAGAATGAAATTCAACCCTTTCTTTCGTAGAGGCAGCTAGGCAGGATCAGAGCCCACAAGGCTGCAAGCTTGCCGGAAGCTTGACTCAGCCAGGACTAGCCACACACGAATGAGGCCTGGGGCCACAAGCGCCCCTGAGGGAGGCTCCCTTGGCCACACTGTGATGAACTTGCTGAGGAACATGCCATCCCCTCTACTGGGGGTACCCCACAGTGGGCACTGCCCTCAGTGTTCTGGGGGAATGGGGCATGATTTGGAGATAACAGTATTGAGAACAGTGAGGGCAGCAACCAAAATAAGCAAGCAAGGAGGCCTACACGTCAGGAAACAAGGGGACAGGGAAGGCCTGAGCCATAAAGACCACGGCATTAACCCACCAGGATGACCGTCCTGTATCTTCAACATCGTGTCTCCAAAATAGCCCTTTGACATGTTCCTTAAGAAAAGCGTTCATGGGCCGGGCCCAGTGGTTCACACCTGCAAACCCAGCACTTTGAGAGGCTGAGGCAGGAGGATCACTTGAGCCCAGGAGTTTGAGACCAGCCCAGGGAAAATAAGGAGTCCCCGATCTCTACAAAAAAAAAAAAAAAAAAAAGAGAAGAGTTCTATCAGAAAATCAAATACCATATGTTTTCACTTGTAAGTGGGAGCTAAACACTGGGTCTGTACAGACATAAAGGTGGAAACAATAGACACGGGGGCTCCAAAAAGAGGCAGCAGGGAGGAGACAGGGTTAAAAACTACTACTGGGGGTCCTGTGTTCACAGTTTGGGAGACAGGTTCAATAGAAGCCCAAGCCTTGGCATTACATATACATCCACGTAACAAACCTGGACATACACCCCCTTGAATCTACTTTTTTTTTTTTGACGGAGTCTCACTCTGTCGCCCAGTCTGGAGTGCAGTGGCATGATCTCGGCTCGCTGCAACCTCCACCTGCCGGGTTCAAGCGATTCTCCTGCCTCCGTCTTATGAGTAGCTGGGACTACAGGCACGTACCACCACGCCCAGCTAATTTTTTTTTTTTTGTATTTTTTTTTAAGTAGAGACGGGGTTTCACCATGTTGACCAGGATGGTCTCGATCTCTTGACCTCATGATCCGTCTGCCTTGGACTCCCAAAGTCCTGGAATTACAGGCGTGAGCCACCGTACCCAGTCCTAATTTTTTTTTAATTAAAAAGAAAGGGTTCTGTGGTCACAGAAGTTTGGGAAATGCTGCCTGCAATAAACCCCCATAGGGATTTACAATGAACAGTAGCTTCTGGAAGGCCCTGAGCAGTTCTTCAAGAAAGAAAAAAGACAAAAACAAAAACAAAAAAATGACACCTGGATTTCCCACTTTCCTTCAAGTAAGGCCTGTTAACATCCTGCAGAACTAGTGTCCCATGGGCTGTAACGTGGCAACTGCTGTTCTACCCGGGCCTTGACAGTTGAATCTGGTCTTTAGCAATGACACAACTTCCAGAATTTTACAGTGAAAGATACGTTTAGTTATAAACATTAGTTGTGAATTTTTAAATCCTTTTTTCTCAACATCTCACAGTGGAAAATCCACCATGTTTCTGAAATGTTGTTTTGTTTATCCAATTAACTTTTTTTTTTTTTTTTACATAGACTTAATTTGTTTAGCGCCATTTGGGCAAAACTGAGCAGAAAGCAATGTTCCCAGATGCCTCCTCCCCACCCCTTCCCCTCCAACTCCCCCATATCAACACACAGAGTGCCCCAGTGGGACGTTTGTTACGAGCAATCAGTGAACCTGCACAGACACATCGCTATCACCCCAAGTCTGTACTTCACATTGGGGTTCACTCTTGGTACTGCGCATTCCATGAGTCTTGACAAGTATATAATGACATATATCCACCAGTGCAATAATATACAGAGTCATGTCACTGCCCTAGAAGTCCTCTGTGTTCTGCCTAGTCAACCCTCCCTCCCCCAGCCCCTGGCAACCACCGAACTTTCTACTGTCACCATAGTTTTGCCTTTTCTAGAATGTCATATAATTGGAATCCTTATAATGTTTTTGTTTTTGTTGTTGTTAAATCTTATGGTATTTCTGTGTAAAAGGAAATTAAAAAGAGAGAGAGAAATAGCACCCCTTCCATGGCCGGAAGATCACTGGCTCATTCTTTACTTTATAACAGGGTTTCTCGACCTTAGCACTATTGCTATTTTGGACCAGATAATTCTTTGTTGTTGGGCAGGGAAGGGGGTGCTGTCATGTTTTTGCTTTGTTTTGTTTTGTTTTGTTTTTTGAGACGGAGTCTCGCTGTGTCTCCCAGGCTGGGGTGCAGTGGCGAGATGTCAGCTCACTGCAACCTCCGCCTCCCAGGTTCAAGCAATTCTCCGGCCTCAGTCTCCTGAGTAGCTGGGTTTGCAGGCACTCGCTACCACGCCCGGCTAATTTATTTGTATCTTTAGTAGAGATGAGGTTTCACCATGTTGGCCAGGCTGGTCTCGAAGTCCTGACTTCATGATTCGCCCGCCTTGGCCTCCCAAAGTGCTGGGATTACAGGCATGAGCCACCACGCCCGGCCTGTCCTGTATATTTTATAGGATGTTCAGTAGCATCCCCAGCCTCTATCCACTATATAGGAAGGACCACCCTTCACAAGTTGTGACCATCAAAAACATCTCAGACATTGCCAAATGTCCCCTGGGGGCGAATTCCTTGTGAATGAGAACCACTGGTCTAAAGCAGACTTTCAAACTTCATCAGAAAATCTCAAAAATATTTTATATGTAGTCATTTACCTCTGGTAAGCATTTGGCCACCTAAAATGCCTGGTAAGGGTCAAGAACAGTGGCTCACACCTGTAATCCCAGCACTTTGGGAGGCCGAGGTGGACAGATCACCTGAGATCAGGAGTTCGAGACCAGCCTGCCCAATGTGGTGAAATCCCAGCTCTACTAAAAATACAAATGTTAGCTGGGCGTGGCAGCAGGCGCCTGTAATCCCAGCTATTCAGGAGGCTGAGGCAGGAGAATCACTTGAACCCGGGAGGCGGAGGTTGCAATGAGCCGAGATTGTATCACTGCACTCTGGCCAGGGCAACAGAGCGAGACTCCGTCTCAAAAAAAAAAAAAAAAAAAAAAAGCCTTGGTAAGGAGAAGGAAGATGAGGTACGGAGACCAAGGAGTTACAGCCAAAACCTACAGAGTGACCAAGAATATGGACTTTTAATCTCATACAACAAACTGTATTATGCTTTAATTGGAACAGCACATAAGTAAATCAGATAATAAAAGTTTTTTTGTTTTTTTTTTTAAAGAGTTTTTCTCCTTGAAACCTTGTTAAAGGAAAATACTTCAACCCTCGTTTTGGGGTTGTTTTCATGTCGTCTCTAGATCTGAAAAGAGTTTGATCCTGTTCAGATGTTCTTTAAATGTTCATAGAAGGTAAATGCTTACTCTCTTTAAGAATTAAAAGCTAATACTTGACATAACCATCTTAGCCTATAAAACACATCTGATAAAAGTCTACTTGAGCATTTGCTGGGTGTGGTGGCTCATGCCTATAATCCCAGGACTTCAGTAGGCCTAGGCGTGGTGGCACATGCCTGTAATCCCAGCTGCTCAGGAGGCTGAGGCAGGAGAATTGCTTGAACCTGGGAGGTGGAGGTTGCGGTGAGCCAAGATCGCGCCATTGTACTCCAGCCTGGGCAACAAGAGTGAAACTCCCTCTCAAAAAAAAAAAAAAAAAGAAAAGAAAAAGCATTAGAGGCCGGGTGCGAGTTTCATGCCTGCAATCCCAGCACTCTGGGAGGCCAAGGTGGGCAGATCACTTAAGGCCAGGAGTTCAAGACCAGCCTGGCCAACATAGCAAAACCTCGTCTCTACTAAAAATACAAAAAATTCACTCGACATGGTTGTGCACGTCTGTAGTCCCAACTGCTCGAGAGACTGAGGCAGGAGAATCACTTGAACCCAGGAGGCAGAGGTTGCAGTGAGCCAAGATCTTGCCACTGCACTGCAGCCTGGGCGACAGAGCAAGACTGTCTCAAAAAAAAAAAAAAAAAAAAAAAAGTGTTAGAAACTTAGAGTGAGATACTTCTGGTCCAATAAACTGTGGCCCAAGGGTGTGAGACCACATACTAAAAACAGGCCAGGCACGGTGACTCATGCCTATAATCCCAGCGCTTTGAAAGGCTGAGGTGGGAGGATCGCTTGAGTTCAGGAGTTTGAGACCAACCTGAGGAACACAGGGAATCCCTGTCCCTAAAAAAGAAAAAAAAAAAAATTATAATTAGCCAGGTGTGGTGGTGCATGCCTGTAGTCCCAGCTACTCCAGAGGCTGAGGCAGGAGGATTGCTTGTGGTCAGAAGTTCCAGGCTGCAGTGAGCTATGCTCATGCCAGCCTAGGCAACAGAGCAGGGATACCCCATGAAAGAAAGAAAGAGAGAAAGAGAGAGAGAGAGAGAGAGAAAGGGAGAAAGGGAGAAAGGGAAAGAAAGAGCAAGCATCCCAAAAGGTAGTTTGAGAAGACGGGGATCTCTTACCATGTCACTTACCAGAAAGACAAACAGCAATTTTTTAGTGACATGCTTTTGATTTTAGTCCCAAACCCCTAGTTTTTATTGAACATGGCCAGCAACGTCCTGCATGGTGCGATCCCTGCCCATCCAGTCTCTTTCACGTGGCTCCTCCCAGCCCCACCCCACTTCCCAGTCAGATTGGACTTCTTGCCACCTCAGGGTTTTGGCCTCTGCTATTTCCACTGCCTGGCACCATTTCTTCCTCTCGTCCTTATCCTGTCTCAGCCTGTTCAGTCTTAGTCCATTCGAGGTGCTATAACAAAATACCACAAACTGGTCGCTTACAAACAACAGAAATGTGTTTTCTCAGAATGCTGAAAGCAGAAACCTCCGAGATGAAGGCGCTGGCAAATTTCGTGTCCGGTGAGTGCGCACTTCCGGTTCAGAGACGGCACCTTCTCACTGTGTCCTCACGGTGGAGGGGACTAGGGCACTCTCAGGGACTCTCTCGCTTTCTCTCTTTTTTTGTTTTTTTTTGTTTGTTTGTTTGAGACGGAATTTCGCTCTTTTTGCCCAGGCTGGAGTTCAACGTCGCGATCTGGGCTCACTGCAACCTCTGCCTCCCAGGTTCAAACGATTCTCCTGCCTCAGCCTCTCGAGTAGCTGCGACTACAGGCGCTGCCACCACGCCCAGCTAAGTTTAAAACAATTTTTTTTATATAGATACAGCATCTTGCCATGTTGCCCAGGCTGGTTTTGAACTCCTGGGCTCAAGCAATCCACCTACCTTGGCCTCCCAAAGTTCTGGGATTACAGGTGTCAGCCACTATGCTTGGCCCAAATTATGAAGATAAATTTACGTGGGGAAGATATTTTCTTTCCACCTCAGTCAACTGGGAACTGATAGACTTGTCAGCCCTGCAGGAACACCAGTCCCCCTTTTTTCTGGGCTGGAGCACAGTGGCGTGATCTTGGCTCACTGCAAGCTCCGCCTCCTGGGTTCCCGCCATTCTCCTGCCTCCGCCTTCCGAGTAGCTGGGACTACAGGCGCTGCCACCACTCCCGGCTAATTATTTTGTATTTTTTTAGTAGAGACGGGGTGTCACCCTGTTAGCCAGGATGGTCTTGATCACCTGACCTCGTGATCCACCTGCCTCGGCCTCCCAAATGCCTGGCTAATTTTTGTATTTTTAGTAGAGACGGGGTTTCACCATGTTGGTCAGCCTGGTCTCGAACTCCTGACCTCAGGTGATCCACCGACCTTGGCCTCCCAAAGTGCTGGGATTACAGGCGTGAGTCACCGCGCCCAGTTTCAACAGTCTTCCTTCAGACTGAGGGCTGTGTTTCTGGCCCTAGCCCTGGAAGTTTTTTTTTTTTTTTTAATAATCAGTAGTTCTGAACATTTCATTTCCCAGTTTCTGTGTTCTTTCTGCCCAAAGCTAAATTCTAAATATTTCAGTAAATATTCTCATTGGTTCTGGCAGCATAGTATTTTATCATGTGACCATGCCACCGTGGCTGTATGAAACCATTCGTTCCCTGTTGAGCGGGAGTTATGTTGTTTCCAACTTTCTGATATTACGGTGAAATGCCACAGTGGGGAGACTCGTAACATAAATTTTCCCACGTCCGATTATTTTCTCAGGATATATTTCCAAAAAGAACTGCTAGGCTGGGCATGGTGGCTCACGCCTGTAGTCCCAGCACTTTGGGAGGCCAAGGCAGGTGGATTGCTTGAGCCCAGGAGTTCGAGACCAACCTGGGCAAAATGGCAAAACCCCATCTCTACAAAAAATACAAAAATTAGCCAGGCATGGTGGCACGTGACTATAGTCCCAGCTACTCAAGAGGCTGAGGTGAGAGAATTGCTTGAGCCCAGGAGGTGGAGGTTACTGTGAGCGGAGATTGCACTGCTATACTACAACCTGGGGGACAGAGTGAGACCCTGTCTTAAAAAAACAAAAAACAGGCTGGGCGCGGTGGCTCAAGCCTGTAATCCCAGTACTTTGGGAGGCCGAGGCGGGTGGATCACGAAGTCAGGAGATCGAGACCATCCTGGCTAACATGGTGAAACCCCGTCTCTACTAAAAATACAAAAAACTAGCCAGGCGTGGTGGCGGGCGCCTGTAGTCCCAGCTACTCGGAGGCTGAGGCAGGAGAATGGCGTAAACCCGGGAGGCGGAGCTTGCAGTGAGCCGAGATCGCGCTACTGCACTCTAGCCTGGGTGACACAGCGAGACTCCGTCTCAAAAAAAAAAAACAAAACAAAACAAAACAAAAAAAAAAACAAAAACATCTACTAGGGAAGGAACATTTTTTAAGACTAAAGGTATATTTTGTCCAGTTTTGTCCCATTACATTAGGCTTGCTTTTGACACTTAACTCAGTGGTCACGAGAGTTTTCCTACCAACTCTCCTTCCACTATTTACTTTTTCTGTGTCAGCTTCTTATCTGGTTTCATCTGTCTGATTTCCTGTATTTTTTTTTTTTTTTTTGAGATGGAGTCTCACTCTGTTCCTCAGGCTGGAGTGCAGTGGTGTGATCTCAGTTCACCGCAGCCTCCCGGGTTCAAGCGATTCTCATGCCTCAGCCTCCCAAGTAGCTGGGATTACAGGCTCCTGCCACCAGGGCTGGCTAATTTTTGTATTTTTAATAGAGACAGAGTTTCACCATGTTGCCCAGGCTGGTCTAAAATTCCTGGCCTCAAGCAATCCTCCTGCCTTGGCCTCCCCAAATGCTAGGATTACAGGAGTGAGCCACAGTGCCAGTTCTAACACTGTTCATTAAATAAGTACGGAGCCCCTATGATGTGCCAGACATTGTGCTTGGCTAAATGGAGTCAACAAAATGATCAAATCATAACAGAATGTGATCAGTACTCTATGGACACCAACATTAATTAATTCCATCTAATTAATATGGAAATAATTAGAGGGGAAAGGTTTTGAAACTTTGTTAGGAAAGTTATTTTTTATTTTTACTTATTTATTTTTGAAACAGGGGTCTAACTATGTTGCCCAGGCTGTCCTTGAACCCCTGGACTCACGCAATCCTCCTGCCTCAGCCTCCTGGGTAGCTGGGATTACAGGCATGCACCACCATGCTCTGTGAAAAGTTCTTTCTGAGAAGATGAAACCTGAAGAATAAGAAGGAACCAACTGGCCAATGAGCAAGTACATGAAAAGATGCTCAGCATCATTAGTCATTAGGAAAATGCCAATCAAAACCACAATGAGATAGCACTTATAACACCCACTAGGAAGGCTATAATTAAAAGAAAAGGGGGAGGAGGAATAACAAGTGTTGGCAAGGATGTGGAGAAACAGGAGCCCTCGTACACTACTTGTGGGGATACAGATTGGTGCGGCTGCTGTGGAAAAGCAGTCGAGCATTTCCTCAAAAAGTTAAACCCAGAGTTACCATGTGGCCCAGCAATTCAACTCCTAGGTGTGTATCCAAGAGAACTGAACACATATATTCACACAAAAAGTTGTAAACAAATGTTCATGAGAGAATTATTCATAAAAGGTCGGGTGCAGTGGCTCACGCCTGTAATCCCAACACTTTGGGAGGCTAAGGTGGGTGGATCCCTTGAGGTCAGGGGTTCAAGACAACCCTGGCCAACAAGGTGAAACCCCCTCTTTACTAAAAATACAAACAAATTACCTGGGCATGGTGGCAGGAGCCTGTAATCCCAGCTATTCGGGAGGCTGAGGCAGGAGAATCTCTTGAACCCAGGAGGCAGACGTTGCAGCGAGCCGAGATCACGCCACTGCATTCTAGCTTCTTGAGAGTGAGACTCCATCTCAAAAAACAAAAGGAATTATTCATAAAAGCCAAAATGTGGAAACTACTCAAATGTCCATCAACTGGTACAGAAAATGATAAATGATAAAGTCATACAGTAGAATATTATTCAGCCATAAAAAGGAATGATGTGCTAACACAGGTGAACCTAAAACATTATGCCAAGTGAAAGTTGCCAGAAGTGGCCGGGCGCGGTGGCTCAAGCCTGTAATCCCTGCACTTTGGGAGGCCGAGACGGGCGGATCACGAGGTCAGGAGATCGAGAGACCATCCCGGCTAACACGGTGAAACCCCGTCTCTACTAAAAAATACAAAAAAACTAGCCGGGCGAGGTGGCGGGCGCCTGTAGTCCCAGCTACTCGGGAGGCTGAGGCAGGAGAATGGCATAAACCCGGAGGCGGAGCTTGCAGTGAGCTGAGATCCGGCCACTGCACTCCAGCCTGGGTGACAGAGCAAGACTCCGTCTCAAAAAAAAAAAAAAAAAAAAAAAAAGAAAGTTGCCAGAAGTAAAAGGGCACATACTGGGATTCTATTTCTATGAAATGTCCCAAAGTGATGAATCTGTAAAGACAGAAGTAGATTAGTAGCTTTTGTTTGTTTGTTTTGAGACAGAGTCTCACTCTGTCGGGCAGGCTGGAGTGCAGTGGTGTGATCTCGGCTCACTGCAACCTCCGCCTCCCGGGTTTAAGCAATTCTCCTGCCTCAGCCTCCTTAGTAGCTGGGATTACAGGCATGCGCTACCACGCCCCGGCTAATTTTTGTATTATTAGTAGAGACAGGGTCTCGCCATGTTGGCCAGGCTGGTCTCAAACTCCTGGCCTCAAGTGACATGCCCGCGTTGGCCTCCCAGAAGTGCTGGGATTACAGTCGTGAGCCATCGTGCCAGGCCTAGAAGTAGCTTAGTATTTGTATAGGTTGCGGGAGGGGAAAACGGACAGTGACTGCTTTTAATGAGTATGGGGTTTTGGGAGCCGGGGTGATGAAAATGTTTTGGAATTAATAGTGATGATGTTAGTGGATGTTTGGATGCAAGAAAAAAAAATAGTGATGATGGTTGCACATCATTGTGAATATGCTTTAAAAAACAATAACCACTGAATTGTACACTTTAAGATGGTTAAAATGCTGAAATTTGTTATGTGAATTATTATTATTATTATTTTTGAGATAGAGTTTCCCTCTTGTTGCCCAGGCTGGAATGCAGTGGCATGATCTCGACTCACTGCAACCTCAGCCTCCCAAGTTCAAGCGATTCTCCTGCCTCAGCCTCCCGAGTAGCTGGGATTACAGGCATCTGCCATCATGCCCGGCTAATTTTGTATTTTTAGTAGAGACGGGGTTTCACCATGTTGGTCAGACTGGTATCAAACTCCTGACCTCAAGTGATCTGCCCACCTTGGCCTCCCAAAGTGCTGGGATTACAGGCGTGAGCTACCGCGCCTGGCTGTGAATTATTTTTTACTGAGATGCAATCACATGACATAAAATTAACCATTTCTAAGAGTGCAGTTCAGTGGCATTTAGTATATCCACAGGAATGTGAAAAAAAAAAAAAATCTACACATCAATGTAATGTGTGGACTGGGAGCGCTCACGCCTGTTATTATCCCAGCACTTTGGGAGGCCGAGGGGGGCGGATCACTTGAGGCCAGGGTCTGAGACCAGCATGGCCAACATGGTAAAAATTCTCTACCGAAAATACACACACAAAAAAAATAGCGGGGCGTGGTGGCACGCGCCTGTAGTCCCAGCTACTAGGGAGGCTAAGGCAGGAGAATCTCTTGAACCCTGGAGGCAGAGGTTGCTGTGAGCTGAGATTGTGCCACTGCACTCCACCCTGGGGGCCATAGAGTGAGACGGTCTTAAAAAAAAAAAAAAAAGTAATATGTGGAAAGGATGTCAGTCTTCCAGTTGCCATTTTACTAACTTTTAAAAATAACCTTCCAAGGAAAGGTATTAAGAAAAATTACTGCCAGGATTTTCATTGCGTTTACATGGACAAAAATTGTGACATCACAAAGTCAATCCTTTTTAGTGATTTTATACAGTTACGAAGTGCATGATCTTTTAGATACCAAAAGCGGGGGGACAGTCACCATCAATCACAAACAGCACAGGCCAGGCGTGGTGGCTCACGCCTATAATCCCAGCACACTGGGAAGCCAAGGTGGGAGGAAAGTTTAAGCACAGGAGATGGAGACCAGCCTGGGCAACCGAGGGAGACCGGGAAGGAAGGAGGGAAGGAAACAGTACGGGGAGTCCAGAGTGACGAGATCCTCATCACCACAGCTGAGCTGAGAATGGGTGATACAGGGCTGGGTGCGGTGGCTCACGCCTGTAATCTCAGCACTTTGGGAAGCCAAGATGGGCAAATCACTTGAGACCAGGAGTTCAAGACCAGCCTGGCCAACATGGTGAAACCCTGTCTCTACTAAAAATACAAAACAAAAACAAAAACAAACAAAAGCAGGTGATACAGGAGAACAAGGCACAAGCAAGGAACAGAGCCCATCAAACATCAGAATTCACTGGTGCACGTACACTGCTATTGATACTGCTATGTATTTTCTCTTTTTTTTAATAGGTTCAACATTTCCCATACTACATTTCCCAGGACAGTCTCCTAATTAAGTCTACTTTGCACCTGGAGACCGCTCGTCTTTTATATTCTGATAATTGACCCTCTCCTCAAATCACAAGGTACACAAAGAAGAATGAGGTTATTTATTCATCCTTCCATCCATGCATCCAACCAACCATCCAGACAGGAAAGTATTACTGAACAGCAACTATATAGAAGGTGCATAGTATCATTTTAATAAATTTTTTAAAATGGCTAGCTTGACTGCTAGGTTGAAGAGTCGCAACACAGTACCTGTGTGGAAATCCAATACCACGGCCAGGCAGAAAGACTTTAAAAAGCAACCACTTGTGACCAGGCACGGTAGCCCACACCTGTAATCCCAGCACTTTGGGAGGCCAAGGCGGGCAGATCACGAGGTCAAGAGATCGAGACCATCCTGGCCAACATGGCGAAACCCCGTCTTTACTAAAAAAAAAAAATTAGCTGGACGTGGTGGCGCATACCTGCAGTCCTAGCTACTCTGGAGGCTGAGGCAGGAGAATAGCTTGAACCCGGGAGGGGGAGGTTACATTGAGCCAAGATCGCACCACTGCACTCCAGCCTGGCGACGGAATGAGACTCCATCTCAAAAAAAAAAAAAAAAAAAAAAAGCAACCACTTGCATGAGATGGAAACAGAGGTCTCCACTGTTAATTATTTGGAAAGATCATTCTCCAGGACAGAAAAGGAAGCCTGACAAGCTTTTTATATTTGTGTCAAGCTCTTCTAATACTATAAAGCAATTTGGGGAAATTTGCAAACTCCTGGGTGGGTGACCTCTGTCCCACATAATATACAGATATACTTTTCAAATGGAATAGAGTCTTAATTTCCAATGATGGGTTTTTAAAATACAAAATTAGTACAGGTACTCTGGGTGAGTAACAGGTCTAAAGAAACTATGCAATCTGAAATTTGCCGCCTTAAATGTGCACAGTAGTAGCTTTAACTGCTCCAGTTATAATCTGCATGGAAGGAGAAAAATATATCGTAGCCCAGTCATTTAGCAGTTGTTTTGCTATGGTTGTTCCTGTTTATTTGTTTACTTTTTACTATAAGCAAGTGGCTTTTATCTCTCTGTCCCTCAATTTCTGTATCTGTAATATGGAAATTATAAATGTAACTGAAGAATCGGGTTGCTGAGATTACGAGTTAATGCATGTAAAGCGCTTGGAAAGAGCAGCAGTGGTACACAGTGAACACTTAACACATGTGAACTGCTATTACTGTTAGTAGTAGTAGTAAAATACATACAAAGTCACACTTGATTCAGGTCTACCAAGAATCTTTTAGTGCTTTCAGTAACAATTATTTTAAAAATTATAGTGTGATGATTTGGTAATCACCATTTTCTTGGGGATTACCAGATTTTTTTCTTTTTTTTTTTTTTTTTTTTTTGGCAGAGTCTCCTCTGTTGCCAGGCTGGAGTGCAGTGGCACAATCTCAGCTCACTGCAACCTCTCCCTCCCAGGTTCAAGTGATTCTCCTGCCTCAGCCTCCCAAGTAGCTGGGACTAAAAGCATGTGCCACTACGCTCGGCTAATTTTTGTATTTTTAGTAGAGACGGGGTTTCACCATGTTGGCCAGAATGGTCTTGATCTCTTGACCTGGTGATCCAGCCGCCTCGGCCTCCCAAAGTGCTGGGATTAGCTGGGATTACAGGCGCAAGCCACCGTGCCTGGCCCAGGGATTACCAGATTCTTTGGCTAGAAATAGAAATTTGGATATTTCAATGAGTTCAATTTTCATGGTGAAAACTGAAACAGGTAAGAGGACTCAGGTGACTAAATATAGGCAAAGCACACAGAATCCTTGCAAGAATAACTTCTGATGGGAAAGCTGTATTTTACTCCAGATCAAGGAAAACACAAAGGAAGAATGGAAACCATGGTGGGTCTGCAGAGAACTATAAAAATAGGTTACAATTTGAGCCATGTAGAAATCACAGTCACTGGCATCCATGCAATTACTCTCAGAGAGATAGAGATGAGAGTCTGCATCATCATGAGAGATACCAGAAGTGATGCTGGGGCTGGGCTTTATTTATTTCCATGGGATAGTCAGGTACTGAGTCAAAAATTTGTTGAGATAAAAAAAATAAAAATAATGACGGGGGAAAAACCTAATAAAACTGACAACAGCACTGGTCCAGTAGAGAGAGCACGGCAATCCCATGAGCATTCATGGGGAATGGCCATTTATTTATTTATTTATTTATTTAGAGACAGGGTCTCACTCCGTCGCCCAAGCTGGAGTGCAGTGGCATGATCTCAGCTCACTGCAGCCTCTGCTTCCCAGGCTCAAGCAATCCTCCCACCTCAGCCTCACAAGTAGCTGGCACCAAAGGTGCACGCCACCACACCTGGTTATTTTTTTTGTATTTTTAGTGCAGACGGAGTTTTGCCATGTTGCCCAGGCTGGTCTCAAACTCCTGGGCTCAAGCGATCTGCCTGCCTCGGCTTCCCAAAATGCCGGGATTACAGGCGTGAGCCACCCCACCTGGCCGGAAATGGCCTTTTAAAGGTAGCCACACTGTGCCTCAGTTTCTCAGCTATCAAATGAAAATTAAATGGAGGCAGTTCTACTCTACAAAGTTAGAAGAAGAGAGAAGGAGTAAACGTGAATGTTCGTTTTTAAGAGAGACCTTTGCCAAATTTAACATTGTATTTGGATACCGCCATGCATTTACTCTTCCAGATTAACTCTGGAGTCACTTTGCTAATTTCCAGTAAAATCCTTTTGGATTTTTTATTTGAAATTGAGTTAAATGTATAGATGAATTTGGTGACAGTGTTTTAATATAAAATCTTCCCTGCTGGGAACAGGACATGGCTCTCCATTGATTGGCGGCTTTGTGTGCTTCAGAGAGATTCTTAGTTTTCTTCCTAACGGTTTCTTACACTTCGCATTTTGTTTGTATTTAGACTTATATCCTCTTTGGTTGACATTTTGACTTTTCCCACTATCTTTTGTAACTGGTTTATAGGAAAGCTATTTTTTAATATTGGCCTCATAATCAGCCACTTTATGAATTCTCTCATTCTTTCCATCAGTGTTTCAGTTGATTCTCTTGGGGTTTCTAACTACACAGACACAGCAACTGCAAAAAAAAGGGAATCATTTAATCTCATTTTCCTAATAGGCTCATTTTTTCATCATCTTTTTACCTGGGCTAAAACTACCAGAACAACATTGAGTAATGGTGGTGATGAGGGAACACACTTTATGCTTTTGTTTCAGATTTGTAAATGAATGTCTATGGGATTTTACCCCTAAGTATAACGTTAGCTGCTGAATTCAGTTAGAAAAATGCTATCACATGATGGCCGGGCGCGGTGGCTCAAGCCTGTAATCCCTGCACTTTGGGAGGTTGATAGGGGCGGATCACGAGGTCAGGAGATGGAGACCATCCCGGCTAACACGGTGAAACCCCGTCTCTACTAAAAAATACAAAAAAACTAGCCGGGCGCGGTGGCGGCGCCTGTAGTCCCAGCTACTCGGGAGGCTGAGGCAGGAGAATGGCGTAAACCCGGGAGGCGGAGCTTGCAGTGAGCTGAGATCCGGCCACTGCACTCCAGCCTGGGCCACAGAGCGAGACTCTGTCTCAAGAAAAAAAAAAAAAAAAAAAAGAGAGAGAGAGAAGAGTATATTTGAACTTACCATCAGAGAGGCGAGACTAAATTCATCATGCGACAGTGATTAAACTAGTTGTGAACATAATAAAACAGCTCAGCCACACTCATGCACCACTGTCTGGGCTCAGGACTGACTGCTTCTAGGAATTCCTTTAAATCACTGGGTTTTCCAACTGAGCCATACAGCCTCCACGGAAGGAAACGAGAGGAGGCCAAGTCGCTGGGACTCTTTTTTTCAACTTTAACCAGAGCAGCTCCGCTTTTATCTGTTACGGTGTTTCAGGGTTCTGAACAATATTTTTAAGAATAAAAGTTTGAAAATTATCGATTGACACTCTTTAAATTGTTTAGATTAGATTTAGTAAGACTGCATCCTTATCTTACTATCCAGTTGGATCCTTTATGTTGGTACACATGATTAAATCTCAAAAACTTTATGGCCGGGCACAGTGGGTCACACCTGTAAGCCCAACAGTTTGGAAGGTCGAGGTGGGCAGATCGCTCAAGGCCAGGAGTTTGAGACCAGCCTGACCAAGAGATTTTTGTAGAGACCAACCCTGTCTCCACTAAAAAATACAAAAATTAGCTGGGCTCGGTGGTGCGCACCTGTAGTCCCAGCTTCTCGGGAGGCCGAGGTACGAGAATCGCTTGAACCCGGAAAGCAGAGGTTGCAGTGAGCCATGAGTGAGCCACTGCACTCCAGCCTGGGCAACAGAGTGAGACTCCATCTTAAAAGCAAAACCAAACAAAATAAATGTCAAAAAAAATTGATTTGAGCAAATTCGACAAAATCTCTTTTACATTTTTCTGTCTTTATACATTTCTCTCAAAACATGAAATATCTTCTATATCATAATTTTGCATATAATACATAATGCTTCTGTGAATTTGAGGGCATTCTATGACTATTATTATTCAGACATTCTCTACTATTGTGTTTTAAAAGTTTTGGAAAGGGAGAAAAACTCCAGATGAAATACTTGAGGGGTAATTGATATAGTTCTGTCCCAACAAAGGGAGCTTCTGTTTCCTCCTTCGCTGGGACAGAACCTGCATCAGTGACTAGGCAGCAGCTGGAGCCTCTGACCCTCACACTGCAGTCACCTGCTTGTTTTGGTGCATGTCCTCTCACCACGCTGGGCTCCAGTTCCTTCTTGGATAAATTGAACCACTGGGAGCATGAGATTTCCAAGATTCCTCCCAGCTTTACAAGTTGATAACTTCTTTGTACGCCAGAGAATCCCACATAGACTTAGATTACGGCTCAATGCAGTACTGCAGGCTCTCTCTCATAACCAAGAAAAAATTCTGGCTAATTTTCAGACATGGAATAATGCTCCGTATCAGTATACATTAAGATTAATTTATTCTAAGATTAATTAATTCAGCATAATAAATATCTGCTTACATGTAATTAAAAGCAGATTATTTTAAGGGAACCTGAGCTAATCATCGTGTTTGTTTTTTGAATATCAGCATGATACATTAACTTCTTGTGTTCCATTAAGATAACCAGTTCATTGTGGGCAAGGATGGCATATGAAATCAAACCCAGTATCTCATTTCTCCACTTTAGGTTTTAGTTTCTCCTTATATTTCTTTTTTAGGACAAGTTTTTATTTCACAGGTAGGACTTCCTCTCCTCCCACAGTTTCTGCAGAGCTGAAATTTTAAAAGCTTTCTTTTTTCTTTTTAGTTGTGCTCCATGATTTCTCACCAGTGCCCACTTCGTGTAACAAAAAAAAAAAAAAAAAAAAAAAAAAAAATGAACTAAGTTGAAATAGGAGCCTCTTGTCTATTTAGCAAATATTCTCTGAGCACAGCTTGTAGTCCTGGCAGTGTTAGAACACTGGAAGGGAATGGGGTGGCCATGACCTCAAGGAGCTCAGGCCTTCCCAATGCACTGGAAAAAGTGGAAGTCATATTCAGTACAGTGATGTCATGATAAGGATGATACTTAACAAATAATACTTTTTTTTACCTTTTCAACAAAAAATCCTTAGCAACAATTGCTTATGAAATACACATTTGAAACTTTAACAATCATGGTATTGGTTTGAAGCAGAGCCTTAGTAATATCCCTTGGTTGTCAAAACAAACTGAAAAACAAGATAATTAGTGAATTGAAGTAATTAATAATGTTTTGTTATAAACACCGCTAACAAAGACGTAAAGACAAGTACATGAAATGACAGCTGCTCTACCTAAGAATCACATTTTCCCTCCCCCTCCTAAAGAATCCTAGTTGGATATCTTATAAAAAGAGAGCTGCTGGGGTAAGGCGACTTAGAGGGAGAAAAAAACATGCAGCTATAACACACAAGAGGCATCCCAGTCTAGTCTTTGCTTAGAGACTGCGGCACAGTCACTGTTTCCACGAGGCACGGTCCCACAGGGTTGGGTGAAAAAAACCTATCTGAAACAACTCCTCACAGGCAGACTCTGACATTGCACTTAAACGCTCCATGCACGGTGTGAGCTCCTAGCGATGACATACATATGGTTCTCCTTGCTTGGCAGTTCTTTCCTTTGTGTTGAAGAGACACTTGATAGTTGACCCTCACCTCACAGCTCCCTCACTTTTGTGAATTAAAGTTAGACAGTGCCCTAAGGTTCTTCTGGTTCCTGCTTTGTTGAGAAAGCTTTCAGCAGCAATATCTGGGATCACTGGTGTATTAAATGTCAGGCCTCGAATCATTATTCTGCCCTAAGCTGATGGTAAACTAGGCATCCAACATTTTACCTTTCATCCAGCACAAGGAAACTTGCCTTCAGAGGCAACACGTACAAGTCAAAAAAGCTCAGACTCAGCTCCACTGTGTATTGTATCCCACTCTATCTCCTTTAAAAAAGAAAGGAAAATCGAACTCACAGAACCAAGGCTAAATACGACCATTAAGAGTGGACTGCATTCATCACATTTTCGTGAGAATGGCAAATAGAACCAAGATAAATGCCAGGCTACATCCTGGATCCTTTGCCAGCTTGTGGAAGAACTTAGCAGAAAAAGATGTGAATTCTACTGTTCAGGAATAAAATAATTTTTTAAAATAAATGATTGAAAAGGTGTTATTTGGCCGTTTCTTTTATGTATTCAAAAGCAAAAAAGTCAGTAAGAATCCAGTGGACTTTGAAATCTTCCTATATGTTAAAAAATAGAGTCCGCCTAAGGTAAGAATCTAGGACTCAGTTTTGTATTGAGATTTCATTCCTTGTAATTCATATTTTTTCATGTGATCCCTGAAATAAATTAAAAAAACAAAAACAAAAAAAAGGTGCCAGTGTTCGTAAGTAGAAAGCGGAGAACCAAACGACTCCAAAATGTGCAATATGTTGGGCGCTGGTGGCCAGCTGGTAAAAATCTTTTGGGAGTTGCGAATTTTCGAAATATATGTAATTTAGTTATCTGTCAAAATGAGATCCGAATCTACATGGCTTTACTCAGGAATGCAGAATTTGAGGCTGGAGCGTAGGGAGAAGCCTATGGGTCCTGGGTTTTCCGGAATCGGATTATAAATATGAACAGGTTTAAAGAAATAATGAGGCCGGCAGCGTGTGCGAGGAGCCCTGCGCTTCCTGGGCACCGCGCGGCGGGACCCGGGGAGGCAGGCGGGGGACCCGGGGAGGCAGGCGGGATCCGGGGAGGCAGGGAGGGACCCGGGGAGGCAGGGGGGGGACCCGGGGAGGCGGGGGGGGACCCGGGGAGGCAGGGGGGACCGACCGGGGGAGGCAGGGGGGGGACCCGGGGAGGCAGGGAGGGACCCGGGGAGGCAGGCGGGGACCCGGGGAGGCAGGGGGGACCCGGGGAAGGGGGGGCCCGGGGAGGCAGGGGGGACCCGGGGAGGCAGGCGGGACCCGGGGAGGCAGGGGGGACCCGGGGAAGGAGAGGGGGACCCGGGGAGGCAGGCGGGGACCGGGGAGGCAGGCGGGGGGCCCGGGGAGGCAGGCGGGGGGCCCGGGGAGGCAGGGGGGACCCGGGGAAGGGGGGGACCCGGGGAGGCAGCGGGGACCCGGGGAGGCAGGCGGGGACCGGGGAGGCAGGCGGGGACCCGGGGAAGGGGGGGGACTCGGGGAGGCAGGCGGGGACCCGGGGAGGCAGGGGGGACCCGGGGAAGGGGGGGACCCGGGGAGGCAGGGGGGACCCGGAGAGGCAGGGGGGACCCGGGGAAGGAGGGGGGGACCCGGGGAGGCAGCGGGGACCCGGGGAGGCAGGCGGGGACCCGGGGAGGCAGGCGGGGCCCGGGGAGGCAGGGGTGACCCGGGGAAGGGGGGGGGACCCGGGGAGGCAGGGGGGGACCGGGGAGGCAGGCGGGGACCCGGGGAAGGGGGGGGGACTCGGGGAGGCAGGCGGGGACCCGGGGAAGGGGGGGGACTCGGGGAGGCAGCGGGGCCCGGGGAGGCAGGCGGGGACCGGGGAGGCAGCGGGGCCCGGGGAGGCAGGCGGGGCCCGGGGAGGCAGGCGGGGACCGGGGAGGCAGGCGGGGACCCGGGGAGGCAGGCGGGGCCCGGGGAGGCAGGCGGGGGCCCGGGGAGGCAGGCGGGACCCGGGGAGGCAGGCGGGGACCCGGGGAGGCAGGCGGGGCCCGGGGAGGCAGGCGGGGGACCGGGGAGGCAGGCGGGGACCGGGGAGGCAGCGGGGACCCGGGGAGGCAGCGGGGCCCGGGGAGGCAGCGGGGACAGGCACCAACCCACTTGACAACTGCGTGCAGCGGCGCAGCCGGCAGCTCCGGGGCGCGCACACCGACACCGCCTCACATGCGCGCGGGGGCTGCGGAGACGGCCCGAGCCGCGTGGGCGCGTCAGAGCCACCTCCACTCTCTTGCATGTGGCCGGGGATTCTGGACGGATGATTCCGCCGTCAGATGCCAGCTTGCCTCTGTCACGCCGTGTTCCTGAACGCAGTAACCGTGCATTCGAAAGCCGTGTCATGTGTGAAAGGAGTTTACCTTGTAGATTAGGATAAAAAAAGGTACCCCGTGCTCATCCAAAAGCCCAAAGCCCCCTGCGCTCTGCAGTCTCCTCTTGTTATATGCAGAGCTATTCTCACCTCCGGATTGTGACGGTTTTATAACTGTGGGGGCCTAAATGTACTTACTAGGACTGTTTTACCGCACTCACCATAAGGAGGTGTTCAGTTTGACATGTGCCTACGGATTTTTGTTGGCTTTTTATTTAGTATTTGCTCGTTTTGGAAAAAAAGTACAAACTACCTTCAAGCCGGGAGATACACAGAGAGGTCTGCTCAGATTCAGATTCGATTTTTTGGCATGTGTATTTCATAGGCTACAAACTTCCTACTGTGTCACATGTAGGGCGCGTAATGCCTGCTGGGGTGTCTCTCAGTGATGTTAAGATTGATCGGTGGGCTCAGATCCCGTCAACCCAGTATGTCCTTCATAAAGTTTCCCTTCAGCTCTTCACCTCTGGTTTTAGCAGCCATTGATTATCATTGCTCAGATACTTTATTTCATTAGGGGTTGCAAAATGGCAATATTTTAATTTTATCATTTCTTTTATTTATCAGCAGGATCTTTTCCCATCGATTATTTGGTTACCCTAAATACAGTTCATACAGGAAAGGCAGAATAAATACTTGATCCTTTCTCTTTATTTTTGGAATAAAGAGTTGTTTCCTTAGCACTCTCCAAAGGTGACCAATCTATTTTTGGAGCATTACTCTCAAGCGGTGGATGTTACCATACTTCATGTGTCTTAATATGCTACAGTATTTATTTACTTATTTATTCGATGCCCCAAATACCCCACGTTCAGCCAGCGCTCCTGTGTCCTTCAGACACAACCGTAGACATCTTTGACTTACTATGAAAGACTATGTAATATTCCAGGGGTCAGAGGAAGATATTAAATGGCATCATGAGGAAGCAAAAATCAACAAAATTTAGAACGTGAGAAACTCTCAGCACACATCATTCAGTTTCTTCAACAATAAATTGCAAGGGGATAAAGAAGGAGGGCGTGAAACCTATGGATCAGAAGAGAGAAAGAAACTTCAGACAAAAGCAATGTCTGGACTTTGTTTGGATACTGTTTTTTTGTTTTTTGTTTTTTTTTAGATTGTAAAAAAAGAGTTAAGGATATGGATGATGGTAAAGGTTGCACATTTTGAATGGATTTAATACCACTGTATACTTAAAAATGAAGAAGATGGTAAATGTTATGCTATGTGTATTTTACCACGATAAAAATAATAAACTAAAAAAATAATAATTTGGCTGGGCACAGTGATTCATGCCTGTAATCCCGGCATTTGGGGAGGCTGGGGCAGGAGGATTGCTTGAGGCCAAGAGTTCAAGACCAGCCTGGGCAACATAGTGAGACCCTGTCTCTACAAGTAATTTAAAAAATTAGCCAGGCATGGTGGCACATGCCTGTGGTCCCACCTATTTGGGAGGCTGAGATGGGGGGATTGCTTGAGCCTGGGAGGTTGAGGCTGCAGTGAGCCGGGATCACACCACTGCACTCCAGCCTGAATGACAGAGCAAGACCCTATCTCAAAAAATAACAGAAAGCAAAAGTAAAGTAAAATAATTTATGAGAAAATCAAGGAAATTTGAATGCTGGCTGGCTTTTTGATGATATTCAGGAATTACTATAAAAATCTGTAGGAGTGGTAATATGGTTGTGGTTCTGTCAAAAAATATTCTTTCTATTTTAAAGCCGCATAGTGAAATATTATAGATGAAATTATATCTCAAATTTGTTTCAAAATAACCTAGTGGGAGTAAGGAGAGAAAGTAATTGTGCTATGATGGATAAATCATTGAAGTTGGGAGATGGGTACATGGGGGTTCACTATGTTCATCTGTCTGGTTTTACGTATGTTTGGAAATTGCATAATAAAAAGTCTAAAATTTATTTTAAAGTACAGATTACCCTAGAAGGAAGCTGAAGAGGAACTGATAGTGGTAGAACTACACAAACTCCATAAATAAAGTCTTGCCTAATTCAGAAATGTGCTACCACCTGCCAGCTGCAGTAGTGGAGTAAGAGGAAAGGCCCAGTGACTAAGCAAGGAGAATAACAGTCTTATATTATCGAGGGATGCTCTGGGCCTGTGCTAGGTGCTCTGTATGCTTTTAACTCATTTAATCCTTACAATAACCTTATGAGATAGATACTATTATATTAGTATAATATCCACACTACAAATGGAAAAACTGAAGTTCAGAGAAACCACTCTCTTCATAAGCAGCAAAGATAGGCTTCAAACCATGTGGTCTGGCTTTGCAGCCAGTCTGTTGATAAGAGCAATGTAAGTAGCTCTTAATAGATGCCAGCCCTGTTTTAAGTGTTTTGTGTCTATTAATTAATACTCACAATAACCTTATGAGGAAGATACCCTCATAGGACCCATTTTACAGATGAGAAAGTTGAGATACAGACAGGTGAAGTGACTGTGTAAGATCACACAGCTGGCACAAGGCAGTGCCAGCCTTTAAGCTGGGAGTTTGGGCTCCACCCCTCCCTGCTGCCCCTCACATTATTAACCACTGGGCTACACTGACAGCTATAGCTATGCAGGCTCTTTCCTTCTTTGTTTAATAAACATTTATTGAGCACCTGCCAGAGGCAGTGCCTGTTAGAGGCACTGGGATATGGTGATGAACAAGACACACTTTGCTTTACCTTCCAGTGACATACAGTCTCCCAGTCCTTGAATCTCTGAGGAGCTAATTTGGCAGAGGAAGGGGTTAAATACAGAAGCTCGGGCGACTGTGTGGGCACTTTCTTGTTTTAAGCTGAATTGGCCAGAGACTGATGCATGCCTGTAATCCCAGCTCCTCAGGAGGGAGGATCACGCAGGAGTCCAGACCAGCTTGGGCAGCATGACGAGACGCTGTCTCAAAAAAAAAAAAAAAAAAAAAGTTGAATTGGAAAGAGCGTTGGATCAGCAGCCCAGGAAGGGTGCTTCTGAACTTGAAAATTTCAGCGGTAAAGCTGTGAAGGAAGTTGCCTGTGGATCCTACTGCCCTACCCACTGGGTCCAGCTGGTCCCTTTCCCCCAGACATCATGCTCATTTCTTTCCTAGAATCCTGTCCCTCTTCTGCTGGGTTGTGTTCAACCCCAGCTTCTTCTCTGCTTCAGCGCTCAAGGAGCTCCTCTTCTCTGAAATCTCAACGCCCTTATTGGTTGCACTAATCAATTAATACTTCATTATATACAAAGCTCGATTGTTATCTAACAATTTTACTATGTCTATCTTGCCTGTTCACTTAAACTGTATACGTATTTGCAAGACAGAGACTAGGTCTTATGCTTCATTGATATTCTCCCAGCAAGCCCCTAGCCATGGAGTAGGTGCTCACTAAATATTATTTAAATGAATAAATCATATTTTCAATAATACCGTGTATGTTAGATGACAATACATGGAGTGATCAAGAGCACAGCCTCTCTCCCTTCCCAGTTGTGTGCCACAAGGCACGTTATTAACATCCTTTATGTCTTAGTTTTCTTATCTGTAAAGGAGGGATAACAGTTTCTAATTCACACACATGGAATTCTTAGCCTGGCACCCAACAAGTGTTCAGCATACGCTATCAGTCAATACTTTTATTATTATTACAACTGCCTAGTAAAGTAAGATCAGATTGACTAACCAGAGCGTTTTTTCCTACACGTGACGTCAAATTAAATCAGAGGGTTGCTTGGTAAGCACGATTTGGTTGGCTGTGGAGGCCGTGGACTGTAGCGGAACAAGAATGGGCATTAAGATCTCACCTCTGACTCTGGCTGTGAGACCTTGGCTTTCGTGAGCTGCAGTTTGTTCATTTGCAAACTGCAAATTATAACAGATATCCCATTGAGCTATTGTGCGTTCAGATTTAATGAATATAAAGCACCTAGCCTAAAATGGAACTTTGATAAACCATTCCCTAAATATCATCAAGCCTGTAATGTCCCTTTCTACAGAGACCATGTCTGCTTAGTAGATGAGACATTTGTGGTTGTTCATTGACTCCTTTTTTTCTAGAAAGTTCTAGTCCTCAATAGACTCATTGTAATACCTTTGTCCCTCTGAATTCTTGGTGTTTAACTATACGTCCTCCTGTTATATGCACCCAGGGTAATATGCCTCTGGCACATGGTAGGCACTTAATGAATTTATGTTGAATAATTCAGCAACTTACTTTTATAGATACATATAGACTATTCCTCTTCTATTAACTCATTATTTCTCAGCTTATCAAACCACCAATCTGCTAAGCTAATTCATGATATTTTGGTGCTTCTTAATGTTCTCAGAGAATACCCTTCACTCTAGTGCTGGCTTCTTCCATCCACTGGTAAGGGTTTGGATGAGATAAAAGGGAGAACATCCCAGGCAGGGTGCATAATGTTTGGAAGGGGTAAAGGAAGGCTGAGTGAATAGTTCTTGACTGAAACCAAGAGTACAAGATGGGCGAAAAAATCAGAGAAAAGATTACGTAGGGAGGGTGGAGACAGATTGTAGAGGAACTTTAAGGTCAGGGTGAAGAATTTTACTTGATACGTCGGGCAATTGGAAAAGCCAGGGGATTGTTTATGTAAGCTATAGTAATTTTAAAATTTAATTTGTATACATGAGGTTAAAGAATTGAAGTTAGGACATGGGAGTAATTACGTTTATAATGAAAAACAGCATGTCCTACCCCACCTTCCCAACCCACTGCCCAGAGGCAACCATGATCAATTCAAGCCATTGATTATTGGAATGTAATTGTTTCTTTCTTTCCTTTTTTTTTTTTTTTTTTTTTTTTTTTGAGAGGAAGTCTTGCTCTGTCACCCAGGCTGGAGTGCCAGTGGTGCAATCTCAGCTCACTGCAGCCTCCACCTCCTGGGGGTCCAGTGATTCTCCTGCCTCAGGCTCTCAGGTAGCTGGGATTACAGGCACATGCCACCTTGCCTGGCTAATTGTTTTTTGTATTTTTAGTAGAGACGGGGTATCACCATTTTGGTCAGGCTGGTCTTGAACTCCTGACCTCAGGTGGTAATCTGCCTGCCTCTGCCTCTCAGAGTATTAGGATTACAGGCGTGAGCCACCGTGCTCAGCCGAATGTACTTGTTTCTTTTTGAGGAGGGTAATTCCAGTTCTTGCTCCATTACCTTCCCCTAATTTTTCCAGTGTAGTCATATCCTTGTTTGTGTTAAATAAATAGTTAGCATTTACGTCATTATATAGTTCACAGCTAATTATATTTTTCCTGTACACTTTTTTTTTTGTTTTTTTCCTAGTGTTTTTTAACTTTTACTGTTTAATGATTTTTTTATTTAACATTTTAGATGTGTTTTTCCTGGTTAATCATTGTCTTGCTTTAAATTATTTTTAAAAGTTTTTTTTTTTTTTAGAGACAAGGTCTTGCTTTGTTGCCCAGGCTGGAGTGCAGTGGCACATTCATAGCTCACTGGAGCCTCAAACTCCTGGACTCAGACGACCCTCCTGCCTCAGCCTCCAAAGCAGCTAGAAGTACAGGCACCACCACACCCGGCCAGTTTTTCTGCTTTTTTAGAGATGAGGTCTCGCTATGTTGCCGAGGCCAGTCTCAAACTCCCATCCTCACTTTTTTATTTACTTCATTTTTTGCCTACTTACTACTAAATCAACCCTAAATGTTCCAATAAAGATGTAAACTGATCAAATACATTAAATAACCCATTAGTTTTATTTTTTTTCTTGAATACTTTCTTACCAGAACCTTCTCTGCCTATTTTAACCAGGACTGGCTGCTCTCTGAGCTCACCACCCACCTGGGATTTTTCTTCACCAACAACTTGGAAATTTTCTTGAACTCCTGGCTCTGTGGGATTTCCTGTTTCTTGGCTCTCACGTACTCATCTTTCTTGGTTTGCCGTGTGTGTGTGTGTTGCGGTGGGGAGGGGTGTACATCTGCCCGTAACTTGCTGAGAAAAAGCATGGGACAAATAAAATTTTTGCTGTGCAAGAGCACAGTAGAAAATGTTTTTATTTTACTTTCTTCTACAGGCCGGGATTTTGATTTTAGTTTGAAAAGCATGTTTCCTCTGAATTTTGAAGGCATCTCTCAATTTCTTCTGTTGAGGAAACAAATGCTGATTTTATGTTGACATAGAACAATATGGTGTTATTCCAATTCTTCTTGATCTTTTATGTGTGACCTGTTTTATCTTTCTAGAAAGTTTTAGAATCTTCTCTGGAAAATGAGGATAATATGAGTACCCACCTCACTGGATTAGTACCTTAAAATTGTGAGGATTAAACCAATGAGCATATCAAAAGCCTTCAGAATGGTCTCTGACCCATGGGTAATTTTAAATGTGCTTGTTACTGGTTTTCCTCATTTTAGTAGAATTTTGGGAGAGATGATATAAAGACTTACGTTCAACTTGTCATATGTAACAGGGATTGCAGAAGTTAACATTTTAAAATTTTCCTCATAGCATTTTTGTGGAGGTTATTCCGAGACTGAAAAAATAACCAAAAGGTGAAATGACTTAAGGAACTGTCACTCAGGGACATTGATCAGGGCAGTGACCCAGCTAATTATAATCAGTTGGTAAACACGTTAGGCTATATAGAAAGAAGGCGGGATGTTGTTGTCTGCTGAGGCTTAATGCCAGCATTAAATCATGCTCCCCATATACAGTGGGTTCATTTCTGCAGTATACCTGTTCTTAGTCATCTCTGTGTCTTCAGCACATAGGCCACTGCTTGATTCCTGGTAGGCAGTAGATATGAAGCCCTTGGCAATGTCTCTGACAGGAGGTGAGTAGTGCTATTAGCTCTTTATATATGTAACACATCATCTACTTAGAAACTTTATTTTCGTTCCCTTTCAAGTGACCTTTCTCATGACCTTAGAGAAAGAATTTGCATGCAATTGCTAATTTCCCCAAATATATTCACATTCATTATTTTCATTTGATCCTCAAAGTGTCCAAAGAATTAAACCGAGTTTTGAAGACTGGCTCTAGTGCTTACTAGCTGTGAACAAGCTACCTAATTTCTTCTTATTTTTCTCAAGAAATTGGGGATCACCTCATGTGAGGATTAAATTAGATCATCTATGTCAAGCACTCAATGCATATATTAGCTATCGCTAGTGAGCTAAAGTATTATTATTATTATTTAGGCAGAGTCTCACTGTGTTGCCCAGGCTGGAGTGCAGTGGTGTGATCTCGGCTCACTGCAACCTCCACCTCCAGGATCAAGCGATTCTCCTGTCTCAGCCTCTGGAGTAGCTGAGATTACAGGCCTGCACCACCACACCCAGCTAATTTTTGTATTTTTGGTTGAGACAGCGTTTCACCATGTTGGCCAGGCTGATCTTGAACCCCCTATCTCAGGTGATCCACCCACCTCGGCCTCCCAAAGTGCTGGAATTACAGGTGTGAGCCACCACACCAGGCCTAGCTAAAGCATATTTATTTATTTATTTATTTATTTATTTATTTATTTATTTTTTGAGATGGCGTCTCGCTCTGTCACCCAGGCTGGAGTGCAGTGGCACAATCTTGATTCACTGCAACCTCCACCTCCCGGGTTCAAGCAATTCTCTGCCTTAGCCTCCCAAGTAGCTGGGATTACAGGGGCTCGCCACCACACCCAACTAATTTTTTTGTATTTTTAGTAGAGATGGGGTTTCACCATCTTAGCCAGGCTGGTCTTGAACTCCTGACCTCAGGTGATCCACCCGCCTTGGCCTCCCGAAGGGCTGGGATTACAGGGCGTGAGCCACCGCACCCGGCCAAGCTAAAGCATTATTAACCCTACTTGGTTAGTAGACTAATCAGAACCCGGAAATTAAGTGACTTGTTCACACAGTTGTGTGAGTGGCTGATCTTGGCTTAAAGTTCGGCACTGAATGATTCACAGTGCAACTGTTAGAGGAGTTTAATTTATGTTCTTGCTCACTGCTGTATCCCAGCACCTATAACAGTATCTGGTAAATAACAGGCACTCAGATATGTGATTAATAAATTAACATGTATAAAAAGTTTTAATCCTGGAAATGGCTTCATAGATCATTTAATGAAATGAACCAGTTTTTCAAATTGGGAAACTGAGGCCCAGATGCTTTGCTTTTAGGTGCACCATTGGTATGTTTTGTGTTTGTTTTGTTTCTTCGCATCTTCACAGTGCTTTTTTCTTTCTTTTTTTTTTTTTGAGACAGAGTCTCGCACTGTCGCTCAGGCTGGAGGACAGTGGCATGATCTCCACTCATTGCAACCTCCACTTCCTGGGTTCAAGCAATTGCCTGGGATTACAGGCAGCTGCCACCACGCTCGGCTACTTTTTTGTAGTTTTAGTAGAGACAGGGTTTCACTATGTTGGTCAGGGTGGTCTCAAACCCCTGACCTTGTGATCTGCCTGCCTCGGCCTCCCAAAATGCTGGGAATACAGGCATGAGCCACTGTGCCCGGCCCACAGTGCTTGTTAAACCATTGAAGTAATTGTGAAATTAGGTTTGGCCACATATAAACAGAAAAGCCAAATTAGTGGCTTATATAAGATAGAGGTTTATTCCTCTCCCATGTGAAAGAAAAACCAAAGATAGGCAATTCAAGATGGTGACTCCAGAGTCAGCCAGAACCCAGGCACCCATCTTTCTGCTCCACCATTCTCAACATACCGCTTTCACTCTCAGTACTGTGTTATGATACAAAGTGGCTGCCAGGGTTCCAGCCATGTGCATTCATTCTATCAGGAAGGAGAAAGACGGAGAGGGCAAAAGGGGACATCTCCCAGCGGAGTTGGCTGCCTTTAATTTCTCCGCTTATCTTATTATCCACACATGGTGCAGGGGAGACTGGGAAGTGTATTGGTTTATCTGGGACGCTTGCTGCCCAGGTTCAAGGCAGTGTTCTAAGGAAAAGGGGGAAATGGCTGTTGGGTAGGCAGTCTCTGTCGGAGTTGTCAACATTTTGCAAATCAGAAATTTCCAAATAGAAATCTGGGTTTTTTTTAGCTTTTCTTGAACAATCAGAAGATGGAGCTGAGGTTTGGGGCCAGGGAGAAGGAAAGAATGAGCTGGCTTTGAAGGGAGGGCTGGATGAAATAGAGAAGGCCCATGAAACGGACTGATGAGGGAGAAGGGAGCTGATGTCCTAGGACTCGAGAAGTGATTTAGGAATTTGCATCCATAGTTTGATAAAAGTAGTGCTTTGAAAGGCTGGGCACAGGGGCTCACACCTCTAATTCCAGCACGGTGGGAGGCCAAGGTGGGAAGATTGCTTGAGCCCAGGAGTTCTAGACCAGCCTAAGCACCATAGCAAGATTCCATCCCTGCAAAAAATTTAAAAAGATTAACGGGGTGTGGTGGTGCATACCTGTGGTCCCAGCTACTCAGAAAGCTGAGGTGAGAGGATCAATTGAGCCCAGGAGGTGGAGGTTGCAGTGAGCCATGATTGTACCACTGCACTCCAGCCTGGACAACAAAGTGAGACCCCATCTCAAAAAACAAAAATAGTGTTTTGAGAGGATTAAACTCGTAGAGAGTATGTACAACAAGAGAAGGCAGAAAGAATATTTAGGGAACTATTACAGAGCTCCAAGCATGAGTGAGGAGGGTCCAGACCAGCAATGTCAGTAGAAATATAGAATGAGCCACATGTCGTTCAAAAAATGTTAGTAGCCACATTTTAAAAAGGAAAACAAATGAAATTAATTTTAATAATATATCTTATTTACCCAATATAGCTGAAATATCATTTCAACACGTAATCAATATAAAAAGTCATCAATGAGATGTGTTACATTCTTTGGGTTTTTTGTTTAGTTTCTGAGACAGATTCTCACTCTGTCACCCAGGCTGGAGTGCAGTGGCACAATCTTGGCTCACTGCAACTTCCACCTCCTGGGCTTAAGGGAACCTCCCACCTCAGCCGCCTGAGTAGCTGGGATTACACAGGCATGCGTCACCATGCCCAGCTAATTTTTATTTTTTATTTTTGTATTTTTAGTAGAGATGGGGTTTCAACATGTTGGCCAGGCTGGCCTCGAACTCCTGACCTTCAGTGATCCTCCCAGCTCGGCCTCCCAAAGTGCTGGGATTATAGGCATGAGCTATTGTGCCTGGCCTGATCTGTATTTAGAGTGCATAAAATTTATAGTTGAAAAAGTAGATTCACATAACCAAGTCATTCTTCACATGCTAAAAAATTTTCCAGCAACTAAATCAAATGTATGCATTTTTACATTTAAGTTAAAATGAAATTAAAAATTCAGTTCTTCAGTCATACTCACCATGTTTCAAGCACTCAATAGCCACATGTGGCCAGTGGCTTCCATACTGGATAGCACGTTCCAGACAGGGAAAGAAGACAGAAATAAAGGCCCCAGTTTGAGACATGGCTCATAAAGAATGCTCATCAGGAGCACTCCTGACGAAACCTGTGTTATCATTGTCTTCCAAAAGCATGGAAATTCTCTCGCTTCCCACATCCCTTAGATTTGCCAGATCCTTTTACACGCCTGTGCTTTTGCCTGAAATGCTTTTCCCCTTCTTTTTGCACCTGGAAAATGTCAACTTACCTTTCAAGTCTCCACTTAAATATCGTCTCTGTGAAACCCACCCCAGGTCCATCAGGACAGGTTAGTTGCCCCCAACTCTGTGTTCCTATTTCACGTTTCAAAGATCCGTCATGTGCTTGAGGTTGAGGACTGTGTCTTGATTGTCTCTGAGTCCTTGGTGTGTGGCATGCAGACTTGTAAGAATCGTTATCGAATGAAGAAGACCTTCCGTTTAGCCTAAACCTTGCTTCTCTATCAGCACTTTAGTCAGCTACATTTTAAAAGGATATGCTTGGCCTCCTTAATTCAATTTTTGCTTTATTAATTTGAATATCATTGGACATGGCCCTTTTAAATAGCAGACTTCGAGGCTGGCTTCTAACTTTAAGCTCCATACGTAAAATTTCCCTGGTGCAGGCTTATGTGAAACATGCATCTTCTTTAGTTTGATATCCGTGCATACTGCTGCCTTGCGTCACACGTTTGAAATCAATGTGTGTGTCTTTTTGACTGTTGTCTTTTATGTGGACAGACACCAGCATATAGCAGTACTTGAACGACAACCACAAGGATTTTTCCAAATATAGGAGGTGTTAATTCCAGGGTAACTTACTTGAGCGAGGTGCTGCAAAACAGACGGAGTGACAGCCCGAACAGACGCACCTTCGCTCCTCGGGTAACAAGGACCACATTCCACTAGGTATTCTTAACTTGGGCACAGTCAACTTCACGGGGATGGGGCAACTGATTTTCAGTGCAGCTGAATCCACCTTGGTTACATGCTCTAGATGGAAGAAAGGAAGTGAGGCTTCGATGATCTCAAGTGGTAGAAAGGTATTTGGCAACATCAATTAAAATGTTAAGTGCAGATTCCCTTTGGCCCTCCAAATTCCACTTTTAGGAAGCTACTGCATAGAATATTTGCATAAAGATATAAATTTATGAGGAAAAGAATGGCCCTTGTTTTTTTGTTTTTGAGACAGAATCTTGCTCTTGTTGCCCCTGCTATAGTGCAATGGGGAGATCTTGGCTCACCGCAACCTCTGCCTCTGGGTTCAAGCGATTCTCCTGTCTCGGCCTCCTGAGTAGCTGGGATCACAGGCGTGCAGCTCCACACCCAGCTAATTTTTGTCCTTTTAGTAGAGACGGGGTTTCACCATTTTGGACAGGATGATCTCGAGCTCCTAACCTCGTGATCCACCCACCTCAGCCTCCCAAAGTGCTGGGATTACAGGCGTGAGCCACTGCACCCAGCCTATTTCAAGTTTTCAAAATAACAACCAAGAATACAAAGGTCAGCCGGGCCAAGGTGTGTGGATCACAAGGTCAGGAGTTCGAGATCAGTCTGGCCAAAATGGTCAGGCCAACACTCCAACCAGTGTTCTTAAAAGCAATGGCAGGTAAGAGGCCTCCTCTCTGGAGCTGAAGCTTTTTGCACTTGCTTTGGTATCACGCCCATGCTGCTAACTCGTTTGCTCAGATTCTATTCAATTCCATTCTACTTCTTTCTTTCTTTCTTTCTTTTTCTTTTTCCTTTTCTTTTTTTTCTTTTTTCTTTTTCTTTTTTTTTTTTTTTTTGAGACAGAATTTCTCTCTTGTTGCCCAGGCTGGAGTGCAGTGGTGTGATCTCTGTTCACTGCAACCTCCGCCTCCCAGTTTCGAATGATTCTCCTGCCTCAGCCTCCACAGGAGCTGGGATTACAGGCATGTGCCACCAGGCCTGGCTAATTTTGTATTTTTAGTAGAGACGGGGTTTCACCATGTTGGTCAGGCTGGTCTTGAACTCCTGCCTGCCCCAGCCTCCCAAACTGTTGGGATTGCCGGTGTGAGACATCACTCCCAGCCCTCAGATTCCATTTCTGATGCTTTCTCTTTGGTTCACATTCAAAAGTCCTGAAGACAAAGAATCTGATTAGGTCAGTTCATCACCGTTCAATATGGATTACTCCTGCTGTGGCGGGGGATTCATGTACCAGTCCACCTCATGGATTGATGTCTGCTTTTGTAGCCCACTGGCTTTGGTGGAGCTGTTTCAGAGTACAATCTGGTGTGGCCAAGGTTATAGCATTATATGATACAAAGCAACGTGACATGCACAAAGCATACTCATGTCTTAGAAGGAAAATATGGGCAAGGCATATATGTAGCATTACATGGACCATCCACTCTCCTTGGTTTTATTTATTTATTTATTTTTCTCTTCAGGATAGAGTCTCACTCTGTCACCAAGGCTGGAGTGCAGTGGTGCAATCTTGGCTCACTACAACCTCCACGTCCTGCGTTCCAGCGATTCTCCTGGCTCAGTCTCCCGAGTAGCTGGGATTACAGGCGCCCACTACCACTAATGTTTATACTTTTAGTAGAGACGGGGTTTCACCATATTGGCCAGGCTGGTCTTGAACTGCTGACCTCAAGTGATCCACCTGCCTCGGCCTCCCAAATTGCTGGGATTAAAGGCGTGAGCCACTGTGCCTGGCCTGTCTTTGGCTTTATACACCTAAAGAGAAAGAGGGAAAGCAGGACAAACATTCATCTACAGTTGTCATGTCATTAAGAAATCCAGCCAAGAACCTCCTTTAACGATGTCCTTGTCGGTAGAGACGAAGCCCATCCTCACCACATTTTCCCGGTGGTTCAGTTGGTGTTCCCCAGACCACCAGATTTGCACTTGTGCATGCTGGAGGACAACAGAGAAGGTTCCAGAAGCAGCTTTTCTGCACTACTGGAAGCTTTCTTTTTGTTTAAAGATGAATTGTTTAGCTGGATGCAGTGCTCATGTTTATAATCCCAGCACTTTAGGAGGCCAAAGTAGGAGGATCTCTTGAGCCCAGGAGTTCAAGACCAGCATGGGCAACATAAGAAAACCCTGTCTCTGCAAAAACATAAAAATATAAATAAAATGATTAATTGAGGCCCGGCATGGTAGCCGATGCCTGTAATCCCAGCACATGGGGAGGCCTAAGTGGGCAGATCACTTGAGGTCAGGAGTTTGAGACCAGCCTGGCCAACATGGTGAAACCCTGTCTCTACTAAAAATACAAACATTAGTTGGGCGTTATGGCGCATGTCTGTAATCCCAGCTACTTGGGAGGCTGAGGCAGGATAATTGCTTGAACCTGGGAGGCAGAGGTTGCAGTGAGCTGAGATCACGCCACTACAGTCCAGCCTAGGTGACAGAGTGAGATTCTGTCTCCAAAAAAACAAACAAACAAACAAACAAAAAAAACAGATTAGTTGATGGGTGAAAGGTAAGCAAAAACAAACAAAACAAAATAAAAAACAGTGGTATTGCTTTTGAGACGATGACAAAGGGCATAGTATTTACAGGGATGAAACTGCGGTGAGCCGGGCGCGGTGGCTCACTCTTGCAATCCCAGCACTTTGGGAGCAGAGGCGGGCGGATCACCTGAGGTCAGGAGTTCAAGACCACCATGCCAACATGGTGAAACCTTGTCTCTACTAAAAATACAAAAATTAGCTGGGCATGGTGGCACATGCCTGTAATCCCAGCTATTCAGGAGGCTGAGGCAGGAGAATCGCTGGAACCCAGGAGCTGGAGGTTGCAGTGAGCTGAGATCACACCACTGTGCTCCAGCCTGGGTGACAGAGCGAGACTCCATCTCAAAAAAAAAAAAAGAAAAGAAAAAAGAAAATGCGGCCAAAATTTTTATAGCATCTGGGATTCCTGTGATGCTGTGTTTTTGAACTATTTCAAAGTCTAGTCTGGGCACCTATTTTTAAACTTTAAAAGGCAGGTCATTGAAGCCCTTCAGAAGGAGGGAAAGGAAGCCATAGAACAGGTGTATCCAAAAGTGCTGTAGGAAGGAACGGGCCCTTCACTATGTTTAATTCGAAAGTAGACGTCTTCAAGCCTCTAGGAATATTGTCCACCATCATTGCTGGCAAAACGTCCACCTGTCTCTGAAAACCTCCATAAGATGTATATGTGTTTGCAACAATTCCAAGCAAGGTAAGGCCCCTATTGCCTGGGGAAAGTAGTGCCAATATGGAAGGCAGCCTGTGACATTGTTTCTGACGGTTTCTTTTTCTTTTTTTTTTGAGTCAGTCTTGCTCTGTTGCCAGGCTAGAGTTCAGCGGCGCAGTCTTGGCTCACTGCAACCTCTGCCTCCCCGGTTCAAGAGATTCTCCCACCTCAGCCTCCCGAGTTGCTGGGACTACAGGCGCCTGCCACCACACTTAGCTAATTTTTTTTTTCTTTTTTTCTTTTTTTGAGACGGAATCTTGCTCTGTCACCCAGGCTGGAGTGCAGTGGTGCAATCTTGGCTCATTGCAAGCTCCGCTTTCCAGGTTCAAGAGATTCTCCTGCCTCAGCCTCCCGAGTAGCTGGGACTACAGGCAACTGCCACCACGCCTGGCTAATTTTTGTGTTTTTAGTAGAGACAGGGTTTCACCATCTTGGCCAGGCTGGTCTTGAACTCCTGACCTTGTGATCCACCTGCCTCGGCCGCCCAAAGTGCTGGGATTACAGGCGTGAGCCCACCGCACCTGGATGACATCGTTTATTTTTCTGTGCCTCAGAGCAAGATGACCAATTCGCCAATGTATGTCTGCTCGAGCTCTGGGGTCACTGAGGTTGTCTTACTATGCAAAGTCAGTCACAGATCGTTCATTTTCAGTGTACCCCTCACAGTGTCTAATATGATGCTATGTACCAGGATTTCAATTTACATGAAGCAAATTGGTATTGAATATCTATCTTGCGCCAAGCACAGTGGTAAGCACTGAAATAGCAAAGGAAGTTAGATATATTCCCTTTCTTAAGTCACTGGTATCTACCAGGGAAAGCAACCCCGGTAACAACCAACTATGATGTACTACAACGTGTGCTTGTTAGAGATATTCACAGCCTGCCACCCACACCCAGTTAAGGGAAGGATGACCTTGTTGCACTATTCTAATTGTTGTCTCTGAAATCCAGATGCATCTTACAATAGATGATGTCTCACAATTATTATTATTATTATTCATTTTGAGACAGGGTCTCACTCTGTCACCCAGGCTGGAGTGCAGTGGAACGATCTCGGCTCACTGCAATCTCTACCTCGAGGACTCAGGCAATCCTCTCACCTCAGCCTCCCGAGTAGCTGGGACTACAGGTGCACGCCACTGTGCTCAGCTAATTTTTTGTATTTTTAGTAGGGACGAGGCTTCGCCATGTTGCCCAGGCTGGTCTCGTACTCTTGGGCTCGAGCGTTCTGCCTGTCTCAGCCTCTCACAGTGCTGGGATTACAGGCGTGAGCCACTGTGCCGGGTCTCACAATTATTGACAAGTTTTTTCCTTAATGATACACAAAACAATGGTTCACCTTACAATCAATGACATCTTCAATTAAGCACGTTGAGGTTGGGCGCAATGGCACACGTCTGTAATCCCAGCATTTTGGGAGACTGAGGCAGGTGCATCACTTGAGGTCAGAAGTTCGAGACCAGCCTGGCCAACATGGTGAAATTCCCTCTCTACTGAAAATACAAAAATTAGCCAGGCGTGGTGGTGCACACTTTGGCTTCCCAAAGTGCTGGGATTACAGACATGAGCCACCATACCCAGCCCAATTTTCTAGCTTTCTGCCTAGTGATATGCCTGCTCTGCCTCCACCCTCCTTCCCCCAAAAATCCTTAGCAAAAAGGAATTCCTGAATGCTTTAAAATCTTGTAGATTTTCTCATACTGTCCTCTTAACCTGAAAAGCCTTTTTCCTTGCATAATATAATAACACTTGTGCAGCGCATTGCAATTCACAAAGAGAGGCTTTCTTATAAACGCTCATTTCAGAGGCTTCATGTCAGTAGTTAAGAGCTGTAGCCACAATCCTGGGTATTAATTTACCACTTACTTGCTACGTAACCAGGGGCAATTAATTTAACCTCTACAGGTTCTTCACCTTTAAAATGGGGATCATAATAGTGTCTTATTTCCCAAGGTTGTTGTGAAGTTTAAATGCGTTAATACATTGCCAGACATGCAGTTCACACGAAATAAGTGTTCATTGTTACTTGTCTTCGCAGCACTCTCACTGTTAAGCAGCAAACAGTCCAAAGTCTCTGAATTTAGGATTGAGGTTCTAGGCTTATGAGAGATGGATTCCACCAGAGCACGTGGCTTTTCTATCCAGCAAGAATCCCACTCATTCTTCAGGGACCCAAGCTCAAGAATCGCTTTCTCTCTGAGTCTCTCCTCACCTGTGTGTGACCCTGCTGCAAAATCAGCAATCGGCAGTCATCAAGCTTTTTCTTTTTCTTCTGTTTTGAGACAGAGTCTTACTCTGTCACCCAGGCTGAAGTGCATTGGTGTGATCTCAGCTCACTGCAACCTCCGCCTCCCAGGTTCAAGCAATTCTTCTGCCTCAGCCTCCTGTGTAGCTGGGATTATAGGGCACTTTCTGTCCCAAAATAAAAAAAAAAGAACTTAAGGTGGAACCACCATTCAGCCCAGCAATCCCATTACTGGGTATATATCCAAAAGAAAATAAATTGTTCTACCATAAAGACAGCTGCACTCACAGGTTAATTGCAGAACGTTTCACTATAGCAGACACAGAATCAACCTAGGTGCCCATCAGAGGCAGGCTGGTTAAAGAAAATGTGGTAAATATACACCATGGACTACTGCGCAGCCATAAAGACACAACGAAATCATGTCTTTTGCAGCAACATAGATGCAGCTGGAGGCCATTAGTTCCTAGGCAAATTAATGCAGGAATAGAAATCCAAAAACCACATGTTCTCACTTATAAGTGGGAGCTAAATGTTGAATACACATGGACATAAAGATGGCAACACTAGACATTGAGGACCACTGGAATTGGGAGGGATGGAGGGATTGGGGCAAGGGTTAGAAATCACCTATTGGGAACAGTGCTTAGTACCTGAGTGACAGGATCAGTCATACCCCAAACCTCAGCATCACACAATATACCCAGGTAAAAAACCTACACATGTACCCCTGAAGCTAAAATAAATGTTGAGATTATAATCAAATCAAATCAAATGTCTTTCAAATATAAATCTCCTATTCTTCATCCCCACCACTGCAGCCCTCTACTGTCTGGCCCTCACTAAAGAGCCAGCCTCCCACTAGTCACCCCACCTTTAGTCTTGCCCACTTGAATCCAGCTTCTCCACCGCTTCCTGTCATCTTTCTGAATCATAGGTATGACTGAGTCACTCCCCAGTTCTATAATCTATAGATGTTGTCTATAATCTGTAGATAACGTTCGAAATTCAGCATGAGATACAGAGCATTTTGCAATCTGGCATCAACCGAATTCTCTAGCTTTCTTGTTTTCTTTTTCTTTTTGATATGGAGTCTTACTCTGTCACCCAGGATGGAGTGCAGTGGTGCAATCTCGGCTCACTGCAACCTCCGCCTCCCAGGTTCAAGCAATTCTCCTGCCTCAGCCTTCCGAGTAGCTGGGATTACAGCCATGTGCCACCACACCCAGCTAATTTTT
Source organism: Macaca nemestrina (assembly GCF_043159975.1). NCBI lineage: Eukaryota > Metazoa > Chordata > Mammalia > Primates > Cercopithecidae > Macaca > Macaca nemestrina. Next base: position 4,253,425 of record NC_092125.1, on the reverse strand, counting down.
GTATTTTTAGTAGAGAGGGGTTTCACCATGTTGGCCAGGCTGGTCTCGAACTCCTTACCTCAGGTGATCCTCCCACCTCGGCCTCCCAAAGTGCTGGGATTATAGGCATGAGCCACCACACCTGGCCAATCTTATTAAAATCTTTGCGATATCCCCAAACTGCTTTCCACAGTGGCTGAACTAATTTACATTCCCACCAACAGTGTAGAAGTGTTCCCTTTTCTTTGCAGCCTTGCCAGTATCTGTTGTTTGTTGTTGTTGTTGATGATGTTTTTACTTTTTAACAATAATTGTTCTGGACTGGGCGTGGTGGCTTATGCCTGTAATCCCAGCACTTTGGGAGGCCACGGCAGGCAGATCACAAGGTCAAGAGATAGAGACTATCCTGGCTAACATAGTGAAACTCTATCTCTACTAAAAATATAAAAATTAGCTGGGCATGGTGGCGCACGCCCATAGTCCCAGCTACTCGGGAGGCTGAGGCAGGAGATTCACTTGAACAGGGAGGTGGAGGTTTCAGTGAACCGAGATTGCACCACTGCCTGGTGACAGATCAAGCCTCCATCTAAAAAAACAAAAAACAATAATAATAATAGTAGTAGCCATTCTGACTGGTATAGGAGGGTATTTCATTATGGTTTTGATTTGCATTTCCCTGATGATGGTGAGCATTTTTTTCATGTACCTTTTGGCCATTTGTATGTGAAAGACATTTCAGATGGAGATCCAAGCCAACTTAGATGAAAGGAAAAGTACTTCTCCTCCAACAGCTCATGTGAGGGATAGAAACATATCATCAGAAGGCAGGTCAACCAGACAGTACTGGAGTCCAGGGCGGGGATCTGACATCCATGTACTGCCAGGTAAACATGCCTTGTTCGCCATGACATTCTCATATAGATTTTATTTTATGGTTTTTTTTTTTTTTTTTTTTTTTTGAGACGGAGTCTTGCTGTGTCTCCCAGGCTGGAGTGCAGTGGCGTGATCTCGGCTCACTGCAAGCTCCACCTCCCGGGTTCACGCCATTCTCCAGCCTCAGCCTCCCAAGTAGCTGAGACTACAGGCGCCCGCCACCACGCCCGGCTAGTTTTTTGTATTTTTAGTAGAGACGGGGTTTCACCATGTTAGCCAGGATAGTCTCGATCTCCTGACCTCGTGATCCACCCGCCTCGGCCTCCCAAAGTGCTGGGATTACAGGCTTGAGCCACCGCGCCCGGCCTTTATGTTATTTTATTTAATAATATTATTATTATTTTTGAGACCAAGTCTCGCTATGTTGCCAGGCTGGAGTGGAGTGGTACAATCTTGGCTCACTGCAACCTCCACCTCCAGGGTTCAAGCGATTCTCCTGCCTCAGCCTCCCGAGAAGCTGGGACTATAGGCATGTACCACCACGCCCAGTTAATTTTTGTATTTTTAGTAGAGATAAGGTTTCACCATGTTGGCCAGGCTGGTCTCGATCTCCTGACCTCATGATCAACCCGCCTCAGCCTCCCAAAGTTCTGGGATTACAGGCGTGAGCCACCGCGCCTGGCCAGATTGTTGTTTTTATCAGATATGAAGAGCAATGATCCACTCATGATCAGATATTGCCTCCTGTGTTTTGCATGCTAGCTAGAGTGGTCATGATGGTCTTGTGCCCAGTAAATGACCTGGAAGTTATAGAGTGGAATGGCACATACTGGTGGCCAAGACCTGTTTCCAGGGGAGTCCGATAATAGGTTCCACTGATAGTCAATAGCAATCCAGTGTCCACTGTGTCAGAACACTCCGGAATAGTCTAAGAGTAAGGAAGACGGTAAGCTCCTTAGTCAGATGGGAGGTCAGAATCCATATACCTAGAAAAGTACTTTATTTATTTATTTATTTATTTATTTTATTATTATTTTTTTTTGAGACGGAGTCTCGCTGTGTCGCCCAGGCTGGAGTACAGTGGCCGGATCTCAGCTCACCGCAAGCCCCACCTCCCGGGTTTACGCCATTCTCCTGCCTCAGCCTCCCGAGTAGCTGGGACTACAGGCGCCCGCCACCTCGCCCGGCTAGTTTTTTGTATTTTTTAGTAGAGACGGGGTTTCACAGTGTTAGCCAGGATGGTCTCGATCTCCTGACCTCGTGATCCGCCCGTCTCGGCCTCCCAAAGTGCTGGGATTACAGGCTTGAGCCACCGCGCCCGGCGAAAAGTACTTTAAATCGCATATCAAATAATTAAATGAAGAACGAGTAATGCAGCATAAAGCTAGCAGGGAAAACGTAGCGTGCACTTTGGTTGTCTCAGCTGCATGGAGGCTGAGTGGTCTTTGTGGAAGCTCTGGATATCCCAGGTAGGTTGGCGCAGGGGTAGATTCGGGCTCAAACAGATCCCCCTTTTGTTTTAACTTATTTTTTATTTTGGAGATAGGGGTCTTGCTATGTTGCTCAGGCTGGTCTCGAACTCCTGGCCTCTGCCTCAGCCTCCCAAGTAGCTGAGATCATAGATTCAAGTCACTGCACGTGGCCTGAGGCAGATTCCTAACAGTCACCTTAAGGTCTGGTCCAATCCTTGTATTCCAAATACCCGTGGCCAAAAAGTTGGGGGGGGGGTGTGGGGGAAGAAAAAAATCTAGCTAGAAATGTATGAATTTGGGATTGCAGTATTTACCGTCCTATGACAATATTAATTAAATTCCATTCTAGGCTGGGCACAGTGGCTCACGCCTATAATCCCAGCACTTTGGGAGGCTGAAGCGGGTGGATCACCTGAGGTCTGGAGTGTGAGATCAGCCTGGCCAGCATGGCTAAACCCCCCTCTATTAAAAATACAAAAAAATTAGCTGGGTGTGGTGGCGCACGCCTGTAATCCCAGCTACTTGAGAGGCTGAGGCAGGAGAATTGCTTGAACCTGGGAGGCGGAGGTTGCAGTGAGCCGAGATTGCACCACTACACTCCAGCCTGGGCGACAGAGTGAGACTCCGTCCAAAAAAAAAAAAAAAGTAATAATGATAATAATAAATAATAAATAAAATTCCATTCTATCACTCTACCACTCTGAACATGTTCATGTGTAATAATAATAATAATAAATAAATAAAATTCCATTCTATCACTCTACCACTCTGAACATGTTCATGTGTAATAATAATAATAATAAATAAATAAATAAAATTCCATTCTATCACTCTACCACTCTGAACATGTTCATGTCCTGGGGCTGCCCCCGTGGGTCCCGAGAGAGCTTCTAGGGACGCCTGCTCTGTGACGTCCCAGGCAACAGCGGCTGAAGGGGTCCAGTCAGGAATGGTGGGAGCTGGGCAGGAAGGGGATTGACTCCAGGTCATGCTGGGCAAATTCCCAGGAAGGGGACTGACCTGTCAATCACCCAGAGAGCTGGGGTGGGCAGGTTCCCCTCTCCCCACACATCACATTTTCAAGCAGTTCGAAGCACCTCCCAAGACTGCCAGAGCAGGGGGAGGGAGAGCGGGGTTTTCTGGGAAACTCAGTCCTAGACAAAGTGCTGCCTAATAGAGATAGAATGCAAGTCACATATGTAATTAAACCAATATTGGTAGTGACATCATAAAAAGTTAAAAGAAAGATGAAAATATGATCATTTCAACATGTAGCTGACCAGGCGTGGAGGTCTACGCCTAAATCCCAGCACTGTGGGAGGGCAAGGGGGCAGATCCTTTGAGGCCAGGAGTTCAAGACCATCCTGGCCAACATACAGAGACCCTGTCTGTACAAAAAATACAAAAATAAGCTGGGCATGATGGTGTGCACCTATAGTTCCAGCTACTTACGAGGCTGAGGTGGGAGGATGGCTTGAGTTGGGAAGGCAGAGGCTGCAGTGAGCTGTGATTGTGCCATTGTATTCCAACCTGGGTGACAGAGTGCGACCTTGTCTCTAATTTTTTTTTTTTTTTTTGAGACTGAGTCTCGCTCTGTCGCCCAGTCTGGAGTGCTGTGCCGCGATCTCAGCTCACTGCAAGCTCCACCTCCCGGGTTCATGCCATTCTCTTGCCTCAGCCTCCCAAGTAGCTGGGACTACAGGCACCCGCCACCATGTCCAGCTAATATTTTGTATTTTTTTTAGTAGAGACGGGGTTTCACTGTGTTAGCCGGGATGGTCTCGATCTCCTGACCTCGTGATCTGCCCACCTCGGCCTCCCAAAGTGCTAGGATTACAGGCATGAGCCACCGCGCCTGGCCGAGCCCCTGTCTCAAAACACACACACACACACACACACACACACACACACATGTCATCAATATAAAAAATGATTAATAAGGTATTTTACTTATTTCTTTTGTACTAGTCTTCAAGATCCAGTGTGTATTCTATGCTTACGTCTCAATTTGGAACAGCTAAATATTAAGTATTCAACGGCCGTGTTTAGACGTTGGACGACACAGGCCTACAGGCCCGCGCTTGGTGCAGCCAAATGAAGCAACCAAAAGGCTTTCACTTCTGCACTGGGGATGTACCTGCCTCTCTCCTGTAATTCCCCTCCACTCAGTAGTCACCAAATTCTAAAATCTGGCTGGGCGCGGTGGCTCACGCCTGTCATCCCAGCACTTTGGGAGGCCGAGATGGGTACATCACCTGAGCTTGAGACCAGCCTAGTTAACATGGTGAAACCCTGTTGGGGTTAAAATACTAAAAAACAAAAACACAAAATTAAAACACAAAAATGAAGGCCGGGCGCGGTGTCTAACTTTATTTCCACTCTGGATCAAGCCAAGTCCAAATCCAGTTCCCCAGGACGTTGCCATTATGCGCATCCTCGTTTCCCCTTGAGGTAGTTTATGAAGGGTTTTCTGCCAAGTGTAAGGAAAAGAGTCCCAACTGATGTAGGCACCTAATATTTCCTTTCAAGGATCTGGGTAATCACAGAGGGCCCCTCAGCCAGCCCCCAAATTTCTCTGCTGTTGGTGCAATGCAAACAAGTCTCTTGTGAGTTATGAATGATCCCATTCACGCCTCTAACTGTAGATATATGGGGTACTTGCGAGTCTGTTCAACCTTTTAAGCAAATGTGTATGTTACTTACATTCTGATTTCCACAGAATTCTTCCTTTATTCCAAACGGACATCAAGCCCATAAAACAATTCCTCTGGGGCATCGGTAAAGAACAAAATGCAGGAATATGAAAATTTCTGAACAGAAAAGTTGTATTGCTGTTTTTTGTTTTTGTTTTTTGTTTTTTGTTTTTGAGCCGGAGTGTCACTCTGTCACCCAGGCGGGAGTGCAGTGGCACGATCTCTGCTCACTGCAACCTCTGCCTCCCGGGTTCACGTGATTCGCCTGCCTCAGCCTCCCGAGTAGCTGGGACTACAGGTGCACACCACCTCGCCTGGTTTATTTTTTTGTATTTTTGGTAGAGACAGGATTTCACTGTGGTCTCGATCTCCTGAGCTCGTGATCCGCCTGCCTCGGCCTCCCAAAGTGCTGGGATTACAGGCGTGAGCCACCGCACCTGGCCTCCTGTTTTTTTTTTTAATGGAATGTTTCTATACATGAACAACGAACAGTTAGGAAAATAAATTAAGAAAACAATTTCATTTATGATGACATCAAAAAGAATAAAATAGGAATTGGCCGGGTGCAGTGGCTAACACCTGTAATCCCAGCACTTTGGGACACCAAGGCAGGCAGATCACCTGAGGTCAGGAGTTTGAGACCAGCATAACCAACGTGGCGAAACCCCTTCTATACAAAAATTAGCCAGGCGTGCTGGCGCATGCCTGTAATCCCAGCTACTAGGGAGGCTAAGGCAGGTGAATCGTTTGAACCCAGGAGGCAGAGGTTGCAGTGAGCCAAGATCGCCCCACTCCACTCCAGCCTGGGCGACAAGAGCAAAACTCCTTCTAAAAATAAATAAATAATAAATACTTAGGAATTTACCTAACCAAGGAGGTGAATGACTTGCACACTAAACAGTACAAAGCGCTGTTGAAGGAAATTAAAGAAGGCACACATAAATAAAAAGACGTTCTGTGTGCATAAATTGGAAGACTTAATATTGTTAAGATGTCAACACTACATGAAGCCATTTGCAGATTGAACACAATCCCTATCAAAATATCAATGGTGTTTGTTGCAGAAATAGAAAAATAGATCCTAAAATTCATATGGAATCTCAAGAGACCCCAAAAAGTCAAAACAATTTTGAAGAAGAAGAACAAATTTGTAAGACTCAAGCATCCTGATTTCAAAACACATTACGAATCTACAGTAATTCAAACAGTGTGCTATTGGTATAGAGACAAACACACAGACCAATGGAGTAGCATAGAGAGCCCAGAGATAAATTATGGCATAGCCAAATAATCTTCAACAAGGGGGCCAAGACCATTTGATAAAGAAAGGACAGTTTGTTCAACAAATAGTGCTAGAAAAACTGGATATCCACATGCAAAAAAATTAAGTTAGACCCTTATTTTATGCTACATTAGATTAGCTAAAAATTAATCTCAAACTTTCAAACAACTTGAAGAAAACACAGGGGAAAAACGATTTGCCATATACAATAACTTCTCGTATACAACCCCAGAAGTACAGTTTAAAAAAAGAAAAATATGGATGTGAGGGTGATCTGGCTGCGGCGCCTGTCACCCCATTGAGTGCCAGGGTTGATGTGGCTGATCTGGCGGACTAGGCACGTGTCCCCTTCCTCCCTCGCTGCCCCATATGCATTCCTCCTGAAGCTGTATGTTTGGTTTAAGAGGACAACCATCCCAGATAGAGGAGGACTGGTCCCCGGTTGAGGGTATATGAGTAGCTGCAGTCTCCTGCTAGAACTTTCAAACAAGCTCTCAAGGTCCACTTGTAGGAGAACGTAGGGTAGTCAAGCTTCCAAGACTTCAGACACATCCAAATGAGGTGCTGCATGTGGCAGTCTGCCTTTCTTAAAGAAAGAAAGAGAGAAAGAAAGAAAGAAAGAAAGAGAGAGAGAGAAAGAAAGAAAATAGACAAATGAGACTACCTCAAACTTGAAAACTTGTGTGCATCAAAAGACAATCAACAGAGCAAAAAGGCAACCTACAAAATGGAAGAAAATGTTTGCAAATCATATATTTGGTAAGAGGTTAATATCTACAATATCCACAATTATTTAATATGTAAGTAATTTCTACAACTTAACAACAAAATTTCAAATAATCCTATTTAAAAATGGGCAAAAAGCTAGGCACAGTGGTGCACGCCTGTAGTCAACACCTACTCAAGAGGTTGAATTGGGAGGATCACTTAAGTCTGGGAATTCAAGGTCAGCCTGAGGAATATTGCAAGACCCTGTCTATGTAAAAAAAAAACAAATTAAAATAGATAAAAAGTTTAATGAAAACAAGATAAAAAAACTATAAAAAATGGGCAGGGGGGGAGTTGTACAGACATTTTTCCACAGATGACATACACATGCCCAACAGGTACATGAAAAGATACCTAACATCATTAATCATTAGAGAAATACAAATCAAAACCTCAAGGAGATACCACCTAACACCCATTAGGATAGCTACTATTACCCCCAACACTCCCACCCAAAAAAACCCCAGAAGATAACAAATGTTGGTGGGGATGTGGAGACATTGGAAACCTTGTGAATGGCTGACAGGATAGCAAAATGGTATGATTGCCATGAAAAACAGCATGATGATTTCTCAAAAAATTAAAAGCACCATTGCCATATGACCCAGCAACCTTACTTCTGAGTACATATCCAAAAGAAATAAAAGAAGGCTCTCAAACAGATATCTGCAAACCAATGTTCATGACAGCATTACTCACAATAGGTGGATGCAACCCAAATGTCCATCAAGGAATGAATAGATAAACAAAATTTGGTATATATACATGATAGAATACTATGCAGCCTTAAAAAGGAAGAAAATCCTGTCACAGTCTATAACACAGAAGAACCTTGGGGACAAATACTGTAGATTCCATCTATATGAGGTTCCTGGAGGAGTCAAGCTCATAAAAACAGAAAGTGGAATGGTGGTTACCTGGAGCTATGGGAAGGGAAAAGGAGAGCTGTTGGTTAATGGGTATTGAGTTTCAGTTCTGCAAGGTGAAAGAGTTCTGGAGTTGTTTCACAACAAGAGCGAAACTCCGTCTCAAACAAAAGCATGGTTAAGATTTTAAAAATAGTCCAGTGAAACATACAATGATCCTTTCAGTTATCCATCACCCAGCTCCCACAGTCAACAGTTCAAGATCGTGATCTGAGATTATTTTAGGCAAAATCTATGTAGAGGTAGGGATAGACTGATGACTTTTTTCATTCACTTTGCTGGTAACTTAACCTCGAATCCTAATCTTTTTGTAACCTAATTTCTTCCTTCTTTTTTTTTTTTTTTTTTTTCTTTTTAGACAGAGTCTTGCTCTGTCGCCCAGGCTGGAATGCAGTGGCCTGATCTCCGCTCACTGCAACCTCTGACTCCCGGGTTCAAGAGATTCTCATGCCTCAGCCTTCTGAGTAGCTGGGACTATAGGTGCCTGCCACCACACCCGGCTAATTTTTTGTATTTTTAGTAGAGATGGGGTTTCACCCTGTTGGCCAGGATGATCTTGAACTCCTGACCTTGTGATCACCTGCCTCGGCCTCCCAATGCATTAGGATTACAGGTGTGAGCCACTGTGCCCGGCCACAACTCACCTGGCTAATTTTTGTATTTTTATTTTATTTTTGAGACTGAGTCTCGCTCTGTCACCCAGGCTGCAGTGCAGTGGTGCCATCTCAGCTCACTGCAACCTCCACCTCCCTGGTTCAAGAGATTATTATGCCTCAGCCTCCTGAGTAGTTGGAATTACAGGTGCCCACCACCATGCTTGGCCAATTTTTGTATTTTTAGTAGAGACCAGATCTCACGATGTTGGCCAGGCTGGTCTCGAACTCCTGACCTTAGGTGATCCGCCTGCCTTGGCCTCCCGAAGTGCTAGGATTACAGGATTACAGGCCTGGCCCCTTTTTGTAACCTAATTTCTGAAGTGACATCATACTCAAGGGAAGGGAGTTACATAAGGTTGGGAATCTCAGTAGGAGAAGATCATCGAGGGCTACCTCAGAGGTTGTGCACTACACTATTGGACTATTATTTGAAAGTTGTAGCTTTATAGCACTTATGCTTAGCATGTTCTTTACCATAACTTCTATTAGGTCCTTTGAGTAACCATTTAATGAGGTATTGGTCTTTCCATTTTATAGCTGAGTGTATTATGTAATTTGTTCAAGTTCACAGAACAATAATCATAATTAGAACTCACACATCTTAAATTACTGTGTTCTATTTTGCAGGATATGTTTTTATGACTATTACATGAAAATCATATTATTTAACATCAAAGTGCTCAATGGCACTGTATCAACAATGGGTTTTAGAGAAATTTTCTTTTTGCATTGTTACTTGTAAATGTACTCTTCTTTGTATGTCACAATTGGTATGTTTGAATCAGAATGTACATATCACATTTGGCTGTTACAATATCTCAAGTTTCTTTTGATTTTGAGTCCTCTTCTTCCAACTCATTTAATTTTTTTTTTATTTTTAATTTTTGTGGGTATATATTAGGTGTATATATTCATGGGGTCCTACTTATTTTAAAAATGTCATTGTCTTATGGAAGATACTGGTTTAGTTGTTGTATAAAATACCTCACATCCTAGATTTGCTTGTTTGCTCCCTCCTGGTGTCATTTAACTTGTTCCTCCTTTACATTCTCCACCATTTTCTGTAAATGAAAGCTTTAGAAGCTTGATTAGATTCAGCTTCAATTTCTTTGGCAAGAATAGTTCGTAGGTAGTATAGACGTTAGTATAGAACTCTCTACAAAATGCAAGCAATGTTGGATTAGTTCAGGAAGTATTTGGAATCTCTCTCAAAAACTCACAATAATAGGGAATAAAAATAGCCCTAGTGTCCAGCCACTAGCTTCAACTTTCTTCTCCTCCTTGCTAATGTTAGCCAGCATTGATTACCTATTTTTGTCATTGTCCAAGCAGATATCATAAGCCAAGAACCTCGCTGAATATACAATGTGCCCTAAAGAACAAGTAGATACGTATCTTTCTTGTTTTTTTTTTTTTTTTTTTATCACAAGCGACAGAAACAAACTGTGCCTACCTTAACAGTACTATATTAAAAGGTTGTAAGACGGATTTACGCTTCCACCACTCGTATTCAACATAGTACTGGAAATCCTAGCAAGAGAAATCAGGCAAGAGAAAGGAATAAAAGGCATCCAAATTGGAAAAGAAGTCAAATTGTCCCTCTTTGCAGATGATATGCTTATATTTAGAAAAATCTATATGGTATCAGACTCCGTATACAAAGAAAAAAAAATTGAAAAACCTAGACTCCACCACAAAACTCTTAGAACTAGTAGACAAATTAATTAAAGTATCAGGATACAAAAATCAGTAGTGTTTCTATACACCAATGAAGAACTGGCTGAAATAGAAATCAAGAAGGCAATTCCATTTACAGTGACTATGTACACACAAAAACCCTACAAACAAATTTAACCAAGAAGGTGAAAGCTATCTACAGGGAAAACTACAAAACACTGATGAAAGAAATTAACGAGGACACGAACAAAGGGAAAGACATCCTATGCTCATGGATTGGAAGAATTGATATTGTTAAAATGGCCAAACTACCCAAAGCAATCTACAGCTTAATGAATCTACCAAAATACCGGTGACATTCTTCACAGAAAGAAAAACAACCCTAAAATTCATATGAAACCAAAAAGGAGCCTGAATAGCCAAAGCAATCTTGAGCAAAAAGAACAAAGCTGGAGGCATTACACTATCTGACTTCTAAACATATTACAAGGCTACAATAACCCAAACAGCATTGTACTGGTATAAAAATAGACACATAGACCAATGGAACAGAATAGAGAACCCAGAAATAAATCTACATATTTATAGTCAACTAATTTATGACAAAGGTGCCAATAACATACACTGAGGAAAGGATACCCTCTTCAATAAATAGTGCTGGGAAAACTGAACAGCCATAGGCAAAAGAATGAAAGTAGACCTCTGTCTCTCACCGTATACAACAATCAACTCAAGATGGATTAAAGACTTAAATGTAAGGCCCAAAACTATAGAACTACTAGAAGAAAACATACAGGAAACACTCCAGGACATTGGTCTAGGCAAATATTTTGTGGCTAAGACCTCAAAAGCAGAGGCAACTAAAACAAAAATAGACAAATGGGACTATATTAAACTCAAAGGCTTCTGCGCAGCACAGAAAACAATCAACAGAATGAAGAGATAACCTGTTGAATGGAATAAAATATTTATAAACTATTCATCTGACAAGAGACTAATATGCAGAATATACAAGAAACTCAACTTAACAGTGAAAAATCTGGCCAGGTGCGATGGCACATACCTGTAATCCCAGAATTTTGGGAGGCCAAAGCAGGCAGATCACCTGAGGTTGGGAGTTCGAGACCAGCCTGGCCAACATGGTGAAACCCCATCTCTACTAAAAATACAAAAATTAGCCTGGCATGGTGGTGGCGCGCGCCTATAGTCCCAGCCACTCAGGAGGTTGAGGCACAAGAATCGTTTGAACTCGGGAGGCAGAGGTTGTAGTGAACTGAGATCATGCCACTGCACTCCAGCCTGGGTGACAGAGCGAGGCTTTGTGTCAAAATAAAATAAACTAAAGATATGATCAGCACAACTCAAATATCCTTATTAATTCATTAATTTGTTCAATAGTTATTTATAAGTCCTACCATATTATACTCACTGCTCTGGTCTCAAGCATTAATAAGACGTTGATCAGAACAGGGCCAAGGACAGAGCCCTATTGCACCTACTCCCAGAAATACGTTGGCTGCTAATGAGCTCTTTAGAGAACATGAGAACATGGTTATTTTACCTATTATCACTTCACCTAACCTATTTTCCTCTAGCATCCCTGACTCCATTTTGTTCAGGAACATGTCCTCAGGCTTTCGGCACATGCCTTGATGAAGTGAGATCCACACTGTCAAGCATCCCACCTTTTTCCAGACTAGTAGATTCTGTGTTTCTAACAACATTATGGACCAGTGGGTTTGAACGAGATGTACATCCCAGCTTTGCACTTCTTGCTGTGAACCTGTGGCAAGTCACTTCAGTTCTCAGAGCCTCAGGTTCCTCATCTCCAAAGAGGGCAACAAACCCAATCTTGCAAGGTTGTTATGAGAATTAGACATAATATACTTAAAACGTCTGGTACATACTACTTTTTTTTTCCTTTTATTTCAGGTCAGCCTCTGGGAGCACAGATAGTACATACTACTTTTTGAACTTGCATGTAAAAAAAATTAGAAAAGCAGGATTGATTTCCAGTCAGGGGAAATTAGATTTTTTTCAATTCCTATATAAATTCATGAGAAGCTTTAATTCAAGAATTTGCAAATCAGATAAATAGTATATACAAAAATGATTATCACATATTAAGACTATTTTATTATCTTTAATTTCAATGAAACTTGTTTTCTATTTATTTAAAATATACAACATACGGTCATTGTAGTTACATATAATGATAGCTTACTATCATTGTTGCACTAATATGCAACAGAAGACTTTCCCAAGGCTCAGTGAAAACTAAGCAAATTTTATTTTCTCTGTGCTTCATATGTAAAATAAACACCTTGTACAGGATTCTGGAATGATGCTATGCTACGCTATTTTTGTTGTTGTTGTTGTTATTCTAAAAGGAAGGTAACAAGACCCTGCTCGAAGAACTTAAATATTTGCATCTGGTTTTTAAAAAGTTGAGAGAAATAAAAAGTTGACAACTCTATCTAGAGAGGGATATCAGGTGGGGGGAGGGGAAGAAGGGAGGCAGGCTGCCTTTTTACTATATAGCTATTGTACTTTTGAATTTTGTACCATGCGCATATATTATTATTATTTTTTATTTTTTTGAGACAGAGTCTCGTTCTGTCACCCAGGCTGGAGTGCAGTGGTGCAATCTTGGCTCACTGCAACCTCTGCCTCTCGGGTTCAAGCAATTCTCCTGCCTCAGCCTCCCGAGTAGCTGGGATTACAGGCGCCTGCCACCACGCTCAACTAAGTTTCATATTTTTAGTAGAGACAGGGTTTCACCATATTGGCCAGTCTGGTCTCGAACTCCTGACCTTGTGACCCGCCCACCTTGGCCTCCCAAAGTGCTGGGATTACAGGTGTGAGCCACTGATTGAAAAAAATAGTTAATCTTTTTAAGTAGTGAAAAAATAATTTTAAACAATACTATCCTTTTCACTGAGTTTACTTCTATAAATCTGAAAGCCTTAAATACAAAGAAGGCAAACGAAATTCCCTGAAAAGTCCCATTCAAGTCTGATAATATATGGATTAAGTCAGTTAAATGAACCACATTAAAATAGATTTACTTAATAACAATTTCTAATCTCTGCCTGCTGGATATTCAAATGAAAACTAAACTGTTTCTACAAAGATGCCCAATTCATTGCAAATATTTTACCAAGAACACCAAAATTTTAAACACGGACACTTTTAAGATACAATGAACAAGATAGTAAGCTAGATTGATTGATTGATTGATTGATTGATTGATTGGTTTTGAGAAAGAGTCTTGCCCTGTTGCACAGGCTGGAGTGCAGCGGCGCAGCCTCGGCTCACTGCTACCTCTGCCACCTGGGTTCAGGTGATTCTCCTGCCTCTGCCTCCTGAATAGCTGGGATTACAGGTGCCCACTACCACACCCAGCTAATTTTTGTATTTTTAGTAGAGATGGGGTTTCACCAACTTGGCCAGGGTGGTCTTGAACTCCTGACCTCAGGTGATCTGCCTGCCTTGGCCTCCCAAAGTGCTGAGATTACAGGCGTGAGCCACCATGCCTGGCCGGTAAGCTAGATTTAGATATTAAAATTCCAAATCTATTTTTTCAGAATAGTTTTTTCAGAATATAGGGTAACTGTATAAGCTTTGTGATTGTATATTTGATTGTTGCTGACAAAATTGTATATGAACAATCAACAATTTACATAAACCTTGACTATCTATTTAAGGCAAACAAAACAAGAGTTTTCTAGACAAGATTGTGCATGAGAGAGATGTTAAAAATTTCAGCTGGGCACAGTGGGTCATGCCTATATAATGCCAACACTTTTGGAGGCTGAGGTGGGAGGATCACGTGAGGCCAGCAATTTGAGACCAACCTGGGCAACACAGGGAGACCCTGTCTCTACTAAAAATACAAAAATTAGCCAGGCATGGTGGCACGCACCTGTACTCCTAGTTACTCAGGAGGCTGAGGCAAGAGGACCGCTTGAGCCCAGGAGTTTGATGTTGCAGTTTGCTATAATTGTGCCACTGTACTCCAGCTTGAGTGACAGAGTGAGACCTTGTCTAAAAAGAAAAAAAAAGCGACCCTCCCATCTCAGTCCCCTAAGTAGCTGGGACTGCAGGTGTGTGCCACCACATCTGGCTAATTTTTGGTATTTTTAGTAGAGACAGGGTTTTGCCATGTTGCCTAAGCTGGTCTTGAACTCGGGCTCAAACAATCTGTCTGCTTCAGCCTCCAAAATTGTTGGCATTATAGGCATAAGCCACTGCACACCAGCCAGGAGACATAGATTATCAATAGACACTCAATGGATGATGGCTCAGAATTTCTTTCCACTTTGGGCCAGGTGCAGTGGCTCACACCTATAATCCCAGCACTTTGGGAGGCCGAGGTGGGCGGATCACCTGAGGTTACGAGTTTGAGACCAGCCTGACCAGCATGGAGAAACCCCATCTCTATTAAAAATACAAAATTAGCCGGGCATGGTGGCACATGCCTGTAATCCCAGCTACTTGGGAGGCTGAGGCAGGAGAATTGCTTGAACTCAGGAGGTGGAGGTTGTGGTGAGCTGAGATCACACCATTGCACTCCAGCCTGGGTGACAGAGCGAGACTCTGTCTCGAAAAAAAAACAAAAATTAGCTGGGTGTGGTGGTGCACACCTGTAACCCCAGCTACTTGGGAGGCTGAGGTGGGAGAATTGCTTAAACCTGGGAGGTGGAGGTTGCAGTGAGCTGAGATCACACCATTGCACTCCAGCCTAGACAACAGAGTGAGACTCTGTCTCAAAAAAAAAAAAAAAAAAAAAAAAAAAAAAGAATTTCTTTTCACTTAGTTCCATTAACCAGAAGAAAATGATTTATTTCTTGTCATAGTCATAGAAAACAATTTGCTTTTAAACTACATATGAAAGGCCTGGCGTGGTGGCTCAGGCCTGTAATCCCAGCACATTGAGAGGCTGAGGTGGGTGGATCGCTTGAGCCCAGGGGTTTGAGACCAGCCTGGACAACATAGTGAGTCCTCATCCTACAAAAAATACACATAAAGTTAGCTGGGTGTGGTGGAATGAGCCTGTAGTCCCAGCTACACGGGAGGCTGAGGTGGGAGGGTCACTTGAGTGTGGGAGATACAGGCTGCAGTGAGCCATGACTGTGCCACTGCACTCCAGCCTGGGTGACAGAGTGAGACCCTGTCTTAAAAAGGAAAGAAGAGGCCGGGCGCGGTGGCTCAAGCCTGTAATCCCAGCACTTTGGGAGGCCGAGATGGGCGGATCACGAGGTCAGGAGATCGAGACCATCCTGGCTAACACGGTGAAACCCCGTCTCTACTAAGAAATACAAAAAATAGCCGGGCGAGGGGGCAGCGCCTGTAGTCCCAGCTACTCGGGAGGCTGAGGCAGGAGAATGGCGTGAACCCGGGAGGCGGAGCTTGCAGTGAGCTGAGATCCGGCCACTGCACTCCAGCCTGGGCTACAGAGCGAGACTCTGTCTCAAAAAAAAAAAAAAAAAAAAAAAGGAAAGAAGAAAGAAAGAAAAGAGAAAGAAAGAGAAACAAAGAAGAAAGAAAGAAACAGAGAAAGAGAGAAAGAGAGAAAGAAAGACTAGAAAGGGAGGAAGGGAGGAGAAGGAAGGAAGGAAGGAGAAGAAGGGAGGAAGGGAGAAGGAAAGGAGGAAGGGAGAAGGAAAAAAGGAAGGAAGGAGGGAAGGAAGGAAGGAAAAGAAAGAGCAAAGAAAACAGAAATAAGCTACATATGAGATTTGATGCTAAGCAAATATAGTTGTGTTCAGAGAAAACTTTCCTCAACTGACCCGGTGCAATGGTATTACCTCCCTTGTGAAGTTCCTGGCACTGTAGTAGGTTCCCAGCCAATATAAGACCGCCTCCTCCTTCCACATCAACCTCAGTAGCCAAGGTTTCCTAACTCCTGCCTTTAAACTGAAGAAACTGTATCAATGTCTCCTAATGTAACAGTTCCATAGCAGGCAGTAAAGAAAACCAAACTGAAAGAGCCACTTGAGCAGAGGAGGTAGACCAAACCTGTTGTATTGGTTGGCATTCAGGGAAAACTCAAAGCCACAAGACATCACCTCAAGACCATCCAGAAAAGCTCCTTGGGCCTTTGATCCGGAAAGCACGCAGCTGGTCTCCTAGAGAGCGCTGTAGGGATTCTGAAATCACCACACGTGGTTTTAACCCGGCCCCAGCTGGATGCAGATACAAGAACCAAGAATTTGCCCTGTAGGTGTATGACGAGTTGCTTCTTCATAAGTTGTGCAGAGACCCAGCAGGCAAAGACACACCTGTTCAAAGCTAATATTCTGTTAAACAATAACCAGGGATTACTCATGAAGTTCCTCCAGATGTCTGAAGACTCCCAGAGGCGAAAGGCCCCAACTGAAAGGCCTGGCAGTTGTTCAAAAGTCACACTGGACTACTGCAGCTTCCAGCTGCTCAAATGGAAACTGCCCAGGTCAAAGAGTTCTAGCAGCCGTGTAGTGACGCTTTAACTACATATTACTTTAACCTGCATCTTCCAAACTCTTCCCATTTTTTTTTTTTCTTTTCCAGGACATGAAAAAAACTCAGAATAATAATAAAAAAAAGAATAGCAGTAACTCCTTTTTCCTGTGTTGCTGCTGGTGCCGGACCCTGTAGAACTGCATAATATGCTACATCAACTCCGTCAACATTTCTTCATAACAATCTGCAAGGAAGTATTATTGTTCTTATTTTACAAATGAAAAAGCTGAGACTCAGAGAGGTGGGGTAACTTGCTGAAGTTCACGTAGCTAACAAGTGGCAAAGATAGGATCTGAATTCGGGATGGATTGGCGTGAATGCCCCCAATCTTTGCGCTCAGTACACAGCTTCATACTTACATGCAGGGTTACAAAGTGCTTGGTAAGGCAAGGAATCTCTACCAACACAGGATTGCTTTGAGGATTAACTAAGAAAACATAAATAAGCACACAGCCTGTTGCCTGATATACATTAGGAACTCAGTAAATGCTGATTTTGTTTTAAAATCATACATTCTGGAAAATGTGCCATGGAATGGGACAGGCCCACAGTGGTTTTTCCATAGAGGGTTTCTATAGAGTGGGTTCTGGGGACAACTATTATATATTTTAAAATAGCAGCGCTCACATGCTCCATAGTAAATCAGTTGGCCAAGTTAAAAATAGATTCTAAACATAGCAGGAGCAGAAATTCAATCTAAGATACTAAGTCATGGAAAGCAGTTGACAGTGGTTGCAACAGAGAAAAGGAAGTGCAGGCACACACTGATTCTACATGTGGGTAAAATTCTCCAACCTCCATTTCAGGTTTGTTCTATTCTCCATAGCAGAAAACACACACACAACACATATATATGCATACATGCATATATATATGCATGCAAATAAACTAAGATGACACATTCTATTTATCTGCAATAGCACCATTTACAAACCTATTAATTTTGAGGTTTTGGTACTTATTAGCACATACTAGATACACTACAACAATATATGGTTCCTTAACATTTTTAGGTGTAAGAGAGAGGATGGTTAATGTTTACAATATTTGGGGTGCAGATACACAGATGGCTAGACCGGTAGATAACTAGAAAGGACGGGGACAGAGGCCGTATCCTCTCTGTGCCCAGTCAGTTTACAGCGGCAGCCTTAGAAAGCTGGGTTAATGCTACCATTCTGTCACTTGAAACCCCGGGAGCTGGTATGCCAGATAAAACTCCAATCACTGTGCCAAGGACTCAGGAAAAGGCATGGAGCTTAGGTTCTCCCTCAGCCTCCTACTTTTAAACTGTTGTTTAGAGCACACAATTACTCTTCTCTCAGTTGCTAGGGTGGGTACTTCAGCTGTGGGTGTGACTATTTAGGGAGGAAGCCATGAAATGTATATCCTTAAATCACATAATCTTATTCCATGTATGTCAAGAAGAGAATGACTGAGGGATGTGTATTATAAACTGGAGCAATGGCACATCACATCAAATAAACCTTTCTGTAAGATACTAACATAAAAGCAGATCCATTACACATATAAAAGAAGAATGATACAGAGCAGATCAGCATGGTCCCTGAGCGAGGATGACACGTGAATTCATGAAGCATTCCATATTTTTAAAAACACCAAAACAGGCTGGGCGCGGTGGCTCACGCTTTTAATCCCAGCACTTTGGGAGGCCGAGGTGGGCAGATCACTTCAGGTCAGGAGTTCGAGATCAGCCTGGCTAACATGGCGAAACCCCATCTCTACTAAAAATACAAAAAATTAGCCGGGCGTGGTGGCAAGTAACTAATCCTAGTTACTCTGGAGGCTGAGGTGGGAGAATTGCTGGAACCCAGGAGGTGGAGTTTGCAGTGAGCTAAGATCGTGCTACTGCACTCCAGCCTGGGAAACAGAGTAAGATTCCATCTCAAAAAAACAAACAAACAAACAAACAAAAGACACCAAAACAGGCCGGGGGCGGTGGCTCACGCCTGTAATCCCAGCACTTTGGGAGGCTGAGGCAGGTGAATCATCTAAGGTCAGGAGTTCAAGACCATCCTGGCCAACATGATGAAATCCCGTCTCTACTAAAAATACAAAAAATTAGCCAGGTGTGGTGGCACATGCCTGTAATCCCAGCTATTCAGGAGGTTGAGGCAGGAGAGTTGCTTGAACCCGGGAATGAGAGATTGCAGTGAGCTGAGATGGCGCCACTGCACTCCAGCCTGGTGGACAAAGCGAGACTCTGTCTCAAAAGAAAACAAAACACAAAAATAACAACAACAACAACAAACATAGAGAAAGACTTATGACACAACTGATAATTTAGGATCAATAACTTTCTCCTTTTTATTTATTTATTTATTTATTTATTTATTTATTTATTTATTTTGAGACGGAGTCTCGCTCTGTCGCCCAGGCTGGAGTGCAGTGGCGCGATCTCGGCTCACTGCAAGCTCTGCCTCCCGGGTTCACGCCATTCTCCTGCCTCAGCCTCCCGAGTAGCTGGGACTACAGGCGCCCACAACCGCGCCCGGCTAATTTTTTGTATTTTTAGTAGAGACGGGGTTTCACCGTGGTCTCGATCTCCTGACCTTGTGATCCGCCCGCCTCGGCCTCCCAAAGTGCTGGGATTACAGGCGTGAGCCACCGCGCCCGGCTACTTTCTCCTTTTTAAAAAGAAAAAAAAGCTTGAAATATATTTGTAAAACACCGTGTGAAATAAAATAATTGAGGATAAAAACACAGGAGAGTGGTTAGCAGTGCAGGTTTTGGAGTCAGGCTACTTGTGTTTGGTCTATACTAACTGTGGGTCTTTGGACAGGAAGTCTCACTTCTCCAGGTCATGGTGTCCTAAAATGTCATAGTATACAATTCATAGAGTCATTGTGACTCTTAAAGTCCTATATGCTAGCTATGATCCTAGCACATAGAATTCTAAACATTAGCTATTACCATTTTCTAAAAGTAACAGAGGCAACAGATGACTAAATACTTGAGATAAGCGGATTACTGTAATTGAGGACTGATTTTCCTAGGAGCTAAGAAAAAAAAAAAAAAGGTTTATACTTTCTGACAAAGAAACAGTCAGCATACATCAATGAAGACTGCCCAAACTTAAACAGGAGATTAGTAAAGGAATCTTTGAATACAGGACATTGCATCAAATAGCAGGTATCACAATGACAGCTTTGCATACCACAGAAATAATTGTTTACGTGTGGTGCCTTCTGTCCACTCTCTAAAAGAACTGAGGGGTAGAGCACTACATTATAACTTATGTAGCGGAACTGAGACATATGCTCCAAATTCTTTGCCTTCTGACTTCTTATGGTTAGGACACGGAAAAATCCAGAAAACTGAACATATGAAACTTGCAAATGACTGATATCTTAAGTGTATGTTTGGCAGAAGTGGATCATGCTTTATTCATAATTAAGTTACCTAAATTTTGGGCTCAGCAAGTATTTGTTTCAGACATTGAAAAAAGGTATATGGAGGCACAGCGGACACCAGGACTCCAAGATGGCGTCAGTCGTACCAGTGAAGGACAAGAAACTTCTGGAGGTCAAACTGGGGGAGCTGCCAAGCTGGATCTTGATGCGGGACTTTAGCCCTAGTGGCATTCTCGGAGCATTTCAAAGAGGTTACTACCGGTACTACAAGTACGTTAACGTGAGGAAGGGGAGCATCTCGGGGATTACCATGGTGCTGGCATGCTATGTGCTCTTCAACTACTGCATTTCCTACAAGCATCTCAAGCACGAGCGGCTCCGCAAATACCACTGAAGAGGACACGCTCTGCACCACCCCCCGACCCCATGACCTTGGCCCGAGCCCCTCCGTGAGGAACACAATCTCAATCGTTGCTGAATCCTTTCATGTCCTAATGGGAATTAACCTCCAAATAAAAGATGACTGGTACGTGTAAAAAAAAAAAAAAAAAAGGAAAGAAAAAAGGTATATGGCTTATAAGGATGAATAAGACGCATTATTCTTTCTGCACTTATATGGTCCACATGGGGATTAAAGAAAGACCACATGCTGGTCAGGCGCAGTGGCTCACGCCTGTAATCTCAGCACTTTGAGAGGCGGAGATGGGTGGATCATCTGAGGTTAGGAGTTTGAGAGCAGCCTTACCAACATGGAGAAACCCCATCTTTACTAATAATACAAAAAGTAGCTGGGTGTGGTGGCGCACGCCTGTAATCCCAGCTACTCGGGAGGCCGAGGCTGAGAATGGCTTGAACCCGGGAGGCGGAGGTTGCAGTGAGTCAAGATCGTGCCATTGCACTCCAGCCTGGACAACCAGAGCAAAACTCTTGTCTCTGAAAACAACAACAACAAAAAAAACAAACAACAAAAAACATGCTTTAGATACTTGAGGTAAGGCAAGGAAATCGCATATGAAAGTAAGAGTCAAATTTCTAAGCTGGGCATGATGGAGCACACCTGTAATCCCAGCACTTTGGGAGGCTAAGGCAGGAGGATCGCTTGAGCCCAGGAGTTCGAGACCAGCCAGGGCAACATAGTGAAACTCCTGTCTCAATAAAATAAATAAATAATGAAAAAAATGTAAAAAGAAACTTCTGGCCGGGCGCGGTGGCTCAAGCCTGTAATGCCAGCACTTTGGGAGGCCGAGACGGGTGGATCACGAGGTCAGGAGTTCGAGACCATCCTGGCTAACACGGTGAAACCCCGTCTCTACTAAAAAATACAAAAATCTAGCCGGGCGAGGTGGCGGGCGCCTGTAGTCCCGGCTACTCGGGAGGCTGAGGCAGGAGAATGGCGTAAAAACCCGGGAGGCAGAGCTTGCAGTGAGCTGAGATCCGGCCACTGCACTCCAGCCTGGGCGACACAGCGAGACTCCGTCTCAAAAAAAAAAAAAAAAAAAAAAAAGGAAATTTCTGCTGCCCTCCCAGATGGAAGACCAGTTGGTGCTGCAGGGAATAAGGTTGCCTAAAGATAGAATCATGACAGCATTTTACTTAGGAAAGAGCTATGGATGAACTTGAATACTTGGATAAGTTCATGGTTAATATGTCAGATTACATATGCCAAACAATATAAGGAGGTTGTTATACACTGAAAAACGTTAGGACAGGTTAATTCAGCGCTTCTCTTTATTTGCAAATTGGCCCCGTAGACCTGTCTAATTTCAGGAAATGTTGGAGGTATTTTGGAATCAGATTTAATCGCTCTTGGTCTGTGCTACTTAACTTGCAAGCATTTCTCTGATATAGTATCAGGTTGGTGCAATATTAATTGTGGTTTTTGCCTTTACTTTTAATGGCAAAACAGCAATTACTTTTGCACCAACCTACTACTTTTCTTATTGTGCTTTCTTTCACCTGTAAATTCCAAGGTACTTGTTCGTTAATTGAGCCAAATTATTTAGGTTTAAAAAAAGAGTTCTGGGACACAGCTCTCTTCGACATGGAGATGGATGTCTTAAATGGATTAATATATTAATTAATCCAGTATTTCCTGAATGTTTTTCAGTTATACATTATGAGATGGTTTGGATTTGTGCCCCGACCCAAATCTCACGTTGAATTGTAATCCTACATGTTGGAGGAGGGTTCTGGCCGGAGGTGATGGGATCATGGGAGTGGTTTCCCCCTTGCTGTTCCTGTGATAGTGAGTTCTCTCGAGATCTGGTTGTTTAAAGGTGTGTAGCCCCTTCACCTGCTCCCTCTTCCCCTTTCTCCAGCCTTATAACAGGTGCTGCTTCCCCTTCACCCTCTGCCGTGATTGTAAATTTCCTGAGGCCTCCCCAGCCATGCTTCCTGTACAGCCTGTGGGACTGTGAGTCAATTAAACCTTTTTTCTTTATACATTACCCAGTCTTGGGTAGTTCTTTACAGCAATTCGAGAATGAACTAATACACTTTACTTCTTTTTTCTCTCTCTCTGTCTCCTCCCAGGCTGGAGTGCGGTGGCATGATCATAGCTCACTGCAGCCTCGAACTCCTGGACTCAAGCCACCCTACTGCCTTTGGCCTCCCAAAGCACTGAGATTACGTGTGTAAGCCACCGCACCTAGCCACCCTTCACTTCTGATTTTTGTCACATCCATGTTACTTGTACTATTAGATACCAACATTTTCTTTAATTTGACATAAATTGACCAAGTTTTAAAATATAATCTCATCTTAAGCAATGATATTTGTGAAATCTGAGTTTGAGGCAGATTTTTAAATACACCTTAAAATAAAAACAACTATACAAATAAATTAAAATTGTGAGCCACATAAAATAGCCTTCCACTCACTTTGGAAAACAAAGGATTAATCAATTAATAACATTTTGAACTGGAAAGGTCTCTTGCAGATTTTCTAATCCAACTCAGAGTCCACAGAGATTCAGCCAAAGTCACCAACTGAGGGAAGAGTTAGGAGTAGAACCTCAGTCTACAGTTTAGTGTTACAAGTTTAGGGCTTTCTTTACCATGTTTGTTGCAAATTATGCCCCCAACTAGCTGAATAGCTATTTAAATATAAGCATACCTATCAAATACAATGATTTTAGTTTGGGTATAAGTGGTGCCAAAGTAATTCTGTTGGTAGCTAATAGGTCTGACTGCTTAAGCTCACTAAAATACTTATTTTCTTATTTGCAAAAGCAGCAACTGTCTCTAATTATTTAAATATTATCAAATAAACTGGATTCAGTGGTGTGTGCCTGTAGTCCTACCTACTCAGGAGGCTGAAGTGGGAGGATTGCCTGGGGCCTTAAGTTCAAGACCACACCCACACATAGGTGCATGCACAGGTGCCTGTTATAGAATGAAAAGAATGGGGTTACACTAATTCATTTATTTATTTTATTATTTTTTTTTTTTGAGAGGGGGGTCTCGCTCTGTCACTCAGGCTGGAGTGCAATGGTGTGATCTCAGTTCACTGCAACCTCCGTCTCCCGGGTTCAAGTGATTCTTTTGCCTCAGCCCCTGGAGTAGCTGGGATTACAAGTGCACATCACCATGCCCAGCGAATTTTTTGTATTTTTAGTAGAGACGGGGTTTTGCCATGTTGGCATGGCTGATCTCGAACTCCTGACCTCGTGATCGGCCCACCTCGACCTCCCAAAGTGTTGGGATTACAGGCATGAGCCACTGTGCCCAGCCTACACTAATTTAAAATGTTACTAATAGGGAAGACTGGTGGGGAGGCAGGCAGAAAGGAGGCATAGGGAAACTCTACATTTTGCTTAATTATTTTGTAAACCTAAATCTGCCCTAAAAATAAAATCTAATGATAAAAGCAAAGATAGAATGATATTGAGGCGTGGTGCTCTTTAAAAATAGGATTGTGTCTAGCTGAGATCACTGTCTTCTACTTTATTTTAGCAATAGTGTTTTGCTACGGACTATGATGAAGCATTAAGGGCCAGGAGCAGTCAAGGTTGGAGAGTTTGGCCCATTTATGGTTTAGTGCAGATACGGAGGGCATGTAGGTGTCTACGCCCTGGATTGGAAGTGAAATTTGCCCTTAAGGTGATCAAGACGGTGATCCTATTTCACATTTTTGATCCCCAACTTCTATTAGTGTTATTACTAGGTGATACTTATGGAAAATAGGAAAATGATTATCCTAAGATTTCAAAGCATAAGTATTAAGTGGTAAAAATGTCATATCCATTTTAAAGAAAGGGAAGCACAGAGGTCTAGCATTCCTAAATGACACTGGAGCAAAAATAGAGATAAAATTCAGGTGTCTAGGGCCCTGGCTTTCCTGTCATGCTGTTCATTGTTAAAGTGATCATTAAAAAATAACAATACAAAGAAAAACAGCGTCACAGTCTCGTGAGCACTCATATTTTAAAGAGAAAGGCGTTAAAAAGAAGCTTTACATGAGCCTCAATTCTGCATAGGCATGGTTTTTAAAGATCATTCAGGGAAGGTTTTGCGTTTGTTGCCATTAGTTTTAAAAGTATTAATTTCTTCGTTATATCCTGTTTTAAAAAAATTGTATTTGCCCTAATCATATAATAACATGAAAAACATTGTACGATCAAGGCAAAACAAAAAAGTGCTAGGTTCAGTTATTTGGTTTCAAATAAGCCGTAACTAGTATGAAATTTCTAGTTAATATTCTACTTAAAGATCTATGAATTCAAAGGCCTTGAGACCCACTTAAGGCACCAAAATAAAATAACTTAGTGAATAAACTTAGCCAAATTACTTAAATCCATAATCCCTTGCTTTTTACAAATAGGAATAACTCACCACTTGTCTCCTGGGAAAGATAATATTAGTCTATTCTGATGACACTTCTCTGGCGTTTTGGGTCGCCAGTTGGTAGTTTTCTAAAAAGGTAGATACAAACCATTGCTGGGTATGCTGTGGCCACGGCGAGGGCATGGTATGGATGCTGGCCACCATTTGAAGGAGAACGTAGTTTTGGCGGGTGAGTATTTCAAGTTGGTGGGTCATTGTTACCAGCTGTGAAAGGACCTCAGCAACTGCAGAGCAGCTGTGGTATTTGTGTACTCCCTATCGGACCTAGAAGACAGTCCTGCACCTAGTAGGTGCTCCAGAAGCATTTTCTGAATGCTGAGTGAATCGTCCCCCTCCAACAATGGGGAGGGAGGCTAACATGAACAAGAGCCCCCCAGGAGTTTGTGCCTGCCTTCCTTTTACTACTTGGTGAGGAAGGATTACGAATACATAAGAAATGAGAGGGACTAGAGAATGAGGTAAACCCTTCAACAGTTACCCAGCTGTCCCTTGGCCTGACTTCCCCTAGCTCCATGCCCCAAATGCAATTCACTTTTCCCTTCCATCCAAGGCTTCCTAAAAATAACTTCCTTTTCTAACCTCTCTCTCCTGTCACCACTATTCATTTCCAAATCTCACACCTTCCCTTACCTCCTTGAAAATATAGCTGACCTGAAAAAAAAAAGCGGCGGGGGGCAAGGGTGGGGGAAGAGAAAAACCCAGCCAAACCGTGAAGATTTTTTACCCTTATATGTTTGGACTGCATTGCGTAGTGATGTTCTTTGTTGAAAATGGGGTTGCAGGCCGGGCGCGGTGGCTCAAGCCTGTAATCCCAGCACTTTGGGAGGCCGAGACGGGCGGATCAAAAGGTCAGGAGATCGAGACCATCCTGGCTAGCACGGTGAAACTCCGTCTCTACTAAAAAATACAAAAAAAAACTAGCCGGGCGAGGTGGCGGGCGCCTGTAGTCCCAGCTACCCGGGAGGCTGAGGCAGGAGAATTGTGTAAACCCGGGAGGCGGAGCTTGCAGTGGGCTGAGATCTGGCCACTGCACTCCGGCCTGGGCGACAGAGCCAGACTCTGTCTCAAAAAAAAAAAAAAAAAAAAAAAAAAAAAGAAAATGGGGTTGCAGATGCTTGTTCTAGGGTGGTTACTAGGTAATGTGAAACTTTAGTAAGGAGTTAGCTTCCAACTCACAAGAATGTTTAGTCTCAACTGATTGTTATTCTTAAGCCTCTTATTAAGTGTAAGTGTCCATAATTCAGGCCTACACAGCCCAAGTCAGGTACTGCATTGAGTCATTTTCTGCTCAATTTCTTTTCCTTGCCCCACCTGTATAAGGCAATCTTTAAAAAAACAAAAAAAGATACAAGATTTTACTCTGTCATGCAGGCAGGCAGTACAGTGGCAAGATCATTAACCTCGGACTCCTGGCCTCAAGCAATCCTCCTGCCTCTCAGCCTCCCAAAGGAGACATGAGCCACTGCCACCGTGTCTGGCTCAATTTTCTGCTCAATTTTAAAGTTCAAAATAGTATTGTAATTGCCCATAATATAAAACATAATACAAATTCACTTTTTACTTCTTTTTTCTTTTTTTTTTCTTTGAGATGGAGTCTCTCTCATCCAGGCTGGAGTATAGTGGCGCAATCTCCGCTCACTGCAACCTCCACCTCTGGGGTTCAAGTGATTCTCCTGCCTCAGCCTCCCGAGTAGATGGGATTACAGGCACCTGCCACCAAGCCCCACTAATTTTGTATTTTTAGCAGAGACTAGGTTTCCCTATTTTGGCCAGGCTGGTCTCGACCTCCTGACCTCAGGTGATCCACCTGCCTTGGCCTCCCAAAGCGCTGGGCTTACAGGCGTGAGCCATCATGCCTGGCAGTATGTGGATTTTTAAATTGCAATACACAATCAACAAGCAGATAAGTAGCAAAAAGTGTGGACCGGGCATGGTGGCTCACACCTGTAATCCCAACACTTTGGGAGGCTGAAGAGGGTGGATCACTTGAGGTCAGGAGTTTGAGACCAGCCTGGTCAACATGACAAAACCCCCTCTCTACTAAAAATACAAAAATTAGCCAGGCATGGTGGCAGACACCCGTAATCCCAGCTACCTGGGAGGCTGAGGCAGGAGAATCACTTGAACCCAGGAGGCGGAGGTTGCAGTGAGCCAAGATCGCGCCACTGCACTCCAGCCTGGGCGAAAGAGAGAGACTCTGTCTCAAAATAATAATAATAATAACAATAATAAAATAAAAATAAAAATCCACATACTGTATACACGTATCTATAACTATTTATTCAGACCCAGGATATTTTTCCCTTGTCCTATCAGAGCCTCATGAACTATCACTCATCTGAGGAAACTCTGGGGAGGAAAATTAATTATAGTACTGGCAGCATTGGTATGGTCAGGTGACAGAGAAGCCATGTGTGCCATGTGTCAGACATACCCTCTTACCATCTCAGAGGGACTCAAGAACTTTCTGAATCAGGAGGCATATTTGTAAAAATTTTCTAAAATTCCAGAACCTTTATAATATTTGTGCTTGCTAATTTTATTATCCTATCTCTTTCCCCATAGCTGAACGGTAAAACTTTTAAATTAAAAAAAAAAAAAAAAAAAAACCTACATGATTACATTCAAGGGTAGCAAGGAGGGTGGAAGTTAGAAAGACTGGGAGACACAGTGCCCTCCTCTGTCACCCCCATGGATGGTGTGTGCCTCCCTCCCGGGGGAAAAGCAGGCTAAGCCCCTGGGGCTTGATACGCGGAGGAAAAGAAAACATCCAGAGTAAGACTCTGAGGCAAAACCGGGAGGAGGGCTGAGCAGTAGAGAGGCTTCTCCTTTCAGAGAAGCAATTTGGGGATCTTAACTCTTGGTTTCTCATCTTTAATATGGAAATATTAGTATATTTCTCATAGGGCTATTGTGATGATTACATAAGATAGTCCATGTAAAATGCTTGACATACTTCCTAAAACACAGTAAATGCTCCAAAATTACCACTATTGGCCCTCGAGTCACTGGATGGTGACACGGACATAGTCCAGAGAAATGAAATCAAGGCTGGGTGTGGTGGCTCACACCTGTAATCCCAGCACTTTGGGAGGCCGAGGTGGGTGGATCATTTGAGGCCAGGAGTTCAAGACCAGCTTGGCCAACATGGTGAAACCTCCATCTCTACTAAAAATACAAATATTATCGGGATGTGGTGGCTGCATGCCTATAATCCCAGCTACTTGGGAGGCTGAGGTATGAGAATTGCTTGAACCCAGGAGGCAGAGTTTGCAGTGAGCCGAGATGGTGCCAGTGCACTCCAGCCTGCGTGACAGAGTGATACTGTGCCTCACAAAATTAATAAATAAATTTAAATTAAAATTAAATCCAGCCACAGGTTAAGAGAGAACTATAGATTGCCTCCAGGTCCAAAATGGTGAATCGAGGCTGGGCGCGGTGGCTCACACTTGTAATCCCAGCACTGTGGGAGGCTGAGTTGGGTGGATCACTTGAGGTCAGGAGTTTGAGATCAGCCAGGGCATGGTGGCACGCGCTTGTAATTTCTGCTACTCGGAAGGCTGAGGCATGAGAATTGCTTGAACCCAGGAGGCAGAGGTTTCAGTGAGCCGAGATTGCACCACTGCACTCTAGCCTGAGTGACAGTGAGACTGTCCCAAAAAAAAAAAACAAAAGTGGTGAATCATCTTCTTATCTCCATTTTACAGATGGGGAAACTGAGGTTACAGAGAGGAAGTAACATTTCCAAAGTCTCTGGCTAATGAGTAGTGGACTGAGATTCAATCCTGGACCGCTTTAGCTTCTAAGACCATTTCCTTGTTCTTCTATGCAGCGTCACCTCCTGATGTAAATGTTAACATAAATGAAACCTAATTTCAAAGATGTATTTTTGGAGCTGGAACTAAAAAAAATTCCAAAATCAATTAACAGCGTATTTTTACACTTTTCCTCTATTTTTACATATAAGGAGGAAGAGGTTGTGTGAGCAATCATAAACACGTATTGAATCTTTGGATCAGCTATCATCCTTCATCTTTAAGGTCTTATTTTCAATGAATAAAGAACAGAGACTTAGCCTGGCAATAAGTGTGCCTGAAAAATGCTGCTTGGGACAGGAAGTGTTTGAGGAATGAATTAAATCGTGATTCGCTGTGTCACGGTCTGTACTGAAGAGAAACAGAAAGGAACATGTGCTTGTGAGAGAAACAGGGCCAGGGTGTGACTTTTCCAAATGCTTTAAGAGCTGTGGTTTCACGTAAGTGTTACTTGCAAGCTGCCCACAAATCCTGCCGCCTGGGCTTCCTGCGCCGGGTCTCCCTGGAAAGCCTGAACGAGCTTTGGCACTGAACATGATCTTGTCCAGGGCCAAGAATTTAACACAATTAAATCTCTCCTTCTTGACTGAGAGGCCTGAAACCTAAAGCTGCAGAAAGGCGGGAAGGAAAGAGAAGTATGAAGGCGAGAGCCCACTACTGGCTCACGGTGGAGGAGTAAATTTCACCTCCACTCCTGCCTTCCAAGAGCCAGCATCTGGCCAGATGTTTAGTTCCACTCGTTGTCTTTCCAGACGAGGACAAAGTGCATGCCATTATCTGGTTTCTTCAAAGTCTCTAAGAGTCTCTGCCAGACGCTTGGGTTCATATTTTGAAGCAGTAAAAAAGAAAGAAAGAAAAGCAGAGAGAGAGAGAGGTGACTAATTCTGTGGAGAATGTTTGCCCTTAACATTCTTCTCTAAATATTGGGTTATTAAAAGGATCTAACGATATCTTATTTTATAAAGAAGCAGAAAAACATAGTGACAGCTGGGCCCAGTGGCTCATGCCTGTAATCTCAGCACTTTGGGAGGCTGAGGTAGGAGGATTGCTTGAGGTCAGGAGTTCAAGACCAGTCAGGACAACATAGGGAGACTCCATCTTTACAAAAAAATAAAAAATTAGCTGGGCATGGTTAATCCTGGTTAGCACACCTGTAGCCCCAGCTACTTGGGAGGCTGAAGTGGGAGGATGACTTGAGTCTGGGAGGTCGAGGCTGCATTGAGCCCACCACTGCACTCCAGCTTGGGCAACAGAGCGAGACTTTGTCTTAAACAACAAACAAACAAACAGACAAACAAAACAGTGACTCTGAAATCAGAACTAGATTCCTAACCAGCTCTCTTAATTACTGGCTGTGAGCTTTAACCAAGCCATTTATGTGAAGATGTAGTATTTTTATCTGTGAAACGGGAATACTAATACAATACAAAGTACCTCATGCAGCTTAATAAAGAAGAACTATTTTTATTATTATAACTCTGTGATGAAACTATGTCCTTGTTCTGTTGTATTCTGATAAGGATTTCCTTTTGAGATCATAAGCTCAGGGACCCATCTATGAGGAGGGCTGGTGTCTTCCATGAAGGGCTGGATATTTTTGATGTTGATCATTCAGGGAAGGCATGTACCCTCAGTCAGGAAACTGAAATTAGACCAGAGAAGTAACTACCTCCTTCTCATTGTCCTGCATCTACAGCTCAAGGAATCTAGACACGCTTCGGGGCCCTCCTGAATAGCAAGGTGGAAACGAGGAAGGGCCACAAGCTGAAGATGAGAAGCTGTATGGTGTAGGCCAGACTGCATGTCCTACAGGCAGCAGATGACAGCAGTGAGGAGTAGAAACCCCAAAGTCAGAACATCTCCTGTTGTGCATCTGAAGCATTAGAAAAGCAAACTGTCCTAGTGGAAGGTGAATTTCAGGACAGAAGGTGGGGTCTGGCATCTGAGTGCTTCGTCCCAGGTGGAATGGGGGCTTATTTCAGTAGATTTCCTTGCAAGTCCTTTAAACTTTTCAAAGCTTTCGGTTACATCTATTGCATCTCGTGAAAACTCTAAAATTGGAAGTTTGGACATTGTTATTTCTATTTTTATGAGTTAACTAAGTTTTAAAGAGATTACATGGCTTGCCCAGGATCATGAGATTAGTAAATGGCAATGCCCAAGGAAAATCCATTAAAAAAAATTATTCGCAGTCCAAGATTTCAATGATCTCCATATTAGGAAAGTAAGCATGGCATGAAGGATTTTTAAACTATCATTTTGCATTATTCACACCACTTACCCTTCCCACTTCACTCACATCTTAGGTAACTGAGTCAACTGCATTCAAAAGAAACATTTTCTGTGTTCCTCATGGGCACATCACTGATGGCTGTCCGAACAGATTTAACTCACTATCAATTTAAGCATGCAAAAGGACATAACCTGTACGTATCCATCTGGCTCCATGGAGTAATGCATCAAATAAGTGTGATTGTCTAAAACTATGTGCTTGCTTTTCTGATTTAGCCCTAAGTTTATATATCCATGAGTGGGATCAAAAATGATTTTCTGATTCTAAATTTCTGAAAATCATTATGAGATGTTTAACTGAAAAAATGCTTTGGCGGCATACAATCTTAAAAGTTACTCAAGCTATAGCTCAGAAGCTATATACACACACACATATATACATATATATATATATTTTATTTATTTTTTATTTATTTATTTTTTTAAGTCCCTGTTCTGTCGCCCAGGCTGGAGTGCAATGCCGCGATCTCGGCTCACTGCAACCTCTGCCTCCCGGGTTCAAGCCATTCTCCTGCCTCAGCCTCCCGAGTAGCTGGGACTACAGGCGCCCGACACCACGTCCACCTAATTTTTGTATTTTTTTTTTTTTGAGATGGAGTCTCACGCTGTTGCCCAGGCTGGAGTGCAGTGGCGCGATCTCGGCTCACTGTAAGCTCCGCCTCCCGGGTTCCCGCCATTCTCCTGCCTCAGCCTCCCGAGTAGCTGGGACTACAGGCGCCGCCACCTCGCCCGGCTAATTTTTTTTGTATTTTAGTAGAGACGGGGTTTCACCATATTGGCCAGGATGGTCTCGATCTCCTGACCTCGTGATCCGCCCACCTCGGCCTTCCAAAGTGCTAGGTATACAGGCGTGAGTCACAGTGCCCATCCGCAAAATATATTCTAAGGAATAAAAATGATTGTAGTTAGTTTTCCACAGTCCAAAGCAAGCTAGTAATATTTAAAGAGTTAAAAGTGTAATATAATCATCTGTCAGGTTTCTACAATCAAACAGAGTTGAAAGGAGGCAAATATTAGCATAATACAGATAATGTACTCACTGGCATTGTGGGCCTTTTTTATTTGGATAATCATTTTCACCTTGTATAAACTTTTCTAGAATTATATACTTTTATGTCTAATCAGCAAATTAGGCAGTTGAAAAGTATGTATGAAGCAACTAATATGTGTCCTGATTAGGCTAGGTAGTGTGGGTATATAAAGAGTTTATAAAGGTGTAGGCTCCTATTCAATCCTTGGCAGGGTCAGGGGATGGGGGAGTTAATTAACATATATTAAATATTTTTTTACTCACCCACACCTAGAGAAACAGTACTGTTTTAAATGTGCTGTAGGAGTTCAGAGAAATAATGATTAATGTGTTTTGGAATAATTACATAATAAAAAGCTTTGCTGAATACAGTTAGTTTTAAAAATATAAAAATACAGGGGGCTTTACAGAGAAATCTTTTCAACTCTTAAAATAATTTTTAATTTATATATGTTTATATAAGAATTCTATTTTATTGACATGAAATACTGGTACTCTTTTTTTTGAGATGGAGTCTTGCTCTGTCATCTGGGCTGGAGTGCAGCGGTGAATCTCGGCTCACTGCAACCTCTGCCTCCCGGGTTCAAGCGATTCTTCTGCCTCAGCCTCCCCAGTAGCTGGGATTACAGGTGTGAGCCACCACACCTGGCTAATTTTTCTATTTTTAATAGAGGTGGGGTCTTACCATGTGGGCCAGGCTGGTTTTGAACTCATGACCTGAAGTGATCCACCCGCTTGGGCCTCCCCAAGTGCTGAGATTATGCGTGAGCCACCGCACCTGGCCCAGTACTTTTACTGATGAGAAAACGTAATGTAAAAGGAAGGTCTGTCTTACACACAGTACGTGCTGAATCTGGGTCTTTTTTGAAAAAAAGTCATTGAGAAGACTTATTCCTATCTTAATTTTTAAGACATATATTACCAAACAGAAAAACTGTACTAGATACTGGGGATATATGAATGAATAATGCTGTTTCTGTCTTCAAGACCTTACTGTTTGGCAGGTGGAAACAAGTGAACGAACGAAAGCATTGCAAATCAATGTGGGAGGCTCTATGAGTATGGGGCCATAGAGGAAAAGGCTGAGAGGGAGAGCTTCAATTAGTAGGTGACTTCGAGAAGGTCATCCTGGCCAGGCACGGTGGCTCACACCTGCAATCCCAGAACTTTGGGAGGCCGAGGCAGGCGGCAGATCGCTTGAGCTCAGGAGTTTGAGAGCAGCCTGGGCAACAGGGGGAAACCCTGTCTCTACAAAAAATACAAAAACTAGCAGACATGGTGGCGCGAGCCTCTCCTCCCAGCTACTTGGGAGGTTGAGGTGGGAGGGTCACTTGAGACCGGGAGGCGGAAGCTGCTGTGAGCAGAGATCGCACCACTGCACTCCATCCCGGAGGACAGAGCGAGACCCTGTCTCGAAAAACAAAAGACAAAAACAAAAACAAAGACAGTCATCCTGCATGACAACCAGGAGGGGACAAATGTGTGTTTGTGGGAAGCTGAAATGATGGCGGGGAAGAGAGCAGAGAAAGACGCTCCAGAAAAAGGAAACTGTAAACAGCAGACGAAAAAGCATAGTGAATGAATAGCAAGCCTGAGACCAAACTTAGGGTTTCCTACACTTGTTTCAAAGCCCTTCATTATCTATATGGAGAGGGGGAGGCTTTAAACACAAATATTTAGATCATATTGACTGAGATGTAGATATAAATGAATGCTAATAATTACTTTTCGTTATTTTGGGGTGTTAAAAATTTACTGTACAAGATTGTATTCGTTTTAAGGATCTTCTAACATGAGCCATTTTGTAATGATTCAGTTGTTTATATTCAATTTCAGGCAGAATGCTGATCACAGCACCAAATGGGTATCTTCTACAGAAAAAGTTATTTTAATAAAAATATAGTCAGGATTTCCTGAGAGATTATAGAAACAGAATAAAAGCATTAAAACTGTTAAGTCATTAAATACGAGTACTTTGTATTTTGAAGGCTCTTAAAATTTAGTTTAGTTTATAAATTGCTTTTACATAACATATGCACTGAAATACCATTTAAGATTAGTTTTGAAAATGTGTTCGTTTGAACCACATCGTTAGGTATTTTATTCAAAGCTCTTTATAAAAAGAGCTTTACTATATTCCAGTATAAGTAAACTTGTCCTGAAAATAAGAAAAATTTAACCTCATGCTATGGCTGCAAAGTTTCCGGAAAGCAGGATTTAAAACTTCCATTGTAACTTTAACCAGCGGTCATGTCAAATTTCACAACTAAGAACATTTTAACGCATGTTAACACTGAGCACAACATGGGCACGTTTTTGTTGCTATGAGAACCTTCTATTTTGTATGAGACATTGCAGCCTTGACGACGCAATGTTTGTGCCTATTTTGCGCATGTTTTTCTACAGCTATTCCTCTCCTCTAGTAATAATAGTCGAATGGCTCTGGTTTCCTCTTGCGCCCGGCCCAGTTTTTCCGTTTCAGCTTAGTTGTCATAGGCTGTGCTGCCGCTTTCTCTGGGAAAGGACGGTGAGGACTGGACGGGAGAAACCGGGAGGGCAGGCGCGGCCGTTCTGCAGCAGCCGGGCCGATGGGAAGCGGGAGGAGGAGGTCGGGCCGCGGGCTGGTTCTGTCACCCCCTCGGGAGCCCAGCTCTTCACCTAGCTCTCCGGCGCTTTTCAAAATCTGCAGTTCACAACAAAAATCGAGCAACGCCACGTCGCACAAACAGGACAGGAGGGGCGAGGGTGTGTGCGCGCGCGTGCTGTCCCCAAATGGATGAGAAATAAGGGAAGGGGGGGCTGGGGAGCGTGTGATGAAGTAACACTGCTAGGCCCGCGACTAGTCGGGCTCCGGCCTCGGGTCTGCAGGGACAAGGTTGGGGGCCGGGTGGCAGACGCGGCTTCTGGTCTTCCCCCAGCGCGAGGGTCGTGGCGGGAAGCGGGGACGCGGCGCGCGCTCGGAGCCTTCTGCCCGCCCCGCCCCGCCCAAGGGTCTTCCTCCCCCAGAATTCGGAGCGGCCCCTCCTCCAAGCCAGGCTCGCCGCGGGGCGCTGAGCAGGCCGGGACACCGCGGCCGAGGTTATCGTTAGGCATCTCCCAGGCGACCGGCTCCGCAGCAAGATGGCGGACGAGAGAGACAGGGAAGGTAAGGTAGGGGCGACGGGGAGCCGCTGGCCTCGCCGCCCGCCGCGACACAGGGTCGCACGGGGAAGCGCCGGGTGGGGTGGGCCCTCGTCCATCTGGAGTCCCCAGCCGCAGGGAGAGGGTGGCCCGAGGAGGGGGCCACCCCGCAGCAGCAGCAGCCGCCGCCGCCCTGCCCCCGTCCCCGCAGCCAGCCCGGCCTGCCGCTCCGCCCCGCCCCGCCTGTCTCCCCTCCTCCCGCCTGTTTCCCCTCCTCCCGCCTTCTTCTCCCTCCTCCCGCCTTCTTCTCCCTCCTCCCGCCTTCTTCTCCCTCCTCCCGCCTTCTTCTCCCTCCTCCCGCCCTGTTCTCTCTCCCCTCCTCTCGCCCTCCTCCCCCTCTTCCTCTCCTCCCGCCGCGTCCTCCTTCCCCCTCCCTCGGAGGCCGGGCCTCGGCTCCTGCGCGGGCTGCGCCGGAGGCGCCGGCAGGGGGTGCTGATAATGGCGTCGTTGTTCACTGTCGCGGGGAAGTCGTCGCCGCCTCCACACCCTCGCCGGGGGTCTCGGTGCCGCAGGTGCCACGCCCGTAGCTGTCCAGGCTGTGGGCCCCGGGGGGTGGCCTGGGTGAGGAGGAGTTCTGGCCGCCAGAATCTGGCGGGATCCTCTGTGTTGGCGCCGAAACCCCGCCCTGGCGCAGCCTGATGGCGTTCGCGGCCACCATTTTGCCTCCTTAATGAGGACGCAGGAGGACGGTCTGGAGGTCACCGCCGCTGCCTCCGAGCTTCCCGGTGCTCCGAAATGCCTGCCCCGCGGCCGGCTTGCGTCGCGCAACTGGCCTGGTGTCTTGTCTTAAAAAAAAAAAAAAAAGAAAAAAAAGACACACACCTAAACAGCAGTTTTAATAAAGATGAAAACCAAAATCTGGCGGAGACCTTGGAACCGCCCGCGGTCCCCGGGGGACCACCCAGCCCCGCGCGGTGGCCGCCTGCAGAGGCGGGACTGCGCTTCGAGGCTTAAGGTCGCCAGATCAGAGGCATCGGTGTGTTGCCTGTGCGGAGACGCCAAAAAGTGATTACGTTTATTTGCAAGACCTTTCATGTTGTTTTCAATTCATGGTGTGATTAATGGTAGGATTAAAACCCGATCCTTGGTTACCATGCCCTTAGGTACTCCAAAATAATTGTGTTTGGTAGGTGGCAGAGTCACCCAAAAATATCCAAAAAGCCATAAAACAGTAAAGGTAAACAAGTAGGAAGTGAAAATATTCCTCCTTTGTTTTCTTTCTGGAGTGCTCAAAACACCCCCTCAAACCATTTTTCTCTGCACAGAACCAAGTGTGGTCAGGTTAACAGCTAATATTTACAAGGGAAGAAACGAATCCTGAGATATTTAGTCACTTGTTCCGGTGATCACAGAAAATCGGCGAAGACACACATGAAACTGTGCCAGCGGTCTACCTATTGATAACAAGGATGCTGTGATTTTTATATAAGATTAATCCGAGAAGCCAGGATTATTTTATAGGTATTACTTTACAAAGCTGCCCCTGCATACAGAGAAAAGGGTAGTTTTAAAACTTTCCCTGAAAAATTGATGGCTTATTTTTATTTACCAAAAAAAAAAAAAAGAAAAGAAAAAAAAAAAAGGAAATCCATTAGGAGATAAACTAGCAGGTAATTATGGATATTTATTTTCTTAAAAGAGGTTAGGTCAGCATGAGAAAAAACGCACTGGAGTATGGTACAAATACAGTATTTATCGGTTTTTAAAATTGAGAGTTTTCCTGATTTTTCGGCTTTTGAACAATATTTTTCTATTTAAAATAAATTCAGAGAAACAATTCTGTTGATAACTCATAGAAGAAATAATCACTGTTAAAAGGTGGATGCCATTCATTCAGAATACATTTATCTAATGCCATTATGTAGATAAGGCATTCATTCTACTTAGAACTTTGAAAGATACAAAGATGAAAAAGTCATTGTCTTTGCTTCCAAGAAAGGTGAGATCAGTAAGGGAGATGAGATATATACAAATGGGAGGGAATAGTTAACTGGGCTGAGTAGTCTCGGTGCCAACCACTGTGCTAGGTGTGTATCCTTGTAGTCCGTGGACAGCAGTCTGGACATCACTGGCTGTCCCCGACCTAGTGAATCAGTCTTCATTTTAACATGTCTGTGGGTGATTTGTATGTACATTAAAGTTTGAGAAGGCCGGGCGTGGTGGCACGCCCTGTAGTCCCAGCTACTCGGGAGGCTGAGACAGGAGAATCGCTTGAACTGAGGAGGCGGAGGCTGCAGTGAGCCAAGATCGCGCCACTGCACTCCAGCCTGGCGACAGAGTAAAACTCCGTCTCAAAAAAAAAAAACAAAACAAAGTTCCAGAAGCACTCATATGCTATATCTCATTTATTGTTAACAGTTTTATGGATTAACTAGTTGCAGTTTGAAGGGTATTATGAAATAAAGGCATTTTGTCAGGGGATAAACTAAGTAGAGACTCACTTTGGTGATCTTTTAATGGAAATAGTCCATTACTATTTTGATTGCCAGCTACTGTATTTTGAATTTTCAGAAATTACATCTAACCAATTAGAATTGATTAAGTTTTGAGGATTCACTCAACTAAACTCATAAAAGACTGATGTGCAAGCCTGAATGATTTATTAATTTAAATAGGGGTATATACATTGACCCGCAGGCTGATTTTGGTAATGTAATATACTGTTTTATGGGTACTAAGCTTTGGGTAGTGTGAATTTGTATTTGATGACCATGGAATCACACAAAAGAAAGGATAATTTTGAAGGATGTGTTC
Source organism: Macaca nemestrina (assembly GCF_043159975.1). Classification (NCBI taxonomy): domain Eukaryota; kingdom Metazoa; phylum Chordata; class Mammalia; order Primates; family Cercopithecidae; genus Macaca; species Macaca nemestrina. The sequence continues at coordinate 4,215,309 of NC_092125.1, read as the reverse complement.
ATTACCCTGTAAGTTCCAAAAGGTCTGGGACCATTTCTGATCTGTTAATACTGAGTGTTGTGCAGAGTGCTTGGAACATGGTAGGTAATCAATAAATATTTGTTGAATTCAGAACATTTGAATTAATCGAAGACAGCTTATGTTTTAACCAAAGCATTCCTAGCTATTTCCCCCAAACTTATTCTATACCTGAAAGTACACAAAACTCGTTTTAGGTCTTTTTCCCTCTGCTTTAGCAGTAAGGTACATTCTTCTATTCCATCTGGCTCAACAAAACGTTTTGTTTCACAACACCATGGTATTCACTAGCATGTCTTTAAGAAACAACTACAAAAAACCTCATTGTAGAAATACACGTATGTTTTAAATAGTTCATCTTTAATATTGAGATTTTTAAAAGTTCTAAAAGGGGAATAAGTTTCAGGGTACTCATCCTATCCACTCTTCTTCAACATTTAGAAATTAACTTTGATAGAAGTATTGAGAATATTGATAAGAAAAATTACCTAAATTAGAAGGGGCTATTGTGCTCATAAAACTTTTCTCTAAGATTATGTACGTTGAAGTTGTTATAGTTATTTGTAGCATTTTTTGCTTTCATACAGTATAATTTATTTTTTCATAGATTAAAAATTATACAGAATTATATTAGCTAAAAGTTTAAATGTTAGAACCAAATTATTTTTAAAACCACTTTTTTAACTGAAAGAATAATGTTTGAAATGGGATAAAAAAATATTTTTGAAGTTTTATTATTTTTCCAAAGTTTCCTCAGCCAGAATATTTTTTGTTTTGTTCTTTCTTTTCCTTCTGTTTTGTTTTGTCTGTTTAAATGGAGAGTCAATGCAATTGTTGATTCTTTGGCTCCTTAAATCTTATTGTTTCTGTCTCTCAGAGAATTTTATATAGGACTGGAAGGATCTTCTGTTTGTAATTAGATTCCTGTCTAGGAAACAAACTGCTTAGGTATAAAATTCTAACTTTTGGCAGCCAGTGAGCTTTGGAAAGTATGTGAACTTTTTAGTAAGCTGCAGATATTAAAAGCTCACTCCAGGATTTACTATTTTTGTTTGTATTAAACTATTCTTTGTTACTTTGCATGCTTTGATAACATTGCTTGAAAAAGTGCCTCTAATTCAATTATCAACTCCTAGATGGAGAAGGTTCTACAAGGTTTGTTGTTTTGTTTTTGATTTCCTTCATTGTGCCACTCTTTTGAAAACCCAACATTTGGAAATATAAAGTAAAAAACAGAAATTACAGGTGCCTATTACTTTATAAAAAGGGTTCCCTTAAATAACGTTGTTTTTTTTTTTTTTTCTTCTTTTATTTTGAGACAGGGTCTTGCTCTGTTGCCCAGGCTGGAATGTAGTGGCGCCATCACAGCTCACTACAGCCTCTACCTCCTGGGCTCAAGCGATCCCCCCACCTCAGCCTCTCGAGTAGCTGGGATTACAGGCGCAAGCCACCATACCCGACTAATTTTTTAAATGTGTAGAGACAGGGTTTCGCCGTGTTGGCTAGGCTGCTCTCAAACTCTTGAGCTCAAGTGACCTGCCTCCCTCGGCCTCCCAAAGTGCTGGGATTACAGGCATGAGCCACCTTGCCTAGCCTCATAGTAGCTGTTGATAGTATAGAGTGTAGTCTGTGGGACGGCACAAAGGTTGAGCTTTGAAGTAAGCCTTGAATTTGAATTCCGTTTTCCCCAAGCTCTAATTATCTGATCTTAGCCGAGATGCTAAACCTAAGTAGCTTCAGGTTCCTCAGATGTGAAGTGGGGATAATTATACCCCAATGTTTCACAATGCAATGGGGACAATGTTTTCTTACTCATTTTACATCCCCAGCACCTACCACAGTGCCTAGCATCAAAGGAATGCTGAGGCCGGCTCACACCTGTAATCCCAGCACTTTGGGAGGCCGAGGCAAGTGGATCACTTGAGGTCAGGAGTTTGAAACCAGCCTGGCCAGCATGGTGAAATCTCGTCTCTACTAAAAATACAAAAAGTGAGCCGAGTATGGTGGCGTGTGCCTGTAATCCCAGCTACTCAGGAGGCTGAGGCAGGAGAATCGCTTGAACCCAGGAGGTGGAGGTTCCAGTGAGTCGAGATCGCACTACTGCACTCCAGCCTGAGTGACAGGGCGAAACTCTGTCTCAAAAAAAATAAACAAATAAGTAAATAAATAAAGTAAAATAAAGGAATGCTGAATAAATGGGAAGGAAAGTGTTAGGTACATACCTAGCGAATTAGTAATTATTAGTTATCTGCTTAACATAAAACATAGGAGTTGGCCAGGCGTGGTGGCTCCTGCCTGTAATTCCAGCACTTTGGGAGGCCGAGGTAGGCAGATCACCTGAGGTCAGAAGTTTGAGACCAGCCTGACCAACATGGTGAAACCCTGTCTCTACCAGAAATAAAAAAATCAGATGGGTGTGGTGGTGGGTGCCTGTAATCCCAGCTACTCTGGAGGCTGAGGCAGGAGAATCGCTTGAACGTGGGAGATGGAGGTTGCAGTAAGCCTAGGTTGCACCATTGCACTCCAGCCTGGGCAACAGAGCAAGACTCCGTCTCAAAACAAAAAAACAAATAAAACATAAAAATTAAGAAAACTTTAAGTCTTACCAATTGGGATCATACATAATGCATTCCTGCATATTTCTGGGGTAATTTAATAGGTTTTCTTCCTGTCTTAGACCAATATAAATATCCAGTTAAGACTAACAAAAGAAGAAAACTAGCTTTTTGAAGCCTAATTTGTTTCCTCTTATTCAGAATAAAACAAAATTTGAAGAAAAACTGGACTGAAATTTGTTTTTGTACTGATTTATAAAATTTACAAAAATGTCTCAAGAATAGTCATAAATTTAAAGATCAAATGGACAGTGAGGGCCGGGCGCGGTGGCTCAAGCCTGTAATCCCAGCACTTTGGGAGGCCGAGATGGGCGGATCACAAGGTCAGGAGATGGAGACCATCCTGGCTAACATGGTGAAACCCCGTCTCTACTAAAAATACAAAAAACTAGCCGGGCGCAGTGGCGGCGCCTGTAGTCCCAGCTACTCGGGAGGCTGAGGCAGGAGAATGGCGGGAACCCGGGAGGCGGAGCTTGCAGTGAGCTGAGATCGCGCCACTGCACTCCAGCCTGGGCGACAGAGCGAGACTCCGTCTCAAAAAAAAAAAAAAAAAAAAAAAAAACAAACAAAAACAAATGGACAGTGAGATACTACCTCACGCCTATCAGCAAAAGTCCCCCAAATAATAAGTATTGGTGAGGATGTGGAGAAATTGGAACCCTTGTGGACTGTTGTTGGCAATGAGAAATGGTGCAGCTACTATGGAAAGTGGTATGGCGGTTCCTCAAAAAGTTAAAAATCGAATTACCATTTGACCCAGCAATTCCACTTACGGCTATATATCCAAAATAATTGAAAGCAAGGTCTTGAAGAGATATTCGCACAACATGTTCATGGCAACAGTATTCACCACAGGTAGAAGGTGGAAGCAGCCCAGGCGTCCGTCAGCGGATGAATGCGCAGACGCAGTGTGGTGTGTACATGCCGTGAAATCTGACTCCGCCTTCGAAGGAGGAAATCCTGACACATGCCACCACTTCAGTGAACCTGAAAGACATTATGCTAAGTGAAATAAACCAGTCAAAAGGACAAGTACTCGATGATCCCACTTGCATGAGATACCTGGAGAAGTCACATTTGTGCAGACAGAAAGTAGATTGCTGGTTGCCAGGGGCTGTGAGGAGGGGAAATGGGAAGTTGTTTAAGGAGTATAGAGTTCCAGTTTTGCAAGATGAAAAGAGTTCTGGAGATTGGTTGCACGGCAGAGTGAATGTACCTAACACTGCTGAACTAACTATACGGTTAAAACTGGTTAATACAGTACATTTTACATTATGTATATTTTACCACATTTTAATAGAAAATGTTGAGTACATTCAGAATGAAAAAAATGGTACATTGTTTCTCAAAGGCAATTTGGAAATTTGTATTAAAGAATAAATGATGATGGCTAGGCAAGGTGGCTCACATCTGTAAACGCAGCACTTTGGGAGGCTGAGGTAGGAGGATTACTTGAGACTGGGAGTTCGAGACCAGCTTGGGCAACATAGTGAGACCTTCTCTTTGCTAAAAAAAAAAAAAAAATAGTAATAAAGAAGTCGGGGGTCTCCTCTCTCGGCTTTGGAGCCCCCTCCCTCTGTCTCTACAGGGAAGTTTCTTCCTTCTCCCTTCTTGCCTATTAAACTTTCCATTCCTTAAAACTAAAATAATAATAATAATAAAAAGTGATGTCCACATGCTTTGAGCTTTAATATACTTCTGGATATTTATTCTTAGAAATATATTCTGGGCCAGATGCGGTGGCTCACGTGTTTGATCCCAGAACTTTGGGAGGCCGAGGCGGGTGGATCACGAGGTCAAGAGATCGAGACCATCCTGGCTAACACGGTGAAACCCCATCTCTACTAAAAATACAAAAAATTAGCTGGGCGTGGTAGTGGCGCCTGTAGTCAGCTACTCAGGAGGCTGAGGCAGGAGAATGGCATGAACCTGGGAGGCGGAGCTTGCAGTGAGCCGAGATCACACCACTGCACTCCAGCCTGGATAAGACTCCATCTCAAAAAAAAAAAAATATATATATATATATATTCTGAAAAGAATAAAAAAAGCTATAAGCACAAAATGATCAATGTAAAGTTATCTTTAAATCTGAAAATATAGATAAAATTTGCATGTCCAACTAATGGGGTATACAAAATAAATTGTTGTATGTCGACTTGTTGAGTTGCAGCCAAATATATAAAAATTATATGTGTAAATGGGTAAGGACTACATGGGGAAGCCCAGGAGATGATGGTAGCAGGGTGATTAGACTTTTAGGGGCACTTATTTTTAAAATCTCGTTTTAATGTCAGGTCTACAAAACTTTAAAAACCCACTTAAATATGATAATTAAAAATTATTCTTACCCACTTGTGAAAGTGTGTTTACCAGATCTTGTACTTGACAATACTTTGTAAACCTCTAGTATGGATTTTATAGATATTAAGAGTGTAAAAAAGTAATTTTAGTTTATATTTTTATTTTTTAAGAGATGAGGTCTAGGTCGGGCGCAGTGGCTCACGCCTGTAACCCCAGCACTTTGGGAGGCCGAGGCGGGCAGATCGCCTGAGGTTGGGAATTCAAGACCAGCCTGACCAACATGGAAAAACCCCAGCCTCTCTATTAAAAATACAAAATTAGCCAGGCGTGGTGCCACATGCCTGCTATCCCAGCTACTTGGGAGGCTGAGGTAGGAGAATCATTTGAACCTAGGAGGTGGCGGTTGTGATGAGCCGAGAGCACCACTGCTCTCCAGCCTGGGCAGCGAGCGAAACTCCATCTCAAAAAAAAACCAGAAAAAAAGAGACAAGGTCTCACTCTGTCACCCTGGCCAGGGTGCAGTGGCTCGATCACTGTAGCCTCTACTTTCTGGGCTCGAGTGATCTTCCCACTTTGGCCTCCCAAGTAGCTGGGACTACAGGGGCGTGACGCTGTGCCCAGCTAACATTTTTATTTTTGGTAAAGTTAAGATCTTGCTTTGTTGCCCAGGCTGGTCTCAAACTCCTGGCCTCAGGCATTCCTCCCACCTTGGCCTCCCAAAGTGCTGGAATTACAGGCTTGAGCCACCACATCTGGCCCATAATTTTATTTTTTTAAAATGCACTAGTAAAATTGGGAGTTTAAAAACCTGGGCTAGAATTTGGACATTGCCTTTTTTTTTCTTTTTAAGATTTTGCTTGTTAGTGTCAATTTATCTGACCTTTGGTTTGAAGAATTTCCATCTAATGAGGAAGACAGGCAGCTAAGGAGATAATGATACAATAATGTGATAAATGCTATGATAGTTGCACATATATGATGATTGGGTGCCCGGGGAGAGCCACCTGATTCACACACACCCTGTTTAAATTATAGCCACTTTTTATTCCCTCTCATAGCTGGTTTTTTTTTTTCCTCTTTCTTTCTATATTTTGTAGTTACCTGTAGATGTGTCGTTTGATGTCTGCTTCTCCTTCTAGACTCTTCCAAAAGGATAGGGATCATGCTCATGCTGTTATTTGCTGTTATATACCCAGAGCATGGCATATAGCTCAGTATTTGCTGAATGTTGAATAAAAGTTGCCTTTCTGAAGGAGATAACCGAAGCTTATCTTTTTTTTTTTTTTTTTTTTTTTTTGAGATGTAGTCTTGCTCTTGTCGCCCAGGTTGGAATGCAATGGCATGATCTTGGCTCACTGCAACCTCTGCCTCCTGGGTTCAAGCACTTCTTATGTCTCAGCCTCCCAAGTAGCTGGGATTACAGGCGTGTGCCACCATGCTGGGCTCATTTTTTTGTATTTTTAGTAGAGACGGGATTTCACCATGTTGGCCAGGCTGGTCTCGAACTCCTGACCTCAAATGATCCGCCTGCCTTGGCTTCCCAAAATGCTAGGATTACTGGCATGAGCCACTGTGCCTGGCCTAATTTTTGTATTTTTAGTAGAGATGGGGTTTCACCATGTTGACCAGGCTGGTCTGGAACTCCTGACCTCAAGTGATCCATCTGCCTCAGCCTCCCAAAGTGTTGGGATTACAGGTGTGAGCCACGGCTCCCAGCCCCAAGCTTATCTTGAAGGTATAATAGCCCAGAGAACAAGTAGGGGATGGCTATTTCACAAAAAGAAGAAATAACATACTTGAAATCGTGAAGATTCAATATGCCTGAAATTTAGGATAGGTTAGGAGATGTGGGAGTTTTTATTCTTAAAGCATTGGTGAGTGATTAAAAGTTTTTAACAAGACGGAAGGCTGAGGCAGGATAATCACTTGAACCCGGGAGTTGGAGGTTACAGTGAGCCAGGATGGCGCCACAGAACTCCAACCTGGGTGACAGAATGAGACTGTTTAAAAAAAAAAAAAAAAAATTAAACAAAAAAGACAATCATATTTGTTGTCTAGAAAAATCACTTGAGCAAGTGTGTTCAGTGGATTAGATGGACTCCAGGTTTGGAACTCCAGGTTTGTCCAGAAAGATAAGACCCTGAACCAAAGTGATGAAGTCAGGAATGAAACAAGGAGATAGGCTAGAGGAAATGGATAGATTTTGTAATAGGACAGATATGAATATTGAGTCAGGTCAGGGACACGGTTTCTGGTTGGGTAGCAGAATAAAGAGGAATAATAGAGTTATGTCAATACTAGTTCTAGTCTTGCACATGTTGAGTGTAGGTGCCTGTGAGGCATCCAGGTTGGGATATAACATAGGCAGCGCTATGTCCTTGGTACCTAAATATCTGTTGAATGAGAAATGAGACTGATGTGTGTTGGATCGCTTGAATGTATCCCTCTATAAGTGGTTGTAGTCTTGGGAATGGTTGAGAATGTCCAGAGAAAATGGATACAATAAAAAATAATGTTGACTGAGGCGGGACACAGTGGCTCAGGCCTGTAATCCCAGCACTTTGGGAGGCCCAGGCGGGTGGATTACCCGAGGTAGGGAGTTCGAGACCAGCCTGACCATCATGGCAAAACCCCCTCTCTGCCAAAAATACAAAAATTAGCCAGGTGTGGTGGCAGGCGTCTGTAATCCCAGCTACTTGGAAGGCTGAGACAGGAGAATCGCTTGAACCCAGGGAGCCAGACGTTGCAGTGAGCCGAGATCATGCTATTGCACTCTAGCCTGGGCAACAGAGTGAGACTCTGTGAACCCCCGCCACCACCCCCTCCAGAAAAAAAAGAGAATGTTGACTGAAAGGAGAAATTACTAGGATCAGAACTCTGGGTGAAAATCAGTGATTGAATGGAGAAAAATAACTTGTGAATAAGATTGAAAGCACAATTGCAAAATCATGGGAAAATGAGCAAATAGTGTCACTAAAGCCAGGTAGGAAGAATTTCATGAAGGAAGCACTTAAAAATGTTGGGAAAACCCCCCAATGGTTAACATGTATAGAGCTCTTACTCTCAAATAGGCACTGGGCTAAATGTTTTACATGTATTATGTCCTTTAATCCTTACAGTAAATCTATGTGCCTCTGTTACCTGCTTTCCCCAAATAAGGAAATGGAGGCTTAGATAGGTAAAGCAGACTTCCAGTTTCCGCTCAAAAGGAAGTCATCACTCCAGTTGTTCCGGGAGCCATAAACTGGAAGAAATATTTGTGAATTGTGACAAATTGCTGGAGGTTGCACGTGGACTGTCATGAGAGTGAGAAACTCCTGGAGGCCTGCAGTCTTAGGAGGTCCCTCACACTTTCTCCGGTTTTATTCCTGGGAACCCCACCAGGTTATTCTGGTGAAGAGCCAAGCAAGGTTGGTTTAGCAGGGGAAGGGGAAGGCAACCCTTTTGAAATATGCTAGTGCATTCTTCATAAAAAGGCCAACTTCAGTGCCCTCTAGTCTGGTCTTATCTCAAGGGATGGGGAGAAGCTGAAACTCTTGTGAAGGTCACAGCCCATTGACACGGGTCCACTAAAAGACTGAGATTTAATCATAAGATGATAGAATTCTCCTCACCCATAGCTTACCACCACATCAACAGGAATACAGTTCAGTACAATTAACAGTGGCTTGCAGCTGGAAGACCTAGAAGATGGAGACTCTAAGGACAAGTTCTTAGGGAAGCCTGAAGAGGAATCTAGCACCTACAACTACAGCAAACATTAAACACAGCCCTACTCCTAGCGAGATTGAGGTAAAGCCTCACACTAGTGGCTGATTACTATCATGTCTGGCTTCCAACAAAAATTGACAAGACATGCTAATAGGCAAGAAAAACAGTCTGAAGAGACAAAACAAGCATCAGAACTGGACTTAGATATATGATGGGTGTTTTGTAATTATCAAGGAATTTAAAGAACTATGATTAATATGTTAAAGGCTCAGGCCAGGCTTGGTGACTCATGCCTGTAATCCCAGCACTTTGGGAGGCCAAGGAGGGTGGATCACTTGAGGTTAGGAGTGTGAGACCAGCCTAGCCAACATGGCAAAACCCCATCTCTACAAAAAGACAAAAATTAGTCAGGCATGGTGGCACGTGCCTGTAGTCTCAGCTACTTGTGAGGCTGAGGCAGGAGATTCGCTCGAACCCTGGAGTCCATAGGCTCAGTGTGGCTGAGGAAAGAATCATTGAGCTTGAAGGTATGTCACTAGAAACTTTCCAAACTGAATTGCAAAGAGAGAAAATAATGAAAAAACAACACCCAAAATAATTTAAAAAGTGTGAAATAACATGTAATTGGAATGCCAGAAGGAAAAGAAAGAACAGATTAGAAGAAATATTTGAAAAAATGGGCTGGGTGCGGTGGCTCACGCCTGTAATCCTAGCACTTTGGCAGGCTGAGGCGGGTGGATCACCTGAGGTCAGGAGGTCGAGACCAGCCTGGCCAACATGGTGAAACCCTGTCTCTACTAAAAATAAAAATACAAAAATTAGCTGGGTGTGGTGGCGGGCACCTGTAATCTACTGGGGAGCCTGAGGCAGGAGAATTGCTTGAATCCAGGAGGCAGAGGTTGCAGTGAGCCGAGATCGCGCCATTGCAACAGAGTGAGACTCCAATCTCCTAGAGGGGAAAAAAGAAAATCTTCTGGAAATAGATTGTTGCATCCCACCCTCAGTAATTTGGAAAGGGGGGTGGGGTCTGAAAATCTGCATTTCTAACAAATTACCATAGAATGAGCATGCTGTTAAGAAACATTGATCTAAACTTTAAAGTGAATTTTGCCATTTTAGTGTATTTCCTTCCAGGCTTTTTCTAGGCAGATTTGTATTTTGTTTTGTTTTATAAACTTGAGATGATATTGAATATGGTTTTATGTCCAGCTGTTTTCACTTACTATTAGAAACATTTTTTCACGTCACAAGTATGTCTTAAAAACATATAAAAGAGTTGCATTCATTATATTAGGTTGGTGCAAAAGAAATTGTGGTTTTTGCCATTAAAAGTAATCGGGCCTGACGTGGTGGCCGATACCTGTAATTCCAGCACTTTGGGAGACTGAGGCAGGTGGATCACTTGAGATCAGGAATTTGAGACCAGCCTGGCCATCATGGTAAAACCCTGTCTCTACTAAAAATACAAAAATTAGCCAGGCGTGGTGGCGCATGCTTGTAATCCCAGCTACTCAGGAGGCTGAGGCAGGAGAATCGCTTGTACCCAGGAGGCAGAGGTTGCAGTGAGCCAAGGTCGTGCCACTGCACTCCAGCCTGGGCAACAGAGCAAGACTCCATCTAAAAAAAAAAAAAAAAAAGAAATTGGAAAGAAAAGTAATCAGAAGTACCGCAATTATTTTTGCACCAACTTGACCTAACATTAAGACTTATGGACTATAATTTACTTAAGGTTTCCCTAACTGTTAGATATTTAAATTGTTTAAAAATGTTATGTTGTAAATGTTCTTATGTAAGGATTTTTTTGGACCCAGCTTTGATCCTCATCCTCTACCCACTTTGGAAAAATAATTTCTTTTGTTTCTGGAGCGACATCTTCCTCTGTCATCCAGGCTGGAGTGCAGTGGCCCATGCTTAGCTCACTGCAGCCTCAAACTCCTGCGCTCAAGCGATCCTCCCACCTCAGACTCCTGAGTAGCTGGAACTACAGGTGTGTGCCGCCATATCTGGCTAGTTTTTTGTTTTTGGGAAAAATAATTTTGTTGAATCTCATCTCTGATGGTTCTTACTGGTTACAGAGGATAACCCAATTTCCAAATTCTGTCTCTACTAAAAATAAAAATACAAAAAAAGAAAAAAACCAAAAAAATATAAAAAAAGAAAAAAACCAAAAAAATACAAAAAAAGAAAAAAACCAAAAACAAGTGATTACTATATCCTACACATTTTCTGAATCCAGGGATTCAGTAATAAAAGAAACAAAATGTCTGGTTTCATGTCATTTCCACTGTAACAGGATAAAGAGACAATAAGCAAATCTGTATTTTATTCTGATCATAAGCTCTGAATGGCAGCATGTAGGTCTATGATTTCTTTAAAATTGGAAAGAAATAATGTAATTAGTACAAAAGGATCACAAGGTACTCACCGTCTATACTAAAAATGCAAAAAATTAGCCAGGCGTGGTGGTGCATGCCTGTAGTCCCAGCTACTCGGGAGGCTGAGGTGGGCGAATCGCTTAAACCGAAGAGGCGGAGGTTGCAGTGAGCTGAAATCGCACCACTGCACTCCAGCCTGGGCAACAGAGTGAGACTCCGTCTCAAAAAAAGAAAAGAAAAGAAAAAAGAAAAAAAAGAAAATACTGAAAATAGCTCAGAGTTACCATTACATTTGCAGAGGTGCTCAGATTGCAAATCACATATTTAATCCAGCCTCATCATTTAAAAGACTGGAATAGCACCTCCACTTCAACATAGTGGTTGGGCACCTGTATTTATTTTATTTTAGTTTAGTTTTTTTGAGATGGAGTTTCTCTCTTGTTGCCCAGGCTGGAGTGCAGTGGCGCCATATTGGCTCACTGCGACCTCCGCCTCCGGGGTTCAAGCAATTCTCCTGCCTCAGCCTCCCAAGTAGCTGGGTTATAGGTACCCGCCACCACGCCTGGCTAAGTTTTATATTTTTAGTAGGGTTGGGGTTTCACCATGTTGGCCAGACTGGTCTCAAACTCCTGACCTCAGGTGATATGCCTGCTTGGCCTCCCAAAGTGCTGGGATTACAGGCGTGAGCCACCACGCCTGGCCCACATACTTATTTTTACTCCTGAAACCACACTAAAATGACAGTAAAGAAGTAAAAAAGGCACAAATATACAGGGATGAAGAAAATAGGAAAGGAGATAATGGTGGTGTGTAAAAAGATAGAAAGTGAGGAGATATAATGCATTATTAAATGGTTGGACCAGGCGCAATTTACCTAGCATAAACAAAGAAAATACGTATAAGCTTATAGAAGAGGGAGCCAAAAAGAAACAAACCAATTTGAGCTTAAAAGCCTTGAAAGGCTCAGGATTAGACACAGCAGCCATCTCAGAAAGCATGTATGTGGAGTCAGGCTAAATCGAGGAGATTTGGATGAAAGTCAAAAAGCAAATGATTAAATCTCCCATCCCCTGGAGTAACCAGGTGGCCAGTAGTCCCCTTCCAGCCATGCAGAAGGCTGGTGGTTTACTTTGAATATTTTAAATCAGAGGTGCTCAGGACTTAGGGATGATAGCACCTACCAGAGATGGTAGAGATGATGTGCCATTATTATTATTACCATCTTTGGTAATAATGAAAGTAGCTGAAATATTGTTAAAAATTATATTAAATTCAATATTATCACAGAGGTTAAATATTCTGAGTAGGGCCCAAGATAATAAACCTGAAAAATGGTAATATGTCTAATATATGTCAGAGCGATAGGGATTTGAGATTCTCTTATTTAAGATCTTCATTAGCAATGAGGAAGAAGAGCTGTGTACCTCTTTAAATGGTTAGTTGATTTCCATTAGTAGCTAAATTACACGATAGTTATAAGCATGAAAAGCCTCAAAAGTGAAAAAGAATTTAGAGATTAAAAATCTTCAGGTGAAATCAGTAAATGCAATGAAATTTCATATGAAACGATGCTGTATTATGAAATGAAAGGAAAATTAAAGTCTGACCTCAATTTTTTTTTTTTTTTTTTTTTTTGAGACGGAGTCTCGCTCTGTCGCCCAGCCCAGGCTGGAGTGCAGTGGCGCGATCTTGGCTCACTGCAAGCTCCGCCTCCCGGGTTCACGCCATTCTCCTGCCTCAGCCTCCCGAGTAGCTGGGACCACAGGCGCCCACAACCGCGCCCGGCTAAAAAATTAGTCTGACCTCAATTTTAGCGACTTTTTATCTCTTACACTTCAGCCACCCACTTCCATGGCCAAACCATGGATGTTGCCAATATTCAGGATTGTGCCACCTCTGAAATCCTGAATTCAGATAGTCCATTCTCGGAACATAACCTTATTCAATGCTAACTATTTCAAAATAACTTTGTGAAATAAACTTTGTGAAGTAATTTCAAATTTACAGAACAATTGTGAGAATAGTATACCCAGAGAATTCCCACATTTCCTTTGTCCAAATTATTTTTTCTTAACATTTTGCCATTTTTTAAATCATTCTTTCTTTCTGTTTCTACATATAAAATTTTTTTTCCCTTCAACTATTTGAAGGAACTATGTTAAACAATCATGCCACTTTATCCTTAATATTTTGGTGTATATTTCCCAAAAACGAAGATAGTCTCTTATGTAAAGTCTCTATGAACTTTAACATAGTTTTTTTTTTTTTTTTTTTTTTGAGACGGAGTCTTGCTTTGTTGCCCATGCTGGAGTGCGGTGGTGCTATCTCAGCTCACTGCGACCTCCACTTCCTGGGTGGACCAAGTGAGTCTCCTGCCTCAACCTCCTGAGTAGCTGGGATTACAGGCACACACCACCAAGCCTGGCTAATTTTTGTGTTTTTAGTAGAGAAGGGGTTTTGCCGTGTTGACCAGGCTAGTCTCAAACTCTTGACCTCAAGTAATCCGCCTGCCTCAGCCTCCCAAAGTGTTGGGATTACAAGCGTGAACCGCTGCGCCCCGCCAGATATTTTTAATTCTATAGTCCATATTCTGATTTTATCAGTTGTCTCAATTGTCAATATCTTTGTGTAGCATTTCCGCCTCTAGTACAAGTTTCAATCCAGCATCACATACTGCATTTATTAATAGTTGTCATGTGTCTCTAGTCGTCTTTAATCCAGAGCAGAACCTCAGTCTTTCTTTGTCTGTCATGACATTGAACACGGATTGATTCAGAAAAGGTTTTGATCTCCTGCACAAATTCATAATCTCCTCATACTGATAATCCTCTCCCTTCTTCATTCACTCTGCAAACTTCTTCACTTATTATATGGCAGCGAAAATACAAACCATAAAATATAAACTCCTTGATGGGTCACAGTGGCTCACGCCTGTAATCCCAGCACTTTGGGAGGTGAAGGTGGGCAGATCACCTGAGGTCAGGAGTTCGAGACCAGCCTGGCCAACATAGAGAAACCCTATCTGTACTAAAAGTATAAAAATGAGCTGGGTGTGGTGGCGCACGCCTGTAATCCCAGCTACTCGGGAGGCTGAGGCAGGAGAATCGCTTGAACCTGGAGGCAGAGGTTGCAGTGACCTCCTGCACTCCAGCCTGGGCGACAGAGCAAGACTCTGTCGAAAAACACCCCCCCCACTCCCCCCACAAAAAAACTCCCTCAATTTCCTGACATATACACGTTTATCTGTACTTCCTGGCTCATTGCAAAAACCTTTTACCTGGTTTGCTTGTTTTCATTTATCACTTATGCTATAAATCTGGCTATTGGTTAATGAATTCTCTACCTAAAACCCGTAATGTCTTCCCATTACCCTTAGGATAGTCTGAATTCTAACAAAACAGACAAGGATGTCTTATTTCTCCAGGTTTTTTTTTTCTTCTTCTGATTACATGTTTGGTATCACCATTCACGCATTCTACACTTTATTACACGCTTCATCATAGAGAACAATTTCTTTGTTGTTCCCATAATGACAGTGCTAGGCTGTACTCATATTGCTTCCTTATCCCGGGCTTCATTTAGTAAATTTCTTCACATGTCAAATGAGGAGCATAGCAGAGCTTGTCCCATGTGGTGGGAAAGGATGTCATGGAGAACTTCACATGCAGTAAGAGCTCTAGAAATGTCATCAGTCCTTACTTACCGTGTTAGGCCTGGTGCTGCATGTTGGGGAATAAAACAGATTTGGGGCCTGTCCTCTTAGAGGTTACTGTAGAGAAGAGAACCATTAAAGAGTTACAGGCCGGGCGTGGTGGCTCACGCCTGTAATCCCAGCACTTTGGGAGGCCGAGGTGGGCGGATCACAAGGTCAGGAGATGGAGACCATGGTGAAACCCCGTCTCTACTAAAAATAGAAAAAATTAGCCGGGCGCAGGGGCGGGCGCCTGTAGTCCCAGCTACTTGGGAGGCTGAGGCAGGAGAATGGCGTGAACCCGGGAGGCGGAGCTTGCAGTGAGCCGAGATTGCGCCACTGCACTCCAGCCTGGGCGACAGATCAAGACTCCGTCTCAAAAAAAAAAAAAAAAAGTTACATAATTATTGTGCCAGGCGTGGTGGCACACACCTGCACTTTGGGAGGCCGAGGTGGGCAGCACTTTGGGAGCATTTTGGGAGCACCCAGCACTTTGGGAGGCTGAGGTGGGCAGATCACTCGAGGCCAGGAGTTTAAGACCAGCCTGGCTAATGTGGTGAAACTCCGTCTCTACAAAATTATAAAAATTAGCCAGGTGTGGTAGCACACACCTGTAATCCCAGCTACTTGGGAGTCGGAGGCATGAGAATTCCAGCCTGGGTGACAGAGGGACGCTCCGTCTCAAAAAAAACAACAACATAATTATTATAAGTAGTTCAAAAAAGTTCACACTTCCACAAGAGGGACATCTGATTTAAATTTTTCTTTTTTCTTTTTTTTTTTTCTTTTTGAGACAAGAGTTTCACTCTTGTTGCCCAGGCTAGAGTGCAGTGGCGCGATCTCAGCTTACCACAACCTCTGCCTCCTGGGTTCAAGTGATTCTTACGCCTCAGCCTCCTGAGTAGCTGGGATTACAGGTGTGCGCCATCACACCCAGCTAATTTTGTATTTTTTAGTAGAGACGGGGTTTCTCCATGTTGGTCAGGCTGGTCTCAAACTCCAGACCTCAGGTGATCCGCCCACCTTGGCCTCCTAAAGTGCTGGGATTACAGGTATGAGCCACCACGCCCGGTCTGATTTAAATTTTTCTTACTTCAGTGGCTTTGAATGTGACATTTCCTCTACCAAAAACTACTAATAGTAGCAGATGGAGCTGTGAATTTACAAGCCTGAAGTAAGAAAGGAGCATAGCTTGTTAGAGGAGTTGCGTGAGGGCCAGTGTGGCTGGAGTGGAGACGTGAGGGTGGGAAGAACGGTGTGAAATGAAGCTTGAAAGTAGGCAGAGACCAGGTCTTTGTGACCAGGTCAGGGAATCTGACTTCTATCCAAGAGCAAGAGGGAGCCATCGAAGCTTTTTAAACAGGGAAATGATACAATTCATTATGTTTTTAAGAGGTCACTTGGCCAGATGTGGTGGCACGAGCCTGGAGTCCCAGCTACTTGGGAGGCTGAGGTGGGAGGATCGCTTGAGCCTAGAAGTTCGAGGATGCAGTGAGCTATGATCACACCTGTGAATAGCCACTGCACTCCAGCCTGGGCAACGCAGTGAGACCCTGTCTCAAAAAAAAAAAAAAAAAAAAGATGACTTGCTTGCACTCTGGAAGGTTGGAGCACGGCAAGAGCAGATAATGATGGTGGTGTCTTGGATTAGACAGTAGCAGAGGAAATGGCGGAGAAGGTTTGAGAATCTAGAGAGTCTAAACGTTTTTGTGACTAGATGTGGGGATTGGAGGAGACAGGGATGAATGAACACCTTTCTAGTCCAACTTCCGACTCCTTCTTCTCATCTTTACCGAAGGCCCATCCTCAAGTCTGAGGCGGGCGCCACTCTTGTGCCTCTGTAGTGCTGTCCATGTACTTCACTAAGTGTTAGCACTGACCTGTTGTCATTTACTATAGTTGATCTGTTTTCCTTTTAAATTAGAATGTATTTATAGTAGATGGTAGCTGATCAATAAACATTTGATAAATGAAAGCACAGATTAACATAAAACTAGATGAAGATTGAGTACAGTATTTCTTTCTTTTTTTTTTTTTGAGACGGAGTCTCGCTCTGTCACTCTGACTGGAGTGCAATGGCGCGTTCTCTGCTCACTACAACCTCCACCTCCCGAGTTCAAACAATTCTCATTCCTCCGCCTCCCGAGTAGCTGGGATTACAGGCATGCCTCACCACACCTGGCTAATTTTTTTTAAATTTTTTAGTAGATACGGGGTTTCACCATGTTGACCACGCTGGTTTCGAACTCCTGACCTCAAGTGATCCGCCCACCTCAGCCTGCCAAAGTGCTAGGATTACAGGCGTGAGCCACCGCGCCCAGCTACAGTATTTCATTTAAGCCTAGTGTTTTGGTGGTATATTGTCTTTGGATCAAGTTGTTTATGAAGAAAGAACTCACTAAGAACTATTCCTACCATCTCCCTCCCCTGACCCCCTCCACCCAGCCGAAGGCCAAGAATTGGCCTCTTGGTTTTTTTTTTTAACAGCATGTGTCTGGAATATGTATTGGTATTAATTGGATCAAATGGAACAATGACATTATCTGACCTTTCAGTTAATTAACCTTGAGGGCATTTCTTACCTTCTTTTTTGTATGCTTTAAACAGTTCCCATGGTAAGTATTTCTCTTGGGGCTTATTATTTTTTTATTTTTTATTTTTT
This sequence comes from Macaca nemestrina, assembly GCF_043159975.1. Classification (NCBI taxonomy): domain Eukaryota; kingdom Metazoa; phylum Chordata; class Mammalia; order Primates; family Cercopithecidae; genus Macaca; species Macaca nemestrina. The sequence goes on along the minus strand of NC_092125.1, from coordinate 4,197,936 downwards.
TTGAGACGGAGTCTCGCTCTGTCGTCCAGGCTGGAGTGCAGTGGCGCGATCTCAGCTCACTGCAAGCTCCGCCTCATCGGTTCACGGCATTCTCCTGCCTCAGCCTCCCGAGTAGCTGGGACTGCAGGCACCGCTACCACACCCGGCTAATTTTTTGTATTTTTAGTAGAGACGGGGTTTCACCGTGGTCTCGATCTCCTGACCTTGTGATCCGCCCGCCTCGACCTCCCAAAGTGCTGGGATTACAGGCATGAGCCACCGCGCCCGGCCTAGGGGCTTATTATTTTATCTTAATTTCTGTAGGTGGCATTTTGAGTACCTAATTAGATATTAAAATATGTATATAGACATCTCCATGTTAGAAAAAACTCAGCTGCACTATTTGTTTAAAAAACTTCTCTTGTATCCTTAGATGATTTGACTTGTGTTTTGGTTATGACTGCTCCTTTTGCATTTATTATCATTAAATTGTTCTTTTGAAATTAAGTTTAACTTTGTTGTTTTCTCCTATGGTTTAGATTTTAACTTAGTGCAATATGTAGTTTTTTAGTCGTCTTAGCATTTCCATTGGTGACAAACAAATACAGTGTGAAATTGTTGGCTTTGATACACCCAATATGGAATTAAAATGAAAAGGGAACTATTAATTATTTTTTAAAATGAGATCGGGTCTCACTATGTTGCCTATGCTGGCCTGGAACTCTTGGACTCAAGTGATCCTCCCGCCTCTGCCCCCTGAGTAGCTAGAGAATTATTATATAATGCTAGAACTTGCCTCAACTAGGATTTTTATCAATTAAGTGGCATTTTATTATTATATTGGCATACTAATTTATATTTTATAATAAGCAACTCTGCCGTTTATATTTTGTGGCCTATTAGAGTAGGAACAACTAAAAATAAGGTAAATAATATATTTTTAAAGGAGCATTAAATAAAAAAATTTATTTAATATTTAGGAAAGATGATATGCTTATCTAACCCATTGCAAAAATTATAGTAATTGCTAGTTCCGAAATATTATTAGTGAAATGTCAGCAGATTCCTATAAGGCTTATATCTTTGTGAAAAGTAATGCTAATAACACTGAGTGTGACATTAGACCTTTGCCTGTTTTCTCTCTTTCCATATATGCTTCCTGTGAATGACTAATAGAAAACTCATTTTCTCGGCCGGGCGCGGTGGCTCAAGCCTGTAATCCCAGCACTTTGGGAGGCCGAGACCGGCGGATCACGAGGTCAGGAGATCGAGACCATCCTGGGTAACACAGTGAAACCCTGTCTCTACTAAAAATACAAAAACTTAGCCGGGCGAGGTGGCAGGCGCCTGTAGTCCCAGCTACTCGGGAGGCTGAGGCAGGAGAATGGCGTGAACGCGGGAGGCGGAGCTTGCAGTGAGCTGAGATCCGGCCACTGCACTCCAGCCTGGGTGACAGAGCGAGACTCCGTCTCAAAAAAAAAAAAAAAAAAAAAAAAAGAAAACTCATTTTCTCTCAATCAAATCTGTATAACTTACTTTCCTGAGATACTAGGCAACTTCCCTAAGTTCGAAAAAATCAGTAATGATAATGGGTAACTTTGATTGAATATTCCTATAGTTCAGGTGGTAACTCTCAAAAAAACCTTGTGAGCTAGATACTCGATACTGTCCTTTTCACAGATGAGAAAAATTGAATATTTGAGCAGTTATTTATCCTAAAGATTACAGAGCTAGGTATATATGAATATGTATGAATATGATCTTTAAACCAGGTGGTCTGGTTCTAGAGTCTGTGATTTTAACCATGATACTGTATTGCGACTTAGTAATGGTGGCAAAATTTGTTCAAAGTACAATGTTAATAAAGTAATTTTGATTTATTTAGTTATTATTTATTTATTTTTTGTAGAGACAGGGACTCGCTGTGTTTCCAGGCTGGTCTTGAACTCCTGGGCACGAGCGATTCTCCCACGTTGGTCTCCCAAAGTGTTGGGATTACAGGCATGAGCCACCATGCCAGGCCAATAAAGTGATTTTAAAAATTAACTAAAGTCCATACTTTATTCAGATTTTCTTAATTTTTACCTAATGTCCTTTTCTGCTCTGGAGTCCCATCAAGGACCCCAGGTTACCATTTAGTTGCTATGACTCCTTCGGCTCCTCTTGGCTGTGATTGTTTCTCAGGCTTTCCTTGTCTTTAATGACCTCCTTGACAATTTTAAGAACGGGTCAGAATGCCCCTCTATTAGAATTTGATGTTTGTGTCCTGATTAGACTGGTGGAAATGAGATTTTAGGAGGAAGACCACAGAGGTAAAGTACCATTTTCATCACATGACATCAAGAGTATGTACTACGAATATCAACACAATTGATCACTGTTGATGTTAGCCTCGATTGCCTGGCTGAGGTAGTGTTTGTCTGGTTTCTCCCCTGTGGTGACTCTGTCTCCTCATTCTGCAGTCTTTGGGAGGAAGTCATATGTGCAGCCCACACTCAAGGACTATGGAGCTATGCTTCCCTCCTTTAGGGCAGATAATCTACATGAATTATTTGAAATTCTTCTGAACAGAAGATTTGTATCTTTTCTCCTATGTATTTATTTACAGTTCCCCCTATTCATGGTTTGGCTTTCCATGGTTTTAGTTAACTAGGGTCAACCAAGATCTGAAAATATTAAATGGAAAATTCCAGAACTAAACAATGCATACATTTTAAATTGCAGGCTATTTTGAGTATCATGACGAAATCTCTCTCTGTCCTACCAGGATGTGAATCATCCCTTTGTCCAGCTTATCCACACTGTATATGCTACCTGCCTTTAATCATTGGCATCTTCTGCCCTGACATTTAACCATGAACAATGTCATGGCTCGATGACCTGGGATCTCCCAAGGCAGATGCTCTTCCTTCTGGTGTATCATCAGGTCAATAGTAGCCTGACACTACATCACGGTGCTCTGTGTCATTCACCTCCCTTTATCTTACCATGCGGGCATTTTATCATCTCACATATGACAAGATGCATGAGTACAATACAATAAGATATTCTGAGAGAGGCCATTCACATAGCTTCTATTACAGTATGTTGTTACGATTATTCCATTTTATTATTGGTTATTGTTGTTAATTTCTTAATGTGCTTAATTTATCACAGGCCTGTATGAATAGCGGAAGACATAGTATACATAGGGCTTGGTGTTATCTGAGGTTTTAGGCACCCACTGCGGGTCTTGGAACTTACCCCTCGTGGATAAGGGGGACTGCTGCGCTTGATCGCTCATCTCTGTCAGTGTGGCCACGGCGTCAGTGTGGACACGCTGGATATTTATTTTATACTTTGGGTTATGAGCCAGTACCACTTTATTCATTTTGTTGCTCGAATTGTTTCAGCTTTGGCCATTGGGAGCTCTTTCCATTGGCTCCTGTGTCACTTTGACATAGCCCATCAATGTGTGGGGTTTTGGGGGTTTGATTGAGACAGTGTCTTGCTCTGTTGCTGAGGCTGGAATCTCGATTTACTGCAACCTCCGCCTCCCAGGCTCAAGCAATCTTCCCACCTCAGCCTTCCTAGCAGCTGGGACTACAGGCATGAGCCACTGCGCCTGGCCTAATGTGGGTGGTGATTTTTTTTTTTTTTTTTTGCACTTCTACTACTACTACTACTACTACTACTAGTACTACTAGGATCTAGTTCTGCTCAGTACTTCTGGCACCAAATGTGTGGGTTTTCCACACCAAACAATTCTCCAGTTCCCTGTGGACACCAACTGGGAGTCCTACAATTCAGCTCAATTTAATACCAACTACCCAGAGTTACTACAGATCCCACAGGTTAAGGATTTGGTCCCACAAGACCGTTCCCCAGGAAAGTAGGCTAACTGCTGATTAAAGGTAGTGGATCCTTAAGTTACTCACACTTCAGTTAGATGTGGCTACAAATTGGGGGTCTCCACAACCCCCTTCTTAGTTCCATAATTTGCTATAAAGGCGAAACACTTTGCTTAACATTCACTGGTTTATTATAAAGGAGGCAATTGAAGAAACGGAGTGGCATACAGGGTGAAGTGAGATCTGCAAGGCACCCCAGTTGAGGAGCTTCTGTTCTGTGGAGTTGGGGTGCACTGTTCTCCCGGCATGTGGATGTGTTTGCCATTCCAGAAGCTCTCTTTGTTTAGAGTTTTTATGGAGGTTCCATTACGTAGGCGTAGTTGGTTCAATCACTGGCCGTTCGAGAAGAGCTCAATCCCCGGCTTCTTCCCTGTCTGGAGGTGGGAGGGTGGGGTCAGGGTGGGGGAATGAGTCTGAATTTTGGGCAAATAAGTTCTATTTTGGTATTGGTTTTCTGGATTATCCTGATTACATTATTGTAACTTGTTTACTGTGGTCCAGCTTTATGCCCTTTATATACATTAATACTTTTAATCTTCGTGACAACTCTATGATGTATTCTTACCGTGCAGGTAAAGAAATAGAGCAGTAGGAGTCAGGGCCTGTTTGGTCAGCATTTTGCTATTACCACCTTTTTAAACTTTTATATGAATGGCTCTGAATCTCTAGAAAGTCATGTAAAGATCTTGATATTTATTTAAAATCAGTAAACAAATATTCACAAGGAAATTTTTTTCTTGACATTCAGTATGTTTTAAGTAATTTTCATGTGGTTCGAACCTGTTAAAGGTTTTTCTGGTTTTCATAGTGTAGAAAGTAAAGAAAGCTGTTAAAATTGACTGTCTGGACTGATTTCTTCAAGAGAAAATCAGTTGGTTTATAGAAGGCCTTTAACATTTTGTGAGTATGTGTTTTAAACCGAAACCCGTAGATAGGAAGAGCCGACAGGGAGCTGGAAACTGCAATAAGCTTTCTTCTAAACTAGCAAATGCAGTTGACAGACATCTTTTTATAGACGTATCTGTGATTGCACGCTGTTTTTAGGCTTGATAATTTTTCAACAAGGAAAAACTTTTCTTCAATTTGAAAAGGCTGTTTATAGTAAAATGGCAAAGTATGAGAAGACAGAAACCCATCCTGCTCATTCTAAAGCTAAACCGGGCCACATTTTCCTCACAGTATAGACAGCAGCAGCAGTGGAACACAGTTAAGTGTGTGTTTAGTGAAGGAAAGTTTTTTGAATGCTGCCTCCACAATAATTTTTCAAACCTTAAATTCTTTTTTTTTTTTTTTTGAGACCGAGTCTGGCTCTGTCGGCCAGGCTGGAGTGCAGTGGCGCGATCTCAGCTCACTGCAAGCTCCGCCTCCCGGGTTCACGCCCTTCTCCTGCCTCAGCCTCCCGAGTAGTTGGGACCACAGGCGCCGCCACCATGCCTGGCTAGTTTTTTGTATTTTTAGTAGAGACGGGGTTTCACCGTGTCAGCCAGGATGGTCTCGATCTGCTGACCTCATGATCTGCCCACCTCAGCCTCCCAAAGTGCCGGGATTACAGGTGTGAGCCCCCGTGCCCGGCCTCAAACCTTAAATTCTTTACTGAGAAAGTGACAAATCAGTGAAAGAGGGAAGGGAAAAGAAAATTAATTGAATTTAGCAAAATGTTTTAAACAACCAGGATTACAGAAGTAAAATAATGAATTTGAAGGCTGGGCGCAGTGGCTCACGCCTGTAATCCCAGAATTTTGGGAGGCCCAGGCGGGCGGATTACATGAGGCCAGGAGTTTGAGACCAGCTTGGCCAACATGGTGAAACCCCTTCTCTACTAAAAATACCAAAATTAGCCAGGCATGGTGGTGCACATCTGTAATCCTAGCTACTCTGGAGGCTGAGGCTGGAGAATCGCTTGAACCCGGGAGGCGAAGGTTGCAGTGAGCCGAGATTGTGCCACTGTACCACTGTACCACAGCCTGGGCAACAGAGTGAGACTGTGTCTCAAAAAAGCCCAAAAACCCAAAAAACCAAAAAGAATGAATTTGACATAGTGCCTGTATCAGTAGCTATTGCTCTGTAACCAGTTACTCCCAAATCTAGCAGCCAAAACTCACAAATATTTATTATCTCTCGTAATTTCTGGCTATAGCTTTACTGGGTGATTATGCCTAAGGGCCTCTTATAATCTGGGGCTCACTCACATGGCTTTTGTCAGGAAGCCTTGGATCCTTATTGGTTGTTGGCTGGAGGCCTCAGTTTCTTGACACGTGAGGCTCTCCATGGGCCGCTTGACTGTACATGCAACATTGCATCTGGTATCCCATAGAGTGAGTCATTCAAGAGACAGAAAGAGATAAGACAGAAGCCACAATATCTTTTATAACATAATCCCAGAAGTGACAAACCATTACTTTTGCTCTATTGTATTGGTGACATAAACTAACCCTATATAATATCAGTAGTGACTGCACAATGTGTAAATAGCAAGAGGTGAGGGTCATTGGGAACCATCTCGGAGGCTGGCTACTATAGTCTGCCTTCTGGCCTCCAGTGATTCACATTTCTCGCACATGTAGAATGCACTCACTCTCTCCAAAGGCGACCAGAATGGGCCTTCCGTCCCATTACAGCCATTACAGCATCAGCTCCAAGTCCAGAATATCATATCAAAATCAAGCCCAGGTGTAAATGAGGTTCCTTGGCTGGAACTACTTATGTGTGACTTCTTGAGTAGTTTCTCTTGATTTAGAGACCTGTGAACTAGACAGACGTTACTTGCCCCTTACCACTCAGCGTACAACGGCAAAAGGTAACATCCACAGACACTTCTGTCAAAAAAGAGGATGTCTTCGTGGTTTTGTGCTGCTGTAACAGGATGCTACAGACTAGGTAGCTTACGAAGAACATAAATTTATTTCTCACGTTTCTAGAGGCTGCAAAGTCCAAGATTGAGGGTCTGCATCTGGTGAGGGCCTTCTTGCTGCATCATAACGTGGTAGAAGGCATCATATGGGGATGGGGAAGGAGGCTGAACTCATTCTTGATAAGGAACCCACTCCTGCTATAACATACCTGCTCCTGAGATAACAGCATTAATCCATTCATGAGGGCAGAGCCCTTGTGGCCTAATCACCTCTTAAGCTTCCACCTCCTAACACTTGCATGGGGCTCCAGTTTCCAACACACGAACTCTGGGGATACATATACTTTTGGTATTCCTTCATAGAAGGACATGGGAGGAACACAGGAGTCGCTGGTTCATAAAACTGAGCCTGGCAAGTATTGGACATTTATTGATTAGGACTCAGTCCTACTGTCCAGAAGTGATTCTAGGTGGCCTTTTGCTCTGTCCCCTGAGCTCTTGGTTCTACACTCTGTGATCTTTTCTTTTATGAGAAGTAGTACATGTTTATAGCTAAGCAGTTTTCTAAGCCTGATTCCTGTCAATAGAAGGTTTGGGAGTCCAAAGAACGTTTTTCCTTTTGTAATCTCATTGTCTTTTTCAGTTCAGGCTGAAGGTATTTCTGCAAATAGCTTTCTTTTAAAATTTTTCATAGGTCTCCCAAGAATCTTACTGTCCATTGAACAAAAGCCATATACACAGATTTATTCGAGATACACTGTTCTCTATCTTTGGCTCCGATTAAGATAGCTAAGAGACATTAAACTTCCTTTTTTTTTTCTTTTTTTTAAAGACAGAGTCTGGCTCTGCTACCCAGGCTGGAGTGCAGTGGCACAATCTCGGCTCACTGAAACCTCTGCCTCATGGGCTCAAGCGATTCTCCTGCCGTAGCCTCCCAAGTAGCTGGGTCTACAGGTGTACACCACCATGCCCGGCTAAGTTTTGTATTTTTAGTAGAGACAGGGGTTCACCATATTGGCCAGGTTGGTCTCATACTTCTGACCTCGTGATCTGCCAGCCTCAGCCTCCCAAAGTGTTGGTATTACAGGCGTGAGCCCCTGCAACTGGGACATTAAACTTCTTAAGCCCTGTTGTTTGATTGAAAGGATCTGTAAGACAAACCCTTAAACTTTCTAGAGATTCTTTGCTAGTCTGAATGTTGCCTTGATGCACCACATTTGATAGTTCTGAAGTCTTAAGAAAGGACTCTAAAACCACATACTCTCTGGTTTTCCTGGCAGTGCCCTAAATTTGATCTTTAAGAAGCCACTTCTTATCTTAGCATTTTCTTGCCATCTGGAGATCTAGGGAATTTTCACGACTAGTAATTCTTGGCTCCTTTTTGTTTAACAGGCTTTCCTTTAGGTTATCTCTCTTCTCTTGTATTTTATTTTTTGTTTGTTTGTTTAAAAGAGACAGGTTCTCAGCCGGGTGCAGTGGCTCACGCCTGTAATCCCAGCACTTTGGGAGGCGAAGGTGGGCGGATCACAAGGTCAGGAGTTCGAGACCAACCTGGCCAACATGGCGAAACCCCCACCTCTACTAAAAATACAAAAATTAGCCGGGCGTGGTGGTGGGCGCCTGTAACCCCAGTTATTTGGGAGGCTAAGGCAGGAGAATCACTTGAATCCGCGAGGTGGAGGTTGCAGTGAGCCGAGATTGTGCCACTTCACTCCAGCCTGGGTGACAAGAGCAAGACTCCATCTCAAAAAATAAAAAAAAAAAGAGAGACAGGTTCTCACTCTGTCCCCCAGGCTGGATTGCAGTGGTGCGATCATAGCTCGCTAACCATGAACTCCTTGGGCTCAAGCGATCCTCCCGCCTCACCTTCCTGAGTAGCAAGAAGTATAGGTGGGTGCCACCATGCCTCGCTATTTTAAAATTTTTTTGTAGAGACGAGGTCACTCTGTGTTGCCCAGGCTGGCCTTAAGTGATTGTGATCCTCCCACCTCAGTCTCCCAAAGTGTTGTGATTACAGGCAGGAGTCACTGAGCCTACCCATCTCTGGTATTTTATTATGTGCAACTGGAAGAAACCAGGTAGCATCTTCAGTGCTTTTCCTGGAAATTCCCTTATCTAGATTACCCAGTTTATTTTCTACTTTCCATGTTGATACAGGTGACAATATTGCAAAATTTCTGCTATTGCATAAAAAGGATCTCTCTTTGCGGTTTCCAATGTGATTTTCTTCACTTTCCTTTAAGCTCTAACCTAGAACCTACGGAAGGGCCGGTAGTACTTGGCTGCAAAGCCTCTGCCACACTTTTAGGCATGTGTTATGCCAGCCCCCGTTTTCCCGTACCAAACCTATGGATGTTATCTAGTACTATTACCTATTAGTTATCTATTTTGTGGTAACAAATTACCCCCAAAACTTAGTGGCTTAAGACAATAAACACTTTTTTTTTTTTTCACACAGTTTCTTAGGGTCAGGAATCTAGAAGTTGTTTAATTGGGTGGTTCTGGCTCAGAGTCTCTCGTGAGGTTGCAGATGTTGGCTGGGGCTGCCGGAATCTGATGGATTGGTTGGGCGGAGAGTCTGCTTCGTGGGGTTACGCATAGGCTGTTTGAGTGCTGTTACTGTGTGGCAGCTGGCTTCCTGCAGGACTCATGATGAGAGGGTGTGGGGGGCCAACATGAAAATCTAGTATGAAAGTGATGTGCTGTTACTTCTGCCATATTCTGTTGGTCCCATGGGTCAACCCTGGTGTATTGTAAAAGGGGACTACACGAATGTGTGAAGGCCGCGAGGCAGGAATCACTGGAAGCGATCTGGACGTTGTCTTCTACAACCCTGTCTTGAAGAATTTCGTAGCCTACTGGGCACGAGTGCCTACATGTTCCAAGCATTGTGTTAGACTGTCACATGTTGTTGATTTGGCATTTACAATCCAGAAAGGAACTGCTACTCCCAGCTGAAGTTTAGAGAGATGAAGTAACTTGTTCACGACAGATTCGAATCTAGCCTGGGAATAAACGCTTGGGAGCCTAGGCCTTAGGTAAAGGAGTGGATAAATATTCTATAGCATCATTGCCTGTGTATTTAAATATGCATTTTCTTCATTATACTTATGTTTAGCAGCAGCCGTTTAATGTCTTTTATATGTGGACACCTCTGCTCAACTGTTTTTTCTTGTATTCCCTTCTCCATGCAGTCATCCCTTGGCGTGTGGCGGGGATGGGCTCCAGGACCTCCTGTGGATACCAAAGTCCACGGATGCTGAAGTCCCTTGCGTAAAACGGCAGAATATTTGCGTATAACCTATGCACATGTTCTTGTATATTCTAAATCAGCTCTGGATTACTTATAATACCTAATACAATGTAAATGCTGTATAAATGGTTTTTATGCTGTATTGTTTAGGGAATAATGATAAGAAAAAAAGACTGCTCGTGTTCGGCACAGACGCAGTTTTTTCCCCAAGTATTTTCAATATACAGTTGAATCTATGGGTGTACAGAGGGCTGATTGTGTAGCTCTGACCTTTTTTATTTTTTTTAACCTATCCTATCTCGTTCTTCTACTGACTTTCCTTCCAGCACTTTTCATAGAGTCCTTTGGAGCGTCAGACTTACTCTAACGTAAATAAACTTCTTTACAAATACTGTTTTTATAGCCTACCCCTCTCATCTCTTTGTCTTGACTAAACCCTGGCTTTCCTGCTAGAATGCCAGTCTTCGGGGGCCATCTTGAATGAAGGCTGTTCGTTCTTCATGCCATTTTGTCTTCAAGCCAGTAAGTTGAATCAGTCTACTTCCAGTTCCAAATTATTGTTCTTTCACCCTCATATAAAAATTCTTCCTTTGAAATTCATCCCATCTTTTATTTTTTATTTTTTATTTTTGAGACGGAGTTTCACTCTTGTTGCCCAGGCTGGAGTGTAATAGTACGATCTCGGCTCACTGCAACCTCCGCCGCCCAGATTCAAGTGATTCTCCTGCCTCAGCCTCCCGAGTAGCTGGGATTACAGGCCCCCACCACCACGCCCAGCTAATTTTTTGTGTTTTTAGTACAGACGAGGTTTCACCATGTTGGCCAGGCTGGTCTTGACTTCCTGACCTCAGGTGATCCACCTGCCTCGGCCTCCCAGAGTGCTGAGATTACAGGTGTGAGCCACTGTGCTTGGCCCTGAAATTCGTGTCATCTTAATCACTTTCTGTCCTTCTTTGTCACTGTCATTTATTAATCTGTCGGTAGCTTATCCCTTGTTTATCAAAGACTGTGGCACTCTTTGCTCAGTTTTCTGTCCGTCTCAGATTCCACTATCACTCTGAGTGGCTTCAGTAGCCAGGTGGACTCTACCATCCAACATGCTAGTTTCATCATCCTTGTTCTTTTCAACTCCAGTGACCTTCACTTCCACTTCTTTCCAACATCTGACTCTTGTGACTGTTAGACTGTAAGACACTGAAATCTTGACTCCTTCATTCTATTGACTGACCACCATCTCCTATTTCCAGTGGTGCTCTGCTCCCTTACGTATATGTTTATTTTCTTTTTCTTTTTTCTTTTGAGACCAGGTCTTGCTTTGTTGCCCAGGCTGGAGTACAGTGGCGCGATTGAAGGGGTGGCCTGCCCCTCCACGCCTGTGGGCGTTTCTCGTTAGGTGGAACGAGAGACTTGAGAAAAGAAATGAGACACAGAGACAAAGTAAAGAGAAAGAAAAAGTGGGCCCAGGGGACCTGCGCTCAGCATACAGAGGACCCGCGCTGGCACCGGTCGCTGCGTTCCCTCCGTATTTATTGATCATTATTTTTACCATCTTAGAAAAAGGGAAGTGACAGGATGATAGGATCATCGTAGGGAGAAGGTCAGCAGTAAGACATATGAATAAAGATCTCTGTGACATAAGTTTAAGGAAAAGTGCTGTGCCTTGATATGCATATGTAAATATCTCCATAAACCTTTTTAGTGCATAAAGAGCAGCATTGCACTAGCAAGTCCCACCTTTCGCCCTAAGGCGGTTTTCTCCTTTCTCAGTAAATAGAACATACAATCAGTTTTACCCTGTAATGTTCCATTGCCCAGGGACGGGCAGGAGACAGATGCTTTTCTCTATCTCAACTGCCAACAACCGCCAAGAGGCCTTCTTTCCTCTTATACTAGTCCTCCTCAGCACAGACCCTTCACGGGTGTCAGGCTGGGGGACGATCAGGTCTTTCCCTTCCCACGAGGCCATATTTCAGACTATGACATGGGGAGAAACCTTGGACAATACCTAGCTTTCCTAGGCAGAGGTCCCTGCGACCTTTGGCAGTGTATGTGTCCCTGGGTACTTGAGATTAAGAGAATGGTGATGACTTTTAACCAGCAAGCTGCCTTCAGGCACTTGTTTAACAAAGCACACCCTACACAGCCCAAAATCCTTTAAACCTTGAGTCACCACAGCACCTGTCTCTTGCAAGGACAAGGTTGGGGGTAGGGTCACAGATTAACAGCATCTCAAATACAGCACAAAATGGAGTCTCTTATGTCTACTTCTTTCTTTCTTTTTTTTTTTTTTTTTGAGACAGAGTCTCACTCTGTCGCCCAGGCTGGAGTGCAGTGGCGCGATCTCCACTCACTGCAAGCTCCGCCTCCCAGGTTCAAGCCATTCTCCTGCCTCAGCCTCCGGTATAGCTGGGACTACAGGCGCCCGCCACCGCGCCCGGCTAATTTTTGTATTTTTTTAGTAGAGACGGGGTTTCACTATGCTAGCCAGGATGGTCTCGATCTCCTGACCTCGTGATCCGCCCGTCTCGGCCTCCCAAAGTGCTGGGATTACAGGCTTGAGCCACCGCGCCCGGCCTACTTCTTTCTATATAGACACAGTAACAGTCTGATCTCTCTTTCTTTTCCCCACACGTGATCACAGCTCACTGCAGCCTCGAACTGCTGGGCTCAAGCAGTCATCCCACCTCAGCCTCCTGAGTAGCTGTGACTATAGGTGTGCACCACTGCATTTGGCTAATTAAAAAATTTTTTTTATTTTTAGTAGAGATGAGGTCTTGCTATGTTGCCCAGGCTGGTCTTGAACTCCTGAGCTCAAGCGATCCTTCCACCTTGGCCTCCTGAAGTGGCGGGATTCCAGGCATGAGCCACTGCACCCGGCCCCCTTACATATGTAATACCGGTGTTGGATCTTACCAAGATGTCTAGGCTGTCCCCCTTCCCCCAGCTAGCTTATCAGTCAAACAAATGGCTAATATCAAACGATTCTGGCTAACGAAGTAGAAAAGGAATTTATTAGAAGATAGTAGGTAGCTCACAAAACCAACAGGGAAGCTGGAGAACCAGTTCGGAAAATGGGCAGGAAGCAAAGAGGCCCAGCAGCATGTACCCCAGCTAATGCCATGGCACTTGGACAGTGGTTAATGTGCCACTGCTCCTGCATTCTTCCTGTTATTTCTCCTGCCATTCCCAGAAGTAATTTTAACACTGTCTCTACATTTTTATATTACCTCCTTAGGATTCAAAATCTTGCACAAGAACATCTGATTGGCTGAGTATAGGGCACATGCCTAATCCTTTGCCACCAGGGAGCTAGGAGAGGAAAGATCTGCCTTCTTTGGCTTACTTAGTGAGAAAATAGACACTTTTCTGCCAATATTATACACAATAAGATTCCCTCGAAAGACAACAAATGTTTGGATCCCGGGTCCAAAAAAAAAAAAAAAAGAAGAAAAGGAGAGGAGGAAGGGAAGGAGAAGCATAGAAGGAGGAGAAAAAGGAAAAACGAGAAAGTGGAGGAGGAGGTGGCAATATTGACAAATGTCTATTTTAACCCACTACTAGCTTGGGAATGGGGTGAAGTCTGCCTTTAAGCCTCCTGAAAAAAAAAAAAGCCTCCTGATCCACCTTTAACTTCCAAATTCTCAGTAGATGACCTTGCTTCTTATTTCAAAAATGGGACCATTAGGCCTGGAATCCCTTAACTTGTTGCCTCTATCTTTAAACATACTTAATCAACACTGTCTTCTCCTGTCTCCCTTTAGTTGTCTTAGTAGGAGAGCTCTTCCCTCTCTTGTTCAAGGCTAGTTTTTCCATTTATATTCATGATGTCCTCCACACTTGTCTTCTCCAGGACCCTGATCATTCATTCAGCCTTCCTTCTTAGTTAAGATTATTTATTAATATTCCTTTTTTTTAATCCTTGCTGAATGCAGGAGATATAAAGATGAATTTGATATAGCTTTGAAGAAATTATTTAGTGGGGAAAAGACAGACACAAATAATTGCCATGTAATAATTTAATCATGATCATAATTATAGTGGTCCCTTCCTTTATCCATGGGGAATACCATACCAAGACCCCCAGTGGATGTCTGAAACTATGGACAGTACTGAACCGTATGTATACCATGGTTTTTCCTATACATACATACCCATGATAAAGTTTGTTTGTTTTTTGAGGCGGCATCTTGCTCTGTCACCCAGACTGGAGTGCAGTGGTGCAATCTTGGATATCGGCTCACTGCAACCTCCGCCTCCCGTATTCAAGCAATTCTCCTCCCTCAGCCTCCTGAGTAGCTGGGACTACAGGCATGTGCCACCACACTCAGCTAATTTTTGTATTTTTAGTAGAGATGGGGTTTCACCATGTAGGCCAGGCTGATCTTGAACTCTTGACCTCAGGTGATGCACCTGCCTCAGCCTTCCAGGGTGTTGGGATTACAGGTGTGAGCCACCATGCCCAGCCAATAAAGTTTAATTTGTAAATTAGGCACAGCAAGAGCTGAATAGTAATAACCAGTGATAAAACAGATTAGTTATGACAATATACTGTAATAAAAGTTATGTGACTGGTCTCTCTCTCTCTCAAAATATCTTATTGTACTGTACTCACCCTTCCTGTGATGAAGAAAGGATGGAGTGGAATGACATGAGATTTCATCATACTGCTCAACTGCATGCAACTTAAAACTTAAGAATTGTTTATTTCTGGAATCTTCCATGTAATATTTTTGGACCGCGGTTGACTGTGCTAACTGAAACTGTGGAAAGTGAAACTGTGGACAAGGGGAGACTACTGCATTTGTGTAATTTGTTTGATACATGATTTTCTATTAGAATGTGTCTTCAGTGGCCGGGCCCAGTGGCTCAAGCCTATAATCCCAGCACTTTGGGAGGTCGAGGCGGGCAGATCATGAGGTCAGGAGACCGAGACTATCCTGGCTAACACAGTGAAACCCCGTCTGTACTAAAAATACAAAAAAAGTTAGCCGGGCGTGATTGTGGGCGCCTGTAGTCCAAGCTACTCGGGAGGCTGCGGCAGGAGAATGGCGTGAACCCGGGAGGCGGAGCTTGCTGTGACCAGAGATCGCGCCACTGCACTCCAGCCTGTGCCACAGAGTGAGACTCCGTCTCAAAAAAAAAAAAAAAAAAGAAAAGGATGTGTCTTCAGTGTCTAGTCCTAATAGATGCTCAATAAATATTATTGAATGAATGAAGAGGGGTGAGCACAGGGTACTGTGGAATCACAGAGGACAGGTGCTTGGCCCTCCCCTAGGAGGGAAGGAAGACTGGGATTATGTCAGTGGAGGCTTGGCAGAGGAGATTGCAGCAGCCTGCGGGGGAAAAAATGAGGGGAGAGTACCAGGCAGAGAGAGGCATGAACAAAAGTTGAGAATGGTGAGGAGGTGGAGATGGTTTGAACAGTTGGGTGTTAAATAGAGTTGTTAACAGTTAACATCTATTGAGTTTACATACATACATAGTATATGTTTATGTATATATGTTAAGTACTTTATATATATTTTCTCATTTAATACTTAGAGTATTCTTTTATTAAGGTATTATTCCCACTTTAGAAAAGAAAAATCTCTGCAATAGTTAGGGAAAATAGCTAACTTTCTCAAGGCCATTTAGCCTGTAAAGGATCGAGGAGGGATTTGTTTTGGGGTCTTTCTGGATGCAAAACCTGTTGCTCTTTATAAATGCCATGTTATACTAATATAGAGTGGTTCCCAAACTTGGCGGCTCATCAGAGTCCCCTGAGGACCTTTGTAAAAATACAGATTCCTGGCCATGCCCCAGACCTGTTGAGTCAGAGTTTCCAGGGGCAGAGCTTATAGGTCTATATTTTGGGGGTGGTTCACATGTAACAGGCCTGGTGCTGGTTCCCTCACCCTGGGAAGTTATTGCAGGTGGTGTCGAGAACAAGGCAGGAATAGCTGACTAGCCAGGGAGGTTTTCCTTTGTCGTGCTCCGGATCCTTGACTTGACCCTGTAGATGATGGCGCACCACAGCTGCGGAGTGTAATCAGATACGCATGTTATGCCCACCACTTTAGCAACAGTGTGAAGGATGAAGTTGAAGACACAGGTTACAGGCAATAAGAACTTACGTCTTTAGACTGCTGTCTTGACTGATTTCGTCCTTTTTGCTCACATTCTCAAGTTTTCTAAAATTTTTTTTTCTCTTAGTTCTGCCAACCTTTCAATTCTCTTTTCCCGAGCTAATTTCTTGAAAGAAATAGTTATACTCAATGTAAGGTTTCAGTCAGTTCAAGAAATATTCCTTACTGACTGACTCTTCTTTGAGGTCATCTTTCATTAATAAATATTTGTTGAATGCTATTTGAAAGCATGGTCCTTTCTCAGATTTTGCTTTGAAATGAAACCAGGGATCATTTATTTTTTCTTTTTTTTTTTTTTTTTGAGACGGAGTCTCGGTCTGTCGCCCAGGCTGGAGTGCAGTGGCCGGATCTCAGCTCACTGCAAGCTCCGCCTCCCGGGTTCACGCCATTCTCCTGCCTCAGCCTCCCGAGTAGCTGGGACTACAGGCGCCCGCCGCCTCGCCCGGCTAGTTTTTTGTATTTTTTAGTAGAGACGGGGTTTCACTGGGTTAGCCAGGATGGTCTCGATCTCCTGACCTCGTGATCCACCGGTCTCGGCCTCCCAAAGTGGTGGGATTACAGGCTTGAGCCACCGCGCCCGGCCGGATCATTTATTTTTTCATCACGTGATCACTCATATAACCATTTTTATTGATCACCAAGTACTCTTTATGTGTCTCCTTTATGCTAGGGCCTGGGGATACGACAGTGATGAGATGAGGCCTCTGACTTTACTGATCGAACATCTAATGGAAGGTGGAAGAAGAGACCATCACACAATTACGGTGTTATGGGGAACATAGGGTACAGTGCATTCATACCTCCTCCCCATCACTGTGTCAATCCCTTAACCATCTCTCCACTGCCAGCCTTGCTTCCTTCCAGTTAAGTTATCCTCATTGATTATACATCTAGCCAGATACTCTCTACTCTATAGATCTTCATTTGATAGCTATTGTCCTTAAGATAAAATCCAAACTCCTTCAATGTGTCTTATTAAAAAAACTTGAGCCTATCCCCACCTTGTGTTCTCTCATTCTGTTTCATTATAGGGAAGTTAAGGAGCAAGAATTAGAACTTTTCCTCATGTTTCTTTAGTTTCTTTTCTTTCTTTCCAACACGTTCTTGCTCTGTTGCCCAAGCTGAAGTACAGTGGTATGATCTTGGCTCACTGCAGCTTTGACTTCCCAGGCTCAAGCCATCCTCCTGCCTCAGCTTCCTGAGTAGTGGGGTCTACAGGTGCACAACCACGCCCAGCTAATTTTTGTATTTTTTGTAGAGATGGGGTTTTGCCATGTTGCTCAGGCCTTAGTTTCTTTTCTGAAAGTTTTTTTTTTTTTTGTTAGTATTTTGAATTATTTTTAAGTAAGAAAAAAAATAAACCTTGTTAATACAAAGAGTAATCACTTAAAAAGCACGCCTAAGAGTTAGTATCTCAAATTGTTGTGTCGCCATCACCACCATCTAACTTCAGAACCTTTTCATCACCCCAAACTAAAGCTCTGTGCCCACTGATCAATAACTTCACATCTCCCCTCCTCCCGGTTCCTGGAGACTACTGTTCTGCTTTCTGCCTCAATGAGTTTGAGCATTCTAGGTACTTCAGATAGGTGGAGTCATACAATAATTTGTCTTGTGTCTGACTTATTTCACTCAGTATAATGTCTTCAGGGTTCATCTACCCTTTAAGAATGAGTCAGAACTTCCTTTTCAAGGCTTAAGTAATATACCATTGTATATATATGCCATATTTTGTTTATCCATCTGTTGATGGACATTTGGGCTGTTTCCACCTTCTGTCTATTGTAAAGAATGCTACTGTGAACACTGGTGTGTAAGTATCTGTTCAAGTCCCCACTTACAATACTTTTAGTTATTGACCCAGAAGTGGAATTGCTAGATCGTATGGTAATTTGACGTGTAACTTTATGAGAAACTACTCTACTGGTGTCCAAAGAAGAGACTATTATTATCACCATGTGGCAAGTGGGGAGACTTGAGCATAGAGAGGTTAAGGAACTTGCCCAGGGTCTCACAGCTAGTACATGGAAAAGCCAATGGTGGCTGGCTCCAGGTCAGTGCTCTTAACCAGCAATGTATGCATACTTACTGGCCTCTTTTGTAATCTCTGTTATAATCAGTCTTATCAACAATGTCACATTATGTTTTCCTATTTGGGGAAGATTGACATCATTTGGAGGATTTTGTTGTTGTTGTTGTTGTTTGAGACAGGGTTTTGCTCTGTTGAGCAGGCTAGGGTGCAGTGGTGGAACTATTGGCTTACTGCAGCCTTTACCTCCTGGGCTCAAGTATCCTTCTACCTCAGCCTCCCGAGTGGCTGGGACTACAGGCATGTGCCACCATGCCCAGCTAAATTTAAATTTTAGAATTGTAACTTTTTTGTAGAGACAGGATCTCACTATGTTGCCCAGGCTGGTCTTGAACTCCTGGCCTCAAGCAATCCTCCCTCCTCAGCCTCCCAAAGTGCTGGGATTACAGGTGTGAGCTACCACCTCTTTTGTTTTGTTTTTAGAGGCAGGATCTCCCTGTGTTGTCAGGCTAGACTTGAACTCCTGGGCCCAAGCTATTAGCTTCCTGAGTAGCCAGGACTATAGGTGTGTGCCATGGTGCCCAGCTTTGGATTGATTTTTTTTTTTTTAACATGACAAAATTGTTATAATTCTTAATCTTAAATATTTTTTAGAATAGTTCTAGATAAATATACAGGAAACTCTAGGAATTTGTTTTCTACAAAAAAAAAATGAACAGCAAAAGTACACTGACATAGTATATCAGTAACGAATAGCCTGACTCAAAGTACTCTCATTACAAAACTTAGAATTATACCCCCTTTTTTTTTTTTTTTTTAAAGATGGTGTGTTACCCAGTCTCAAACTCTTGGGCTCACGTGATCTTCCCACCTCCGCCTCCTGAGTAGCAGGGACTATAGGCATGCACCACCACACTCAGCGAATTATACGTTTTAAAAGGATATTTTGTATATTGGCCATTTCTCTAACATTCCCAAAACTGCATGCTTTTGGCATCTATGCTATAAACTTAGACCAGAGTAGCCTTAGAAATACAGTAGAGGCTCCCCTTAATGTGTGTGCCAGATTAATATAAAATAGACATTTCCTTTCTAAAACATGCTGATTCTAAAGGCACGCAGAATAGCTTTTGCCATTCATTAAGTATGATGTTAGTTGTGAGTTTTTCATAAGTACCTTTTATCGTAATGAGGAAGTTCCCTTCTATTCCTAGTTTTCTTTTAAACAATAATCTTAAGTATTTTTTAATTGACACATAATAATTGTACGTGTTTATGGAGCACAGTGTGACATTTTGATACGTGCACATAATGTGCTATGATCAAATCACTATTCCTAGTTTTTTGAGTGTTTTTATAATGAAAAGATGTTATGTATTGTCAAATACTTTTTCTGTATCTATTGAGATGACACGTGGTTTTTTCCCCCTCTTCATTCTATTAATGTGGTGTATTATGTTGATTGGTTTTCATACGTTGCATTCTTGGGAGAAATCCCATTTGGTCATGGTGTATAATCCCCCATAAGGTGGCTGGATATGTTTTGCAAGTGTTTTGTTGAGGATTTTGCATTTATATTTATAATGGATGTTGGTTTGTAATTTTCTTCTTATGTCTCAGTTTTGTTTTGTTTTTATCATGTTAATACTGGCCTTATAGAATGAGTTGGGCAGTGTTCTCATCTCTTCAATTTTTGGGAAGATTTTGTGAAGGACTGGTAGATTGGTATTAATTTTTTTTTTTTTTTTCTTAGAGCCTCACTCTGTCGCCCAGGCTGGAGTGCAGTGGTGTGATCTTGGCTCACTGTAACCTCTGCCTCCTGAGTTCAAGTTATTCTCATGCCTCAGCCTCCTGAGTAGCTGGGATTACAGGCACATGCCACCACGCTTGGCTAATTTTTGGTAGAGATGGGATTTTAATGTGTTGGTCAGGCTGGCCTTGAACTTCTGGCCTCAAGTGATCGGCCTCCCAAAGTGCTGGGATTACAGGCATGAGCCCCTGGCACCCGGCCTTACTGAACTTTTAGTAGGTTACAGGGCCTATCAGAGTTATTCTCAAGGTGTTTACGTATGGAAAGGGAGACAAATAAGTAAACTGCTAATTATCATATGGTTTGATAGACTATTATGATAGAGATAGCATGTACGCTACATGATTACATAGGAGGGTACTTAACAAAGAAACAGGAGAAGGGAAGCCTTCAGAAGGTCAGTTACTCTTAAACGTGAGTAACGAATGGGAGATAGCCGGGAAGGAGGAGAACGGTATTCCAGACAGGAGTGTCTGTCACAAAGGCAGAGGGAAAAAGCATTATCACTGGGACACTACAGAGATTTCCTGCCTAGGGCATTTGTGTGGAGAAGTGTTAAGAGATCACATTTTTGAGACAGGTAGGAGCCTAGTTCATAAAGGACTTTGTGCGCCTGGTTGAGGAGTCTGAATGTTAGTTTGAAAGGCCTTGCGAACTGTTGGAGGATTTTAAACCAGAGGGTCAAATGACTGAATCTGCCTTTTAGAAAGATCATCCTAGCAAAATGTGGATTGTGGTTTGATGATGGAATGGGAAGTGAGAGAAAGGAGACTAAAGGCAAAAAGGCAGGAAGTGACTACATTAATTTAGCTGGAAGTGATGTGTCTATGTATGTATGTATGTATGTATGAAACAGTCTCGCTCTGTCTCCCAGCCTGGAGTGCAATGGTGTGATCTCCGCTTACTGCAACATCCGCCCCCATGTTCAAGTGATTCTCCTGCCTCAGCCTCCCAAGTAACTGGGATTACAGGCACATGGCACCATGCCCGGCTAATTTTTTTGTATTTTTAGTAGAGGTGGAGTTTTATCATGTTGGCCAGGCTGGTTTTGAACTCCTGACCTCAAGTGATCCACCCACCTAGGCCTCCCAAAGTGCTGGGATTACAGGCGTGTGAGTGTCTAATCGTAAGCAATGACAATGGAAATGGAAGGGAAAGAACAGTTCAGAAGGGTTTATAAGTACATGGCTGGGTACGGTGGCTCACGTCTCAAAAAAAATCAACAAAAAACCCCAGACGGGTTGAAAGGTGTTGATGATCAAATAGAATTAGGAAGATGAATTTGTTAGAATGAGAAATTTGGAGGACTGTGATCAGGGAATCAGTAGAAGATAGCAGTGAGAAGGAATGGTAGATTATGTGTCCTCAAGGGATGAACCTTAATAGAGTAGTAGTTTTTCATACGAAGTTGAAACAAGGATGCTCTCAGACAAGTCCATGATGTGGGCCATTCTGTATGATACTATATAGCCCGGTCTCTTCAACAAGCTAATTTCATGTGTGTGGGGAGGGGTAGGGAAGGATGCAGGACTGTTTTAGTTTCAAAGAGAACAAAATAATACGTAACAGCCAAACACAGTACATAATCTTTGATTGGGTTTTAGTATGAAAAAAATACCTATGAGACATTTAGGGACAGATGGAGACATTTGAATATGGAATAGATATTAGATGATCTTAGTGAATTTTTGTTAATTTTTAAAGATATCATAATAGCATTGGGATTATGCAGGAGAATGTCTTTATTTTTAGGAGATATGCTGAAGTATTTAGGGATGAATTATTCTGCTGTCTGCAGTTGACTTACAGACAGACTTGGAAGGAGGAATCAAAAAATGGCAAAATATTAACAATAGTTTAGGTGGTGGGTATATAGTTGTTTGTAATACTAAGCTTTCAACTTTTCTGTATGTTTAAAAATTTCCTTCGTTAGAGATGCTGGCAAAAAATATGGCAGATTAGGAGTATGGGGCTCTGAGCAGCAATGGGGAGCTCTATATTGCCAACCTTCCTCAAGTCCCTGAGATAGGGAAGCCATGGGAGAATGAGCAGCCAGTTCTCAAAGGGACTTCAAGATGGGTAATAACTTTAGGGTAGTGCTTCTCAGCTTTTATCACTGTAAAACCTAAACATTGGCCAGACTCAGTGGCTCACGTGTGTAATCCCAGGACTTTGAGAGGCCAACGTGGGAGGATCGCTTGAGGCCGTGAGTTCAAAACCAGCCTGGTCAACACAGAGTGACCTTGTCTCTACAAATAAAAACAAAAATTAAACAAAATTGGCCAGGCACGGTGGTCTGTGCCTGTAGTTCCAGCTACTCAGGTGGCTGAGGCGGGAGGATTGCTTGAGCCTGGGCGTTTGATGCTGCAGTGAGCCATGGTCTCGCCACAGCGCTTCAGCCTGGGTGACAGAGCACAACTCTGTCTCAAAAACAAGCACACACAAACCCTGAGCGTGGAAAACAATATTTGTGGCACACTGGGGTAAAACTAGATGAGCTTTGGGACTCTATATGAGGCTTGATTATTAAAAAAATCATTATGTTAAAAAATATTTAAGAAAATAAAACAGTATTAGGAATTTTAAAATGATGACTCTATTTTAAAAGTTCCAAATGTATTTAAAATGTTAGTGGAACTTGAGCTTGCTTCCCAAAATGTTACTTTTTAGTATCAAACTTTTTGCTTGAAATAGTTGTACTCAATTCCTGATTTTAAAAAATCTTTAATATGAGCTTCTCAATTTTTGATCATTTACTACCAATGAGAAACTGTTCGTGCAGAAGTGTAAAAGCGTTTTTCCCAACCATTAAAAAAATCAAAATTGAAATATGAACTAGGCCCCTACCTATCTCAAAAAATGTGATTTCTTAACACGTTCTCACACTTTTTTTTTTTTTGAGACAGAGTCTTGCTCTGTCACCCGGGCTAGAGTGCAATGGCACCATCTCAGCTCACTGCAACCTCCGCCTCCCGAGTTCAAGCGATTCTCCTGCCTTAGCCTCCCGAGTGGCTGGGATTACAGGCGCCCACCACCACGCCCGGCTAATTTTTGTATTTTTAGTAGAGACGGGGTTTCACCATGTTGGTCAGGCTGGTCTTCGAATTCCTGACCTTGTGATCTGCCTGCCTCTGCCTCCCAAAGTGCTGGGATTACAGGTGTGAGCCACTGTGCCCGGCCGGATTATGCTTTTTTCACAGTGCCTTTGGGACTGACACTCCTGCCTGGAATATTTCAAACCAGTTGAAATTATATCATCTAAAAACTTTTCCTTTAATTAACCAATATAATTTAGAAAATTTTCTAATAATCCAAATGATTTTTTAATCCAGTTGAACTATCTCATATCGATTATTTCAAAGTAATGAAGATTGAATTTATATATGATGCACGTGTTTTTTGTTTGTTTGTTTTTGAGACAGAGTCTCTCTCTGTTGCCCAGGCTGGAGTGCAGTGGCGTGATCTTGGCTCACTGCAACCTGTGCCTCCCAGGTTCAAGTGATTCTCCTGGCTCAGCCTCCTAAGTAGCCGGAATTACAGGTGTGTGCCACCACGTCCAGCTAATTTTGGTATTTTTAATAGAGACAGGGTTTCACCTTGTTGGCCAGGCTGCTCTCACACTTCTGACCTCAAGTGATCTGGCCACCTCGGCCTCCCAAAGTGCTGGGATTACAAGCATGAGCCACTGTGCCCAGCCTCTCATGCATGTGTTTTTAGGGCCACACATCAAGCTTGGCTGCTCCTAAAAGGGCATATCAGTTGCGGAGGCAGGGAGGTAGCCCATAGGATGTGAAGATAAAGATCTGGGACTGCTTCCTAGAGCATGAGCCCTGTCAGTTTGAAGAAGTTGCAGTGCACACTGGAATGAACACTATGCTCTTTGGGCACCTGGAACATCAGTGTCTTCAGGAGCTCTCTGATGGGTGATGGTGCATTCTGCATCTGGACTCTGAAGGAGAGGACCACGTGATATGGCAGTGTGGAGCAGTGGGTGCCTGATGGCATTTGTTGTCTTGCTGCTCTGCAGACCAGGGGCCTGCCATCGGATCCTGTCCTGCCCTGGTCCCCCTGTGGGAAGCTCTGGAACAGACTGCTTTCTGGGGCCCGACTTCATCTGGCCACACTGAGAGATGAGAGATAAGAGGTTCAGTATTTTGGGGTGCCCCTTTAATCCATCCACTTGACAGGCTGAGTATCCCTTTTTCAAAATGCTTGGGACCAGAAGTATTTTGGATTTCTAATTTTTTTTGGATTTTGAAATATTTGCATATACATAATGAGATATCTTGGGAAAGGGATTCAAGTCTAAACACAAAACTCATTTATGTTTCATGTAAACCCTATGGACATAGCCTGAAGGTAATTTTATGCAGTATTTTAAATAATGTGTAGATGAAACAAAGTTTCTATACATAGAACCATCAGAAAGCAAAAGTATCACTATGTCGGCTGCCCCTGAGGACAAGCTGGCTGTTTGGTGTCAGCATCATTCCTGACCCTAAACTGATAGGAATTGATGTTGATAAGCAATCATCTTACACTTATTCACACAGAAGTACGTGGCAGTAAAAAATATGAAGTACCATTCACGAAGTGAAGAAATAATGTGTTCAAGGTAATGAAGCAGCACAGTAGCATCACCACAATACCTGTGTCAGCTGTTAGCAACAGCAAACGCCGGACTTTCAGTCTCTGCCTGCAATGCTGTGTTTTGATTAGAAGGTTACTGTATACTGTACAGGTTGAGTGATCCTTATCTGAAATGCCTGGGACCTCAAAATGTTTTGGGTTTTGGAGCATTTTGGATTTAGGATTTTCAGATTAGGGATGGTTAACTTGTATTGCAATGTCCGGTGGGTGAGGATTCCTGAATTAGGGTAGTCCTAGATTTCAGTTAAGGCATTAATTATTCCTGATAGATGATAGTTCGAAAAAAGAGGCTTGATGATCAAGTGACTTTGGAACAGGCTGTGTTGAACAAAGTTAAGTTTCATGATTGTAGAACATTCCAAAGACTTTAATATACTAATACACACTATAAATGACCATATAAAACCACATATAAATATTATATATAAACCATAATATTTGAGTTTTGCAGACATTTTTGATCACTGAAGCCCTTTATTGAGCAGCTCTGGCCAGACACAGTGGCTCATGCCTATAATCCCAGCACTTTGGGAGACTGAGGGAAGTGGATCACGAGGTCAGGAGTTCAAGAGAAGCACCTTGAGGAATGAGTATTAAACAGAACACAGTTTAGAAAATATATTGATAAGAGGTTATTAAAAATTCGTGCCTTGAAGGCTGTAAGTGCACTTTAATCAGAGTGCCAGAGTGTTTTGTTCACATGTTTTTAATTATTGGAATGCACACTTTTAAAAATATCCAAATAAAAAGGTTGAAAACTAAAAAATAAAGTTAGTGCCTGTTATTTAGACATGGAAGGATAAAATTATAAATGATAAGTTTTACCTATTTCAAAACAAAAGTCAGCATTATACTTATTGGTAAAAGACTAGTGTTCCAAATTATTAAATAATAATAATGTTTTTATAAAATGGATTATTATCACTTTATGCATTTATGTTGCTTTGGTAAGTGCTGGCCAGTGCCTTGTCATGACAGAGAAATAAGATACCATAAGAAGATAATACAAAAAGTATTATTAGAAAATATAAAATAATCAACGGAAAGATTTTAATTAATACATTTTTTCAGGAAATATATAGTCAATAGCAAAAATTCAATTTTTACCTCAAACACTTGAAATTACAGGGTTCTAAAAATATTTCATCACAATATCTACAAAACAAAATACTCAGGCATCATCTTGGAGGATTGTGTGTGGCTTACATGACGAACCTCAAGATAGTCATATTTAATTTAGCGATCTATAAAGGGATATATATATCTAAATATACATCTCTTAGATGTGAAAACTAAATATTCTAAAATGTTAATTCTCAATGCATAGCTGATTGCAATATCAATAAAACTTTCAATGGTATTTCATTTGGAATTTCTAAATTGTATATGGATTTCTGTATTTCCTTTGGAATAATAAGTTGGTATTGATAAACATTCCTAAAAAGAGGCTAATAGAGTGGCATTAAATAAAACACTATGGTAATGGCACAAGACTAGAAATACAAATCAGAATAGAATCAGTAGAATGGACAATTGATAGAATTAATCTCAATCACATAAAAGATGATAATACATAATAAAGTGCAAGGAAAGGAATCAAGCACTTGGTAAATAGGAAAAGCTAACCTTTCACTTTGAATCACATCAAAATAAACCAGATGAATTATTCAGTGTGTTGTCCAGTGTCAAAAATAAAAACAAAAAAACCACAGTAAATCTATCTGTAAATTGTTGAAGAAAATCGAATTAAGTACTTGCTAGACCTCTAGAAAAAGGACGATTTTTCTTTCTGTGCCTTTTGGGCCTTTCACAGGATAAGTTTCTAAACTTTAAAGTATGAGAAGAAATCTCAACAGCTGTGACTACCTAAAAATAAAGGATAATGTACTTTTAAAATGACCTTAAATTTAAAAACCAAACATCAGCTTTGTGCAGTGACAGCCTCATAACCAGAGAGTTTTCCCAAGATCCTGTTATGGCTCATAAGAAGCTTGCTAGTTCAACTGTGTTCAACTCGCTGAATTTCAACAAGATAAGACAAATATACAAAGATGAATTGGGCAGGATTCTTCAATAAAGAATTGATTATTGATTATAATAATGAAAAATCAGAAACAACCTAAACATCCACAATTGGGGGTTGATTAAATACATTTTGATAAAGCTCTATAATGGAATATTAAGCAGTCGCTAAAAATAATAAGGTAATGAATATTTATTGAGAATGAAAGGTCCAATTTATTGCTGAGTGAGAAATTAGATTAGAGAACAACATTAAAAGTAGTTAACTCTGGACCGAGCATGGAGGCTCACACCTGTAATCCCAGCACTTTGGGAGGCTGAGGCGGGTGGATCATTTGAGGTCAGGAGTTTGAGACCAGTCTGGCCAGTATGGTGAAACCCCATCTCTACTAAAAATACAAAAGTTAGGGCCGGGCGCGGTGGCTCAAGCCTGTAATCCCAGCACTTTGGGAGGCCGAGACAGGCGGATCACAAGGTCAGGAGATCGAGACCATCCTCGCTAACACGGTGAAACCCCGTCTCTACTAAAAAAATGCAAAAAAAAAAACTAGCCGGGCGGGTTGGCGGGCGCCTGTAGTCCCAGCTACTCGGGAGGCTGAGGTAGGAGAATGGCGTAAACATGGGAGGCGGAGCTTGCAGTGAGCTGAGATCCGGCCACTGCACCCCAGCCTGGGCGACAGAGCAAGACTCCGTCTCAAAAAAAACAAAACAAAACAAAAAAAAACAAAAGTGAGCTCGGTGGTAGTGGTGCGCACCTGTAGTCCCAGCTACTCCAGAGGCTGAGGCAGGAGAATCACTTGAGCCTGGGAGGTGGAGGTTGTGGTGAGTCGAGATCGTGCCACTGCACTCCAGCCTGGGCAATTATGGCAAGACTCCATCTCAAAAAGAAAAAAGAAAAAAAGAAAAGAGTAGTTAACTCTGAGTAGAATTGGAAGTGATTTTAACTTAAACTTTCATCTGTGTCTTTTTTTTTTCCTCCAGTAATTGTGTATGATTTTGATCATCAGAAAGGAAATGGAGCTGTTTTCGTTTTAGAAAAACAAGTGCAAACAACTGACCTGGAAAATTGTTTGCAGTGACTTCGACATAGGGTTAAGTCTTTATTATTCAAACAGCTCACGCTCATTGTTAAGAAATAGTCAAAGGCCCCCGTAGGGTTGAGCAGAGAACATGAATAGACAGTTCATAACATGGGAAACACGGATGGTAAACAAACATATGGATCATTATTGAGATTCACTTGTAATCAAAGCAGTGTAAATTTAAATAATGAGGTAACTTTCTTTGTTGTTAAATTAGCAAAAGTTCATTGCTGTGTTATTTATAATAAAGAAAAAATAGCCGGGCGCGGTGGCTCACGCCTGTAATCCCAGCACTTTGGGAGGCCGAGGCGGGCGGATCACGAGGTCAGGAGATCGAGACCATCCTGGCTAACACGGTGAAACCCCGTCTCTACTAAAAATGCAAAAAATTAGCCGGGCGAGGCGGCGGGCGCCTGTAGTCCCAGCTACTCCGGAGGCTGAGGCAGGAGAATGGCGTGAACCCGGGAGGCGGAGCTTGCAGTGAGCTGAGATCGCGCCACTGCACTCCAGCCTGGGCGACTAAGCGAGACTCTGTCTCAAAAAAAAAAAAAAAAAAAAGAAAAAAAAGAAAAAATAATATCAATAAATTGTGGTATATTCTTTTGGTACTGTTAAAAAATGGAAGGTTGTGTAAATTATGTTGTAACCTGGAAAAATATGACAGGTGAAGTAATTAAGGAGTTAAGATTTTATACTGTAAGTACTAACAGGTGGGATGGGGTGGAGTAAGGTGAGGTGGGGTGGGGTGGAGT
The DNA here is from genome assembly GCF_043159975.1 of Macaca nemestrina. Classification (NCBI taxonomy): domain Eukaryota; kingdom Metazoa; phylum Chordata; class Mammalia; order Primates; family Cercopithecidae; genus Macaca; species Macaca nemestrina. The sequence continues at coordinate 4,169,493 of NC_092125.1, read as the reverse complement.
GAGGTGGGGTGGGGTGGGGTGGAGTGAGGTGGGGTGGGGTGGAGTGGGGTAGAATGAGGTAGAGTGGGGTGGAGTGAGGTGGGGTGGGGTGGAGTGGGGTAGAATGAGGTAGAGTGAGGTGGGGGTGGGGTAGGGTGAGGTGAGGTGGGGTAGGGTGAGGTGAGGTGGGGTGGGGTGGAGTGAGGTGGGGTGGGGTGGAGTGGGGTAGAATGAGGTAGAGTGAGGTGGGGGTGGGGTGGAGTGAGGTGGGGTGGGGTGGAGTGGGGTAGAATGAGGTAGAGTGGGGTGGAGTGAGGTGGGGTGGGGTGAGGTGAGGTGGGGTGGAGTGAGGTGGGGTGGGGTGGAGTGGGGTAGAATGAGGTAGAGTGAGGTGGGGGTGGGGTGGGGTGAGGTGAGGTGGGGTGGGGTGGAGTGAGGTGGGGTGGGGTGGAGTGGGGTAGAATGAGGTAGAGTGAGGTGGGGGTGGAGTAGGGTGAGGTGGGGTGGGGTGGAGTGAGGTGGGGTGGGGTGGAGTGGGGTAGAATGAGGTAGAGTGAGGTGGGGGTGGGGTAGGGTGAGGTGAGGTGGGGTAGGGTGAGGTGGGGTGGGGTAGGGTGAGGTGGGGTGGGGTGGAGTAAGGTGGGGTGGGGTGGAGTGGGGTAGAATGAGGTAGAGTGGGGTGGAGTGAGGTGGGGTGGGGTGAGGTGAGGTGGGGTGGAGTGAGGTGGGGTGGGGTGGAGTGAGGTGGGGTGGGGTGGAGTGGGGTAGAATGAGGTAGAGTGAGGTGGGGGTGGGGTAGGGTGAGGTGAGGTGGGGTGGGGTGGAGTGAGGTGGGGTGGGGTGGAGTGGGGTAGAATGAGGTAGAGTGGGGTGGAGTGAAGTGGGGTGGCGTGGAGTGGGGTAGAATGAGGTAGAGTGAGGTGGGGGTGGGGTGGAGTGAGGTGGGGTGGGGTGGGGTGAGGTGAGTGGGATGGGGTGGAGTGAGGTGGGTTGGAGTGAGGTGAGTGGGGTGCGGTGGAGTGAGGTGAGTGGGGTGGGGTGGAGTGAGGTGAGATGGGGTGGAGTGAGGTGAGATGGGGTGGAGTGAGGTGAGTGGGGTGCGGTGGAGTGAGGTGGGGTGGCGTGGGGTGTGGGGGGAGAAGAGCAGGGTTGTTCAAGGGAGGAAGATCTGAGTTCAGTCCAGCTCTGCCACTCAATAAGTCTGTGATCTTGGGCAAAAGGTGCTTAGCGTCTCTGAGCTTTGGTTTATTTTTTCTCTATGATTGTAAAAGTATATACAGTACCTGATGTAGAACCTGGTGTGTAGTGTTTATTCAGTACATATTTGTTGAATGAATGAATGGTATTCAGTGCTATATATAAAAGCATATGTATGAAGAAAGATTGGAAGAAAATACAGCAAAATGATGAGTGGTTATATTGGGGGAAGAGAATGTGAGTGATTTTAAAATTTCCTATTTTCTGTTTGGTGGTATTATATTTCTAATTGAAATAATTACCTAAACTCATTCCTAATATCTTTCTTTCTGGGCGTCCTACTGTATTTACTGTTTGATACATCGTGAGACCTTTTTCTTTTCTTTGAGACAAGGTCTAGCTGTGTCGCCAGGCTGGCATGCAGTACTGTGATCCTGGCTCACTGCAGCCTCGACCTCCTGAGCTCAAGCAGTCCTCCCGCCTGGGCCTACCAAAGTGCTGGACTGCAGGCATGAGCTGCCATGCTTAGCACGATTTTAAGACTCAATTACATTATTTTCCTTTATTCTTTCACTCAGCCAAACACCTTGGAGTTGGCCTTGACCCTTTTCTTTCTATGTCAGCAAATCTTGCTGGCTCTGCTCTTTAGAATATATACAGAATCGGCCGGGCGCGGCGGCTCACGCCTGTCATCCCAGCACTTTGGGAGGCCGAGGCGGGTGGATCACGAGGTCAGGAGATCAAGACCATCCTGGCCAACATGGTGAAACCCTGTCTCTACTAAAAATACAAAAAATTAGCCGGGCGTGGTGGTATGCACCTGTAGGCCCAGCTACTCAGGAGGCTGAGGCAAGAGAATCGCTTGAACCCAGGAGGCGGAGCTTGCAGTGAGCCGAGATTGAGCCACTGCACTCCAACCTGGGCAACAGAGAGAGACTCCATCTCAGAAAAAAAAAAAAAAAAAAGAATATATCCAGAATCCTGACATGTCTCACCACCTTCACTGCTACCATTCTGGCCCACGTCTCTCACCTGGAGTACTGCGGTGGCCTCCTGCCTGGTCTCTCTGCTTCCACCCTTGTCGTAATAGCCAGAGTGATGAGTGATGATCAGCAGACCACATCACTTTGCTGCCTGGAAAAACCCTTCAGCGCCTTCACATCTCATTCAGAGTAAAAGCCAAAATCCTTAAAGTAGCCTACAGGGCTTTTTTTTTTTTTTTTTTTTGAGATGGAGTTTTGCTCTTGTTGCCCAGGCTGGAGTGCAATGGCGCAATCTTGGCTCACTGCAACCTCCGCCTCCCAGATCCAAGCAATTCTCCTGCCTCAGCCTCCGGAGTAGCTGGGATGACAGTTATGTGCCACCACGTCCAGCTAATTTTGTATTTTTAGTAGAGACGGGGTTTCACCCCGTTGGCCAGGCTGGTCTCGACCTCCTGACCTCAGGTGATCCACCCGCCTTGGCCTCCCAAAGTGCTGGGAATACAGGTGTGAACCACTGCGCCTGGCCAAGGCCTCTTGACAATCTATTCCTCACCTTCAGATTCATACCTTTCTGATCTTATTTCTTACTCTTTTGCACTTACTGTTCTCTCTGCCTGAAAACTCTGCAGTTGTTCATAAGGCTGGCTCCTTCCCTGCTTCAGGTATCTGCCCAAGTGTCACCTTACCGCAGAGGTAGGCCTGTCTCAGACCTCCGTATCAACCCGTTCTCCCCACCCACGCCCCACCCAGCGTCCCTCATGTCCCTACCCTGTTTATTCCTTCCTCCATTTTTCATTTGCCTTACTATGTATTTTATCAGATATTACGAGCTTATATATCTTTCCCAATAAAAGCAGCTCTATAGAGGCAGGGATTTTTTTTTTCTATTTTGTTCCTTGCCATAACCTTACCACATAGTAAGTACTAGGTAACTATTTATTGAATAAAAATATGAGTGTTTCATATATGTAAGTCATAGTCCAAAACTAGTTTGAAAGCTTTTTGAGAAAATGTCATGTTGGTTTTTATGCATTTCTTCCCACAACTCTGCAAGCATAGAATAAGGCAAGGTAGGCAGGGAACCCTGCGGAGAAGCAAACAGTATCTGTTGTGTTGGATTCACTGTGCCTCTCAGGCGAGGACTCTGCCCGGAGGACTCGAGAGAGAGGCCGCTGCTGGAAATATTCTATCACCGTGATGGGAGTGGTTCCATGAGTATGTGCGTGTGTAAACACTTAATTAAACTGTGTACTTAAGATCAGTGCACCTTTACCATATGTACATTATGCCTCAGAAAAGATGTTTACAAACACAATATATCCTTTGACATCTCCAGAGGAAGTTAAACATGCTAAATGATACATAAAGATAAGGAAAGAGTTCTTCATATGCTTGTTTATTAAGATTGCTAGTCTGGTTATTAGAATTTTTGTTTTCAATTCAAAGCTAAATTAAAATAATTTTTATTTACTTTGTCTTTTGCAGAGATAATAGTAGCAGAATTTCACAAAAAAATCAAGGAAGCATTTGAAGTGTTTGACCATGAGTCGAATAATACAGTGGATGTGAGGTTTGGAAATTTTTTTTTTGGTTACACTTCTAAATTACTGACACAAGTCATAAGATACAAGAGAGCTATTTTCTCTTCTTTTTACACTGTACCTTGGATTTATTATGCTGTTTTAAGTATTTATTTTCCATGCTCTGTAAAAGGTCTTTGCTAGCTATTGCTTTGATAAGTACTGTTTCTTATTCTTCATACTCTGGTAGAAAGAATATACTGTATTCTCATTGCCCGTTCCAACCTATAAATTGTAAACTCTGTGAGTGAGATGAACTGTATTTCAGTTTTAGTGCTTGGCGCATATTTGGCACTCAGGAAGTAGTCGAGTGAAGGAACGCCATTTGCTTTGTAAAACACATAAAGATGTATTATAAGGCCACAAATAGGATATTGCAAGGAAACATTAATAATGCCTATGCGATGGCACACTCCCCCTGTAAAATAGCAAAAAGAACCCAAACAGAAGAACATGAAACGACAAGAGAAGACATGAATACTGCTGGGTCTGAAATGGAGGACACAGCATGAGTCTGAAACAAAACAAACAAAAAACCCCTTAAAAGACAGAAGAGATTACACATACTAATAAGAATTGTAGGGTTTGTGCCACACACATCAAAGAAAGGCAGTGAAGCTGGGTGCGGTGGCTCACACCTGTAATCCCAGTACTTTGGGAGGTCAAGGTGGGCAGATCACCTGTGGTCAGGAGTTCAAGACCAGCCTGAACAACATGATGAAACTCCATCTCTACTAAAAATACAAAAATTAGCCAGGCGTGGTGGCGGGCGCCTGTAATCCCAGTTACTTTGGAGGCCGAGGCAGAAGAATCACTTGTACCCCGGAGGCAGAGGTTGCAGTGAGCCGAGATCACGCCACTGCACTCCAGCCTGGGCGATAGAGCGAGACTGTCTCCAAAAAAAAAAAAAAAAAAAAAAAAGGCAATGAAACCATTCTTTAGGAGGCCAGGCTAAATGAGGGTTATTTGATGCGATTGCAATCTCAAGACCAGGGCCTAGTAAAGAGGCCAGCACAGCAGTGGGAAGTGGTTTGAAAACGGTTCTGGAAAGGAACTGTTTGAGGCTTATAAACCAGTGCCATCAGAGGTGCAGCACCACATAGCTCTGGTGGCTCTGGTCACATTGCATTCTGTGGGAATGACACTGGAATACCAGGCCTTCCTGTGGGTACCCCAGTAGGAAATGAGTGGGTGGGGTGCTAGTGGTGGTGGTAGGGTTGGGGAGGGGGTGCAGCAGGCAGCCCTGGCCTGCAATTTGAATAACTAAGCACATGAATGACAAGTGCCTTGACCTCAGACCTCTCCTTGAAGGGTTCTCCTGGGGGCAGGGGACAGAGGTATTGTTAGAGAAGTCAGGGAAAGTATGGCGTTATGAGAGAAAGGGGAAAGAGAGAAAAGAAACCAGCATTTGCTTAAGGCTTGCCATCTAACACACTACCTGTAGTTGGGTGCTAGAGGCTTCATGTGGATTACCTCATTTTAATCTTTTTATTTGTGGGTTAAGGGTTGGCATCTCCGGTTTCTGGAGACAAGGAGAAGGTAAATAGTTTGCTCCATGTCACACCAGGGTTTTTCTAACTCCGAGTCTCTTGCTATGCTACGTGACCCACACTCCCACCCCTACCTACCCTTTAAAGACATTGGGGCTTCTCTTCTGCATTCAGGCTTCCTGACAGTAGCCGTGAAAAGAACATCTCTGGATCCTGAGAGCAACGAGGCCAGGCCTTTTATGGTAAAAGGGCCAATTCAGTAAAAGTAAACATGTTTATGGGCTGAATCTTTTTTCCACTGAAAGTTAAAATAACTTTACCGAGGCCCTGAGGGAAAGTAGATGTTCTTACAACTTAAAGGGTCTGCTTTATTAGTTAAAGATGGTTACTACGAACATTGTTATTGTTTTTAGCATTAAAATATTGATGCTGAGTGTATTTGAGGAGGGACAACATGGATGAATGTAGCTTCCTGATCATTATTCCTGTGTTAATTTGTATAGCACTTTAAAGTTTATAATGAATGTTCTCATGCTTCTGGTATCATTACCATCCACTCTTTTTTAAAAATTCATTTAGTTGGCCGGGCGCGGTGGCTCAAGCCTGTAATCCCAGCACTTTGGGAGGCCGAGGCGGGTGGATCACGAGGTCAGGAGATCGAGACTATCCTGGCTAACATGGTGAAACCCCGTCTCTACTAAAAATACAAAAAAAACTAGCCGGGCGTGGTGGCGGGCGCCTGTAGTCTCAGCTACTTGGGAGGCTGAGGCGGGAGAATGGCGTGATCCCGGGAGGCGGAGCTTGCAGTGAGCCGAGATCACGCCACTGCACTCCAGCCTGGGAGACACAGCGAGACTCCGTCTCAAAAAAAAAAAAAAAAAAAAAAAAATTCATTTAAAGATAGGGTCTTACTCTGTCCTCCAGGCTGGATTACAGTGGCTTGATCATAACTCAGCGTGTGTGACCTTGAACTCCTGAAGTGATCCTCCTGCCTCAGCTTCCCAAGCAGCTAGGACTGTAGGCACTCGCTACCACGCCCAGCTAATTATTATTTCTTGTAGTGACAGGGGTGTTGCTACGTTGCCCAGGCTGGTCTTGAACTCCTGGCCTCAAGTGATAGACCCTCCTCAGCCTCCCAAAGTGTTAGTATTACAGGTGTGAGCCACTGCACTTGGCCACTGTTTATAAATTGGAAACTAAGCTTTGGGAGGCTGAGGCAGGTGGATCACCTGAGGTCAGGAATTTGAGACCAGCCTGCCCAACATGGTGAAACCTCGTCTCTCCTAAAAATAAAAAAAGTTAAAAAAAAAAAAAAATTAGCTGGGTGTGGTGGCGGGCGCCTGTAGTCCCAGCTGCTTGGGAGGCTGAGGCTTTAGAATCTCTTGAACCTAGGGGGTGGAGATTGCAGTGAGCTGAGATTGCATCACTGCGCTCCAGTCTGGGCAACAGAGTGAGACTCCATCTCAACAAAGCAAACAAACAAACAAGAAAATGTAAGGATGGAGAAGCCAAAAGACTTGCCCAAGATCACACAATAGGTTAGCAACAAAGTTGGAACTCAAGTTCGCTTCTTCTTTGGGGCAGCGCTTTCCAGTTTGTGTACCCCCCAGGGGCGGCTCTGAGAATGCAGGATGAGTGAGGTCTGGCCCTGCCTTTCCCAGCGCGTTTTCTCGGTTTGTAAAAGCGGTTGATCTATCGAGAATGTATTTCGGCTGATTAAAGCGAAGGTCTAAATAGACTTTTTTTTTTTCCAAGTTACCAGTTTATTCCACTTACTTCTGGAATTGTTAGGCCTTCTTTATAATATGCAACATTTTATAGAAGGGGTCTAATTTGGCGCATATCTTATGTGCTGTACCACTTTACCTTCAATGCTCTATTAACTGTTGTCAGTTTATAAAATAATTTAATGTCTGATAGTTTAATATCCTTCTTTTTAAACATTTTAATTAAGGATTGAAGGCAGTATTCTGTGTAAGAACTGAGGAAAGTACATAAAAAAGAATGAAATCCTGTCATTTGTGGCAACCTGAGTGAGCCTGGAGACATTATGTTAACCAAAATAAGTCAGGCACGGAAAGAGAAATGCCGCATGATCTCGCTTCTATGTGGGAGCTAAAAACAAACAAACAAACAAACACACAAACAAACAAAAAAACTGAGTTCCTGGAAGTAGAGAGTAGAGCTGTGTGTCAGAGGAGAGGAAAGACGGGGAGGAGGGACTGGGGAGGCTGGTTAATGGATGCAGAATTACAGCTGGATTGGTGGAAGGAGTTCTATTGTTCTGCCGCAGTAGAGGGTGACTCTGGTTAACTCTGATTTATTTTTCAAAAATACAAGAGAGGATTTTGAATGTTCACAAGGAAATGATCAATGTTTTAGGTGGTGGAGATGCCAGTTACCCTGATTTGATCATTACACTTTGTATAAAGCATTGACGTATCACTCTGTATATCTCAGAAATCTGTACAATTATTATTTGTCAACTAAAAATAAATGGGAAAAAGCAAGGATTGAGTGGTGTAAAGAAGTGTTTTTCAGGCCAGGTGCAGTGCCTCACGCCTATAATCCCAGCACTTTGGGAGGCCAAAGTAAGGGAGGAGACCACCTCTCATATCGTCTTATGCCCAGTTTCTGCCTCCAAAGAAAGAAGTAGTAAAAACTAAAAGGCAGAAATGAAATCCACAGGCAGACAGCCCGGCACCGCACCCTGGGCCTGGTAGTTAAAGATCAACCCCTGACCTAGTCGGTTCTGTTATCTATAGATTCCAGACATTGTGTAGAAATACACTGTGAAAATCCCTATCTTGTTTTATTCCGATCTAAGATCTAATTACCGGTGCATGCAGCCCCCAGTCACGTACCCTCTGCTTGTTCAATCAATCACGACCCTCTCACACGCACCCCCTGAGAGCTGTGAGCTCTTAAAAGGGACAGGAGTTGTCCACTCAGAGAGCTCAGCTCTTGAGACAGGAGTCTTGCTGATGCCCCCGGCCAAATAAACCCCTTCCTTCTTTAACTCGATTTCTGAGGAGTTTTGTGTGCCGCCCATCCTGCTACAGAAGCAGGTGAATCACCGGAGGTCAGGAGTTCGAGACCAGCCTGGCCAACATGGTGAAACCCCATCTCTACTAAAAATACACAGATTAGCCAGGCATGGTGGCGTGTGCCTGTAATTCCAGCTACCAGGGAGGCTGAGGCAGAAGAATCACTTGAACCCAGAAGGCAGAGGTTGCGGTGAGCCAAGATCGCACCATTGCACTCCAGCCTGGGTGACAGAGTGAGACTCCGTCTAAAAAAAAGAAAGAAAGAAAGAAAGAAAGAAGTGTCTTTGAACGGAGGGAGAGATATATAATGACTCAGTGGGGGCAGGACAGAGAGCCGTTCCTGGAGAGCCCCCCAGGCACTGGCTGTGCCTCCCCTAGCTGCTTTATCCCTCAGGTGGAGGTTTGGTGTTACTTCCTGTGTAGGGCTGATCTAGGCCCCCTTGAGAGGTCTAGGTCTTAGAGTTTTGTGGTGGCTACTCTCCCTTTCCCTTATCTCTGCTTTGCACAAATTGGAATATTTAATTTGAAATTTTATCGCATCAGATAAAGGGAAAGTCTGGTATTGCAAATGCTGGGCAGCCACCAGCCCACTGTCAAAACCTTTATGAGCTGGGCCCCTACTACTGCCCTTCCGCCTCTAGGGGCCAGTTCTGAGGTCTGGAATCAGACTTCCTGGCTTCCCATCCCAGCTCCGTGACTGCGAGTCATTTCGTTATTCTCTCTGTGCCTCAGTGTACATTTGCCTCAGAGGTTTCGTAGTACAAGTAAGTAGTTCTCAGAGTGCTCCCAAGACCCTTTCAGGGGACTGTGAAGTCAGAACTATTTTCATAATAAATTTAAGAGAGTATTTGTTCTTTTCATTCTCACTTTTTCCACGAGTATATACTGTTTTTTTCTTTTCTTTTTCTTTCATTTTTTTTTTTTTTAAGACAGAGTCTCTGTCACGCAGACTGGAGTGAGTGGCACGATCTTGGCTCACTGCAACCCCCGCCTCCTGGGTTCACGCCATTCTCCTGCCTCAGCCTCCCGAGTAGCTGCAATTACAGGCACCTGTCACCACGCCCGGCTAATTTTTGTATCTTTTTTTTTTTTTTTTTTTTTTTTAGTAGAGATGGGGTTTCACCATGTTGGCCAGGCTGGTCACGAACTCCTGGCCTCAGGTGATCCACCCACCTCGGCCTCCCAAAGTGCTGGGATTACAGGCGTGAGCCACTGCGTCCGGCCTTGTATTGGAGTTTTTCAAAGGCTACATGACATGCAGTTTTGCAGCAGATTGAACGCAGAACTAGATATGAGAATACAGCTGTCCCCTGTGAAGCCAGGTGTTACATATTTACATTGAACGTATGTAAAACATGCCATTCTTCTCAATATACTTTTTGTTTTGGAAAATATAGTTTAAAAAAATAAAAATTATTTATGTAAACATATGAGTTGATTTATGATTTCTAAATGAATTAATACATACATATTTTTAAAATGTAAGGTTTAATTTCTAATATGATAATAAATATAGATCCATATAACTCACACAACATAAACGCTTTGAGCGCCTTGATAATTTTTGATAGTTTGTAAAAGGAATTCTCAGACCAAAAAGTTTGAGAACCACTGTTGTGAGTGGACATTTTTAAAGCTCTTAGAACAATATTAGCTTGGGATTTAAAGCTAAGAACAGTATTAGCTATTATAATTTTTCTACTTTATATACATATAGTTTGTATTATTATTATTTTGAGATGGAGTCTCAGTGTCTGGCTCAAGCTGGAGTGTAGTGGCCCGATCTCAGCTCATTGTAACCTCTGCCTCCTGGGTTCAAGCGATTCTCCTGCCTCAGCCTCCCAAGTAGCTGGGATTACAGGTGCCCACCACCGTGCCCATCTAATTTTTGTATTTTTGGTAGAGACAGGGTCTCGCTATGTTGCCCAGTCTAGTCTTGAACTCGTGGCCTTAAGTCATCTGCCTGCCTCAGCCTCCCAAAGTGCTGGAATTATAGACATGAGCCACGGTGCCCAGCCCCATTTTATGTTTTTAAAGTAAATAACTCAGATTTGTTTTGCCTCTGTTTAATCTGGATGAGCAATGTTATGTTATATGTAACAAAACTCTCATAAGAACTTTAAAATACATATTTTATTTTAGAGACAAGCTCTGTTTATGTTGCCCAGGCTGGCCTTGAAATCCTGAGATCAAGCGATCCTCCTGTCTCAGCCTCCCGAGTAGCTGGGACTATAAGCACCTACCACACCTGGCTAGAACATTTTACTTATTCCCATATGTTCCATATTGATCTCTTAAGATCTAAAGCATTTTATTTTTCTTTTTCATTTCCTTGTTAAATAGTTTTTGAAAGCCAGCTCCTTGAAAAACACTGGGCAGGTTTTCAATATCACTAATTAGGGATACTCTGATTTTGCCTTATATAATATAAAACACAGACCTTTTTTTTTTTTTTTTTAAAGACAGTCTCGCTCTGTCGCCTAGGCAGGAGTGCAGTGCAGTGATCTCGGCTCACTGCAACCTCCACCTCCTGGGTTCAAGCGATTCTTCTGCCTCAGCCTCCCAAGTACCAGGAATAGTGAGATTACAGGTGTGTGCCACCATTCCCCAGTAATTATCTCTTTTTTTTTTTTTTTCTGTACTTTTAGTAGAGACAGGGTTTTTGCCATTATAGCCAGGCTGGTCTCGAACTCCTGGCCTCAAGTGACCCGCCCGTCTCAGCCTCCCAGAGTACTGGAATTACAGGCATGAGCCACTGCACCCGGCCACATTTTCACTTATATGTATTTTCCTGCTCTGTATTTAGAAGTTAAGAAGACCGATTGAAAATTAAATTTTTGAATAGATGATATATGTACATGGGATAAAATTCTAAAGGTAGAAATAATATATAGTGATAAATAAATCTCTTTTTTACCTATCCAGTTCCCCTTATTAAAGGCAAGGTTTGTTACAGTCTTCTCTAATTCTTCCAGAGATTCTCCATGCAAATATGTATGAGTATGTGTGTGCGTGCGTTTGTGTGTGTGTGTGCATACGTTTGTGTATTTTTTTTACTGTGGTAAAATATAGATAACCTAAAATTTATCATTTTAAGTATAGAATGCAGTGGCATTAACATTACTGTACAACCATCACTGCTATCCATTTTAGGCTTTTTCATCTTCCCAAACTGAAACTCTGTACCCATTTAACAATAGTTCCACACCCCTCCCTCTTGCAGCCCGTGGCAGCCACCGTTCTGCTTTCTGTGTCTATGAGTTTCATTATCCTGGATGCCTCATATATAAATGGAAGAGTAAAATATTTGTCCTTCCTGTGCTTGCTTCGGCAGCACATACACTAAAATTGGAACGCTACAGAGAAGATTAGCATGGACCCTGCAGGAGGATGACATGCAAATCTGTGAAGCATTCCATTTTTAAAATACAAACAAATAATATTTGTCCTGTGTCTTGTTTATTTCATGTAGTGTAATGTTCTCACGGTTCATCCACCTTGTTGCATGTGTCAGAATTGTATTCCTTTTTTGAATAATATTCCATTGTATTTATATCCCACATTTTATTCATCCATCTGGCTATTGATGGACATTTGGGTTGTTTTCATCTTCTGACTGTTGTGAATTACGCTGCTATGAATGTTGGTGTATAGATATCTGTTCGAGTCTCTGCTTTTAATTCTTTTGGGTGCATATCCAGGAGTGGAATTGCTGGATCACGTGGTAGTTCTGTGTTGGATATTTGAGGAACCACTGTACTGTTTTCCACAGCGGCTGCACCATGCTGCGTTCCCAGCGGCAATGCCCCGAGGTTCCGGTTTCTCCACATCTTTGCCAGCACTTGTCATTTCTGTTGGTTTTTTGGAGGGGGGTGTTGTTATTATTGTTGTTTCTATAATAACCGTCCTACTGGATGTGAAATGGTATCTCACTGGGGCTTTGATTTGCATTTTCCTGATTAGTAATGTTGAACATCCTTTCATGTACTTATTGGACATTTGTACATCTTCTTTGGAGAAGTCTCTAGTCTTTGCCCATTTTTAAACCAGGTTGTTTTATTTTGTTTATTTTTGAGTTGTAGGATATGTGTTTATTTTTAACGTGAATGGTATGATACTATATAAACTGTTCTGCACTCTGCTTTTTTTACTTATCAATATATCTTGACTATTAGTATATAAAAATTGGCTGGGTGCGGTGGCTCCCACCTGTAATCCCAGCACTTTGGGAGGCTGAGGTGGGCAGATCACCTGAGGTCAGGAGTTCAAGACCATTAAGACCACCCTGGCCAACATGGGGAAACCCCATCTCTACTAAAAATACAAAAATTAGCCAGACATGATGGTGGGTGCCTATAATCCCAGCTTCTTGGGAGGCTGAGACAGGAGAATCGTTTGAACCTGGGAGACAGTCGTTGGAGTGAGCTGAGATCACGCCACTGCACTCCAGCCTGGGCGGCTGAGCGAGACTCTGTCTCCAAAAAAAAAAAAAAAAAAAATTTATCCTTATTTCATTGTATGGATGAATCTCATAATATATTGAATTAATCTCCCCACTAATGGACATTGAAGTTGTTTCCAGGCTTTTGCTATAATAGTTCATGTTGCAGAGAATATCTTAGCATGCATATCATCTCGCAAAAGTGAAAACTTTTTCTCAGGTAAATTATTGGAAGTATGTCAAAGGGCTTGACAATTTTTGGTAGATGTTGCTGTCTTGATGATAGTCACTCAACTCATGTGAGAGTACTAGTTTCTTCAATCCTTCTGAAACAAACTGTAATTATCAAGCATTGGGATTTTTTTTCCAATCTGATATGTGAAAGATGGAGACTCAGTGTTAATTTTCTTTTTTGTTTTTTCTTTCTTTCTTTCTTTCTTTCTTTCTTTTTTTTTGAGACAGAGTCTTACTCTGTCACCCAGGCTAGAGTGCAGTGGCATGATCTCAGCTCACTGCAACCTCCACCTCCTGGGTTCAAGCAGTTCTCCTGTCTCAGCCTCCCGAGTAGCTGGGATCACAGGCTTCCATCCGCCTGGCTAATTTTTGTATTTTTAGTAGAGATGGAGTTTCACCATATTGGTCAGGCTAGTCTCGAACTCCTGACCTCAGGTGATCCACCCGCTTTAGCCTCCCAAAGTGCTGGGATTACAGGCATGAGCCACTGTGCCTGGCCTAATTTTCATTTTCTAGATTATGAACATCTTTCATATCTCTTAAAACTATTTGTATTTCATTTTGTTTGAACTGATGGTTCATGATTTTTCCCCATTTTTTCTCACTGAATTCTTTATCTTTTCATATATTAAAGCTCTCAGCCTTAGTCAAGATATGTATGTCTTGTGTCTTTTCACTCTACTTTTACTTTCTGGCATGCAGATTTTTTTTAAAATTTAGTCAAATTACACACCTTTGGAGTATGGATTTAATTTTTGGAAACAAACAAATGTCATTTAGAGTAGTTTCAGTAGAATAAATTTAGGTTCCCCTAAATAAAGCTAATTTGGTGGGGAAAAAATACATCCCCAAGGCGTGCCTCTAAGGTAAATAAGCGAACTTTTCCATGTAGCTGATACATTTAATTTGAAAGTGACTATAATCTTATTCACACACAAATCCGATTTTTTGTAATCTAACAGAATAAAAGTACACTAGAAATCAGTAGAGTCAGTTGCTGGCTCTATCGTGGATTTTCTATGTGCCACCCTCTTTTTATTTCATTTTCCTTATCTATAAAATTGAAATAAAAATACCTGCACCACTTAAACCACACAAGTATAAGAATATCAAATAAAAAATATCAGCTTGCATTTTTTTTTAAACACTCCATTCTGATCAATTTCAGAACAGGTTGATACTCAAGAATTTGGTGAGCTAAGATGAGATAGGGCCCAATCCTGGCATAAAAGCACCAATCTTTCCCCTTTCCCAAGCCACACCCATCTGTCCTGTTCCTATGCTTCAATGCCTTTACAATGTGACCTTATTTTTAGTATTCCAGACTCTTCTGTGTGATAAGGTTTGGCTGTGTCCCCACCCAGACCTCATCTTGAATTGTATCTGCCATTATCCCCACGTGTTGTGGGAGGGACCTGGTAAGAGGTAATTGAATTATACAGGCAGGTTTTTCCCATGCTGTTCTCGTGATAGTAAATAAGATGATTTTATAAAGGGCAGCTCCCCTGTAGACACTTTCTTGCCTGCTGCCATGTAAAATGTGCCTCTGCTCCTCCTTCGCCTTCCACCGTGATTGTGAGGCCTCCCCAGCCCTGTGGAACTGTGAATCCATTAAGCCTCTTTTTCTTTATAAATTACCGAGTCTTGGGTATTTCTTCATAGCAGTATTAGTCATATGAGAATGGACTAGTACACTGTGTTTAATTTAGACCTGCCCCATCTATAGGAGATTTTTCTTAATATTTTCTTAATCTTTAGACAAATTTTGCAGTCCAGCAGCACCAAGTATCTACTTGCTAATATAGCGAGTCTCTTTTTTCATTGCTTCCATCTTCAACTCAATATGAGTCTCTGAGGCTCATGGTATCCAATATTCATTTCTTTTACTGATAGGGAGACTTAAGCTTCGTTAGCAATTGGCAGGAACCTTGAGTGTACTAGGTCCTGTGTAAAATTCAATAAGAAATAGTAACAAGAACTTATTTGTAATGGATTAGAAATAACTTTTCCTAGGAGCACTGGAGGTACCATAAATACTACGTTTACTTCTTCACATATAGTGCTGTTTTTGAAGAGATATTACAACAACATTTTGCAATTCATGTTTATCAGATAGTAAAAAGTGTGAGCAGTGTGGAGAGACTGCATGGATGGAGTCCCCAAGACAGTTATTATCTGAGAAGGCTGGAAGCTACTCAGAGAGCTTTGTAAAAACTGTATCGATACTGGGTCTACATTTGTGCAATGGAAAAACATGGAAGAGGATTGGGAATTGTTGGGTCCACACACCCTCAATAAGAAATGAATTGTAAAAACAGGTTTATTCATGCAGTGATTGTTCACCTGTATGCATGAAGTGAATGATGAACCTAAGACTACATGTGTAACTTGGATAAATCTCAAAAAACAACGTTGAGTTTAAGAAATTACAAAAGGGGCCGGGCGCGGTGGCTCAAGCCTGTAATCCCAGCACTTTGGGAGGCCGAGACGGGCGGATCACGAGGTCGGGAGATCGAGACCATCCTGGCTAACACAGTGAAACCCCGTCTCTACTAAAAAATACAAAAAACTAGCCGGGCGCGGTGGTGGGCGCCTGTGGTCCCAGCTACTCGGGAGGCTGAGGCAGGAGAATGGCGGGAACCCGGGAGGCAGAGCTTGCAGTGAGCTGAGATCCGGCCACTGCCCTCCAGCCTGGGCGGCAGAGCGAGACTCCGTCTCAAAAAAAAAAAAAAAAAAAAAAAAGAAATTACAAAAGGACAGAAACATACTACCATATATATACATTTTAAATAGACAAAATAATAGTAAATATTGTTTATGAATACAAAGATATGCATGGAAGTGATAAGCATTATCCTCAGAATAGTGGTGTGGTTGCATCTGAAGATGAAAGGAGAAGGGAGGAGGAGTGGAATGTTAGCTGTTTCTGCAATGTTTTCTTGTTAGGAAAAAAATTCTGAAGAAAATGTGGCAAGATGTTAACATCTGTTAAATCTTAGTATTGGCTGTCATATTTTCTCCTGTACTTTTCTCTGAAATACTTTACAACTACACATAAAAATAAATATTTTTAAAAGAGTGATTTATATCTTATCTCTTTACCATCTCACTTTGTAGTTGCTTTGTTAAAACTTGGTTTGCTTATCATGGTCCTTTTGATGAACCGGAGTTAAAGAGTCAAAGAGAATTTTTTAAAGTCATTCCAAATTCTACTTCCTGAAATAATAATTGTTACTGTTAGACTATTATTATTCTAGAGCTCTTTCTGCCCATGTGTAATATAATAAATGGATAGAAAGGTGGGGAATTAATAAGAAAGGAAGAAGGAAGAAAGGAAAGGAAGGAAAAAGATATGGAAGGAAAAATCTAGGATATAATCTTCATGTGGGAAGGACTTACTTTAATTTTACTTGAATGTGACAAAAGAAAAAAAACTAAATTGAAGAAATTGTGGAATCTCAAATGTTTGTTAGCCATAAGAGACATTATTTAAGTTCAGAAAAGATTTTGAGGAAAACATTAAGAGACTGTAGTCCTTGTGTGTTTTTTTAAACTATCTATTTCAAATATAAAAAGTGTCAGTTGATTCCTTGCTGTGAAAGATAAGGACATTAGCATTTCCAAAATTCTGTCTCTACATTTTCTCTCCCAACCCCCAGTTTATCTTAGGTATATTTTTATTTTTACACTGACAAGGTAGAATGTTCATACTTTGTTCCTACATTTTTTAGTAGTTTTGTATATTTGAATGAAGTTGCCACTAACCACATTTTCTCATTTTTTTCTCCATCCTTGAATTCTTTGATTTATTTTTGTTGTGTAGATTCTCTTGTCAGTTTTTTAAATTTTTTCAGGAAGTGCTCATGGATATTTTTGAGACTGGGTCTCAGTCTGTCACCCGGGCAGGAGTACAGTGGTGCCATCACGGCTAACTGCAGCCTTGACCTCCTGGGCTCACGTGATCCTCCTGCCTCAAAGAAAAGTCCCTGTAACTCTTTTCCACCAGTCGCCCAGTTCCCCTCTAAAATACTGGCAACCAGAATACTAGTGTCTAGGCATCTCTTCAGATCCTAGCCAGATACAAGGAAACGCGTGTATATTATTTTCTTATACCCTGTTTTTATTGAAATGGTTACTTTCTTTCATACTATGGTATGGTTCCCATGGATTGGGGTCACATCTGTGATGAAGCTCGTTTTTATGGCTTTTCAGTAGCGTTCAGGGATCTGGAATGGAGGTAGCTCTCTAGTTCAAGCTTAGGCTAAGTGGCATAAATGCCACAAGGGTTAATGTATTGGGGGACATCGCAAAGGGCATGGGGTCAGTCCTAGATATCCCAGTAAGCTATGTTCCAGGCTTTACAGATGGAAGTTAATAGGAATGGCACTGTGACAAGAAAAATAACATTTGGATTCAGGCTTCCCTCTTCAGGGCCCATTACTGGCTATTTTAATAAAGAAGACCATTTCTGTATCTTTGGTTGATTGTGGATTACAGGTATCTGTCCGTTTTTGTTTTTGAGATGGAGCCTCACTCTATTGCCCAGGCTGGAGTGCAGTGGCCCAATCTCAGCTCACTGCAACCTCTACCTCCCAGGTTCAAGCGATTCTCCTGCCTCAGCCTCCTGAGTAGCTGGGATTACAGGCACCCGCCACCACGCCCAGCTAAATTTTGTATTTTTAGTAGAAAAGGGGTTTCATTGTGTTGGCCAGGCTGGTCTAGAACTCCTGACCTCAGGTCATCTGCCCACCTCAGCCCTCCCAAAGTGTTTGGGATTACAGGTGTGAGCCACCGTGCCCAGCTCTGTCTGTTGTTCTTTTTTTTTCTTGGAAATGGGATCTCGCTGTGTCGCCTAGACTGGAGGGCAGTGATGTGATCTCAGCTCACTGCAACCTCCGTCTCCTGGGTTCAGGTGTTTCTCCTGCCTCAGCCTCCCGAATAGCTGGGATTACAGGCAGGCGCCACCACGCCTGGCCAATTTTTGTATTTTTAGTAGAGATAGGGTTTCACCATGTTGGCCAGGCCGGTCTCGAACTCCTAGCCGCAAGTGATGTGCCCACCTCAGCCTCGGAAAGTGCTGGGGTCACAAGCATGAGCCACCATGCCCGGCCTATTGTTCTTATTGGACTGTCTTGATCAGGTGCAAATTTTGCTGTATGACTTCAAAAGTGGGGAGCCAGAGGCTCTGAGGATTGGTGGTTTCAGGGAGTGTACTTCCTGAGGCCTCTGGGTATAAAATTCCTGTGGCCTCTGGGTGTGTACCCTCTGTGGCTTCCAGATTTGTACGTCCTGCAGCCTCGACCTGGTCTCCTTAACAGAGGAAATCTAATATTACATTCACTCAAAAAGTGTGGAAGCTCATGGTAGTTTCTTTACTAGCTTTGAAATACAGAAGGGACACAAACCAAGAAAGTATTACTGTGTGTTCCTATGGCCCCAGACTTGTTTGGAAACTGGGCTCCTTTGCATCATTCTGTTGGTCATGCTCTGTCAGGTTGGATGGGACCAAATATTCTTAAGTTTTCTCAGTTTGAGCAAGTTTCTTGTAAGGACATATTTGGAAATAAGTATAAGTGATAGAAGGCATTATAAGTAATCCAGAGAAGATTTCAAGTATATGGGAGGATGTGCATAGGTTATATGCAAATACTATGCCATTTAATACAAGGAATTTATTTATGTAAGGAATAGCAAAAAGTCCCCACAGTGGCATTCCAGCCCCAGTGTACTGGAAGGACATTTATTGCCATTAAGGGAACACAGGGGCTCTCATATTTCAAGTCACTCTGGCGACTCCACATCAACTGGTAATCTAACATGCCGGCGACTCTACTTGCCTGCTTTTCTTTCTTCTTTTCCAGATTCTTCCTATTTTGCTCCTGACTGATTTGATCTCTGCTGTGTGTCTCCTACTCCTTTGCATCTACCTCCTCATGGGGTCAGATGCTTTATGGTTCTGCAGCCTGCCTTCTCTCTGTGCCATTCCTCTTCCATCTGTATGTCTTGCTTTAAAACTCCCAAGGAAGAAAGAAGGAAAGTCTGCTTTGGTCATTTGTCAGTATTCGGTAGTGTGTGCCTTTGTTGAGCAGAGCTCAACTGCATCAGCCCCTCCCCTGCAGACCTATAGAGGGCGCCTGTCTGGTTAAGTAGCCAGTTCCGGTTCCAGCATCTGTGCCTAGGGAGGCAGATCCAATGGTACAAAGCATAGCAACCTATACGTTCAGAAACTCTCGGGAGGGAAGTGTGGATTTGGCAGAGACCTTACTGCTCACCTGATACAGTTACCCCCAAATCTCATGAGGTTGTTTGAGCCTAATGTTAAGCCGTTCCATCCGAGTTTCTAGGCCAACAGTTGGAACTCTGTGGTCAACTCACCGGTTTATTGCCATGCCCCTCCCTGGTAGTGCTAGTGATTCATGTCATGGTGGTCGTCTGTGGTGGAGACTGGGTAGTCTAATTCTGTTTCCTCTCCTCCTGAGCACACAGCTATACTGTAATTCCCAGATTCTCTTGCAGATAGAGGGGAGCTGGGAATTATGGTCTAGCTAGACCATGTGACCTAGTTTTTACCAATGAAATGTGGATGGAGGTGATGGGTACCACTTCTAGGCCCGGTCCATGGAAGCCTCCCACGTGGAAGGTACTTTTCCCTTTACAGCTTGATATATCCAGTGGAGTGATATTGGAAGCCATATGTTGAAAATTATGGAACCACAAGATGGAAGGAGCTGGGTCCCTGAATGAGTTTTTGGAGGAAAGCCGTCCGCCGATCAGGAAAATCCATTTTGGATTTTATGTGAGCCACCTCCATGACTATTGTGTTAAGCCACTGGAGGCTGGAGTTTGTTACAGCAGTGACCATTATCCTCACATAGTGGCATTTTGCTGATTTTGCTCCACAGGGACCCAAGGAAAGGTTGGGGTCCCTTAGGTATCTTGGTGAGCACTGTCCCAGGCGGAAGTTGGGTGACAGGATAGCCCCCTTCAGGGAGGGCTGATGGGATGCAGGAGAACGATCGTCGCTTTGCTACTCCTGGTAAGCATGACATAAAGAAGCCTCTCTTTAAGACTTCCTCGCCGAATCCCAAGCTGTGGATATCCATACATCTGTATAGATTGATGGGAGAGTTCAGGGGTTTTCTGAAATTGCCTCTGAATTTATTTGCAGGAAGATAGGGGTTAGTAACTACTGGTACTGCTTTATACACACAGCAAGTAAACTCCATCTTTACCATGGTCAACTGTAGCAATAGAATTCAGTGTTTTCTATATCACAGATAGAAGAAGTAACAGAAACTTCATCCATTTCATCTTCATATATAGTAAGGCGAGGTGTCTGAGAGGGCGAGGTGAGAAAGGCAAGACTGGCGTGCGTGCTCTTGAAGTGGCTGTCAAAGGGAGGAGATTGGCTTATAGTAGCAGGGTCCAGGTAGCATGGGAATTCAGTATTTTTATCTTTAAAGCAGTTAGAAACAAGTGTTTACAGGTGCCATGCAGTCACAAAGCCAGGCCAAAAGCCAGGTTGTAAGTGCTGTAATTCAAGTAAGCTTTTGGTTAATTTAAAGCTCCTAACCCATAGCCATCTTCTGTTTCATTTTTTTGATTACTGAGAAGTGACACTCAAATGTTTATTTTTTCTTAAAACTGCTGAGTACATTTTGTAACAGTTCCAGTTTCTACTGAGAGCTCATTTATGCCATATTTCCTTTGCTCACGTAACTCTAAGAGTACTGTGTTTTTTTTTGTTTGTTTGTTTGTTTGTTTTTACTGAAAGCTTATATTTCTATTTCTCCTAAGTTATAAACTTACTGATGACAAAATGTATTTATTGTATGAGTTCTGTAATGCATACAACATTGTCTCTTTTCTATATACAACTGATAATATTAGCTGCGGGTACGTAACTAGTTGTGGGGTGTTATTAGGAAATGAATCTGTGAAAGGTGGGCCGGGGCCATTCAGTGAACCATCTTGTTTGATGCTCTAGGATCCTGAATTTCACTGTGTAAGCAATGCACATCCATAAATGCTGAAAGGGATAAGACGAGATTTGGGCTTTTAGAAAGAAAACCCTAGCCAGGTGTGGTGGTGCACGCCTGGAGTCCCAGCTACCCAGGAGGCTGAGACGGAAGAGTGCTTGAGCTTGGGAGTTCGAGACCAGCCTGCGCAACATTTCAGGATTTTTTTAAAAGAGCCCAAAAAAGAAAGCAAACTCTAGCTTTAGGATGGTAGATCCATTGACACGCGGAACAGAGCAGTAGTTCTTAATTCTGGGTGACCTTCAGAGTGGCCTCACAGCGCGGCTAGTCTGGAACTGCACGCAAAAGAGCAGCACAGAGCTGGCACATGGCGGGGCTCTCCAGCCCAGCCAGACCCGGTGCCCTTTATGAACCCGCAGCCCAAAGCCAGGCAGAATCAAGGATGTCTCCACAGGTGCAGGTGTGGGTAGCTTATGTGCCTTAGCCACACCCTGGCAAGTAACTATTCCTTTTCATAACAAAGCTTTTCTGGGCACTCACCCTGCCAACTGCTGAGTTCTCCTCTCCCAGAGGCAGTGAGCGTGGAATGCCCTTGTCTACATTGGGAGAAGGATATAAAGGATTATGGATGAAAAGGCCTCCATTATATTTCCAAATACCTTCTCCCACAAACGCCTTTTATATAAAACAAAACCAAAAAATTTCCACCCACTAAACCCCTGGCTAATGCCCTATGATTGTCTTTCTCTTTATAGCTAAGAGTCTTAAAAAAGAGTTTGCTCTTTATTGAGCACTCCTTACTTCTTCAACATGCAATTTGTAATTTGACTTCTATCTCTCCATCCCATCCTGCTCAAACTGTTTTTCCTGAGGTTGTTTTCTCTTCCTTTCTTTTTCTTTTTCTTTTTTTTTTTTTGAGGCGGAGTCTTGCTCTGTCGCCCAGGCTGGAGTGCAGTGGCCGGATCTCGGCTCACTGCAAGCTCCGCCTCCCGGGTTCCCGCCGTTCTCCTGCCTCAGCCTCCCGAGTAGCTGGGACTACAGGCGCCGCCACCTCGCCTGCTAATTTTTGTATTTTTAGTAGAGACGGGGTTTCACCGTGTTAGCCAGGATGGTCTCGATCTCCTTACTTCGTGATCCGCCCACCTCGGCCTCCCAAAGTGCTGGGATTACAAGCGTGAGCCACCTCGCCTGGCCTCTTCCTTTATTTTTCATACCATCTCCCCTCCCCTCCCCTCCCCTCTCCTCGACAGAGTCTCACTGTTGCCCAGGCTGGAGTGCAGTGGTGCAATCTCAGCTCACCATAGCCTCTGCTTCCTGGGTTCAAGTGATTCTCCTGCCTTAGCCTCCCAGTTAGCTGGAATTACAGGCACGCACCACCATGCCCTGTTAATTTTTGTATTTTTAGTAGAGATGGGGTTTCAGCATGTTGGCCAGGCCGGTCTTGAACTCCGGACCTCAAATGATCCACCTACCTCAGCCTCCCAAAGTGCTGGGATTACAGGCATGAGCCACCGCACCCAGCGTCTTTTGTTTTCATCCAACATCTCTGACTCTTTTCTCAGCCTCTGTTTTGAGACAATTATCTTTTTATCTGGACTATTAATGTCCGCAAGAGTTTCATCTCCATCCTTCTTTTCATTTACACCCTTTCTGGGAAATCTCTTCCATACCTAAATCTGGATCTCAACCTGGAAAACATTTTTAAAGTCTATATAAAAAAAGCGCTTCTTAGTTCAAAGGTAAAATTTTAGGAAAATTAAATTGAAAACGTATAAGAAAATAACAGTAATGGAAACTAGATTTGAAAATGGAAATGACAGGCTGGGCACAGTGGCTCATGCCTGTAATCCCAGCACTTTGGGAGGCCGAGGCAGGCAAATCATTTGAGGTCAGGAGTTTGAGACCAGCCTGGCCAACATGGTGAAACCCCGTCTCTACTAAAAATACCAAAATTAGCCAGGCATGGTGGCGTGCGCCTGTAATCCCAGCTACTTGGGAGGCTGAGGCAGGAGAATTGCTTGAACCTAGGAAGCAGATGTTGCAGTGAGCCAAGATTGCACCATTCCACTGCAGCCTGGGCAATTGAGTGAGACTCCATCTCAAAAAAAAAAAAAAAAAAAAAGAAAATGGAAATGATGTAAGAACTATGAGATACAACCAAATTAAGACTCCTTAAATGCCTGTATAAAGAAAAATGAAAGCATAAAAAAATGAACAGAACATCCAACTCAAAAACGCTAGGGAAAAAAGGTAAACTGAAAGAAAGCAGAAAGGAGAAATTCATGAAGATAAAAACAGAATTAATGGGATTGGGAAACAGTGCAACAGTAGGAACCAATAAATGAAGTTTGTTTTTTTGCAAAAGGTTAATAGAAAGATAAATCACTAGCAGTATCCTATTTGGGAAAGTAGAAATAGAAGATAACTTAGGAGACAGAATCATTAAAACATAGGAAAAATTTCACATCTAATGAGAGTCGTTTGTACAACTCTCTACAAGCGAATTTGAACACCTGGCTGAAACAGTCAACTTTCTAGTAAAATACAGTTTGCCGGAAGCAGCCCTAGTCGTATGTATATAGACTGGAAGACTTAATATTGTTATGGCGGCAGTACTCCCCAAATTGATTAACAGATTCATTGCAATCTCTATCAAAATCCTGGTTGCCTTTTTGTTTTTTAAGAAATTGACAGTTAATTCTAAAATTCATATAGAGGCCGGGCGCGGTGGCTCACGCCTGTAATCCCAGCACTTTGGGAGGCCGAGACGGGCGGATCACGAGGTCAGGAGATCGAGACCATCCTGGCTAACACGGCGAAACCCCGTCTCCACTAAAAATACAAAAAAATTAGCCGGGCGTGGTGGCGGCGCCTGTAGTCCCAGCTACTCGGGAGGCTGAGGCAGGAGAATGGCATGAACCCGGGAGGCGGAGCTTGCAGTGAGCTGAGATCCGGCCACTGCACTCCAGCCTGGGCAACAGAGCGAGACTCCGCCTCAAAAAAAAAAAAAAAAGTAAAAAAAAATAAAAATAAAAATAAAATAAAATAAAATTCATATAGAAATGCAAGGGGCCTAGAATAGCCAAAACAATCTTGAAAAAGGATAACAAAGTTGGACTCCCATTTCCCAATCTCAAAATTTACTGAAAAGCTACAGTAATTAAGACTGTGATACTGGTATAATGATGTAAGTTTAGACACATACATCAGTGGAATAGAATTGAGAGTCTGGAAATAAACCCTTACACTTATGGTCAGTTGATCTTCAATAAAGATGGCAAGACAATTCAATAGAAAACAAGAATAGTCTTTACAACAAATGGTGCCAGGATGACTAAATATCCACATGCAAATGAATGAAGTTGAACCCTACCACACACCATATATGAAAATTAACTCAAAATGAATAAAAGGGCTGGGTGCAGTGGCTCATGCCTGTAATTCCAGCACTTTGGGAGGCCAAGGTGGGTGGATCACCTGAGGTCAGGAGTTCAAGACTGGCCTGGCGAACATGGCGAAACCCCATCTCTACTAAACATACAAAAATTAGCCATGCCTGGTGGCACACACCTGTAATCCCAGCTACTTGGGAGGCTGAGGCAGGAGAATCGCTGGAACCCGGGAGGCGGGGGTTGCAGTGAGCCGAGATTGCACCACTGCACTCCAGTCTGGGCAACAGAGCGAGACTGTGTCTCAAAAAAAGTAGAAAAAAAAAAAAAGATCTCAATGAAGAGCTAAAATTGTAAGACCCTTAGAAGAAAACATTGGTGTGAATGTTTGTGACCTTGGATTAGGCAGTAGTTTCTTAGCTATGATACCTCAAACAAGCAACCCAAGACAAAAATAGATAAATTGAATTTCACCAAAATTAAAAACTTCTGTGCTTCAAAGGACACTGTCAGGAAGATAAAGAGACAAGCCACAAAGTGGGAGAAAACATTTGCAAATCATCTATCTGATAAGGGGTCTAGTACCTGTAATATATAAAAAATTGACAACAATAAAAAGACAAATAACCCAATTAAAATGTGGACAAAGTATTTGAATAGACATTTCTCTAAGGAAGATTATTTAATGGCCAAAAAACACATGAAAATATGCTAAGCATCATTAGTCATCAGGGAAATGCAAATCAAAATTGTAATTAAATACTACTTTAGATTTACTAGAATGGCTGTAATTTTAAAAATGAAAGATAGCAATTGTTGGTGGAAATATAAAATGGTGCAGCCACTTTAGAAAACAGTTTAGCCGGGCGCGGTGGCTCACGCCTGTAATCCCAGCACTTTGGGAGGTCGAGGCGGGCGGATCACAAGGTCAGGAGATCGAGACCATCCTGGCTAACACGGTGAAACCCCGTCTCTACTAAAAATACAAAAAATTAGCCGGGCGCGGTGGCGGGCGCCTGTAGTCCCAGCTACTCAGGAGGCTGAGGCAGGAGAATGGCGTGAACCCAGGAGGCGGAGCTTGCAGTGAGCCGAGATCGCGCCACTGCACTCCAGCCTGGGCGACAGAGCGAGACTCCGTCTCAAAAAAAAAAAAAAAAAAAAAAAGAAAACAGTTTAGTAGTTCCTGAGAAAGTTAAATGTAGAGTTACCATATGACCCAGCAAATTCATTCCTAGGCTTATACTGAAGAGAAATGAAAAAATATGTCCACACAAAAACTTGTGGATGAATGATCATAGTAGCATTATTTATAACAGCCAACAACTCACATGTCAGTCAGGTGATGAATGGATAAACGAAACATGATATATTCATAAAATAGACTATTATTCAGCTATAAAAAGGAATGAAGTACTAATACGTGTTACAACACGGATGAATCTAGAAAACATCATGCTGAGTGAAAGAAGCTGAACACAGAAGGCCACATGCGTATGACATTTATATGAAATGTCTAGAGCAGGCAAATCTGTAGACATACAGATCAGTGGTTGTGAGGAGGTAAGGGGAGGGAGGGATGGACATAACTGCTACCAGGTATGGGGATTCTTTACGGGGTGATTAAAATGTTCTAGGATTAGATGGTGGTGATGGTAGCTCAACCTTGTGAATATACTAAAAACCACTGGATTATACACTTAAAAATCAATTGATGAAAAGAGCAAAACAAACAAACTGATCTCATAAAGATAGAAAATCTAAACACACTAATTTACATAGAATCATTAGGCAAGTTTTCAGAGTTCTCTCACCAAAAGGCTTCAATCCAGATAGTTTCATAGGATAATTCTTATCAAAGAAGAACATTTTAGCTCTAGTGCTACTTCATCTCTTTCAGAGAATAGGAAAAGAAGGAAAACTTCCAAATTCTTTTTCCAAAGTAAGTATAATGTTGATACCAAAAACCTAACAAATATTGCATTAAAAAAACTTACAAAACAATCTTATGAATATCTGTACACAAATTGTAAATAAAATATTAGCAACAAAATTCAGTGGCACATGTAAGCAAATGGAGGTTTATTCCAGAAATGTAAAAATAGTTCTGTGTTGGGAAGTTTATTAATGTAATTTATCATAGAAACAGATCTGTGAAGAAAAATCATAGGATCAGATAGAGATCTATAGAAGCATTTGACAGAATTCACACATTCATAATTTTAAAGACTCAATAAAGTAGAAATTAAGCACATGCTTTCTTAGCATAAAATACGTGTGTTTCAGCCCAAAATCTAGTTTCTTACTTAATAAAGAAGGCACAAACAGCATTTTCATTAATGTCAGGAATAAGATAACGATGTCCGCATTTGCTGTTATTATTTAGTATTGACTAGAAGTGTTAACCAATATAATTAGACAGGTGATAACAGACACATAAGTATTTGACATTAAATGGTATAAAAGGTAGAAGAAAGAACTATCTTTATTCACAGATATATGATTAAATATGTGTGGAATGGAAAAATTACAAAGAAAAATATTTGCTAAAGTATGGTAGGGAATAAAATTAATACATAGAAATAAAGAGTGTTCAACTATACAAACAATGCCCAGTTGGATGATATAATGGAAAATAAGACTCATTTACAGTAGCAACAAAAAAGCTAAAATTTATAGACAAAAATATAACAAAAATATGCTACATTCAGATAACCTGAAATATATAAAAATAGATGAACAAATAGACATACTATGTTTTTGGATAAGAAGACTCGAAATTATAAAGATGCCAAATACTCCTAAATTAACTCATTAAGTTAACACAATCTCAATTAAAATATTATTAGATCTTTTCTGGAGCTAGATAAGTGAATTTTGATTTTCTTTTTTTCTTTTTTTTTTTTTTTTTTTTGAGACGGAGTCTCGCTCTGTCACTCAGGCTGGAGTGCAGTGGCCAGATCTCGGCTCACTGCAAGCTCCGCCTCCCGGGTTCACGCCATTCTCCTGTCTCAGCCTCCCGAGTAGCTGGGACTACAGGTGCCCGCCACCTCGGCCGGCTAGTTTTTTGTATTTTTTAGTAGAGACGGGGTTTCACCATGTTAGCCAGGATGGTCTCGATCTCCTGACCTCATGATCCACCCGTCTCGGCCTCCCAAAGTGCTGGGATTACAGGCTTGAGCCACCGTGCCCGGCGAATTTTGATTTTCATATGAAAAATAAGTTAGCAAGAATAGGCAAGAAAACTCTGATAAAGAGTAAGGCGGTGAGTTTAGCTTTATTTGATATTAAAACATATTACAAATCCTCTATTGTTAAAACAGTATGGCATAATGGATCAATGAGATAGAATAGAAAATCCAGAAATTGTTCCAAGTGCATATGGAAAGTTAATATAGAATATAAATGGCATCTCTGATGTGTGGGAAAAACATAGATTTAACTGGATAGCTATTTGGAAAAATATAAAATTGGATCTATACTTCATGCTGTATAGTAAGATAAAGTTTGTGTGCAACAAGTATCTAGGTTTAAAACAAAACCTTGTTAAGTATTTAAAAATATGAATGAATTCCATTATAAACTTGGAGTAGGAAAAATAAAAGCCAGATGTAAAAAGATTTTAAAATTTAATAAAATTTTACGTAATAAAATTTTATGCCAAAAAAAGAATTATAAAATCAAGAGATTTTATAATATCTTGAGAAAAATCTTACATTGTAAATGGCTAATAATCCTGATATTGTGTAAAAGTGGTAACTCTTTAAAAAAATTTGATTAACCAGAAATTTCCATTCCTTGACCACAGAGAAAAAAGGAATCTAGTATGCTATTATTTTGAAATTTAATCTTTTCAGTGTACCCCCCTTATTTACTGCATTATTCACAATAGCCAATATAGGGAATTAACGTAAGTGTCCAAACAAATGAAGGGATAAGGAAAACGTGATATGTATACACAGTGAAATATTATCCAGTATTTTAAAAACATTTTATTTTGAAATAATTTTAGAGTTATATAAATGCAAAAAAATAGTACCCAGGATGGGCAACATAATGAAACCTTGTCTCTACAAAAAAAAAAAAAAAGCCAAGCATGGTGGCTCATGCCTGTGGTTCCAGCTACTCAGGAGGTTGAGGTGGTTGGATTGCTTGAACCCAGGAGTTCGAGACTGCAGTGAGCTATGATGGCATCACTGCACTCCAGCCTGGGCAACAGAGTGAGGCCCTGCCTCTAAAAAAAAAAAAAAAAAATTGTTCAAGAGAGTTTCTGTGTATCCCTCCCCCCATTCACATCTTACATAACTACACTACAATGATCAAAACCAAGAAATTAACCTTGGTTCAGTACCATCAACTGAACTAGGGACGTGCTAGAGTTTCACCAGTTTTTCCACGAATTCCGTCCTCTCTCCCAGGATCCATGCAGAACCCTGTCCTGCACTGTCGTCTTGTCTCTTTAGCCCTCCAATCTGTGACAGTTCCTCTTTCAAGACCTTGATACTTTTGAAAAATCCTGCTGAATTCTTTTTTAGAATGTCCCTCGGTTTGGGTTTGCCAGATATTTTCCTGTGATTAGATTGAGGCAGTATATTTTTGGCGAGAACACTACACACAAGTGAGTTTGTGCCCTTCTCTGAGCATCATGTCAGAATCCATGATGTTGCTATGCTTTAGTACTGATGACGTTCACCTTAACTGCTTGCTTAAGATAGTGTCTGCCAGGTTTCCCCACAGCAAAGTTATGCATTTTCCTTTTGTATTTGGTAAATATCTTGGAAGAGATACTTCGAGATTGTGCAAATATTGCTTCCCCCCCGGACTCTGGCCCACAAGTAGCATCTGTCGGTCGATCTCGCCTGAGACTGTTTTTACTGCGGTTTTTGCCAAGCGGCGTTTCGGTGTCATTTTTAACAAGGAAATTCCAGGACAGTGGGCTTGTTCTTGTTTTGTTTGGGCAGTTGGCAGCCATTGGGCAATGTGGAATTTAGAATTACTTAGGCCTTTCCCAACACAGAAAAATGCTGTAGTCTATTAATTCAGTAAACATTTATTAAACCCTTGTTATGACCAAGGCCTCTTGGAGAAATATGCAGACAGCACAAGGTCTGGTCTGCACCTGAGTGTTTTTCTCTGCCACTACTTTTCACCTTGAATCACACTCGCCATCAAGATTTGTTAGAAGATGTTACCGCAAAAAGTGCTGAGAGACACGCCCAGGAGTCAGAGGATGGGACCAGTTTCCAGTTTTGCCCCAGACTAGCTATGTTACTAGCAGGGCGAGTCAGATAGCGTCTCAAAGTTCTAGTCTCCTTATTTTTAAAATGGGGAATATAACATAGATTGACATTAGAATTAAATGAGTGAATATATATGAAAGTACTGTTTAATTGAAAGGCATTTTTCAACTATAAAGTGTTCTACAAATTCATTAATTATCGGCTGGGCACGGCGGCTCACACCTGTAATCCCAGCACTTTGGGAGGCTGGGGCGGGAGGATTGATTGAGCCCAGGAGTTCAAGACCAGCCTAGCCAACATAGTGAGGCCCTGTGTATAAAAAACAAACACACAAACATGAATTATTCAGCAAATACCTGATTTCCTATTAAGTGTGAGCTTTTTCTAGGTGTTAGAATATAACAATGAAAGACAAGGCCTCCGCCCTCAAGGAACTTATATTTTAGAGGAGAAAGATGGATCATGGACAAGTAAGCAAGTAATAAATATAATTTCAAATAGTAATAAATGCTACACTGTAAATAAAACGGGATGATGTAACAAAATGTACTATAAAGAAAATAAAGGAGGATAATACATTAGAGAATTGGGGTGTGGTTAGGTGGGATGGAATAGTTTAAATGTTCTGGTCAGGGAAAGTGTCTCTGGAAGTAATTTTTGAGGTAAGAACTTTAAGATTAGAAGGAGTCGGCTGTGTGAACTAGGGGAAAGCAAATATAAAGGGCCTTTGAAGGGGAAAGGGTCAGGATGCTGGAGTAAAGCAAAGAGGATAGTGTACCTGTGAGGGCGCTAGAGAGCGGTGGAAGATCAAGCCAAAAAGCTTGGCAGGGTCAAATGATGTGGAGCCTTACCTGCCGTGAAAAAGAAGTTTCTCAGTGCAGTTTATCAGGAAGAAGTTGACCAGGAAGCTGTTGAAGGGTTTTAAGCAGGCATTACATGTTATGATTTTCATTTTAAAAAGATTGTTCTGGCTGCTGTGAGAATGGATTGAGATGGCCGGCAAGAGCAGAAGCAGAATGACAGCCTGTGGTCTACTGCAGAGGTCCAGGCAAGAGGGAATGGTGGCCAGGCAAGCTTGGTGGCAGTGAGTTGTAAGATGTTATTGTTATGGGCTAAATTTTGTCCCCTCCAAATTCATGTTTTAGAGTCTTAACCTCCAGTATACCTCAGAATGTAACCTTAGTTGGAGATAAGGTCTTTAAAGAGATGATTAAGTTAAAAAGCCCAAACCAAAGGGAGGTGATTAAGTTAAAACGAGGCCATTAGGGTGGGCCCTAATCCAATCTGACTTGTGTCCTTATAAGAAGAGGAAGTTTGGACACCCAGAGAGACACTGGGATGCTCACGCACAGAGGGGTGACCAGGTGAGGGCACAGGGAGAAAAAGTGGCCCCTAGAAATTCAGGAAGGCCTCAGAAGCAGCCAACCTGCTGACCCCTTGATCTGGGACCTCTGGCCTCCGGAACCAAGAAAATCAATTTCTGTGGTTTAAGTCACACAGTCTATGGTAATTTGTTATGGCAGCCCTAGCAAACTGATAGAACTATGAAAATGGTGGTTATGGTGGTGATTTTTTCATTGTATTTATCACTACCTAAAATTCGCTTAGATTTCTTTATGTTTATTCTTTCACTCCCTTGATTGTAAGTTCCATTACAGCAGGGATTTTGTCTAATTCATAGTAATCACAGCGCCGAGGGGAGTGCCTGCGCCATGGCAGATGAAAAGTGACTGTGTGGTTAAATTATTTCTCAGTCACTCTGTGTAATATCCAGTATTTTGTAGCGCTTTTGTTTTTAATGATATACAGAAGATCCAGAGTTTATTAGGGGGCTACAAACTCTAGCACATAGGACTATATAAGAAATAATACCGCGGCAAGTTAGAACCAGGTGTTCAGGAAGCATGTTTTAGCAGTGGAGAAATGATCTCTTGATTAGCGGGACCTTGGATAAAAGAGGCCTTTTTTGAACAGAATAGCTCTGCTGAATAAAGAGATTTGGTCACTATTTTACCTTCATTTCATGGCTATTCCAAAATAAGGTTCATGTGTGAAAAATGCCCTCCGTAAGGGCGAGGTCTTTATTTTGTTCTCTGCTGTTCTGTAAATGATACCAGCACATCACAGGCTTCAAATATTTGTTAAATGAATGAAAACCATTTTCAAACCCTGCTTTGTCCTTAGACATTTTTGGATTGCTTTAAATGTTCTCTTATCCTTAGCATAATGTTAGCTATTTAATAGAGCAGGTAAAATGTTTTGCCTATTTTTTTTGTCTCTTACAATTGTGTGAAATGTTCTGAATCTGGTCTTCACTTTGGTGTTTTTGACCTTAGGCTGCCCTTAAACGGAAGTCACAGCCTAGCTCAATGGCACTGGCTCCCCCTTGTGTCAGGAACGTGATACTACACCCACTAAATGCCAGCCTGCCAAGAACCAAGCTTCCCCGGGTCAAGCATTTTAAGTGGTCCAAATGCTATACATAATTAAATGATGACACCATGATTGGGCCACTTTATTGGGGATCATTTGTTCTGAAATAGTCTTACTCCTAGCCCCTACTATATATATAGTACAGGTACAGAAAAACATTTTTTATACTTGTAACCATAAAGGCTTTTGGAGTTAGTTTGTACTTCTTATCAATGTAAGACATCTACTTTGACAAAAGAAATCGAATGTTGACCGAGTGTGGTGGCTCACACCTGCGATACCAGCACTTTGGGAGGCCAAGGCGGGCAGATCACTTGAGGTCAGGAGTTTGAGATCAACCTGGCCAGCATGGTGAAACCCTGTCACTACTAAAAACACAAAAAATTAGCTGCGCGTGGTGGTAGGCACTTGTAATGCCAACTACTTGGGAGACTGAGGCAGGAGAATTGCTTGAACCTGGGAAGCGGAGGTTGCAGCGAGCTGAAATTGCTCAACTGCACTCCAGCCTGGGCGACAGAGTGAGACTCTGTCTCGAAGAAGAAGAAAAAACAGAAAGAAAGAAAGAAAAAGAAATCAAATGTCTCAGCATATTTTAAATACTTTATATGGAACAGTTGATTTTCATTTTCTTTCAAAAGCCTACCAAAATTGAGGAGTTAGCATTTTTTTAATCCCATGAAATCAATTTAAAAGGAAGAAACTTATTTTTCAAAGGGACAAAATTTTTTTTTCAAGAGTAGTATTTGATTTCTATTTTGTGTACATGGTAGAAAACTGAGTGAGTTGCTCCTGGCCACTCTCGCTGTTGAGGAGAT
The DNA here is from genome assembly GCF_043159975.1 of Macaca nemestrina. Taxonomy (NCBI): domain Eukaryota; kingdom Metazoa; phylum Chordata; class Mammalia; order Primates; family Cercopithecidae; genus Macaca; species Macaca nemestrina. Next base: position 4,136,689 of record NC_092125.1, on the reverse strand, counting down.
GAACCTGTACAGGGACGGCCCCAGGAAGGCCTCTTTAGCTGTCTGAATGGAGTGAATTTGACTCTCACTGTCAGTGGTGTGCTGGAGCCAGACTGTGCCGACTTATCCCAGCTCACAAGAGCTAATGGCTACATTTCAGGAATTCTGCAAACTAATGTTTAAAGCTACTTTATATTAAAAATAAATTATATAGACTTAATTCAATTATATTAAAAAATAACGGTGCTTTCTTCAGCAGCACTTATCTAAGATCAGAACAACATTGAGAAGATGAACATGGCACCTGCACAGGCTGACACACAAATTTATGAAGCATCCCATATTTTTTCAGGTTATTCTGTATAAAATGCAAAATAAATGCTTTTATTAACAATGACAAAAAGAAAGGTAATAAATACTCAAAATTTACCACTTCTTAATTACTTTACTATATTTTACTCATATTTATGCTTTGAGGTTATTTGTGTCTAGTGTGTGTATGGTGGATGTACCATATAATAATGGTATGCTATTGTGCATTTCTTTCAGACTCCACCTTTAGTGATTTCATGTTTGTAATTGGCAGCTTGAAATCCATCTTGGCACAATGGAAATAAAACCGCAATGGAAATAAAAAAGGCTCCAAATCAGGGCTTTTTGCCAATGAGGAGCCGTGATAACCAGCCCATTGCTGTATGCAAAATGAGTTTGTATCTTTTTTCTCTACTCCAGAAACTTAACAAAAGAAGGAATTATTAAACTTTAAAAAGCTATTTTAATTTTATTTTACTACATTGGTTTCAGTTTTTTATTTTATTATTTATTTATTTATTTTTATTTTGTTTTTTTGAGATGGAGTCTTGCTCTGTCACCCAGACTGGAGTGCAGTGGTACCATCTCAGCTCACTGCAAGCTCCGCCTCCTGGGTTCAAGCGATTCTCCTGCCTCAGCCTCCTGAGTAGGTGGGATTACAGGCACCTGCCACCACGCCTGGCTGTGTGTGTGTGTGTGTGTGTGTGTGTGTGTGTGTGTGTGTTTAATAGAGATGGGTTTCACCATGTTGGTCAGGCTGCTCTTGAACTCCTGACCTCAAGCAATCCACCCGCCTCAGCACCCCCACAACAAAGTGCTGGGATTACAGGCATGAGCCACCATGCCCGGCTTGGTTTCAGTTTTTTAAATAGTTGTCTGAAAAGATAACTTTAATAATTTTAAATTCTTTACTAATTTTAATAATGTTAAAAATAGTTTTAAAAGGTTGCTTTAATTTAATTTAATTTATTTATGTTGAGATAGAGTCTTGTTTTGTCAACCAGGCTACGGTGTGATGGCACCATCATAGAGCTCACTGCAGCTTCAACCTCACCTGCTCAAGTGATGCTCCCGTCTCAGCCTCCAGAGTAGCTGGAACTACAGGCACACACCACCATGCCTGGCTAATTTTAATTTTTTTTTGTAGAAACGGGGGCTCACTGTATTGCCCAGGGTGTTCTTGAACTCCTGGACACAGGTGGTCCTCCCGCCTCAGCCTTCCACAGTGCTGGGATCACAGGTGCGAGCCACCTTGCCTTGTCCCTGGTCAAGGGTCGTGACTGCAAGTCGTCCAGGTTCTTGGCATTTTGAACAAAGAATTGGACAAAATGCCCAGCAAAGCAAAGAAAGTATGAAGCAACAAAAGAACAAATGCAGGGATTCATTGAAAATGAAAGTACACTCCACAGTGTGGGAGCGGGCCAGAGCAGCAGCTCTGGGGTCCAGATGCAAAATCTTCTTGGGTCCAAATACCCGTTAGAAGTTTCCCATCGGCCACTTCATGTTCACCTCATGTAAATGAAGTGGTAGCCCACAGTTAGTCTGAATGGCTGCAGAAAGCAGTCAACCAGAGGCTGAAGTGAAGTTACAAAGGTCACACTCCTGTGCAAACAGGAGTTGGTTTTCACAGCCAATCAGAGGCTAGGGTACAAAGTTACACCTCTATGCAAACAAAGACTTGGCAGGCAATCAGTCTGATTGGTTGTGGACAGCAACCATTCAGAGGCTGGAGTGAACAAAGATGCAAAGACTGACTCAACCTGCAATCAGTCTGGCTTGTTGCAGACAGCCAATTCCCCATCTGCCTACCAGAAAAGGTAGTGAGTTTGCAAAGGGAGCAGCCTCTGGTCCTTTTCTTACTTAGGCTGGAAAGTTAGGGTTTTCCTTTCAATTTAGTTCTAGGAAGTCAGTGTGAAACAGCCTTAGGTTCCCTGCCTCCAGACCCTATTCCCCTGCCTCAGCCTGGCCTAAAAGCTTTACTTTAATCTTTAATCAATTCTCTTCATTCAAAGTCTCATTTAGTAGAAAAAGGTTAACCAACCTTAATATTGTATATAATTTTATCAGTTATTTTATCTTTTTGTTTCATTTTCTAGTTCCTGTCTAATGTCTTGTTTTCTTTTTTCTTTTTTCTTTTTTTTGTTTGAGACGGCGTCTCGCTCTGTCGCCCAGGCTGGAGTGCAGTGGCGCGATCTCGGCTCACTGCAAGCTCCGCCTCCCGGGTTCACTCCATTCTCCTGCCTCAGCCTCCCGAGTAGCTGGGACTACAGGCACGCACCACCATGCCTGGCTAATTTTTTGTATTTTTAGTAGAGACGGGGTTTCACCATGTTAGCCACGATGGTCTCCATCTCCTGACCTTGTGATCCGCCCGCCTCGGCCTCCCAAAGTGCTGGGATTACAGGCGTGAGCCACCGCGCCCGGCCTTGTTTTCTTATTTCTAAACTTCTTTCTTTGATTTTCATCATTAAGCTATGAAGTTTTTTTTTTCCTATCTCCTGTAACTTTCTTTTCACCGATTTCAGTGTTTTCATTTTTCTCTTCAGCTGTCTCCCTTTGCAGACCTTGATCCTCTTTCTCAAAATTAATGGCCTGATCTTTTCCCGACCTGTGCTCCTTCTCATCTTCTCTTTTACTCTCAGCTCACCTTTAGGATCCTCACTACTCCTGAGGCCGAACTGTTAGCAATACGGTTTCCTCCATTGTGGCCAGGATCCCAGCTCCATCCTGATACCATCTGGACATATACAGGGCCCACCTGGCCCCTTCTGCTGTTTTCCCATGTCCTTGGCACCAGAATTACGACGAGAGAATAGTGCATAGGATCATTCGGTCATTTGTGCCTCTAGCCCCATGTTTCAGGACGTGGGAGGACAAGAGAAGCTCTAAGTCGTTTTTGCTTCTGCTATAATTTCTTTTTATTCTCATCTCAAGGAATTTGGAAGGCCTTTTGAAATAAATGCATCTCATTCCATTATCATTTGAGGAAAGAAACATTTGAGAAGAAAGGGCGATTAATATTTAAACACCACCTCCCTTCCCCTACCTCATTTGCCCTTATATTTTTTTCTTCTCACTTACTCTCTTATATTGCCTTTACTGGGCAACTACATCAACGAATTGCCACTGAAAGGCACCTGACCGGTGAGCTGCCTTGGGGTGAGGTCAGTGTGATCCGTCAGCTGGGAGCCATTGCTCCTTTTTAGAGGACGAGCCATTGCTTCCGCTGATGAGCCGAGCCTGGAGCTCAGCGAGTGCATCTCAAAACTCATCTCTTCCAGCAGTAGGGAGCCCCTCACAGCGCTGCTGTCATCAGCGTTCATGGAGGATGAAAAGGGCTTCGTCTTTTCCATACACACTTGACTCTTGAGCTGCGTGGGGGTTTGGAGCACTGATCTCCCCTACAGTTGAAAATCCACATGTAACTTTTGACTCTCCGAAAACACAGCTAGCAGCCTGCTGTGGACTGAAAACCTTACTGATAACATAAACATCGATTAACACACATTTTATATGTTATATGTATTATCTACTGTATTCTTACACTACAGTAAACTAATGTTACTTTAATAAGAGAAAATATTAGGTCAGGCATGGTGGCTCACACCTGTAATCCCAGCACTTTGGGAGGCTGAGGCAGGCGGATCACTTGAGGCCAAGAGTTCAAGACCAGCCTGGCCAACATGGTAAAACCCTATCTCTACTAAAAATACAAAAATTAGCCAGGTGTGGTGGCGGGCACCTGTAATCCCTGCTACTTTGGAAGCTGAGGCAGGAGAATCGCATGAACCTGGGAGGCAGAGGTTGCAGCAAGCAGAGGTGGCTCCATGGCACTCCAGCCTGGTCGAGAGAGCTAGACTCCATCTCAAAATATATATACATGTGTATTATTAAGAAAATCATGAGGGGCTGGTGCAGTGGCTCACGCCTGTAATCCCAGCACCAGCACTTTGGAAGGCCAAGGCAGGTGGATCACTTGAGGTCAGGCGTTTGAGACCAGCCTGGCCAACATGGTGAAACCTCGTCTCTACTAAAAATAAAAAGTAAACTTAGCTGAACGTGGTGACACATACCTGTAATCTCTGCTACTTGAGAGGCTGTGGCAGGGGAATCACTTGAACCCTGGAGGCAGAGGTTGCAGTGTGCCGAGATGGTGCCACTGCACTCCAGTCTGGGTGACAGAGAGGCACTCTGTCTAAAAAAAAAAAAGAAAAAAGAAGAGAGAATATATTTACTACTCATTAAGAGGAGGTAGATCATCACAAAGGTCTTCATTCTCATCTTCACATGGAGTAGGCTGAGGAGGAGGAGGAGGAGGAGGAAGAGGGGTTGGTCTTGTTGTTTGGAGTGGCAGAGGCAGAAGAAAATCCACATCTCAGTGGACTTGTGCTGTTCACACCATGTTGTTTGAGGGTCCACTGTGCCTTTCTTTTACCTGCAAGGAATGGTGGACTGACACACAGCCTCATCTCAACTTTCACTTCAGGAAACAATATTTTAGATCTCTCCAGGGTTGCCAAGTTTCTGAAGTACTGAGTGAAAATGTTGTAACTAATATATTTTGTTATGAAACTGAGGATTAAGACATCCTTCCTAACAAGCTTTTCAAGCCAAAGTGATACAGATAGTGTAACACAAAAGAGTAAATTGTTTTTTATAGTTAATCTATATGAGGCAGGATTTCTGTTATTGTTTGCTATTACTGTGGTTTTGATGGATGAGAGTGAAATGTGCATATCTTTTTTTTTTAAATAAAGTGTTTTTATTTAAAAAATTTCAAACTTCTAAACTGTAAGAGTGGTGCCCTGAACTCCTGCACACTTTTACTCAGATTCACCAATCCCTTATGATCTGCCACGTTTGTTTTCACCTCCTCTTTCTCCTCCCTCTCTCCCCGTTTCTCTCTATATATGTACAAACACACGTACGTATTTATACATTTTATTATTGTTATTTTCATCATCACCATTTTGCTAGACTATTTGAGAGTAAATTGTAAACATTGTAAGAAAAGTTTCACTGTGGATCTTCTTTCTTTCTTTTTTTTTTTTCCTTTTTTTTTTGGAGAAAGGTGTCTTGCTATATTGTCCAGGTGGGAAATGGACGTGAACTCCTGGGCTCAAGTGGTCCTCCTACCCCAGCTTTCCAAGTAGCTTGGACTACAGGTGTGCACCGTTGGGGTCTTCCTTCCTTTCTTTTTTTTTTGAGACAGAGTCCCACTCCGTCACCCAGGTGGGAGTGCAGTGGCTCGATCTCGACTCACTGCAACCTCCACCTCCCGGGTTCAAGGGATTCTCATGCCTCAGCCTCTCAAGTAGCTGGAATTACAGGTGTGCACCATCATACCTGGCTAATTTTTGTATTTTTAGTAGAGACAAGGTTTTGCCATGTGGGCCAGGCTGGTCTCGAACTCCTGGTCTCAAGTGATCCGCCCACCTTGGCCTCCCAAAGTGCTCGGATTACAGGCGTGAGCCACTGTGCCTGGCCTCAGTGTGGGTCTTGTAAGACAAGAACATTCTCTTACATAAGCCACAGTGTCTGTGTGTTTCTTAAAAATAATCTTAGAGTCAGAGCAGATGTCATTTGGCTCATTCCTCTGCTTCTTGCAGGTAAATTTCTAAACAGTACAAAACTGATATTTTCTGGGAGTGATAAACACAAATTCTTATGGGGGCCAGCCTGTGATATAAAAGTGAGAATCAGAGTTTATACAGTGCTCATGACATGTATGCATGCCCCACCTAAACGAATAAACACGCCAATCCTAGACTAAATAAAATGGAAATAAGAAGAAATAAAAAACAAAAACAACAACAACAAAAAATATCTGATGGCCAAGTTTGTCACTTCTGTCAACAGTTTGCGGCCCTGGATCTATGGCGAGAGCTCCCATGGGATGGAATATCCACAGCTGTCTTTGGAAGCACTGTGCTATAGTTAGGAAGTTCTCCTTTAAGTCTGAATGCTTGACTGAGATTTATGAGAGGCAGCAGTTGCAGTGGCGGGTGGCGTGGGTGCTAGACTGGGTGTGTGAATCCCATTTCTACCATTTGCTACCAGTGTGATCTTGGGAAGATTTCTTAACCTTTCTGTGGTTCATTTTTCCTCATCTGTAAAATAGTACCTATCGCACAAAGCTGTCATGAGGAAGAAGTGAGGAAGAATATTTAAAGCACCTTACACCAGAGTCTGGCACACGTAATAAGACACTGTCAAACTGGATTCTGCTAATAGGAGCCTGATGGCTAGAGGCTGTTTTTTCTCACATCCATGCAGATCATGATCCTGGTATAAGGGGAGAGGGATGTGAGGACTGTTCCTCCTAGAAGACCTAGAGGAGATGTTCATTCTTGAGCCAGAAAGCTACTTAATCTACTTTTCTTCCATTGTGAGTGGCTTTCTTTTGTTCTTATCCCCGTTTGTTTTTTTTTTTTTTTCTTTTTTCTTTCTTTCTTTTTTTTTTTTTGAGACAGGGTTTCACTCTTGTTAGTAGAGATGGGGTTTCACCATGTTGGCCAGGCTGGTCCCGAACTCCTGACCTCAGGTGATCTGCCCGCCTTGGCCTCCCAAAGTCCTGGGATTACAGGCGTGAACCACCGTGCCCGGCCCTCATCCCCGTTTTATATTCATCCTTCTTGTCAGACTTCTCTCCCAGCTCTTACCTGTATTTCCCTAGTGCTAAGGGGTCACTACCTGAATATTAACTATACGTGATCCCTGACAAATTATTTAATGTCTTTGAGCTTTAGTTTTCTATTTGTAAAGTGGAGACAATAATAGTACCTCCCTCCTAGTCGTTGTGAGGGTTCAATGAGTTAATCTGTGGGTTACTGTGTCAGAGCAGTCCCTGGCACACAGTGAGTGCTGTGGAACTCTCAGCTGTTGGTTAGGATGTGCATTCTCTTTCGTAGCCATATTTCTCCATGGTGTACTCTATACTTACGATCTAAATTTTCTTTTTGCTGGCTCTCTTCTGGAGTTTTTTCTTCCTCTTTTTCTTGTCTGCAAGTGCTCTTATTAAGGTCAGTGGTCTTTTTGTCCAGATCTAAGATTCTGCTTATTCTCTCAGCCTTCTGTAATATTTTGTTTGTTTATTTTGAGACAGAGTTTCCCTCTGTTGCCTAGGCTGGAGTGCAGTGCCACGATCTTGGCTCACTGCAGCCTCAACCTCCTGGGCTCAAGTAATCCTCCCCCAAGGAGCTGGAACTACAGGCATGTACCACCACACCCACACCCCAATAATTTTTTTTTTTTTTTTTTGAGACTGAGTCTCACTCTGTCACCCAGGCTGGAGAGTGCAGTGGCACAATCTCGGCTCACTGCAGCCTCCACCTCCTGGGTTCAAGTGATTCTGCTGCCTCAGCCTCCCAGGTAGCTGGGATTACAGGCATGCGCCACCACACCCAACTAATTTTTGTATTTTTAGTAGAGACAGGGTTTCACCATATTGGCCAGGCTGGTCTTGAACTCCTGACCTAGTGATCTGCCTGCCTTGGCCTCCCAAAGTGCTGGGATTATAGGCGTGAGCCACCGTGCCTGGCCTCCCAATAATTTTTAAAAAATTTTTTGTAGAGATGGGTTCTTGCCATGTTGGCCAGGCCACCTTCTCTAATATTTTAAACTGTAGCAACCTGGCCAGGCTCACACCTTTAATCCCAGTACTTTGGGAGGCTGAGGTGGGAGGATCACTCGAGCCCAGGAGTTCAAGACGAGCCTGGGCAACATAGCGAGACCCTGTTTCTATTAAAAAAAAAAATCTGGCCGGGCGCGGTGGCTCAAGCCTGTAATCCCAGCACTTTGGGAGGCCGAGAAGGGCGGATCACGAGGTCAGGAGATCAAGACCATCCTGGCTAACACGGTGAAACCGCGTCTCTACTAAAAAATACAGGAAACTAGCCAGGCGCGGTGGCGGGCGCCTGTAGTCCCAGCTACTCGGGAGGCTGAGACAGGAGAATGGCGTAAACCCGGGAGGCGGAGCTTGCAGTGAGCTGAGATCCGGCCACTGCACTCCAGCCTGGCTGACAGAGCGAGACTCCGTCTCAAAAAAAAAAAAAAAAAAAAAAAAAAAAATCAGCTGGGCATGATGATGTGTACTTGTAGTCTCAGCTGCTTGGAAGGCCGAAGCAGGAGAATCACTTGAGCCCAGGAGTTTGAGTCTGTAGTGAGTGTGATCGTGCCACTTCTCCAGCCTGGATAACAGAGCAAGACCCTATCCCCCCAACCCAACCCAACCCCCCGCCCCACCAAAAAGGAAGACAAAACCCTGGAGATTATTTTCAGCCAGAAGCATGGGGGAGGGGACAGTAAGGAGGTTAGGGGAGAAAGGGGAGTGGAGATGAGGAGGGAAAGGAGGGAGTGGGAGGGAGACATTGGCTGATTGGCTGAGCAGTGGAAGGCTAGTGATGGCAGGATTCTGCAGAGTGGTGAGGCATGGGGTGGATGAGTGCGACATGAAGCTGACAGTTACAAGACAAGCCATTTAGAAGAAATACTGTGATTAGTGAAAGGAAGTCTGGAAATAGGATGGTTGAGATTGGCAAAGCACCTATCAGTTTTGTTCAAGATAAGGAAGATCCCTGAATATTTCAAGGCAAAAGAGGAAACAGCTAATAAAGAAAAGAATGAAGATACTGAGAGGGAGAGGTAAGCATGTGAAGAACAAGAGCTGAGTGTGGAAACGAAAAACTAAGCGGTAGATTTGCTTCATTGAGGAGGAGCACTTTTAATTTCTCCAAGGCTAAGCGCACGAGGCAAGAGCTATAGGACATTCCTCTAAAGTGGTACAAAGTCAGCGACCGTAAAGGTGACATGAGGATTAATCATAGCACCCAGTGATTGTGCAGTTCACGTCTGCTGAGTGAAATGGGTGACAAGGACGTTTTCTGAGATGAAGGGAGGGAGTACTTTGGAGCTTGAGGCAAGAGATGCTCCAGAATAGCGGTTTGGAGGGAGCTTGCCGGGAAGCCAGCAGACGACTGAGAGGACTGTCAGGCAACAGCCAGGACAGATTTGATGTTGGATGGGGTGAATCTGTACTAGGCCATGGTATTTTATTTTATTTTATTTTATTTTATTTTATTATTTATTGCAGCAGTGCTTTGCAGGAACAAAGAAAGTGAAAATTAGAGATGTTCAGGGTTATGGATTAACAGGAGGCGGGATGGAGGGTGAAGGGCCGAGAGAGTTCAGGGTGGTGACAGTGGCCATTTTGAGTGGCTGAGTGTAGAGGATTGAGCAGCCATGTGTAGATTAACTGCTGAGCACAGCTCCACGAGTGAGCCTAGGCCATACTACTGGAGGAACCACGCAGCCAACCCGCAGAATGGTGGAAAAGAATAAGCCCTTGTTGATTCAATCCCTCTGTGGCAGGCAGCTTGTTACGCAGCAGTAGGAGATGCATGCCATGCCTCGTGTTGACCGCACACAGCAGGGAGCCTGAGGCAAGGGAGCCTGGCACAAAAGCAGAGGTCAGTCAGATGGAGAAACTGGGCAGGTGGAGAAGAATAGAGGGGGCCTCTAGGGGGCACCCAGAAATATCCAGCACATCAGGAGAAGGGCAGGTTTTAGAATGTGAGAGTGAGGAGGAGGCTTGCCATCTTGAAATATACGGGCCTGGAGGCAAGTCGTGGTGATGTTAAGTACTGGAGGGAGCCCAGACACAGCTCAGACTGTCTCTTTTCTTCCGTCCCTTTCGCTCTCAGCAGAGGACCTTGCCCTGTGCTGCGCAGAGGACGGCAAAGTCTTTATGTGCGAGTTTCTTCATCATCCCATTTCCAAAGACAAACTAGGGGTACAGATGGGAACTGTCTGCTACAACTTGAGAGAACGGATAAGTCACATTACTTTTCTAAGTCCGATTAAATCTTGTACCCCTACTTGTCAAGACCAATAAAAAGTTAATATTAGTAGTTTTTGTGGCTTCTTTTAGTCTCTTATATTGTACAGTAAGTTTTCTCTTCACCTTTCAATCAGTTGTTGTAAACTGCACCTTTAAAATGAAATGACGTATAGCAAGTCTTTGAATAATGTTGTTACAAAATTAATGAGAAAAGAAATGGTTTTGTTATATGTCCTTTTGCTTACAGTTGCAGTTTCCAAGAACCCATCAGTGATACTCAGAGAAGACTTGCTGTTCTGGGACCCCAAGGCTTAGTGCAGTCTCTGGGAGAAAGTGGAGAGAGGAAAAGCATTGTGCTCACGAGCTGTCTAGGCCTGAGGCAGGGACAGCATCCATGTCGTCTACACGAGGCCCAGCCACAGGGAGCCTTAGCACAGCTTCCAGGGCCCCAGAGCTCAATGAGGAGATTCGTTTTCCACAAGAGGAAGGAAGCTCGTCCAGTGCAGTAGAGGAGGAGAAGAAGGTGGGTGAGATGTAGGTGAGCTCGTGGAGAGGAAGGAAGCTCGTCCAGTGCAGCAGAGAAGGAGAAGAAGGTGGGTGAGATGTAGGTGAGCTCGTGGAGAGGAAGGAAGCTCGTCCAGTGCAGCAGAGAAGGAGAAGAAGGTGGGTGAGATGTAGGTGAGCTCGTGGAGAGGAAGGAAGCTCGTCCAGTGCAGTAGAGGAGGAGAAGAAGGTGGGTGAGATGTAGGTGAGCTCGTGGAGAGGAAGGAAGCTCGTCCAGTGCAGCAGAGAAGGAGAAGAAGGTGGGTGAGATGTAGGTGAGCTCGTGGAGCAGTTTGTGGGTGTACAGGGTGAGTTCTTGAGGAAGCCATGGTTATTGTTCTTTAGGCCACTCTGGCCTCATCAGCAAAATAATCTGCCTTTTTTTCTTATATCATGAGGCCTTTGTTATTCGAGACTAGAGAGAAAGAAGCTGCTTACTGCCTGGAAGATGTCCCATCATGTGGGCTTTGTTTTCTGTGGTCTACCCGGTGAGATGAGACCATAGCAGATTTGCTCAGCAAAGAAGAGGATGGTGATGGGTTCCTCAAGGGGATGTGGAAAGAGGGAGAGGGAAATTTCCTATGATAGGGAAGAAATTGCTGTTCTCTTACATGTAGCAACGTGCAGGTGGCAGGACCTAGGATAGGGGTGGCTGCAAGAACACTGAGCACTAAGTGGCCCAGGCCTTCTCACCCTCTCCTGAAGCCCACCCACCCGGTGAACAAGGCCCTCGTCAGCCTGAAGCCCACCCACCCGGTGAACAAGGCCCTCGTCAGCCTGAAGCCCACCCACCTGGTGAACAAGGCCCTCGTCAGCCTTCTTTGCAAGGGCTCATTCCCAGTAGCATTGAAATATGCTTGCATCTTTCAGGTTTTCAGTATCAAAAAAGAAAAAACATCCTCTTTAACACCATGTTCCTCTCCAGACACCCCTTCCCTCCCCTTTACTTCTGTTTGTTTTTGGGATTTTTGTATGTTTGTTTTTTAATGTGGGGGTCTGTGTATGTTGCCCATTTAATGTGGGGGTCTGTGTATGTTGCCCAGGCTGGAGTGCCGAGCGCACTGGCTGTTCACATTGTGATCTCTGCTCACTGCAACCTTCGCCCCCACTTCCCCCGGGCTCGAGCAATCCTTGCACCTCAGCCTCCTGAGTAGCTGGGACTGCAGGCACCTGCCACCACACCTGACTTCTCCCCTTCACTTCTTGACCCACTGCAATCTAATTTCTCCTCCACCTTCAACAGAGACTGCCCTTGTCAAATCATAGCTGATCTCCTTTTTTACTAACTCCAGTGGATATTTCTCAGAATTTACCTCCCTTGACCTCTCAGCAGCATTGGAAAGCCAAGGATGACTTTCCATTTTCTTTTTCCTTAGCCTCCGTGCCACGGCCCTCTCCCGGATGTTCACTTCCCTCTCTGGCTCCTGTGCTCCGTCTCTCGTGCAGGTTCCTCTTTCTTGGATCATTCCTTGAATGTGGGTACTCCTCAGACCTCTTCCTTGTCTCTCCTAGCCAATACATTCTACTTAGAGGAATTCTGCTCCTGTGCCTTCATGACCAGATCCACGTCTCCAGCCTGATCCTTCTCCTGCACTTCACACTCTTAGGAGTATCAAGTCTGTGGTTTGATTTACCCCACTTGTAAGCTAGTAAGTTAGCTTGTTACTGTTCCATGGATGTTGGCACAAGACTTGAGACTCCTGGGTCAGTGACAAAGGACTTCATTCCTCTTGGCACAGCAGGCAACATGAGCATCAGCTTGTGGGTGACAGTTTCTCCTGCCCTCACCTTTTCCTGGTGATGGGCCCAGCTGGATGCCTGCACAGGCAATGGTTGGCATTATAGAAAGGGAGCAGAGCTTTCAGAACAGAGAATTTCAGGGAACAGAACAGGGGATATCTACTGCTTTTATAGCAAGCAGGAAGCAAGCCTGCTCTTTGGCCTGGAGGGAGACATTGCGTCATCTCTCGAGGCTGCTCACTGCGACGTAACCCTGAGAGATGGCCAGGGTTTTCATGGCATAACCAGCAAGAACAAGCATGTTGGAAATTCAGCACATGCCAGATTGAACTCTTCATCTCCCTCCACCCAAACTTTTTTACTTCCTTTTAAAAATTTTATTTTTATTTATTTTGCACATGTATTTCTTTTAGAGACAGATCTCACACTGTCACCCGGGCTGGAGTACAATTGCAGGATCATAGTCCACTGCAGCCTTGAACTCCTCGGCTCAACCGATCCTCCCATCTCTGTCTCCTGAGTATCTGGGACTACAGGCACATGCCGCCACACTCAAGTACTTTTGAAAATTTTTTGTAGACATGGCGGTCTTGCTGTGTTGCCCAGGCTGGTCTCGAAATCCTGGCCTCAAGTGATCCTCCCACCCTCAGCCTCCCAGAGTGCTGGGATTGTAGATGTGAGCCACTGCGCCTGACCTTCCGTTTTCTGAGCTCAGTGATTGATGCAGTCCTTGATATTGGTAACTCATTACCAACTGATAAGAAATTCTTAACTCTTCTGACCTTCCTCTCCCTCATGCAGTCTGACGACTCCTTCCACCTCTGTCTTAGGTTCATTTGCTCTTCTTGCCCCTCGCTGCCTATCCCTGGGTCAGACTGTGCTTCTCTTAACGTGTTTAAGACAATTACAGCCTTTTATCATCCAGCCAGAATATTCATTTTATGAAGTTCTAAGTTGTTTTATTTAAAAATCTTTTTAGAGACAGGGTCTTGCTGTGCTGCCCAGGCTGGAGTGCAGTAGCCATTTACAGGTGTGTAATAGCTCACTGCAGCCTTGAACCCGTGGCCTCCAGCTGTCCTCCTGCCCCAGCCTCCCTAGTAGCTGGGACTAAGTTACTTAATTTAAAATGTATGTATTCATTTGTTTGTAATACAAACGATTCAAAAGGTAGATGGCGAAAGGACTTCCTCCAGCCTTTGCCCCTGCCACCCACTCTCTCCAAGGCACTCTCCACCCTCCAGTGAATGTTACCAGCTCTTCGTGTATCCTGTCAATACTGTACCCCAGGTAGACGTTTTATACTCAGGTTACTCACGTACCGTATATGAGGTTGTGACACAAATTTCCACACCTTACATTTGCTTAATACTTTTTTTTTTTTGAGAAACACTCTCCCTCTGTCGCCCAGGCTGGGGTGCGGTGGCGCCATCTCGGCTCGCTGCAACCTCCGCCTCCTGGGTTCAGGTGATTCTCCTGCCTCAGCCTCCTGAGTAGCTGGGAGTGTCTCAGAGAGGAACAAGGAGGCTTCTGTAGCTGACGCAGCACAGTGTAATTCTCACTTTCTCCTTCTCTGCTCTCTTCTCACAGTCTGACTCCTGATGGAAGCTCTTCCCTAGAAAAGCCCTGTGCAGAAAGAGTTTCCATAGTATATCACTTTCCATTTTCTGTTAGCCACATTTTTTTAAGTAAAAAAGAAACAGGTTGTTGAAAGAAAAACTTTAGACGAATGGAATTTAACAGAATTTAATTGAGCAAAGAATCATCTGAGAATCAGTTCACCTCTCCAAGAAAAGGGAAAGTGACGTGCGGGAAATGGAAGCGAGGTGCAGAAGCAGCTGGCCTAGTTACAGCTCGAAGTTGGCCTCTTTTGAAAAAGGTTTGAAGCGTTGGCTGTGACTGGCCGAAACGCTGTGACTGGGGCGTGAGTAGGTTATGTCTGTTACAACGTCCAGTTAGGCTGCAGTTCACTATATATGCAGAAACCTCTAGGTCAAGCTTAAAACATGTAAGGAGTCAGCTTTAGGTTGGTACAAAAGTAATTGCAGTTTTTGCCCTTTTAATGGTAAACCCACAATTTCGCACGAACCTAATAATTTAACACAAGTAAAATTAATTTTAACAACTTATCTTATCTAACCCAATGTGTCTAAAATGTTATTTCAACATGTAACCAATATTAAAAACTATTAATGAGCTATTTTGCATTTTCTTTTTCATACTAAGCTTTTGAAGTCAGTGTATATTTTACACTGGCAACACATGTCCATTTGTAGTCATCACATTTCAAATGCGTAATCGCTAGATGTAGTTGGTGGCTGCTGTTTGGTCTAGCGCGGGCCTAGAATTTGTCTTTTCCCCCATCTTGTCCCCTTCAAAAATCTTTTTTGTTTTTTGGTAATTAAAAAATCGAGATACCATGGTTGTACATATGTATGAGGTCCATGTGCTATTTTGATAACTGCATACAATGTGTAATGGTCAAGTCAGGGTAATTGGGGTATCCATCACCTCAAATGTTTATCTTTGTGTTGGGAACATTATAATTCTTCTCTTCTTGCTGTTTTGGAAATAGAATAAATTATTGTTAACTGTAATTTTCCTACTGTACTATCAAATACTAGAACTTACTTCTTCTATCTAACTCTATTTTTGTTCTTATTAACCCAATTTCTCTTTGTCCTCCTTTTCCTCTTCCCTTCCCAGCCTCTGGTAACCACCATTCTACTCTCTACCTCCCTGGGACCAACTTATTTAGCTCCAATCAGTGTGAGAATGTGAGATTTGTGTTGCCCTGCTTCGAAACTCTTGCCTGCAGTAAGTGTGAGAGTGTGCGATTAGCCGGGTGCGGTGGCACACATCTGTAGCCCCAGCTACTTGGGAGGCTGTGGTGGGAGGATCACCTGAGTTTTGAGAAGTCAAGGCTGCAGTGAGCCGAGATTGCATCACTGCACTCTAGCGTGGGCAACGAAAGTGAGACCCTTTCTAATAATAATAATAATAATAATAATACCTTTGCTATATGAAAGAAAAAAACAAGAAAACAGGGGAAACAAGGAAATATACTTGACGTGAGGATAGTACATGTTTTGTTGGCCCTTCATTTATTAAGAAGAAAGATAAGTAAGTGAAAAGAATCCTATATTCCATAGTTACTGACTTTAGATTTTACTTTTTTTTTTTTTTTTAGATTTTACTTTCAAGTTGATACTCATTCTGCAACCTCTTTCAGTGAAGAAATTAAAAATTCTTATTTAAAATGTTTTCTTTGTAAAATAGGGAGTAAATATAATACTGCTAAAATTATCCAGAATGGTAAAGAAATTAACTATTCTAGTTAAGTGAATATTTGTGAAATTAAATTAACTTTCAAACATTACAACTTTAATTTTAATACTTTTGAATGGAAGTATTTCGTAATCAATTACACATCCCCTGTCTTAATATTCAGAGAGTACTGAATAGCATTTATACTTTTCTTAGGTTATTTGTGGAATTGAACTACATTATGATTGGGGCAGGGAGAGGTGAATAACTAATATTTATTGAGTAGCTGCTCTGCCAGGAGATGTGCTTTGTTTTATGATAGCTCTTCTTATTTAACCCTTAGTGTGTCCCCCATCCTGGTTCTTAGTGTTTGAAGGAAGTCACTGTGTTTTACCTACCAGGTAGGCTTATGTGCACATTGATTAGGTAGGTGACTTCTCCAATCCAGTAAGTCACAGAGCTGGGATTTGAACCCTAGTGGTTTGGTGCTAGAGGCCATGCTTTTAACACTCTGATACTAATGTCAACTTCACTGCAAAACTCTGCGGTAGACATTATCATTCCCATTTTACAGGTGTGGAAACTGAGGCTCAAAAGAATTAAGTAACACTTAAAGTCAGTCAGTACATGGCCAACGTTTCTTTTTCTTTCTAGAACTTTTTTATATTGGCTCAGGCAAGGTGTTTGCCAGTCAATGAAGCCATTTCTTTCATATTTCTTTGGTTCACTTAGCTTCCTTTTTCTTTCCCCAGAAAACATCTTTTATAATCATGAGGCAATATTGGAGTGATTTGGTTCCTATGTTACAAAATATGCTCTGAGATAATTTGGAGAAACATAGCCTTTTCAGAGTTTATATTCTAAAACCATTGAAAACTTTTTTTTTTCCCCAGAGAGATTGGAACAATTATCAGGTCATTAGGATGCTGCCCTACTGAAGGAGAGCTGCATGATCTGATTGCAGAGGTGAGTAGGGTGAAAAAGTTTCATTCAACCGGCTCACTGTGTGACAGCTACTCCTTGTAATTAAAAACAATCCTTACCTGAAACTAAAAAAAAAATGCCCTGAACTACTGAATGTGCTCAGTGGAAATACTAGGGTAACTATTCATATTAGCCAACCAATAAAATCTGAAAGAGTTAAGAACAGATCTTGAAGAAATGACTATGAACAAGTAACACAACTGATCAAATAAAGAACCCACTGTGGAAATGATCCTCCCTGTAAAATCAGCTGAAGACAGGTCAGTAGGTGCACGGGGCTCACTGTATGCAGAAAGGCTATTGGCAGAGGCAGTAAGGAATTTTTATTTATTTGGGGAAATAAAACTAACGTTTAGAACAAATGGTAAACTGAATAAAATATTAAGAATGAACTTTACGTTGACCAGAGAGTCTAAGAATTTTAAAAACGAGTCATGTGTAATAGTGGAGATGAGTCCGTGAAGAGAAGGATCGCATAAGGCAGTGGATGAGCAGCCGAGATGAGAGCGCTTCATGCTCCGTTTGACTTTCCAGAAAGGTCTCTGATCTCGTTTCAAATGCAGCATTTGGTTCAACAACAGAGACTTTAAGGGGGAAAAAGCTACCTGGCCAGGAGAAGAATCTTTTCAGAATTGCTTATCTAGGCACAAAGATTTTGGTGAAGTCTGGGGATGGCAAAGGGGATAAGAGAGACAGGGAAGGAAGTGGAATTTTATCTGTTTATTTTGCACCTAGCACAGTACCTGCTTGTTCAATATTAAGTTGGAGAGAAGGAATTGTGACCGTGGTGAGTCACTTAACCCCTGTTGAGTATCAGTTTCTCCATAATAATAACAGTTCAAAGTTTGCTTCAAAGATAAATGAAAGAAGGTACAAGAATACATGTTTTGAATCCTAAAGCATCATATAAAGTTAAGGAATGGAAGATTAGAAAGATGATTCTGCTGCACATATATTAGCACCTTGGTGACCAAAAAGCAGTAGCAATGTTTTTAAGCATTTGGAAATGTTCGGTAAGGAATCTAAGTTGTAAGAACACGTTGTTTCTACCTTTTGGGGTTCTATAAAGCTGTTTTTACCACGAGTAAGAGAAAAAGCTTGTTTTTCCTGAATTGGTGCTCACATTAAAAAAAGATACTGATTGCTGCCTTAAAGTGTATCTGCACAAAGCTGGAACTAGTGTTAGGGAGAAGCAAGCTGGCACCGTGGAAGAGGTAAGAACTAGAGGATGAATTTACAGCGAAATCATCATCATCACATGCTCAGGATAGTAAGTGGAGCAATAATGAAAAATACCTCCGAAGGTCAGAAAAGGAGGATCTCTAGAGTCTAGTCCCTTTATGGTTTGTTTGTATGTTTTAATCGCTATCAGGAGTTAGCAAATCATGGCCCCTGGCCAAATCCTGCCTACCACATGTGCATGTAAATAAAGTTTCACTGAAACACAGCTAAACTCATTTATTTGTATATTATCTATGGTTGATGTAGAACTACTGACTACACGGGCAGAGTTCAGTAGTTGCAACAAAGAACCTACGGCTTGGAAAGCTCAAGATATTTACCATCTGGCATTTGCAGAAAAAGTTTGCCAACTCCTGATCTATGGGCTTCTGTGCCAAAGTAGACCAAATACCACATCTAATACTAGAAGATCTGAGTTCAAACTCCACAGTTACAACTTAGAGCCATGTGGCCTTCCATGAGCCACTTAATCCTTCAAAGCTTGGTTTCACATCTGCAAAAGGAGTATAATAATATGAAAGTGTTTTTATGAGAATTAAATTTAATAACCGAGGAATCAACTGTTACTTGGTGGGCACGTAGCACATACTTGAGTTTGCTTGCACTGCAGGTGGCTCTCTAGGATAATATCTCCACTGGTTTGGGCAATTAGCCACAGTGGGTGCTTAGGTCCTAAAGTTTTATTTTATTTTTACCCTTTTTTAGGGACGTGACACAACCTTTGAGAATTACAGATATTTAGAATACTTATTTACCAATAGTGGCCACTGAGCTATTAAGCTCTGTAAATATTTTTCTGTATTTGTATACCAACACAATTTACTCTAATTAAATTATACTGATAAACAGCTTTGGGTATAGCTACCTTTTAAAGAACTTTTCTAAATAAATGAGTGGGAAAAAAGCACATAAAAAAGCACAAATTTGATGAATACAAGTATGTATTTGTACATATTTAAATATATTTAATAGTGAATACATATAAACACATTTAGAAAATCAAAGCTCCATAAAAGTCAACATCTAGGGGTAAATGTCGTATTGCTAAATGTTCTGTAATAGTTTCAGAGATCAAACTATTTAAATGTATGTTTGTATATGCTTTAAAATTGTTCTATAAGGCTGGGTGCAATGGCTCACGCCTGTAATCCCAGCACTTTGGGAGGCTGAAGCAGGTGGATCACTTGAGGTCAGGAGTTTGAGACCAGCCTGGCCAACATGGTGAAATCCTGTCTCTACTAAAAATAGAAAAATTAGCTGGGTGTGGTGGTGCACACTTGTAATCCCAGCTACTTGGGAGGCTGAGGGAGGAGGATCACTTGAACCCGGGAGGCAGAGGTTGCAATGAGCCGAGATCGCACCACTACACTCCAGCCTGGGTGACAGAGCAAGACTCTGTCTCAAACAAACAAACAAACAAAAAAATTGTTCTATAAAAAGTTGAAACCTGTGTAAAATTCTCTGGTTGTCATGTACTTGAACTTTAGTGTAGACACATTCTTTTCTCTTCAATTTTTTTAACTTTCAGCCCTTTGCTTCCTGAAGATCAATTTCAAATCTGGTGTTTCTCTTGAAATAGATCATTTAAAAAATCATTTAACTTTGATCCATACAGTTCATATTCTATAAATAGCAACTTCCTGCAAATACTTTCTGCCTTTTGGAATATCACAAAAACGGGCAACTGTGAGAAGGATTAGTGAAAAATATTACTGACATATAGGCTACCAAATAATCCTCCTATTAATATTAAGTTAGAGCCTTCTAGGGTCTTCAGGGTATGGGAGCTGGAAGGAGATAATGGCATTTTCATACAAATGGAAAGGTTATTTAGAGGTCTATGTCTTTTGAAGGTCCAACCTAAGTGGAATTATGGAGAACTTAAACTAATTACAAAGAAGAACTAAAAGATGATTTAAAAGTAAGACCTGTGTTGGTCAGATTATTGACTCAGGCTTAGGAACTAAGCATGGATTATGACTTTTTATTGGGGTGACCATCTGCAGCCTCCACTTCCCCATCCTTGCCCTTTTTTGGTTGTAGATGTTAGGCAGCACCTCTGTTGGCTGCCCATCTGTTTTGGTCCTAAGCATGCTATGTTCTATTAACCATCTCCACCTTTCCCCTTGACTCCCTCTTCAATCTGTCTGCTCATTATATGAGGCCTCTTAACTTCTGTGCTCAAACAACTCTGCTTGGCCTCTGTTACCTGGGTATGGGAGAGCTGGCTAGCAAATCATTCCATGGATTTAACAAACCCAGGTCTACAATTACCTAATCTAGTCAACCCTGGCCTGCGGAAGACACCATTGCAGACTTAGTGACACCAGTGCCTTTCTCACCAGCCTGATGCTCTTGGTGAGCAGTGCGTCTGCGCCCTCCCATGGAACAGAATCCTCCGGTGAGTCTTCTGACTCATTATGTACCCATTCTGCCCTCCCACTTCTGTCAGCGCAGTTTGCCACTTCACTCGGGGTTTGGTGTCACTCACCTGTTCCAGGTCTCACCATAGCAGCAAGTTAGCCCCATCTCCTAGGGTCCTTGCCGCAGTGTTAAGTCTGTGTCCTGAGAAAGTGCCTGAAGTTGATGAATTCTTGCTTATCCAGTTTTACATTCCAGGCCTCTTGGTCAAGCACTCTCATCCAATCCCAGGGCTATTCCCCTAGCTCCTACTTCAGGAGCCAATTCCTACCTAATTCCTTTTGCTATTTTAGTGTATAGTCTTTTTCTTTCCTTATTAGGCCCACCTCTCCCTCAGCCAGATTATGCTGGGATGTAACACTTCATTATTGCCTGGAGCAGCCCATCGGAAGGATGGCCTTGGCTCAAATATGATGGCTAGGATCATCATTCAACTACATTTCCTGCAATTGTAGATTTAAGAGGTGCATTTCATTGGGAGGCTGAGGCGAGAGGATTGCTTGAGTGTAGGAATGAGGCACAATCGTGGCTCACTGCTCTCCAGCCTGGGTGACAAAGCCAGATCTCAACTCTTTCTTTTTTTGAGATGGAGTCTCGCTCTGTTGCTAGGCTGGAGTTCAGTGGCACGATCTCGGCTCACTGCAACCTCCGCCTCCTGGCTTCAAGTGATTCTCCTGCCTCAGCCTCCCGAGTAGCTGGGATTATAGGCACCTGCCACCACCATGCCCGGCTAATTTTCGTATTTTTAGTAGAGGTGGGATTTCACCATGTTGGCCAGGCTGGTCTCGAATTCCTGACCTCAAGTGATTCACCGACCTTGGCCTCCCAAAGTGCTGGGATTACAGACGTGAGCCACCGTGCCTGGCCCAGATCTCAACTTTTTTTTTTTTTTAAAAGGAAGAAAATGGAATTTTCATGGCTGCCATAGTTGTCATCTGGAAGAGCTGTAATGCGAACCAGGTGTTCAGTGTCTGGTAGAATATGGCCAAAAGGAGTTGGCTGCTCTATTTTATTTCTAAACTCACTAGTGCCTACCCCTGGCTTTCAGGATTAGATCAAAGCATAAAACTACTTAGGAATGAAATGAAGGTCCTCATCAGATCCAAGGAGTGGGGCAAGAGTGAGCAGAAACTTGACCAGCACATGGTAAAGATAGGTCAGTGATAGATAAGAACTGGGCCAGGCTTATCCTGGAATTCTGTTCTTGGATAAAAAGAGGATACCATGGCAGGGAGACCATGGTAATGATAGTCCTTAACAAAACTGTCCCTTTACATGTGATGGTTGACCTCGACCTCTGTGCACAGCCATCACTCTGGGATCTTTGTGATAATCCTGGCAGCCACTGTTTTCCTTCTGGGTTGCACTTCTTTCTATCCCAAGTTTTCTTCTTTCTAGTTCCTCTAGCATTTTAGCACATTCTTTGATAGCTTCTTGGAAAAGAGTGCCTTGGAGGTAAAATTTTTGAGATTTGTATGTTTGAAATTGATTATGCTAATCTTTGGCTGGATATAGAATTCTACATTCAATGGATTTTTCTTCATTAAATGGATTTGGATTTTTCAGGTCTTCAGTAAGAGTTCTGAAGGCACTCCTCTTCTTCATGTTCCTGGTAATGCTATTGAGATTGTACAAATCCATTCCGGTTCCCAATCCTTTGTATCTAACCATTAAATTTTTTTTTCCCTGAAACCCTGGACAGTTTTTTCCCCCCGAGTTTGAAATTTCACAATGATTTACCTTGGTGTGAACACATATCTAATGTGTTAGGTACCTGGTGGGCCTTTTCAAACTAGCGATCTGTATCTTTTGTTTTCAGGAAAATTTCTTGCAATTTTTTTTTTTTTTTTCTCTTTTGGAACTCCTTTTATTCATTTTTGTATTTCTGGACTAGTCTTTAATATTCTCTCTTTTTTTTTTTTTTTTTTTTTTTGTATTTTTAGTAGAGACAGGGTTTTTACCATGTTGGCCAGGCTGGTCTCGAACACCTGACCTCAAGTGATCTGCCTGCCTTGGCCTCCCAAATGCTGGGATTACAGGTGCATGCCACCATGCCTGGCTAATTTTTGTATTTTCAGTAGAGATGGTGTTTCACCATGTTGTCCAGGCTGGTCTTGAACGCCTGACCTCAAGTGATCCACACGCCTTGGCCTCCCAAAGTGCTGGGATTACAAGTGTGAGCCACTGCACCCAGCCTAATATTCTTATTTTTAACTTATTTTCCATCTCTGTCTCTTTGTTCTCTCTGGTAGATTTCTTGAACTTTCTCTTCCAATATTTTTATTGAGTTTCTCATTTCTGTTGTGTTTTAAATTTCCAGTAGCTTGTTTTTGTTCTTTGAATATTCTTTTCTAAATAGCATCCTGTTCTTGTTTCAGATCTCTGAAGATAATAGTGGTAGTTTATTTGAAGTTTTCTTCTCTTTGCGTAATCTGTTTTCTCCAAGTTGGTATCTGTGTCTGTTCTGGTCTTTGTTTTTGTTAGTAGCTTTTCTCCTTGTCTGATAAACCTTGGCTGTCAGTTCATAACAAACATATGCTTGGAACTTGTCAACTTTAAACTTTATCACTGGGTAATCTGGGAATCGCCAGCATCAGAGTTTTGGGGATTTTTCTCTCACACAGGCTTGATTCTTAGGAATAGAGTCTTCAGTCGTCTACTTGGGAGGCAAAAGCATCTAGCTGCCAGTTCAGACACCTTCTGTTTACACTCTTTAAAAGGTAGATCTCTAAACTCCTGTGGGGATGGAGGGAGGCAGACACTCAGTGGGGAAAACTGAGAGGAGATTTATAGCTTTTCAAACATATTTTACCCTAGTTCCCCTAATTTTAGTTCCTGCTCCCTCACCCTCATTTCCAGAAGTAACCAGTTCTTTCTGAGGATTCTTTACTCACTACTGTCTTGGGTTCTGTTTTCTAGATCTACTAGATTATTGCCACTCATCCATCTGCTTCGCAGCTTGCAAATTTTATTTCCATTATATCTTTTCCTGTTCTTCCTAAGTAGGTATATGATTGTCTTAACAAATATTTCTTTACTGCAATTTTAATAAGGTTTGAGAGAGAGTAAAGTTAGATGCAGATATACAGTTTGCCTCCTTAACCCAGAAATTTCATTGACATTGGATTAATCAGAAAATAGCAACAGCACTCCCGAGAAAAGCATTAATAATATAAATCTAAATGAAATATTGTAATAATCTTTAGAAAGAGAGCGTTACTAAATGTTGGAACTAAAACACTGATAATTATAGCATATAAGATGTAATACAAGCATTGGAGCGAATTAAGTATGCGTGTTTAAATATTAAGGGTGACTTCAAAAGAGTAGAAATTGAATGCATAACTTCCAAACTGATATAGAGGATGAAAGAATTAGAGGGCATTCAGTCAGTCCAAAAAGACAGAAAAGAAGCATAGAATAATCAGGTATCTAGAAAACACAAGATAATGGTACTTATAGTCATAATAGGCCAGGCGTAGTGGCTCACGCCTGTAATCCCAGCACTTTGGGAGGCCGAGGCGGGAGGATCGCGAGGTCAGGAGATCAAGACCATCCTGGCTAACACGGTGAAACCCTGTCTCTACTAAAAATACAAAAAATTAGCCGGGTGCAGTGGTGGGTGCCTGTAGTCCCAGCTACTCGGGAGGCTGAGGCAGGAGAGTGGTGTGAACCCTGGAGGTGGAGCTTGCGGTGAGCCGAGATTGCGCCACTGCACTCCAGCCTGGGTGACAGAGCAAGACTGTCTCAAAAAAAAAAAAAATTATGATAAATGCAACTGGATTAAGCTCACCAGTGAAAATAAATTGAAATTGGACTTCTGAAAAAATCCAGTATTATAATACATCAAAACACTTCTGCCATCTATACCTTCACATTATAAATCTAATTCTTTCTCATCATTTTCACATCCATTACCTTAGTCCAAGCCTTGTCATTTCTCCATGAATGACTGCAGTGGCATTTATTTACTTACTTTTCAGACAGAATCTCACTCTGTTGCCCAGGCTGGAGTGCGGTGGTATGGTCTCTGCTCACTGCAACCTTCACCTCCCGGGTTCAAGTGATTCTCTTGCCTCAGCCACCCGAGTAGCGGGGATTACAGGCGCCCGCCAACATGACCACGCCTGACCCAATACATGCATTTTTAAATATTTGAGATGGTATTCAGTCCCTACTCATTTCACTAAGAGAGGAAACCCATGAATAAATGTTAGAGTTTTTTTTTATGTCTGTGATCAGTGGTTTAATGTTACATTTATACTGTTGAGACGACTGTGATGTCAAAGTATGGCAGATACTCCCTAGTAACAGTTAAAATAATGTAATGACACTGCTGAGTCATTTCCTACACTTGGCATCTTGGAGGGAAGGTATCCTACTACCCCAGGCACACCACAAACCCCAGACGTCCCAAATCTCCATCTGTCGTTATTCTTAATTGGGTAAGTATCCTTGGATTGTTTTTTCTTTGAAACTTCAGAATTGGCTTTTGAGTTAGTAGAACAAGATCCACATAATCTACACCCTGGTGAAGTGGGAATTTCTATCAGCCTGTACCTGGACTCTAGCATTGAGGTTCTGGAAGAGCCCTGGGACTTCACATCGTTTGGAATTTGACTGTATCAGGTTTCTCAGAGAATGAGACAGGGTGGGAGTAATTATGTTCTTATTTTGACGTAGTTGGTGATATGAAATGTTTTATCTGTTATTTTTCCTACACGTCCTGCCTTTGGGAGATGTGGGAGAATGGAATCAATCTGCTCTAATTTTTGTTTATGTTAGAGGCTGGAATTTAATTATAGAGCTGATGGTACTTTGCAGATTAGTTAGTAATGGCTACCATCCAGCCATTACTTCTGAGTAGAATTAGGTAAATTTGGGGGAGTGAGGATAATATTTTGTAAAAAGTGTATACTGAGAGTATTGCTTATTTGTAATTGGTAGAAAGACATTAAATGATGCTAAAACCATGATCAGTAGCAGGAAAACAGGACTCAGGGAAATCTGCAAAAGTGGTTTTTTCTTTATTAGAGAAATAAAATGTGTTTTTATATAGAACAGAAACAATCACGGCAATAGACTAATAAATACGGTTTTATTCCAGATTTCTTATTGTATAGGTAATATCCAGATTACAAAAAAATTTAAATAAATAGGAATTTCCTTTCCAACAATGCCATCACCTTAGTATAATCATTGTTAATATTTTGGTATACTTCCTTACATATTATTTTTCTGTGTAGGTTTTTAACTGGACTGTAATTTTTTGTTGCTATTGCATTCTTTTTTTTTTAGAGACTGGGTCTCACTCTGTTACCCAGGCTGGAGTAGTTTGGCACGATCATAGCTCCCTGCAGTCTTGAACTCCTGGACTCGAGTGAGCCTCCCATCTCAGCCTCCCAAATAGCTGGGACTACAGGTATATGCCACCACTGCCAGCTAGTTTTTTTTTTTCGTAGAGACCCAGGGCCTTGAAGTGTTGCCCAGGCTGGTCTTGAACTCCTGGCCTCAAGTGATCCTCCCACCTCAGCCTCCCAAAGTGCAGGAATTACCAGGTATAAGCATGTGAGCCACCATGCCTGGCAGAACTATAATTTTTTTTTTTTTTTTGAGACGGAGTCTCACTCTGTTGCCCAGGCTGGAGTGCAGTGGTGTGATCTGGGTCACTGCAAGCTCCGCCTCCTGGGTTCACGCCATTCTCCTGCCTCAGCCTCCCCAGTAGCTGGGACTACAGGCACCCGCCACCATGCCCAGCTAATTTTTTGTATTTTTAGTAGAGACTGGGTTTCACCATGTTAACCAGGATGGTCTCGATCTCCTGATCCCGTGATCCGCCTGCCTTGGCCTCCCAAAGTGCTGGGATTATAGGCGTGAGCCACCGTGCCTGGCCACTATAATCTTATAGTACAATTCAGTAGGTAAAATTCTGAATCTTGCTTTTTTCCACCTAATTATATCACAAATCATATCTCCATGTTATTGCAAAGTTTTCATTATAAAAATGCATGCTGATTAAATTGCTCAAGAAAAAAAAGGAAGGGAATGATCTCTCTTCTGTGCGTCACTCAGACACAACCAGAATGTTTTCCTTTTTTCACTCAGTATTAAATCAAAATGATTTGTCCCTTCTATTATCTAGTTTTTAGAAACCAGCATTTTAAGAAAGAAATCCTGTTACAGTATAACATGGATGAAACCTAAGGTATTATGCTAAGCAAAGCAAGCTACAGTTGACCCTTAAACAACATGGGGGTTTAAGGCACCGACCCCCCTGCAGTTGAAAATCCAAGTGTAATTTTGCCTCCCCTGAAACTTAAACCAATAGACTACCATTGGCTGGAAGCCATATCAATAACATACACGATCAGTTAACAAAAATTTTGTATGTTATATGTATTATTTACTGAATTCTTACAACAAAGTAAGCCAGAGTAAAGAAAATACTATTAAGAAAATCATAAGGA
This sequence comes from Macaca nemestrina, assembly GCF_043159975.1. Lineage (NCBI taxonomy): Eukaryota > Metazoa > Chordata > Mammalia > Primates > Cercopithecidae > Macaca > Macaca nemestrina. The sequence continues at coordinate 4,109,899 of NC_092125.1, read as the reverse complement.
AGAGAAAATATATTTACTACCCAAAAAGTGGAAGTGGATCTTCATAAAGCTCTCGTCCTCATTGTTTTCACACTGAGTAGGCTGAGGAGGACAAGGAGATGAGGGGTTTGGTCTTGCTGTCCCAGGGTAGCAGAGACAGAAGACAATCCATGGAGAACTGGACCCATGGATTTCAAACCCATGTTTGAGGGTCACCTGTAGTTATAAATATTAATGCACAAATACTGCATGATTCCACTTGGGAGGTATCCAAAAATAACCCAACTCCTAGAAACAGAAAGTAGAGCCGTAGTGGCCAGGGAATGGCGGAGGGGGAAAAGGGGAGCTGCTGTTCAATGAGTATAGAGTTTCAGTTTTGCAAGATGAAAATGTTCTGGAGATCTGTTATACAACAATGTACATGTAGTTATCACTGCTGTACTGTACACTTAAAAATGGTTAAGGTGGGCTGGGCATGGTGGTGCACCCCAATAGTTTCAGCTACTCGGGAGGCTGAGGCTGGAGGATTGCTTGAGGCCAGGAGTTTGGGACCAGCCTGGGCAACATTGTGAGACCCTGTCTCTACAAAAAAATTTTTAAAAATTAGCCGAGCTTGGTGCCTATAGTCCCAGCTACTTGGGAAGCTGAGACCGGAGAATCACTTTTGCCCAGGAGTTTAAGGCTGTAGTGAGCTATCATGGCACCACTGTACTCCAGCCTGGGCAAAAAAATAAAAAATAAACCAATAAAGTATACAGAAGGATGTGCATAGGTTATATGCAAATAGTGTGCCATTTTATATAAGGAAGTTAAGCATTTGCAGATTTTGGTATCCATGAGAAGTCTGGGAACCAATCCACCATGGATACAGAGGGACCCCCATAGTAATATCATTAATATTTTCCATGCCAATGTTCTGCTCTAACAGGAGTGTAATTGCTTCCTAATATTTAATTATATGGCAATAACCATATTAATAAATAGAAACATAATATTCCATTAAATGAATATTCCATATTACATATCCATTCATCTATTGGTAAAGGTTGCTAACAATTTTTAATATCATGGATACCACATGATAAACATTATTGGATAAAGTATAGGCCTTTTCAGATGTCAGAGGGCCTTGTGAAGCAAGCCGTGGCAGTCATGGGTTACTGAAGGGTTTTAAATGAGAATAACATGACGAGATTTGCATTTTATTTTATTTTAATTCATACTTGTTTTTATTGAATGCGATTGTACTTTAGACAAACCAGTCTGATGGTAGTAAGAAGTTAGATTGGAGTACTTTATAGTCATCCTTTCCCTGGGTCATATCTGACAGCTTGGAGCCCTTTGTACATTTGGGTAATTTTTTCCTAAATGCTTTTATTTATCTCTTTTATTCAGTAAAACTTAATTGCCATGTTTCTATTATGCTGTGGGTAGAATGTATGAGCCCCTCCAAAATTCATATGTTGGAGCTTAACCACCCCCAATGAGATAGTATTAAGAGGTGGAGCCTTCAGGGGGCAGTTAAGTCAAGAGGGTAGATCCGTCATGAACAGGATGAGCAATGCTATAGAAGGGCTGGAGAGAATGAGCTAGGCCCCTTTTTGCCCTGGCGTCCCTTCCACCACATTAGGACACAGTGCTCATGCCCTCTGGAGGCCACAGCATTCAAGGCCCCATCTTGGAAGCAGAGACCAGGCCTTCACCAGACACCAAGTCTGCTGGTACCCTGATCTGGGACTTCCCAGCCTCCATAACTGCAATACATGTATGCTGTTTATACATTTATCCAGTCTAAGGTACGTCATCATAGCAGCACAACTGGACTAAGACTGAAATTGATTTTTGTGGGATTGTTGCTGTAACAAATACCTGAAAATGTGGAAGTGGCTTTGGAACTGGATAATGGGTAGAGGCTGGAAGACTGAGGTGTGTGCTAGAAAAGCCTGGATTGCTGTGAACAGAGCACTCATGGTGATTCTGGTGAGGGCTTAGAGAAGAGATCTGTAGAGAGAGCCTAAATCTTCTTAGAGATTATCTAAGTAGACAAGAACAGAATGTTGGTAGAAATATGGATGGTAAAGCCAATTGTGTTGAGCTCACAGACGTAAATGAGGGATGAGGTATTGGAATCTGGAGGAAAGGACATCGTTGCTATAACACGACAAGGAACTTGTCTGAATTGTGTCTGCGCCTGTGCTTTATGGAAGGCAGAACTTAGAAATAATGAACCTTGGATATTGAAATTGTCAAAGAGTTTCTAAAAGTGGTAAGTTCCTGGCATTGACACTTTTACACATTGCTAATAGCAGTAAAAAATGGTGGTATTCATACTCCCTTCCTGGAGGGCATTTTAGCAATACTTATCAACAAGCTAAAAAAAATGTACAAGCTCTTTGATCAGTTTCTGGAGGAGATACTGTTATTGGGAACAAACACAAAGATTTTACTTCAAAGGTGTTAGTCACACTGTTGTTTGTAACAACAACTGGAGACAACCTGAGTGTCCATTAACACAAAAATGGTTGAACAAACCTTGGTCTGTCTGTGGATTGGAATGCTGTGCAGTCACTACAAGTATGTTGTAAAAGACTGATGCCACCACACACCTAAGAGAGTGGATAAAATCCAAAGCACTGACAACAACAAATGCTGACAAGAAAGTGGAGCAGCAGGAGCTCCCCTCCCCCGCTGGTGAGGACTTACCACATGACCCAGCAGTCACTCTCCTTTTACTTATGCAAAGGAATCGAAAGTTATGGCCACACAAACACCTGCACATGGATGCTTACAGCAGCTTCATTCATAATTGGCAAAACTTGGAAGCAATCAGATGTCCTTTAGTAAGTGAATGGATAAATCAACTGTGGTACATCCAGACAATGGAATATTATTCAGCACTAAAATGAGTCATCAAGCCATTAAAATACATTGAAGAAACCTTTTTTATTTCTTTTTTGTGACAGGGTCTCACTCTGTCACCTAGGCTGGAGTGCCAGTTCTCCCACCTCAGCTTCCCAAGCAGCTGGGGTTACAGGCACATGCCATGCCCAGCTAATTTTTTAAATTTTTGTAGAGATGGGCTTTTGCCATGTTGCCCAAGCTGATCTCAAACTCCTGGCCTCAAGTGAGCCTCCCACGTTGGCCTCCCAAAGTGCTGGGATTACAAGCATGAGCCCCCACACCTGGCCTCAGAGGAGTTTGAGGGCAGTGAAACTCCTTTGTGTGATACCATCATGGTGGAGACTTGTTATGCATTTGTCCAAATCTATTGAATGTACAACACCAAGAGCAATATGGTTTGAATATTTTTCCCTGCCCAGATCTCATGTTAAAATGTAATCCTCAGTGTCAGAGATGGGACCTGGTGGGAGGTGGGAGGTGTTTGAATCACGGACGAAGATCCCTCATGCATGGCTTGGGTCATCCCCTTGGTGATAAATGACTTCACACAAGCTCTGAGTTCACACAAGCTCTGGTCATTTAAAACTGCGTGGCTCCTCCCTCCGCGCTTTCTCTCTTGCTCCTGTTCTGGCCTTGTGATGTGCCTGTTGTCCCTTCACCTTCCACCATGACTGGAAGCTTCCTGAGGCCTCCCAAGAAACCAAGCAGATGCCAGCACCATGCTTCCTGTACAGCCTGCACAACTGTGAGCCAACTAAACCTCTTTATAAATTACCCAGTCTCAAGTGTTTATAGCAATACAAGAACAGCCTAATACAAAGAATGGAGCCTAATGTAAACTATGAACTTTGGGTAATAAAGAGGTATCAATCTAGTTTTATTTATTTATTTATTTTTGAGACAGAGTCTCACTCTGTTGCCCAGGCTGGAGTGTAGTGGCGTGATCTTGGTTCACTACAACCTCTGCCTCCCAGGTTCAATTGTTTCTCCTGTCTCAGTCTCCCGAGTAGCTGGGATTACAGGCATGCACAACCACACCCAGCTAATTTTTGTAATTTTAGTAGAGATGTGGTTTCACCATGTTGGCCAGGCTGGTCTCAAACTCCTGGCCTCAGGTAATCTGACCACCTCGGCCTCCCAAAGTGCTGGGATTATAGGCCTGAGCTACTGCGCCTGGCCAGCTTCATTAATTTTTAACATATATACCACTCTGGTGGGGACGCTGATTGTCGGGGAGGCTGGGGATGGGGAGAGCAACCCAGGGGAGGGGGTGTGGTATGTGGGAACTGTCTGGACATTCTACTCAATTTTGCTGTGAACCTAAAACTACTCTTAACAATCTCAAGTTTATTAATTAAAAAAAAAAAGACTAATGGCTTGATAAGATGTTCACAGTGTGTTAAGTAAAAAAAAATAAATAGAGGCTAGAATTCTATTTCTGGCTAAAATATATATGTACATTATATATAATACATATACAAATATAATATGTGGATATAGCATTGTATTAATAAATATAAAACTACAACACAGCTCTCCAGCACTGTACATACGGAAGGGATCTGTAGATGACAGGATCAAATCCCAGAGTGATTTGTATTCTTTGTGCTCTTCTGTGGTTTTCACTGTTCCACAAAGAACATGTATTATTATTATTATCTCTGTAACAAGAACAAGAAGAAAAGAAAACTGCATTGTATTGTTCAAAAAGTTGTCTAGTGGTCACAAAGACACTATTGAAGATGCATGTTGAAAGTCTGAATGAAGTTGGTTTTTGCAATGTAAAAATTAAAAGCGATATTTTTAAATTAACGTTGTTACATACGTGATCTTAAATATATCTGTGGACGTAGTAAAGTTTATATATTTAACTTGACCAAAACTCCTTTAGGGGATTTTCTTATTAGGGAAAGGAGGCTCACTTTTTTTCATCACTGTATTCAGATATTTATTGTGTTAACCACTGCTCCTTTGCTTAAATTAATTGCAACCCGGAATAAAGCTTTTCCTCCAATCGTATTGCAACACAGCTTTCCATCATTGTTTTTGGTCTGAGTGGGGTTGAAGAGTACGTTAGTGAGGTGACTGTTCCAACACCTGCTGCCTCTCTCAAATACAAGAAAACTCTACTTGGCGTGGGGAGCGGCACTCACAATTCGGTAGAGAAACTGGAGCTGGAGAGGATGAAACAATTAGTGTAGCTGGCGCCCCTGAAGCCCCACCCTCAGAGGATTCAAACAGGGAAATTAATGGCCTGACAGGCACTGATGCAGCCTTTCCCCCATCTCTTCAAATTGGAGAAACTCTCAGTTGGAAGGGACCTTACTAAGTACCGGATTTAGCCACCTGTTGATTCTTAGAATCTCTGATGATCCATCTATTTTTAACACTTGCACTGAAATAGGAAAGGAATTTATAACCCAGAAGGTGCGTGTAGTCTTATGGTTGCACAACAGCCTCTGGAATCTTTAGAATAAATAATTTTTCCAAAGTAAGTGGCTTTAAATTTTTTTCTTTGTAAAGACAACATTTTTGGTAAATGCCAATTTTTGTGATTTTATTCTATCCAAGGTAGAGAAATATTTTCTAAATTGTGTTTGTGTTTTGGTTTTGAAACATAATTATGTCAAAATTTGTATATATACTATTTAGAGCCTAATGTGAACTATCTCGTGGTTTTTATATTTTTTACTACAAATAGTTTTAAAAAATTCGCATGTATATCTCATTTGGTGACCTAGAACTAGTTGAAATGTAGATGCTTTATAAACCATCTTAACTACTGACATTATCTTGTTTTTTGTGAAGCATGAAATAGTTCAGTTTATTGACTGATTGTTATGTCACTGGGGAGAAATGAATTTTCACGGTGTGTTTTATTGTGCCTATTCAGTGGGTTCAGCATTAAAATAAATTAATGCTGTTATGAGAAAAGAGATGGCCTGATGATTTATCGATGGAAATGGAAGAACTCCAGGCTGTGATCCCATCAAAACACCTGACTGACTCTGACGCCCTCAGATAGGCACTTAACCTCTCTGTGCCTGTATTTCCTCAAATCCCAAATGGATTAAGAAAATTGATTTAGACCAAAGTAGAGTGAGAAACACAGTATTTGCCACATGCTTTGAGGCTGAGATAAATGTTCATAGTATAAAAAAGTCACACCGTATTTATTGAGATGGCTGCACATTGGGGAAGAGGAAGCAAAGAGACTGTGGCGTGCCCGAAGGCACTGTGTGAGCCTCCAGAATTTGGGCCCCTTTGTGTGGCAATGAAGGCAGTATATTTTCTTCAGGTCACCTACTCCACCTTAATTCTTTGGAGGAGGAGAAGCCAGGCGTATCAGGGCCTTGGTTTTCCAGGTGAGCATCTGCTGGCACACTATGAAGATGAATTCTCTGCAAACGGTACTTTTAGCAGGCTGCACTCGAGGGGTCTTCCGGCGAAGACATTTTTCCTTTATATGCATAAATGCTACCTGGGTTACTTTTAAATTACCGCTCCACATTGGCCCTTCTCTTAGAAGAAACAAACTAGATTTAACTTACTTTGTCTCATTCATGTTTGCAGTAACAGGATGTATTTGTTTTGTGAGTTTCTTCTGTCTTTCGAAGAGAGGGATGTGGAGTTTGGTGGATATTTGTTGCTCTCGCCTTTTTTTCAGTCCAAAGAGGCCATGTGGGGAAACAGCAGAGGTGGAGGCATCACTGCTAACCCACATACCCTGTCCTCTAGACATGGGGTGAGGCAACAAGGGGTGAGGGAGAAGGTATTAAATGTGCCTAGCAATTCCATACATTATCTTATTGAATTGCCACATTCCGTGTGGCATTTTACGGATAGGTGACAGAGGCAAACTTCTGTATAAACAGGTGGGTCTACATGGTGGGTCAGTGAGGATGTGCCTGAAATTTCAGCACCGGTGATTGAGTCTTTTAGGAAAAAGTGTCATTGCATGTCATAGAACCAGAAGTGTATACACTGCTGGTAGAAATCATCATCATCATCATCATCATCATCATCATCATCATCATCGATTCTCACAGTTCACAGAGCACCTTCATATCTCATGGAACATCATCATCGTCATCGTCATCATCATCGTCATTGCCATCATCATCGACTCTCACAGTTCACAAAGCACCTTTGTATCTCATGGAACCTTCACAACCATCCTGTAGGTTACTGTTCCCCCTGTATTAGACATGAGCATGCTGAAGCTAGAGGATGAATTTTAATAACATTCTTAAGTATTATTGGTTTAACATGGGGAATATATTGTGATTTTTCTCTATAAGAAAGGTAATGTCTTTTTAAATTATTTATCTATGTATTTACTTTTCATACCTAGTCCTGTAGAACATCTATTTTTTAAAAAAGATTCTAACCAATACAGAAAGAAGTCAAGTGAATTTTCCCAACACGACTTTGATTAAATGAAGAAATGCAATGACTTTGTAGTCTTTTCATACCTGTCTGATATAATGTACGGAATCTTTCTTGAATTCATTTCAGTATAATTGAGTTTTCTCCTGGAGAAAATAGGTTTAGATTGCACCATTTTTTCTGCATTTCTGCATCAACTCTGTGAGATACAGTTTGTTTGTTTTTTTTTTTTTGAGACAGAATCTTGCTCTGAAGTGGAGTGGTGTGATCTCTGAAGTGGAGTGGTGTGATCTCGGCTCACTGCACCCTCCATCTCCTGGGTTCAAGAGATCCTCCTGCCTCAGCCTCCCGAGTAGCTGGGACCACAGGTGCACACCACCATGCCCAGCTAATTTTTGTGTTTTTAGTAGAGATGGGATTTCGCCATGTTGGCCAGGATGGTCTCAAACTCCTGACCTCAGGAGATCTACCCACCTTGGCCTCCCGAAGTGCTGGGATTACAGGTGTGAAATACAGTTCTGAATTCTGAGTATCTGCTCTGCTTGATGATAGTGATTCAAACTTGATCAGACTTCTGCTTGATGATAGTGATTCAAAGTCTTTGGATAAAAATATGTCATATATATTTAGAATATATGTTAGTTATAATGTTTGTCAGAGCTGCTTTGATAGTGCACCACACAGAGTGGCTTAAACAATAGAAATGTATTGTCTCACAGTTCTCAAGGCTGAAAGTTTAAGATCAAGGTATCAGCATGATTAAACATCTACCCTATACTTCTTGTTCTTTTTTATGACATTGGAATATACCATATTTGAAAAATGCATTTTAGAAAAACTAATGGAATCCAAAAAAGTTTGGAGTTTAGTGACTAATAATATATTAATATTGATTCATTAGTTATGACAAGTGTGCCATAATAATGTAAGAGTTAATGATAGATGAATTCTATCACAAATGAAATTACAAATTATATTACAAAGCAATAGTAATCAAAACAGTGTGGTACTGGCATAAAAACAGTCATATAGACTATTGGAACAGAATAGGAAGCTTATAAATGAAGCCATGCATAAATGGTCAGCTAATTCTCAGCAAGAGTGCCAAGAATACACCATAGGGAAAGGATAGTGTCTTCAGTAAATGGTGATAGGAAAACTGTTATTAACATGGAGATGAATGATATTGAATCCTTATCTCACACCATACACAAAAAATCAACTCAAACTGGATTAAAGATTTAAATGTGAGACTTGGAGCCATAAAACTAGAACAAAACATAGGGAAAATACTCTTTGACATTGGTCTGGGCAATGATTTTTTGGATATGATACCAAAAGCACAGGCAACAAAAGCAAAAATAAACAAGTGGGACTACGTCAAACTAAAAAGTTCCTGCATGCAAAAGAAACAAGCAGCAAAATGTAAGGCAACCTATGGAATGGGAGAAAATATTGCAAACCATACATTTGATAAGGGGTTAATATTTCAATACATATAAGGAACTCAGACAACTCAGTTGCAAAAACAAAAACGACCTAATTAAAAAAAAAATGGAAAAAAGGACCTGACATTTTTTCAAAGGAGACATACAAATGTCCGACAGGTATATGAACATCATTGTTCATCAAGGAAATGCAAACCAAAACCACAATGAGATATCACATCACACATATTATAATGGCTACTATCAAAAAGACAAAAGTGTTGACGAGGGTGTGGACAGAAAGGAACCTGTCGGTGGGAATGTAAATTGGCACAGACACTATGGAAAACACTATGGTGGTTTCTCAAGAAACTAAAAATAGAATTACCATATCACCCAACAATCCCACTTCTGGGTATAAATCCCAAAAGAAATAAAATCAGAATCTCTAAGAGCTAGCTGTATTGCTATGTTTATTGCAGCATTATTCACAGTAACTAAGATATGGAAACAACATATCTATAGACAAATGAGTGGATAAACAAAAGGTGTGTGTATATGTACATATGTAATGGAATATTATTCAGCCTTAAAAAAAGGAGGTCCTAGGCCGGGCGCGGTGGCTCA